>NC_035443.2:90341386-91766723 GCF_002127325.2 Helianthus annuus
GAACAACGCGGTGGAGCTTGTTGTGTGACTGCCATTATAAGCTCGGGCAATCTCGTCGTATCAAACGCAGGTGATTGTCGTGCTGTTGTTAGTAGAGGAGGAGCCGCGGAGGCCCTTACTTCCGATCACCGCCCTTCAAGACCGGATGAGCAGCAACGAATCGAATCACAGGTAAAATTCTATACAGTTTAACTTAGAGGGTGTTTGGGATTACGTTTTGAAGTGATTATTTGATTATTGCGTTTGTAAAACATAAATAATCTAAAAAAGTGTTTGAATGAAAAAATGATTATCTGCATCCAAAACGCAGTTTTGGAGAAGCATGTACCTACATGCTTTTTCAAAACGACGCAAAATCTATTTTGAAAATGCAACACCAAACACCCCCTTAATTTATGTTATAAAACTCGATTACTAAATTTTTGTTGGGTAATTTTCAGGGTGGTTATGTCGATTGTAGCCGAGGCGTTTCTCGAGTTCTTGGATCACTAGCCGTTTCAAGGGGAATTGGCGATCGTAGCCTCAAACAATGGATTACTGCTGAACCCGAAACCAAAATGTTCAAAATCACACCCGAATTCGAGTTTTTGATCATGGCTTCAGATGGTTTATGGGAAAAAGTAACCAATCAAGAAGCGGTCGATTTAGCTCGACCTTTTTGTGCATCAAGTGATAAATCAGAAGCAATATCCGCTTGCAAAAAGCTTATCGAACTCTCGGCTTCACGGGGATCGGTTGATGATACGAGTGTGATGATCGTTCAGTTGGGTCATTTTAGTTCATAGAGATCATTAAGAAAACTTATAATTTGATTTTAGATGGTCCAATTGTTTGTTTTGATATTTAGTACTCCTAGTTTGACAACATTGTAACAATCTAACTTACTAACTTCATTCGTTCATTCTTTTTATAACTTGTAACGGGTTTTCCAATTTCTTTGAGTTAAATAGTTCTTTCTTTGGTCTTAAATTCTTAGAAAAATGTTTTCAAAATTTATACAGAGTCTGAATGGTTAATATCTCTAATCTGAATTGGTCAGACATTTGCCTCTGAACGTTAAGCATTATACAAGCTTTTAATGGTTCAGACCTCTTACTAATTCAGCACTTAATAGTTCAGATTTCTTACTGGTTCAGCACTTAATGTTAGCCCTTATACAACATGTTATACAATATTCTAGAAGGAAGGTAGGAGCCGTTGATGTCACTGGTGGTTGATCAGTCAAGATATGTTGGCTGAATTATTGCGATATTTTAGTGTTATAATAAATGGTTGACTTGATTCCTGAACATTGTTCAACTTATTTTGAATCTTAACGTTTTGACAATATTTCAACTATTATTTTGTTCCAAAATTATGAGAAATAAAATAACATTAGATGTAATTTGTAGTATTAAACCCGTGTTACTTTGGGTATATGGTGGAAATTCAGTCGGCATCACATAGTATCACAGTTGATAAAGAATATTCAAAAACATAAAGTCGTAATATAACCAAACTAATATTTACATGTGTTTGTTTCGTTAATTTAAAGTAGTAAAGTTAACCATAATGATATCTACATGTGTTCAGTTTGTTGTGGTTGCAGATCGGTTCTGAGCATCAAAAGATAACGTACGTCATAGCTTAAACAAATCGTGATCATGCACTGTACCAATTGCTTGAAAAAGTTCACATCGAATGCCACAATAATAAGCACGTTATTTCATTTTGAAACATAAAATCTGACTTATAATAAAAGACTTCAAATAACGTGACATGACATTCTCTTATTCAATCTCATAAATTTTATTTATATTTGTTTAATATATTTCTTTTAATACTAATAACTAATATATAGATATCATTTATCTTTATCTAAGACTAGGTTATTACAAGGGATTGCTTCTCGGGCTCGGGAAACTTAGTTATATTAATTATTATTTGTTATTAATACAACATCATTACAATAAAAATGTGAGCAGTGGGTGTTTTTCATTGTAGTTCTAGTTTTCATTTGATAATTTAATTCTATAATTAATTAACCACATCAACAATAAAAAGGTGAGTGGCTGTTTTTTAGGGAAACCACTGATGGTCAATATCAGTGGATGTCAAGAATAAAAATGTGAGCAGTGGGTGTTTTTTAACAATCAGTGGATACCCAACAGTGATTGAAAAACTGATGTTTGGTCAGTCAATGGTCAACATGAAGAATGAAGAAACAGAAGTTGTCTTTCAGTAGTGGATAACATTTAACAATCAATTTTTTAATGAAAACAATGGTTGTAACTGAATTTTAAGGATTAATGTTCCCCCTGGAACATATGATGCCAAAACTCTTTATTATTCTGGATTTTTATTGTCTCATCAAAAGTTCCCTAACTTGCCCTTTAAATTGCAATTCAAAATCTAAGGAACTTTTATCATGCTCATCCCTGCAAAGTGTAAGCTCAAGGAGATCCTGTAAATCTTCAACACCCAGGCCAAGTGCTGCTTCCCTTGATATTTGCTTCACTACACCATTAGATCTGATCAGAGTCAATACATGGGTCTTTTGATCAGACATCCACTTTAGTATTTTTGAACCTAATGGGTTTCTTGGGAGAGGTTTATTTGTTGATGAGTTTGGAGATGGTGGCCTGTTCAGAACTTGTTTGGATATGTTTTGAAGCTTTGCTGAGTTGTCATCCTCTAGTGCCATTGTTCTGGTAGCTTCTTTGAAATATACAGTTTCTTGTTCTTTCTCTTCTTCATCAGTCAGTTTTTGCCTCTTTCTTTGATTTACCACAATGGTAGAGGTATCTGATGATGTGAACAGTGGTTCAGAAGTGTGAGACTGCTGCTTTGGTTTAGCAGTGGTTTTGTAATCAGGCTTCTTTGGAAGTTTAGGATCAGTTTCTCTCTTTTTTCTTAGCCTTTCATAAGCCTCATCAGTGTACTGCCTTGTCCATTTTGATATGGCTTTGGCAGTTCCCACTTTTGCATCAACCAATTCATGCTTCTTTCTTTTATACTCCAATGTAAGATCATCAATTTCTTTTTGTATTTACTCCAATTTGGTGCTGACCTTTTCATGCCTGGATCTCTCTTTATTCTTTTAATTCTATTCAGTTCTGTTTTGAGAGCAACAAGCGGCCAGTCTTGGAATTGTCCAGCTGTGGCAGGGTAGAATTTTTCACTCAAGATCAGCTTGATGATGTCTTCTTTCAGATCTTCCTGCAAGTTAGCTTCTGGAGGCAGGTTGGACATTTCTTTGCTTAGGTCTCTTGCATAATCTTCCAACTGTTTAACTTTAGTGAGTAAGAACTGCGTATGAGTTGAGACTTCATTATCACTTTTCCCTTGGCATTCAAGTCTAGCTCTGGTATCAGCTTGCCTGGCCTTGAGTTTTAAATACTCATTTATGTTGGCTGGATCTCTATAACCAATCAGGGAAGGGAATTTCCTTTTTGAAGGATCATCCACTAAGTAAAACTACCTCATTTCATTCTTTACAGCATGCAGTTCCAGTGGATAACTGGTAGCTACTGGTACAACATCAGTAGAGTCATATCCTTGGAGTTCTATAGGATCTTTGATTGGGTTGAACAATTTTGAAGGAATAAAAGATTGAGGTTTGGTGATATTGCAAGGGGCAGATGAAATGGGAACAGGTGCTCATATATCATCATCATGCACTTGAAATTTTCTTTTTCTTGTATACACCTTTTTGGGAGAAGGTGTTTCTATTTGAGTTTTTGGATCAAAAGGAACAATGGCTTGTGAAGAGATAGGTGATTGACTAACAGCTGTTGAAACAACTGGTGTTTCAACCACTGTCATTACAACAGATGATGTGTCATCTGATGTCTTCTGCTTTTTGGCAGGTGGTGATTTTGATGGTGGTTTTGTAGTGGTAGTGGTTGATTGAGTGATGGCAGTGGTTGAAGTGTGTGTTGATGTATTGGTGGTAGTTGTTGGGTTAACATCTGCTAAAACCACTGAAGTATCAATAACTGTTGATACAACAGGTGTTCCAACATCTGTTGGTTTGGAAGATTGATGAGAGGAGATTTTAGGAGGTTTTGGAGTATGTTTTGTGGATCTGGAAGGTATGGATTTGGGTTACTTCACTTGTCTAGTGGGCTGTCTTCTTTTAGGCTTAGGTTTTTCTTCATCCTTGGACTCAGAAGTACCCTGCTCTTCCTTCTCCATAAAGACTTTCTTCTCCTTTTCAAACATTGATTTTCCTTTTGCCTCCATATCCTTTTTCAGCCTTGCCTTTTCATTAGCCAAGGCGTTTAAAGATTCATCAACCTTTTTGGAACCATCTGGCCTAGGGAGGTCTGCAAGCATACTGGATTTCTCTGGTGCAATGTACAGACCATCTTCATATCCCCTTTTCTTTAACTGCTTCATTTTCTCCCCCTTTTTGGCATCATTTGGTGGAGGGTTATCAACTAAGATTATTGTAGGAGGAGCAGTGCCAGTGGTTTGCAATAGATGGGCCTTAATTTCCTTGATGTCTGCTTGTGTATCCATGAACCTAGCTTCCATTAAATTTCTGATCTTTTGAATTTGAATTTCATGTTGCTGATCAGCATGTTCTCTTTGTTTGTGAAACAGAGGTTGAAATAATTCCCAAAGCTCATTTGGAGTAGGAGCAGATGATGGAGCAGATGTTTGAGCTGGTGCAGCAGTGGGTGTTGCCTTTTGTGCTTGTAACAACTGTTGCATCATAGTTTTGATATCTGCAACAGATGTTTCAATTGTATTCACTCTTGTCGTCAATTCTTTGTATTTTAAAGCATCACCCAAGTTAATGGGATCATCTGCTTTCCCACCAGCAGTGGTTGTATCAGCAGTTGATTTAGGGAAAGTTTCCCAAAAGTCAACCACTGATGCCCCTTTTTCTTGGTACTGGGGACTTCTTTCCTCAGCAATTGATATCTTTTTAAGATCACTTGTGGTTGGAACAAACACATCAGTGGATATCAGGGTTGCTGGAGAGGAAATTGCCTTCAAGGGAGTCTGATTGATGAAACAACTGGCCAGGTGTAGACCAGTGGATCCAACTCCTGTAGTTGCTGCTCCACTTGAACTACTGACAGGAATTACTTGTAATTCCTGCAGTGTAGCCCCCTCAACTATTGGTGGGTTAACAGAGATTGAGACACCAGACTCAGTCACTTATTGTGGCATATTCTCAGTGATAGGTGATTGAGAAGAACTAATTTGTGTCTGGGCTAAATCAACTGCATCCAATAGAGGTAACATGGATTGTGGTAATGTTATTGATGAAGGATGTGGGGTAGAAAGAGATATGTCCATGGGATTTGGACTGTGGAAGATGGAACTAAGTGGATCCAGAGCTTCATATTGTGGTGTCCCTGTGCTTACAACCTGATCCTTTTGTGAGGATGCAGGAGGAGTTTTAGGCAAAGGTGGAGATCTTTGTTCCATTTGCTGTGAGAAAGTAGCAGTAGTGGTTTATGGTGACTTTTGTGATGTCACAGGTAGTTGCTCTGGGATCTCATCTTCCAGAGTTACCTCTTTTGAGGGTTTGGGGGGGCTTCTGGATCCTTTTCTTTTTGGGCTTTATGGTGGTTTTAGGTGTAGGTTTCACAGCAGTGGTTGTACTGCTGTGATCACCTTGAGCAGTGGGCTCAACAGCAGGTGCCTGAGGAGCAGTGGTTGCTGCTAAAGTCTGCTCAGGTACCTCTGCTTGTGTTTTGGAAGGTTTTGATAGCCTTGTAAATGTTTCAGAGGTTAGGCTGTTTATTTGAAAAGGCTCTCCTTGAATAAGGACATGAGCATTATCTTTTGAAAATTTCTTTCTAAAATAGTAACTTAAAAACCTTGGAAATAATGAAAATGATTTTTTATTAACATTTTTAACAAGATCATTGAAAATCTCCTGGGAATAGTTAAAGTTTTCTTCATTTATTATAGCATAACCCAGGTATTGGATCTTCAATGGGATTTCATTGAAAGTAGTGGTTTTGTTTGACACACACATTAGAAGGGTATGAAATAAAAACCTTGGGGCAGATGGAAAACTCCCCTTTTGTAATGTTTCTTTTTTCATTTCTTCAGCATACCCTCTTCCAATGAAATCAGTTTGATACTCAATTTTTGGAAAAGAAGTTTTACCTTGAAGATCATCGAGTTCAAATACCTCTGAGATGGTTTGTGGAGTAATGGTGACTGAAATACCCTTTATTGTAGAAGTAATTGTTAAGGGCGTTTTATCCTTAGTTTCAAGTTTCGCATTTTTCCAAAACTCTCTTTGGGTTTCTAGGTAGATCGGAGCATTATAGGTCAACAAAGTTTTGTACTTTGAGGACGAAAGAGCGTCTATGACAGAATCAAAGGTGGTGGTATGACTTGGTTTTTTGAGTAAACCCAAGTAGTTATGAGGAGCTTTGTATGGAAGAGCCATGATGAATCGTGGATTTTTATGAGTGAATGAAGAAGAGGAGCGATTGAGAGATAAAATGGAGAAATGATTTGAGGGAAATTGATGGTAACTGCTTTTAGAAAGGAATTTTGAATTCGATTCGACAGTGAAAACCCTGTTTGGGGTTTGATCAGGATTTTATAGGTGGAAAAAGTGTATGCTGACATGTCAGCGGTTACAAAAGATCTGACCGCTAAGTACTGTCCACGTGCCACCGCTGATGAATAATGGATGACAGTTGTTAGGAAACCACTGATGGAACAATATCAGTGGTTTGAAACGGTAACAATGAAAATAGTGGGTGATTTTTAACTATTAGTGGATAGCCTATCAGTGGATTAAAACACTGATGTTTGATCAACAGTGCTTAACAAGGAAATGAGAGAACAAAGGTTGACTTTCAGCAGTGGACAACATTTAGTAGAAACAGGTGTTTGAACCAAAAACAGTGGTTATGGCAGACTTTTAAGGATTAATGAAAAATTTTCATTTTTAGCTATTTTTAAGGATGGATTTTTGATTTTCTGAAAACATTTTAGTGTTTTTATTCATAGAAAAACAGGATTTTGCTTGTTATTCCATGTTTAGCATGCCAATCCTAGAGATCAAGCTTTCAATGGTGGATGTGTCTAATGCTTTTGTTAGCACATCTGCCAGCTGATCTTTTGTTAGCACGTCTGCCAGTGATTTTGAGAGAAATGGATGATAACTGCTTTGAGAAAGGAACTTTGAATTCGATTCGACAGTAAATACCCTGTTTGGGGGTTTTGATCAGGGTTTTATAGGGGGAAAAGTGAATGCTGACATGGCAGCGGTTACAAAAAGATCTGACCGCTATGTACTGTCCACGTGCCAACCTCTGATGTTAATGGAGGACAGTTGGTAGGAAACCACTGATGGAACAATATCAGTGGTTTGCAACGGTTACAAATGACAACAGTGACTGACTTTAAGCTAGCAGTGGATAACCATTAATGTGATGACCAATATAAAATCAAACCCTAAAAGCATACAAATCATAATGAAATATGAAATCAGGTAGTTGTATAACAAATCATTATATTATATGAAATAACAAAGAAGAAGAAGAACTGACTACAAAGTGTATAAACAATTAGCAAAATAATAACAATTATTCATTTATTCATGACATGAAAAGTCCAATAATCACATCACATACTGAACAATATTAAAGTTCAAATCTAAGAATAACAGCAAGAATTAAGAAACTTTAGTTTCAACTCCATCGATTGCTGAACCTCTCGATGTATGTCCTTCAGCGTCGCCATGAACTGCACGTCTCTATCACCGCACTCTATATTACTGATAACACAAAGCTCACGAACGAAAGTTGAAGGCATCCGCATAAGATCTCTGGAAACCTGCTCTCTAGTGAACAGGTCAACTTGCAATCCATCAAAACATCTCTTCAGCTCTTGAAGAGTAACCCTATCTTCATACACCTGTTCCTCGATTTGCCTGACAAAACGCTGCTTTAAATCATCTGATTTTGCATTTGTGAATGACGCCATTTGAATAAACTATATTACTCGACTTTCCTGAAAGTATGATATCTTCGTAGGAAAACTCGATGAAAAACATGCGAAGTGAATATGAGTTTATATACTGAAATTTGTAATTGAGAAAACGTGTATATTTAATATAAACCTATTAATGTGTATTTCAAAACAGCAGTCCTTTAATGCACAAACCTTTTCAAACCCCAACTTTTATGGGAAAACTGTAAAATTAAATACCAAGAAACCCAAGGGACAAAATTTCAAAGTTAAAAGAACAAAAGCAGATTATCACAATTACAATTAACCTCTTCATTTACCAAGTAGACGTGTTTTTAAACTCTATAAAAGACCGATGATTACTTTTGATTCAAAACATCAACAAATTGTCCTACAAATCACTTTCTGTTAAAAATTGTTCCAAATCACAAACAACAAAAAATCTACATGGCAAACTTCAGCTTCTACCACTGGTCAGACACCAGCGATGTTAAAACACAATTCTCGATGTGGTCACTCAAAGAAAAAAGAACAGACGAAGAACTAAACAGGAAAGTCGACAACATCAATGACACTGATTACAACAAAACCTGGAACAGCATAGCATTGCTCGATGAAGTCCTCCACTCTCCTCTATCAGAGTTCCAGAAGAATGCCGAAGAGTTTCTAACACAACTTCTAAAACAGGATCAGAAAATCTGCCACATGCTAACTGACCTGAAATTCAAAAGAGAGCATGAAATCACATGGAGAAAGGCCAGAGTCTACGAAATCCTAGCAAGTGTTAACTCTAGCGTGTAATACTTTATAAATATTTCATTAAATTTCTATTTTTCTATGTAGTAGTTCATTTTAATTATATAAACATGCATCTTAACATATTCTAAAATGTCAGTGTAAATAAAAACTCTCAACATCATCAACAGTTAATCAAAATAAGAAACAAACCTAAAATGCAAAAGTTTCTTCTCAACTGTTGTAGCACATCTGACTTTTCACGATAGAAGATACATATCGTCCGTTCAAGTTGCAACTCTCCCATTAAAGAAGGTAGCACATGCAACTTTTCACGATGTTGGAACAATGATACTGGAACGATAACATGTAAACATAATCAACAAACATTCGAACAAAGAAGTGTAATCGGAGATTAGCGGCTGAATCACGAGAAAATGCATTTGAGAGAGAGAGAGAGAGAGAGAGAGAGAGAGAGAGAGAGAGAGAGAGAGAGATACGCTCACATATATGAACGAGCGAGATTTGAATGTGAAACCAGATAATTATATCTTATTTATAGGATTAGAATATATGGTTTGAATTTTGAATTTTGAATGTGGAGCCAGAATTTTCAATCTCGACGGATGTTTATTGGGAACTGATGTTTGATTATAAATTGTTGAGGGCAGATGTTTAAACAAATTTTAAATGATATTTGAATCTCGACAGACCTGGTTTGGATTTTAAAGTGGGCCAGACTTTTGAGAGAGAGAAGGGGGGTTTGAATTTTGAAAATGGAGCCAAAACTTATGTATTATAGATATGGGCAGTGGTTTTGATGGTAGTAGTTTGGATTTTAAAGTGGGCCAGACCTTTGAAATTTTAATGTAGAGCAGCGGTTTGGATTTTAAAGTGATTTTAAATTAGGCTTTATGATGTAATAATGACATAAGAAAAGCCCTGTTGGACAGCTTCTCTTGTTGACACATCAGCTTTTCTTATGTCATTGGGATTTCTCCTTTTATAGAAAGTATAGATTTGGGTATTCATATGTCCAAAATAATTATAAGACAAATATATATGGTACCGTCTCATCCATGAAGATCATATCAAGACGATATATTTCATTTTTGTTTTCATTCATCATCTTCTTCGACACGCTAACAATCTTCACTCTAATCGAATAGTTGTTTGAGAATGTATTAAGATCGTTAAGCATGCTAACCTTTGCAACCTCCATTTGAAGAATGTAGATAAAATAAGAATAAGCAAAATATATATATTGCTAAACGTAATATGATAATACAATAAGCATGGATGTTCTTAAAAAAATATCAAGGTTGGAATTCAACCTTACCGATTCTCCATTCAAAATTTTAATTGAATGTAGTGGCAAATGTAATTTGAAAGGTAAGTAGTGTATATCCTTATATCCTGCTTTATTAAAGTAATTAAATATTAGAAATGATATGCAAAGTAGGAAAAAAAGAGAGAGAACGTCAATTTTAAATTACCATTTTGCATATTTTGAATTTCAAAATTACTAATATTATCAGTAATTGCTGATCTGATTTGAAAGCAATTGTCATGATGACTTTTCTAATTTTTATTTTAACTTTAATTAAGAGATAATAACCGTCAGTTTGAAATTCACATTTTGCATATTTTAAATGTCCAAAGCTCAAGAAATTAGCTTTAGTAACTGATTTGATTTGCAACAATAGTCATCAAGAAGTTTTTTTATTTTTTAATTTAACTTTAAATTTTATCATGAAAACAATGTTGGAGGAACTCTTATCTCATTGGAATGTAACGATTAGGTAAAATGGTAATTTCATTGTAATTCTAGTTTTCATTTGATAATTTCAATCTATCACTAATTAACACCATAAATAATAAAAATGTGAGCAGTGGCTGTTTTTTAGGGAAACCGCTGATGGTCAATATCAGTTGTAACACCCCGTGTTTCGAAAGTCAAAGTCAAAGTCAAGATTGAAGTCAAAGGAATAAAAGATTGCTAATTGCGATCTGTCACTCATTGCTCAATTCCTGTTTTGACTTCTTTCACTTGTAGATAGTCTATTTGTTTTATCGTATTAGTTGTATTATGTGGAGTACTTGTTAATAATCAAGGTTTAATCGATGTTTATCGCATGTTTTATCGCTTATCGCTTATCGCAATCACATACGCAGCTCGAATTATGCGTTCTGAATATTGTTTTGTGTGTGTGTGCCCTTATGAGTTACTTGTGCATGTTTATTTATGTTTATGTTATGTTGTGGTGATTAATCGAAACGCAATCGCAACTTAATCGCAATCGAATCGCAAACGCTAAACGCAAGAGTAAGCATCCTAGTTAACTTGATCATTGTATGTTAGATATAGTAGTTGGGATTAAAAGTAATTCGAACGGGAACTATATCGCATCGAAACGCTCAACACGGGAATCGAAACGACAAAACTCGTCACGTCGAGCACTTAAATCGAGTGGCCGATCGATCGAGTTGCAACCCGATCGGATTACCACCCGATCGAGTTGCCACCCGATCGGGCTGCCACCCGATCGACCAGCCACTTTCCCCCACTTTCCTTTTATGGAAATCCTATAAATACCCCTCATATGTCACATCAGTTGATGTTGACAGCCTCTCACTTGACCAGCTCGCTCCAGCCTCTATTTCTTTCGATTTCTCGCGATTCTTATAAGTTTCCAACCTAAATCTTGTACTTTCTTGATCTACATGCACTCCTACACCTTTCTATCTTTTGAATCTTAACTTTTAACCAGGAAATCACTAGATTCGAGGTGTTCTAGGATGATGTCATCATGGTGTTCTATGAACTTCATGTTTTGGCTTCAATCCACCAAGAACAACTTAGATCTGAACGATTTCCACATAAATAAAAAAAGATCTTTCATAGATCTGGACATATTCATGGTAAAAAGGATTGAAAGTTGGTTTTCTAACTTTCTTTCAACTCTTTTACACTCAATGCCCTCAAAACCGATAGAATCGGAGCTTATTCTGATCTCCTACTCCTTCTTGTTGGTGTGTCGGTTCAAGATCTAGATTCTATCCAAGAGATTACTGATTTCGGGTTAAACATGAAACACCGTCCCGAATAGTTAACTGGTCGGACTAGGGTGATTCATGTCCAATCGGGTCACTAAGTATGGACAAGGTTTCTATTGTTTGGCACGTTATTGTATCGTCTCGAGAAAACCGCAAAACTATCAAAACAATCAAGTGTGAGGACGATCAGGTCGTCTGGGACGGATTGCCGTCCAATCGGATTGCCACCCGATCGGATTGCCACCCGATCGGATTGCCACCCGATCGGCTTGCAACTTGGCCCCACACTTAACTTTTAATTCAACTTTTGAGGTTTGAACATCGAATGGATTACCGTCCGATCAGATTGCCATCCGATCGGATTACCACCCGACCATGTGATGTTTGGACTTCAACACTTAAACAATTTTTAAACATGTGCAATGCATAATGAGTTCCAAACGGATTGCCACCCGATCGGATAGTAATCCGATCGAGTGACAAACTGCTGTGAACTTGTTCTCACTAAAGTGTCCTACCAATCGGATCGTCGTCTGATCGGACCGCCGTCCGACCGACCGACCGACCTGAAAAGTAGAGATACTTCTCTATTTTCAAAATGCTACAACGAAAACTTCAAAGCACAAGCCACCATACACAAACACATCCATCCCAAACGAGGTAACAATCCAATCGAATGTTCACCTGATCGGATGACCATCCGAACGGATTGTCACCCGATCGACTGGCTATCCGATCGGATTGCCATCCGATCGGATTACTGTCTGATCCATTGACACTTTGCACCATTTTACGCGCCACTTATCTTTTATGCTATCGTTCTGATCAGGCTAATCCGATCGGATGTCTGATCCATTGACACTTTGCACCATTTTACACGCCACTTATCTTTTATGCTATCGTTCTGATCAGGCTAAACTCACTCTAGCGCTCCCTTCAATCTATCATCGTTGTGAGTATACTCGAACCCTTTTTTGCTTTACGCACTTTTGGGTGTTACATACGTTACTTATTCTAAATCACATCGAACACACTACACAATACTTCAACGCTAACCGTTACCGCATGTTATGCATGACTTAATGAATGCTTGTTTGTTATGTTTACACATGGATTACTGTCTACCTGCCTTAGCAATGATAGTACTATAGTTTGGACTCAGCACATGTTCATTCAGGGGTTGTTAAGGATAATTAATCACATGGGTCACAGTGGTGAACATGTATTACGAACTGCCTTGCGCAGTCAACCCGTAGTCATTAGTATTGATAGGATCATGTCGATAACTGATACGTGTGTAGTGTAATATATTTTAGGTGTATATTTTAAGCCCTTTTACACTTTTTAGCCAAGTCTTAAGTTTATAAAACACGATATTTACTAACACTAAACACACATATGGGCAAGTGCACCCATCGTGGACGTAGTATAGTGTTGATAAGATACCGAGGTCGTCCAAGGACACAAGAGCTTTTATTACCGGTTTACCCTCAACGTCTAATCAAATCAAAAATTAGAAAAAAGGTTTTTAAACTAGAAAAATAAAACTAACTAAAATGTTGAAAAATAAAATAAAAATAAAAACAGATAGACAGGATGAATCACTTGGATCCGACTCGTGTGTAGTGTAACCTTTGATTATTTCCGCACTTTTGCACTTTTTAAGAGATTATCTTAGTTATTGTAGTAGGCCCCTCTTTTGAAGTTGACGTTACCCTCAACCCAGTAGTTTGAGTCAGCAAGGATACAATCCTAAAGGGTCGGATTATTGAAAGATAATTAATTAAGTTATTAATGCATAATGTGGTAGGCCCCTCTTTTGAAGGTGACGTTACCCTCGGCTAAGTAGTCTGAGTCAGCAGGAATATAGTCCTAAGTAGCCGGGTTAAAATTTTAATAGTAGCTTACTTATGAGGGGATCAAAGAGTTTGGACCCCCGCCATCCAATACCGGTGGGTATTGAAGGAGGTCCTACTAAATTTGACCCAGGTCCTTTGCAGGATCTATACACTGCACAATGGCAAGACTCTTACCAAACCGTTCCCTTAACCCCCGACCAGGTAGCCAACATATCTCCATATAGACTGTGGAGATATGAATGGTGAAAATCTTTTATTTTATATAGACAGTAAAATAATGCCAAGACACCATGGATAAACGATAAGGAAGAATCACCTTCAACATAAGAAACTAGTTATTAAAGTCATTAATACATAACCAAACAAAAAGTGCGAAAAGATTAAAAATAAAAAGTATTACACTAAACACTTGTCTTCACCAAGTGATGTAAGAGACTTAGACAAATATGGCCTTTGATTGTCAAGAACTCTTACGATCAATCTTGGATCCCGAGACGACTCACACACTCTATGATGGACAATGGATGATGGTGGTGGATGATGGTGTTGTGATGGGTGAAGTGTGAGAGAGGTGGTGTGCTAAGGGATGAGTTGCAAGTGATCCAAGCACTCCTATTTATAGGCTGAACAGAAGCTCGGGCACGGCCCCGTGTCCATCCTTCTCTCTTTCTTCATTAATTGCAGTTTGTCTGCATTAGTTGACCACGCCCCCGTGTCCGCTGGGCACGACCCCATGTGCAGAAGCGTATCTGTATTATCAAGATTTCCCTAGATTCTGCGAATCTTAGAGTTGACCACGACCCCGTGTTCAGTGGGCACGACCCCGTGGTGGGCGATAGAAGCTTCTACAACTTTGTCTTTTCTGCTGACACTTGGGCACGCCCCGTGCTCATTGAGCACGAGGCATGTTCAGCCTTCTGTTCTCTTGTTTTGCTTGGGAAGATGCTGTCAGGGAGGCCGGGCATGCCACGTTTGTTCCTTTTCTTGTATTCATGTTAGATTTAGCTGCCTTTTTGCTTCTTTTGTTCATTTGAGTTCATTTAATCCTGAAAATACAAAACGAAGACAAAAACATACTTTTTCCAACATTAGTACTAAAAAAGGGTTAGTTTTATGCCACAATTGATGTAATTTATATGTTGCATTTTGTGCACATCAATAACTTACGTGCTTCATTTTACACTGTGTATGTGCTGGTTATGCGTAAACGTTTTCGAACTCTATTATATCTATTAAACTTGTATGCTCACCTTTACACTATGTGTATTGACTTTTAGTTTAACGTATGTGGCAGGTGCTTAAGATGTTAAGATGCTTTGCTTGCTGTGAAATCGAGGCTAGGAAAGGTCTAGAAACAAATAAACGAATTGTCTGTATTTAAATTCTGAGTGGTCGAAACAGAACAATTTGTCTTGATTTTGCCTGTAATAATTATGATGCTTTTTATGTCATGGTATGGGACGTGATGCTTTAAATAATTGGTAATCGTAGTTGTTATAGAAACTTCTGGACAATCTGTTTCGCTCAGTGCCACGCCCCGATGTTCCGCCATCGGTTAGGGTGTGACAGATTGGTATCAGAGCCATAACTATAGGGAATTAGGCAAGACTCGACCTAGTCCGGGTCGATGTCTTAGAAACGACCTAGTCTATAGTTAGGTACCAACAGACCAACTTGTGTATACCTTTAGGGGGTAATGTACGAGCTTACTTGCTATATCTCTCGTTATTCTCGCAAACGCTACACTATCACTGCACTCAAATTTTCGAAAAATGAACGAGCGATTAGGTCAAGATTAGGTGTGAAAACCGCAAACTCTCGACTAAGTTGCTTGTTCGACCCGCGATTTTATCTATAACAGGACAATTTGCGTTGAAACAGGAGTGAAATCCATACTTTGACGCATAATTCTTCTTTATTTTACCAAAACAGGAACGAAGTTGTTAAGTCAGGGGTGAAACCCGAACCTTGACAACTTGTTTCGATCTCTATTTTGGTTTTACAAAACTCTCACCAAAGTCTCGATGGATTCGAACTCGAGTGCTTGAATAGCCGAAAGGATGGGTGCCATTCACCGCATGTCGGTGATAGAGCACAGTCTATTAGGTCAACAAGAACCTTTGAGTACATCCTTGTGAATAGTAGAACCACTTTGGATAGTCGACGTCTAACAGCCGCAGACAATCTATTCTCGATTTTTATGTGTTTCGATTCTGAGCTCACAACTGCCGACTCTGATATTTGCCATTTTTATGTGAATTTTATGTGTTTATGTGATTTTATCTATTTATGTGTTCAGATTTTTGATGGTTTATTCGCTTTTCGCTTTAATCGACACACACGACTCGCACTGCACATCTACCTCAAACCGCTAACAAATCGACGGATGATCGCATGCTTTATACTACTCGCTGTGTACTCTCAAACCGCAATCGATATTCTCGAACGCTCGTGGACTTTGAATGATAGGTTTCTGTATTCTGACTGCCTCTTGTGCTTTTGTCCTACGTGCCTATGTGCTTCTGCGCTTACGTGAATCTACGATTATGTGCCTATGTGACTATGCGGTTAAGTGATTTTGCGTGTTCCTGAGCTTTAGTAGTATTAGGCGCGTGAGGTGAGATTCAATTATATTGTGTCTGAGTCCTATGGCGATGTCTGTTGCAGACAATGTCGTCATCTGGATCCCGTCACCCGCGCACTGCTCGCCAGAGCCAGAAAGACAAATGCCTTGCTACTCTCGTCGCTAAGCAAATGGCGAAAGTTGTTCCTCAGATTGTGAGTGAACTATATGAGAATGTGAGCAAATCGTCTGAAGAGTCCAGGACTAAAACCCCTAAAGCTGCTTTCAGCTTCAAGCAGTTTAAAGCTTGCGGACAGAAAGAATTCACTAGCGAAGATGGCCCTACGGCTTTGTTTCAATGGTTTGATTTGATCGAGGTCACCCTGCGCCAGAACGGTTGTCCTGACAATCTCCGCACTCTGAATGCCACCGGTGTCTTCCAGTCTCGTGCTTTAGACTGGTGGACGGCCGAGAGGAACAAACGCGGAAACGATGCGGCTTATGGTCTGTCAAGGGACGAGTTGAAGAACGTCATGCTGGAAGAGTTCTGCCCTCCCCATGAGCGCCAAAAGTTGGAGGACGAATTCTGGCATATAAAGCAAAAGGATGGTGACAATGCTGCTTTAACTGCTCGCTTCAAGCGGCTCAGTATAATCTGTCCTGATCAAGTCAAGACTGCTGATATGACGATCAAGAAGTACATTCGAGCTCTACCAGATTGTGTTGTAGATTTTGTGCATGCTTTAAAGCCAGCAACAATCGAGGAAATTTACCTGCTTGCCGCTGAAATCAACGACAAGCGAGTCAAAGCTGGTTTTTGGGATAAAGCTACCAAGAACCTGCATCAAGCTACCACCGCCGCAACTGCTGAAACCGCCACTACTGCTCCCCAGTCATCAAAATCCTCTCGTCGCAAGAGGAAGAACAACAACAACAACTCTAGCAACAAGAACTGTGTTGTCACTACTGCTGCCCCGCTCCAAGTTGTACCAGCTCCGCAGCAATCTCAACACCGATCAGCTCTAGCACCAGTTACCCAAGCACCGCCTGCAAAGCGTGCTTATACCGGTCCTCACCCTGCCTGCCCGACAAGTACCTACCATCATCCAGTGGGTATCGCCTTTCGATTTTGTGTGCATTGCAATATGTACGGCCACTTCACCACCAACTGCCGTACAGGTCCTCGACAAGCACCAGCTCAAGCTACTACTCATCAAGCTCTGCTTCCTGCTCCTCAAGGCCAACAAGCGGCTCCGGCACCAGCGGTCAATGCCAGAGTCTGCTTTGCATGTGGTGATCCCAACCACTTCGCAAACATGTGCCCCAATCGGGTTGTGAAACAAGAGCCTCAACAGCAGCACTCGTAGCAGCAGCAACAACAACAAGCCGCCCGCGCCAGAACTTTCAACATCAATGTGCGCCAAGCCCAGGCTGACAATAATGTGGTCAATGGTACGTTCCTTGTGGATGGTATTTATGCTTCGTGTTTATTTGATACTGGAGTCGATAATTGTTTGGTATCGTTTGAGTTCGAAAAGCTCCTTAATCATAAGCGCTCCCATCTCCCCTCGATGTTCGATGTTCAAGTTGCCACTGGAAGAATTGTCGCAGTAAATTATGTTCTTCGTGATTGTACTCTTGAGCTCAACAATCACATCTTCCCTATTGATCTCATTCCGATGCAGCTCGGAAATTTTGGCATCATAGTAGGCATGGACTTTCTTCGTGAAAACCATGTTGAAGTTGGGTGCTTCGATAAGATGATTCGATTCTCGCTTGCTAATGGTGATCAACTGTGTGTGTATGGTGAAACTCCTTCGAAAGGTCTCAAGCTCATGTCATGTGTCCAAGCTAGCAAGTACCTCCGCAAGGAATATAGAGCTTTCTTGGCCCACATTGTAGTAGCAGAGAAAGAAAAGAAATGAAGATTGGGTGTAATCGATGTCCCCGTTGTGTGTGAATTTCTGAATGTGTTTTGATATGCGCAAAATGCAACATATAAATTATATTAAATGTGGCATAAAACTAACCCTTTTTAGTACTAATGTTGGAAAAAGTGTGTTTTTGGCTTCCTTTTGTATTTTCAGGATTAAATGAGCTCAAATTAACAAAAGAAGCAAAAAGACAACAAAATCTAACATAAATACAAGAAAAGGAGCTAAAGTGGAATGCCCGACCCCTTAACAGCATCTTCCCAAGCAAAACCAAGCCCAAGAAGCAGCAGAAAAGACAAACCTTTAGAAGCTTCTATTGCCCACCACGGGGCCGTGCCCAGTGGACACCGGGGGATGGTCAGACTCCTGCAGGCGCATTTATTGTAATTGCGAATTACAATTAATGAGGAGAGAGACAAGGATGGACACGGGGTCGTGCCCAGCGGGCACGGGGCCGTGCCCGAGCTTCTGTTCAGCCTATAAATAGGAGTGCTTGGAGACATTTCAACTCATCCCTTGGCACACCACCTCTCTCACACTTCACCCACCACCCACCACCACCATAACACCATCATCCACCACCATCATCCATTGTGCATCATAGAGTGTGTGAGTCGTCTCGGGATCTAAGATTGATCGTAAGAGTTCTTGAGAATCAAAGGCCATGTTTGCCTAAGTCTCTTACATCACTTGGTGAAGATAAGTGTTTAGTGTAATACTTTTTATTTTTAATCTTTTGCACTTTTTAATTGGTTTTATATTAATGACTTTAATTACTAGTTTCTTATGTTGAAGGTGATTCTTCCTTATCGTTTGTCTGTGGTGTCTTGACATTATTTTACTGTCTATATAAAATAAAAGATTTTCACCATTCATATCTCCACGGCCTATATGGAGGTATGTTGGCTACCTGGTCGGGGGTTAAGGGAACGGTTTGGTAAGAGTCTTACCATTGTTTAGCGTTTAGAGATCCTGCAAGGGATCTGGGTCAAATTTAGTAGGACCTCCTTCAATACCCAAAGGTGTTGGATGGCGGGGGTCCAAACTCTTTGATCCCCTCATAAGTTAAACTACTATTAAAACTTTAACCCAGCTACTTAGGACTGTATCCCTGCTGACTCAGACTACTTAGTTGAGGGTAACGTCGCCTTCAAAAGAGGGGCCTAACATATTATGCATTAATAACTTAATTAATTATCTTTCAATAATCCGACCCTTTAGGATTGTATCCTTGCTGACTCAAACTACTGGGTTGAGGGTAACGTCGCCTTTAAAAGAGGGGCCTAGTACAATAACTAAGATAATCTCTTAAATAAGTGCAAAAGTGTGAAAATAATCAAAGGTTACACTAACACACGAGTCGGATCTAAGTGATTCATCTTGTCTATCTGTTTTATTTTTATTTTTATTTTCAGCATTTTAGTTAGTTTTATTTTCTTAGTTTAAAAATCTTTTTCTAACATTTTGGTTTGATTAGATGTTGAGGATAAACCGTACTAAAAGCTCTTGTGTCCTTGGACGACCTCGGTATCTTACCAACACTATACTACGTCCACGATGGGTGCACTTGCCCATATGTGTGTTTAGTGTTAGTAAATATCGTGTTTTAAAAAATTTAAAACTTGGCTAAAAAGTGTAAAAGGGCTTAAAATACATACCTAAAATATAACACACTTTACGCACATCAAGTTTTTGGCGTCGTTGCCGGGGACACTAGGATTTTAAGAAAGCTTAAAATCGACGGCCTAATCAGTTTTTCAAAACCTTTTTAAAACGCGCGCACATTTTTTTGCATTTTAGTTTAGTTTGCATTTACAGTAGCCTGAACACGGGGCCGTGTTCACTGAACGCGGGGCCGTGCTGCATATTTTTAGTTAGATAACCAGATACAGAGTCTGAACACGGGGCCGTGCTCACTGAACACGCCCCCGTGCTCAACGAGACCAGTAACTTTAATTAAAACGCCCAGATACAGACCCTGAACACGGGGCCGTGTTCACCAAACACGGGGCCGTGTTCACCAAACACGGGGCCGTGTCCAGCTTCTGTTTCCGTCTTTATTGTTGTTTTCTGGTCCCGAGACTCAGTTGTGGTCTGTTGAGTGATTGCTATGGATCAATACTCAGGAGGCTACAACTACACCTATGAGGAGGATGATTACATGAGAGAATATTGCACTAATTGTGGTAACCCGCACTCGGTACAATGTTGTAACTTATTTCAACCATCCACTTCATACAACTATTATGAGGAGCCCAGGTACGAGCCATCGAATTCATACACATCTTATGAAGACACAAAAGGTATGAACCTTCCTCCTCGTACTCATATTTTGATGAACCAAGGTATGAACCTTCATACTCATACTTTGAGGAGTCAAGATATGAACCACCACCTTCATATACTTATTATGAGGAACTATGGCGTGAGCAACCCACCTCATATGAGTATTATGAAGACCAAAATTTCGACCCTTATCCATCATATGCTTACAATGAAGAACAATGGTATGAACCATCTATTTCATCTGGGTACTATGAGGAACCAAGGATCGAACAACCGGATTCAAGCTTTGAGGATCCGATCCTTACTCTATCACCGACGTAGCTGATAGGATAGTAGAAAAACTTAAAACTATCGAACGTTACATAAAAGAATCTCGTGCTAGGGAAGAGGAGTCCCGCGCAAGAGAGGAATTAAATGAAGAAACGATAGTTGAAGAGTTAAAAAGGGAAGAACAAACAAGTGAAAAACCGACACATGAGTTAAACAACGAAAAAGGTGAGGCCGATAACGCTAAAATCCAAGAAGAGTCTAATTTTGAAGAAATTAATCTCTTGTCACCTTCTTTTGAAAATCATTGTTTAGTGTCAACTCATGCTAAGTTTTTAAAGGAGCTAAACACTAACGCAAAAATTGAAGAAATGGTAAGTGTTAAGTTAACTAGTGATCAAACTTCACTAATAAAAGAAGACCCTTTTGAAATCAACATTACACCGGTTCCATGTTTCTTTCAAAATTCATTTATTAGTAATATCACCATTGATAAAGATCTTTGTGTTAACATAATGCCCAATTACATTTTCGAAAAATTAAGTATTAGTGATTTTGCTCCAATTCAAATACCCATTTTCTATCCAATTGGAAAGTAATAAAGTCAATCGGTGTATTTGAGGATATCTTGGTTCAAACAGATCAACTGGTTATTCCAACCGACTTTGTCATCCTCGATGACGCTCCTCTAGTGTTGGGAAGACCCTTTGTAAAAACTCATGAAGCTTTGAAAAACCGGAAGTTTAATAATCTACCTCTTCAATTAGGGGTATTCAAAAGGAGCATAGATATTGAACGTTCAATGAAATATCCTTTTGGCAATAATGACCCCCTAATTGAAGATGAAGATGAGCCACCCGATACAAGTGAAAAAGTTGACCACTTTGTTGAAGAAGAGGTCGCCATAGAACAAACCTTTAAAGTTCTTAATCTGGATGAGCCCCAAAATAAGGAGTCTCCTAAAGACCCACCTCTTGAGCTCAAAGAACTTCCAAAAGGTTTGGAATATGCTTTTCTAGACAAAGATGGTGGTTCTCCTGTAATTATTTCATCTAAATTAAATAGTATAGAAAAAGAAAAATTAATTAAACTTTTGAAAAAACATAAAAATGCGATCACTTGGAAGCTTGTAGATATAAAAGGAATAAGCCCTTCCATGTGCACGCACAAAATTCTGATGAACGATGACTACAAATCCGTGATACAACCACAAAGGAGAGTAAATCCAAATGTTCAAGAAGTGGTTAAAAACGAGGTCATCAAACTGCATGACGCCGGACTTATTTATCCTATCTCCGATAGTCCATGGGTAAGTCCAGTCCAAGTAGTCCCAAAGAAAGGAGGTATGACGGTAATAACTAATGAAAATAATGAATTAATACCAACGAGAACCGTCACAGGATGGAGAGTATGCATAGATTACAGACGATTAAATGAAGCAACGAGGAAGGACCACTTTCCTTTGCCCTTCATTGATCAAATGTTAGAACGACTATCCGGTCATAAGTTTTACTGTTTCTTAGATGGTTTTTCAGGTTACTTTCAAATTCCAATAGCACCTGAAGACCAAGAAAAGACAACTTTCACATGCCCCTATGGAACTTTTGCTTATCGTCGCATGCCATTCGGTCTATGTAATGCCCCCGCAACTTTCCAACGTTGCATGGTGGCCATTTTCCATGACATGATAGAAAAGACAATGGAAGTCTTCATGGACGACTTTTCTATCTTTGGAGATTCATACGACCAATGCCTCGATAACCTCGAACGAATGCTACCCCAATGTGAGGAAACTAACCTCGCCCTTAACTGGGAAAAATGCCATTTCATGGTAACAGAGGGAATAGTACTCGGTCACAAGATCTCGAGCGAAGGAATGGAAGTTGATCGAGCAAAGATTGACACAATATCTCGATTACCTCCACCATCCTCCGTTAGAGCAATCAAAAGTTTCTTAGGGCATGCCGTATTTTACAAACGGTTTATCAAAGACTTTTCAAAAATTTCAAGACCTCTAACAAAATTACTTGAAAAAGATGCGCCTTTCATCTTTGACAAGGATTGCAATCAAGCATTTCTAACCCTCAAGGAAATGCTAGTCAATGCACCTATCATGATAGCGCCCGATTGGAAACTACCTTTCGAAATCATGTGTGATGCAAGTGACTTTGCTATCGGAGCAGTCTTGGGACAGAGAAAAGAAAAGCATTTCCACCCAATTTATTATGCTAGTAAAACACTTAATGATGCACAAGAGAATTACACAACTACTGAAAAAGAATTACTAGCCATGGTATTTGCTTTTGATAAATTCCGTTCTTACCTTGTTCTTTCTAAAACTGTAGTCTATACAGATCATGCAGCTATCCGATACCTCTTCAAGAAACAAGATGCCAAACCCCGTTTGATCAGGTGGATTCTACTCCTCCAAGAATTTGATATTGAAATCAAAGACAAAAGAGGAGTAGAAAACACAGCAGCAGATCATCTTTCGCGCCTAGAAGACCCAGCTTTGGAGACAACCAGGGACGAACAAATCAACGAAAAATTTCCAATAGAGTCCCTAGAGATGGTGGAGTACAGACAAGAACCATGGTATGCCGACTATGCTAATTACTTAGCTAGCGGTATAGTCACCAAGGGATGGCCACATCACCAAAAGAAGAAGTTCTTTGCTGATGTAAAGCATTACTTTTGGGAAGACCCTTATCTTTTCAAAATGTGTGCCGACCAACTCATCCGAAGGTGCGTACATGGGAACAAAGCAAGAAGAATTCTCCGCCATTGTCATGAAGGTCCATACGGAGGACATCATGGTGCCGCCAGTACAGCACGGAAGGTATTTGATTCAGGATTTTATTGGCTGGCCATTTACAAAGATGCGAAAAATCTTGTCAAGACATGTGATGCTTGCAAAAGAATAGGTAATATTTCTTCCAAAAATGAAATGCCACAAAATGGCATTCTCGTTTGTGAAATTTTTGATGTGTGGGGACTCAATTTCATGGGACCTTTCCCACCATCAAAAGGAAACAAATATATACTTGTGGCAGTTGATTATTTGTCTAAATGGGCCGAGGCCGAAGCACTTCCAACAAATGATGGAAGAGTTGTGGTAAAATTTCTGAAAAAATTATTTTCTCGTTTTGGAACACCTAAAGCATTAATAAGTGATAGAGGTACCCATTTTTGTAACCATTAACTCGAAAAAATCTTAACAAGATATGGGGTCTATCATCGGGTCTCAACAGCATATCACCCTCAAACAAACGGACAAGCCGAAGTGACTAATAGAGGTTTAAAATGAATACTTGAAAAAACCATAGGATTAAATAAAAATGAATGGGCCGATAAATTAGATGATGCTTTATGGGCATTTCATACTGCTTATAAAACCACTATAGGCACAACCCCATATAAGCTCGTCTATGGAAAAAGTTGTCATTTGCCGGTAGAAATAGCTCACAAAGCCTACTGTTAGATTTGGATATTGCAGGTAAAAATCGATTTTGTCAAATAAATGAATTAAACGAACTAAGGAACTACGCATACTCTAACTCGGAAATTTATAAGGAAAGAATGAAAAACTTACACGACAAACACATTAAGCCTAATGAATTTCGAGTAGGAGATCAGGTTCTATTGTTTAATTCACAACTGCGATTATTTCCGGGTAAACTAAAATCTAGGTGGTCAGGACCTTTTTCCGTCACCCATATTTTTCCTCACGGTGCAGTAGAAATTAAATCTCAAAAAGGAATCCCATTCAAAGTCAATGGCCAACAGCTGAAACTCTATCAAGGATCCATTGAGGATGAAGAGGAAGAAATCTCGCTCCAAACGGTTGACGACTAAAGGCATCAGCATCATACCTGGTAAGTTACGAACAAGCGGGTAAACATCGAAAATGGTAAGTCTTCGAACCAAGTTTCTGGGAAAACAGGGCACTCACATGTGCACTTAAAAAAAAATTTAAACTTTGCTCGGCACGGGGCCGTGTCCGCGCAACTGTCGGGATAAAAACCCCTTTTTTCACAAACAGTTTCATTCCACACGCCCCGTTTCCCCGAAAAACGCTCTGGTCCAGGCAATTTTCCGTAGATTTTCGACGTCTCCTCTCATTCTAACAACATCAAGGTATGATTCTATTATCATTAGTAGTTAGATTAGTTACTTGCATGTAGTTAAAACATCAAAAATTTGGAAAAAAATCTAGGGTTCTTAAAGTTCATCCGGATAAAACCTCAAATTTTTGTTATAATCTGTTAGCATTAGTTTAGATTAGTGTAATAGGAAGTAAATACACTTGTATTGTTGATAGATTTGCCCGATTTCTCATAAAAACCCCAAACCCTTGTTTTTGAACCGAAAAAGATAAAATCGAAGGGGTAAACGGTTTGTTTTGGGAAAAAAGGCACTTGGGGTTTTATTTTCGGGGGAAACCGCACCTACTTGGCCAAAAATTTTCAGATTTTCGGGACGGAACGAAAAATGCAATTCTTGAGTAACAGAAGCCTGGACACGGGGTCGTGCCTGCTGAGCACGGGGCCGTGTCCAGCTCACTGTTTGCAGTTTTCTTCAAAAAAATTCCACTGTTTCGTGCTAACTTTTGGTGTATTCTTTCAGATGTTGAAGAAGTTCACGAGATTCAACGCTAATGAGCTTGATGCTAGGGCCAGATATGATACGCTTCAAACAAGACCCGAGGAATACCCAAGGCAAGCATGCACGGACCTGTTACTCGTGGTGAACCAGCTTGACCACTTCAACAACCTCGTTACCGGCCCGCTCAGGGTTGCTTTGACCACTCGACTCCAGTCGGTACACGAATGCACCATGGAGTTCTACAACACCTTCACTTTCAATTCAAGAACCGACCCTTTTGATAACAATGCGGTTGAATTTCGTTGTGGAGGAACAAGATACTCTATATCAATGGCGCAATTCGGGGCAGTAGTGGGGTTGTATACGGAAGAGGATGTGGGAAATGAGGAAAATACCAGGGGAATGCGAGAGATTGATGAGAATGAACGCCAGGCTGCATGGGCTCAGATTGGTGATGGGTTTTACAATCCGAGCAGTACTAAGAGCACTAAGCTAAGGGATCCGCTCTATCGCTACATTCACAGGCTCCTTACTTACTCTCTTAGTCAGAGACACGACAGCAGCGGCGTTGTTGGGTTGAGAGATTTGGTAGTCTTCCACTGCATTCACACCCGAAGAGCCCTCGATGTTCCATTCCTCTTACTCCGGAACATGCATCTGAACTGGCTTGCTCATGTACCAACCCCTATCTTCTACGGGGGATGGGTGTACCGCCTCTTCAAGCACTTCACGAACATCCCTAGGTCCTTCCAGAGGAGCCCATGGTCGGGACGAGTTGATGTGCACATTTGTCGTGCTATGAACCTAATCTATGAGGCGGAAGATGGGTCGGTAAGCTTTCAGAGGATGCAAGGCCATGCATGGAACCCACAAGAGGCGCTAGTCCTTCACGCTCCACCTCCCCAGTACCAGTACCAACCCCATGGTGATTCGGGCCAATCCTCCTCACAAGGGGGTGGTTTTCCTAACTTTCAAAGTTTACATGATCTTTTGCAGGAAAACCTTATGTGCACCAGGAACACCTACAACCTTGCCAACAACACATACCACCGGGTCGGGGCCATTGAAAGAAACATCACTGATATCCAATACTACATCGGGAACATCCGGGAGTATATGGCGGGTCATGGGGGAGGAGGTGATGACAGTGATGAAGACATGGACTAGGAGGGTGAAGGAGTAGGAGTGGACGGTTGGTGAGCCCACAGGTTAATTTCCCTTTCTATCAGACAATTTCCGGCCTGCATGCCGAAGTGTTGAACAATTTACTTTCCCTAACTTATTTTTATTTTTTGCTTTTGTTTTTACTTTTAACTTGATGGTTTGATGTTTGACTTGGTAATTTAGGACGTTTGGTATTGTTTGGTGTGGTATTTATTGCTAGAACAGGTACAAACAAGGCTTAGAGTACTAAACGTTAGTACTACTAAAGCCAAGACAGGAAAACTGGAGAAAGAAACCTGTTTTTCAGCCTTGCAGACTGTCCACACGGGGTCGTGTCCAGCCGACACGCCCCCGTGCCCGCCTTCCAGACCTGTTGTTTGTTTAGTTTTCTGCAGATTTTTACCAAACACAGGGTCGTGCCCAGCCAACACGCCCCCGTGTCCAACTTCTGTATGTTTTCGTTACTGGCACCTGAACACGGGGACGTGTCCACCCAACACGGGGCCGTGTCCAGACTGTCAGTAACATAAAATTTTGCTTTAAACACCATTTTACACATTCAATCAACCTAAAAACTTATTTTTGGGACACATTGAGGACAATGTGTAATTTAAGTGTGGGGGGGATGCTAAAACCTTGAATTTTGCAAGTCCTAATAACAAGCCTTACACAAAACTCTATTGGAACCACTAATCACCCCAAATTTTTTCCAAATTTTTTTTACTTGTCTAAGTTTAAGTTGGGAATTCAAGACTTAACAAGGTTATATTTTTACAAATTTACAACTGATAGCGTCGTGATAAAAAGAACAACATAAGAAAATTATGAAAAGGCATGACAAACTTAGTTAAAATTTGATTATATACTTGATCACATAAAAAACCCTTCTCCCACAAAAGTGAGTTTTGAGCCTTTAACGAGCATACAAATATATATATATATATATATATATCTTTACACTAAATGCTCATTTTTCGTTTCTTGTGTGAATATCCGCTTGGTTCATACGACTCTAGAACTTGCCACAACAATACATTCCCGGTCCTTACCAACTTAAACCGGAGTAAGTAAATGATGGAGGCATTAGGACTAACCCTTTTTCATTCTATACCATTATTTATTTATTTTTTTACCACCTACCCAAAATCCCCCTAGTTAACCCCTTTGAGCCTAAACCTTTTCATTTCTTAACCCAAAACAACCCTTTTTACCCACTTAAACCTTTTTATTTTTTTTTTAGTAACAACGTTCGGTTCTCTTATGACTTTCTCAATATATATATATATATTTCGATGAAGCCAAACAAACAAACAAAGTTTATCAAATCTCTTTGTTTGAACAATCCATCGAAATAAAATAAAAATATGAAAAATAAAAAAGTCTTTCAAACCGACGTTTGTTACGCCTTTCGCCCTTTTTACTAACCACTAACCCAACTACCCACCTTTAGCCCAAGCCAAAAAACCCATAAAGTCCTCTTGATATTTGCAAAGGTATATAGTTAAAAAGGAGGAGGATTGATTGCTTGGCAAGCTTATGGTAGAAGTAAGTTCCATGCCGCTCTCGAGTGATTCACTAAAAATACACCTTCGGCCGAGTGTTGAGTGATCTCCCGTGAGGTATGTGAACTTGTATATAAATAAGATTTTAAAAAGGTACGTTATGCCCAAATAAGTAATTTATCTTAAGGAATGTTCTTAATAAATCATGCCGAATAGGATTGTAAATAAATAAAAATAAAACCTCAATAAAGAATCTTGGAAATCCCGACACTCTATGACAAGCCCAAAAAACCTTCTCATCTACCCATTCCATTTGGGAGTGAATAAAGCCACATTATAAAGAGTTTTGCTTGAGGACAAGCAAAGATTCAAGTGTGGGGGTATTTGATATGCGCAAAATGCAACATATAAATTATATCAAATGTGGCATAAAACTAACCCTTTTTCTAGTACTAATGTTGGAAAAAGTGTGTTTTTGTCTTCCTTTTGTATTTTCAGGATTAAATGAGCTCAAATTAACAAAAGAAGCAAAAAGATAGCAAAATCTAACATAAATACAAGAAAAGGAGCTAAAGTGGAATGCCCGACCCATCAACAGCATCTTCCCAAGCAAAACCAAGAAAACAGAAGACTGAACACGCCCCGTGCTCAGCGAGCACGGGGCCGTGCCCAAGAAGCAGCAGAAAAGACAAACCTTTAGAAGCTTCTATTGCCCACCACGGGGCCGTGCCCAGTGGACACGGGGGCGTGGTCAGACTCATGCAGGCGCATTTATTGTAATTGCGAATTACAATTAATGAGGAGAGAGACAAGGATGGACACGGGGCCGAGCCTAGCGGGCACGGGGCCGTGCCCGAGCTTCTGTTCAGCCTATAAATAGGAGTGCTTGGAGACATTTCAACTCATCCCTTGGCACACCACCTCTCTCACACTTCACCCACCACCCACCACCACCATAACACCATCATCCACCACCATCATCTATTGTCCATCATAGAGTGTGTGAGTCATCTCGGGATCCAAGATTGATCGTAAGAGTTCTTGACAATCAAAGGCCATGTTTGCCTAAGTCTCTTACATCACTTGGTGAAGACAAGTGTTTAGTGTAACACTTTTTATTTT
Source organism: Helianthus annuus (assembly GCF_002127325.2). Taxonomy (NCBI): domain Eukaryota; kingdom Viridiplantae; phylum Streptophyta; class Magnoliopsida; order Asterales; family Asteraceae; genus Helianthus; species Helianthus annuus. The sequence continues at coordinate 90,370,419 of NC_035443.2, forward strand.
TAATCTTTTGCACTTTTTAATTGGTTTTGTATTAATGACTTTAATTACTAGTTTCTTATGTTGAAGGTGATTCTTCATTATCGTTTGTCCGTGGTGTCTTGACATTATTTTACTGTCTATATAAAGTAAAAGATTTTCACCATTCATATCTCCACGGTCTATATGGAGGTATGTTGGCTACCTGGTCGGGGGTTAAAGGAACGGTTTGGTAAGAGTCTTGCCATTGTTCAGCATTTAGAGATCCTGCAAGGGACCTGGGTCAAATGTAGTAGGACCTCCTTCAATACCCAAAGGTGTTGGATGGTGGGGGTCCAAACTCTTTGATCCCCTCATAAGTTAAACTACTATTAAAACTTTAACCCAGCTACTTAGGACTGTATCCCTGCTGGCTCAGACTACTTAGCTGAGGATAACGTCGCCTTCAAAAGAGGGGCCTACCACATTATGCATTAATAACTTAATTAATTATCTTTCAATAATCCGGCCCTTTAGGAATGTATCCTTGCTGACTCAAACTACTGGGTTGAGGGTAACGTCGCCTTCAAAAGAGGGGCCTACTACAATAACTAAGATAATCTTTTAAATAAGTGAAAAAATGCGAAAATAATCAAAGGTTACACTAACACACGAGTCGGATCCAAGTGATTCATCTTGTCTATTTGTTTTATTTTTATTTTTATTTTCAGCATTTTAGTTAGTTTTATTTTCTTAGTTTAAAAATCTTTTTCTAACATTTTGGTTTGATTAGACGTTGAGGATAAACCGGTACTAAAAGCTCTTGTGTCCTTGGACGACCTCGGTATCTTACCAACACTATACTACGTCCACGATGGGTGCACTTGCCCATATGTGTGTTTAGTGTTAGTAAATATCGTGTTTTATAAATTTAAAACTTGGCTAAAAAGTGTAAAAGGGCTTAAAATACATACCTAAAATATAACACACTTTACGCACATCAGTTTCCTGAGGATCTTCCAGGTCTGCCACCAAGTCATGATATCGACTTTCGTATCGACCTCGTTCCTGGAGCTAATCCTGTTGCTAAAGCGCCTTATCGTCTTGCTCCGTCTGAAATGCGTGAACTCTCGATTTAGCTCCAGGAATTACTTGATAAAGGCTTCATTCGCCCCAAGCACCTCTCCGTGGGGCGCGCCAGTCCTTTTCGTCAAAAAGAAGGATGGGTCGTTCTGGATGTGCATCGACTACAGGGAATTGAATAAGCTAACAATCAAGAATCGCTATTCCCTGCCTCGAATCGATGATTTGTTTGATCATCTATACAAGGTGCTACGTGTTTCTTGAAGTTCGAACTACGCTCAGGCTACCACCAACTTCGCATCCAAGAGGAGGATATACCTAAAACCGCTTTTCGTACTCGTTACGGCCATTATGAGTTCGTTGTTATGCCTTTTGGTTTAACCAACGCACCCGCGGTTTTCATGGATCTGATGAATCGTGTATGTAAACCATTTCTTGACCGCTTCGTCATCGTGTTCATCGATGATATCCAGATCTATTCCAAGTCAAAAGCCGAACACGCGCAGCATCTACGTTTGGTTCTCGAGCTACTCCAAGGGAATCGACTCTATGCCAAGTTCTCCAAGTGCGAATTTTGGCTGGAGGAGGTTCAATTCCTCGGTCACATTGTCAATAGTCAAGGTATTCATGTCGATCCCGCGAAGATTGAAGCTGTTAAGAGTTGGGTTATGCCTAAGAACCCGTCTGAAGTCCGTTCTTTCCTCTGACTAGCAGGCTATTATCGCCGATTTATCGAAGGATTCTCTAAAATCGTCATGCCGCTTACCTCTCTTATGCATAAAGACAGATCCTTTGTTTGGGGAACTGAGCAAGAGTCTGCTTTCCAAACCCTCAAGCATATGCTTTTCAATGCTCCTGTCCTCGCTTTACCCGACGGAAACGACGACTTCATTGTCTATTGCGATGCCTCGAACCTTGGTCTTGGTTGTGTTCTCATGCAACGAGACAAGGTTATTGCTTACGCGTCTCGTCAGCTCAAGATCCAAGAGAAGAACTATACAACCCATGACCTCGAGCTAGGCGCAGTTGTTTTTGTGTTGAAGATTTGGCGACACTACCTTTATGGTACAAAGTGTACAGTCTTCACCGACCATAGGAGCTTACAACACATCTTCAGCCAGAAAGAACTTAATATGCATCAACGCCGATGGGTAGAACTTCTCAACGATTACAACTGTGAGATTCGTTATCATCCTGGCAAAGCAAATGTCATTGCCGACGCTCTAAGCCGACGGAGCTATTTGCATAGCACCCACAATGTTCAAGCCCAACATCACCTCGAGTCTCTCATCCGCGAAGCCCAACATGCATGCTTTACCGAAGGAACCTTGAAGAAGGAAAGGATCTATCACGATGGAGCCCATCTAGTGAATAAGTCAAATGGGATATTCCATTATCTGGAGCAAATTTGGATCCCTAAACAGACCGATTTATGATAGATTCAGATGGGCGAAGCCCACAAATCCCGATATTCGATTCATCCCGGTGTCGACAAAATGTACCAGGACCTTCGCTACAAGTACTGGTGGCCGGGCATCAAAGACCCTCTGGCTTACTTGAAAAACCCGCAATCCCTACGTGGAAGTGGGAAAGTATAGCTATGGACTTCATAACGAAACTTCCGCGTACGCCATCAGGTCACGACAGCATCTGGGTTGTCGTTGATCGTTTGACCAAATCTGCTCATTTTCTGCCAATACGGGAAGACTACAAAGTAGAAAGATTAGCCCGAATCTACACCAACGAGATCATTTGTCGACATGGGACGCCTCGCGACATCATCTCTGACCGTGATGCTCGGTTTACCTCGCATTTATGGGAAACATTTCAAACTGCTCTCGGTACTACGCTTAATCTAAGTACCGCTTTTCATCCCCAAACCGACGGTCAGATTGAGAGAACGATCTGCATCCTTGAAGACATGCTCCATTCGTGTGTCATAGATTTCGGTGGTAATTGGGACGCATACTTACCTCTAGTCGAATTCTCGTACAATAACAATTATCATTCCAACATTCAAATGGCACCTTTTGAGGCGTTATACGGAAGAAAATGTCGATCGCCTATTGTATGGCACGAGACCGGGCACTCGCAATTAACCGGTCCTGAGCTATTGCAAGAAACGACTGACAAAATCCTCCAAATTCGAGACAATTTGCTGAATGCTCGGAGTCGTCAAAAGAGTTACGCCGATAGACGACGCAAGCCCCTAGAATTTGACGTTGGCGACCATGTACTCCTAAAGGTATCACCTTGGAATGGTGTGGTCAGATTCGGCAAGAGAGGGAAACTCGCGCCTCGATATGTCGGACCCTTTAAGATTCTGGAAAGGATCGGAAAAGTGGCCTACAGACTCGAACTACAGAAGGAACTTAGCAACGTTCACCCGACTTTCCATGTGTCTAACCTAAGAAAGTGCCTGGCTGAGCATGATTTGTTTGTACCTCTAGAGGATCTTCAAGTAAACGAAACACTACACTTTGTGGAGAAGCCTGTCGAGATCATGGACCGCCAGACCAAGCAGCTCAGACGCTCGCGCATTCCCATTGTGAAGGTTCGATGGGAAGGCAAACGAGGCGCAGAGTTGACTTGGGAACTCGAAAGCGACATGAAGGCGAAGTACCCGCAGTTGTTTTTTACGGCTGAATCCTAATTTCGGGACGAAATTCCCTTAACAGGGGGAGGCTGTAACACCCTGTGTTTCGAAAGTCAAAGTCAAAGTCAAAGTCAAGATTGAAGTCAAAGGAAGAAAAGATTGCTAATTGCGATCTGTCACTCATTGCTCAATTCCTGTTTTGACTTCTTTGACTTGTAGATAGTCTATTTATTTTATCGTATTAGTTGTATTATGTGGAGTACTTGTTAATAATCAAGGTTTAACCGATGTTTATCGCATGTTTTATCGCTTATAGCAATCGCATTCGCAGCTCGAATTATGCGTTCTGAATATTGTTTTATGTGTGTGTGTGCCCTTGTGAGTTACTTGTACATTTTTATTTATGTTTATGTTATGTTATGTTGTGGTGATTAATCGAAACGCAATCGCAACTCAATCGCAATCGAATCACAAACGCTAAACGCAAGAGTGAGCATCCTAGTTAACTTGATGATTGTATGTTAGATATAGTAGTTGGGATTAAAAGTAATTCGAATGGGAACTCTATAGCATCGCAACGCTCAACACGCGAATCGAAATGACAAAACTCATCACGTCGAGCACTCAAATCGAGTGGCCGACCGATCGAGTTGCAACCTGGTCGGATTACCACCCGATCGAGTTGCCACCCGATCGAGTTGCCACCTGATCGGGCTGCCACCCGATCGACCAGCCACTTTCCCCCACTTTCCTTTTATGGAAACCCCATAAATACCCCTCATATGTCACATCAGTTGATGTTGACAGCCTCTCACTCGACCAGCTCGCTCCAGCCTCTATTTCTTCCGATTTCTCGCGATTCTTGTAAGTTTCCAACCTAAATCTTGTACTTTCTTGATCTACACGCACTCCTACACCTTTCTATCTTTTGAATCTTAACTTTTAACAGTGAAATCACTAGATTCAAGGTGTTCTAGGATGATGTCATCATGGTGTTCTATGAACTTCATGTTTTGGCTTCAATCCACCAAGAACAACTTAGATCTGAACGATTTCCACATCAATAAACATAGATCTTTCATAGATCTGAACATATTCATGGTAAAAAGGATTGAAAGTTGGTTTTCTAACTTTCTTTCAACTCTTTTACACTCAATGCCCTCAAAACCGATAGAATCGGAGCTTGTTCTGATCTCCTACTCCTTCTTGTTGGTGTGTCGGTTCAAGATCTGGATTCTATCCAAGAGATTATTGATTTCAGGTTAAACATGAAACACCGTCCCTAACAGTTAACTGGTCAGACTAGGGTGATTCCTGTCTGATCGGGTCACTAAATATGGACAAGGTTTCTGTTGTTTGGCACGTTATTGTATCGTCTCGAGAAAACCACAAAACTATCAAAACAACCAAGTGTAAGGATGATCAGGTCATCTGGGACGGATTACCGTCCTATCGGATTGCCACCCGGTCGGATTGCCACCCGATCGGCTTGCACCTTGGCCCCACACTTAACTTTTAATTCAACTTTTGAGATTTGAACATCGAACGGATTACCGTCCCATCGGATTGCCACCCGATCGGATTACCACCCGACCATGTGATGTTTGAACTTCAACACTTAAACAATTTTCAAACATGTGCAATGCATAATGAGTTCCAAATGGATTGCCACCCGATCAGATTGCAATCCGATCGAGTGACAAAGTGCTATGAACTTGTTCTCACTAAAGTGTCCTACCAATCGGATCGTCGTCCGATTGGACCGCCGTCTAATCGACCGACCTGAAAGGTAGAGATACTTCTCTGTTTTCAAAATGCTACAACGAAAACTTCAAAGCACAAGCCATCATACACAAACACATCCATCCAAAACGAGGTAACAATCCAATCGAATGGTCACCCGATCGGATGACAATCCGAACGGATTGTCACCCGATCGACTGGCCATCCGATCGGATTGCTATCTGATCGGATTACTGTCTGATCCATTGACACTTTGCACAATTTTACGTGCCACTTATCTTTTATGCTATCGTTCTGATCAGGCTAAACTCACTCTAGCGCTCCCTTCAATCCATCATCGCTGTGAGTATACTCGAAACATTTTTGCTTTACGCACTTTTGGGTGTTACATACGTTACTTATTCTAAATCACATCGAACACACTACGCAATACTTCAACGCTAACTGGTACCGCATGTTATACGTGACTTAATGAATGTTTATTTGTTATGTTTTCACATGGATTGCTGTCTACCTGCCTTAGCAACGATAGTACTGTAGTTTGGACTTAGCACCTATTCATTCAGGGGTTGTTAAGGACAATTAATCACATGGGTCACAGTGGTGAACATGTATTACGAACTGCTTTGCGCAGTCAACCCGCAGTCATTGGTATTGATAGGATCATGTCGATAACCTACGTGCTTCATTTTACACTATGTACATGCTGGTTATGCGTAAACATTTTCGAACTCTATTATATCTATTAAACTTGTATGCTCACCTTTACACTATGTGTATTGACTTTTACTTTAACGTATGTGGCAGGTGCTTAAGATGTTAAGATGTTTTGCTTGTTGTGAAATCGAGGCTAGGAAAGGTCTAGAAACAAATAAACGAATTGTCTGTATTTAAATTCTGAGTGGTCGAAACAGAACAATTTGTCTTGATTTTTCCTGTAATAATTATGATGCTTTTTATGTCATGGTATGGGACGTGATGCTTTAAATAATTGGTAATCTTAGTTGTTATGGAAACTTCTGGACAATCTGTTTCGCTCAGTTCCACGCCCTGATGTTCCGCCATCGGTTGGGGTGTGACATCAGTGGATGTCAACAATAAAAAGTGAGCTGTGGCTATTTTTTTCCTATAAGTGGATACCCAACAGTTATGAAACACTGATGTTTGGTCAGTCAGTGGTCAACAGGAAGATTGAAGAAACAGAGGTTGTATTTCTGCAGTGGATAACTTTTAACAATCAAATGTTTGAACCAACACAGTGGTTGTAACAGGCTTTTAAATTGATGTTGGCTCTTAAACAGATGTTTCACCATATATATAGCAGTTGTCTGGACTTAAACAGAAGTTTGACCTTAAACAGATGTTTGCCCATAAACAGAAGTTTGGCCATAAACAGATGTTTGGCCTTAAACAAATGTTTGAGCTTAAACAAATGTTTGCCCATAAACATCTGTTTGCATAAAAAGACCAATTTCAAGAATACTATACCCAAACAATCAAAAGAGGAGCTTAATAATCATCCAAGTGTACTTGATTTTTATTTATTAGTATAAAGATGAAACAATTGTTCAATTTATAGTACAGATCAAACCACTAAAGTGATGTGATAAGTATTGTCACATATAAACACTGTTGTGATAAACACTGTTACATATAAACACTGATGTCAAATTGTTACATATAAAACACTAAGGTGATGACATCTAACAACCTAATAGACTATAAAACACTGATGTGAAAAACACTGTTACATATAAACACTGTTAACATAAACAAGGGTAGAATAACTAATGTTGATGCTGAACCACTGTTGTTTTTAAACAGTGGTTCACCTTTGGTTGATCAGTGGTTCACCTTTGGTTGATCAGACCTTTGGTTCATCAGTGCTTGTCTTCAACAGGACTATGGTCTTCATCAGTGGTTTTGTGACAACCCGAACTTCTAAGGTTAGTTTCGCAAATTTTGATTCCTCGTTATTCCTCCCCTCACTTTCGCAACGACTAGTTATTTAACGTAAACGCGTCGGATTAAATTCGAGTGTGTTAGTGGGCCATATTACAATTGGGCCGGTCATGTGTATAGTCCATGTTATGTGTATATTTATCATACACATTGGGCCGGTCCTCACTATAATGTATTTATCAATTACATAGTTAACATACTACAATTAGTCAAGCCCACAATATAAGCCCGATAGGTTGAAGTCCGCTAAGCATGATAGATTGTTAAACCTTGTGGGTATAATAGCAAATCTCTAGTTAATCCTATTTAGATAACCGGCCCAACTCTTGTATTGTCTGTTTAGTTTGAGTAATAAGCCCAACATCCTTGTTGATTAGTTAACCGACCCAACTTCCTTATTAATTAGCTAACCAGCCCAACACCCCATATGTATTGTAATCTAAGCCCAACACCCCATACGTATTGTAATCTAAATCAAATACGATCAGTTTAAAACATAACAACCTACCTATTCCTTGGTTACGCACGGCAGTAGAAACAACCCCTCCCCTCTCGTGAGATATTATCCTACCATCAGAAATATCTCGGTTAGTAAATAACATCCCGACTTCTTTGTGCGTATGTTGATTATTGGTTTGCTATGTGTTCATTGGACTGTATAATTGTGATTTAATACATATACAAATCGGTTTGCTATGATGAATGAAACATGATTGTGTTCGGTGATGTAGATTCATAAGAATTGAACGTGAAATCTGATTCGAATAATCTGGTCCACGTGATGATAAGTTGAGTCTTAGTTAATGTCTGTTAGTATATGATTATATGATGAGCATGGTGAGCCGAATAGCATGGTAATTGGATGATGGGGTTATTTATGGGGATAATGATTGGGTTCGGGTGTTGTATGAAATCGTTATATTGTGTTTCGATTTAGGCATGTTAATTAATATTATTATGGTAAGGAGTAAATGTTAATGGGTGATCTATGGGGCTGTTAATATAGATGCACAGAGAAAATCGTCTAGTGGACTGCATGTTAAATTAGTTATAAGCCATTAAATGCGATGATTAACAGTAACATTATAGGGGGGCCATGAATGATGATGTTGATCTAGTTAAATGAATAATGTAAAAGGGTTGTGAACTGGGAATTAAGCAGTGGACTAAATGAACAATCTGTATCGATTTGGGTTATATTGTTTTGCTTGGGCCTCACATGTAAATGTTTGAAGCTGGGCCGCGAATTGGGATAAATCGCACAGCCCAAGCGAACCAAGGTTATGGGCTGCATCTGTTTTAGCATCGGCTGAACAGGAGTGTACTCGGATCCCGGGGCCCAGTTACATATGCTTGGATTCTTGGTCAGTTGGACCGTTTGTACAATTGGGCCACGATACTCTCATTGAGCATCTTGGGCCGCGAGGCCTGCTGGGTTGTGCCCTTTCGCCGGGCCTCGATCCAAAGGGGCTGCACTTTTATAAATGAACCGCATGCTGTTTGGGCCTTAGGTTTAGTGGGCCGTACATGATTGATGAACTTGTATGCGACATATTTAACAATATCAGTACTTGTATTCTTGTGCATTGTCCGATGAATCCATGTGGCATGCTACGTGTTGTACTTATATGCAAACTGATTGCTATGTGTAACTATCATAGGGTTTGGTTGATCATTTTTGTTAAACGGGTAAATTGTTCTACCGAGCAAACCAAAGGTGAGTTCATTGCTCTTTTCTCAAGCATGGATCCCAGTGAAGGGTTAACGGGTAACGTTCCGATGAGGAATGCATGGGTAACGGGATGTTGGTTATTGTACTCAGTTTTTCTATCATTGTAAGACCACTACATCTACCGGCACGTTGCTTGTAGGGCAACGGGGGTTATTAGTTGATAGCGCTATTAGGTTTGGCACCCTCACGACGTTCAAGGGGAACGGGCGTGAACTAATTACCTTAAAACATGACCAATGCTTTGATAGAGGCATTGGGGTTGGCAATCACATATCATATGGCCATTCGGTACTCGAGTAATAACAACATCAAAACGTCAAACATCATAACAACAAACAACACATCATTTTGCAAACTGTTTTACTCACTTGATCGGTAACACAACTTGGTAAACAAACACAAACCTTGAACTCACCAGCGTAGTCTGACACACTTGTTTACATGCTTGTAGGTAATTACTGAAGGAACTTGGGAACTTGCTGTCTGATGCTGCTGGAGTGGTTATGGTCATGATAAACATTTATATTGATTGGGTTTCGACACATTTATACATTTATACTTTTATGCTTCCGCTCAATACGTTGGTTTTGGTTAAACTTTTCAAACGTATATTTATTTCAATTGGGTATTTCAATACCTTATGACTTGTGTTTGATATGATTGGTGGCTCTTTGTTGAATCGTTACACCTCCATTAGGGACACGCCCTAGGTGGTAATTTGGGGGTGTGACAGTTTGATATCAGAGCCACTGGTTATAGAGAACTCGGTTTTAAAAACGTTTTCATAAAACCAGACTATAACCGAATTGATCCAAACGATGACCATGACACTCAGCTTCAGACTGCAAGGTTCGTTCCTCGTTAGCTTATGCTTTATATGCCTAGTAAAAGAAACTATATTTATAGCATGCACGATACGACATGGTAGGCATCATGACACATTGATAGTGTAACGTAACACATACATCTAGTAAATCCTAATCTTGTTGGTAGTGCTTGTTTTGTGTTGATTGGGGTGGGAGAAACTTCAAACATAAGTTAAGAAGCATCGAGAGGAGCATGCAAACCGCCTTATTATCATGGGTGCACACATAATAATAACGCGTGGTGCATGCAAATCCCAATGAGGCTTAACGAGTGTAAGAGGGGTTCTTCCCTGTTTGTGTATGAACATGGTAGTTAATCGTTCTCAACGTGATAAACCTGAACACTTTCCTCGTTTTCGACCCCTAAATTAGTTCATTTCCATATATAGAAACATGAGTGGACGAGGAAACGGACGTAGCAACTATTGATTGAAACCTTGTGTGCTTACTCTTTCTGTCATTTTTTTTCCTTTCTGCGTTAATACCCTCTTTTGGAACGTTGTGAGTGTGCATTCTTTCGTTTAACTTGCGTTACGTCATCAACTCGACAGGCATGTCTACACCGTCCGCATCTTCCGACCAAACCCGGGCGCCAGGGAAGGCACCCGCTGATACTCACTCACCCCCGCGTCAGATGGAGACGCGTGCTGCTTATAGGAAGAGACTCGCACAGGGCGGGGAGTCGTCCTCCCGACCTACGCATGCACTACCAGTTAACTCCCTCAGCGCTCAGGCCGAGTCGGCTGTGAGTAAGGCCCTCCGAGATTATAACCAGATTCTAATAGAACAAAACCAAGTCTTAATGGAACAAAATCAGAAATTACTAAGAAAGGTTGATACCCAAGGAGGGCGATTGGAAGCTCAAGAGAAGCAGATACAGGAACTTACTAGGAGGACTACTGACTTGAAGGCAGAAGCCCTAAAAGGGCGTGAGGTACAAGGTCTGATACTGAGAGACGCTCGAGTGGATCATGAAAGGCTTAACTCGCATGCCGAAAGGATAGGTATGATGGATTGGAGGGTCCATCAGTTGGAGGAAGCCCGCTTCGCACCTGAACCCGAGCCAGCCCCAGTCCCGGCACCTCCCGAACCAGAGGCGGAAGGGTCTGACGAAGAGCCCGAAGAGGAGGAGGAAGAGCCAGAGAAGGTCTCGGATAATGACGGAGACGATGATGATGGTAGTGACCTCGGGGATGGTGACGTGGACGACTGACTCGTCTTTCAATCGTTTATCTAGTTATTTTTCTTTCAGTTGTTTTCGTATAAACAATCATGGTGATTAAAACTTTTGCGAATATTCGATGTAGTGACTTATATGGTTTAATTTGAATGGATTTCTTATTTTATCGTTTAAGGGATATTTCTTGTACCGAGTCGTCACCTTACCTCTTTTTACCCTTGCACCACAAGAGTCACATCTTTGACTCTACGACAGTTACCTTAATTATGGTAAACCTCTCGCTGGCCTTTGTACTATCCGGTGCCTATGGGTTGATGCAATGCCTCTATTGGTTGATGCGACACTCTTGTAAGTTTTGACATGGTCGTTGACATGGACTTGGTTATCTAGGTATCAAGCGGAAAATTCTCTGCAAACAGAAAATCGTGCGTCCCCTCTCCCCAGTGGAGAATCCTTATCAGTTTAAGATCATCGTAGTGGTGCCGTTGTTGGCATTGTCACAGTCATGAAAGCCCGGAAGTGTCTACGGAAGGGCTACCCTGCCATACTAACTCTTGTCACCGATTTGCCGCTTTAAGAAAGGAAGATCGAGTGTCTTCCACTTATCCATGAATTTTCTGACATGCATCCTGAAGAGTGAGCTGGTTCACTTCCACATCGTTAGGCGGAATTTCAGATTGACCTTATGCAATTTCAGATTCCTTATGGGAAACAGAAATCCCTTAGGTTTGCTAGATACTATCACAGCTTCATCATAGGATTTTCGAAGGTTTCGCAACTTCAACCTCCTCAGCATAGCGGGGAGCTGTGAATTCCTGAGAAATAAAATCGGAGAACGTCCTTACAGCTTTTGAAACCCAACCCTACAACACGCGAAGCATCGCTTCTATCCAAGGGTACCGATGATCCAGCGATATACCATGATGGTGTTACGGAGAGGAACTGCACGACCTGCAACCTCCGGTGGAAACTGTGGTCATTGGATTTAAGTGGGAGGCATTGCTTGGACGGCACCGAAGGCACCAATTAGACCGATCACAAGGGCCTTCAGTGCACCCTTGTTTCAATAGAGCTAACCATGTGAAGGCATCGCTAGAATGGAACTTCTGAACGAACACGGGATTAGGAGAACTATACCCACGCATCCCTGTAGACGAACCTTATCACTTTCACTTGTCATCGCCGCTAGAAGTGAAGCAGTCACAGTTACACGCGTATGTCGTTTTGGCAACACTAACCTTTACCCACCGAACTCTGTTTTGGACAAATGATACACTCGCGCGACCGCAATGTAACGAACCTCCCTGTTGTGCCATGCCGCCATGCACCACTACTGGAAATTATTTCTAGACAACAATTTGCTGGCCAAATCCTTCGGATATTTAATGGACCCCAGTTTCGCTCGATTCTTTGTACGAACCTCATTAATTCCCTGTTTCTTTGATTGGCAACTGATATAACAAAACGCTAGCAACCATACCATGATTTCCACCGATCACAAGATTAGCCCCCCAGGCGTTGTAAAGTATCTATAGATCGAGTTCGTCGGAACTCACTTCAAGCCATTGTTTTAGATCAATTTTCGGGACGAAAATTCTTTCAAGTTGGGGATGATGTGACACCCCGCGAAAACGCTTAACAAAACTAGCTTCCTCAGTGACCGTTTGCTAAATTTCGGGACGAAATTTCCTTCAAGTTGGGGATGATGTGACAACCCGAACTTCTAAGGTTAGTTTCGCAAATTTTGATTCCTCGTTATTCCTCCCCTCACTTTCGCAACGACTAGTTATTTAACGTAAACGCGTCGGATTAAGTTCGAGTGTGTTAGTGGGCCATATTACAATTGGGCCGGTCATGTGTATAGTCCATGTTATGTGTATATTTATCATACACATTGGGCCGGTCCTCACTATAATGTATTTATCAATTACATAGTTAACATACTACAATTAGTCAAGCCCACAATATAAGCCCGATAGGTTGAAGTCCGCTAAGCATGATAGATTGTTAAACCTTGTGGGTATAATAGCAAATCTCTAGTTAATCCTATTTAGATAACCGGCCCAACTCTTGTATTGTCTGTTTAGTTTGAGTAATAAGCCCAACATCCTTGTTGATTAGTTAACCGACCCAACTTCCTTATTAATTAGCTAACCAGCCCAACACCCCATATGTATTGTAATCTAAGCCCAACACCCCTACGTATTGTAATCTAAATCAAATACGATCAGTTTAAAACATAACAACCTACCTATTCCTTGGTTACGCACGGCAGTAGAAACAACCCCTCCCCTCTCGTGAGATATTATCCTACCATCAGAAATCTCGGTTAGTAAATAACATCCCGACTTCTTTGTGCGTATGTTGATTATTGGTTTGCTATGTGTTCATTGGACTGTATAATTGTGATTTAATACATATACAAATCGGTTTGCTATGATGAATGAAACATGATTGTGTTCGGTGATGTAGATTCATAAGAATTGAACGTGAAATCTGATTCGAATAATCTGGTCCACGTGATGATAAGTTGAGTCTTAGTTAATGTCTGTTAGTATATGATTATATGATGAGCATGGTGAGCCGAATAGCATGGTAATTGGATGATGGGGTTATTTATGGGGATAATGATTGGGTTCGGGTGTTGTATGAAATCGTTATATTGTGTTTCGATTTAGGCATGTTCATTAATATTATTATGGTAAGGAGTAAATGTTAATGGGTGATCTATGGGGCTGTTAATATAGATGCACAGAGAAAATCGTCTAGTGGACTGCATGTTAAATTAGTTATAAGCCATTAAATGCGATGATTAACAGTAACATTATAGGGGGGCCATGAATGATGATGTTGATCTAGTTAAATGAATAATGTAAAAGGGTTGTGAACTGGGAATTAAGCAGTGGACTAAATGAACAATCTGTATCGATTTGGGTTATATTGTTTTGCTTGGGCCTCACATGTAAATGTTTGAAGCTGGGCCGCGAATTGGGATAAATCGCACAGCCCAAGCGAACCAAGGTTATGGGCTGCATCTGTTTTAGCATCGGCTGAACAGGAGTGTACTCGGATCCCGGGGCCCAGTTACATATGCTTGGATTCTTGGTCAGTTGGACCGTTTGTACAATTGGGCCACGATACTCTCATTGAGCATCTTGGGCCGCGAGGCCTGCTGGGTTGTGCCCTTTCGCCGGGCCTCGATCCAAAGGGGCTGCACTTTTATAAATGAACCGCATGCTGTTTGGGCCTTAGGTTTAGTGGGCCGTACATGATTGATGAACTTGTATGCGACATATTTAACAATATCAGTACTTGTATTCTTGTGCATTGTCCGATGAATCCATGTGGCATGCTACGTGTTGTACTTATATGCAAACTGATTGCTATGTGTAACTATCATAAGGTTTGGTTGATCATTTTTGTTAAACGGGTAAATTGTTCTACCGAGCAAACCAAAGGTGAGTTCATTGCTCTTTTCTCAAGCATGGATCCCAGTGAAGGGTTAACGGGTAACGTTCCGATGAGGAATGCATGGGTAACGGGATGTTGGTTATTGTACACAGTTTTTCTATCATTGTAAGACCACTACATCTACCGGCACGTTGCTTGTAGGGCAACGGGGGTTATTAGTTGATAGCGCTATTAGGTTTGGCACCCTCACGACGTTCAAGGGGAACGGGCGTGAACTAATTACCTTAAAACATGACCAATGCTTTGATAGAGGCATTGGGGTTGGCAATCACATATCATATGGCCATTCGGTACTCGAGTAATAACAACATCAAAACGTCAAACATCATAACAACAAACAACACATCATTTTGCAAACTGTTTTACTCACTTGATCGGTAACACAACTTGGTAAACAAACACAAACCTTGAACTCACCAGCGTAGTCTGACACACTTGTTTACATGCTTGTAGGTAATTACTGAAGGAACTTGGGAACTTGCTGTCTGATGCTGCTGGAGTGGTTATGGTCATGATAAACATTTATATTGATTGTGTTTCGACACATTTATACATTTATACTTTTATGCTTCCGCTCAATACGTTGGTTTTGGTTAAACTTTTCAAACGTATATTTATTTCAATTGGGTATTTCAATACCTTATGACTTGTGTTTGATATGATTGGTGGCTCTTTGTTGAATCGTTACACCTCCATTAGGGACACGCCCTAGGTGGTAATTTGGGGGTGTGACAGGTTTGGTCTTCAACAAAGTAAAACTGATTGTAAGATTAAAACATTCAATGACTTCCAGTACATAGGTCCAAATGATCTTAATCATGCACTAAAATTCCTATACTCATCTGAGATTGTCTTCCGCTCCACCATCTTAATTCGCCTCTCCACAACTTCAATGGTAAAGAAAAGGGCAAAAATCAAATACATGACTAACACAACCTCATTGAAAGTGGGACTGTAAATGAGTACCATACCGAATAACAAAAAGGGATGAAGCCTAAACTTTTGGGCTGGTATCACCTATCAACAGACCAGAAAACAAAATCAGTTTCTAAATAACGACTTCATGAAACTGAAAAATCATTAAAGCAAACACAAATTAAGTAACAACCAACCTTAATTCAAAAGCCTGCAAATATAAAATTGCCACATAAACAAATGAAGTATAACTTGCTGCAAAAATAATAAACTGTAAAAACAATCTCAAAAACTTCTCTGTAATTAAGTAGTTAAGCTACTCAATTTAGTTAACTACATAAACAATCCAACAATGAATTTACCATCCTTCTCCTTCTCTTTCACATTTCCATCTCCTCAACAACGGTCCGGCAGAGGTTGCTTCTAATCAACAAAACAGCTTGTGAAAGACATAAACTACAAACATATCAAAATCAGTCTACTCGTAATCACATGATACAACAAAGCAAGCATCTGAATCTGAATAAACAATAACAAAGGAAAGACAAAATCAAAAGCTACAAACAGAGTTATTCATATATTTCATATATATACAATAATAAAAACATTATTACAACATACTAGTGTCACCGATTAACAGGAGCTTGTACAAAAGGGTTCATCGAGTACATAACTAGCGAATTACAACTCTATTGTACCGCAATTGGTGCATCGATCTTTGCAGCGTTAATGCTTTTTGCTGGTTGGTGTACAATAAGAAACCCTAGGAGATCTTCTTCTTCTTCTGAGGGTACAAAAGGGTTCATCGTATTCAGTATGAGAAAATAGATAAAACAAAATAAAATTTCTGATTGAAAAAATAGATCTTACATGAATATTCTGTTCTTCAACTACTCGACGGTACATGATTTAGGGTTTCAAACGCAGATGTATCCAATAGAAGTAACCTCTGCGGACGTTGTTGAAGAGATGGAAATGTGAAGAAGGAGAAGGATGAACATCAGAGAGAAAGGGGATCTTGTATGGAAAGTTAAAGGAGAAGAATGAAATAGGGTTTGTGAAAATGTGAGAATAAAGGGCAGTGGTTACTGTTGGGCGGGAAAAAAGGAAAAGCGATGCCCTAATTAAGTGACACGTGGCCCAAATCACTTTCATTTATTATATATAATAGATTATAGATTAATAAATAACTTCAACTAGGATTGGCGACCCACCACAATGCGGCGGGGATTCTTTAGTTATAACTAAGTCGATCTAGGACTCGCACATTATGTTAAACCTATCAAACGGGGAAAAAATAGACGATGTAAAAACGTTCACCCACACACACACGTTGCGTCGTCTTAACTCGCAAAATTTAGAACGAAACGTAAAACCATTAAACCAAAGACGCACGTTGCAATGTGTTAAGTCACAAAATTTAGAATCAAGCATAAAGCAAAAAATTTGCGGAAAATGAAAACTATAAAGGACTAAAGTTGAAAATAAAAAAGTTATGAGAATAGATTGCAAAAGATAAAGAGTTTTGGGTTAAAACTAAAAAAACAAATAGTTTTGGGTTAAAAGTAATTTATGAAATACTTTTGGGTGAAAATTAAAAAAAAAATCATTTTTTTGGAAAACCCCCAAAGCCAACGTTACGACAACCATATGCATAACTATTTTTTCTTTGAAAAACCCCCCAAAGCACACCTCGCATTGCGGCGGGGCGTAAAACAGTGTCAAATAGTACTAATGTCACACAACCATCATCGGCCACCAACACTGACTCGACCTAGGATATGCGTGTTGCGACAAACCTGTCAAACATGGAAAAATAGAGGTAAAAACGTTGAATCACACATGTACGTTGCATCGTGTTAAATAAAAAAATTTAGAACTATACGTAAAACGAAAATTTGCGAAAGATGAAAAGTATAAGTGACAAAAGTTGTGAAGTTAAATTGCAAATAATGAAAAGTTTTGGGTTAAAGTTAAAAAGACAAATTATGTAGGGTTAAAATTGCAAAAGGTAAAAACATTTGGGTTAAAAGTGAAAAATCAACTTTTTTTTAAAATGCCCAAAGCACAATGTATAACTCATGATGCACATATAACTTGCTAATTTATATATGGAATAATTAATGACACATGACATTTCCTTCTTCAATTTTTTAATAGTATTATTAATATCTAAATCTAATATCTAATAAATTATTAATATCAATATCTCTTGAACTTTTTTTAACGGCAAAGGTTACATAATCCTTACTTATAAATTACACCAAATTTACCCTGTGTCAGAAATTAAACCATGGTCTCTCCATAACAGGCACAAAGCCTCTACCCCCCCCCCCCCAACCAAAGTGATATGAAAAGAATTAATTCACAAATATTAAACTAATCAAATAATAAAAAATAAATTGAAACCATATCGTATATTATGCAGATAATAAATAAGTATTTAACCATTAACTAGAGCTTAATCTATTAATATATAATATATAAGAGTTTATTCAAGTTTTACAAAAATACAAATTTTTAAACTATTGTAATTTATGGTATTGTACCTCATGTATAGGGTTTTTTTATATTTTTTCATTTCTAACCCAAAACTTTTCTTCTTTTGCAATTTAAACCTTTTGTTTTTTTTTTACTGTTTACCCAAAGTTTTTCATCTTTTGCAATTTAACCCCAACTCTTTTTTATTTTGGTCCACCATACTTTTCATCTTTCCCAGGTTTTTCGTTTCGTTCTGAATTTTGTGAGTTAATGCACCACAACGTGCGTACGTGTGGGGTTCAATATTTTTAAGTGTAATTCAAGTGTGGGGGGGGGGGGGGGTAATGAAAACCTTGAATCGTTTCTCCTTAATTAAACCTTACACAAAACTCGCCTTGGAACCGCTAATCACCCCAAACCTTTTTCAATTTTTTTTTAAATTTTTTTACTTCTCTTTGTTTAGTTGGGTAAAATAAGTTCTAAAAATTATGTTTTTACGAATTTACAACTGATAGCGTCGGAAAAACAACCAATTTAGAAAAATTACGAAAACGGGGATGACAATTCTTTGTAAATTTGATTATATATACATTTTTACACTACAACCCATTTTCCCACAAAAGTGAGTTTTGAGCCATTACCGAGCATACAAATATACATCTATACTAATTGCTCAATTTTTCGTTTCAGGTGTGAATAGCCCGTTTGGTTCTCGCGAATCTAGAACTTGACAATGCGATACGTTCCAAGTCCTTACCGACAAAAATCCAAGTAAGCAAATGATAGAGGCATTAGGATCAACCCATTTTTCAAAACAAAACCTTTATTTTTCTTTGCTTTATGTGACATCTGTGCTTGTAATCGTTGTAAACAGTTCAATTATCAATGAAATAAAGTTATTTGATCCCTATGTTTGTTTGTTCATGTTTGATGTTTTTCATGTTTTGACTTTTATTCGTTTTCAAACTCTATATCGCTTTCTGGAGAATTATACGCAAACTGGTGCGTAAACGTAATCAGTTATACGCAACAAATACTCCGGAACATCAATTTATACCTTAAATAACCTTTACATAACTTAGAAATAAGTTTTGAAGGCTTTGGTATGGCAAAATCCAGTTAATTCGCTTACAGGGACTAAAATTGACAAACTGCGAAAAGTATGCCGATTTGAACTGTAACGAACATTCCGGAACATGCCCATAAGTTAAACACACCCTAAATATCCTTTACATAGCTTAGAAATAGGCTTTGAGGGGTTCGGTGTGCTAAAATAAACTTTATGCTCATTTAGGGACTAAAAGCGTCAAAAAGTGCATAAATTTGCATTTTCGCACATAACTTACGTTCTGAATACTTCCGGACATCCAAAAATTTATGTAAGCATTAAAATATTATGTTTTAGTGTTTAGCTTGTCAAAAACCCATTCGTCGCGCAATTTGGACCGTTTTTGCGTCCGTTACGACTTCCGTCGTAATTAACCGAACAACGCATACGTACGGCCAAACGAACCGACATCTGGCATATTTTTGAGCATGTTTTATGTTCCCTATACTTTAACATCCTTGTAGAGCTTAGAAATGGGTTTGACGGGTGTTAGAAGTGCCAAAACACGACCATACGCGCACAGGGACCAAAACTGCCAAAACTGAAACATTGCTGTTCTGCAGGGTCCTTACGGACCGTATGGACCTGCTTACGGTCCGTAAAGCCTCCCCAGATCAGCAGAATGTGCTTTCCAGCCATTTCCAGCTGTTACACACCTTTACCCATGGTTTCTTGCATCTTGTGGGCTGGTTTTGGATGTCCCATGGTTTTCTAAAACAATGGGCACACATGGAGGGTGGAGATCGAAGCTCGGATTTCAAGAAACGATCCTAACGGTTCTACGAAATCTATAAATACCCCCCACCCCATTCACTCAAACCCACTTGATTTTTCTGAGATTTCTCTAAGTTGAAGTGTAACCACTTCATACCTGAGAATACTTGGAAAGATCAATCTTGCGGGGACCTTCTGTAAGTATTCTTTCGCGTTTTTCGTTCGTTTTAGCGTTTAAGTCAAACTGTGTTTGACTTTCTGCATTGACCAGTTTATGGTCAACACGAAGTTCGTTTGAACTTCATGACGTGAGCGTAATCACGATGGTTATAGTCCCTAGTGACTATACCTACTGATTACCACGTTATCTAGGCTCAGTGACGAGTCGTAGTTTCGGCCAAAATGCGTTTTCTCGTGTATTTTGTAACCAAACTACTCTAGGGTATTAAAACCGTTTGTTTTAATACCAAACCTGTTTTCTAACATTACTAAACATGTTCTAGCATGTTTAGCTCGTCGCTTTTAGTTTTGTGCTTGTCTAAGGGTCGTAAAGGTAAGCGATCTAATCAATCGCTTATACTTTCAAACCCGACCCATTTGGTCAATCATTAGGATCCGACCAAACATATTAGGTGACCATAGTTGGATAGGGAATAACCTTCCGAGGTTATACCTTATGGTCACATCGTTTAACTAGTTGTATGATAGGTAATGTATGTGCCTTAGGTAAATTACCAAAATACCCTTTTTACGCCAAAATTCATTTTAAGCCTATGTAACACTATCTTTGGTATCTAAACTGATTTAGCAACTATATTAAACATGTTAAGGCATATCTTACTTGTCATAGGGCTAGTTAGGCATTCCGAACGCGTTTTACGCGAACGACGCGTTAAAGTGGCATAAGCTACCTAGACGGGTCATAACGGGTCAAAAGCACTTAGGATAAGTTTCGTTTTAGTACGTAGGCTTTGTTAGACCATATTACATAAGTTCCCATACTTATTTGGTTTACGAAACCTCGTACTACCCGATCCTCCGATAGGTCCGTTTATTAATGTAGATACCTATATAGGTGCCGTTTGATTCCGTGATCTTCTAGCATTGCTTGGTGGTTATCCTACGACTTCTAAGCAATTTCAAGTGAGTACATAGACCCCTCTTTTACTGTTTTCTAAACGTTTTGGGGTGAAACACATGTGCTTACTTGTTACTTTCATGCTTTCATGTTTTCACATTATATACTTGCTATGTTCATTAGTACATTGTTTTACATGACATTCTCATGCTATGTATGTTCATCATACTTAGTACACTTGTTTTACATGACGTTTTCATGCTATGTATGTACGTCATACTTAGTACACTTGTTTTACATTACCTTTTCATGCTATGTATGTTCATCATACTTAGTACATTTGATTTACCATTTTCATGCTATGTATGTTCATCATACTTAGTACATTGGTTTTACATGATATTTCACGCTATGTGTGTACATTTGATTACATACTTAGTGCATTGTTTTCACATGTTTATATTTTGGGTATGACATTTGGTTTGTTTAAGTGGGACAATATACATTCATTAACTTTGATCACGCCGCTCGTTAGTAAGTAGTGGTACCATAGGAATTGACAACTCCCGTTCCTGACATCCTGGGTATGTTTGGATGAAAGGAATGACCGAATTCGATTTAAACATAAAAACCGATAGACCTTTAATTTGTTTAAAGGTTTATCACCACAGTCACAAGGCTTGGATGTATGCATTTTTACAATACCGCATAAATGTTTGTATTCAGTATAGCATGCATCTCCACAAAACATAACGTTGATTTAAACTGAGTTTTACTTCAATACTTTGTTTTGTGCATTTTTCACCTATGGTTTAGTTGATATATATTTCACTTACCATACATGACATTTTGTTTACACATGACATGATTTACATTGACATAGACATTTTGACATTGTTACACACATTACACGATTTACACTTAACGTTAGACATGGTTTTTCGCATAAACATTTTGACATTTGGTTAAACATAAACATGTTTTACATTGGTGGTTTGTTTGGGTAAGTGATTTAAGTAACGAGGCGTGTGTAATATGATACAAACATGGTGGATACGCCACTGGTACTTCCTATATATAAGTGTTTGTATGATATTACGCATCGCAGCATTGTTTAAATCATTTCAGTTTAGCTATATAACATATATTTTTCACAATACATTGTTTTACAAAACAACTTGTTTTACACAACTTATTTTACTTGGTTATTCATTTAACCATACATTATTCTTTCAAAAATACATACCTACCATCGTTTTTTTTAAATGATTTACAAACAATACAATCAACAAGGTTCATGACTACATTTCATTAAACATTTTTCTAAAACCTAAGTCATGGATCCTATTTTCACAAAACCTATGTATCTCACAGGCATTTTTATGCTGACGTACCTATTTTCACATGTGTTTCAGGAGCAAACGCATAGGATGATCGTGATACACTAGGATGGACTTGGGCCTTAGTGACGATAAAATGGATCTAGACTAGTTAAAACTTGTTATGTACTTTGTTTCTTTTTATTTTAAGACAATGTAACTTGTGGGTTCTCGTTTGAAACAATGTATTCCACCCTTGGGTGATGAATAAAATATTATTTAAATTACCTTGGTTGTGGAACAATAATTCTGTTACAACACTCCCCGACGTTTCCGCCACGATTTGATGTTTTACGTGGTCGAGGTGTGACAGAAGAGTTGGTATCAGAGCCAATGGTTATAGGGAATTAGGTTATTAGTAATGCTTTGACCTAGACTATAACCTTCTAGGACCCCAACACAAGTTATCTTGTGTTTAGATCTTAAAACATACACTTCACCTATCCTTAGGTGATCGCCAAAACAAGAACCCAGTTTTCTAAAACGATTTTTGAAAAACAATCTTCTGTTTTCAAATGATTTATTATATGGTTTTGAACGCTTTTTGGTTTTTCAACTTGATTTTGAAACTTTATCATTTGTTTTTGAATGATTCTTTTGGCCTTGTGCCTTCCAAGTTTTCAAAATCTCGTCAAAGTTTTGGGTTCTAAATAGTGTGAACACGTGCAAACTGGAAGGGTGAATGCATGTACCCTGGGTTTTCTGTCTAAGGCTAGAGTGTTCGTACAAATCCACATAATTGGACCAGTCACTCTTACCTGGGAACTCCTGGGGTGAGTGTTCACTTATAGGCGAGCATGTCTTCGCTAAGCATTATTTATGAGCCCATTTACTTTGATTAGTCACTGTGTGTCGTTTGTTTGCTTTGTGATACGGACAAATGACCACCATCCTTGCTTTGTTGATTTTGTTTCGTCTCGTTCTTTTCATCTAATCATCTCACTCGTTTCCTCTCATGTTTTCCTCTTTTTAGCATGCCTCCTCGACGCGAAAATCAGCTACCCAATGCCGAACTGGCAGAAATCATCGCACAACATATGGCTGCTGTGTTCCCGAATCTTATTGCTCAGTTTAACCAAGCCAACATCAATCAGAACGCTCCTTGTAACTTCAAGAGCTTCAACTCGGCTAAACCACTCAAGTTCAGTGGTACTGAGGGGGCAACTGGGCTCCTTCAATGGTTTGAGAGCATTGAGAATACTTTCCGTCATGTTCAGTGTCCTGATAATCGCAAAGTTGAGTTTGCTTCAAGTGTTTTTCAGAAGAGGGCGTTAACATGGTGGAACGGGGTTATGAGAGATCGAGGTGCTGAAGTCGCTTTAGCGCAAACATGGGCTGAATTGAGGACTCTCATGATGAGTGAGTTTTGTCCTCGTCATGAGCTACGAAAGTTGGAAAGGGAGTTTGACGATCTGAAACAGGTTAGTGGTGAGCACCGGGCGTATACTGATAGGTATGAAGAGTTGAGTTTGTTATGCCCAACAATGGTCACCCCACTTGACAAGGCTATCGAAAGATACATCGATGGTCTACCTGACTCTGTGCAACACATCGTTACTGGTAGTAAACCTACCACTGTTCGTCAGGCAATCGAACTATCTGCGACGTTGACAGAATCGCAGATCAGAAAGGGTAAATTGCATAGGAAGGGTGATAAGGGCAAGAATCAGGCGTCTGACAAAGGGGATAGCAAGAAAGGTAAGAAGGGGAAGGATTCTGGCTCATCAAAGGGCTCCAGGAAGCGAAAGGCTTCCCAAAATTTTGCCATCACTGCCCAACAGAACCAAGCGGCAGGAGCCGCGGGACAGAAATCCCGTGATATTTATTTATGTGATTTTAGCAGCGGAATTTTAACATCAGGATCGTTGAAAGCTAAAGACTTTTCCCGATTATTTCATTTCACAATTCTGGATAAAACCCCGATAATTTACAATAATAAGATTTTTCTGATAAATCTTTATTTTTAAACATATTTCTTTATTTTATATTGAGCCACTATTTTAAGCTTGAAATGCTCCTCGGCACTTTTCCTGATTTACAGTAGATCACCTGAAACATGTTTGAAAAAGATTTTGTCAGCGGAAAATACTGAGTGAATCATTCATTTTACTGAAAAGACACATTTATTATAATTCACAGTGTTAAGATCTTTTACGCATGTTTCTGATATCAACCAAATACCCACAGTATTTGTCACTCGACCGGATCTGTGACAGTGGTCATATCACCATTGGCTGCCCCAATGAATGACGTAAATCAATTAAATTAGGTTCGCCCACCTAAAATGATTTAAACTGTAGTAATGTGCACAATACCCCACATACTGGCTGTAATTTGGTGATTACATCAACTTAATCACTGTAATTATAATTCTGAAAATAATTTGGAGTATTGTAAAACAGTTGATAAAAAGAGAGAATGACTCACATTGCAGATTTAATATGGATAGAATATGATTTAGCCCTGTTAACCTAATTTCAACAATAATGCACACCAAACAGGGTTAGTGATCAATACAGCAGTTACGATAACTCACAAGATCAAATTCTCACAATGAACGACAAAGTGCGATACTTAAACTCATTCATCGAAT
The DNA here is from genome assembly GCF_002127325.2 of Helianthus annuus. Lineage (NCBI taxonomy): Eukaryota > Viridiplantae > Streptophyta > Magnoliopsida > Asterales > Asteraceae > Helianthus > Helianthus annuus. Next base: position 90,395,275 of record NC_035443.2, read on the forward strand.
TAACGACGAACGACAAAGTATAACCCTAATGTGGGTGGCACTTAAACATTCTTTGGATATATTGATCTCGGAAAATGAATCGTAATAGCGATCGAGTGATTACCCTGTTTTGCGGCAGCAGTTCGAAAGCAGTGTGGGTGTTTAATTGTAGTAAAACGACCTTAACTCGACGTACAGACAACTATTTTACGTCGTTTCAACTCCCAGATTCAAGTCCCAAGGCCCTCTATTTATACTGAAAATTGGCATCTCCCGCGTGTCGCGGCAGAATTCGGGGAACCTCCCGCGTATCGCCTGGGATTCCAATTTAGGGTAGGGTAGGTTTCGTGTCCAGTAGCTTGGGTGAGTTGACAGTTTTGTTAAATTCAACTTAGACAACGAATAATAAGGATAATATCGATTAGGGTTTAACCCCCCCCTGAGTTTTAGGGGCCCTGATCCTGATTCCAATTGTTCCGAAAATTTTAGGGTTAGTGCGAAATTACTTGGGTGTCTCAATTAGGGTTTCCTTATTGACTAATTATCACTCTAATTTATTAATTTTAAGGAGAGTTGTTACATCCTCCCCACCTTAGGAAAAATCTCGTCCTCGAGATTCATTGAAATAGATGAGGGTACTTGCGCTTCATTTTTGAATCCAGTTCCCAAGTGTATTCCGGTCCTCTCTTTGAATTCCATTTGACTTTCACCAGTACGAGTCGTTTGTGTTTGAGAAACTTGATTTTCTTATCTTCTATTTGTAAGGGTTTCTCTATGAATTTCAGCTTTTCATTTACCTCCACATCTTGAAGAGGTACTACCAGGGATTCGTCTGATAGACACTTCTTGAGATTGGATACATGAAATACATCATGTACTCCAGCTAGTTCTTCTGGTAGTTGTAAGCGATAAGCAACTGGTCCGATTTGTTGAATCACTGGGAATGGTCCAACATATCTTGGACTCAGTTTTCCTTTCTTACCAAATCGTACTACTCCTTTCCAAGGAGATACTTTCAAATGTACTTTGTCTCCTATCTGGAATTCGAGTGGCTTGCGGCGATTGTCTGCATAGCTCTTCTGGCGATCTCTAGTTGTTTTCAATCTTTCCTTGATTTGGGTTATCTTGTCTGTGGTTTCTTGCACGATTTCTGGACCTGATAATTGACTTTCTCCTATTTCTGCCCAACATACGGGAGTTCTGCACTTGCGTCCATACAGTGCTTCGAATGGAGCGGCTTCAATGCTTGAGTGATAACTATTGTTATAGGAGAATTCAATTAATGGTAAATGATTATCCCAATTACCTCCAAAGTCAATTACACATGCTCGGAGCATGTCTTCCAGAGTTTGGATTGTCCTTTCACTTTGTCCGTCTGTTTGTGGATGATATGCGGTACTTAGATTGAGTCGGGTTCCCATTGATTCTTGGAAACTTGTCCAGAAACGGGAAGTGAAACGGCTATCTCTATCCGATACAATGGAGAGTGGAACTCCATGTAAGGATACTATTTCATCTACGTACAACTTGGCTAATCTTTCCATGCTAAAGGTTTCTTTTATTGGTAGAAAATGAGCGGATTTGGTTAATCGATCCACAATTACCCAAATAGCATCATTACCTTTTCTGGTTTTGGGTAACTTAGTAACAAAGTCCACTGTTATAAGTTCCCATTTCCATATAGGCATTTCTAACTGTTGTAGTAGACCTGAAGGTTTCTGATGTTCGGCTTTAACTTGCGAACAGGTTAGACACTTAGATACGTATTTGGCTATATCCTTTTTCATTCCTATCCACCAAAAATTCTTTCTTAAATCTTGGTACATCTTATTGTTTCCTGGGTGTATAGTATACCTAGATTTATGAGCTTCCTCTAAAATCTTTGATCTTAAATTTCCTTGTTTAGGTACCCAAATTCTGCTTTTGTGGAATTTCCAAATTCCATCATTTCCTTGTTCCAATTCTTTTAGGTAATCTTTCATTCCTTCGACATCGTCCTTGATTGCTGTTTCCTGAATTTCTTTCAATTGTTCCATTAAATCTACTTGCAGATTTATTCTAAGAGCACGGACTCGCCTTTGCTTCTCATGATACTTACGACTTAAGGCGTCTGCGACTACATTTGCCTTTCCTTCGTGATATTGAATATCACAGTCGTAATCACTCAGGATTTCCATCCATCTTCTTTGCCTCATGTTTAACTCTTTTTGCCCAAATATATACCTTAAACTCTTATGATCTGTATAAACAGTAAACTTACTTCCATACAGATAATGTCTCCATATCTTAAGGGCAAAAACTATAGCTCCTAATTCTAAATCATGAGTCGTATAGTTTTCTTCGTGCTTCTTCAATTGTTTGGAAGCATACGCAATTACCTTTTTGCGTTGCATCAACACACATCCGTATCCTAATTTTGAAGCATCACAATATACCTCAAAATCTTCTGTTCCTTCTGGTAAGGCTAAGATTGGAGCATTGGTTAATTTCTGCTTTAGAATTCTGAAGGCTTCTTCTTGTTTATGTCCCCACTCAAACTCAGTGGCTTTATAGGTTAGCTTAGTTAATGGCACAGCTATTTTGGAAAAATCCTTAATAAACCGTCTATAATAACCGGCCAAACCTATAAAACTTCTAATTTCCATTGCAGATTGCGGAACCTTCCAATTGGTAATTGCTTCTATCTTAGCAGGATCTACGTGAATACCTTCGTGATTCACCATGTGTCCTAAGAATTGCACTTCTTGTAGCCAAAATTCACATTTTGAGAATTTAGCGTACAACTTTTCTTTTCTTAACAAAGTTAAGAGTGCATGCAAGTGCTGGCAATGTTCGATCTGACTTTTTGAATAAATAAGTATATCGTCTATGAAAACAATTACAAATTTATCCAAATATGGTTTACAGATCCTGTTCATCATGTCCATAAATGTTGCGGGTGCATTAGTTAATCCAAAGGGCATGACTGTAAACTCATAATGTCCATACCTAGTCCTAAATGCAGTTTTAGGTATGTCTTCTTCTTGAACCTTTAATTGATGATATCCGGAGCGCAAGTCTATCTTAGAAAAATATTTAGCGCCTTGTAATTGATCGAAAAGATCATCAATCCTAGGTAATGGGTATCGATTCTTAATTGTAACCTTATTCAATTCTCTATAATCGATACACATTCTCATCGATCCATCTTTCTTTTTCACAAACAACACCGGTGCACCCCAAGGGGATGAACTAGGTTGTATAAATCCTTTGCTTAGTAATTCATCTAATTGCTTCTTTAATTCTAACATTTCGGTAGGAGCTAATCGATAGGGTGCCTTGGCTATCGGTGTAGTTCCTGAAATTAGATGAATCCTAAATTCTACCTCCCTATCTGGTGGTAACCCAGGTAAATCTTCTGGAAATACATCTGGATATTCTGAGACTACAGGGATTTCCTTAAGTTCTTTTCCTTTAGTACAAATGATTACTGAAATCATATATACTATTCCCTGCTTCCGTTCATAATTAGCAACTTTCATTACTGATATGAACTTCAGTGGCTTTCGAGGTTTATCTCCTGAAATCTTAATTATCTCAAGTAGGTGCTTGAATTTCTATAGAGTTTCTATCACAAATGATTTGAGCATGGTTGGCTATTAACCAATCCATTCCTAACACAACATCAAACTCGGCTAATTTCATAGGCAATAGGTTTGCAGTAAATTTATGACCTAAGAGTTCTATTTTGTCACACCCCCAAAATCCACACGCGGAGTATCACCGCTTGGGAGCGTGACTGACCAGGATCAAGCCACCAATCATATCGAACATGTAATTAATATCAAGTATAATAAATGTAAACCAATCATTCAATACAAAAGGTGTTCAAAACATAATCATAGTTTCAAAGTATAGCGGAAGCATAAGTATGAAAACCCAATGTGTAACATAAGTTCAAATGTTTCAAAACATAATCCATGCTCCACAACGACCTGCTCCTCCCTGTGCAAGCTCCATAAGTATCTAACGACCTGCAAGGCATGTAACAGAGGATCAACAACTAGTTGAGCGAGTTCACAATTAACAGTTCAGTAATAGTATAGTGTGAGTAGTAGTATGTTCGTTCGTTATGTCGTGTATCGTATTAGTTTCCATCGCGGCCTCCCAGGCAGGTATGCGAAGATATTAGGGGATATTCATCCCAAGTATTCTAGACTAGGTTTACCTGTATCGCGGCCTACCAGGCAGGTGTGCGAAGATTAGTAAATTACAGTTCGCGGCCTTCCAAAGGCAGGTGTGCGAAGTCAGTCATAATATCGCGGCCAACCCTTGGCAGGTGTGCGAAGATCAGTTCAATAAGTGTTACTAGTCTAGTCGTATCCTTATCGTTAGGTTCTATCAACTGAGTACGTACAATAAAGTAATCCAATCCCATTCCCACCCTGGGAACCCCATGCCTTGGCTGTGTGAACTCACCTTGGTTTGCTCGGTATGTTATTGCTTCTAGGGTTTATTAAATCTCTAAGTCCGTTACACACGACCTAGGATATATTGCACATGATTCATTCAATTAGGGTTTACAATCCTCGATATTCAAGCAACGGTGCTTTGTGTGTTTATTGTGTACACGATGATATTACATAAAGTGTTCACACATGCAGGATCATACCATTACATTCAATATCATGCAATCATTCACATAGAATCATTCATCATGTAAGCAGGCAATCCTATTCACGTAACTCATGCGTAGCATCCCTGATTTCACGGTTTAATCTTACGTGTATATTAATCTAGTGGCCACCGTTAACACGCTTTATACATTTAACAGTGTAAATAACTTCACATGTTTAACGAAGTCAGGGAATCAAAGTGTCGTACACAGCTTAACAGAATTAACATAATATATCATGCAGCTCGTTGTTTCAAACTGATCATTACACAACATCAGACAATTACACATCATCAGACAATTACACAACATCAGACAAGTGGGGGGGGGGGGTTCCCCTGTTTGAAAGTCGGACCACTTATGAATTTATAAACCTCTGATTAAAAGCAATATGAAACTCGGACCTAAGGGAGTCCCCTTCTAAACTCGGACATGGTAATCTTATGTATTAAATTCGGACTAAGGGGGGTTGGGGCCTTAAGTTCGGACCAACATAATTGACAAGAAAACTCGGACCACCAAGAGGGTTAGAACTCGGACCTATCTACAAGACAAAAGGTCGGACCAAGTGCATCCCTCGGACCCCTTTGTTTGTTTTGAAATCGGGCAACATAATCAAGCAAAAGGTCGGACTCCTTTGCTTAATTAAAGTCGGACCTATGTTTTCCTCAAACAAAAGCTCGGGTAACACAAGTGTTAAGAAGCTCGGACTAGAGGACAAGTTTATACTCGGACCATGGCAAGTTACAAAGGTCGGACTCCACTAATCATTATAAGGGTCGGACCTTAAGCAACTTAAGAAACTCGGCCCACATGTTATTGGTACAATCTTCGGACTATTTATAATATGAAAAACTCAGACAACTTCACATTAGGTTACGAAACTCAGACAAGTATGACAATCCAAAACTCTGCCTAACAATAATGCGTGAATTCCAATTTTTGCACAGAATCAAAGCATCAGTTACAAACTTTATTCATACGATCACAAACCCTACTTCATATTTCTCAATGCGTAATCAACACAACAATCAATATCACTTCATAACATGCATCAACATCATCGAGAAATCGATTATACAAGTAGTCAATCATCAACATCACAATAATCAGAATCAAATTAAAGCGCAGTACCATTACATGAAAGCTAGGGTTTACAAGCATCAATCAATCAACAATTAATCACAAACAATGATTAAACAATTACCTTGATTCGATTCTAGATGGATTGGTAATCAAACTTGATGCAAAAGAACTTGTGAATCCAAGAATGATGAGGAGATGTTGTAGAGAGGATTAGAGGAGGTGAAAGTACGTGTTTTGGTTTCTTGTGAATGATTAGAGAATGATTAGGGTAGGAGATTAGGGTTAAGAATCTCTAGAATTTCATTAATTACCCTCTACCTCCCTAAGTATCATATATTACACATGTACACCATCTCATAACAATTTCATAATTTCACCACCAAGTTCATATATCTACCAATTTCACAATTAACAAACAACCATGCACAATCAAACAATCAAAACATATATAATTCCATGGCAATCACTTGTGCAAATAAGCGGCTAGTCAATACATGAACGTGCAATAAATGCGAAATAGAATCTTCGAAATTCGAATTGTCACATTATCCCCAACTTAAAAGAAATTTCGTCCCGAAATTTGGTACGCACTCACTGAGGAAGCTAGGTAAGTTATATCGTTCACTGGTTTTCCTGGGGTGTCACATCATCCCCCCGTTGATTTGGAATTTCGTCCCGAAATTCAGTAATAGTAGCTTCAGCCTCAGAAGTGGTTGCATTGGTTCCGAATAACTGGGGGTACTTTTCTTTCATTTGGTCTTCGCGTTCCCAGGTGTACTCTGGGCCACGTCGGGAGTTCCAACGAACTCGAACAAGAGGGATTCTCTTGTGTTTGAGGACCTTAACATCCCGGTCCGTGATTTCAACTGGCTCCTCGACGAACTGCAACCGCTCGTCGATAGTGAGTTCCTTAAAAGGAATTATGAGGGTCTCATCTGACAGGCACTTCTTCAGATTCGACACGTGAAATACATTGTGAACTGCACCGAGTTCAGCTGGTAGGTTCAGTCTGTAGGCTACTGGGCCTATTCTTTCAGTGATTTCGAACGGTCCAACATACCGTGGATTGAGTTTGCCCCGTTTGCCAAAACGAACCACACCCTTCCAGGGTGAGACTTTAAGTAAAACCCGGTCCCCGACCTGAAATTCCAACGGTTTCATACGCTTATCCGCGTATGCTTTCTGACGGTCGCGTGCTGCCGCCATGCGTTGTCGTATCTGTGCAATCTTTTCTGTGGCGTCCACTACAATCTCTGGACCCGTAATCTGACTATCCCCCACCTCTGCCCAACAGAGAGGTGACCGGCATTTACGTCCGTACAATGCCTCGAATGGAGCGGCTTGTATGCTGGTGTGATAACTGTTATTATACGAAAACTCCACTAACGGGAGATGCTTTTCCCAGCCGTTGCCGAAATCGATAACACATGCCCGAAGCATGTCTTCAAGAGTTTGGATCGTTCGCTCAGACTGCCCATCCGTCTGAGGATGATATGCTGTGCTCATGTCTAATCGTGAGCCGAAAGATTTGTGCATCGCTTGCCATGGCTCTGACGTGAATCGTGCGTCCCGATCCGAAATGATGGAGGTGGGCACCCCGTGCCTCGAAACAACTTCTTTAAGATAGATGTCTGCGAGAGTGGAGAACTTATCCGTTTCCTTTATAGCCAGGAAGTGTGCAGACTTGGTGAGTCGATCCACGATCACCCATATAGTATCATTCCCACGCTGGGATCTGGGTAGGCCTGTAACAAAATCCATAGAAATCTCTTCCCATTTCCACTGTGGTATCCTGGGTTGCTGAAGTAGGCCTGCGGGTTTCTGATATTCAACCTTGACTCTGGCACAGGTCAAACACTTGCCAACATAGGTGGCGATGTGTGCCTTCATGCTAGGCCACCAATAAGTAGTTCTGATGTCGTGGTACATTTTGTCCGACCCTGGATGTACCGAGTAGCGAGACTTGTGTGCTTCGTCCATCACAAGCTCTCGTAAACCGCCATAAAGTGGGACCCAAATACGCCCCGTTACATAGTAGGCGCCGTCTTCCTTTTGTTCCATTCGTTGCCTTGAACCGCGTAAGGCTTCAGCCATGACGTTTTCGGGTTTCAATGCTTCTATCTGAGCAGCTCGTATCTGTGCAGGAAGACTGGACTGAATAGTAAGCTGTAGCGCTCGCACGCGCTTAGGTAGGGTGTCCTTTCGACTGAGGGCGTCGGCCACAACATTGGCCTTGCCTGGATGATACTTGATGGCGCATTCGTAGTCGTTCAGTAGTTCAACCCATCTCCGTTGACGCATGTTCAAATCCTTCTGCTTAAGGATATGCTCGAGACTCGTGTGATCGGTGTAAATCGTGCACCTGGTACCGTACAGGTAGTGTCGCCATATCTTGAGCGCGAAAACAACAGCTCCCAGCTCTAAATCGTGCGTCGTGTAGTTCCGTTCATGAATCTTGAGTTGCCGCGAAGCGTAAGCAATAACCTTATCCCGTTGCATCAATACGCAACCAAGACCCTGTATCGATGCGTCACAATAAACCACGAAGTCATCTGTGCCCTCCGGCAATGAGAGAATAGGTGCACTGCAAAGCCTATCCTTTAGGTACTGAAAAGCGGTCTCTTGGGAATCTCCCCAACGGTAGGTGACACCTTTCTGTGTCAGCATAGTAAGCGGCTGCGAGATTTTCGAAAAGTCTTTAATGAATCGTCTGTAGTACCCCGCCAAACCCAAGAATTGGCGTATTTCCGTTGGTGTGCGCGGTGCAGGCCAGTTCCTAATCGAGTCTACCTTGGATGGATCGACATGAATCCCATCCCTGTTCACCACATGGCCTAGGAAATGGACTTCACGAAGCCAGAAGTCGCATTTTGAAAACTTTGCGTACAGTTGCTCCTTTCGAAGAAGTTCCAAGATAAGACGTAAGTGCTGCTCGTGCTCCTCCTGACTCTTGGAGTAGATCAGAATGTCGTCGATGAAGACAATGACGAACTTGTCAAGGTAGGGTTTGCACACCCTGTTCATAAGATCCATGAAAACTGCAGGCGCGTTCGTAAGCCCGAATGGCATGACAAGAAACTCGTAATGACCGTAGCGAGTTCTGAATGCGGTTTTGGAGACGTCCTCATCCCGGACTCTCAGCTGATGGTAACCTGACCTCAAGTCTATCTTGGAGTAATAACACGACCCTTGCAACTGGTCGAATAAGTCGTCTATGCGCGGGAGAGGATAACGGTTCTTCACCGTCACCTTGTTCAGTTCACGGTAGTCGATGCACATTCTGAACGTACCGTCTTTCTTTTTCACAACTAACACTGGAGCTCCCCAAGGCGAAGAGCTTGGACGAATAAAGCCTTTTTCCAAGAGCTCTTGTAGCTGTTTAGACAGTTCTTCCAGTTCAGTTGGAGCTAATCGATACGGTGCGCGGGCTATTGGTGCTGCTCCAGGAGCTAACTCAATCTGGAATTCGACTTGGCGATGAGGCGGTAAACCGGGTAAATCTTCAGGAAACACCTGAGGAAAGTCACGTACAACTGGAATATCCTCCAGCTTCTTTTCCTTTGCTGATGCGTCAGTGACCAGTGCCAGAATTGCAGTGTGCCCCTTTCGTAAACATTTCTGCGCCTTTAAGAAGGAGATGATGCCAACCACAGCACCACTCTTGTCGACTTGAACTTCGAGAGGTTCCTGACTAGAGCGAGGAATACGAATGACCTTTTCCTTGCATATAATCTCTGCGCGATGTTGGGATAACCAATCCATACCGATGACAACGTCGAAACTACCCAAAACTATGGGTATAAGATCAATCGAGAAAGTCTGACCAGCTAAAACAATGTTACAACCCTTGATTATGTGTGCGGCTTCTACGCTTTTACCATTTGCTAGTTCTACGACATGTTTGGTGTTTAGGGGTGTTGGTGTACGTTTTAACAATTTACTCATTTTTAAGGACACATAACTTGTATCGGCACCCGAATCAAATAAGAAAGTAACATAGATATCGTTGAGAAGAAACTTACCCATAACGACGTTGGGATCATTCCTTGCGTCACCCTGACCCAGCACGAACATACGACCACGGGCTTCGTCGCCATTGTTGTTTCCCCCGTTGTTGTTGTTGTTGTTCCCGTTGCCCTGGTTGTTGTTGTTGCAATTCTGATTCTGGTTCAGTTGAGGGAAATCACGTTTGTAGTGGCCTTCAGCCCCACACTGGAAACATCCCCGGTTTCCACGCTGTGGCTGCTGGTGCTGGTTCTGTGGAGCTGGCGGTGGGAGTTGCTGGTTCTGATTTGCTGGCCGTGGACTCCTGAATCCTAAGCTTCATGGCCCATCTTGAGACACCTCTGGCAACGTCCCTCGTTGCACTAACCACCGTGGTGTCTGTTGCATTAGTTACACGTTGGGTGAATTCCCCGATATTCACCCTGCCCCTGACCACCAGAAGTTGGCTGACTCGGCTCTGGTGATCACTATTCTTGCGCTGTTGCTGTGCTTGAGACTGAACGGTAGCTGAACCCTTGCTGGAATACCCATCCCATTTCCGCTTGTTGTCACTAGGAGTAGCGGGAGTAGCAGAAGTGATAGCGGTAGTAATAGTGCTGATACAACTAGGCAGCCTGTTCTGTTCCACTGCCTGACCCGTGAGGCGATGAGCAAGACACTGAATGTCTTGGATATTGTCGAGGTTAGCCGATGTAGCATGGCTCTGAATCTCTGAGGCTAGACCCTTGAGGTACAATTCAATACGCTTGCTTGAAGGGTCCACCATGGTTGGACACAAGATGGCCAGTTCGTTCGACTGTTTCGTATGAGCTTCAATTTCTGACCCCGTCATTTTCAAATGGTAAGGCTCCACTTCCAACTTGTGGATGTCATCACGCGTGCAGTATTCCCTTTTAATGCGTTCTTTGAATTCGTTCCAGGGGGTGGCGTTAGCAGCTGCCAACCCTAGTATCTGTACTTGCGCATTCCACCAGGTTAGCGCGATTCCTTCCAAAGTACCTGTGGCGTTCTTGACCCTGCGAGCCTCAGGGCATTCACACATCTCGAATGCAGACTCGAGCTTCCCAACCCAATGGAGTAGTCCCACTGCTCCTTCTGTGCCACTGAATGTGCTTGGACGACAGTCCATGAAGTTCTTGAATGTGCAGACAGGTTGCTGTGCGTTCTGACCCGGTGTGCGAGAAAGATAGGTCAAGGTTAAGCGCGAGAGTTGGGTCACGAGAGTAGGATCTAACATCCTAGGATAGGTCTGGAATAGCAAGTTATACCTCCTGCTTGTGCGGCTGCAAGTGCCGCAGCAACTTGTTCGTTAATGAGAGCCGTCAACTGGGCTTGAGTCATGTTAACACGTCCGGACATGGTCGAACAGTAAAGGTACATAAGTATGAATGGTTCGCGAGTAGTGCGATGACAGAAAAGTGTAGGCACATAGGTGTTCTCAAGCAGTATCAAGTAGTGAGCAAAGTAATGTAAGCATACTACGAGCAAAGTTCTATGCAATTCTAGCATGTAGGCAATAAACATAAACCTTATTACCTAGGATGTTGAGTCTTGCACGTGGAGCGAAGCGTCGTTGTGGATCGTTGAGAGCACTGTTCTGGTTATAGTCTGGTTTTAATAAAAACGTTTTCCCCATATTAAAACCGAGTTCTCTATAACCAATGGCTCTGATACCAATCTGTCACACCCCCAAAATCCACACGCGGAGTATCACCGCTTGGGAGCGTGACTGACCAGGATCAAGCCACCAATCATATCGAACATGTAATTAATATCAAGTATAATAAATGTAAACCAATCATTCAATACGATAGGTGTTCAAAACATAATCATAGTTTCAAAGTATAGCGGAAGCATAAGTATGAAAACCCAATGTGTAACATAAGTTCAAATGTTTCAAAACATAATCCATGCTCCACAACGACCTGCTCCTCCCTGTGCAAGCTCCATAAGTATCTAACGACCTGCAAGGCATGTTACAGAGGATCAACAACTAGTTGAGCGAGTTCACAGTTAACAGTTCAGTAATAGTATAGTGTGAGTAGTAGTATGTTCGTTCGTTATGTCGTGTATCGTATTAGTTTCCATCGCGGCCTCCCAGGCAGGTATGCGAAGATATTAGGGGATATTCATCCCAAGTATTCTAGACTAGGTTTACCTGTATCGCGGCCTACCAGGCAGGTGTGCGAAGATTAGTAAATTACAGTTCGCGGCCTTCCAAAGGCAGGTGTGCGAAGTCAGTCATAATATCGCGGCCAACCCTTGGCAGGTGTGCGAAGATCAGTTCAATAAGTGTTACTAGTCTAGTCGTATCCTTATCGTTAGGTTCTATCAACTGAGTACGTACAATAAAGTAATCCAATCCCATTCCCACCCTGGGAACCCCATGCCTTGGCTGTGTGAACTCACCTTGGTTTGCTCGGTATGTTATTGCTTCTAGGGTTTATTAAATCTCTAAGTCCGTTACACACGACCTAGGATATATTGCACATGATTCATTCAATTAGGATTTACAATCCTCGATATTCAAGCAACGGTGCTTTGTGTGTTTATTGTGTACACGATGATATTACATAAAGTGTTCACACATGCAGGATCATACCGTTACATTCAATATCATGCAATCATTCACATAGAATCATTCATCATGTAAGCAGTCAATCCTATTCACGTAATTCATGCGTAGCGTCCCTGATTTCACGGTTTAATCTTACGTGTATATTAATCTAGTGGCCACCGTTAACACGCTTTATACATTTAACAGTGTAAATAACTTCACATGTTTAACGAAGTCAGGGAATCAAAGTGTCGTACACAGCTTAACAGAATTAACATAATATATCATGCAGCTCGTTGTTTCAAACTGATCATTACACAACATCAGACAATTACACATCATCAGACAATTACACAACATCAGACAAGTGTTGGGGGGGGGGGTTCCCCTGTTTGAAAGTCGGACCACTTATGAATTTATAAACCTCTGATTAAAAGCAATATGAAACTCGGACCTAAGGGAGTCCCCATCTAAACTCGGACATGGTAATCTTATGTATTAAACTCGGACTAAGGGGGGTTTGGGGCCTTAAGTTCGGACCAACATAATTGACAAGAAAACTCGGACCACCAAGAGGGTTAGAACTCGGACCTATCTACAAGACAAAAGGTCGGACCAAGTGCGTCCCTCGGACCCCTTTGTTTGTTTTGAAATCGGGCAACATAATCAAGCAAAAGGTCGGACTCCTTTGCTTAATTAAAGTCGGACCTATGTTTTCCTCAAACAAAAGCTCGGGTAACACAAGTGTTAAGAAGCTCGGACTAGAGGACAAGTTTATACTCGGACCATGGCAAGTTACAAAGGTCGGACTCCACTAACCATTATAAGGGTCGGACCTTAAGCAACTTAAGAAACTCGGCCCACATGTTATTGGTACAATCTTCGGACTATTTATAATATGAAAAACTCAGACAACTTCACATTAGGTTACGAAACTCAGACAAGTATGACAATCCAAAACTCTGCCTAACAATAATGCGTGAATTCCAATTTTTGCACAGAATCAAAGCATCAGTTACAAACTTTATTCATACGATCACAAACCCTACTTCATATTTCTCAATGCGTAATCAACACAACAATCAATATCACTTCATAACATGCATCAACATCATCGAGAAATCGATTATACAAGTAGTCAATCATCAACATCACAATAATCAGAATCAAATTAAAGCGCAGTACCATTACATGAAAGCTAGGGTTTACAAGCATCAATCAATCAACAATTAATCACAAACAATGATTAAACAATTACCTTGATTCGATTCTAGATGGATTGGTAATCAAACTTGATGCAAAAGAACTTGTGAATCCAAGAATGATGAGGAGATGTTGTAGAGAGGATTAGAGGAGGTGAAAGTACGTGTTTTGGTTTCTTGTGAATGATTAGAGAATGATTAGGGTAGGAGATTAGGGTTAAGAATCTCTAGAATTTCATTAATTACCCTCTACCTCCCTAAGTATCATATATTACACATGTACACCATCTCATAACAATTTCATAATTTCACCACCAAGTTCATATATCTACCAATTTCACAATTAACAAACAACCATGCACAATCAAACAATCAAAACATATATAATTCCATGGCAATCACTTGTGCAAATAAGCGGCTAGTCAATACATGAACGTGCAATAAATGCGAAATAGAATCTTGGAAATTCGAATTGTCACATATTTCTACTTTTTGCAAAACCTGATGGATTTTTACTGAATTCCCATCTGCAGTTTCGACTGTAAAAATCTGCCTAACGGTAGTTAAGGGTAACTTAAGAGCTTGACAGAATGAAGTATTTATAAAACTTTGGTTTGCACCAGAGTCAAATAATACTTTTGCATAAACGTTGTGAACTAAAAACGTACCGGCTATCACTTCCGGGATGAGCTCTGCTTCTTGAGTAGTTAGCTGGAATGCTCTGGCATTCTTCTTAGTAGCTCCTTCGGTCGCTTTGGGTTTGTTGTTTACGGGTTTGACTAACTTAGGACATTCTGTTTTGAAATGTCCGGCTTCTCCACAATTGTAACAAATTATGGATTTCTTCCTGCAGTTTTCTTCACGATGTCCTGTTGTCTTGCAAAAACTGCAAATTCTATTACATTTTCCAAAATGGTTCTTCCTGCAAATTTTGCAGAACGGCACAGTTGAAGATTGCCCTGTTCCTTTCTTCTTGAAAGTACTACTATTACCCATCCTAAATCCTTGGGTAATTTTCTGAGGTAGTTCCTTTTTCCTATCTTCATCCCTTGTGCGTATCAGTTCATCAGTTAGGGTGTTAGCTAATTCTACTGCATCGTCAATAGTGCGAGGTCTCGCAGCCTTAACGATATTTCGAATTTCGCTAATTAATCCCCAAATATAGCGAGAAATGAGTACCGGTTCTGGCGAAGCCAGGTTAGGTACCACTCTAGCATATTCGAAGAATGTCGAAGTATAACCACGACAATCCACACCTAACATCCGATGAGTTAGGAACTTATTTGCCATTTGTTCCTTCTCATACTCAGGACAGAATTTTCTTTCTACCAGATTCTTGAATTCTTCCCAAGTCATAGCATAAGCCCTATTTCTTCCTTTAGCTTGTAACACAGTGTTCCACCATTCCAGTGCTCCTTCTTTAAACAGATTTGATGCGTACATGACCTGATCATCTTTGGCACACTTACTTATTGCAATTACTGCTTCGGTTTTCTCAAACCAACGCAGCGATGCAGTTGCCCCTTCATTGCCTACAAATTCAGTGGGTTTACAAGCAAGGAATTCTTTGAAAGTGCAACCAGGTGTTGTAGCTTTCTGTTTCTTAGGGAGCGGCGTGTGCTGGGATTCATTATCATGATTAACATGATTATGGCCACCGTTTATACTATTACTGAAGTTATCTTCAGTAGTACGTTTACTAGGAATGATATGTTGCGGTTCGATTGGACTTTTTACAGCAGCAATAAATGCTGGAATAGCATTGGCTATCCCTTGAGCAACAATATTTTCAATATCTTGTCTAGTCATATATTGATCCCCTGGATGTTGCTCTGACTGATTAGCTTCATTTACCGGTTCATTACCATTATTAGCCATCTGATAATATATATGAATTAGTATCTTGATAAATAGCAATTTATACACAAACATTCAGAAAATTCATAATGCACATAAAGTCAAAACTATCGATTTCTCGATTCCATTTCATATCCGTTATAGTATGCATCACTACACACAGATATTTTACAAAGTTTTATTTGGAGTTATGTTACAGACTGATTTCACTATTTACTATACTATTACACAACTATAGTTTTACCATCTTCCTATCCCTCACCATTTGTTGTTCTAAAAACGCATTTCCCTTTCATCATACTTCCAAGCAATCTGTCCCCCTATCTCCCTGATTCTATTCCCTGCATCCATCAACTCTTCACCGAAATGGCGAAGTTCAGCCATATTCTCAGTGCTCATTGGTGGATTAGGTAGGGGTTCTGGGTCGAATTGTGGAAAGAAGGAATAAAGGTTGTTGACAATATTTTGAAATTGCCAATCATTCGTCCACCATTCTTCCATTTCTACAGGTTGGGCGTGGACTATTGGGTCTGGGATTGCTGGTGCAAAATTCATAGGGAGTGGATTTTCACTAGGATAGGTAAAAACATTTGTATTGACAGGCTGAATAGTTTCACAGTTTGCCAATAGAAAATCTATTTTATTCTGAAAAGTTATTCCCTGGTTTTGGTTTTGATTGGAGCTCTCTCCGATTTCTATCTGAGTTGGTCTAGAACCTTGTCCTACTTCCATTTCTATTTCTTTAGAATATTCCTCAAACTGTATTTCCATTTGCCTAGAATCTTTCTTAACTTCAATTTTCATCTCTTGCTGTTTAGAACTCTCCTTAATTACAATTTCTTTTCCTTTTTCTAAAGGGTTGTTTATTTTAGGAAGTTTCGGAACTGGCTTTTTCCTACGAATACGACTACCCCATACATAATTCTTTTTTTTCTTTCGTTTTGGCTTTGTCAAAGGTGGGGCATGGAATTCTACAGGTTGGTCCACATCAGCCAAGTATCCAGTAAACTCTTGGGAAACTTCTATATTCACCGGGTAAAGATTGAGGTTCTGAAAAGCTTCAGATATCTCGCTCATGCTGTGTAGCATATATGCAAAATGCACAGAAATGCTAAGTTAAAACTTTGGAACAAAGTTTAACAAATAACATCAAAGTTTTATTGCACATTATTTGTACAAAATACAAGAAAGAACACACACTCAGCTTTATTTATCTACTTACTGAGAAGTACTAGTACTAGATTTAGAGTACTTTAAAGTTTTGCATTTTCTGCTACAGTAGCTAGCATATACAAATTTGTCCATTTTTCATCTAACTTATCTTCCCACGGTGATTTATTAATTATCTCCTGGGTTTCCTTTTTAATCCTTTTTTCTCGGATTTGCTCCTTACTTTTCTTAATAATCATACTCCTTTTTCTAGGAGAAAGTGGATTTTCATACTGTGCTTTACGCACAAATATTCCTTCTTCAGGAATTGTAGGGAGCTTTGAAAATTTAGTTTTGGATGAACTTCCCTCTTCGTAGACTGACCTATCTAATTTAAGATAGATATCTTGTAACTTTTGCTTACCTATAGTGTAACTAACAAATAGTCAATTAAAAACACATAATCACATAACAGTAATCAGGAAAAATTAAGTATCTGTAAAATACTTAATTAGCTTAACTCAGTGGCTCTGATACCACCTTATTTCTGTCACGGCCCCCGACCCGGTTTGACCCGTTTCAGGAGCCGCGGGACAGAAATCCCGTGATATTTATTTATGTGATTTTAGCATCGGAATTTTAACATCAGGATCGTTGAAAGCTAAAGACTTTTCCCGATTATTTCATTTCACAATTCGGGATAAAACCCCGATAATTTACAATAATAAGATTTTTCTGATAAATCTTTATTTTTAAACATATTTCTTTATTTTATATTGAGCCACTATTTTAAGCTTGAAATGCTCCTCGGCACTTTTCCTGATTTACAGTAGATCACCTGAAACATGTTTGAAAAAGATTTTGTCAGCGGAAAATACTGAGTGAATCATTCATTTTACTGAAAAGACACATTTATTATAATTCACAGTGTTAAGATCTTTTACGCATGTTTCTGATATCAACCAACTACCCACAGTATTTGTCACTCGACCGGATCTGTGACAGTGGTCATATCACCATTGGCTGCCCCAATGAATGACGTAAATCAATTAAATTAGGTTCGCCCACCTAAAATGATTTAAACTGTAGTAATGTGCACAATACCCCACATATTGGCTGTAATTTGGTGATTACATCAACTTAATCACTGTAATTATAATTCTGAAAATAATTTGGAGTATTGTAAAACAGTTGATAAAAAGAGAGAATGACTCACATTGCAGATTTAATATGGATAGAATATGATTTAGCCCTGTTAACCTAATTTCAACAATAATGCACACCAAACAGGGTTAGTGATCAATACAGCAGTTACGATAACTCACAAGATCAAATTCTCACAATGAACGACAAAGTGCGATACTTAAACTCATTCATCGAATTAACGACGAACGACAAAGTATAACCCTAATGTGGGTGGCACTTAAACATTCTTTGGATATATTGATCTCGGAAAATGAATCGTAATAGCGATCGAGTGATTACCCTGTTTTGCGGCAGCAGTTCGAAAGCAGTGTGGGTGTTTAATTGTAGTAAAACGACCTTAACTCGACGTACAGACAACTATTTTACGTCGTTTCAACTCCCAGATTCAAGTCCCAAGGCCCTCTATTTATACTGAAAATTGGCATCTCCCGCGTGTCGCGGCAGAATTCGGGGAACCTCCCGCGTATCGCCTGGGATTCCAATTTAGGGTAGGGTAGGTTTCGTGTCCAGTAGCTTGGGTGAGTTGACAGTTTTGTTAAATTCAACTTAGACAACGAATAATAAGGATAATATCGATTAGGGTTTAACCCCCCCTGAGTTTTAGGGGCCCTGATCCTGATTCCAATTGTTCCGAAAATTTTAGGGTTAGTGCCAAATTACTTGGGTGTCTCAATTAGGGTTTCCTTATTGACTAATTATCACTCTAATTTATTAATTTTAAGGAAAGTTGTTACAAAGGCTGGTTAATGCAAATCCAGTTCAGGCTCAGGCTCGTGGACGAGCTTTTAATATGAATGCTGTTGAGGCGCAAGCAGACAACGAGGTGGTGAACAGTACGTTCTTAGTTAATAATCAACCTGCATCTGTTCTTTTTGATTCAGGGGCCGATAAGAGTTTTTGTATCGTTATCTTTTGAGCCCTTGCTTCGCGTGTCTAGAACGAAACTAGGTAAGCCTTTGACTGTTGAAGTTGCGAGTGGTGAACCCATTGTTCTTAATTCTGTTCTTCGCAACTGCCAGTTGAACCTTGACAACCACCTTTTTCCTATTGACCTCACGCCTATGCAACTTGGAAGCTTCGACATTATTGTGGGTATGGATTGGTTAGCCAAGCATCGCGTAGAGGTAGTTTGTTTTGAGAAGATCGTTCGTGTGCCGCTTTCGTCAGGTGAGATACTACAGGTTCGTGGTGAAAAACCTGCTAGTAGCCTCAAGCTTATGTCTTGTTTTCAAGCTCGGAAGTATCTGCGAAAGAACTATGTGGCCTTCCTGGCACATGTTACGGCAGATAAAGACCAAGGTAAGTCTATTCAAGATATCCCTGTTGTTCGGGATTATCCGGAGCTGTTTCCTGAAGAGTTACCTGGTCTACCCCCAGCACGCCAAGTCGAGTTCCGTATTGATCTTGTACCTGGTGCAAATCCTATTGCCAGAGCTCCATATCGTCTTGCACCGTCTGAGATGCAAGAACTGTCTAAGCAGCTTCAAGAGCTTTCTGACAAAGGTTTTATTCGTCCTAGCTTTTCACCTTGGGGTGCTCCCGTCCTTTTTGTCAAGAAGAAGGATGGATCCTTCAGAATGTGTATCGATTATCGTGAGCTGAATAAGCTTACCATCAAAAATCGATATCCCCTACCTCGCATTGATGATCTCTTTGACCAGTTACAGGGTGCTACTTGCTTCTCGAAGATTGACCTTCGTTCTGGGTATCACCAACTTCGTGTGCATGAAGAAGATATTCCCAAGACAACATTCCGCACTGATATGGGCATTATGAGTTCACAGTCATGCCATTCGGTTTGACCAATGCTCCTGTTGTTTTCATGGACTTGATGAATAGGGTTTGTAAGCCTTATTTGGATAAGTTCATCATCGTTTTTATTGATGACATCTTCATTTATTCTAAGACGCGAGCTGATCACGAGCGCCATCTTCGTCTTACTATGGAACTCCTAAAGAAAGAACAACTTTTTGCCAAGTTCTCCAAGTGTGAATTTGGCCTTAAGGAAGTTCAATTTTTAGGACATATTGTCAACGAACAAGGTATACATGTAGATCCCTCCAAGATCAGTGCGATTAAGGATTGGGATACGCCTACTACTCCTACTGAGGTTCGTTCTTTTCTTGGTCTTGCGGGTTATTACCGCCGCTTCATCGAGAACTTCTCGAAGATTGCAGTTCCTCTAACTGCTCTAACTCAGAAGAACAAACCCTTTGAATGGGGTTCTAAGCAAGAAGAAGCGTTTCAGACCTTGAAGCAGAAGCTTTGTGATGCACCTATTCTAACTTTGCCTGAAGGCAATAATGATTTCGTTGTTTACTGTGATGCATCAAAATTGGGTCTTGGCTGTGTTCTGATGCAAAGGAACAAAGTCATAGCCTACGCATCAAGACAATTGAAGGTACATGAGAGAAACTACACCACTCATGATCTTGAGTTGGGCGCAGTTGTCTTCGCTCTCAAAATCTGGAGACACTATTTGTACGGTACAAAATGCGTGGTTTTCACTGACCACAAGAGTCTTCAGCATATCTTCAATCAGAAAGAACTCAACATGAGGCAAAGACGTTGGGTCGAACTCCTAAACGACTATGATTGCGAAATTCGCTACCATCCTGGTAAAGCGAATGTTGTGGCTGACGCATTAAGTCGTAAGGAACGTACTATGCTTCATTGTGTTCGTGTTCAATCTGCTGTTCAAGCTCGATCTGATATCCAAGCATGCATTACTCAGGCTCAACAGGCTTGTGTTTCACAAGACTTGATGGGTAAGGAATTACCCTATCACATTAAGCCTGACCTTATGCTGAAGGAAGATGGATCATATTATTTCATGGACCGTTTGTGGGTCCCAAGTCAAGATGATCTTCGCACTTTGCTTATGGATGAAGCCCATAAGTCTCGTTATTCTGTTCATCCCGGCTCAGACAAAATGTATAAGGATCTTCGTACTCAGTATTGGTGGCCTGGTATGAAGAAAGACATTGCCTTGTACGTTTCCAAATGCCTTACTTGTCTAAAGGTTAAGGCTGAACACCAGCATCCTTATGGTCTTTTGGAGCAACCTGAGATCCCAGTTTGGAAATGGGAAAACATTGCTATGGATCTCATTACCAAACTCCCGCGCACTAAGAAAGGTCATGATGCCATCTGGGTAGTTGTTGATCGTCTTACAAAGTCAGCGCATTTCCTGCCGATCCGTGAGAATCTTTCTGCTGAAGATCTGGCTAAAATCTATGTGGATGAAATCGTATCTCGACATGGTGTTCCCCTGAACATTATTTCTGATAGAGATGCTCATTTTTCTTCTCGTTTTTGGAGAACCATGCAATCTGCTATGGGGACCCAACTCAATCTGAGCACAGCTTATCATCCACAAACAGATGGCCAAACTGAAAGAACAATCCAGACTTTGGAGGATATGCTTAGAGCTTGTGTGATCGATTTTGGTGGTAGTTGGGATTCACATCTTCCATTGATTGAATTCTCCTACAACAATAGTTATCACTCCAGCATCAACATGGCTCCTTTCGAGGCTCTCTATGGTCGAAAATGTCGTTCACCAGTCTGCTGGAATGAAATAGGCGAGGCTCAACTTACTGGACCTGACCTCATTCTAAAGACAACTGACAAGGTTAAGAAAGTTCATGATAACTTACAGGCAGCTCGAAGCCGTCAAAAGAGTTACGCGGACCAACGACGCAAGCCCTTAGAATTCCAAGTCGGTGATCGTGTATTACTTAAGGTCTCACCTTGGAAAGGTGTGATCAGATTTGGAAAGAAAGGAAAACTTACACCTAGATATGTTGGACCATTCAAGATCGTCGAAAGAATCGGCAAGGTAGCCTACAGACTTGCATTACCTCCTGAACTTGGAAATGTTCATCCTACTTTCCACGTATCCAATCTCAAAAAGTGTTTAGCTGATGAGAACCTCCACATACC
This sequence comes from Helianthus annuus, assembly GCF_002127325.2. NCBI lineage: Eukaryota > Viridiplantae > Streptophyta > Magnoliopsida > Asterales > Asteraceae > Helianthus > Helianthus annuus. The sequence goes on from NC_035443.2 coordinate 90,416,915, forward strand.
ACTTGACGAAATCCGTGTTGATAAAACACTACATTTTGTTGAGAAACCTGTGGAAATTATGGATCGTGAAGTCAAATGGCTTAAACCCAAGCGCATTCCGTTGGTTAAAGTTCGCTGGGAATCTAAATGTGGACCTGAGTTTACTTGGGAACGTGAAGATCAAATGAAGGCGAAGTATCCACATCTTTTCCCACGAGTTTCCTCTAAACGAATTTCGGGACGAAATTCCCACAAGTAGGGAAGACTGTGACATCTGTGCTTGTAATCGTTGTAAACAGTTCAATTATCAATGAAATAAAGTTATTTGATCCCTATGTTTGTTTGTTCATGTTTGATGTTTTTCATGTTTTGACTTTTATTCGTTTTCAAACTCTATATCGCTTTCTAGAGAATTATACGCAAACTGGTGCGTAAACGTAATCAGTTATACGCAACAAATACTCCGGAACATCAATTTATACCTTAAATAACCTTTACATAACTTAGAAATAAGTTTTGAAGGCTTTGGTATGGCAAAATCCAGTTAATTCGCTTACAGGGACTAAAATTGACAAACTGCGAAAAGTATGCCGATTTGAACTGTAACGAACATTCCGGAACATGCCCATAAGTTAAACACACCCTAAATATCCTTTACATAGCTTAGAAATAGGCTTTGAGGAGTTCGGTGTGCTAAAATAAACTTTATGCTCATTCAGGGACTAAAAGCGTCAAAAAGTGCATAAATTTGCATTTTCGCGCATAACTTACGTTCTGAATACTACCGGACATCCAAAAATTTATGTAAGCATTAAAATATTATGTTTTAGTGTTTAGCTTGTCAAAAACCCATTCGTCGCGCAATTTGGACCGTTTTTGCGTCCGTTACGACTTCCGTCGTAATTAACCGAACAACGCAATCGTACGGCCAAACGAACCGACATCTGCCATATTTTTGAGCATGTTTTATGTTCCCTATACTTTAACATCCTCGTAGAGCTTAGAAATGGGTTTGACGGGTGTTAGAAGTGCCAAAACACGACCATACGCGCACAGGGACCAAAACTGCCAAAACTGAAACATTGCTGGTCTGCAGGGTCCTTACGGACCGTATGGACCTGCTTACGGTCCGTAAAGCCTCCCCAGATCAGCAGAATGTGCTTTCCAGCCATTTCCAGCTGTTACACACCTTTACCCATGGTTTCTTGCATCTTGTGGGCTGGTTTTGGATATCCCATGGTTTTCTAAAACACTGGGCACACATGGAGGGTGGAGATCGAAGCTCGGATTTCAAGAAACAATCCTAACGGTTCTACGAAATCTATAAATATCCCCCACCCCATTCACTCAAACCCACTTGATTTTTCTGAGATTTCTCTAAGTTGAAGTGTAACCACTTAATACCTGAGAATACTTGGAAAGATCAATCTTGCGGGGACCTTCTGTAAGTATTCTTTCGCGTTTTTCGTTCGTTTTAGCGTTTAAGTCAAACTGTGTTTGACTTTCTGCATTGACCGGTTTATGGTCAACACGAAGTTTGTTTGAACTTCATAACGTGAGCGTAATCACGATGGTTATAGTCCCTAGTGACTATACCTACTGATTACCACGTTATCTAGGCTCAGTGACGAGTCGTAGTTTCGGCCAAAATGCGTTTTTTCGTGTATTTTGTAACCAAACTACTCTAGGGTATTAAAACCGTTTGTTTTAATACCAAACCTGTTTTCTAACATTACTAAACATGTTCTAGCATGTTTAGCTCGTCGCTTTTAGTTTTGTGCTTGTCTAAGGGTCGTAAAGGTAAGCGATCTAATCAATCGCTTATACTTTCGAACCCGGCCCATTTGGTCAATCATTAGGATCCGACCAAACATATTAGGTGACCATAGTTGGATAGGGAATAACCTTCCGAGGTTATACCTTATGGTCACATCGTTTAACTAGTTGTATGATAGGTAATGTATGTGCCTTAGGTAAATTACCAAAATACCCTTTTTACGCCAAAATTCATTTTAAGCCTATGTAACACTATCTTTGGTATCTAAACTGATTTAGCAACTATATTAAACATGTTAAGGCATATCTTACTTGTCATAGGGCTAGTTAGGCATTCCGAACGCGTTTTACGCGAACGACGCGTTAAAGTGGCATAAGCTACCTAGACGGGTCGTAACGGGTCAAAAGCACTTAGGATAAGTTTCGTTTTAGTACGTAGGCTTTGTTAGACCATATTACATAAGTTCCCATACTTATTTGGTTTACGAAACCTCGTACTACCCGATCCTCCGATAGGTCCGTTTATTAATGTAGATACCTATATAGGTGCCGTTTGATTCCGTGATCTTCTAGCATTGCTTGGTGGTTATCCTACGACTTCTAAGCAATTTCAAGTGAGTACATAGACCCCTCTTTTACTGTTTTCTAAACGTTTTGGGGTGAAACACATGTGCTTACTTGTTACTTTCATGCTTTCATGTTTTCACATTATATACTTGCTATGTTCATTAGTACATTGTTTTACATGACATTCTCATGCTATGTATGTTCATCATACTTAGTACACTTGTTTTACATGACGTTTTCATGCTATGTATGTACATCATACTTAGTACACTTGTTTTACATTACCTTTTCATGCTATGTATGTTCATCATACTTAGTACATTTGATTTACCATTTTCATGCTATGTATGTTCATCATACTTAGTACATTGGTTTTACATGATATTTCACGCTATGTGTGTACATTTGATTACATACTTAGTGCATTGTTTTCACATGTTTATATTTTGGGTATGACATTTGGTTTGTTTAAGTGGGACAATATACATTCATTAACTTTGATCACGCCGCTCGTTAGTATGTAGTGGTACCATAGGAATTGACAACTCCCGTTCCTGACATCCTGGGTATGTTTGGATGAAAGGAATGACCGAATTCGATTTAAACATAAAAACCGATAGACCTTTAATTTGTTTAAAGGTTTATCACCACAGTCACAAGGCTTGGATGTATGCATTTTTACAATACCGCATAAATGTTTGTATTCAGTATAGCATGCATCTCCACAAAACATAACGTTGATTTAAACTGAGTTTTACTTCAATACTTTGTTTTGTGCATTTTTCACCTATGGTTTAGTTGATATATATTTCACTTACTATACATGACATTTTGTTTACACATGACATGATTTACATTGACATAGACATTTTGACATTGTTACACACATTACACGATTTACACTTAACGTTAGACATGGTTTTTCGCATAAAAATTTTGACATTTGGTTAAACATAAACATGTTTTACATTGGTGGTTTGTTTGGGTAAGTGATTTAAGTAACGAGGCGTGTGTAATATGATACAAACATGGTGGATACGCCGCTGGTACTTCCTATATATAAGTGTTTGTATGATATTACGCATCACAGCGTTGTTTAAATCATTTCAGTTTAGCTATATAACATATATTTTTCACAATACATTGTTTTACAAAACAACTTGTTTTACACAAATTATTTTACTTGGTTATTCATTTAACCATACATTATTCTTTCAAAAATACATACCTACCATCGTTTTTTTAAATGATTTACAAACAATACAATCAACAAGGTTCATGACTACATTTCATTAAACATTTTTCTAAAACCTAAGTCATGGATCCTATTTTCACAAAACCTATGTATCTCACAGGCATTTTTATGCTGACGTACCTATTTTCACATGTGTTTCAGGAGCAAACGCATAGGATGATCGTGATACACTAGGATGGACTTGGGCCTTAGTGACGATAAAATGGATCTAGACTAGTTAAAACTTGTTATGTACTTTGTTTCTTTTTATTTTAAGACAATGTAACTTGTGGGTTCTCGTTTGAAACAATGTATTCCACCCTTGGGTGATGAATAAAATATTATTTAAATTACCTTGGTTGTGGAACAATAATTCTGTTACGACACTCCCCGACGTTTCCGCCACGATTTGATGTTTTACGTGGTCGGGGTGTGACACTTTATCCCAAAACATTCCCCTAGTTAAACCTGTCACACCCCCAAAATCCACACGCGGAGTATCACCGCATGGAGGCGTGACATGACCTGGATCAAGCCACCAATCATATTGAACATTATAAGTATTTAATAAAAGTTATTCATCAATACGAAAGGTGTTCAAAAACCAAAACATAAACAAGAGTGTAGCGGAAGCATAAATGTAAAACCCAACATAAGTAATAAGTTTGAAATGTCATAAATGTTTAACATGGCATCCACGATCCATGTCCCACAATGACTGCGCCTCCCAGTGCAAGCTCCATGTGTACCTATTGACCTGAAAGGCATGTAACAACGAGTCAACAACAAAGTTGAGCGAGTTCACAGCTGGTTATTTAGTTGTAGTATTCATTTCATAATTCACGTATTCGTTTTGTAAACCATGTATTGTATCTGTTTGTATCGCGGCCCTCCAGGCATGTTTGCGAAGATTAGTGGGGGTTTCCCATGTATTCTAGACTAGTTGTTTTTGTATCGCGGCCCTCCAGGCATGTGTGCGAAGTTTAGTATACGTATCACGGCCATTCCAGGCATGTGTGCGAAGATTAGTATTCGTATCGCGGCCATTCCAGGCATCTGTGCGAAGATTAGTATGGCTTCCCATGTATTACTAGTCTAGATGTATCTATAATCATCCAATCCCCTTCCCAACCCCGGGAAATCCCATGCCTTAGTAAGAGTGTGAACTCACCTTGGTTTGCTCGGTAGATTACATGAAAAGGTTACTTGAGCTCAGAGTGGTCAACCACGTCCTAACATGGATACCATACAAGTCAGGTCTAGGTTCAAGTAATGCACGTATGCTCACACATAAGTTAACAGGTTACGAACACGTATAGATCATGGCAAATACGTAAACAGTCAAGTACATTAGTTACACACGTAAAGCCCAAACTTGTGCGATTAGAAAGTATTGGGCTGAATTGTAAGTCCACTAACATCTTGTGCGAGTGGATCTTTGAAACCCAAACACTGCCCGGCCCAATATAATAAAAGTAGTCCAATCATGCATGCGGCCCAATAAACAAACAGGAGTCTTGTGCGGTCCGGACGGACTTGTGCGATCCGGATGACTTGTGCGATTGTGATTTGGGCTTTGAGGCCCAACAGCATAAAATGTTCAACAGATGTGTGTGTGGCCCAAGCCTTGTGCGACCGGCACTATCTTGTGCGATCCACAAGGTCTTGTGCGATCATGCATAGCTAAACAGTACCTTGTGCTTTATCGGTTGTGCCAAGCTTGTGCGATCACACTTGTGCGATCAGATCAGATCTTGTGCGATCTGATCTTGTGCGATGGGAAGCTTGTACGTTTGGCTCTTGTACGATTGATTAGCTTGTGCGATTAGTTAACCAATTTCCTTAATTCATGCAATCAGTTACATTGTTTCTATTATCCGACTTAGTCAACAATCAATCAATTATGTGATCTCCATTTATGAGATTATCAATCAACAACTAACAGTTTCCAAGCCAAACAATGATCGATCAAACAAAGGTTTTAACATCGATTTCTTATGAACCCTAAAACATAACATCAACAATTATCATAACACTTAGCATATCAATCATGGATAACAGCTTATCACAACCTTCAATCGCATTAACAGATCGATGATTTCCAATACTAACATACTCATTAACATGGCAACATATCTAATCATTCAAATACAATTTATAACAGTCGATTAATCCAATATTTGATTCGATGAACAAGAAGCAACCCTATACTATTAATCTGATTTAATTCATCATATATACATATAACCGAAATCAAGTGCATAGATTCAAATCATGTTTACTAGCATGGCCCCTAATAAATCACATGATAGAACAATATCCAAAACATGGTAATAAACACTAACCGGATTAGAAGTTTGAAACGAAGAAGACTTCGAGTGAAGAAGGGGCTGCCGTCGGCCTTTGATGGAGAGGAGGAGGGAGTGGGGAGTAGGGTTTTTGTTGTGTATAGAGTGTTAGCAAATAATGGGGAAGCAAAACCTCACAAGGGTTTTGTATTGGTTTATATAGGAGAGTGGCCAAACCCTCTTAATGGGCTCCCCATTTGGTTTAATTACAAAAGGGTGTGGGCCGAGAATGGTAAGGAACCAAAGCCCAAAAGCTTGTGCGATCGGGTTGTTGTTGTGCGATCGGTTCATTTTGTGTGATCTTATTACATACATACATGCCCAACACATATTCACATAACATAATAACAGATATTTCATTAATCATCATAGTTCACATAATCACATAGGGTCCACATACGTTACATTAAACACAAGATGGGTTCTGAAATACGAGTTGTCACATTATCCCCAAGTTGAAAGAAATTTTGTCCCGAAATTTGGTACGTACTCACCGAGGAAGCTAGTTAAGTTGCATGGTTTTCCTGGTTTTCCTGGGGTGTCACATCATCCCCCCGTTGATTTGGAATTTCGTCTCGAAATTCTGTAGTAGCTTCAGCCTCAGTAGTGGTTGCATTGTTTTCGAACAGTTGGGGATACTTTTGCTTCATTTGGTCTTCGTGTTCCCAGGTGAACTCTGGGCCACGACGGGAGTTCCAACGAACTCGAACAAGAGGTATTCTGGTGTGCTTGAGGGTCTTAACATCCCGATCCATGATTTCAACTGGTTCCTCGACGAATCGTAACTGTTCGTCGATAGTGAGTTCCTTCAAAGCAACTATAAGGGTCTCATCTGACAGACACTTCTTCAGATTCGACATGTGGAAAACGTGGTGAACTGCACCGAGTTCTGCTGGTAGGTTTAGTTTGTAGGCCACTTTGCCTATTCTTTCTATGATTTCGAACGGTCCGACATACCGCGGATTGAGCTTACCTCGTTTGCCAAAACGGACTACACCTTTCCAAGGTGAAACTTTGAGTAGCACTCGATCCCCAACCTGGAACTCGAGTGGTTTCCTGCGCTTATCGGCGTAGCTTTTCTGACGGTCACGAGCTGCCGCCATTCATTGCCGTATCTGTGCAATCCTTTCAGTAGCATCAACTACAAGTTCTGGACCCGTGATCTGACTATCACCAACCTCTGCCCAACAGAGAGGTGATCGGCATTTGCGCCCGTACAATGCCTCAAATGGAGCGACTTGAATGCTGGTGTGGTAGACATTATTATATGAAAATTCTACCAATGGCAGATGCTTTTCCCAGCTGTTGCCAAAGTCAATAACACATGCTCGAAGCATGTCGTCTAGAGTCTGGATAGTGCGCTCAGACTGCCCATCCGTCTGAGGGTGATAAGCTGTGCTCATGTCTAACTGAGAGCCAAAAGATTTGTGCATCGCTTTCCACAGTTCTGAAGTAAAACGTGCATCACGATCAGAGATAATAGAGGTTGGCACCCCGTGCCTTGAAACCACTTCTTTTAAGTAGATGTCTGCTAGTGTAGAGAACTTGTCTGTTTCCTTGATGGCCAAGAAGTGTGCAAACTTAGTGAGTCGATCCACGATCACCCAAATGGTATCATTCCCACGTTGGGATCTAGGCAGGCCAGTAACAAAATCCATGGAAATTTCTTCCCATTTCCATTGTGGTATCCTTGGTTGCTGAAGTAGGCCTGATGGTTTCTGATATTCCGTCTTGACTCTCGCACAGGTCAAACACTTGCCGACGTAAGTTGCTATGTGGGCCTTCATGCTAGGCCACCAATACGTAGTTCTGAGATCGTGGTACATCTTATCTGAACCAGGATGTACTGAGTAGCGAGACTTATGTGCTTCATCCATTACCAGCTCGCGTAAGTTGCCATAATGTGGGACCTAGATGCGTCCTGTTACGTAATAAGCACCGTCTTCCTTTTGTTCTAATCGTTGCCTTGAGCCGCACAGGGCTTCAGCCCTGACATTTTCTAGTTTCAATGCTTCCACCTGAGCATCTCGTATCTGCGCCGGAAGACTAGACTGGATGGTAAGTTGTAATGCTCGTACGCGTCTAGGTGCAGTATCTTTTCGACTGAGGGCGTCAGCCACTACATTGGCCTTGCCAGGGTGGTACTTGATGGCATATTCGTAATCGTTTAAAAGTTCGACCCATCGTCGTTGACGCATGTTCAATTCCTTCTACTTGAAGATATGCTCGAGACTCTTGTGATCGGTGTAGATGGTGCACTTGGTACCGTACAGGTAATGTCGCCATATCTTAAGCGCGAAAACAACAGCTCCCAGCTCTAAATCATGCGTAGTATAGTTTCGTTCATGAACCTTAAGTTGACGTGACACATAAGCAATAACCTTGTCACGTTTCATTAACACACATGCAAGACCTTGAATGGATGCGTCGCAATAGACCACAAAATCGTCTGTGCCCTCTGGCAATGAAAGGATAGGCGCGCTGCAAAGCCTATCTTTTAAGTGCTGAAAAGCTGTTTCCTGTGTATTACCCCAACGGTAAGTGACACCCTTCTGTGTTAGTAGTGTAAGCGGCTGCGCAATCTTCGAGAAGTCTTTGATAAACCTTCTATAGTACCCTGCCAAACCCAAGAATTGGCGTATTTCCGTTGGTGTGTGAGGTGCAGGCCAGTTTTTAATCGAATCTACCTTGGATGGATCAACATGAATCCCATCCTTGTTTACCACGTGGCCTAGGAATTGGACTTCACGAAGCTAGAAGTCGCATTTCGAAAACTTGGCATACAGCTGTTCTGTTCGAAGGAGTTTCAAAATGAGTCGTAAATGCTGCTCGTGTTCCTCCTGACTCTTAGAGTAGATCAGGATGTCGTCGATGAAGACAATCACAAACTTGTCCAAGTAAGGCTTGCATACTCTGTTCATAAGATCCATGAAGACTGCAGGCGCGTTTGTTAACCCGAATGGCATAACTAGAAACTCGTAGTGGCCGTAGCAAGTTCTGAATGCTGTTTTGGAGATATCCTCATCCCGGACTCTCAGCTGATGGTAGCCTGACCTCAGATCTATCTTCGAATAATAGCTCGACCCTTGCAATTGGTCGAACAGGTCGTCGATGCGTGGAAGAGGATAGCGATTCTTCACGGTCACCTTGTTGAGCTCACGGTAGTCAATGCACATTCTGAAGGTACCGTCTTTCTTTTTCACAAATAGTACTGGAGCTCCCCAGGGCGAAGAGCTAGGACGAATAAAGCCCTTATCCAAGAGCTCCTGTAGTTGCTTGGATAGTTCTGCCAATTCTGATGGAGCTAAGCGATACGGTGCACGAGCTATTGGTGCTGCTCCTGGAGCTAGTTCGATCTGGAATTCGACCTGGCGATGAGGCGGTAGCCCAGGTAAATCTTCAGGAAACACTTGGGGAAAATCGCGTACTATTGGAATATCCTCTAATCTCTTCTCTTTCTTTGGTGCATCTGTAACAAGTGCCAAAATGGCAGTGTGGCCCTTTCGCAAACACTTCTGGGCCTTCAGGAAGGAGATGATGCCAACCACGACACTACTCTTGTTGCCTTGAACTTCGAGGGGTTCTTTACCAGTACGAGGAATACGAACAATCTTCTCCTTGCATAAGATCTCCGTTTGTTGTTGGGATAACCAATCCATACCATTGACGATGTCGAAACTACCCAGAGCTATAGGAATGAGATCGATAGAGAAAGTATGACCAGCGAAGATAAGATTACAACCCTGAACTATGTGTGTGGCCTCTAGACTTTTACCGTTAGCTAACTCTACGACATGCTTAGTGTTCAAAAGAGTTGGTGCGCGTTTAAGCATTTGACTAACTTTCAAAGACATATAACTGGTATCCGCACCCGAATCAAATAATACAGTAACATAAAAGTCGTCGAGAAGGAACTTACCCATCACCACGTTAGGATCATTCCTTGCATCACCCTGACACAGCACGAACGCTCGACCCCTAGCGCCGTTGTTATCATTGTTTCCCCCGTTGTTGTTCCCATTGCCCTGATTATTGTTGTTGTTGTTCTGGTTTAACTGGGGGCAGTCTCGCTTGAAGTGGCCTTCAGCACCACATTGATAGCATCCCCTGTTGCCTCGCTGTTGTTGCTGCTGTTGGTTTCGTGGAGCAGGTGGTTGTTGTTGTTGATTCTGATTCGCAGGTCGTGAGCTCCTGCAATCTTTAACCTCATGACTCATCTTGAGGCACCGCTGACAACGACCCTTATTGCACTGGCCATTGTGGTGCTTGTTGCGAGTGTTGCACTTTGGGAGGTTTCCTCGATATCCTCCCTGTCTTTGATTACCAGAAAATTGTTGACCAGGGCTCTGGTAATTATCAGTCTTTCGCTTCTGAACCTGAGACTGTGCTGTAGCTGAACCCTTGCTGGAATCCCCATCCCATTTCCGCTTGTTGTCACTGGGAGTAGCAGAAGTAGTAGTAGTGATAGTAGCACTGATACGCTTAGGCAGCCTGTTCTGTTCCACGGCCTGGTCTGCGAGGCGATGAGCAAGACGTGTAATATTCGGGATATTAGCTAGGTTGGCCGATGTCACATGGCTTTGAATTTCTTGTGCTAGCCCCTTGAGATACAACTCAATACGTTTGATAGGAGGGTCCACCATAGTTGGACACAAGATGGCCAGCTCGTTTGACCTTTTTGTATAAGCCTCAATTTCTGACCCCGACATTTTTAGATTGAAGAACTCCACTTCTAACTTGTGGATGTCATCTCATGTGTAGTATTCTCGCTTGATTAGTTCCTTAAAATCATTCCAAGGGGTGGCGTTAGCAGCTGCCAACCCTAACATCTGAACTTGCGCATTCCACCAAGTCAGCGCAAGGCCTTCGAGAGTACCAGTGGCATACTTCACCCTGCGAGCCTCAGGGCATTCACACATCTCAAATACAGACTCGAGCTTTTCAAACCAATGGAGGAGTCCAACTGCTCCTTCAGTGCCACTGAATGTGCTAGGACGATAGTCCATGAAAGTCTTGAAGGTGCATACAGGTAGCTGAGCGTGTTGACCTCCTGCTTGTGCGGCTGCAAGTGCCGCAGCAACCTGTTCGTTAATCAGAGCCGTCAACTGGGCTTGATTCATGTTAACGCGTCCACTCATGATCTTGATAACAACAGGGAAAACATGAGTGAGAGAGGTTCACGAAGGTGCGATGACAGAAGAGAGTAAGCACGTATGCATTTCAAACAATAGTCGCTACGTTTATCTAAGCATACCATGAGCAAAGTTCTATGTAATCTAACAAGTAGGCAATAAAACATATACCATATCACCTAGAATGTTGAGTCTTGCACGTGGAGCGAAGCGTCGTTGTGGATCGTTGAGCACTGTACAGGTTATAGTCTGGTTTCAATATAAACATTTTCCCCCTTATTAAAACCAAGTTCACTATAACCAATGGCTCTGATACCAATCTGTCACACCCCCAAAATCCACACGCAGAGTATCACCGCATGGAGGCGTGACATGACCAGGATCAAGCCACCAATCATATTGAACATTATAAGTATTTAATAAAAGTTATTCATCAATACGAAAGGTGTTCAAAAACAAAAACATAAACAAGAGTGTAGCGGAAGCATAAATGTAAAACCAACATAAGTAATAAGTTTGAAATGTCATAAATGTTTAACATGGCATCCACGATCCATGTCCCACAACGACTGAGCCTCCCAGTGCAAGCTCCATGTGTACCTATTGACCTGCAAGGCATGTAACAACGAGTCAACAACAAAGTTGAGCGAGTTCACAGCTGGTTGTTTAGTTATAGTATTCGTTTCATAATTCACGTATTCGTTTTGTAAACCATGTATTGTATCTGTTTGTATCGCGGCCCTCCAGGCATGTTTGTGAAGATTAGTGGGGGTTTCCCATGTATTCTAGAATAGTTGTTTTTGTATCGCGGCCCTCTAGGCAATGTGTGCGAAGTTTAGTATTCGTATCGCGGCCATTCCAGGCATGTGTGCGAAGATTAGTATTCGTATCGCGGCCATTCCAGGCATGTGTGCGAAGATTAGTAGGGCTTCCCATGTATTACTAGTCTAGCTGTATCTATAATCATCCAATCCCCTTCCCAACCCCGGGAAATCCCATGCCTTGGTAAGAGTGTGAACTCACCTTGGTTTGCTCGGCAGATTACACGAAAAGGTTACTTGAGCTAAGAGTGGTCAACCACGTCTTAACATGGTTACCATACAAGTCAGGTCTAGGTTCAAGTAATGCACGTATGTTCACACATAAGTTAACAGGTTACGAACATGTATAGATCATGGCAAATACGTAAACAGTCAAGTACATTAGTTACACACGTAAAGCCCAAACTTGTGCGATTAGAAAGTATTGGGCTGAATTGTAAGTCCATTAACATCTTGTGCGAGTGGATCGTTGAAACCCAAACGCTGCCCGGCCCAATATAATAAAAGTAGTCCAATCATGCATACGACCCAATAAACAAACAGGAGTCTTGTGCGGTCCGGACGGACTTGTGTGATCCGGATGACTTGTGCGATTGTGATTTGGGCTTTAAGGCCCAACAGCATAAAACGTTCAACAGATGTGTGTGTGGCCCAAGCCTTGTGCGACCGGCACTGTCTTGTGCGATCCACAAGGTCTTGTGCTATCATGCATAGCTAAACAGTACCATGTGCTTTATCGGTTGTGCCAAGCTTGTGCGATCAGATCAGATCTTGTGCGATCTGATCTTGTGCGATGGGAAGCTTGTACGTTTGGCTCTTGTACGATTGAGTAGCTTGTGCGATTAGTTAACCAATTTCCTTAATTCATGCAATCAGTTACATTGTTTCTATTATCCGACTTAGTCAACAATCAATCAATTATGTGATTTCCATTTATGAGATTATCAATCAACAACTAACAGTTTCCAAGCCAAACAATGATCGATCAAACAAAGGTTTTAACATCGATTTCTTATGAACCCTAAAACATAACATCAACAATTATCATAACACTTAGCATATCAATCATGGATAACAGCTTATCACAACCTTCAATCGCATTAACAGATCGATGATTTCCAATACTAACATACTCATTAACATGGCAACATATCTAATCATTCAAATACAATTTATAACAGCCGATTAATCCAATATTTGATTCGATGAACAAGAAGCAACCCTATACTATTAATCCGATTTAATTCATCATATATACATATAACCGAAATCAAGTGCATAGATTTAAATCATGTTTACTAGCATGGCCCCTAATAAATCACATGATAGAACAATATCCAAAACATGGTAATAAACACTAACCGGATTAGAAGTTTGAAACGAAGAAGACTTCGAGTGAAGAAGGGGCTGCCGTCGGCCTTCGATGGAGAGGAGGAGGGAGTAGGGTTTTTGATGTGTATAGAGTGTTAGCAAATAATGGGGAAGGAAAACCTCACAAGGGTTTTGTATTGGTTTATATAGGAGAGTGGCCGAACCCTCTTAATGGGCTGCCCATTTGGTTCAATTACAAAAGGGTGTGGGCCGAGAATGGTAAGGAACCAAAGCCCAAAAGCTTGTGCGATCGGGTTGTTGTTGTGCGATCGGTTCATTTTGTGTGATCTTATTACATACATACATGCCCAACACATATTCACATAACATAATAACACATATTTCATTAATCATCATTGTTCACATAATCACATAGGGTCCAGATACGTTACATTAAACACAAGATGGGTTCTGAAATACGAGTTGTCACATTATCCCCAAGTTGAAAGAAATTTCATCCCGAAACTAAGGAAGCTAGTTAAGTTGCATGGTTTTCCTGGTTTTCCTGGGGTGTCACAAAACCCTTTGAACCTTAAAACTTTTTCATTTCCAAACCCACAAAAACAAACTTTTTTTTTCATCTTTCATTTTTGTAAACTTATCGGTTATCAAATTACGATTACGGCTCAGTTTCAACTTTGGCAACAAAAAAAATCAGAAAAATTAGAAAACTATGCCAAAGTATTTTTTTGCTGAGCCACAAAGCAATAGAAAAACCGATTTTTTACGTTTTTCACCCTTTTCCAATAAAACATACCAAACTCGAACCACCACCCTTCAAAAGCCCTCTTGATATTTATAAGGATTTAACGTCAAAAGGAGGAGGTTTGATTGATTGTCAAGCCTATAGTAGAAGTAAGTTCCAAAATGGGCATGAGCGTTTCACTTAATACATTATCGGCCGAGTGTTGAGTGACCACTTGTGAGGTGTGTAAATTTGTATATAGCTAAATAGAATTTTATAAAGGCATGTTATGCCCAAAGTAAATAATTTTTCTTGAATTGTGTTTTAAATAAATCATGACGAATAAGATTGTAAATAAAATAAAAACAAAATAAATTTAGAACTTGGATTCCCGACACTCTATAGATGAGACAAAAACCTTCTCTTCTACCTATTCCGTTTAAGTGTGTAAGCCACGTAATAGAGATTTGCTTAAGGATAAGAAAAGATTCAAGTGTGGGGGTATTTGATGTGCTTAAAATACAACATATAAATTATATCAAATACGACGTAAAATCAACCTTTTTTCAGTACTAATGTTCGAAAAAGTTTGGTGTTCCTTTTTTAATTTTCATGGTCAAAAGAGCTTAAAGGAGCAAAAAGACAGCAAAAACCAACATAAATGTAAAGAAGGAGGAGTTGACGCAACTTGCCAAGCCCCAATTCACATCCAAACCACAAAATAGCAAGATCAGAAGACTCGATACGGGGCCGTGTCCACCAGACACGGGTCGTGTCCAAAGGTGGATGATGTGTAGAAGAAAAGACAACAGCAAAGGACAAAACTGGCAGCCAACACGGGGCCGTGCTAAGCCAACACGGGGCGTGGTCAACTCAAAGATTTTCAGAATCTGCGATAGTACAGCAAATATTTTGGCCACGGGCCGTGCCATTGACACACGGGGTCGTGTTAGCAGAAGATCTGACAAGTAGTTAATGAGGAAGAGAGAGAAAGAGAGAGAAATGACCATGGGTGTAACACCCCGACCGCGTAATACAACAAACCACGGCGAAAACGTGAGGGCGTCATGTCACAGAATCATTGTCTCGAATACATGGTATTTGAAGTTTGTTTTATATCATTAATATACTCATTGTTTTGATACAAACCAGATAAACACAAACAATTGTCTTTCAATTTTTAAAGTCACTAAGGCACGAATCCATCCTACGTGTAGCATGCGTCAACAATCGTCACATAATAGAACCAGAAACATATGTGAAAATAAATCATCAGCATAAAAATGTATGTGAGTAACATAGGTTTTATGACTTAGATTCATGGCTTTGGATAACATAAGAAAAGATTATATGTTTACAAAAATAGCCATGAATCCTTGATAAAAGTTTGGTTTCTAAAATACTTTGCTTTGATAAAAAGGTTTGTAGTATATACGAAATATACTTTGGTTTTGAAATAATAGGATAAGTAGTATATCAAAATATACTTTAGTTTTGAAATAGTTGAATTGATAGTACATAAAAAATATCCTTAGGTTAATGAAATAATAGATTTGGTAGTATATCAAAATGTACCTTGGTTTAAGAATGAAAACATTGGTAGTATATTAATCTATACTTTGGTTTGAAAATAGCATATCAAACTATGCTTTGATTTGAAAATAGCATATCAAACTATTCTTTGGTAGTATATCAAAATATACTTTAGTTTAGGATATAACATAGTCGGTAGTATATCAAACTATACTTTGGTAAACAATATCACATTGGGCTCATATCAAACTATGCTTTGGAAGTATATCAAAATATACTTAAATTGTGATTTGGTAGTGTATCAAACTATACTTTAGTAAACAATATCACATTGGGAGCATATCAAACTATGCTTTGGAAGTATATCGAAATATACTTAAATTGTGATTTGGTAGTATATCAAACTATACTTTAGTTTTACAATAGCATATCAAACTATGTTTTGATTTAGGAAATAACAAAAGATAAGTTTTTATGGCTTAATTAGAAAACTTTTGTAAAAACACATTGTGGACGTTTGGAAATACATTCAAACCTAGTGTATCAAACTACACTTTGGTAACTATAGATTTACCATGAAGGCAAAATCTATTTGGTTTAAACTTTGGTTTCTGACATTCCGTACAACAGGAATGGGGTGTCAAGTCCTATAGCGCTATATCGTACTACCAATCGGCTTGAACATTGTTAATGAATGTATAAGTATAAATACGCACCAACAAATAGTATTACAAACTTTGAAAATCAGTATTTAGTCCATAGATAACAGTTTCAATTTTTCAAAGGATAAGTACTAATCATGTGAAAACATATAGCCTTTAATCATGAATGTAACAACCCGCGTTTTGAAAGTCAAAGTACAAGTCAAAGTCAAGATCAAAGGAAGGAAAGATTACTAATTGCGATCTGTTACTCCTTGCTTAATTATTAATTATACACCTTGACTTGTAATCTATCTCTTTAATTTATGTACTTTAGTTGTATTATGTGGAGTATCTATAATAATCGCAGTTTGATCGCATGTTAATCGCTAATCTATCTATCGCTAATCGCATCGCAATCGTATTCGCAACTTGAATTATAGGTTCTGAATATTGTTTTACGTGTGTGTGCTATTTATATGTTACTTATGCATGTTTATTATATGTTTGTGGTGATTAATCGAAAACGCAATCGCAACTCTATCGCAATGCAATCTCATCGCGAACTGGAAACGCAAGTTTATTTATGTTGTTATAAGTTGGTTATGTTATTTGTGTGACTATTATTTAAATCTATCGCATCACTTAATCGACACTCGCTTAAATGCATCGCAATGCCCAACGCACGAAACGAAACGTCGAAACCCAACTCATCGGAGCCCTTCGATCGAATGGTCATCCGTCCGGATGACCATCTGATCGGATTGCCCTCCGATCGCACACCTGCACCGCCTTTCCTTTTCTGTCACCTATAAATAGCACCTGTCACATCATGAACAGTGATGTGACAGCTCTCTCTCAACCCTTCGACTTCTCAGGCTATTTCCTCTCGATTCCTCACGATTCTTGTAAGTTTCTACCTCAAATTTTGTACATCTATCATCTACACACACTTCTTCATCTTTTCACCATCAAATCTTCATTTTTCACCATGAAATCGGCTAGTTTGAGGTGTTCTAGGATAATGTCATCATGGGGTTCGTATGAACTTCAAGATTTGACCTCATTCCACCAAGAACAACTCAGATCTGAGAGATTTCCACATGTTTGAACACTGATTTCACTTAGATCTAAACATTTTCAAGATTAAAAGGATTGGAAGATGTTTTCATAACTTTCTTTCAACTCTTTTACACTCTTGCACTCAAAACCGATAGAATCGGTGCTCATTCATGTGACACCCCAGTAAAACTAGTAAACGATGCAACTTACCTAGCTTCCTCAGTAACCGCATGCTAAATTTCGGGACGAAATTTTTTTCAAGTTGGGGATAATGTGACAACTCGAGTTTCCGAGATTCCACTTTCGCATTTATTGCACGTTCACTGTTTGTTTAGTTGTTTACTTGCACAATTAGTTTGCTATGAAACTGTATACGTTTTGATTCAATAAAGTGTATTGTGATTGTGCATGGTTATGCGTTAAGTGTTGACAAATACATGAACTTGGTGATGAAACTGTAAATTATATTGTGATGGGTGTTTTATATAAAAGATGATATTTAGGGATGAGTAGAGTAATTAGTGAAATTCTAATCATTCTTAACCCTAACCTCCTCCCTAATCATTCACAAAAATCATCACACGTACTTTCACATTCTCCTCTCCTCTCCTACAACCATTTTCTCATCATTCTTGGCTCCACAAGTTCTTTTGCATCAAGTTTGATTTTCCAATCCATCTAGAAGCAATCTGTCACACCCCTCCAAAACCCCACCCCGCCTTGGAGGCGTGACATGCCTAGGATCATAGCCACCAATCATATTGAACAAGCATGTAATTTATTTATAAAATCCAACACAATACAATTGGTGTCAAAACATAGTTTAAGTTTATAGCGGAAGCAAAACATAAGTTTAATATAAGTTTTCCCCACAACGACCACGCCTCCCAGTGCAAGCTCCTTAAGCTAGGGACCTAACAACCTGCAAGGCATGTAACAACGAGTCAACAACAAAGTTGAGTGAATTCACGGTTGGTTCACTGGCCTACTAGCCCGTATCGCGGTCTCCCAGACATGTGTGCGAAGGTTAGTATCCGTATCACGTTGCATCGCGGCCCTACAGGCATGTGTGCGAAGATCAGTGGAGTGGCATCCTACCTCTGGAGGATGGTCGTGCCTTGTAGAAAGTTCGTGAACTCACCTTTGCTTTTGCTTTGCTTGGTTTGCCTATCTTCTTTGATTGTAAGGGTATGGGATAGAGTTTAGCCTACTAATAAGCCTAATAATCTAATGCACACGAATTTAGGTAAGTAACCAATACAGCATTTACGACAATTCATGAGATTAAACCCTCACAACGATTAACAAAGTGCAATACTTAACAATTCAACTGATTCACAACGAATGACAGAGTATAGTCCGAGTTCGAACAGCACTCAAACATTCAAGTCGAAATCACGATGAATAACAAAGTATAAACTCAATTTGAGCAGCACTTAAACAGTCGTTGGATAGTTTCAATCGATCGGACGTTGAATCGTAGCAACGATCGAATTAATACCCTAAATCGTAGCAGCGTTTCGGGATTGGTGTGTGTTTTGGAGTAATCAGACAATAACTCAACGTACAGAGAGAATTTGTACGTCGTTTCAGTGTCAGAATTCAAGTCCCAAGGCCCTCTATTTATACTGGATTTTTGTACCTCCCGCGTGTCGCGGAAGAATACGTGGCCTGTGTCGCGTATCGCCTGGGGTGACAAAGTAGGGTAGGGTAGGTTAGTCACCTGCCTAGCCTTGCTGAGTCGACAGTTTCGATAAATTCTACTTAGACAACGAATTCGAAGGATAATCGTCAACTAGGTTTTACCCCCCCCCCCCTGAGTTTTAGGGGCCCTAATCTTGATTCTGATTGTTCTGAAACTTTCAGGGTTTGTGCAGAATCACCTGGGGATCTTAATTAGGGTTTACTTAATAGATAATTAACACCCTAAGTTTTGATTTTAGTGAGAGTTGTTACATTCTCCCAACCTTATTTAAATCTCGTCCTCGAGATTTATTGGAATAAGTTAGGATACTTTCACTTTATTTCTGCTTCGAGCTCCTAAGTATATTCCGGTCCTTTCTTCCAAACCTATTTGACTTTGACCAATACTAATCTTTTATGCTCGAGAACTTAATCTTTTTGTCTTCTATATAAAGTGGTTTCTCAATTAATCTTTAAATTTTTCATTCACTTATATGTCTTGAAGAGGTACTATCAGCTATTTGTCAGATAGATATTTCTTAAAGTTGGATACATGAAATACTTAGGGAGGACTTAACCTTAGTCGTAACACTTAAAATAAATAACACAGTAAAGTATTGAGTCTTTGCACTTGGAGCAAAGCATCGTTGCGGATTACTGTACATGTTATAGTCCGGTTTTATCAAAAAGCTTTTCCCTTTTTAAAACCAAGTTCGCTATAACCAATGGCTCTGATACCACTCTGTCACACCCCTCCAAAACCCCACCCCGCCTTGGAGGCGTGACATGCCCAGGATCATAGCCACCAATCATATTGAACAAGCATGTAATTTATTTATAAAATCCAACACAATACAATTGGTGTCAAAACATAGTTTAAGTTTACAGCGGAAGCAAAACATAAGTTTAATATAAGTTTTCCCCAAAACGACCACGCCTCCCAGTGCAAGCTCCTTAAGCTAGGGACCTAACAACCTGCAAGGCATGTAACAACGAGTCAACAACAAAGTTGAGTGAATTCACGGTTGGTTCACTGGCTTACTAGCCCGTATCGCGGTCTCCCAGACATGTGTGCGAAGGTTAGTATCCGTATCGCGTTGCATCGCGGCCCTACAGGCATGTGTGCGAAGATCAGTGGAGTGGCATCCTACCTCTGGAGGATGGCCGTGCCTTGTAGAAAGTTCGTGAACTCACCTTTGCTTTTGCTTTGCTTGGTTTGCCTATCTTCTTTGATTGTAAGGGTATGGGATAGAGTTTAGCCTACTGATAAGCCTAATAATCTAATGCACACGAATTTAGGTAAGTAACCAATACAGCATTTACGACAATTCACGAGATTAAACCCTCACAACGATTAACAAAGTGCAATACTTAACAATTCAACTGATTCACAACGAATGACAGAGTATAGTCCGAGTTCGAACAGCACTCAAACATTCAAGTCGAAATCACGATGAATAACAAAGTATAAACTCAATTTGAGCAGCACTTAAACAATCGTTGGATAGTTTCAATCGATCGGACGTTGAATCGTAGCAGCGATCGAATTAATACCCTAAATCGTAGCAACGTTTCGGGATTGGTGTGTGTTTTGGAGTAATCAGACAATAACTCAACGTACAGAGAGAATTTGTACGTCGTTTCAGTGTCAGAATTCAAGTCCCAAGGCCCTCTATTTATACTGGATTTTTGTACCTCCCGCGTGTCACGGAAGAATACGTGGCCTGTGCCGCGTATAGCCTGGGGTGACAAAGTAGGGTAGGGTAGGTTAGTCACCTGCCTAGCCTTGCTGAGTCGATAGTTTCGATAAATTCTACTTAGACAACAAATTCGAAGGATAATCGTCAACTAGGTTTTACCCCCCCTGAGTTTTAGGGGCCCTAATCCTGATTCTGATTGTTTTGAAACTTTCAGGGTTTGTGCAGAATCACCTGGGGATCTTAATTAGGTTTTACTTAATAGATAATTAACACCCTAAGTTTTGATTTTAGTGAGAGTTGTTACACAATCTAAGGTAATTGTTCAATGATTGTTTATTGTTAATCATCGATTGATTGATTCATGCTGAAACCCTAGTTCTACATGTAATGGTTCTGTGTTTATTGAATTCTGATTATTGTGAAATGAATTTAATTAGTGTGTAATCATGGCCTGATGTTAAGATACAAGATATGTTAGAATTATTGATTGATAAATTGGATTACTGCAATGCATATGAATGAATTAGGGTTTCCTGATCGTATGAACGTAAGAATGTAACTGTTCCATTGATTCTGTGAATTGGCTTTGGAAATCACGTATGTTGAAACTCGGAGTTAACAGTCAGGGTTTTGTGAAGTCACAAAAGTCTGAGTTTTATTTACATGTTGTCTGAGTTTCTTGTTTGATGATAAAGTCCGAATTTTAATAAGGGGAACCCTGGTCCGACTTTTGTTTAAGGGAGGGGGGTCCGACTTTTAGCCAAGGGTGATGTGTGTCCGAGTTTTGTAAAAGGGAAGGGGGTGTCCGAGTTTTAAAGGGGCAAGCCCCTTGTCCGAGTTTTGTAAGGGAGCCCCCCCAGTCCGAGTTTTGTGGGGGGATAACCCCTGTCCGACTTTTGATTTGAGGGATAGGTCCGAACTTCTCACAAGACACATGGGTCCGAGTTTTTTTTTATGTGTTTATCTGAATTGTTGGTGGATGATTCTTGTCCGACTTTTGTTTATAATGATACAGGGGATCCGACCTTCTAATGAGATAAGGGGGGGTCCGAACTTTATGTGTGATGTGGTCCGAGTTTTTAAAGGGATTTCGGCCCAAGTGTTAACTCTATTAATTAGTTAAATCTGCTAGTTTGTTAATACTGTTAACTACCAACTATGTTTAGTCTGTTAACTGAGTCAAGTTTATTAACTCTGTTAACTGTATTAATTCTGTTAAGTTATGCTACTCTAATAAACCTGTTAACTCGGTTGGGTCTGTCAATGGATAACTATGTTGGAATTAACTGAGAAAGCTCTTATGTGAAATAGGAAGTTGCATGAGTTTGATTTACTGTTTACATGAATACAAGATGCTAACTACTAAGCACACTCTGCGTTATACTGTGATGTTACTTGCATGCGAATCATTACGAACATGAACTGACTGTGAGTAAATGCATTACCTTAGGCCTTGATTGATTGATTGATTTGTTACGAGCACATAGTTAGCATACCGAGCAAACCAAGGTGAGTTTACACCCTTACAAAGGCTTGGGATTCCCAGGGTTTGGGAATGGGATTGAAGGAATGGGATTTGAATAGATACTTATACTTACACTGTTACTAGACTATCTACCATCGTCCTCGGATGCGCAGGACACATACGTAAAACCTACGTATACTTGTACTCATCACTGTCCTCAGGTCACGTAAAACCTACGTGAACTTATACTCACTACTGCCTCGGTTGTGTCAGGCACTTACGTAAAACCTACGTAAACCCCCGCGTACCCCTGTCCTCGGTTGTGAAGGACACTTACGTAAAACCTACGTAAACTTTGTACGTACTACTGTTCTCAGGTTAAGAAGAACACTCATGGTTACAATTAGTCTAGTGTATATGCAACGTGGGAAGCCCCCACCAATAGAACATACTATCGGCCCAGTAGAGCCACATGTTACAAACGAACTTACTATTACGCACTTACTTTCTGTGAACTCGCTCAACTAGTTGTTGATCCTCTGTTACATGCCTTGCAGGTCGTTAGGTACTTGGAGCTTACACTGGGAGGCGCGGTCGTTGTGGACAAGGATCGTGATGCTTTGATTAAACACTATGACTTTACATACTTTATTTACATTGGGCTTTTACTCAATTGCTTCCGCTAAACTTTGTTATTATACTTGTGTTTTGGAACACCTTTCATATGGATTGGTTTGGTTTAAATACAATTACTTTTACTTTATACATTGTTCTACATGATTGGTGGCTTGATCCTGTTCAGTCACGCTCCCAAGCGGTGATACTCCGCGTGTGGATTTTGGGGGTGTGACAGATTGGTTTCAGAGCCATTGGTTATAGAGAACTTGGTTTTAATATAGGGAAAACGTTTTTATTAAAACCACACTATAACCAGTACAGTGCTCAACGATCCACAACGACGCCTCGCTCCACGTGCAAGACTCAACATCCTAGGTAATAAGGTTTATGTTTATTGCCTACTTGCTAAAATTACACAGAACTTTGCTCGTGGTATGCTTAGATTACATTGCTCACTATTTGTTATTGCTTGAGAACACTTGTGTGCTTACTCTCTTCTGTCATCGCACTACTCGCGAACCTCTCTCACTTATGTTACATTTGATATGAAGATCATGGCTGGACGTATTAACTTGACTCAAGCTCAGTTGATGGCTCTTATCAACGAACAAGTTGCTGCGGCACTTGCAGCTGCAAACGCAGGAGGTATACCCTGCAGTCGTAACTCATCCTAGGATCTTTAGATCCTACGTTCCTAAACCAACTCTTGTGTTTAACCTTACTCTGTTCTTACACATTAGGTCAACCCGCTCAGCAACCTGTATGTACTTTCAAGAATTTCATGGACTGTCGTCCAAACACGTTTAGTGGCACGGAGGGAGCAGTGGGACTCCTCCACTGGTTCGAAAAGCTCGAGTCTGTGTTCGAGATGTGTGAATGCCCTGAGGCTCACAGGGTGAAATACGCCACTGGTACTTTAGAAGGGATTGCGCTAACTTGGTGGAATGCGCAAGTTCAACTTTTGGGATTGGCAGCTGCTAACGCCACTCCCTGGAATGATTTCAAAGAGCTGATTAAGCGAGAGTATTGCGCACGCGACGACATCCACAAGTTAGAAGTGGAGTTCTTTCATTTGAAGATGACTGGGTCAGAAATTGAGGCATATACTAAAAGGTCAAATGAGCTGGCCGTTCTGTGTCCAACTATGGTGGACCCTCCTATCAGACGCATTGAGTTGTATCTCAAAGGGTTGGCACCAGAAATTCAGAGCCATGTGACATCGGCTAATCTTGACAATATCCAGGCTATTCAACGCCTTGCTCATCGCCTCACGGATCAGGCAGTGGAACAAGACAGGTTGCCTAAGCGCGTCAGCGCTACTGCTACCGTTACCACTTCTACTACCCTTGCTACTCCCAGTGACAACAAGAGAAAATGGGATGGGGATTCCAGCAAGGGATCAGCTTCAGTTCAGTCACAGGTTCAGCAATGGAAGACTGACAACTATCAGAGCCCTAGTCAGCAATCTTCGGGCAGTCACAGGCAGGGTGGATATCGAGGGAACCTCCCAAAGTGTAACAACTGTAACAGACATCACAGTGGCCAGTGCAACAAGGGTCGCTGTCAGAGGTGCCTCAAGATGGGCCATGAGGCCAAGGATTGTAGGAGCCCGCGGCTTGCGAATCAGAATCAGCAACAGCACCAACCACCGCAGAATCGGCAACAGGGCAACAAGGGATGTTTTAATTGTGGCGTTGAAGGTCATTTCAAAAGACGCTGCTCTCAGTTGAACCAAAACCAGAACAACAACAATAACCAGGGCAATGGGAACAATAATGGGGGAAACAACAATGATGGGAACAACGGCACTAGGGGTCATCCATTTGTGCTGGGGCAGGGTGATGCCAGGAATGATCCCAACGTAGTTATGGGTAAGTTTCTTCTTGACGACTTTTATGTTACTGTATTGTTTGATTCGGGTACGGATACAAGTTATGTGTCTCTTAAAGTTAGCCAAATGTTAAAACGTGCACCAACTCCCCTAAACACCAAACATGTCGTAGAATTAGCTAATGGTAAAAGTCTAGAGGCCACACACATAGTTCAGGGTTGTAATCTTATCCTCGCTGGTCAGACTTTCTTCATCGACCTCATTCCTATAGTTCTGGGTAGTTTCGGCATCGTCGTTGGTATGGATTGGTTATCCAAGCAGCAAGCAGAGATCCTATGTAAAGAAAAGATCATTCGTATTCCCCGTTCTGGTCAAGAACCTCTCGAAGTTCAAGGCGACAAGAGTGGTGCTGTGGTTGGCATCATCTCCTTCCTAAAGGCTCAGAAATGTTTATGAAAGGGTCACACTGCCATTTTGGCACTTGTTACTGATGCATCAACAAAAGAGAAAAGAATAGAGGATATTCCAGTTGTACGCGAATTTCCTCAAGTGTTTCCTGAAGATTTACCTGGTCTACCGCCTCATCGCCAGGTCGAGTTTCAAATCGAGCTAGCTCCTGGAGCAGCACCAATAGCCCGCGCACCGTATCGTTTAGCTCCAACTGAACTGGAAGAACTGTCAAAGCAACTACAAGAGCTCTTGGATAAGGGCTTTATTCGTCCTAGCTCTTCGCCTTGGGGAGCTCCAGTACTGTTTGTGAAGAAGAAAGATGGAACTTTCAGGATGTGCATTGATTACCGCGAACTGAATAAGGTCACAGTGAAGAATCGCTACCCTCTTCTACGTATTGACGACTTATTCGACCAGTTGCAAGGGTCGAGTTACTACTCCAAGATTGATTTGAGGTCAGGGTATCATCAGCTAAGAGTCCGCGATGAGGACTTCTCTAAGACAGCATTCAGAACTCGCTACGGTCACTACGAGTTTCTAGTCATGCCATTCGGGCTAACGAACGCACCGGCAGTCTTCATGGATCTTATGAACAGAGTGTGCAAGCCTTACCTAGACAAGTTCGTGATTGTTTTCATCGACGACATCCTGATCTACTCCAAGAGTCAGGAGGAACACGAGCAGGATCTGCGACTTATCCTGGAACTCCTTCGAAAGGAACAACTGTACGCCAAGTTTTCAAAATGCGACTTCTGGCTTCGTGAAGTCCACTTCCTAGGCCACGTGGTAAACAAGGATGGGATACATGTTGATCCATCCAAGGTAGATTCGATCAGAAACTGGCCTGCACCGCGTACACCAACGGAAATACGCCAATTCTTGGGTTTGGCGGGTTACTACAGACGGTTCATCAAAGACTTCTCCAAGATCGCACAGCCGCTTACATTGCTAACGCAAAAAGGTGTTACCTATCGTTGGGGTAATACGCAAGAAACGGCTTTTCAGTACCTAAAGGATAGACTATGCAGCGCACCTATTCTCTCATTGCTAGAGGGCACGGACGACTTTGTGGTTATTGCGACGCGTCGATTCAGGGTCTTGGTTGTGTATTGATGCAAAGGGATAAAGTCATTGCTTACGCCTCATGCCAACTTAAAGTTCATGAACGAAACCACACGACGCACGATTTAGTGCTGGGAGCTGTTGTTTTCGCGCTTAAGATATGGCGACACTACATGTACGGTACCAAGTGCCCTATTTACACCGATCACAGGAGTCTAGAGCATATCTTCAAGCAGAAGGAGTTGAACATGTGTCAACGACGATGGGTCGAGCTGCTGAATGATTACGAATACGCTATCAAGTACCATCCAGGCAAAGCCAATGTTGTGGCTGGCGCTCTCAGTCGAAAAGACACTCTATCTAGGCGTGTACGAGCCTTGCAGCTCACTATTCAGTCTAGTCTTCCTGCACAGATACGAGATGCTCAGGTAGAAGCATTGAAATCAGAAAACGTAAGGGCTGAAGCCTTACGTGGCTCAAGGCAACGATTAGAACAGAAGGAAGACGGCGCCTACTACGTAATGGGGCGTATTTGGGTCCCACTACATGGCGGTTTACGAGAACTTGTGATGGATGAAGCTCACAAGTCTCGCTACTCGGTACATCCAGGTTCGGATAAAATGTACCACGATCTTAGAACTACGTACTGGTGGCCTAGCATGAAGGCTCACATAGCAACTTACGTCGGCAAGTGTTTGACTTGTGCGAGAGTCAAGACGGAGTACCAGAAACCCTCAGGCCTACTTCAGCAACCCAAGATACCAGAATGGAAATGGGAAGAAATTTCCATGGATTTTGTTACTGGCCTGCCTAGATCCCAGCGTGGGAATGATACTATTTGGGTGATCGTAGATCGACTCACCTAGTCTGCTCACTTCCTGGCTATTAAGGAAACGGATAAGTTCTCTACCTTGGCAGACGTCTACTTGAAAGAAGTTGTTTCGAGGCACGGAGTGCCAACCTCCATTATTTCGGATCGGGATGCACGATTCACTTCAGAACTATGGCAAGCAATGCACAAATCTTTTGGCTCTCGATTAGACATGAGCACAGCTTACCACCCTCAGACAGATGGGCAGTCTGAGCGCACGATTCAAACCCTGGAAGACATGCTTCGGGCGTATGTTATCGATTTTGGCAACAGCTGGGAAAAACATCTCCCGTTAGTGGAGTTTTCGTACAATAACAGTTACCACACCAGCATTCAAGCCACTCCATTCGAGGCAATGTACAGACGTAAATGCCAGTCACCTCTCTGTTGGGCAGAGGTGGGGGATAGTCAGATTACAGGTCCAGAAATGGTAGTTGATGCTACTGAACGAATAGCACAGATATGACAACGCATGGCGGCAGCTCGTGACCGTCAGAAAAGTTACGCTGATAAACGCAGAAAACCGCTCGAGTTCCAAGTTGGGGATCGAGTGCTACTCAAAGTCTCACCTTGGAAGGGTGTGGTTCGTTTTGGTAAACGGGGCAAACTCAATCCGCGGTATGTTGGACCGTTCGAAATCACTGAAAGAATAGGCAAAGTGGCCTACAGACTAAATTTACCAGCTGGACTCGGTGCAGTTCACAATGTTTTCCATGTGTCGAATCTGAAGAAGTGCCTGTCAGATGAGACCCTCATAGTTCCTTTTAAGGAACTCACTATCGACGAGCGGTTGCAGTTCGTCGAGGAACCAGTTGAAATCACGGACCGGGATGTCAAGGTCCTCAAGGACACTAGAATACCTCTTGTTCGAGTTTGTTGGAACTCCCGTCGTAGCCCAGAGTATACCTGGGAACGAGAAGATCAAATGGAACTCAAGTATCCCCAGTTATTCGAAAACCGTGCAACCACTACTGAGGCTGAAGCTACTACTACAGAATTTCGGGACGAAATTCCAAATCAACGGGGGGATGATGTGACACCCCAGGAAAACCAGTAAACGATGCAACTTACCTAGCTTCCTCAGTAACCGCATGCTAAATTTCGGGACGAAATTTCTTTCAAGTTGGGGATAATGTGACAACTCGAGTTTCCGAGATTCCACTTTCGCATTTATTGCACGTTCACTGTTTGTTTAGTTGTTTACTTGCACAATTAGTTTGCTATGAAACTGTATACGTTTTGATTCAATAAAGTGTATTGTGATTGTGCATGGTTATGCGTTAAGTGTTGACAAATACATGAACTTGGTGATGAAACTGTAAATTATATTGTGATGGGTGTTTTATGTAAAAGATGATATTTAGGGATGAGTAGAGTAATTAGTGAAATTCTAATCATTCTTAACCCTAACCTCCTCCCTAATCATTTACAAAAATCATCACACGTACTTTCACATTCTCCTCTCCTCTCCTACAACCATTTTCTCATCATTCTTGGCTTCACAAGTTCTTTTGCATCAAGTTTGATTTTCCAATTCATCTAGAAGCAATCTAAGGTAATTGTTCAATGATTGTTTATTGTTAATCATCGATTGATTGATTCATGCTAAAACCCTAGTTCTACATGTAATGGTTCGGTGTTTATTGAATTCTGATTATTGTGAAATGATTTTGATTAGTGTGTAATCATTGCCTGATGTTAAGATACAAGATATGTTAGAATTATTGATTGATAAATTGGATTACTGCAATGCATATGAATGAATTAGGGTTTCCTGATCGTATGAACGTAAGAATGTAACTGTTCCATTGATTCTGTGAATTGGCTTTGGAAATCACGTATGTTGAAACTCGGAGTTAACAGTCAGGGTTTTGTGAAGTCACAAAAGTCTGAGTTTTATTTACATGTTGTCTGAGCTTCTTGTTTGATGTTAAAGTGCGAATTTTTATAAGGGGAACCCTGGTCCGACTTTTGTTTAAGGGAGGGGGGTCTGACTTTTTGCCAAGGGTGATGTGTGTCCGAGTTTTGTAAAAGGGAAGGGGGTGTCCGAGTTTTAAAGGGGCAAGCCCCTTGTCCGAGTTTTGTAAGGGAGCCCCCCCAGTCCGAGTTTTGTGGGGGGATAACCCCTGTCCGACTTTTGATTTGAGGGATAGGTCCGAACTTCTCACAAGACACATGGGTCTGAGTTTTTTTTTTTTTTTTTTTTTTGATGTGTTTATCCGAATTGTTGGTGGATGATTCTTGTCCGACTTTTGTTTATAATGATACAGGGGATCCGACCTTCTAATGAGATAAGGGGGGGTCCGAACTTTATGTGTGATGTGGTCCGAGTTTTTAAAGGGATTTCGGCCCAAGTGTTAACTCTATTAATTAGTTAAATCTGCTAGTTTGTTAATACTGTTAACTACCAACTATGTTTAGTCTGTTAACTGAGTCAAGTTTATTAACTCTGTTAACTGTATTAATTCTGTTAAGTTATGCTACTCTAATAAACCTGTTAACTCGGTTGGGTCTGTCAATGGATAACTATGTTGGAATTAACTGAGAAAGCTCTTATGTGAAATAGGAAGTTGCATGAGTTTGATTTACTGTTTACATGAATATAAGATGCTAACTACTAAGCACACTCTGCGTTATACTGTGATGTTACTTGCATGCGAATCATTACGAACATGAACTGTCTGTGAGTAAATGCATTACCTTACGCCTTGATTGATTGATTGATTTGTTACGAGCACATAGTTAGCATACCGAGCAAACCAAGGTGAGTTCACACCCTTACAAAGGCATGGGATTCCCAGGGTTTGGGAATGGGATTGAAGGAATGGGATTTGAATAGATACTTGTACTTACACTGTTACTAGACTATCTACCATCGTCCTCGGATGCGCAGGACACATACGTAAAACCTGCGTATACTTGTACTCATCACTGTCCTTAGGTTGCGAAGGACACTCACGTAAAACCTACGTGAACTTATACTCACTACTGCCTCGGTTGTGTCAGGCACTTACGTAAAACCTACGTAAACCCCCGCGTACCCCTGTCCTCGGTTGTGAAGGACACTTACGTAAAACCTACGTAAACTTTGTACGTACTACTGTTCTCAGGTTAAGAAGAACACTCATGGTTACAATTAGTCTAGTGTATATGCAACGTGGGAAGCCCCCACCAATAGAACATACTATCGGCCCAGTAGAGCCACATGTTACAAACGAACTTACTATTACGCACTTACTTTCTGTGAACTCGCTCAACTAGTTGTTGATCCTCTGTTACATGCCTTGCAGGTCGTTAGGTACTTGGAGCTTGCACTGGGAGGCGCGGTCGTTGTGGACAAGGATCGTGATGCTTTGATTAAACACTATGACTTTACATACTTTATTTACATTGGGCTTTTACTCAATTGCTTCCGCTAAACTTTGTTATTATACTTGTGTTTTGGAACACCTTTCATATGGATTGGTTTGGTTTAAATACAATTACTTTTACTTTATACATTGTTCTATATGATTGGTGGCTTGATCCTGGTCAGTCACGCTCCCAAGCGGTGATACTCCGCGTGTGGATTTTGGGGGTGTGACAGATTGGTATCAGAGCCATTGGTTATAGAGAACTTGGTTTTAATATCGGGAAAACGTTTTTATTTGTCTTTGAGATATTTGGTCTGTGATAATTATTATACTGAAGATGTTGTTGTATGGGACATGACTTAAGAAATATTTGGTAATATTAGTTGCTATGGATTTCTCTTGGACAATCTGTTTCGCTCAGTGCCTCACCCCGATATCGGTTGGGGTGTGACAATGAAAATAGTGAATAGGCACATATGAATCACCCCAAAACATTTGAAAACATAAAAGAGGCGACTATGTACTCACTTGGGATTGCAAAGTATCCTTGAATCAAATGAAATACCAAAGCTTCAAATGTCCTAACATCGAGTACCTATGTGAAAGTATCAGTACATAATCGGAGGAATCAGGGATAGAATGAGGTCTTTCAAACCAAATGAGTGTTGGAACTCATATGAAATGGTTTAACAAAGTCTACATTCTGATTTGAAAGTAATCCTAAGTGCTTTTGACCTGTTGTGACTCGTTAAAGTAGTTTGCACTACTTTAATGTGTCATTTGCGCAAATGTGCATTCGGATGGTCGAACTAGTCCTATGATAAGTCTTGTATGCCTAAGCATGCTTAATAATGTTGCAATATCAGTTTAAGTGTCAAAATTTAGGTTACATATGCTTAAATTGAATTTATGCGCAAAAAAAGCATTTTGGTCATTTTCTAAAGGCATATAAACAACCTATCATACAACTACCAAACGAAGTGACCATAAGGTATAACCTCTAGAGGTTATTCCCTATACAACTATGGTCACAAATATGTGTTTGGTTGGATCCTAATGATCGACCAAACGGGTCAGATTCGAAAGTCAAAGCGGTTGTCAAACCGCTCGACTTACGACCCTAAATAAGTACTAAACTAGAAGTGACGAGTTAAACATGTTAAAACATGTTTAACTCAGTTGAAAAACTGATTTGGTATCAAAACAAAGTGTTTTGATACCCGAAAATAGTTTCGTCGTAAAATGCACATAAGCGTGCATTTTGACCGAAACTTTGACTCGTCACTTCGACTCGTCAACGTGGTAATCAGTAGGTATAATCGCAAGGGATTATAACCATCGTGATTACGATCACGTTGCAAAGTTCAATTGAACTTTGACTTGACCAATTAATGGTCAAAGCCGAAAGTCAAATACTGTTTGACTTTTAGCTTGAAATAGCTAAAATAGATAAACAAGACTAGTAAGAACACTCACTTGTGTTCTAGGAAGAAGGAAACTCAGTTAGGAAGCCTCCAACAATGTGGCAGCCTCTAATTAGAGCAGATGAGGAAGAAGAAAAGAATTGAGCAAGTTGGAAGTGAAATGGAGGTGGGTAGTTATAGTGATCTTGGAGCTACAAGATCATGCAAAGTGTTTTGTGTGTTCACCAAGGAAGAACAAGATTAATATAAGTGTCCAAGATCAGATTTCGTACTTGTTTATCACACAAATTGCCCACAAGTTTGCTAAAACTAGGAATAAAAGCTAAGGCTGTTGCTGAATTGAAGTATTCTGTTACTGGTGTCTCTCGCACCCCGCGAGAGACTTGGGCTTGTCTCTCGCCCCAGGCCAGAGAGTTCAGGTCAGGTTTCAGTTTTTGGCAGAAATGGTCTCTGCAGCCTTATAAACTTGTTTTTGATGCATTTAACCCCCGTTAACCCAAATTTTAGGCTTTATAAGGATGTTAAAGCCTAGGGGACTTGAAATATGCTTGGAAATGCTGTGGATGTCGGTTCGTTCGGTCGTACGGTCGCGTTTTGCCCTTAATTACGATGGAAACTTGAACGGACGCGAAAACGATCCAAATTATGCAACGAAGGACATTTTTGCATTCTCATCACTAAAATACAATATTTTAATGATTACAAAAATTTTTGGATGTGCGTATATGGTCTGGATGCAGAATATGCGCGAATTTGCATACTTTCGCAGTTTTGATGCTTGAAGGCAAATTTATCTAATCATTCTTCATATGTCGTTGATTCACAAATTCGTGCCTTTATGGTCTATATAAAGCGTGTTAATTGCCTGGAAGGGGGTTAGAAGGGTGGTTGGGTAAATTTTATGTCTCGTTCAGTGTATAGATCCTGCTAGAACCTGGTTCAAGCCCAGTAATACCTCACGAGTTGTAGCGGGCATCACCCACCACGGGAGAGGTGCAAAAATCTTGAATGCCTTATCTATAAACTACTATTAAAACTTTAAACCAACCCCACGAGGACTGTATCCCTGCTGACTCAGACCAACGGGTTGAGGGTGATCACTGCCTGGAAGGGGGCCCACCACTTTTTACGTTAATAATTTACTTAATTATCTTTCAATATTCTAACCTAGTGGAATTGTATCCTTGCTGACTCAAACCACTAGGTTGAGGGTAACGTCGCCTTCACAAGAGGGGCCTACTACTATAACTAAGATAATCTCTTAAAATGCCCAAAGTGCGGAAATCATCAAAAGGGTACATGAAAGATAAGTCGGATCCAAGTGATTCTTTCTTGTCTATTTGTTTTTAATTTTATTTTATATCATGTTTTTATCTTTTATAGTTTAAAATCTTTTCTTAAAGTTTGGTTCGATTAGACGTTGATGATAAGCCGGTACTAAAAGTTCTTGTGTCCTTGGATGACAGGTGTATCTTGCCATCACTATACTACGTCCGCGATGGGTGCATTGCCCTAGCGTGTGTGTAGAGTGATAGTAGAATATCGTTTTTATAAATTTAAAACTTGAAATCGGCGAGTAAAAAGAGCTAAAAATATACTAAAAAATATATACACCCGCACGCACGTCAGTTACTCACAGGCATTTTTATGCTGACGTTTTATTTTCACATATGTTTTAGGTTCTATTATGTGATGATTGTTAGCGCATGCTACACGTAGGATGGACTCGGGCAAGACAATTGTTTGTATTTGTTTGATTGTATCAAAACAATGTAACTCATTACTTCAGTCAAACAAAACTTTAAATACCATGTGTTATGAAACAATTTCCTGTAACGTGACTCCCAGATGTTTCCGCCGCGGTATGTTGTATTACGCGATCGGGGTGTTACATAGATCCAATGTTAAAAGCATTGTTCTAAGTTTGAAAGTTTGCCATATTTAATATAAGAGCTTGTTATCATAAATATGAGCAGTTAATCTTTTTGAAAATGATTTATTCAATCTACTCTGATACCAATTGTTGATCCCAGATTTGATGCTCAAAGACTAAGTATGGCAAATAGATTTCAACAAATAGGAAAATATTGTGCGGAACTAGATATCAAACTTTCAAGAAACAACTTACAGAATTTTCAAGTATATTGATCACTTTGAAAAACAAAGTTATTGACTATTACAAATGAATGGTTAAAGAATTCTGTGTGAAGGGTAATGGAGTTTGTGGTGTGTGTATTAAATGCTTAGCTCAACTCATTTAACTTTCGGGGTTGACACCTATATTTATAGAGAGTCTGGATCATGAATAAACGTTAGTTTATTCATGCATCTGCTCTGCACAAAGTAACTTTTTGGTATATTCATTGAATCCGTTATTGTCAAATTGCTACTTTTCAGTTGTGTCAGGGCTTATCTTCAAGACAAGTTGGTCCATCAGGAATTCTGATGACCAGCTTACCAGAATTCTGATGATCAGACTTACCAGATTCTGGTGATAAATACCATATTTATCATCAGACTTATCAGAATGGTCTTTTCTAATCGTCTTCTTTGTCTTGATCACTTTCTGATATTTAGTTGAAGATGTGTCTTTCATTTCTTCTTGTCCTGGTATCATGTATGCACCTTTTTATTGATTTTTCTTGACTGTGTCTTCAGCATATGAGCAGGTTGATCATCTTTTTCTTCAATACTTACATAAAAGTTTCCTAACACAGACCAAGGTGCAGTCCATCAAAACACCTCTTCAGCTCTTGAAAAGTAGCCCTGTCCGCATATACTTGATCCTCAACTTGCTTGATAAAGCGCTGCTTTAAATCATCAGACTCTGCAGAAGTGTATGACGCCATTTTATGTTATATATTACTCAACTGATGTGAAAGAAGGGTATCTTGGTAGTAAAACGTGATGAAAAACAGGTGAATTGACAATGATATTATATAGTGAAATATCTAACAGCCCAAAGGTCAGATTTAAATTTACTGTACATTTAATAATATTGGAGGAAAAAACGTGTACATTTAATATAAACATGTAAATTTATATTTAAAAACAACGGGATTTTAATGCAAAACCTTTCAAAAATTCGTTTTCATGGCAAAACTAATAAAATTAAATATCAAGAAACCCAAAGGACAAAATTTAAACCTTAAAAAAAGGTTATCATAATTACGGTTAACCTCTTCATTTACCATAAGACTCATTTTAAACACTATAAAAGGCTGATGATTAGTTTGATTGAAAACATCAGCAATTGTCTTTTAAAAAACTGTCTGTCAAAAAAAAATCAAAACCAGCAACACCAACAATACTCTAGATGGTTAACAGATGCTTCTACCACTGGTTAGACACCAAGGATGCTAAAACGTAATTCTCTAGATGCTCGCTCGAAGAAAAGAGAGCAGATGAAGAACTAAATAGAAAAGTCGGCATCATCAGTGATAACAATTACAAGCAAACCTGGAACAACATCGGATTGCTTGATGAAGTCATCCACTCTCCTCCATCAGATTTCAAGAACAACGCAAAAGAGTTTATCACACAACTGCTGAAACAGGATCAGAAAATCTGCGACATGCTAGCCGATCTGCAAAACAAAAGAAAGAATGAAATCGCGTGGAAGAAGGCGAGAGTCATCGAAATCCTAGCAAGTGTTAATTGTAGCTTGTAATATTTTATGCATATTTCAGTGTTTAATCTTTCTTTATATTTAATTTAATAAAATCAATATCCATATTAACATATTCTTAAAATTTGAGTGTTAATAAAAATTATCAACACTTGTTTCTTCATAATCAACTTAAATAAGTATAACTACTGTAAAAAAATAAGCTACAAACCTAACATGCAACTCTCCCATCAAAGAAGCTAGCACATGGTCAATCGCAGACGGTGTTTTTTGTAGTTATCTTTGACGGTCGGGTCTATTAGAGTTACAAAGTTCCAATAGAGAATACAGACTGAAATATAAAGGGAGAGTTGGAGTAGATCAGTTCAAAATTCAATATTACAAAAACCATACTTTCAATGAATTAGAAGCTTGTTTGGAACAATGATACTAGAAAAATGATTTGTAATCAAAGATTAGCTGGCGATTTCAGGGCTTCGTTGGAACAATGATATTGGAATGATGATGTGTGATTGGAAGCTTCGTTGGAACGATGATGTGTAAACAAAATCAGTAAATGTTGAACGAAGATCTGTAATCAAAGATTCACCGGCTGGATCATGGGAGCTCTGCATTTGAGAGAGAGAGAGATTGAAAGTATTGTTTGAATTTTGAATGTGGAGCCTAAATCATATATGTTATATATATACGTGGAGCCAAAATTTTGAATTTTGAATGTGACCTCAACAGTTTTTGAATTTTGAATGGTAGGTATAGGTTTGAATATTGTATAGATAAAATGTATTTTAAAAGATTTTAAATTAAGATTTATGATGCAATAATGACATAAGAAAGACATTGTTGGCTAGCTTGGATGGTTGCCACTTCAGCTTTTCTTATGTCATGCTCATTTGCCCTTTTATAGAAAGCGTAAATAGATATAGATATATTTTCTACTAGGTTTTTACCCGGGATTGCTTCCCGGGCTCGGGAAACTTAGTTATATTAATTACTATTTGTTATTAATACGACCACATTACATCAACCATCTCATTCGATTCAACAACAATGTCTTCAAATCACCGGATTAGATCATGAACTCATATTAGAGGACAAACAAAAGCACAACAGGACCACATGAATAATATCATTTCCACTTTTACTTCAATGCACTTACATGATAGGGTGATTTGGGAATTTGTAAAAATCTTTGTTTTTGTACTTCTTTACAAAATAAGATGTTGACCAAATTTCAAACAAATGTTGACCAAAAGTCAATCAGATGTTGACCAATAGTTAAACAGATGTTGAGCTTAAACAGATGTTTGGTTTAAGGTCAAACATCTGTTTAAGTCCAAATATCTGATATAGAAGGCGGAACATCTGTCTAAGGCAAAACATATGTTTAAGGTCAAACATCTGTTTAAGGCCAAACATCTGTTTAAGGTCAAACAACTGTCACACCCCGATATTTCCACGTATTACCGGTGGGCCCGGTGGGGAGTATCGTGACGTAGTTGATATCATCATAGTCAAACAACACAATTTAAATGCATAGCGGATGCAAAAGATAAATATATTACAATCCGATATAAAGAGTAATATCAAGTATTACAAATACGGAATGTAAGGGATCCACAGGCGGATCAAAATAAAGAGATAACTTTATTCAACAGACTTCAGGCATCTAAGCTTGTGAGACTTCTATTTGATGCTAGGGGAGACCAGCCTATTACGCGTAATACCTGCACTTAGTCTTTTTGGGAAAATACTTCAGTTTTCACTGGTAAATACAATTTAACTGGCTCATTTTGAAAAATGTTTTAGAAAATTGATTTGAGTGCAAACGGCACAAAACTTTTTATAACTTGGGATAATTATTTGAATATAATACTTGTAAAAGATTTACATGTTTCTTATGCATCCAGTAGCCCGGGTTGACAGCGGGTTAAAGATCAATAGACACACCACATGGTATAGTCCCGCAACGGTTAAACCCAAAACCGGCGGTTATACCTTAATATTTATTTATGCACGAACGGGTGTACGCCTACACCCGCATGCTTAGGTCGTGGCCGTTTCGTAAAATGATGCCAAGGATATCTGGGACATGGTCATTAACCCCCCAAAGGCTTTAAGCAAACAAAACAATTTAAACGGGTCATTTCAATGATTTAACCTTCATACAATTAAAGATTCAATGCCCGACCAAGCGGTATTTGAATATACCGTACCCCAAGCCCGTATAGGGAAAATAAGTTAAAAGTATTTACCTGAGCAAATTTATACAATTTATCCCAGCCATATACCACCAAGCAAGTACAGATAGCTTTTACTGGGCTCCTAAATCTGGAACGAAGGTTTTTAATAACCTATTAGATTCCTAACGGGTCTTTAATTAAGCCTAAGCTTAGACCGGTTAGTTTAAAGGAGGATACGGTTCAATACGCATGATTATGCGAAGACCGGATTAGAATGTGGTTTAGACCCGACAAGCTTCTATACTTGTGTAATAAGGGTAAACTAAACACATTCTGGATTTTGAGATAAAAATGATAAGGTTTGACCCGTTTCGGCTAATTTATGCAAACTAGTTACATAAGCCGATCCGAACGCGAAAAGTGCGTAACGGGTAACCAAAAGAGTCATGAACAGGTTTCCTAAGTCAATATGCCTTAAATATGTTGTGATATCAGTAGGATACCTTCCATTATGCCCAAAACGAGTTTAAGACCAATTTATGCCCCGTAGGGGTATTTTGGTCATTTTAAAGGTTACAAAAGAGATTAAATATTATTCTGAGTTACAGGTCTGATTTAATTAGTAAATATACTTAATTTAATAAGTTATAACAGTAGGGTATCATATATATGTGAAATTTATTAATTATAACCATACTATGCACCGTAGGGGCATTTTGGTAATTTCACATAGGCTCAAATAGTCAAAACTGAAAACCTGAGTTTAAAGCTTTTCCTTACTATTAAAATATAAAAAAAAATTACTGAATATATCAGTAGGCATCAACCCTTATATGTTTAAAATAGTTTTGATACATACTATGCGTTAAAAACGCTTTAAAAGGCGATTTGGAGCCATTTCCGGGTTTTCAAAGGAAAGCTGATGTTTTTATTATTCCAGAAGGCTCAAAATATTTTATTTATCATATTAGATCAGTAGAAAAAGGTTTGGCATCAAAAGGATTTGTAAAACTCATTTTATAGCCCAAAAGGGCAAAACCGACAATTACCGAATCAAGCTTGGAACCCTATGTTATGCTCAGCCTAAAAATAAATAAAAATCTCTAAAAATCCCAAAATATTATTTTATATCAGTAGGTAAAAAGTTTGGTATCAAAAATTGGGTTTAGATTAGATATATGCTAATTATGCCGTTTAATTAATAAAAGCTTTTCATTTACGCTAATGAGCATAACTTCTAATCTAGACCTCCAACTGATGCCAAATTTTAGGGACAAGTTGATAACTCAGTAATAAAGATTATTGTCCTCTCACATTTTCAAATTTCTCGTTTTAGGGTCAAAAGGCATAATGGTCAACATTTAGGCATTTAACGGAAATACGCATGAACTAGGATTTCTATGGAACCAAGTTGTATAACCTTGGAGGGTTATACTAACTTATAATATGGTCCTAATGGAATCCTAAGGCATATCTAAACTAAGCTAAATCGGGTCAGAACTGAAAGTCAAAGCAAAAGTCAATCTTTTGCGACTTTCGGTTCCGAACCGAGCCTATACTTAGAATTGTCGGGTTGAACCATGCTTAGGCATGTTCAACTAATATTTACCAAGTTATTAAAGTGAGAAAACTGATTTTATGACTTTTATATTAATATTTATGAATTTATTTAAAGACTAACCCGATTGACTTTTATTTGACCCGACAATTTAACTAAGTAAACATGGTAATTAGGAGGTGCCCCTTTAAGGGTTTAATACCTACCTAATTACGATCATGTAGCCATGTTCGTTGCGAACCATGGCTCAACCGTTTAAAAGTCAAAGCGTTTATCGAAAACGCTTGACTTTCGGTTATAACCGCTAAAAATTAAACTAAGCACGAAAGGACACTTACAAAGGGTCCAAGCAAGGAGGGAATTGATCTTGGATGTTCAGGTATGAAGCACAAGGGCCCCAACTTAGAACAATTAGATCAAGGTGTGGAATGGGAGCAAGATCAAGAGGGCTATTTATAGGTTTTTGAGAACCGTTAGGATCGTTTCTCGTAAACTGTGATCAAATCTGAGCCATACACCTCTTACCCATGGTTTACTAAACAATGGGTAGCCCCTAGAATAAAAAGTGTGAGACAAAGAGCAAAACAACAGCTGGTTTCTGGATTTTCTGGAACAGGCAACCTCATGCAGACCGTATGGGTTTCTGGATGCGGTCCGCATCCACCAGCCCAGCTCACAAATTTTCATTTGTTGTCACTTTTGGCCCCTGCACTTGATAAATGTCATTTCTGATACTTTTAAGGCCCGTTAAACCATTTTTAAGGCTCTACAATGATGCCTAAGCATGGGGAACATGAAACATGCTCAAAAACATGTCGGATGGCGGTTCGTTTGGTCGTACTGTCACGTTGTTCGGTTAATTACCACGAAATACGGATGGGCGCTAAAAACGATCCAAATTACGCGACGAATGGAATTTTATCAAGCCAAATACTAAAATAAAATATTTTAGTGCTTACATAAATTTTTGGGTGACCGGGGATATTCAGAATGCGAGATATGCGCGAAAGTGCAAACTTGTGCACTTTTTGACACTTTTAGTCCCTGTATGACATAAAAGTTTATTTTTGCGCACCAAACACCTCTAAGCCTATATCTAAGCTATATAAAGGATAAATAGGGTATGTTTAACTCATGGTCATATTCCGGAAGGTCCGATACCCTACGAATTGATATACTTTTGCAGTTTGACGCAATTAGTCCCTTAATTGCGCAAAGTAGCGCAAAATGTCATTTAATGATATCCAAGCCTTCCATGGCCCATAATGGGCATTCCCAAGCATATGTTTAAAGATTACTATGCTCCCGTTCACTTAAATGGTCACCGAAAGGCGTAGATTCAAAAGTTGACGCTTTAGGCCCCTCTATTGCGCAAACTTGCGCATCTCATCATTTATTTGCATTGAAGCCTCATCTAATCCATAGTAGGCATTCTTGGAAGTATTATTAAACATCACGATGCTTTAGGCTCGCTAAAAGGTCATTCAGAGGTATAATTAAACATATTGACACTTTTAGTCCCTCAAACTTGCAAAGTTGCGTGTAACTTTACTTATAGGCATAAACCCTTAGTTGGCCATTATTTGGCATTCCCGAGAGTATAATCAAATATCATGAAGCTCCCAGTTTGTTAAGAGGTCACTCAGAGGTAAGAATTAACATGTCGATGCTTTTAACCCTTCATTGCGCAAACTTTCAATTAATTTCACAAACGGCTACACTCGATCGACAAGCGGCTCATTTGTGAACATAAATATTGTGAGAGGTTATTTAGAAACTTATTTTAGGTATGATAACACTTCCAGTCCTTTCATAATCAAAGTTTTCAATTTTTCAAAAAATTAGTCCCTAAATTTCAATATTGGACTTTATTAGGGTTTATTACACGTGTCAATACATCATTGGACGTGATTTTACGAGGTTTTACATCCTCACCCCCTTAAAAGAAATCTCGACCTCGAGATTTGCTAAAACGCTGGAAGTACTTTCTGATGTATCATGGACTTAACTTCCACAGTATATTTGGGGCTTCTTCAAGCACCCAAGTTGACCTCTATAATAGGTACATGCATCCTTTCGGAGCTTCTTAACCAGTCGATCCTTAATCGATACAGGTTTATCATCATATCACAAGTCTGCCTATCATTATGTGATAATGCTTCTTGACTTATTGGTGAAACACATCCTTTAACCATTAGCATGTAATATATTGCGAGCTCCGCCAAGCTCCTTAAATAGGTTGTAGCTTATAAGCTATTTGATCTTGATACATTCGATTCCTTCGCATGATTTCATATATTCAGAGCTTAACTAGCCTGATAATTAACAATTTGGCACACCCTTCCAGGTTGATATCTTTTGTTGAACCTTATTCCTTAGCAAGAACTTAGGAGGGTTACTATTTTCATTAATCCTTGATTTTCTGCCAAAATTGGCAACTTACAGATGATCATGGATTTGTATGATCCTATTCGTTGTTTCCAAGGCAACTTTCAGATCCTGATGATTGGACTTACCAATCTTCTATCTAACAATAGATGTTCAACATTCCCTCTATGCAAGGTCTCCAAAGGAGGAGCTTTGATACTTATACATCAACTATTATAGAAAAGCTCATCTTAAGGTGAGATGGTTATTCCAACCACTGCTTAAAACTAATCTTAAGGGATAGCTAACCCTTGCAGTCTGTCGAACAAATCGACGATCCTGGGCAGCTGATGGCAATTCTTAATTGTTGCCTAATTAGGGTTGCGGTAATCAATGCATAAGCAAAATGAACCGTCTTTCTTAATTAACTATACCGAATTCTCAGAATATTGAGTTAGGCTTTATGAATCCTTTATCTTGAAACTTACTAAATCAGGGTTTCGATTCTTCCAATGACGGTACTAGCCGTCTTAGAGATTTCATAATAATAATACAGCCCTAAATGGGATATAAATCTTAACTCTACCTGCCTCTCAGGAGGTAACAGGGTAATCTTAGGAGAAGATAATTAAGATACAAGGAGGTTATAGAGATTTTCCATATCTCAGGCTCCAGTTCATCCATTATTTCTTGTGTCAAATAAGTGATACATTTATGCTACAAGTCCACGAATTCCTTATTCGGGAACATTTACTTGGACATTTCCATTATGGATATCTTCTTTAAATGCCATTAGTTGACTTTAGTACCATATGACCATCAGGATATCTTTGTGGTCCCATGCATTAAACCTCCATACTGATCAGGCATGAAAGCAATCTATGGAACATATTAAGATACATCAATCCTCATATGGCGCTTTTATCATACTATCTGGTATTCGTAATCGATAGAGATTAAAGAGATATCAACTATATATGCTGACGCACTTCCTCTAAAGAGAGGATACTTCTAGAATTTTCACAATTGGAAGTTTCTGACAGGAATAGAAGGAATGGTTCTTATGATTTCGCTTGTAATTTTCACCTTACACTTAATATCTGGGGTTCTTACAGAGAGTTTCTAAAAGTTTGCTAAACTTATGGTCTTACGAGAGACTTAGCAGCACCTCTAATCATTCATCAGGAGGGTTAAACGCCTCCATTCTTAATCCTTTTAAACTTAGCTGTGAAACCTTTAACAAATTTTAGGGCAGTCTCAGCTTTGACTGGTTATTTCTTAATCTATAAAACGCGAGTAGCTGAGGTAGATCCATAATGGATTTATGATGAGCAGGCTTTGAAACCTTTTCATGACTTTTCTCATAACCTTTCTAGCAGCTGCGTTAATCGTTGTTTTGGAGACTAACTTCATTAACATTAAGGTTCACATCTGATGCACCATTAATATTTGTCGATGTTGGTGCACGAATGTCTAAAGCATGCGTCTTAGTCTTAGTCAAGCTTGTATAGGGTCTAGGGGTCAGAAATGCTAATTATGTATAGTATAGGGGGTTGTTTGAAAGTTTTGTGGTTTAATGTCCTGATTCCGCTCCTAATGACATTATGTCATTTGGAGCGAAATCACTTGTTTCTGATTTCGCCCGAAATGACACAATGTCATTTGGAGCGAAATCAGACACCTATATATAGTGGTTTGTGTTTTCTCATTTGTATCGGAATGTTGACCGTGTAGCCGAACTGCTGCCGAATTTTTCTGAGAAAGTTTAATGAGAAAGCGTGTTTAAAGTAATTTGCATTCTGTTTCTACTCCATTCTACTTTGATTCAAGCTGTTTGTGTATTTCCGCTGCATAAACAGTGGTGTTTAGCTCAGATTGACTCATTTGATCGTCAATAACGATCCTACAATTGGTATCAGAGCCAGTTGTGAGCTAGAATACCAGAATCAAAGTTTTTTTACTACACTTTTTGAGTTTCTGGACATTGCCACGGACAAAATGGACTGAAATTTGGACATATTGTGTAAAATTGACAATTAACAAACCCTTGAGAGTTTCAGCATAAAATACGGCTTAAAATTGGTAAAAAATGTCTCGAAACCAGATTCCGCTAGAGGGTGTTTTTGGTTAATTTCGCTCCAAAAGTTCTAATTCCGCTCAAGCAGTAGAAGCGGAATCAGTGATTCCGCTTGTGAATTCTGATTTCGCTCGAGATTCAATCACTGATTCCGCTCCAAAGGTGATTCCGCTCGGAATTACCTGTTGATTTCGCTTCAAAGTTTTCAAGTTCTGATTTCGCTCGAGATAACATTCTGATTTCGCTCCAAAAGTCACTTTCTGATTTCGCTCCAGAGAGTAACTTTTGATTTCGCTCCAAATCTTAAAATTGTGATTTCGCTCTAAAATTCAGTCTAAGTGTGAAAACATGGTTTGAGCGTTAAGTCCTTTTCGTTCGTGATATCGTGTTGGGAATTCAGCCTGTGTAGAAAGTTTTTCGGTAAAAGTAACCTGTTTGTCAAAAAGTTAAAAATTTTTCAGAATTTGTCACCTAAAATGGAAAATCAAGATTTTTACAACCTTTTCGCGGGTAGCGGCATGACGGCAACACAAAGTCCGGCAAGCATAGTTCAAAATCTCAACATGGAGAACGAGCTAGGAACAATGCAAAAACCGCCAAAGCTTATGAACTTGGATGAGTATGC
Organism: Helianthus annuus; assembly: GCF_002127325.2. Taxonomy (NCBI): domain Eukaryota; kingdom Viridiplantae; phylum Streptophyta; class Magnoliopsida; order Asterales; family Asteraceae; genus Helianthus; species Helianthus annuus. Next base: position 90,460,956 of record NC_035443.2, read on the forward strand.
CGGATGGTCGGGTCGTTTCAAGAATTGGGTACAAGCCAACCATTTTGAGTGTTGGATGAAGATAGAGAAAAGATAAGTTCCACTTGTTGATGGAATGGGATTAGAGAAAGGCATTGGAAGTTTGACTGAAACCGAACAGAATGATTTTAAGGCGGGGAAGAAGATGGTCAGTATTCTTCAACAGGCCATAAAAGAAGATATTCTTGTGCTGTTACAACATGATGACAACTCGCAATCGATGTGGCAAGCATTAAAGTTGAAGTTCCAAGGCAGCGTCTCTATGATCAAAAGCAAGAAAGCCCTGATCAAGAAAGAGTTCGACATCTTTACCGGGATGAAGGGTGAAACAACGAAGCAGTTAATTGAACATTATTGCCATCTTGTAATAGAGATGAAAAGATTGGAGATTACAAAGACAAACGAAGAGTGGATCGACAAGTTGTCTGACGCATTACCTTATGATGAATGGGGGACATACTTGATGATGTTGAAGAATAACTCGGATTTTGTGAATTTGAATCTCATTCATTCATCGAGAAGATAGAGGCTCATGAATTGGAGTTGTTGAAGATAAAGAAGATGAATTCAGCAAATGTGCAACAAGACGTATCTCTTTACTACGAAGGAAGCACTCCTGTTGCAACAAATCAAAGTCCAAAGATACAAACGGGTTTTAGTGCTGATACAAATTCAAGTGCTTCTATAAACACTCCACAATCAAACAAGCCCTCACCGTTTGTGAACTATGATCCAAACTTCAAAGCTTAAGAGCAGCCTTCACCTCAAAGCTCTACAAGTTCCAACAATCAGGCTTATGTTTCTGGGGTGCAATGCAACATCGCGGTGAATATTAAGAATGGAAATGAAATTACTGAAACAGCCGCAACACAAGACATTGCTTTACTTGCTTCCGTTTTAGAGGCGTATGAAGGTTTAGTGGCGGGAAGGATCGGTAATCCGGATATGACAAAAGAAGATTACGATCAGGTCGACCCTGAGGAGCTTGAATTGATTGATATAAAATGGTGCATGGCAAGTTTGGTTAGAAGGGCACAACGCTTTATGGAGATCACAGGCAGAAACAGTTTCTCAGGCCCTGATCAGAAGCTAGGGTTCGACAAATCAAAGGTTACCTATTTCAAGTGTAAGGAACGTGGTCATTTCAAGAGAGAATGCCCGAACCGTGAAGTGAACAACCATCAGAACCCTTTCACAAACGATTATTACAGGCAGGCAATCTATCATCGACCTAACCAACAACCTGCTGTTCAGAGGCCGCAAATCGAAAACAAACCGGAGAAGGCTCTTATCATGAATCAAGATGATGAAAGAGTAGCTGAAGGTTTCACTTGGGATAAATACATCCCTGGAAGCGATGGGCAGGCCATGATGGCAGAAATTGTTGAACTACCGGAGATGGTGACTAAGCCAGAAATGATTGTTGAAGATGTTCCGGTTGAGAATGTGGTTGACTTTGAAGAAATCGCTGCAGAAATTTACTATTACCAGTCAGAACAGGAGGTATTGGCAAGTACTATGAAATCAATAATGCGTCCTAAAGTGTTTGAATCTTTTGCAGGTTATTTCAAAGAACCGATGACTGGATCGTGTCCAAGATACGAAGAAAAGAAAGAAGTTGTCGAGGAAATGATAGACGTGACAAAAGAGTTGACTGGAGAAACATTGAAAGATATCGCTGATAAAGCTCTCATGGGAAAGCTAAAAGAGGTAGACTCAGAACTCGAGAAGTCAGATTCTGTCAGTACCGTGTCAGTCAAACAGGAGTCAGATCAGAAATCTAGAGTTCAGGAGGTCAAAGTGTCTGAGTCTGAGTTTAAAAATGTCGGTAAACAAGATGTGAAAATTGTGTGTGATGAACAGGTTGTTGTTGAGAAAGTTGTTTCAATCTCTGAAACACCATGCCAGAAGTGTTTACAACCGTGCATGGAGTGTCTTGAGAAAGACACTAAGTATCAGGAATTGAAACATCATGCTGATATGCTTAAATTTGACCTTGGACAAGTCAAAGAGGCTTATGATACTCTTGCCAGGTCAATTAAAATGATCCGAAAAGAGAGTGTTGAAAATGACAAAGCAACAAAATTGGCTAAAGCAACACTTTTTGATAAACAAGTTGAGGTTAACTTTCATCTTGACACGATCGCTTCACTAAAGAAAGAGCTTGAATTAGCTAAAATTGAAAATGAGAGAATTGATAACAAATTGATGAGTTATGTGGCTTCATCTTATGTTCTTGAACAAATTGTCCCACAGCAGCCACATGCTGCACCAGTCTTTAAGAGCGTTCCACCCCCAATGTGGAATCATTATACGCAAAAATATCTAGATGGGGTGGAAGGTGCTTTGAATCTCAAGTTGAGATCAATTGAGGATGATTTGCCTGAAAGCATTGATGTTACATTCTCTGCATCCGACACCGACAACGAATCACATGTCATCAAAACCGTTGTCGATCAGGTGTTAGATGAAGAGAGTGATAACTCTGAGAAGTCTCAATCTGAGAAAGTTGTTAGTTAGTCTGAAGATGAGGGTAATTTCTTGGATTGGTTCATACCAAAATCGGATAAGAGTGCGAATGATGATCCGATTATGGTGGTATACACTATGATTGGAACAGACAAACTTTACTCCGATTTCGAGTATCCTCTTCAGAACGTAAAGATTGAGAATGTTGAGAAAGTTTTCAAGTTGGTTGAAATGAATATTGATGAGGTTAACAACAAAGAATTCTTTTCAAAACCGAAAAAATCTTTTGTTACATCACGTCCTACCAGTTCGGGAAAGAAAGAGTGGGAAGGTAAGGGTAATAACAAGAAAAACAATTTTAAAAACAAAGGGATCGGGTTTGAGAAGAAGACGGCTAAGCAGGTGGTTAAGCCAAAAGAGAAAATGAATGATATCTTTGTCGCTGGACCGAGTGTAGATGATGAAAAGGACTACATCTTTAGTCAAAAAGCTGTGGATGATTTCAATGCAGCGAAAAAGTAGAAAGAGGAGACAGTCAAATCAACTTTTGTTGAATATGACAAAAAAAGTCTGTTATCGCTGTAATGAAATCGGGCACATGGCTTAACAGTGCAAGAAAGTGTTTGAGAAACCTGTTTTTGTAAAACCAATTGTTCAAAAACAAATTATTCAAAAACCAACTGTTCAAAAACCAACTATTCAAAAACCTCGACCAAAATCACCGATTGATACAAAAGGTAAAAAACCAATGGTTTCTCCGATTCGCATTCTAAAAAGAGGAGAATCTTTGAAGTCCGAGGATAAGCCAAAATCGACCTTCGAGGTTGGCGAATCTTCCAAGTCTCGCAAGACTTCAAAAATTTATCCTAAAACAAAAATTTTTGAGAACCAATCATGGGTTGCGAAGTCGAAACCATCTGTCGAGGTCAAAAAGATGGAAAATGCTTTAAAAAATGAAACAAATGTTTTAAAAGATGATGTTGTCGAGTTTGAAAATGAAATTGACAAATTTCTTGCTGAGTTTCCCCCATTAACAACAAAGTTAAACCAATTGTGAAAGATGATGTTCCTAATGTCACATTTAACTTTCCTAAAACAGATGAGAAGTGTGATGTAGTGTTTGGTACTGTTTCTGAGGTTAAGAAATCATGGGCGTCATTGTTTGAATAAGTTGATTTGATGTTTGCAGGGGCTGCCCAGGTCTATCCTTTCGAAGTGGATCATGGACAGTGGTGCATCGAGACATATGACAGGGACGCTAGCTCTTCTTTACGACGTCAAATCAATAAATAGAAGTTATGTGGGATTCGCCGGAAATCAAGGCGGGAGAATTGTTGGACAGGGAACGTTGACGAATGGTGTCATCTCATTCGAGAAAGTGAACTATATCGTAGAGTTAGAAAACAATTTACTTAGCATTTCGCAAATATGTGATAAATCTTTCAGTGTACATTTAACAAAGAACGAGTGTGTGATTTTAAAACCGGGGTTTAAAATCCCTGATGAGATGGTGTTGTTGCGCGTTCCAAGGGAGAATGACCTTTGTATTCTTGATATGAGCGTTGCAACACCAACAACTCATCAAAAACAATGTTTTGTGTCAAAATCAAAAGCAACGGAAAAAGAAACAATTATGTGGCATCGAAAGATGGGCCACATACATGTTCGAAAAATGAATTTTCTAGTACACAATGATTTGGTAGAAGGTGTAAATCTAAAGAATTTTCACTTGTCTGATGATTGTGTAGCATGTAAAAAAGGGAAGCAGACTCGGAAGTCACACCCACCGAAGACACTTAATTCGATCAGGTTACCTCTTGAGAGATTACACATGGATCTCTTCGGGCCTGTCAATGTAAAGAGCATCAGTGGAGATTTCTACTGCTTGGTGGTGACTGATAACTTTACAAGATTCTCGTGGGTCGTGTGCATAGAAAGAAAAGATCAAACTTTTGAGTCGTTGATGGTGTTGTTCAAGAAGATGGAAACGTTGTACAAACTGCCGATCCGGAGAATTCGTAGTGACAATGGAACGGAATTCAAAAACAACAAAATGTACGAGTTTTGCAATGAGAAGGGAATTCTTCATGAATTCAGTGCGCCATACACACCACAACAGAACGGCGTTGCTGAAAGAAAGAACCGGACCCTAATAGAGACAGCTCGCACAATGTTGGCCGATTCCAAACTACCGATCTTCTTCTGGAGCGAAGCAGTATCTGCAGCCTGCTACACATTGAATCGTGTACTCACTGTCAAAAAGTACAAAAAGACATGCTTTGAGCTGTTGCACCGATATAAGCTGAATCTTGAATTTCTGGAGCCATTTGGGTCTCCGTGTACGTTTATTGATGAGAATGGAAAATTTGGTGCTAAATCAAATGAGGGTTTCTTTGTAGGTTACGCAAGCCCGTTGAAGAGGGTGTTCGTTCCGTGCCTGGGGAAAGTGATACAAGTTCAGCATGTGGATTGTCAAAAGCACACTCCATCTCCACAACTTCCCGGACAAAGATTCCTGTTCGATTATGACAAGCTCTGGGAGTCGTTTCAACTACCGGTTCAGCCGAGTGACGAGGAACTAGCACTTCTGTACCAGTACCAGCAATATATGTCACAAGAGCAAGTGCCTAGACCGCTAGTAGTTCCTTCACCCACCGAGGGTACTCACAATGATGAAGCCGGACCAAGTGGAACAGCTCACGAACCACCAGAGGAACCAGCTCCAACATTTGACGATTCTGACGACTCAGAGGTGGAACCCGCTCCGACCTTTGACGAGGAACCAAATGTTACTTCGACGGAAGCTGAGGATCAAACCGTTGATCTTGATATATCGAACTTGCAATCGGAAGTGAATGTGCCTGACACCATGATGCCTCGGACTTTGTCTTACCATCCGTCAGAGCAAATAATTGGTGACCTGCAAAGTGGTGTCAAAACCCGAGACCAAATCAATCGAGCTCTTACATGTTTTAATTCTTCAGTTGCTCATTTGCAAGAAGAATTCTCATTAAAGTGTTTTATTTCGCAGATCGAGCCCAGAACTTACAAAGAGGCGTTGACTGAGGATAGCTGGGTAAATGCGATGCAAGAGGAGCTGCTACAGTTTGAAAAGCTGGGTGTTTGGAGACTTGTTGATTTGCCACAGAATCAAAAGTTAATCAAAACAAAGTGGGTTTTAAGTGCAAACGGGATGACAGAGGAGTCGTGGTGAGAAACAAAGCACGATTGGTGGTACAAGGCTTTAGTCAGCAAGAAGGCATCGACTACGACGAAGTTTACGCGCCTGTTGCTCGACTTGCGGCGATTCGGATCTTCCTGGCGTTTGCGTCATGGAAAGACTTTAAAGTGTACCAACTGGACGTCAAATCTGCCTTCCTTTATGGAAAAATCAAAGAAGAGGTGTATGTGGGACAACCGCCGGGGTTCACAGATCCACAACACAAAAACAAGGTCTATCTGCTAGACAAAGCGCTTTACGGACTACACCAGGCCCCGAGAGCCTGGTACGAGACGCTTTCCCAATATCTGTTGGCCAACGGGTTCACCAGAGGGACAATGGATTGCACATTGTTCACAAAGGAAGTGGCAGGACATTTGTTGATCGTGCAGATTTACGTTGACGATATCATTTTCGGTTCCACCAACGACTATCTATGTAAAGAGTTTGAGAAAGTGATGAAGAAAAAGTTTGAGATGAGTTCGATGGGGGAGATGAAGTTCTTCCTCGGGCTACAGGTGGAGCAGAAGCCCGATGGAATATTCATTCACCAAACAAAATACGTAAAGGACGTGCTTGACAAGTTCGACATGACTGAATGCAGTCCTGCAGCAACCCCCCTTACACAGAACCACGGGATTTGTCCAGACGAAAGTGGAGTAAAAGTGGACGAGACATTGTACCGGTCAATCATTGGATCTCTGATGTATCTCACTGCTTCCCGTCCAGACATCATGTACCCAACATGTCTCTGTGCCAGATATCAGTCGAGCCCAAAGCAGTCACACCTGACAATTGTCAAACGTATCTTACGGTATTTGAAAGGCTGCCCAAGCATCGGCTTGTGGTATCCTCGCTCGGGTGACTTCTCCCTATCAGGTTTCGCTGATTCTAACTTTGGAAGCTGCAAGCAGAATGCAAAGTCCACCACTGCTGGGTGTCAGTTCTTCGGAACTCGACTCGTTACCTGGCAGTGCAAGAAACAAACCGCAGTGGCGCTTTCTACGTGTGAGGCTGAATACGTTTCAGCCTCCAGCTGTTGCTCACAGATCCTATGGATCCAACAGCAAATGCGCGACTTCGGTTTGCAATTCTTGGATACTCCGATCTATGTGGACAATGAAGAAGCTATAAACATCACTAAAAACCCGGTTCACCATTCAAAAACGAAACATATCGAAATCCGTCACCACTTCATTTGTGATTGTCACGAGAAGAAGTTAATCCGGATTGAGCACATACACACCGATGATCAGAAAGCTGATTTTTATACAAAACCCTTTGACAAAAAGAGATTTTACTATCTTCTAAAATTGAACGGGTTAAAAAATCTGAGTTCTGGGAGTGTAGTAGAATGTGAAGCCGAGGAGGGCGGCGATCAGATGTGAACCATGTCGTGTTGTCAAATTTTTTGTATAGTTTGTTTTCTGCTTTTTGATAAAAACAAAAACACAAAAATATGTTTTTCTTTTTAGGGGGAGAAATTCGCAGAAAAATACAAAAACATGATAAAATTCAAAAATCCAAAAACATTAGAAAACTTAAAAAAGAGTTTGTGTATAATAGGGGAAATGATAGTACATCAGCTAGACGGACACAGTACGCTAAATAATTGTAATGTTTAAAATGCAATTAAGCAGTCTCGCTAAAGATGTCCCGATAGGTTTTTGCAAAATCAGTAGATCAGTTTGGGATATAAACCTAAAATTTACTTGCTTTTACGTGGGGAACACCTCCAGGATATATGGGTAACCCCCGAAATCTCGTTTGAAAGGTCCCCTATTCTGAGATACTAGGTCTTTATGCTTAGTGATATCTGGGGTATTATCCCGGGACTTCTGCTGTATGGAAATACTGACCTAGTCCCTGGATAATACTTTACGCATATGCTTTACTTGTAAAGCCTCCCCTCAGCATAAAAAATGATTAAACATTGCAAAATGATAATCATGTGTTGTTGTAAAGAAGATCCCCAAAGGGGACCCACCGTAAAGTTGAAGCCGTCATCTCTCTGCGTATACGAGAGTATCGACCTGAGCTCTCACGACCCTCGCAACTCACCCCATTACATATATCATCTAGGTATACTCACCTGTAAGACTGAATATTGGGATCTGAATACGGGAGTATATACTGAGATGGGACACATGTAGAGGTTTAAGTCTTAAAACATTAATTCCGTATCCCGGACAGATTGAAAGTTCTGTGAGAATTTAAGAGGATCAGTATATCGGCAATCTACGCGAATTGTTTAAGGCTTAGTATGAAATAATAGCTTAATGGTGCTTGTGTCTTGTCAAATGCTGATATGATCCCCTAACACGCTCACAAAAAGATTGCGTGTACATATTTCAGTTTATCCTGTTAAAAATCCAAAAAGATTTTATTTTTCATCTTATTTTTCGACAACCGATGTTGGGAATCAGATGATCAAAGCTTTGTGCAGATCATGTCTGTTTGATGAGGGTTGGGTAAGCAGGAGATGCTAAACTGTGATTGGTACATGTTTGAAGTTTGAAAAATGTTTGAAGGTTCAAAAAGTTCGAAAGTTCATTAATTTGAACTGTTTTCAGATCGAAAAGATAGCGTACTTCATAATCCGGTCAACCAAGGTCATTAATTTGGACTTGGTAGGCCAAACAGTTGACCAAGGTCATTAACTTGGACTTGGTTAACTGGGTGTGTCGGTGAACAATCAGAAATTGCTAAAAAGTTAAAAATTTTGAAAATAATTTTCTAATTTCGCTCCTAAACACACTAAAAGCTGATTTCGCTCGTAATGGCACTTAAAACTGATTTCGCTCATAACTGCTTCTTGGCTGATTCCGCTCGTAGCATCAAAGTGATTTCGCTCGAGAGACCATACGGACCATTTCGAGCGGAATCAGACAAGCTATAAAAGCCACCTGATTCCGCTCCTATCTTACTTTTCTTATTCCGCTCCAAAGTGTTTCCTCTCCGGCGATTAAGAGCGAAACCCCAAATCATCGTGTTCTAAACGAATTGCTGCCCGATTTGCTGTAGATTTGTTGATTATTAGTTGGTTTGCTCAACTATTAATCATGGGCAAGGTAGATTTGGGCCCATATTTGTCTATATCATACATTATTTGAACTGTCAGCGTATGTGATGAACGAAACCTAGATTTAGGGTCTTAAACTGTTAAATCTAAACAATAGATCATATGTATGTTGTCGTTTTGAAGTGTAGAACATGTATATGTGCGTTAATTTTTGTTGTGACATGGATGTGAAGAAAAATACAGAGTTGGCGAAGTTCAGCAGCATTCTGGAGTTCATGGGTCGAATTCCAATTCAAAAGGCTTTGACTGATCAACGTCCATTGTACAAGTCACATATTAAACGATTCTGGAAGCATTCAAAATATGATGAGGCAAACAAAGCAATTCATTCAATTGTGAAGGTGCATAATGAAAAGAAGGAAATTGTTGTTACTGAGGCACTCATTCGTGAGGTTGTGAATTTTCCGGACGATGCAGAGTCGCCAACAAAGTTTCCAGAACGGATGGTAAAGGGTTGTATGCTCAGGATGGGTTACCGGGGTGCTCTAAATGTTGGAAATTATTTGAAGTCAAAATTCCAGAAACCTTACAAGTTTGTTATTCATTGTATATTGATGTCACTTAGTCATACCAAGGGAAGTTACGATACAATGCCCGATTATCAGATGAACATGGTCACTGCATTGGTGTTGAACAAGAAATATAATTTCTCGCACATTGTCTTTCATTATATGGCCGAAAATATTATACAAAGAGTCGAACTTGGACTTATCCAAGATTTGTGCAGATGCTGGTCGATCATGCATATCCAGAGATTGAACGTGATTTGAAGAATGATTTGTTAGTTCAATCACACATGAGCAACGATTCTCTCAAGCAGCTTGCTAGATATCACCCAAACCATCCAGAACCAAAAGTAGTAGCTGAATTCTTCGGATATATCAAAGATGTGAACTACGTTGATCCTGATCCAGTTAATCATCAAAAATGGAGAAATGAAGAAGAAATGAAGGAAGCAACTTACATTGATGAGCTTAAGACTCTTGAGGAGTTCAAAACCACCCGAAATGACTGGTTTGTCAAAGAAACGAGGAGGAGAAGAAAAAAGGCCACCCCTAAATCACAAGAGGGTGAGGAGTCTTCATCATAACCAAAGAAAAAGCAAAAGAAAGTGACAAAGACGTTATTGATCAATGAGCCGGAGGTTGAAGAGCCGGTTGTTACTGCGGAAGAAGATCCGTATGCTGATATTGACCAAGTAATGTTAAATGTTGATGATTTAGTGTCTGAGCAAGCAGTTAACGTGGAAGCTGAGAAAGAGAAGGTTCTTGATGTGTTGAAGGTGATGATGTCAATAAAAGTACAACAAGCTCTTCGAGTTCTTCAGATGAGGAAATAGATGAGAATGAACGTCTAAGAAGAATTCAAGAAGCTACAGAGAAAGAAAAACAATTAAGGAAGAGGAAGAGATAGGAGAAAGATGATGCTGCATACGTACCATCTCCTGAGCACGTTTCTGAATCTCAATCACCTTCAAGCGGCAAAAAGAAAGCAGGTGCAAAGAAAAGAATTGTATCTCCAAAAATAAAGAAAGTTACTACAAAGATTACAAAGCCCAAGATTGTTTTAAAGAAGAAGACAGCCAAAGAATCCAGTAAACCATCAACACCACCACCTGAACCTACACCACTACAATTATCACACCCCAACCGATGGCGGAATCATCGGGGCGCGGCACTAGGCGAATCAGATTGCTCAAGAGAATCCATAACGACTATATTGTGATAATATTCATTACATTTGTTATCCCATACTAACAAACAATACAATCACATAAGTTATCATAGATTTCTTGTCCTCTCGAACAATTCAAATCCGACAACCTAGATTTTAGGTGAGTTTCTAGACTTCCTAGCTTGATTTGGTGTAGACTTCAACTAAACCTGCAACATACGTTAAAAATATTGTCAATACAAATGTATTGGCGAGTATACAGGTTTGATATGTAATAGTATAGTAGATTAAAAGTGATGCGAATTCCCACATGCATAAACGTAATACACGACATATATACTCACAAAACTGATACTACCAGCTAAGTCCTCGATGCTCGATTCTTCGATGGCATAACTAGACCTCGTCGGGTGCAATAGTACTATACTAGTCGTGGTGGGACGTCACGAGTATAAGTCCTAGCATACATGCAACTAGCATCACATATATCTATGCAAACAGTTATTCGCAAGTGATAAATTGACCAATTGAATCATTCGTTTGATAAGTTTGATTTATAAGGAACGTATGTTACACCCAAAATTCGATAAAAAGGGGTCAAGTATACTCACAGTGTGTATTTGGCAAGTAACCACAACTTGATTTGGATCGATTGAGAGTGCGTCTGAGTTATCCTGGTTATAGATCGTTAAACGATGAATAATGCGTTAATTGGCGAAAAGACCAGGGTTTTGAGGGTGATCCGATCGGAGGGGTTGCTGTCCGATCGGATGGGCTGCTGTCCGATCGGATGGGTTGCTGTCCGATCGGTTGGCAGCCTATCCGATCGGCTGGCGACCTGTCCGATCGGGTGGCAGCCCGTTTGATCGGACGGCCTGTCCGATCGGACGGTGACCCGTCCAACTGACTTCGTCGTTTCCTGGGCAGTTTTGGTAGAGGCGGTGTGCCATTGTGTTGAACAACTGATATCCCATCAGATCGACCCGTTCCAACGGTCGGGAACCACCCCGATCCATCAGATCTAGCCGTTCTTGATGGTTTTTCCCACGTTTAACCCGAAAACACACACACTTTGGCTAGGTAACACTGATTTAGGTGAGATTTGTTATAAAACAGGGGAAAGTACTTAGATTCGAGCCGTTTATGGTGAAAATGAGGTCACTCTTTGGAGTTCTTGCGAACTTATGATGACATCACCTTCGAAACAACTCAAATCCATAAGAATCACATAACTTCTTGGTTAGAAAACATGGATTTAGACTCGATTCGTGTGAAAACGTATGGAAATCACTCAGATCCAGGTCGTTCCTTCATGGGATGACATTACTCTTGAAGTTCATAAGAACTTCATGGTGACATCACCCTAGAATACCCAAAATCCAAAGATTTCATGGTTTAAAGTGGAAATTTGAAAGGTAGAAAGGTGTAGAATTGAGTTTAGATTAAGGAAGTACAAAATTTAGGTTAGAAACTTACAAGAATCATGAGAATTCGAGAGAAAAATAGCCCAAGAGCCTGCTGGTCGAGTGGGAGCTTTTCATCAGAGTGAAAGATGAGTGAAATGGGGTATTTATAGGCAAGAGAGGGAAGGAGAGGTGAAAGGGACTTTTGGGTCGGTTGGCCCGTTCGATCGGACGGCCTGTCCGATCGGATAGCCCATCCGATCGGCTGGCCTGTCCGTTCGGACGGCCCATCCGATCGGCTAGGCCATCCGTTCGGACGACCTGTCCGTTCGGATGTGCCTTGGCCTGTTTCTTTCGACGTTTTGCGTTGCGATAGCTTCGGGCACTTATTTCATTCATATTTATTTATTTATTTATTATTATTAATCACAAAAGGGCCGTATATACGTATCTATAATCCAATATTCGGTGCGGTGATCGAGTTACGCGTGCCTTCGAGTGTGTTCTTCGATGTGATGTGCCACAATGACTATCAGGGCACTACTTGCTCGTATTGCCGTCATCGTCACGATGGCTGGAGACATGGTACTCTCCCGATAGTCTTGTCAGCGTTGATTGTTTATGTTTTGACACCTCATGGTTATCGAGGATGGTAGATTAAGCCTTCACTCAACAACATCGTGTGGGTTATTATTTATGAAAATAGCTTTGTAATAGCGATAGAATATGCGTAATTATTCGATTATACCTCGATTTAGCGATATATCTGATATAGTTACATTATGATCCGAATCTCTGGTGCTAGGCGTAACGAGTGTATCGAGTAGTAATAATGCACGAAGGTGCGGGTTGTTACAGTCTCCCCTGCTTTAGGAAATTTCTTCCCGAAATTAATCCAGTAGTAGGGTCGTAAGAGTTGACGCGATTTAGAATAGCGGCTAAAAGCGTCTAGATAAGCGAGCGTTTGATTAAGATTCCACGGGCGAGAGCGTTGGGAAGATATGATTTGAACAACCAAAAGCGATAACACCCACAAAAGCGATTCTATAGCGTTTTAATTTTACAGATAGCCGGTTAATTCTTCGAAGATGCCTTAAGAAAATCTCCTCATGGTGCGGCGTTAACTGCGTTGATGTCTACACCAGCGCTATGGGGAGGGTTTTTGTTAGTTCAGTAAAAGATTTTGAGTTATTTCGTTTTTAAAAGAATTTGGTGGTTAAAGTAGTTTTAAGAAAAACTCTTCGATAACATTGATTCAAGCTAATACTCGATTGCCGAACCATCGTTTTCGGGAAGATTTCTTTTTGTTATTGCAAAAGTTTTAAGGAAGACTGGACTTATGAAACTTCCATTGAGCATGGAGCTAACCTGATTCGATGTTTTCTCCATGTTGCAAGGAAATTTCACTTTTCCAGCGGTTTTAGTAAAATTTTATAAAAATTGGTTTTCTTTAACAGTCCGGAAAAATATTTACATCGAGCCCCACGTGGCACTTTCCCATGAAAGTTTGTTAATATGATTAAAACAATTATATATAGGAAATACCAGTGGCGTATCCACCTTGTTTTGCCCATACTACCTCTGTTTCGTGAGGCGGTGTCACGCGCGTCGATAAGATACAGATAGAATTTCGTTCCCCCGGTCCCAGCGATAGGATGCTAGACCGAGTCATAATAGAAGCGGTTCAGATGCAAACAAAGCATAGATAGCGAGTGCGAGTAGTTCGATCATACAAAACATTGATATGGCACACTAGGTTAGATGACGATTGATATGCGATGGCGAATGACACGGTTTTTGATTTGATTGATGCGATTTCGATTGCGAATGATGCGATTTCAATTCGTTTCCACATAAAATCCACATGGAATGTTTCCACGAGAGTTGCTAATACGGCAAACACCACGTTTCCCATATTAGTTTTGTTTCGTGAAGCGATGTCATGTACCCTAATACTACACAACTGCAACGACTCCCAAGCGATAAGCGATGATTTGTATAGCGATAAGCAATTCGACCCCAAATAAATGATAAGTGACGATTGTTGCGTTGCGAGCGACATGCGATTCGATTGAGTTGAATACACCACGAACAGTAACTAATGCTAGCCCACATGGCCTTTCTCCACGAAAGTCTGCTAATATGGTTAAAACACCACCATGTTTCGACCCTATTAGTTTTTGTCTCGTGAAGAGAGGTCGTGCGTGCTATCATAACACAGATATTACGAATATCGATGAGTGGTAGCGACATGCGATAAGAGTGTCGAGTTGATGAAATAGGCGCGAAATGCGTTAAAGCGAAAAGCGGCGAGTGATTTTCGATACTCGTCTAGCGATCCACAATAAGCGATCCACTCCAGGCGGCAGGAGTTCACACAATGGTTGAAAATCCAACGGTAGATATTGCGAGATGAACACAAGATGCGATTGCAATTTCGAGCCATATATCGAGTGATTTAGATTGCGAGATAGATCTAGAAAAACTGCGATTAAATTGCGTTATAGACTGACCAGTCTTGCATTGCTCCAACTGCTCTTCGGGGTGAACTTACCCAAGTCCATCGATGTGGCAATTGCGTTGCGTACGCAGACTTACGAGAAGTCTCACAGTGATGCGATTTAGTGTTGTTACGCCTTGCGATCGATTTGTATTGTGTCGAAAATAACCATGATAATATAATAGGTCGAATAACGTTCAACTCTACATGGCACTTTCTTCACGAAACCTGGGTAGTATGGTAAAACACACCTTGCGTTACCCCTACTACTTATGTCCCGTGGTTTGGGGTCATGCTTTGTTGACATGGCCAAGACGCTTATATATAGGAAGTACCAGCGGCGTATCCACCACGCTTGACCATGCTTTTAAACGTTATGGCACCATTAGAATTTCACTACGATCTCCATGCACTGACCAAAATAATCCCGTGTGCACCCGCGATTAGTTGTTCCTTGCACGTCTATCGTACCTCATTCTAAGAGTGTTGTAAGGGTAAAATACATTATATAGTACATAGTGCTAGCGTTTAGATGGTGCGCGAGTATAAGAGAAATAGAATCCACATGCAACGATAGATGAAATAAGTTCCACACATAAAAGAAATGACGGCGATAAGTCGTATTATTACAACAACATTAGAAGCAAAATAACGTTGCTGTGGAGGCCTTCTAGGGGGACTGCGGTCGTTGCTGAAATTCCTCAAGGCTGTGGCCCTGCGCGACAGTTCTGCGTATGATGACCATACCAGTAGCAATTTGTGCAATAGCGACAATTTGCTTCTGGCGGGTGATGATACGTGCACGTGAAACACAGGGGATGAGGCCCATTGTAAGCACGTTTCAGTTGAACTGGGACTGCTCGAAGAGGTTCAGGTTGCGGCAGTCCAGTTGTTGAAGAGTCTGGGCTCACAGCTTTTCGTTTGCGGCTAGGTTGTGCTTCCTGAGATGATGCAGTGTCGTTGTCGGATTCGCCTGATGATTTGACGGAGACATTGTCGGAGCAATCCTTAGAAGAACCTTCAGAGGAGTTGTCGGATGAATCATCAACCGATTTGCCAGAGGAATCGTCGGATGAGTTGATGATGATTGCTTGATGAGCTTGTTTGACAGGCTTCTTGGCCCGTCCAAGACTCGTTTGCTGTTGATCTCTGCGGCTAAACGGTAGGCTTCTTCGATGGTAGCAGGTCTTGCAGCTTCGACAAAATCACCCACACACTCAGGTAAGCCGCGGATGTACTTTGGAATGGCTTTCTCTGAAGTGTTGACTTGACTTGGGCAGATGGTACTAAGTTGCTTGAACCTTGTTGTATAGCCAGCATTGTCACCTTCGGTTTGCTTGATTTCCCAAAATTCGTTTTCTAGCTCCTGGACTTCGTGAGGAGGACAGTATTCTTCCTTCATGAGTTCTTTCAGCTCGTCCCAAGAGAGGGCGTAAGCCGCGGAGATCCCACGTTTGTTGCGTTCGGCGGTCCACCAGTCTAGTGCTCGTGATTGAAATACTCCGGTGGCGCAAGTAGTACGGAAACTATCGGGACACCCACTTTGACGAAGGGTAACTTCGATAGAATCGAACCACTGGAGTAGTTGGGTCACACCTCCTTCACCTGTGAATTCCATCGGGTCACAGGCTTTAAAGTGTTTGTAGAGGAAAGTAGATTGCGGCGCTTCCATCGTAGAGCCCTTCGCGGCTCGAGCGTTGCTGAGAGAGTGCACTTGAGCGACAATTTGAGGAATGAGCTTGACCACTTCCTTGGTCACAAGCGAGGCAATCCTCTTATCGGCGCTTTGTTTGGCTCTTCTCCTAGCTGTTCGTCTCAAGGTAGAGTTGTTGGAAGGCATCTAGGCAGAGAGGAATTTGGAATGAGATTCGATCATAATGATTTTGAGTTTACGATGCGATCGAGCGCGATCGAAACTTGTAATGTGTAATATAAATAGACTTCACGTAGGGGCCACATAGGAGACACGAAACTTCCTAGACTCTCACACAATAATTTGGCTGTACGTAGATATAGCTAGTTGTAGTTTATACTTGCACACATATAGTATGGCTTAGAATGCGCGAGGACGCGTTGAGAGGGAGAATGCGAGAGAAAAGCGGGCAATTAGACATTAGTGTTGTTGCGAACATTCGGTCTTTGTTTTGGATTGCGATGCCTGTGCGAGTTGTGCGTTTTGTAAAATAGGGAGCGAAAAAAATCGATAATCGTAATTAAACACATAAAACGTAGCTAAGTTCATCAAACGTAAAAATCCGGCGAGTCATAGGCTTAGTAAAGTACTCGGAGTGCCTCGGGTGTTTAGGCGTCGACTACCCAAGGTAACCCAATCATGCCCAAAAGTTTGTGTACACGTGTTGACTTTGAAGATTTATGCTTCCACTAGGATGCAGCTCATGGCATTCGTCCTCCAAGTCATCGCGTGGCTCAAGTCGTTGTGATGGTCGAGTACCTCGTGAGAAATTTTGAAAAATATTTTAGGGAGTGGAATGGCTCATTAAGGTACGGGTTTCACCCCTGACTTAACGGTTTCGTTCCCAGTTGTGGTTGTGCTCATCGAATTAATCTGAGAGCTCCACTAGAATTTCGAAATGGAGGCTTTCGTCGAGGTATGGATGTCACTCCTAACTCAACGAAAGATTCTCGTGCTAGAAAAATGCGCTGAGTGAGCAATCCTATCGAGAGTTATTGGTTTTCACACCTGGTCTCGACTGGATCACTCGGTTGTGAGATGCGAGTATTTTCGGAAACATGTGTATTGTGTCAGCCTTAGGAAAGGCTAGGTAGTATTTCAGCCTTAGGAAAGGCTTCTTTGTGTGAAATTGTAGTATGCGGGGTTCACACAAAGTCGTAGTCTTTGCAATTCCGATCGAAAGCATTAGGTAGGCGCAATACAAACCCCACTGGGTTCGTACGAGGCAGCCTGTGGGTGCTTAGACTATAGACTAGGTCATCCTCTAAGACGTCGACCCGGACTAGGTCGAGTCTTGCCTAATTCCCTATAGTTATGGCTCTGATACCAATCTGTCACACCCCAACCGATGGCGGAATCATCGGGGCGCGGCACTAGGCGAATCAGATTGCTCAAGAGAATCCATAACGACTATATTGCGATAATATTCATTACATTTGTTATCCCATACTAACAAACAATACAATCACATAAGTTATCACAGATTTCTTGTCCACTCGAACAATTCAAATCCGACAACCTAGATTTTAGGTGAGTTTCTAGACTTCCTAGCTTGATTTGGTGTAGACTTCAACTAAACCTGCAACACACGTTAAAAATATTGTCAATACAAATGTATTGGCGAGTATACAGGTTTGATATGTAATAGTATAGTAGATTAAAAGTGCTGCGAATTCCCACATGCATAAACGTAATACACGACATATATACTCACAAAACTGATACTACCAGCTAAGTCCTCGATGCTCGATTCTTCGATGGCATAACTAGACCCCGTCAGGTGCAATAGTACTATACTAGTCGTGGTGGGATGTCACGAGTATAAGTCCTAGCATACATGCAACTAGCATCACGTATAGCTATCCAAACAGTTATTCGCAAGTGATAAATTGACTAATTGAATCATTCGTTTGATAAGTTTGATTTATAAGGAACGTATGTTACACCCAAAATTCGATAAAAAGGGGTCAAGTACACTCACAGTGCGTATTTGGTAAGTAACCACAACTTGATTTGGATCGATTGAGAGTGCGTCTGAGTTATCCTGGTTATAGATCGTTAAACGATGAATAGTGCGTTAATTGGCAAAAAGACCAGGGTTTTGAGGGTGATCCGATCGGATGGGTTGCTGCCCGATCGGATGGGCTGCTGTCCGATCGGATGGGTTGCTGTCCGATCGGTTGGCAGCCTGTCCGATCGGCTGGCGACCTATCCGATCGGGTGGCAGCCCGTTCGATCGGACGACCTGTCCGATCGGATGGTGACCCGTCCAACTGACTTCGTCGTTTCCTGGGCAGTTTTGGTAGAGGCGGTGTGCCATTGTGTTGAACAACTGATATCCCATCAGATCGACCCGTTCCAACGGTCGGGAACCACCCCGATCCATCAGATTTGGCCGTTCTTGATGGTTTTTCCCATGTTTAACCCGAAAACACACACACTTTGGCTAGGTAACACTGATTTAGGTGAGATTTGTTATAAAACAGGTAAAAGTACTTAGATTCGAGCTGTTTATGGTGAAAATGAGGTCACTCATTGGAGTTCTTGTGAACTTATGATGACATCACCTTCGAAACAACTCAAATCCATAAGAATCACATAACTTCTTGGTTAGAAAACATGGATTTAGACTCGACTCGTGTGAAAATGTATGGAAATCACTCAGATCCAGGTCGTTCCTTCATGGGATGACATTACTCTTGAAGTTCATAAGAACTTCATGGTGACATCACCCTAGAATACCCAAAATCCAAAGATTTCATGGTTTAAAGTGGAAATTTGAAAGGTAGAAAGGTGTAGAATTGAGTTTAGATTAAGGAAGTACAAAATTTAGGTTAGAACTTACAAGAATCACGAGAATTCGAGAGAAAAATAGCCCAAGAGCCTGCTGGTCGAGTGGGAGCTTTTCATCAGAGTGAAAGATGAGTGAAATGGGGTATTTATAGGCAAGAGAGGGAAGGAGAGGTGAAAGGGACTTTTGGGTCGGTTGGCCCGTTCGATCGGACGGCCTGTCCGATCGGATAGCCCATCCGATCGGCTGGCCTGTCCGTTCGGACGGCCCATCCGTTCGGACGACCTGTCCGTTCGGATGTGCCTTAGCCTGTTTCTTTCGACGTTTTGCGTTGCGATAGCTTCGGGCACTTATTTCATTCATATTTATTTATTTATTTATTATTATTAATCACAAAAGGGCCGTATATACGTATCTATAATCCAATATTCGATGCGGTGATCGAGTTATGTGTGCCTTCGAGTGCGTTCTTCGATGTGATGTGCCACAATGACTATCAGGGCACTACTTGATCATATTGCCGTCATCGTCACGATGGCTGGAGACATGGTACTCTCCCGATAGTCTTGCCAGCGTTGATTGTTTATGTTTTGACACCTCACGGTTATCGAGGAGGGTAGATTAAGCCTTCACTCAACAACATCGTGTGGGTTATTATTTATGAAAATAGCTTTGTAATAGCGATAGAATATGCGTAATTATTCGATTATACCTCGATTTAGTGATATATCTGATATAGTTACATTATGATCCGAATCTATGGTGCTAGGCGTAACGAGTGTATCGAGTAGTAATAACGCACGAAGGTGCGGGTTGTTACAACAATCACCACCACTTCAAACACCTCCACAACAACCTTCACCACCAAAACAGCCTACTCCACCCAGACAACCATCACCATTACATCTTTCACCACTACATCTCTCTCCACCACAACAACAAACCTTGCTCACATCTCAAGAAATATTTCAAACACCACCACTCACTCAAATTCAACTAACTCCTGGTTCTTCTGGCCACAGAGGTCTTCACATTCCTCTGGATAATCTTGAAGATATTGGAGATTTTGGCTTTGCAAACGATGAACAAGTAAAGAAGTTAGAAAAGAAGATGGATGACGTGTTGAATGAAAACAAAGTAGTTGCAGCAGAAAGCAAGAAAGTTGCTGAACGTGAAAAGATTCTCGAAATGCGCATGAAGAAATTAGAGTCTGACAACAAGGCATTGTTGAAGAAGATTGATACAGATCAGAATGAAATTGATTTTCTAAAAGTGCGAGTGGCTGAACTTGAAGAAGAAAAGGCTCGCAGAGATGAGCAGAACAAGTATTTCGAGATGAAAAACAAAGAGCTTGAGGCTGCAAAGGCATTGAAAGAGCATGATTTCTACATGTTGAACAAAGTTATTGAGAATATGCTCGGAATGTCAATTGAACAAAGATACGAAGAGATACAAGTTGAAGAGCTTAGGGCAAAACGCCAAGATGAGATTGACGAACAGATGAAAGATAAGGGTAAGAGTGCTGAAAGCAATGTGGCAGCTGTTGAGAGATCAATTGTTCCATTCTTAGTGATTGAAAATCCAGTACCTATATCTTCCATATCAGCAATTTTTGAAGAACCTATAACTTTAGAAGATCTTGCTGCTGATGACGATGAGGAAGATGATGAGGAGGATGACGATGAAGAGGGTGATGAAGAAGAGGGTGATGATGAGGATGATGACGATGATGAGAAAGTATTTTCTGCTAGCAGTCATGGTTCTGATAATGATGATGACGATGCTCAAGGTGGTATGGGAATTAAAGTAACTGAAGCTTCCAATGAAAGAACTGTTGATGATTTTCTGAATGATTCTGTGAATGAAGAGTCAGGGGGAGCTGAAGGAAAGGGGGAGTCTGGTGATGCTCAAAATGTTGAACATGTTGAAAAGTTAGTTTTGAGATTGGATACTAATAGGGAAGAAGGTGAACACTTTCATATGTATTCATTGGAAAGAAATGACACGTATGGTGCATCCTGATTTCAAGTTTGATTTTGAAGAAGAATTAAACGCAATCGACATCAACCACCAATCTGAATACGAGTATAAGTATGTAGAGGATGCTGATATGTACGACAGGGTTGAGGTTGAGGATTGCACAGATGATGAGAGTGTAAGTGAAGATACTTCTCAGTATCCTATGCTGATGGAGTTCTTTACTGAAGAGAATAGACGAGTTGAGAAGGAAAGTAGTTGAGATCTTAAAAGACAAAAATTTCGATGGTACTCCGAAGGATATGCAAAAAGAAGAACGGCAGAAGTGGTTTAAAGACAGTCACGAGAGAAAATTCAAAAGGCCGTTGAAGTTCTATCAAAGGGATCGAAGCATTTCACTTGGTGACATCATTAGCTGGGTTTCCTGCCTCATGTTAATGCATATGCGCTCAGAAGGGAGTTTGGAGTGCAGTACTTTGAACGTCTATATGATATAATGTCATTACCATGGTGGGATGTTGAGGAGTTGTCGAAGGTAAGAACTTTAGAGTATCCAGTACGGAAAAATGATGTCGCAATGTGGGGGTACATAAAGTTTGAATCATTGAAAGATTTTCGACACTGGAAGCCGCATTACCCAAAGAGAGTGCAGAGGGTAGATCCGGTAACAGGGGTTGAAGAAACGATACTTAACGTTAAAAAGCCAAAGACGATGAAGAATATACCAATGCCAAAGATGGAGCAGGAATTTTATAAAGGCTTCATAGGCTGGGTATACAGCTGTATCTCTACAGAAGCTATGATTACTTATAGAGCTGGAAGGGAGATAAGAGAGATACATGTGTTTGATCCGATGTGGTTAGTCAATTGTTTGGCCAAGGATATTGAATGTCTATTCATCAACAAGATCCATTTTCAGTCTGAGGATCGAGAACAAGCGATGCAGTTCCAACAAGTTGTATCTATTTGTTTTCAGAAAGGCATTAATTCTGAAAATAAATGGAATTCAAAATGGTGGGCGCTTGAAGAAAAGGAAAGAAAGAAAGTTGCGCGTGAACGCAAGAAGCTGGAGGCAAACAGAGGTAAATGGATGAAACAACAGGCCGAAGAGGATAAGAGAAAGAAGAAAGATAATGACACGCTAAGGAACTTGCTTAGGAAGAAGCCAAAGCCTAGAGAAGAAATGTTCAAGTCACTCTAAAGACTGCGGCTGTATCCAAGGGGGAGTTTGTTGGTGCACGAATGTCTAAAGCCTGTGTCTTAGTCTTAGTCAAGCTTGTATAGGGTCTAGGGTCAGAAATGCTAATTATGTATAGTATAGGGGGCTGTTTGAAAGTTTTGTGGTTTAATGTCCTGATTCCGCTCCTAATGACATTATGTCATTTGGAGCGAAATCACTTGTTTCTGATTTCGCCCGAAATGGCACAATGTCATTTGGAGCGAAATCAGACACCTATATATAGTGGTTTGTGTTTTCTCATTTGCATCAGAATGTTGACCGTGTAGCCGAACTGCTGCCGAATTTTTTTGAGAAAGTTTAATGAGAAACGTGTTTAAAGTAATCTGCATTCTGTTTCTACTCCATTCTACTTTGATTCAAGCTGTTTGTGTATTTCCGCTGCATAAACAGTGGTGTTTAGCTCAGATTGACTCATTTGATCGTCAATAACGATCCTACAGTCGCACTTCCAGCATCGCGACTTTTGTTTGTCTCTTTTGAGTTTTCCATACTCATAGATCTAGTATTAAATACCAAATTCAGTAAGTGCTTGGGCAATCCATACCCGGTGTCTCCTTGAATTGTCAAAGGCTTACCCTAAGGAGTCTTGATAACTACTTGCTTCCTATTACCCACAATATGGACTTGGTTTTAAGACGACCAATCCATTCTTATCACTATATCGAGTTCCTCTATTTTGACGGAAACAAGGACAGCGGAAACGAATGATTCCTAATGGATATAAAACATCCATCTAATATTGCTGAAGCAGTCTCTGAGGTACCATTGGCCAATCCTACTTTATACTTAACGCTTAGAGTTTTAACAGGCAAATTTAATGATTTACAAAATCTATTGTCTACGAAAGACTTATCTGAACCTGAATTAAATAATACTATAGTACGAGCGTTATTGATAAAGAAAGTACCTGTTGTGACATTGTCATCCCGAATAGCCTCTTGAGCATCCATTTGAGAGCTTCCAGCTTTGGTCTTCTTAGCCTTGCCAGACTTCTTGGTTTTATTAGGGTAATTAGTTTTGATGTGCCCTTTTTCATTGCAACCATAGCAGGTTGCGTCCTTTATGTCTTGGCACTCCAAGGTCCTGTGTTCCTTGGACTTGCAGATTCCACAGGTTAGAGGCTGAGATTCAAATCTGCATTTCCCGAGGTGGTATTTCCTACAGGTTTTGCATTTGGTCTTTTTACCTGACTGCTGGTTGTCCTTCAATTCCTTGCATTCATGGGTCTTGTGATCCATCTCATTACAGATGGCACATCCCCTGGTCTGTTCATATATACATTTTCTGAAGTGCTTCTTCTTCCCGCAGATTTTACATTCGGGTTTTGCCTCCTTTGGCTTAGACTGGTTATAGTTTGAACCGGTCTTATCCTTTTTATATCCCTCATTTGGGGTATCATCGCACTTTCGCTTATGCTCCTTCAACGCACGATCCATAACGTTGTTTACGGCTATATCTATCATAGCCTGTAACTCGGTGCCTGTTAAGTTCAGTCTTGCATCATCATTCTGATTGACTGGATGATTGTGAGCTTCAGAGGAGTCACCATGGTGAAGCTTTGAAGGCTACAGACCAAGTAGTAATAATTTATTTAACTATAGTGAATTGTCGAATTTGATAATTAAATAGCCATGGTGCGAATAAACCATACAGGCCAATAGATAGTATTTAGTTTATTTGATTATGTTTTGCCTAGGTTTTTAAATAAACCATCTTTGGCGTTTAAACGGAATATAATCCTTCATATTTATTAGACAGGGGACATCAGTCACGACTGTCAATGTCGTACCGACATTTTATATAGCACAAGGGTTTGTTCCCAAGGACTTTTTGATGGCACAGATGCCTTGTCACTAGGGAAACTTTAAAACATAATCAATGATTCCTTTGGATCGGAAAATTTCATATTTCATTGTCTTGACAAGAAGTTATGAAATAAAACTATCTTTTTCATGTATACATCTTTGCCTGTAGGTATACATCCTAGATGGATGTTTAGATGTGTACATCATGTTCGACGTTTATTAGTCACGATTCTTATTGATCATTAGGCTAAATGAGGGGTTTGGAAGATTTCTAATATAAGGATGACAAGTGTGATTTTATCGCATCACTGTCGACGGGAGTGCTAACATGTTTTCAAATGTTAACAAGGGTCTGAATCTCTTTTAATCAGGTTTTACCATCGTATCCAGGTCTTTAATGACATTCAAGCTAGGTTATACCCTTTAAGATTCTTTTTAGTATGAATACTGGCAGGAAAGGAATGATACTTATTTTATTCAGGATTTCATAATTATCCTAGATTTAATATAAATATAACTATGGCACAAAAAGGCCAAGTCACAAGGGCAACTTTAAATTATAAACCATGACTTTGTAGGATCACAGCATTTAGGCTTGAACGTTGTTCATTGCCTTTTCTTGACAGGGAGTTGTAGGCTATGACTGTCTTTTGTCTTATATGACAATGAATATGGCCCGTAAATATTGCATCCCTAATGGATGCTTAAATCACAAAATAAGAAAGGATTTCGGGAGAATCCAGTATAAGGATGATTTATGCGATTTTATCAAACCACGTCTGCCAGGAATGTTAACATATTACATATGTTAACAAGGATTTGAATCTTTTGAATAGATTCTGCCATCTTGGCCATGTCTGAAATGACACCCAGGCTAGGTTTTACTTTTAAGATTCTTTTTAATATTTAACGCAGAACAATCCTAATTGAGATGTTAATAAGGATCTAAATCTAATTGAGGAACTACCATCTTGGCCCTGTCTTAAAATGACACCCGAGCTAGGTCTCGTCCTTTTTTAGATTTTTGCCATTTTGTTATAATGGTAGATCTTACAAAAGGAATGTTATTTTAATTTATTTCATATATTATATTTATATACAAAGATATAAATGAAATTTAGATAAAACATCCCAATGATTTTTAAAGGAGGTACAGAATTGCCCTAAGCGGGACTTGAAAGAAATGATGTTGTCCCAAAAGGAACTGAAAGATAAATATGTCCTTATAAGGACTACTAAGGAAACGATCTTCAGCAAAAGGAGTTTCTTCTTCATTTTATTTCTGAATGCTTTCTCCTTGGTTGCACGTTAATCTTAGTCGCAGTACGAAGCTCGGACTTCCCTAGGCTTTAAATGGGGAGAATTTCCATTACGGCTTCTTTGCTTGGCGACATATTAAAATATAGAATTGAAAGCAATAATTCTCCGAATAGAGATGAGAGTATTCCTATGTTAAGTCTAGACTCAGAAGGTCAACGAATGTGCTACTGTGTCATTGAGATTAAACACAAAAGGCTAGTGTTTAATTCACTCAATGTTGGCTCTGATACCAACCTGTCACACCCCATATTTCCACGTATTACCGGTGGGCCCGGTGGGGAGTATCGTGACGTAGTTGATATCATCATAGTCAAACAACACAATTTAAATGCATAGCGGAAGCAAAAGATAAATATATTACAATCCGATATAAAGAGTAATATCAAGTATTACAAATACGGAATGTAAGGGATCCACAGGCGGATCAAAATAAAGAGATAAATTTGTTCAACAGACTTCAGGCATCTAAGCTTGCGAGACTTCTATTTGATGCTAGGAGAGACCAGCCTATTACGCGTAATACCTGCACTTAGTCTTTTTGGGAAAATACGTCAGTTTTCACTAGTAAATACAATTTAACTGGCTCATTTTGAAAAATGTTTTAGAAAATTGATTTGAGTGCGAATGGCACAAAACTTTTTATAACTTGGGATAATTATTTGAATATAATACTTGTAAAAGATTTACATGTTTCTTATGCATCCAGTAGCCCGGGTTGACAGCGGGTTAAAGATCAATAGACACACCACATGGTATAGTCCCGCAGCGGTTAAACCCAAAACCGGCGGTTATACCTTAATATTTATTTATGCACTAACGGGTGTACGCCTACACCCGCATGCTTAGGTCGTGGCCATTTCGTAAAATGATGCCAAGGATATCCGGGACATGGTCATTAGCCCCCCAAAGGCTTTAAGCAAACAAAACAATTTAAACGGGTCATTTCAATGATTTAACCTTCATACAATTAAAGATTCAATGCCCGACCAAGCGGTATTTGAATACACCGTACCCCAAGCCCGTATAGGGAAAATAAGTTAAAAGTATTTACCTGAGCAAATTTATATAATTTACCCCAGCCGTATACCACCAAGCAAGTACAGATAGCTTTTACTGGGCTCCTAAATCTGGAACGAAGGTTTTTAATAACCTATTAGATTCCTAACGGGTCTTTAATTAAGCGTAAGCTTAGACCGGTTAGTTTAAAGGAGTATACGGTTCAATACGCATGATTATGCGAAGACCGGATTAGAATGTGGTTTAGACCCGACAAGCTTGTATACTTGTGTAATAAGGGTAAACTAAACACATTCTGGATTTTGAGATAAAAATGATAAGGTTTGACCCGTTTCGGCTAATTTATACAAACTAGTTACATAAGCCGATCCGAACGCGAAAAGTGCGTAACGGGTAACCAAAAGAGTCATGAACAGGTTTCCTAAGTCAATATGCCTTAAATATGTTGTGATATCAGTAGGATACCTTCCATTATGCCCAAAACGAGTTTAAGACCAATTTATGCCCCGTAAGGGTATTTTGGTCATTTTAAAGGTTACAAAAGAGATTAAATATTATTCTGAGTTACAGGTCTGATTTAATCAGTAAATATACTTAATTTAATAAGTTATAACAGTAGGGTATCATATATATGTGAAATTTATTAATTATAATCATACTATGCACCGTAGGGGCATTTTGGTAATTTCACATAGGCTCAAAAGGTCAAAACTGAAAACCTGAGTTTAAAACTTTTCCTTACTGTTAAAATATAAAAAAAATATTTACTGAATATATCAGTAGGCATCAACCCATATATGTTTAAAATAGTTTTGATACATACTATGCGTTAAAAACGCTTTAAAAGGCGATTTGGAGCCATTTCCGGGTTTTCAATGGAAAGCTGATGTTTTTATTATTCCAGAAGGCTCAAAATATTTTATTTATCATATTAGATCAGTAGAAAAAGGTTTGGCATCAAAAGGATTTGTAAAACTCATTTCATAGCCCAAAAGGGCAAAACCGATAATTACTGAATCAAGCTTAGAACCCTATGTTATGCTCAGCGTAAAAATAAATAAAAATCTCTAAAAATCCCAAAATATTATTTTATATTAGTAGGTAAAAAGTTTGGTATCAAAAATTGGGTTTAGATAAGATATATGCTAATTATGTTGTTTAATTAATAAAAGCTTTTCATTTACGCTAATGAGCATAACTTCTAATCTAGACCTCCAACTGACGCCAAATTTTAGGGACAAGTTGATAACTCAGTAATAAAGATTATTGTCCTCTCACATTTTCAAATTTCTCGTTTTAGGGTCAAAAGGCATAATGGTCAACATTTAGGCATTTAACGGAAATACGCATGAACTAGGATTTCTATGGAACCAAGTTGTATAACCTTGGAGGGTTATACTAACTTATAATATGGTCCTAATGGAATCCTAAGGCATATCTAAACTAAGCTAAATCGGGTCAGAACTGAAAGTCAAAGCAAAAGTCAATCTTTTGCGACTTTCGGTTCCGAACCGAGCCTATACTTAGAATTGTCGGGTTGAATCATGCTTAGGCATGTTCAACTAATATTTACCAAGTTATTAAAGTGAGAAAACTGATTTTATGACTTTTATATTAATAGTTATGAATTTATTTAAAGACTAACCCGATTGACTTTTATTTGACCCGACAATTTAACTAAGTAAACATGGTAATTAGGAGGTGCCCCTTTAAGGGTTTAATACCTACCTAATTACGATCATGTAGCCATATTCGTTGCGAACCATGGCTCAACCGTTTAAAAGTCAAAGCGTTTATCGAAAACTCTTGACTTTCGGTTATAACCGCTAAAAATTAAACTAAGCACGAAAGGACACTTGCAAAGGGTCCAAGCAAGGAGGGAATTGATCTTGGATGTTCAGGTATGAAGCACAAGGGCCCCAACTTAGAACAATTAGATCAAGGTGTGGAATGGGAGCAAGATCAAGAGGGGTATTTATAGGTTTTTTAGAATCGTTAGGATCGTTTCTCGTAAACCGTGATCAAATCTGAGCCATACACCTCTTACCCATGGTTTACTAAACAATGGGCAGCCCCTAGAATCAAAAGTGTGAGACAAAGAGCAAAACAACAGCTGGTTTCTGGATTTTCTAGAACTGGCAACCTCATGCGGACTGTATGGGTTTCTGGATGCGGTCCGCATCCACCAGCCCAGCTCACAAATTTTCATTAGTTGTCACTTTTGGCCCCTGCACTTGATAAATGTCATTTTTGATACTTTTAAGGCCCGTTAAACCATTTTTAAGCCTCTACAAAGATTCCTAAGCATAGGGAACATGAAACATGCTCAAAAACATGTCGGATGACGGTTCGTTTGGTCGTACGGTCACGTTGTTCGGTTGATTACGACGAAACACGGACGGTCGCTAAAAACGATCCAAATTACGCGACGAATGGAATTTTATCAAGCCAAACACTAAAATAAAATGTTTTAGTGCTTACATAAATTTTTGGGTGACTGGGGATATTCAGAATGGGAGATCTGCGCGAAAGTGCAAACTTGTGCACTTTTTGACACTTTTAGTCCCTGTATGACATAAAAGTTTATTTTTACGCACCAAACACCTCTAAGCCTATATCTAAGCTATATAAAGGATAAATAGGGTATGTTTAACTCATGGTCATATGCCGGAAGGTCCGATACCCTACGAATTGACATACTTTTGCAATTTGACGCAATTAGTCCCTTAATTGCGCAAAGTAGCGCAAAATGTCATTTAATGATATCCAAGCCTTCCATGGCCCATAATGGGAATTACCAAGCATATGTTTAAATATTACTACACTCCCGTTCACTTAAATGGTCACCAAAAGGCGTAGATTCAAAAGTTGACGCTTTAGGCCCCTCTATTGCGCAAACTTGCGCATCTCATCATTTATTAGCATTGAAGCCTCATCTAATCCATCGTAGGCATTCTTGGAAGTATTATTAAACATCACGATGCTTCATGCTTGCTAAAAGGTCATTCAGCGGTATAATTAAACATATTGACACTTTTAGTCCCTCAAACTTGCAAAGTTGCGCGTAACTTTACTTATAGGCATAAAACCTTAGTTAGCCATTATTTGGCATTCCCGAGAGTATAATCAAATATCATGAAGCTCCCGGTTTGTTAAGAGGTCACTCAGAGGTAAGAATTAACATGTCGACGCTTTTAACCCTTCATTGCGCAAACTTTCAATTAATTCCACAAACGGCTACACTCGATCGACAAGCGGCTCATTTGTGAACATAAATATTGTGAGAGGTTATTTAGAAACTTATTTTAGGTATGATAACACTTCCAGTCCTTTCATAATCAAAGTTTTCAATTTTTCGAAAAATTAGTCCCTAAATTTCAATATTGGATTTTATTAGGGTTTATTACACGTGTCAATATATCATTGGACGTGATTTTACGAGATGTTACAACAACTGTTTAAGTCCAAACCTCTGATATAAAAGGCCAAACATCTGTTAAAGGCCAAACATCTGTTTAAGCCTGAACAGATGTTTAACTTACTAAGATCTACTGTCTTCTCACACTGTTTTCCTCTTCAAAACACTGTTCAACCTAACATGGGTTTCCATTAACTATTGACCAAAAGGCAAACAGATGTTCAAACCACTGTTTGTTATTGAACTTTTTTACAAAATTACATAGAATTCAAGAAAATGAAACAATGACTTAAAGAACTATAATTTAACACATAATCTAATTGGGCAAAGCAATCTATTATCTCACAATTCCCTGGTTTTTACAACATGAAACACAACATCATCATGCCAAATACAGTCATATATATCCATCCATTATTCTGAATTCATAAACCTAAAAATGTAGAAGAACGTCACATTTGCAATTAATAAACCAAGTTTCTACTAATTGCAGTTACTATTAGCAAAAAGAAACATCATATCATTTATATATAAAACATAAAGTGCTAATAACAGTGTTTTATCCTGTTAGCCATACATAGCAACAAACCATTAAGTTAATAATTTAAAAAAAAAAGCATACAACATCACCATCAAAAAATTCATAGTTATAGTATCTGATATCAGAACATACTTAAATGTCTTTGTTAAATTGACGTAACTTGATTTAATATGATCTTCTGTTGCGAAGACACGTATGTGAAGTGCAACATATCACCAAACCTGAAGTTATTGTTAGTCATAAACTTTTGCCAACCGTCCAACGCATAACGTGGGTTCAATTCATTTAACTCCGACTTAACATCATAAACCTCCACAACTCCAACCATGTTTTGAACTTTCAAAGGATGAAGATCAAGAGAAAGACCTACTCGTCTGGCAACTTCAGCAGGAAGACGCTACATGTATTGTGTGGAGAAAAATAATAGTCAGACAAATAAACATAAATCATTAGTTTGTTATAAAAAATGGTATACCAGCCTATAGTCTCCTTTGCGATCAAAATGAAAGAACTCAGGGTCGAGAAGATGTCCAGAATGTTTTTTTCAGTCTTTGCAATCTTATTTCTACGGTTAAGCTTTTCCTGAACGTTGGCGGCTCTCTTCCCCTTGATGAAAAAGTAAACATATACATGTGAATTAAAGGAATGTTGAATATATGCACAAAAAAAAATAGTTTATATAACATATACTAACTAACTGGCAAGTATAGACACCTTAACTTTATGAACAAATGAAGAACATCCAATATGATCACTTGTGTCGACATGTAAGGCAGCATTTCCCTTAGTCCTATTCTTGACCATCTCCTTTCTTTCAGAAGTAACTTTACCTTTCTTCTTAACATGTTGTCATAGAGTAACTTTAATAACAATAGTAATATAACAATCTTTAAGATGATAAACTTACATCTTGGGTTTTGTCCAATCGTGAAGACATGCGTCTCTTCGACGTGCATTCGGCATTGGTTGGTAAGTTCTTGTAAATAATACATTATTGGATAAATATAACATCAGTAAACAGCATTACTAATGAAATAACGGTTCTACCTTCACCTACAGACACAACTTCTTCATCCTCATAGATGTCCTGGTCAACACTAATGAAATAATTAATATAATGCTAAAAAATTAAAACTTTTATTGCTAATGCTAAATACTTACGTACCTTGAATGCATTCTTAACATAATCAGCCTTCGATATCTCAAGTACACTATCATCGTCAGATTCAGGTTTCTTCAAAAAGCAAATCTCAGTCTCATCTCTATAAACTACTACCTCAAAAACAACATCATCAATTCTGCTAAACACAAGCAAATCATCCTCCAGTATCCCAACATCGTTGCACATTTCTGGCTAGCCTCTAGCAAATACAAAGTTGGTATCAACCTTACACGCCTCAACATTCCAATAGGAACCCTTATAACAGATTTGAAATTTGCCACTTGGTGGGCTGTTTACGTAAAATTGTTTAATGAAGCAGTCTTCGATTACCTGCATAAAATTAAAAATAATGAATACTATAGGTGAAGTATGTAACTTATGAGAATAAGTGTTGACACGTTAAAGATGCAAAAGAATTGAAGTTAAGATCAATATTCATACCGTAAAACCAAATCTTGCATAACGATTAAACGTGAAATAAGATTCACCACACATACCATCAACAAAACACGAAAGTTCAAGTCCAAAATCACCTAACGGTTTGAAAACCAACAAAGTATCCCTCGGCAAATTGAGATCTTTAACAACATTGTCCCAACCATCAGTTATTATTGGCGTTGAATTTTCTGTTCTGACCCTCACAACCCATTTTTTACCAGACTCATGATATAGTCGCAACCTATTTTTTTGCCAACAATCTCCCCACTTTTGATTAGCAAAGAATATAGGTACATCCTGTATATAATTTTTAAATAGTATAAGAAAATATAAACCATAAGAACTATTAAATATATATCCAATAAAAATAAATTATGTACGTAAAAACATGTCATACCAGTTTCAAAGATTCTGGGTTATCAAGAAACTTGACAAATGTAGTATAGATCATAAAACCTGAATCAGTAAAGATGTTAACAGATTCTAATTAAAAAGTTGGCTTCGAAAATGAACATTAACTTTTTGTATTAACAGAGTATGTAGTGAAATTAATCATAGAAACAGAGTATGAGTTAAAATTTTTCTGCAAATAATAACTATTTTAACATGTTCTCAACAAATGATTCAAACACCTAAGTAAACTCTTCTTGAATGTATAGCAATAAACATTTAAAATCGTATTAGTAGCAAGATGGGATTTGAATTAAGATCGGTAAAACAATATAAAGTTCATTACAATATGAATGTACATACCAGTTGCTGAAGAAAAGTTAATAAAACCTCAGGTGATTGAAGTGTAGAAGACGGAGAATAAGAAAATTGAAACCCTAGAAAATGACTGGGAAGAAGAGATTTTTGAAAGAAGAGATGATAGATGTTTGATGTGTAATGATGATGAAGAAATAATGACGGTTGTGTTTTTCTCTTCCCATATTTTCAACTGATGAATTGAATTTGTTATTTACATTTACATTGAGATACAAGAGTAAAGTGGATGATTAGTTGAATTGATTTGGTATTCAAATTAACAAAGAAAAATAATTTTTCTTATAGCAAAGCCATTAACATACCATATTATTTCAATGCTTTAAATCATGTATTAATCATAATTAGCTTTTAACATAAGTAAGTTTCATGAGCTCGGGAAGCAATGTCGGGTGAAAATCTAGTTTTATCTATTATAAGTAGCTTTTAACATAAGTAGTTTGACTTTGGTCAAACAGACTTTGATCAAACAGCGTTTTAACATTGCTCAAACAAGGTTTTATCTATTATAAGTAGCTTTTAACATAAGTAATTTGACTTTGGTCAAAAAACGTTTTAACATTGCTCAAACAGTGTTTTATCTATTATAATTAGCTTTTAAGATAAGTAGTTTGACTTTGATCAAACAGACTTTGGTCAAACAGCGTTTTAACATTGCTCAAACAGTGTATTAACTTTGGTAAAACAGACTTTCAAACCACTAAGAATCATATTTTTACAAACAGTTGTTTGACATTGGTCAAACTGTGGTTTGACTTTGGTTAAACATATTTTTCGCTCGTGTAGGTTTGAAATTGATAAGTTCGTAGCCTCTTTTGCAGTCCAAATACGGTATAATTTTCTTGCATATTGATAGTGAACACGGGGATCTTTAGAATTGTCTGCGTTGTAAATTACTTATGAATAAATTTATCACACATTATTCTGAGATGCAAAATACAACAGAGTTTATAAAATTTAAACCAAATAAAATTTAAACAAAATAGTAATTAAGAAAATATATATACAACTATACTTAGAACGGTGGAAGCGAAAACTCAGAAAAAACAATGATTACAAGCTAGTAAAAATTCTTTGTAAACAACATTAGAAGTCTTATTTGTTGGTTTTCCATCAGCGTCGAATATTAGTATTTTAACGCCTTCTCTGGTCTTGACCCTTGATAATGCAACATACAATTGACCATGAGTGAAGACAGGATCTTTCAAATAAAGACCAACCTTTGATAACGATTGTCCTTGACTCTTGTTAGTTGTCATAGCAAAACAAACTGATAAAGGAAATTGTCTTCGTTGAAATTGAAAAGGTATTTTTTTGTCAGACGGGATCATATTAATCCTTGGAATAAAAACTCTCATGCCAATGTTACCACCAGATATAACTTCAGCTTTTATAACTCGTTTACCAAGAAAAGTAATTTGAAGCCTTGTACCGTTACATAACCCTTTCTGTTGATCAATGTTTCGAAGAAGCATCACAGGAACACCAACTTTAAGAACTAATCTGTGATTAGGCAAGCCAGAAATCTTAAGAGCATTCAAATTTTCTGTTGAGTATAAGCTTTCTTGAAAAGAATCAAGAATTTGTTCAGTTTGACATATACTATCAGAACTCAGATACTCTTTCGCATCACCAGGAAATAACGAAAGCAATCGATCATTAATTTCATGAACTACCTCATTTTTGGGTGCTAGAATTGCTCGCTCGGAAAAAAATCCAGGAATCCTAAATGGTTCAATAATTGAAGGATATACAAAGTCAATTAAACTTTGTATCTGGTCACAAATATCGATGATTAGTAAATCATCTGGTATCTCTATAATGGTGTCACCATCATTATCATCTCCAACGTTTCCTTCACCAATATCAATAAGCCATTTTGCAAATTCTCTGATAGACTCCATATTTGAACTTTCAGCTCCAATAGTTAGACGCATGTTTTTAGTCAGCCGTAAGAGTCTGCATTTTGACCATATATATGAAGAGCTTAAAGATGCACTAACAATTTCTTGTCTAGTACCATTAGGAATAACAGGTAGTATTTGTCTAAAGTCACCACCAAATACAATAACTTTACCTCCAAAAGGAATATCCGAACGAATACTCCTACCTTCCGAAAATACGTCGGTCATCATCCTATCTAAAGCTTCAAAGGCATGTTTATGTACCATCAGTGCTTCGTCCCATATGATTAATTGGGTTTCCTTTAATAATCTCGCAATATCACTATTTGGCTTAATATTGCACATTGAATCTTCTGTTAGATTAATGGGGATATGGAACCGAGAATGAGCTGTCCTTCCACGGGAAAGTAATAACGAAGCAATACCACTTGAAGCCACATTTAAAACTATTCCATTTCTACATCGAACAGCTGAAGCCAAAGTCTTCCATAAAAAGGTTTTTCCAGTTCCACCGTAACCATAGACAAAAAAAGGCCTCCTTTACGCCCTACAACTACTTCCATTATTTCATCAAAAACCGCTCGTTGTTCATCTGTAAGAGATTGATGCAACCTGTTAAACTCAGCTTGTACTTCATCTAGGTCATGTGACAGCTCTTCATTGATCAGACGATTAGAAGCATCACGTAAGGAATCGTCATCAGGGTACGATATAGTGACAAACCTTCGTAATGATGAACCATTGGAAATTAAATAGTTTTCAATTTTGAACAAAGTAAGGTTCTTAATCTGATATTCAGGAAGCACTAACCTAGCAAATAAAAAAATAACATTATTAATTAAAAAATCAAAATGTAGTATGTGAAATAAAAAAGATAGATTAGAACCTGAAATATTTGTTTCTTTTTGACGTCTATAAACAATATCATCACCTAAGTATTTCCACGTATTCTCCCAAACAAATTCTGGCCGAGATAGAGTATTTGACAAAAGCAGGGTAGCAAATAACGCTCGAAGATACCCAGCATGTCCTTTAAAACTTGCTTCTTTAATGGCCTCAACGTATTCATTGTTATCATCTAAGAGTCCCATCGCATAGCAAGCATCTCTAAAAGTCGGGAATAATTGACCGTTAACTGTACGTATCTCCTCGAATGATCTAGGCCCTTTAACTTTATTGAGTAGTATCCTCAAAAAATAAGGTTCGCCCAATGCAAGAGATACAGAATGAATCCGACCAACACACTGGTACGACTTACATATCTACCAACATCTATCTTTAAGTATCCAAACAAATTTGGAAGGAAACTCAACATAAGTCAGCTTTCTAGCATCTTCATTTGTCTCGTTCAACTTCATCTATTGCACAAATATTGAAGAAGCAACAGAAGGCTTGCTTAAAACATTATCAATATCGTCATCCGCACCATAGACAACATTCTGTTGGCCCGACAAATGAAAGGGAAGCCTCATAACAGCATGATACCTATAATGAACCTTATTAGAGAATATTCTCCAGGATGCCTCACAAGTTGAAATATATCTACAATCATAATACTCCTTGATCTTGTCCTTTGGCTTTTCTTTGATGGTTGAACCGTCAATTTGAAATTCACATTTTGCTTAATTCAAATGTCCAAAGCTCAAGAAATTAGCATTAATTACTGATTTGATTTGAAACAAATAGTTATCAAGATTTTTTTTTATTTTTTAATTTAACTTTAAATTTTATCATGAAAACAATGTTGGAGGAAGTCTTATGTCATTGGAATGTAATGATTAGGTAAAATGGTAATTTGATTGTAATTCTAGTTTTCATTTGATAATTTCAATCTATCACTAATTAACACCATCAATAATAAAAATGTGAGCAGTGACTGTTTTTTAGGGAAACCGCTGATGGTCAATATCAGTGGATGTCAACAATAAAAAAGTGAGCAGTGGCTATTTTTTCCTATCAGTGGATACCTAACAGTTTTTGAAACACTGATGTTTGGTGAGTCAATGGTCAACACAAAGATTGAAGAAACAGAGGTTGTATTTCAGCAGTGGATAACTTTTAACAATCAAATGTTTGAACCAATTTCAAGAATACTATACCCAAACAATCAAGATGATGAGCTTAATAATCATCCAAGTGTACTTGATTTTTATTTATTAGTATAAAGATGAAACAACTGTTCAATTTATAGTACAGATCAAACCACTGAAGTGATGTGATAAATATTGTTACATATAAACACTGTTGTGATAAACACTGTTACATATAAACACTGATGTCATAAAAATTGTTACATATAAAACACTGAGGTGATGACATCTAACAACCTAACAGACTATAAAACACTGATGTGAAAAACACTGTTACATATAAACACTGTTAACATAAACAAAGATAGAATAACTAATGTTGATGCTGAACCACTGTTGTTGTTGGACAGTGTTTCACCTTTGGTTGATCAGGCCTTTGGTTCATTGGTGCTTGTCTTCAACAGGACTTTGGTCTTCATCAGTGGTTTGGTAATTGAACAGTGGATGATGTTGATCAGACTTTGTGTACAACCATCGTCATATCCAACAGTTGTTAGGCGGATCAATGTTTTGCCTTATTAACTTGTTATAACCACTGTCATTGTAGGAAACTTAGCTGGGCAGTGCTTATTGTGGATCAACGTGCAGCTTCAACAGCCAGATCAACATCATGTTTATCTCCTTCAGCAATATCCACTATGTTTTATTCGGTTCTTGGATCAAACATCTCTAGCGATTTCCCTTTTCATCAAAACAATTAATATGGAAAAAACACGTGGAACTAATAGCAAAAAGTACACCTGAAACAGAATCATCGATTAATAATAAAAAAACATGTGGAATTAACAATGCATATATTACTGAAGGAAACTTACGGTGCTGATTAAGAAAACTCCGTTTAATTGCTCAAATTGAGATGACGGGTGATCTGCAAGCGATTACAAATGAATCAATGCATCAATAAACGGTAAATCAAAACGTTACAAATACCAAAAAATAAATCACACCAATTGAGGTTACCTTGGTGTTGTGTAATCACTTTGATGTCCATGACAACAGCACCTTCATAAAAAACAATGTAAAACTGACTGTAAGATTAAAACATTCAATGACTTACAGTACACGGGTCCAAATGATCTCAATCATGCACTAAAATTCCTATACTCATCTGAGATTGTCTTCCGCTCCCCATCTTAATTCGTCTCTCCACAACTTTAATTGTAAAGAAAAGGGAAAAAATCAAATACATGACTAAGACAACCTCATTGAAAGTGGGATTGTAAATGAGTACCATACCGAATAACAAAAAGGGATGAAGCCTAAACGTTTGGGCTGGTATCACCTATCAACAGACCTGGTATCACCTTTCACATTTCCATCTCCTCAACAATCGTCCGGCAGAGGTTGCTTCTAATCAACAAACTCTATAAAATAATAATAATAATAATAATAATAATAATAATAATAATAATAATAATAATAATAATAAAATAAACATAACATCTATATATTCTGCTTGGATTGCTAGAATAATAGTATGAAAGTTGAAATAAAACAGAGGATCAGGAAACATATGAGCATAAAAAATTACTAACATGGGTAAATAAATCAACAAAAAAGCTTGTGAAAGACATAAACTACAAACATATCAAAATCAGTCTACTCGTAATCATATGATACAACAAAGCAAGCATCTGAATAAACAATAACAAAGGAAAGACAAAATCAAAAGCTACAAACAAAGTTAGGGGTGTGCACGGTTCGGTTCGGTTTTTGGGTAAAATCAAAACCGAAACCGAAATGTCGGTTTTCGGGTTTTAAAAACCGTTCGGTTTCGGTTTTTTTCGGTTTCGGTTTTTCGGTTTTTACGTCGGTTCGGTTCGGTTTTTCGGTTATTTCGGTTTTTGGAAAAAAATTATTTAAGATTCAAAAAATAAAAAGTATAATTTATATTATAACAATCATTTTATATGTGTATCATTTAAGTTATTTTAGTTAACCTCTTTAATTAATATTGTTTACATAAACCTAACCTTCTAATCTATTTTTTTGTTTCTTCAAAGTTTTTATTAAATTTAATTTTATATTAAATTTTGTTATATCTTATAGGTAATAATAAATCATTTCAGTTATAATGTTTTTATTATAAACACTTAACATTCAAGAATAAAATTAACATTTTCTACTAGCATTGGGTTAAACACTTAAACAATTTAAGCTTATACATAAAAATATATGGATTGTACCTTATCGGTTCGGTTCGGTTTTGTTCGTTATTGAAAACGTTTATCCGAAAACCGAACCGAAATTTTCGGTTATTAAAAATCCGAAAACCGAACCGTCGGTTTTTGTTTCGGTTCGGTTTTTTCGGTTTTTCGGTTACGGTTCGGTTATTTCGGTTTTCTTGCTCACCCCTAAACAAAGTTATTCATAAATTTCAGATATATACAATAATAAAAACATTATTAGAACATACCAGTGTCACCGATTAACAGGAGCTTGTACAAAAGGGTTCATCGAGTACGATAAGAAACCCTAGGAGACCTGCTTCTTCTTCTGAGGGTACAAAAGGGTTCATCGTGTTCAGTATGAGAAAATAGATAAAACGAAATAAAATTTCTGAATGAAAAAATAGATCTTACATGATTATTCTCTTCTTCAACCACTCGACGGTACATGATTTAGGGTTTCAAACGTAGATTTATCCAATAGAAGTAACCTCTGCCGGACGTTGTTGAGGAGATGAAAATGTGAAGAAGGAGAAGGATGAACATCAGAGAGAAAGGGGATCTGAACATCGATGGAATAGAGCAGAGCAGATGGAGAGAGAAAGTGGGAAGCCCTAAATGAGTAAATGAGGGAGGATATAAATAAAAGAGGGCAATGGTACTGTTGGGCGGAAAAAGGGGAAAAACAATGCCCTAATTAAATAACACGTGACCTAAATCACTTTCATTTATTATATACTTGATTCCAGTGGCCCAATATAGCACTAATAATTTCCCACAACACACGCAATGATATCATTTAGCCCAATAAACCACATGGATATTCCATGAAGCCCAATAAAAGAAACTACAAAAGAACTCGTCTTCCTTGCGTAACCCTCACACATCTGGCAGCCGTTTCTTCTTCTAGAACCTCCGATCGTCTTACCTCTTCTCCAATCAACACACACAGACCTTCACTCTTCAATGGCGAGCAACGATCCAGAGCACAGAGAGGAGGAAGCTGCTGCAGCTGAAGACGAAGACACCGGAGCACAGGTTGCTCCGATCGTCAAGCTTGAAGAAGTTGCGGTTACTACCGGTGAAGAAGATGAAGACGCTATACTTGATCTGTAATGTTTCGTTCTCGATCTTCATCTGTTGGTTAATTTTGTTTATTTATGAGATTTTAGTAAAGCGAAGTTGAAATTTTGTTTTATTTAAGGTTTTGATTTGATATTTTGCGAGTTTTCAGTAAAGCAAAATTGTGTTTGTTTACAGTTTTGATCTGATTTTGATTTTTTGAGTTATTAGTAACGTAAAATCGTGTATGTTTACGTTTTTGGTTTGATTTTTTTTGAAACGAAACAGAAAGGTTGTTTGTTTACGTTTTTGAATTTTTTTATGTTGTGTTTGTTTCTGGTTTTGATTTGATTTTTCGAGTTTTAATTTTGCTTGTTTATAGATTTGCTTTGTTTTGATTTTTCAGTAAAGAGAAATTGTGTTTGTTTACAGTTTTGATTTGATTTATTTCGAATTTATTTGTGTTTAATAGATTTGATTTGTTTTGAGTTTTCAGTAAAGAGATTTTGTGTTTGTATACAGTTCTGATTTGATTTATATCCTGTTTTAATTGTGTTTGTTTTATTGTTTATGATTTGATTTGATTCATTTTGAGTTTAAGTTAAGCGAAAAGTGTGTTTGTTTACGGTTTTGATTTGATATTTTATGATTGTTCAGGAAAGCGAAGTTGTATCGATTCGATAAGGATGGGAACCAGTGGAAGGAACGCGGTGCTGGCTCGGTTAAGTTTTTGAAGCACAAAAAGACTGAGAAAGTTCGCCTTGTTATGCGTCAATCGAAAACCCTAAAGATCTGCGCGAATCATCTAGGTATAAGCTAATATGGTTTTCTTTGTAATTGTGTTAACCGATTATGTGATTGATGTTAAGTTAGAATTTATTTAAACTTAATTTGAATTTCTTATGGCGTTATTGTAGTTATCTCTAGTATGTCGGTGCAAGAACACTCCGGTAATGATAAGTCATGTGTGTGGCATGCTGCTGACTTTTCTGATGGTGAGCTTAAGGATGAACTTTTCTGCATCAGATTTGCTTCAGTTGAGAGTAAGTTTTTTTTTAATTATTACTTTTATTGATTGATTTTATAGATTGTTATGAGCTTTTATATCTGTGCATTTGTAGTGTTTGATTGCCTTAAATAGCTTTTCAAGTTGTTAACCACTACTTTAACGATAACATATGACTTTTAATCTTGTTTTTTTTAAAAGTGTGTGACCCTTGTTGTGTTTTGATATCAAAAGACAATGCTATGCAAGGCGTTTGTAATTTAAAAACTATTAACGCTTATTTATAGATGATAATTGAACTTGTTAAATTTCCAGTGCTCTTATTTGAACGTTTTTTGAACTTGTTAAAACCCATTGCTCTTATTTGAACG
Source organism: Helianthus annuus (assembly GCF_002127325.2). Taxonomy (NCBI): domain Eukaryota; kingdom Viridiplantae; phylum Streptophyta; class Magnoliopsida; order Asterales; family Asteraceae; genus Helianthus; species Helianthus annuus. Next base: position 90,502,090 of record NC_035443.2, read on the forward strand.
TTTATTTATAGATATTAGAGTAAATTACTTTTTGAGTTCTTGTGTTTTAGTGGTTTTAACCACTTGAGTCCAAAATCAGAAAGTTTAACGCCCTGAGTCCCTAGCCATTTATTTTGTAACGTTTTGAGTCCAATTTTGTTCATTTTATAACGATTTGAGTCCAAAAAATTGAACTCAAAAGGTTAAAATTTGGACTCAAAAGGACTCAAATGGTTAAAGAAAATGCTTATAGGGACTCAGGTCGTCAAACTTTTTGCTTTTGGACTCAACTAGTTAAAACCACTAAAACACAGGGACTCAAAAAGTAATTTACCCTAGATATTATATGAACTTGTTAAAACCCAGTGCTTTTATTTGAACCATTGCAGTTAACGATGTAATTTTTACAAATATGTGTTGTTGCATAAGGTGCCGCATCACCTAATGCATATCAACTTCAACCATATGATCTCGTAACAGTATCATGTGATGAGTGTTATGCAGCTTTTTAAAACCATGCTTTTCATCAGCATCTATTACTTGCAATAGATTTATACATAATGTTTTGTTCAAATCTTGAGACATACAATTATGGATCTGTTACAATTTCATTAGATGATAGGAGTGATCACATGTTTTTTTTGCCTTTTCTGTATTGGACAGTCTTCTTTATGCTTGGTGTCGGGTTGTAACAAAAGACCTTAGGCTTCTCCCGACATGTGTCTCCATAGATCCAATAACATTTCTGTTCTTTCATCCCACTTCTTGCATATGATCAAAGCTATATGCTGATCATTCATCTGCAAAGTTTTCAATAATGTACTTTTTTATTCTACTTTTATGATTTGCATTATTGTCTAACATGTTCTTTTTTTTTAGATTGCAAAAAGTTTATGGAAACATTCCAAGAGGTAGCCGAGTCGCAAAAAGACAAGGAAGAGAATAAAGACGCTTCCGATGCTGCTGAATTGCTTGATAAGTTAAGAGTCGAAGATAAAAAGGAGGAAGAGAAAACTGAAGTTAAAAAAGAGGTGGCAGAAGAAGTTAAAGTCAAAGACGAGGCACCCAAAGAAGCTGAGACGGTCAAAACAACTGATCTTGAGAAGAAAGAGGAATAGTGGTAACATTGCATTTTTATGAAAATGATCTCTTGGTACGGTAGTATTAGTGTCGAGAGGCTAAAAACGGTGCAACGTGGTGCATGTTGCAGGATTGGAGTCTGGTCGGTTCTGTTTGGGTCTGGGTTTGGTTGAAGAGTCTGGTCAGGTGCAATGTGAGTATGAGTTGGTCAGGTTGGTCAGTTTGTGTTTTATTTTGGGTGGTCTTGTCTGTTTTTAGAGTCAAGTTTGGGTATAGATATATGGATTTACAGATATTTTTTACATCTGGTTCGGGTTGGTTTTCGAGTTAATGCTTATATGCATATGTTTTCTACTGTTTGGGTCGTTTTCGATTTATTGGTTTTGAACTTGTTATTTATTATTTCTAATTATCTATTTCTTTTACTCAAATAAAAGGAAAGTTCAATTAAAAAAATTCAACTCTCCAATAAACTTGAGTTCACCAACGGATATTCAATACAAAACCATCTTTAAATAAAAATCGTGACATACATGGAAACTTTGTTTTTTTAACTTTGAGGTTCCGATGTTATAAATACCGGTATGTACCTGTCGGTAATACCGGATACTGGACCTGGGTCTGTACGAAAAAGCTGGTGAAACTAGATAACTTATACGGTGTTATGTTATATACTGCTGGTAAAATCTTTAAATTTAATTTTTATATTTTATGAACATATGATATCGAAGTAATAACCGAAAGTATTCTTGGTAATTAACCTAGCGTTCCTTATGGAATTATATATGGTTAACTAGTCAACTTAGTTTAACCGCCCAATACAACTTGTTAAAACAAGCTCAACCTGGTATAGTTAAAGCATTCACTGTCCATGACGTCTGCCTCTAATTCATGTTGGTATTTCTCCATAACTCTTGTGGAAACGTTCTCCTCTCTTACCCCTCGGTCTTTTCTTTTCATTGGTTATCATTTGCATACGCATATCTCTGACGTTTCTATCCTCTCTCTACCATGAGAGCCACAGACCGATAGTAGTGCCTAGTTTTTCCCTTTTCCCGGTTTTAGTTGTGTACATCTTTCTTTCTTGGATATCCGTGTAGACAGACAGACAGACATCTTTCCCTTGTATGGATTCCTGTGATGCCTGTAGCCTCTCTCTCTCTGCCATGAGGGTCACATACCACATTGAAGATGCTCTCTCTTTTGAAAATGTAGTTATAAACGCCTTGATCCAGACACTTTCCTAGTGTAAGCTTATTTTTATACAAGGCTTTAAATAAATTTAACAAAGTTGTTATGACGTGAAAGGTAAACTTTATGCAAGTAACCAGAAGTCGAAAAGCAATTTTAAATGGTAACCACAAGCTTTTGAGATGAGTGTAATATTATGGGTGAATGGAAAAGGGGGAATTATGAAAAACAGTTCATTTATCCATTTATTTATTTTTGTTTTGCGAAATCACAAACAATCGAACCGAATAGCTGAAGAAAATAGTGGGCTGTTATTGTTGTGTGCCCGATATGGGCTGCTGATACACACTTTGGACTTGAATTAATTCGACGGGTCTTTTTTCCAAACCAAGCTGGCCCCAAAGGCTTTTATTTTACTTTACATTGATGGCATGAGTTGGTTGTAAAGTTGTGAGGGTGTATGGTCCCTAATCTTGTGCTGATTACATGAGATAGCCTCAGGCCGGAGGGTGGTTACAAGGAGAACCCTCTATTCTCATACTTGTGATGAGCTTCACGTTGTGTTGATTGTTTTGGAGGATCATTGCAGCTATTTGTCGAGAACGAAAGATTAACCTTATTTGGACGAGACACAAACCACAGGCTAATCTCATGATTAACTTGGTGTTTTTTCATTGGTGACCACCGATTTTTACAATCACTTTTTTCATCTTCTTTCTGAGCTATATCTGATCTCATGGCAGATCAGGACATTCCATTCTCACCTCTTGGTCCACGCTCTCAGACGGGCCAGGTTGCGGACAATACGCACGTCCAAAACCATTCGATTGACGAGTACGTCGAAGGCGAGTACACAGAGATTGGCAGCATGCACGCGAGTGGGACGTGCCCCACTCCCAACATGACCGCAACAAGCCATGACGTAGGGCCATCGGCGACGTTAGCGTCATTATTTCCAAAAGGGGAAACTCCCGCTTCTTGGTTTATAAAAAGTCAAGCTACGTTAAACGCCATGTACGCGCAGATGTGCGCGAAGCAAGGACAAACCCCAGTGCAAGCGCAACAAAGTCCAGCATCAACACCAATGCCAAGACAGTTGCATTACAACTCTCCTCATCATGAGTGCGCTCCGTCTCATGTCCCTTCTGAGCATACAGGCAGATACCAGCAATAGAGGTCGCTATCGCCAACGCGACAAAGTGTCCATACCATGCCCGACACGCGCATGGACACATGGAGGTATCATGAAAGTCAACACACTCAGTCTCATAGGCGAACTTCGATAAAGTCAAGCTACGTTAAACGCCATGTCACACCCCTTTCTGCGGCGGAAGCACGAGGTGTGATCATGAAAGGTTCTCATTGCATACGAAAGGTAAACATACTACATGCTCATGAAAATAACTTCAAATACCATAACTTGAAATCATAAGTTAGCGTTTACAACGCGAGTTAACATAAAACATTGTCTTAAAAGGTTTACACTTTATTTAAAGACAAACACAAGCGACATCCACGAGCATAAGAGAGACCACGCGCACATCCATCCTAGTTACCTGAAATACATGTGAGTTTTGGAAAAACGTCAACATAATGTTGGTGTGAATTCATGCCGTTTTGTTTTGCACTTTTGTATACTTTGTATGAAAACATATTTTGTGAATAAATCGAGTTTTCATTAAATCCAGTTTCATGTGTACACCACGTACTCATGTATGATTCAAATTCTTCTAGAGTACCCCACGTACTCAAGTATAATCCATGCTTTTCTTGAGTACCCCATGTACTCAAGTATTCATCAAGTTTTAGAATGGTATGAGTTTTTATGTAAATTAAGTATTCCTGTATGTATCAGGATTGTTAATGGGTTGCAAAGCCATTAACATGTGACACGACATAGGAAGTCACCAAACCTTAGTCATTTAATTGGTATATTCTGAGACACAAAAGCACTACTCGATACTCGCCCTCATCGAGAGTGTGGCTGCCCGGCACCCGTTAGATCTAACCTTTTGTTCTGCGGTCTAGGTATATTGTTGATTAATGGTGCTTCTGTACCCTATTCGTGACACGATTCCTCGCATCATTTTTCATAGCGCATCCTACTTGGTACTCGTTTCTCACCAAGCGCGCTTCTCATATTCCTATTTCACAACACACTTGGTACTCGTTCTCACCAAGTGCGCTTCTCGTTTTCTTATTTCACAACACACTTGGTACTCGTTCTCACCAAGTGCGCTTCTTGTATTCTTATATCGCTACACACTTGGTACTCGTTCTCACCAAGTGTGCTTTTTATTATCATACCATGTGTTAAACATAAAAATATCTGTAACATGTATTTCACCCCCGAAGTTATAAAACTGAAAACAGTTAAGAGAAAAGGGGGAGCATGAACTCACAACTTTGCGTTCCTTGCGTCGTAAACTTCACCGGTTTTGCTTAATTAACGTCGTAACCTATACGCGTTTTCTTAACGTTAGTCACTAGACTTGCGTCGCACAAGTTCAGTCACTCACTTTCGTGTATATTTTCTTGTGTTAAAAATATTTTATATTTTTAACTAAATGTCTTACTTATATTATTTTCTCACAAATAGATATAAGTCTTTTGTGTTTTGCACTTTGCACCCGAATTATGCGTCTAGTATATTGCATGTGTATTTTCATGTTTATACTCCTCATGAGTGTTTAGTGTATTTTTACGTCTTAATACGCTAGCACGTATAACACATACTATATACACTTAGCACAAAAGTTGGTGATAAAATAATATATATTTTTCTCTCAAAAATATACATACTTATATCCATTTTTATTCTTGAAGAAATCCTCATTTCTTATCACCAAAAATTAGGGAAACCTTGGTAATACTCTTAAATACATTTTTAGGGAATAAGTTTCTCAAAAACTTATATTTTTCTAAGTATCAAAATTTATAAAAATTTTGGCAGAGTTTCCCCTAAAAATGGAGGTTTCCCATGTTTTCAAAACATGTGTTTATTTTCTTTTAAATCGTCAACAATCATCAACAACACTTATCAACAATAATCATCCACGAATATCACTAATTTCTCCATTTCATGAACTTGGTTATTTACTAAAATTGTGTAGTAACTTACTAGCACATTTAGTAAGTCTTGTTATCTTTAAAAATAAGTTTAGTTTCTTAAAAACCCTATTTTCAAAGAATATAAAGTTTCACAACTTCTAGTCGGTTTTTACGAAAATTATTTCTTTGTTAAAACTTTTGTTACACAAGTGTCCATACACTTGTTTGTTCACAAAAATCACTTTTGTTTGTGTAAGATCCGGTTTAGAACATGTGGTTCCTTTTGACGCTTGGTCTTTTGAAAATACCACTTGTAGATACATAGATCGGCAAGTTTTAAACACTATTTTACAAGTAAAAATACTTTTACACAAGTTCATGTTTCTCGTGTGGTAGAGTTTCACCTTTTAACCCTTGTACCGTCCGAAACAAGCTTATGTCAAGATCTATGATCTTAACAAAGTCGGGTTAAACGGTGATCCGAGCTACCACAACGTAGATCGGGCCTAAATAATCCCACAAATCAAATACTACAACATTTACACATCATGTGAGCTTTTATCCATCATTTAAGTGTCTTTTAGTAGACTTTAATGTATCAAATTGCAAGATTCCAAGTTTTAACTGTTATCTATCATATTAACCACTCTAGATTAGTTCAAGAATGTGTTTTAAGTAACTCACCACTAGCTCGAGGCTAGGGAAGAATCTAGACGCGAATGTGGTGGATAAAAGCTAGAGAAAAAGGTCCTTCGTGCTCCGAGTGCACCAAGCCTCCTAATACGTGATCCTTGATGCTTGGGTATGCTTGGAATGGCTTGAACAAGGCTCGAAAAATTGATGGGTGATTAGGGATGTTTGGCCGTGAGCTTTCTAGAGGGAGAGAGGAGAGTTGTTTGGTGTTGTGAAGTGTGAAAGTTCATATGTGCCATCTCACGGTATTTATAGACATTCCATATGGCATATTCCTAGCATATTCCTGGCATATTCTTGGAATATTCCTAGCATATTCCTGGCATATTCCTGGAATATTCCTAGCATATTCCTAGCATATTCCTGGAATATTCCTAGCATATTCCTAGCATATTCCTGGAATATTCCTAGCATATTCCTGGCATATTCCTGGAATATTCCTAGCATATTCCTAGCATATTCCTGGTATATTCCTGGAATATTCCTAGCATATTCCTAGGTTTTCTGCGTTGTCTGCGTTTTGCAGTGTAAGCACTGTGTCGCGTAGGAACCCACGGTACGCGCTTAAACTTGAAAAATAACGTTTTTAAGCGTTTCAATTTATTTTTCAACACGAACCTGATTAAAATAAAATTTTAATCATAACAGAATATTTGTGGGATTAAATATTATCCGGGCGGCAACCAACGTTCGTTTCGCAGTTTTGTCGTAATTAGTTCTGCACTTAAAGTGTGTTTCGGGTGCCTTTTAGTGCGTGTTTTAGCTTTCGTAACGACCATAAATTAAACCCTGATATGTACTCTTGGGTTTTAATGTACCTTTGTCGTAGGACCTACACCTAGGCCTCAATTCTAATGTCTGACTGCTTTCTGCAGTTCCGTTGACACAGTGTGTCTTACCGGTGAGTTTACTAATATTTCTGACGCAACGCTCTCGTTTTTGCATAAAGCAATATTTTGTAGTATACAACGTGCATGAATTCACTTGCTTAGCTTCTAATCAGTCAATGTTGACATTTAAGCTCATAATTGCAGTCATTAAATAATTAAAATGTACGGAAGTTACCGGTTTTGTGCCAGTTGTCACAGTCTCCCCCCGTTAAAAGAATTTCGTCCCGAAATTCAGGTTGAACTAACTCTCGCAGGAGTCTTCTTGAATAGGTGGGGATACTTTTCTTTGAACTGGTCTTCGCGTTCCCATGTATACTCGGGTCCGTGCTTAGAGCTCCAACGTACTTTGACAAGTTTCACACTGCTCCTCCTAGTCTTGTTGACTTTCCAGTCAGTAACCTCAACGGGTTGTTCTGTAAATCGGAGGGCTTCATCAATATGCACTTCATCCACCGGGATGATCACGTTTTCTTGTGTTGGACTCTTCTTCAGGTTGGATACATGAAACGTATCATGTACTCCATTAAGTTCTTCCGGTAACTCCAACTTGTACGCCACGGTACCAATTCTTCTCAAGATTCTGAATGGTCCGATGTATCGTGGGTTCAGCTTTCCACGCTTTCCAAATCTGACTACGCCCTTCCAAGGTGAGACTTTTAACAACACTTTGTCTCCCACCTCGAATTCTACTGATTTTCTTTTCGGATCAGCGTAGCTCTTTTGTCGATCTCGAGCCGCCTTAATGCGTTCTCGGATCTGCGCAATCTTGTCGGTTGTCTCTTGAACAAGTTCAGGACCAACCATACGTTTATCTCCGGCATCTGCCCAACATAAGGGCGATCGGCATTTGCGGCCATACAGAGCTTCGAACGGCGCGGCCTTTATGCTTGTATGGTAACTGTTATTGTAGGAAAACTCAACTAATGGTAGGTGAGTATCCCAGCTGCCGCCTAGATCCATGACACATGCGCGAAGCATATCTTCTAACGTTTGTATAGTCCGTTCGCTCTGGCCGTCTGTTTGCGGATGGAATGCCGTGCTTAGATCTAACTGAGATCCAAAGGCTTCCTGAAATGATTGCCAGATTCTTGAGACAAAGCGTCCATCTCTGTCTGAAATGATTGAGATAGGCACTCCATGACGTGCCACAATTTCTCTTAAGTATATTTCTGCAAGCTTTCCAGTGCTATCCTTCTCACGGATTGGTAGGAAATGCGCAGACTTCGTCAACCGATCAATTATTACCCATATCATGTCGTGCCCTCTCGGGGTCCTGGGTAATTTCGTTATGAAGTCCATCGAGATTTGTTCCCACTTCCACACGGGAATCTCTGGTTGTTGTAGTAGACCGGACGGTTTTTGATATTCGGCCTTAACCTTAGCACAGGTTAGGCATTTTCCAACATAGACAGCAACATCGCTTTTGAGTCTCGGCCACCAATAGTACTCTTTCAAGTCTTGATACATCTTGTCCGATCCTGGGTGGATCGAATATCTCGATTTGTGGGCTTCATTAAGGATGACTTCTCGTATGCCACCATAGAGTGGAACCCAAATACGCTTCTTGAAGTATAAGGCTCCCTCTTCATTTGGTGCCATGTACTTCAATGCACCTCGGAGGTATTCAGCTTTACGGTTCTCTCCTTTAAGAGCTTCTTGTTGTGCATCACGAATGCGTGCAGTGAGGTTCGTTCGAATGGTCATTTCTAACGCTCGAACTCTTAGGGTCTTAACCCTTTCTTTTCGACTTAATGCGTCTGCTACAACGTTTGCCTTTCCTGGGTGGTACTTAATCTCACAGTCGTAATCATTTAGCAGCTCGACCCATCGCCGCTGGCGCATATTCAATTCCTTCTGATTAAATATGTGTTGCAGGCTTCTGTGATCTGTGAAGATTGTGCATCGAGTACCATATAGATAGTGTCGCCAGATTTTCAAGGCGAATACCACTGCGCCCAGTTCCAGGTCATGAGTGGTATAATTTCTTTCGTGCACCTTCAGTTGCCTTGACGCGTAAGCGATGACTTTTTGGCGTTGCATAAGCACGCAACCTAGTCCTTGTCGCGAGGCGTCACAGTATACCACGAAGCCTTCCGAGCCTTCGGGTAGTGACAATATTGGTGCATCGCATAGCTTGCTTTTGAGTAGCTGAAAAGCTTCTTCTTGTTTAACACCCCAGTCATACTTCTTGTCTTTCTGAGTAAGGGCAGTTAGCGGCTGAGCTATTTTGGAGAAATTCTCGATGAATCTCCTATAGTAGCCTGCTAAGCCCAAAAATTGGCGAACCTCAGTTGGGGTTTTGGGAGCTTCCCAATTCTTTATGGCTTCAATCTTGGACGGGTCTACATGAATGCCCTTCTCATTCACCACGTGACCAAGAAATTGTACTTCGCGAATCCAGAATTCGCACTTCGAGAACTTTGCATACAGTTTCTCTTTCTTCAGTAGCTCTAGAATGGTTCTGAGGTGTTGTTCGTGCTCTTCTTTCGTCCGTGAGTAGATCAGGATATCGTCGATAAATACAATCACGAATTTATCGAGATATGGTTTGCATACGCGGTTCATCAGATCCATAAAGACCGCTGGTGCATTCGTCAGCCCGAATGGCATCACAAGAAACTCGTAATGTCCATAGCGTGTTCTGAATGCAGTCTTTGGTACGCTTTCTTCTTCTATCCTTAACTGATGATATCCAGATCGAAGGTCGATCTTGGAATAGTAGCTTGATCCTTGCAACTGATCAAATAAGTCATCAATCCTCGGTAGTGGGTACCGATTCTTGATCGTTAGCTTGTTCAGTTCTCTGTAATCGATACACATCCGCATGGTTCCATCCTTTTTCTTCACGAACAAAACTGGAGCTCTCCAGGGCGAGAAGCTTGGCCTTATGAATCCTTTATCCAACAACTCCTGGAGTTGTGTAGACAATTCTTGCATCTCGGATGGTGCAAGTCGATAGGGCGCCTTGGCTACAGGAGTGGCTCCTGGAACCAAGTCGATACGGAATTCGACTTGTCGTTGCGAAGGTAGTCCTGGCAGATCTTCAGGGAACACATCAGGAAATTCCTTCACCACAGGAATATCTTCCAGTTTCGGCTCCTCAGCCTTCTTATCTACAACGTGTGCTAGGAAGGCAACACATCCTTTCCTTAAGCACTTCTGTGCCTTCATGCAACTGATGATCCGAAGAAGCGCGTCTCGCTTTTCTCCATGTTCGATGAGAGTTTCATCATTCGCCCAAGGGATGCGAATGATCTTCTCATGACAAATAACTTCAGGTTTGTTCTTGGACAACCAGTCCATTCCGATTACCACATCGAAGCTACCCAATTGAATAGGTAAGAGATCGATGCTAAAGCTTCGTTCACCAAGTTCTAGCATGCAAACTTCGCCCGATTCAACAAGTTTACCATTGGCTAGTTCTATGGAATAGGGAATATCCAATCTACTAGACTCTATCCCAAGCGTACGTTTAAATTCCACGGACATTAAACTATAATCGGCACCGGTGTCAAATAATATGGGTGCAAAGTGATCGTTAATGAGAAACATACCGGTGACCACGTTAGGATCCTCGCGTGCGTTCCTTTTCTTGTCACCAGACGACTCAGCATGCGTCTCGGTCTTTTCTGTCCAGAGTACGAATGCCACTGTACCTCCAGTGTCGTTGAAGTTCAGCGGTTTGCAGTCAAGAAACTGCTTGAAAGTGCAGCCCCGAGCTGCGTCTCCTCCAGATGAATCTCCATTCCCATTACGTCTCGCATTGCTTGGCCCTCCAATTTGTTCAGTACGGTTCGCCTCGTACTGGGCGATAGCTGTGGAGATTCTTTCCTCCAGTAGGGCGTTTAGTTCTTCAGCAGTTCTTGGAAGTAGGGGAGGAGGAGGTTGATCACGAGCGTTCACAACTCTTCTGGGTGATATGTTCTGACAGAACACGACCCAATAGGGTTTATACATTTGTTTGATATCGTCTTACTAGACAGTGGAAGTATGATATATACCCACATAAGTGACATCAAACAATCCGCTATTTAAATCAATTCATACAGCAGCAAGCATGTATAAATAGATAAATGTTGGCGGTTCTTGTCTTTATACCCTAAATTATTACTCCACCGAGTATTTATTAGGCTGGGGGAAGGGTGCTCACGTTTGACCCTTTTCTTGTACTGAGGGAATCTATACGTGATAAGACTTGCTGTGGTTTCTGTGCACTAAATTCCATAATTATGTATGCATCCATAATTACGTAACTCCTTGCACAGTCCGCACAGTTCGTTTCATCCTCGTATTTCTTCCTTCGGATGGGCCATTGCTTTCAGGTAAAGTCACATATACTTGTGACATCCTACTTCTAGTACATGCTAATTATCACACATAATTGCAAGTAATTTCTCAGTTAAAGACAAGTGCTACTCCCGTGCACCCTAAGTCTCGTAGTGTCTTTTCTAGACTCATGTAAACAGTTTCAGGCAGTGGATGTCGCGGGACGTTTAATGCAATGAAAACTCTTTGAAAAATTGTTTTCGTGATAGGATCCTAGAGATTGTAGACTAGACTCGAGAAGGAATCCTGGTTCACTACAATCGCAGCTCTGATACCAATCTGTCACACCCCTTTCTGCGGCGGAAGCACGAGGTGTGATCATGAAAGGTTCTCATTGCATACGAAAGGTAAACATACTACATGCTCATGAAAATAACTTCAAATACCATAACTTGAAATCATAAGTTAGCGTTTACAACGCGAGTTAACATAAAACATTGTCTTAAAAGGTTTACACTTTATTTAAAGACAAACACAAGCGACATCCACGAGCATAAGAGAGACCACGCGCACATCCATCCTAGTTACCTGAAATACATGTGAGTTTTGGAAAAACGTCAACATAATGTTGGTGTGAATTCATGCCGTTTTGTTTTGCACTTTTGTATACTTTGTATGAAAACATATTTTGTGAATAAATCGAGTTTTCATTAAATCCAGTTTCATGTGTACACCACGTACTCATGTATGATTCAAATTCTTCTAGAGTACCCCACGTACTCAAGTATAATCCATGCTTTTCTTGAGTACCCCATGTACTCAAGTATTCATCAAGTTTTAGAATGGTATGAGTTTTTATGTAAATTAAGTATTCCTGTATGTATCAGGATTGTTAATGGGTTGCAAAGCCATTAACATGTGACACGACATAGGAAGTCACCAAACCTTAGGCATTTAATTGGTATATTCTGAGACACAAAAGCACTACTCGATACTCGCCCTCATCGAGAGTGTGGCTGCCCGGCACCCGTTAGATCTAACCTTTTGTTCTGCGGTCTAGGTATATTGTTGATTAATGGTGCTTCTGTACCCTATTCGTGACACGATTCCTCGCATCATTTTTCATAGCGCATCCTACTTGGTACTCGTTTCTCACCAAGCGCGCTTCTCATATTCCTATTTCACAACACACTTGGTACTCGTTCTCACCAAGTGCGCTTCTCGTTTTCTTATTTCACAACACACTTGGTACTCGTTCTCACCAAGTGCGCTTCTTGTATTCTTATATCGCTACACACTTGGTACTCGTTCTCACCAAGTGTGCTTTTTATTATCATACCATGTGTTAAACATAAAAATATCTGTAACATGTATTTCACCCCCGAAGTTATAAAACTGAAAACAGTTAAGAGAAAAGGGGGAGCATGAACTCACAACTTTGCGTTCCTTGCGTCGTAAACTTCACCGGTTTTGCTTAATTAACGTCGTAACCTATACGCGTTTTCTTAACGTTAGTCACTAGACTTGCGTCGCACAAGTTCAGTCACTCACTTTCGTGTATATTTTCTTGTGTTAAAAATATTTTATATTTTTAACTAAATGTCTTACTTATATTATTTTCTCACAAATAGATATAAGTCTTTTGTGTTTTGCACTTTGCACCCGAATTATGCGTCTAGTATATTGCATGTGTATTTTCATGTTTATACTCCTCATGAGTGTTTAGTGTATTTTTACGTCTTAATACGCTAGCACGTATAACACATACTATATACACTTAGCACAAAAGTTGGTGATAAAATAATATATATTTTTCTCTCAAAAATATACATACTTATATCCATTTTTATTCTTGAAGAAATCCTCATTTCTTATCACCAAAAATTAGGGAAACCTTGGTAATACTCTTAAATACATTTTTAGGGAATAAGTTTCTCAAAAACTTATATTTTTCTAAGTATCAAAATTTATAAAAATTTTGGCAGAGTTTCCCCTAAAAATGGAGGTTTCCCATGTTTTCAAAACATGTGTTTATTTTCTTTTAAATCGTCAACAATCATCAACAACACTTATCAACAATAATCATCCACGAATATCACTAATTTCTCCATTTCATGAACTTGGTTATTTACTAAAATTGTGTAGTAACTTACTAGCACATTTAGTAAGTCTTGTTATCTTTAAAAATAAGTTTAGTTTCTTAAAAACCCTATTTTCAAAGAATATAAAGTTTCACAACTTCTAGTCGGTTTTTACGAAAATTATTTCTTTGTTAAAACTTTTGTTACACAAGTGTCCATACACTTGTTTGTTCACAAAAATCACTTTTGTTTGTGTAAGATCCGGTTTAGAACATGTGGTTCCTTTTGACGCTTGGTCTTTTGAAAATACCACTTGTAGATACATAGATCGGCAAGTTTTAAACACTATTTTACAAGTAAAAATACTTTTACACAAGTTCATGTTTCTCGTGTGGTAGAGTTTCACCTTTTAACCCTTGTACCGTCCGAAACAAGCTTATGTCAAGATCTATGATCTTAACAAAGTCGGGTTAAACGGTGATCCGAGCTACCACAACGTAGATCGGGCCTAAATAATCCCACAAATCAAATACTACAACATTTACACATCATGTGAGCTTTTATCCATCATTTAAGTGTCTTTTAGTAGACTTTAATGTATCAAATTGCAAGATTCCAAGTTTTAACTGTTATCTATCATATTAACCACTCTAGATTAGTTCAAGAATGTGTTTTAAGTAACTCACCACTAGCTCGAGGCTAGGGAAGAATCTAGACGCGAATGTGGTGGATAAAAGCTAGAGAAAAAGGTCCTTCGTGCTCCGAGTGCACCAAGCCTCCTAATACGTGATCCTTGATGCTTGGGTATGCTTGGAATGGCTTGAACAAGGCTCGAAAAATTGATGGGTGATTAGGGATGTTTGGCCGTGAGCTTTCTAGAGGGAGAGAGGAGAGTTGTTTGGTGTTGTGAAGTGTGAAAGTTCATATGTGCCATCTCACGGTATTTATAGACATTCCATATGGCATATTCCTAGCATATTCCTGGCATATTCTTGGAATATTCCTAGCATATTCCTGGCATATTCCTGGAATATTCCTAGCATATTCCTAGCATATTCCTGGAATATTCCTAGCATATTCCTAGCATATTCCTGGAATATTCCTAGCATATTCCTGGCATATTCCTGGAATATTCCTAGCATATTCCTAGCATATTCCTGGTATATTCCTGGAATATTCCTAGCATATTCCTAGGTTTTCTGCGTTGTCTGCGTTTTGCAGTGTAAGCACTGTGTCGCGTAGGAACCCACGGTACGCGCTTAAACTTGAAAAATAACGTTTTTAAGCGTTTCAATTTATTTTTCAACACGAACCTGATTAAAATAAAATTTTAATCATAACAGAATATTTGTGGGATTAAATATTATCCGGGCGGCAACCAACGTTCGTTTCGCAGTTTTGTCGTAATTAGTTCTGCACTTAAAGTGTGTTTCGGGTGCCTTTTAGTGCGTGTTTTAGCTTTCGTAACGACCATAAATTAAACCCTGATATGTACTCTTGGGTTTTAATGTACCTTTGTCGTAGGACCTACACCTAGGCCTCAATTCTAATGTCTGACTGCTTTCTGCAGTTCCGTTGACACAGTGTGTCTTACCGGTGAGTTTACTAATATTTCTGACGCAACGCTCTCGTTTTTGCATAAAGCAATATTTTGTAGTATACAACGTGCATGAATTCACTTGCTTAGCTTCTAATCAGTCAATGTTGACATTTAAGCTCATAATTGCAGTCATTAAATAATTAAAATGTACGGAAGTTACCGGTTTTGTGCCAGTTGTCACACGCCATGTACGCGCAGCAAGGGCAAACCCTAGTGCAAGCACAACAAAGTCCAGCAGCAACATCGATGCCAAGACAACTGCATTACAACTCTCCTCATCATGAGCGCGCGCCGTTTCATGTCCCTTCTGAGCATACAGGTAGATACCAGCATCGCCATCGCCAAGGCGACAAAGTGTCCATACCACACGTGACACGCGCATGGACACATGGAGATATCATGAAAGTCAACAAACTCAGTCTCACAGGCGAACTCCGATAAGTAGCCGCTAGGCCGCACAATATGAATGAGGAGTGAGACACTCACATTGATGAGTCAGACCCATCATATCAAGAGGGCGACAGTTCTTCAGTGTTTAGCCGTCTCCCCAAGAATCATCAGGCGTATACGCCACGGGCGTGCGCTGTGTATAACCCGTCGGCTGAGTATGATTACAGCTTGGTTTACATGCCAACAACAGCAATGGAGCAATCTAAGTTAATCTGTGAGATTGCCTTAGCAGCTTTGGAGAAGGCGAAGTTACCACCCACAATCGGCAAGAACAATGGTTTGACTGACCAGATGACCATATGAGAGTTTTTACAAGTGTTGGTGTAGTAGGAGGTTGGTGTTAGAATTATTAACGTACGGAAAATGGTTGCACATGATTCTCACAAAAACAGAGTGTTTATTTTCATTGTTATTTATTTGCTTTCAAAAAATATAAAAATCCAAAAAGATTTTCTTTTTTCTTTAAAATTATTAACGTACGGAAAATGGTTGTTCATGGAGGAATTGTTACCAATAGGGGGAGCTGGTGTTAGAATTTGAGTTCTAAATTTTTACTACTTGTCGGTTCTAGTGTGTTGGGAAAAAGTTTTGAGAGTTTGGTGTTGAGTTGAAAAATTGCTTAATCTGTAATACAGTTTTCACATCTCTTGATTAATAATAATTTGTTAAATTGTGTTGAAAAATTCTTATGGTTTCTCAAGATGTTTGTCTTGTATACAGATAGTTGCAATTTGTTCCTGTGAAGAAAAGTGAAGCAAAGCAAAGTGATGAGTTGTTGTGAAGTTTAGTGAAGAGGAGTCTGATTGGATGCATGGTATAAACCTCCTTTCTACCTTGCGGACAAAGTTTGAAGAGTTTGAATATTGCTATGCAAATGCTGAACTAGAGTTTACTCTAATGCTAACGGTTTTGAAGATTTGGTGATTGGATGCATCAACTTAGGGGGAGTCTGTTGCTGACAGAAGCTATTGAAGCTGAAGTTATCCAAAGACCAAAGACGATGAAAAGATAACATGAAGAATGCAAGGTGACTGAAGACAAAGTTGTTTTACGAAGCTATTGTCAAGGGGGAGTCTGTTGGTGCGTGTTTGTGACAACAACTTTTAGATTTGGGTCTTTTGATATCTTGTAATTAGTGGAACGATAAATGGTTAACGAGTTTAGCTTTGTATTAGTTAATCAATAGTGATTGGGCCAAACCAAACCCATATTGGGGGTATGGAGGGCGAATTGGGCCTTGCCCAATTCGAAGCCCACGTGGTGGAAACCCTAGCCCATGTTGCAAACTTGTGTTATATAAACAAGTCTTTGCATTAGGGTTTAGGCTAATCAGCATATTCACTAGAGACTAGAGAGAGATTTCGTGAGAGCTAAAGCTTGGACGAATGTGTGAGGTTAGAGATGTTGATTATAATCGTTTGATAGATAATCAAAAAGATCGATTTGTTGGTGATTTTTGTTTCTACTTATTTCTGTGACAATGTGATCTAGAGGATTTCGTACTCTAGATTAGATAGACAATTCTATCAAGATCCATATGACTAAAGGGACCTACAACGAGAGATTTCATTCTCACGCTAATCGTTTTTCTAAAAATAATCATCCAATAACTGATATGGCAGGACTTTAAAAATATAAAAATTTGTATATCTAAAATATATTCTAAGTATGTTTATATATATTTTCAAAAAAAATATATTCAAGACTTGGGTATTATATAAATACCATTTTTCACACAAAATCGAAGATTTTCTAGAGTATTTAAAAAAGTGAAGTTTATGAAAATGATGTTTTTAAAATAATCAATTCACCAACTCTTGCGTTTACCATTTAAAACATAAATTTAAACCATAATTACTATCCAATGACAATCTAACACAACCATCACCACACTTAGTAATTTTCTTGCAAATTTAAAAATACACATTTCATGTATCAAATTTACCATTTCAACATGTTAACATATCCATCATCCTAAATCATCATAAAATATATAGGTAAGTATGTTCATGCTATTTTCATGTTACAAACATTATCCAACAAGACCCATCATACATCATACCATTTTAGGGTTTTTTTAACATACTTTCAAGTTCAAAATTTCCCCATCAAACACATACATGCGTACAGTTTTGTATTATTGTATACATATATATTCACACATTTTTAAGTGAAAACAACTATAGAAACATCCCTAACAAGTATGATGATCATCATCATCCAACATATAAACATATGTAGTGTTTTACAACACTTTGATCTTACAACATCATCAAATACATCCCACGGCTTGCATATACACACAAACATCCATTTTGTTTCCACTTTAACACTTGTTTTGCAAATGCACATGAAAACATCCCACTTGGTGATACATCTTGCACAATTTAGACACGTTTTCAAGAATTAACTAAAGGAGTGTTAGTGACTACCACTAGACTAGTTAGGGAAGATACACAAGTGAAATGAATGGGGTTTTCCTTGGATTTTAAGGTGTTAGTTCCTTGTTATGCTCCAAGCTCCCTAATGACACCTCAAAATAGGGAGATTTAAGCTTGTTTTTGTGTGTTTAAGTGTTTGAAAGGTGGTGATATGGTGGAGCCATAGGGTGGTAATGTAGGTAAGAAGAGAGAGTTTTATCGTTTATTAACATTACTACATCTGAGTTTCACGCGTTATTGTTCATTTTGTCGTTAATTAACAAAATTGTCATGCCTTGGGGATGCTACCCCATCCGGAGCATTGTACCATTACACTTAGTCTAAGAGGTTATAATTGTAGGTCACACCCCAAAAACGTCACAGCGGAATATAAAACGTAGTGGTGAAGGAAGTTGGTGCCCATTTATACCTTATCGGACGATGCACTCATTTGTTGGACATTTTGACATATTTTAAAACATAAGTATTAAACATTACATTTTAAAGTCACGACACAACTACGTAAGTTAAGTTGTTTTGATCCTCGCGGATCTTATTACAAACGTCCCAGATAGTTTAAAAGTTGTCCAACATATTTAAACAAAACAACATGCATCATCAAACACAAGATACGCCATGATTTCCCGAAGCCGAACTCAAGTACCTGTAGAACACGTTAAAATCAAGTGTCAACACAAAGGAAGGTGAGTTCACATATTCACTTACAGACAATTTTTATTCCAAGGAAAACTTTCTGTTTTAGGTGTTTATTTGAAAACATCCATATAATTTTGAAAGTCCGTTTTACTTCCTTAATATGGGCCTCCCGTCGTAGTTTCATGAACCCGACAATATTGTTACTGCCCATGTTTTGTATATTAAGTTATTGCGTCAATTTTCAGACTCGTATGTTAGCTAGACGATATGAACTATATATTAACCATGCAGGGATAATCAATGCTAGACAATAAACAGAATCAAAATTCGTCGCTTGACTTGACACGGGGCGACCGGTCACGACGGGGTTGTCAACCTGATAGATCTACCAACAATTCCTCGCGTACATTACTTAAATGATTAAACGACATCATGGGCGCATGGTCCTATCTCAATGAACCATATGATGTCTGCCTCACATACAATATATATATCCTACTAATATGACAATTTAATACACGATGTTGTACGAATTCCCCTGTCACTCTATTATTGAGACCCAGTTTGGAATTCGTCCCCAACTGTACGGTCGTGTTTCGCTTAGGAAATACCGTACTTTCAATATTCATTAATCAAAAACGTTTTACTTCGAAACGTATGACTTATCAAATTTCATATATTTTCAACGAAAATATATAGTATATATTAAAAGGTATGTTTTATTTCAAAAACATTATTAAACCCTTTTATTGACGTGTTCTACCCCCAAAATATATACAAAGCAGTAAAAAGAGGGGTTTAGTGACACTCACCTTTGGGTGCGTATTTTAAATAGCGCAATCCCAGTGATGGATTTCTACACGTCCTATTATATATATAGGAATGATTTTAAATTAATAACACAAAAATCCTAAGTTTCTCTGTTTTCTTAGAATTATCACATAACCTTGAGATTATCTCAAAAGGTTGTTATTTTTGGATCATGTTGGCACGTTAATATATACATGAGTCCATATATATATTTTATGATTTTGAGACTTGAACGATTTTATTGGTGACCATTATTGTGTAAATCCGTTAACTTTCCCGTTTATACGCAATATATCTACGATTTGCGCGTCGTAATATATATACATAAATGTTCATATAATTTAACACCGAAACACGCAAAATATTGCTAACTTATCTGTTTTGTCATTTTAAAGCAAATATATATATAATATCATATATGTATCAAATTTCATACTCGACAAACAAGTTTCACGTCTAACACAAAATTTTCAGTGTTTCTACCGCACAAAACGTACATGCATACATGCGTAATCTAGATTTCTAACATCATGTTAAAAACTTAACATATTTACATATTCTTATGTTTAAATCACATAACACATCTTAACACATAAGGTTTACCCAAAATTTTACCCACACTAGTGTGCGTTGAAAAATGCGTATTTTAGCGATTCGGTAACGTTTTCGGGCGTCGGAAGTCACGTATGACCAACCAAACACCAAGTAAAC
Organism: Helianthus annuus; assembly: GCF_002127325.2. Classification (NCBI taxonomy): domain Eukaryota; kingdom Viridiplantae; phylum Streptophyta; class Magnoliopsida; order Asterales; family Asteraceae; genus Helianthus; species Helianthus annuus. The sequence goes on from NC_035443.2 coordinate 90,521,969, forward strand.
TTAAAATTAGTTAAAATACTTATTTTTAAACTAAAGACATCAGTTTATATACTGATCTAAATCAGTTTTACAAAAATCACTCGAAAAGCCGATTTTTGACCGTTTTAACGCATAGTTTTGCGTTAAACGTTACTATAATCATCCCAACTCGAAACAGCTTGATATTTTAACACAATACATGTTATTTACTGATTAAAATAATAGTTATAATCATATTAGTGAAGTTTTTGTATAAGTCACATAAATCATGCGATTTCACGTATTTTACAACTTTTAATGCACCATGTACAACATGTAAAACTAACAAACATTATGACAAAGTTATAAGTCACTAAACACTTTAAAATAACTCCATTTTAGTGTTTATAATCTGCTCATAACTGATTTTACTCAATCATATTTAAATCACCTTTTTAAGATCATATATCATCATGCATGTCTAAGTATATGCATCTAATATGTTCATGTCACAACTTTATCATCTAATATGATTTCAATACATCAAAATCCTACTAAAATCTTATTCTTTCAAATATTATACATAACACTTTAATCTTTCAATCATCCATGTTCATTCATACTCAGATCCTTCACTTTTATGATTACACAATAACTTTGACATACATGAATACATATATACATATATATACGGCTCACATCTACATACATATGAACTTCCAAAAGTTCACTTTTCATCATATTCATCATAAATCACATGACCATTTTTAGAACATTCTTATATGATACTTTTTCAACACATGCATGTACTTATCTTTCAAGATTCAACTCAAATCAATCAAAGATATTTAAACAAAAATCAAAACACAACTAAACACATACCCCTACATAACTTTCGGCCATATACACATACATACACATACCCCTTTTTTATTTTGTTCAAAACTCATTTGTTTGAAAATTTCAAGTTAATGTTTAAATTTCAAGAATCAAGAGAAACTTTTACTATCATCTTTATCAATATGAATCAAGAACAATGTTTAATGAAATATGTTATACCTTCAAGAATTTAGATGGGTTTTTGATAAAAGATAGTGATATGAGACTTGGTTTTGCTTGATACTTGCTTGAAATCACTTCCAAACCCTCTTACAAGCTTAAAATCACTTTGATTAGCTCTTGATTCATCATGTTTTTATTTTGAAAATGATATGGTAGTGTGGTAAGGGGGTGTTCGGCCGAGAGTTGTTCAAGAGAGGAGAGGGAATGAAAATTTTGAATTGTGATCTTGGAATGTGGATGTATAGATGCATGCATTCAAGGATTAATCATCACCTCCATTTTCAAGAATGGACAAGTGTCAAAGGTACAAGAATCAAGGCTATTTGGGCAGCCATGGTGCCGCCACACATGCCCCCTCTCACACTAATTATGTATACACACACTTATATATATAAATTTAGGATCAAAACAGGTATTTTACTGACTACAAGGTATTTTATCTAGCGTTTTGATCCCGTTTCAGTGCGTTTTAAATTATTTTTATTATTCTATAAAAATAATCACTTAAAATTATTACTGAAATAATTACCAGTTGCCTTGACTGGCTGCGTTTACAGTATTTTGTTTAATTCGCGTAGTATCGCGCAGTACGCGCTCAAACTCGAAAAATAGAGTTTCTTAGCGTTTTAAATTATTTTTCCACACAGATATGATTAAAATTATTATTCTAATCATAACAGGCTATTTTTAGGATTTTAACACTGATCGGGTGGTCACCGACGTTCGTTTCGCATTTTAAACGTTACGCGATAAGCGTTAATTTTCTTGTTGCCAACATAATTTTTATGCACATCTAAAATTATCAACACATCAAATATCATATATTAACATCACAGTCAGTCACAAATAGTCATGTTACATGTTTACTACACAGATTACTATTGTCCGGTACGGTCTGAGAGGCCGGGTGTCACATTGTACTTACTTATTACTATGAGTTTTATATATGATAAGATTTTTAGACTTGTGGCATGACTTTAGTTATAACTTGTAACTCATAATTTAGTTAACGACCCCTAGTATCCTAAATTTTAGTTATATATTAGGTAGATAGACAACCCATCATATTTCAGTTTTATGTTAGGGAGCTGGAGTACTTAAAATTTCAATCCTTTTTTTACCGAACATGTTTGCACGTGTGGGGTGGGTCCACAACAATTTCACTGTAACATTAACGACATGACATCGTAACTTAGTGATGGTAAGATTACGATGTCTCCATCGACACTTGATAAGTACATTTACCATGTTTGTGACAACCCGTACCCTAGACTTAGCTTGTGTAACGTTATATGCTCACGAGAACTACGTTACTTGAACGAATACATGATATGTTATGTGTTACATGATTATGTGATTATATTGATTGATTGAATGAATGTTGCATGTTACGTGACTTAATGTGATTTCATATGTTACTAATTGAACCGATTAGTAAAACCTTTACAAGAACCCACTCGGTCCATATGGTTGGACTCGAGACCATGAGGTAGCCCAAGTGGGGAGTTTCGGCCCACTTCTCTTATACGTATATACATGCACACATCCTTAGGGTTTTGTTTACACACTTTGGCAAATCATACACACACATAACCCTAGCTCCTCTATCTCGTCTCTCTCTCTCTCTCGGCTTGTTTAGGAACCGACGGCACAAGGCCATCCGATCACCCTCTTGTTCGGATCACATCTCGTTACTTGTAACCGGTTAGTATGAATTCATGTTCGATTATATGTGATGCCATGATTGCTATCATTCTGTTATGTGATGTAACTAGGGTGTATGTTAGTAAAATTGATTGGTTGTTGATGTTGGATGCGGGTACTTATAACAGTGATGTTTGTTAATCGGATAACATGTACGGTTACGTTATATGCTCGACTTATTGATTGATTCGAACCGGTTGGTGTATGGTTATGGGCTGTCTTGAAATTGTTAATCAACACGTTTCTGCATGATTCGGTTTAGGCTGTTTGATGATCCGATTGATTGTTATCTAGGCTGTTTTGTTTAAGCATAGGAACATGTTTGAAGATTGTCATGAAACTGGTAATTTCAGTGTTTGATCTGTTTCCGAAACTGTTTGATCTAATTGCTGATATTACGGGATGTTAGTTGGAAACTGATAATTGATTATGTATGATTGCATGAAACATGGAAACTTGTTACAAAATTGATAGCACACACGGTTACGACTCGGCACCTCCAGTTGCGAGTCGAGACCCCATCAGCATCAACCGGAATCACGGTTGCGAGTCATGATTTCGACTCGTAACGAGACCATGCCAAACCGAGACCATGGTTGCGAGTCCCGGTTGCGACTCGTAATCAAACCATGACGAGCCGAGACCAGTCGTTGCGACTCGTAACCCCGTTGCGACTCGAGACCTGACTCGAGACCACCTAGTCTCGAAGGATATGCGTCTGTCGAGATCTCCCTTGTTGCGACTCGTAATCTCTGTTGCGAGTCGGGACCATGCACGTGCACATGATTGGACTTGCACACTGACACGAGCCCAATTAATTGGGCCGGATAATTGGACTTGTTTACATCGCTGCTTATTGGACTGCTTATCTGGTTGGTCTATTATTGTCATTGGGCCGGGTTATGTTTGGGCCGAATACTTAGATTGTTATCGGATTGCTGATACGTGTACATGTTTACCGTGATCCTTGCATGCTTGCAACGTGTTAACCTATGTGATACAGTATGTGTGCTATATACGAACCTGACTTATGTGATAACCCTGTTAGGACGTGGTTGATCATTTACTTGCTACCTGTACTCTTTGTGCATCTGCCGAGCAAACCAAGGTGAGTTCACACAGCCAAGGCATGGGGTTCCCAGGGTGGGAATGGGATTGAATAAACTATACGTACATACTTAGTTAACAGAACATAATGATATGAGTCCTCAGGGTGAGGGTGGTGAATGATAAGATACGGCTAGACTAGTATACCAATTGAACTGATCTTCGCATACACGCCAGGGGTTGGCCGCGATATTATGACTGATCTTCGCACACATGCCTTGGAAAGGCCGCGAACTATAGATACTAAAACTTCGCACACATGCCAGGGTGGCCGCGATACAAATATACATAGTCTAGAATACTTGAGAACTTTCCCCAATCTTCGCATACATGCCGAAATGGCCCGCGATACGAACCAATACTATACATGAACAATGAACGAACTAAAACAAGGCATGATTAGATGAACGAACGCGATGCTTGCTATACCATTTCTATTACTGAACTTACTTTCTGTGAACTCGCTCAACTAGTTGTTGACTCTCTGCTGCATGCCTTGCAGGACCTTAGGTACATTATGGAGCTTGCACAGGGAGGAGCAGGTCGTTGTGGGCAAAGGATCGTGAATGATAATTCAACACTTATGATAAAACATACATACTATTGTTTGGGTTAATTAAATGCTTCCGCTGTATATTACATGTTCAATATGATTGGTGGTTAGGATCCTGGTCATGTCACGCCTCCAAGCGGTGATACTCCGCGTGTGGATTTTGGGGGTGTGACAGATTGGTATCAGAGCCATTGGTTATAGGGAACTAGGTTTTAATATGGGAAAACGTTTTTATTAAAACCAGACTATAACCAGAACAGTGCTCTCAACGATCCACAACGACGCTTCGCTCCACGTGCAAGACTCGACATCTTAGGTAATAAGGTTTATGTTATTGCCTGTTTGCTAGAACTGCTTAGATCCTTGCTCGCATTATGTTTAGATACACATGACTTTGATTACATGAGAACACCTATGTGCTTACACTTTTCTGTCATCGCCCTACTCGCGAACCACTCTTGCTTACGTTACTTTTACCATGAAGATCATGTCTGGACGAATCAACATGACTCAAGCCCAGCTAGAGGCTCTCGTCCAAGCTCAAGTTGCTGCGGCACTTGCAGCTGCTCAAGCAGGTCAACCAGCGCAGCAAGTTTGCACCTTTAAGAATTTCATGGACTGTCGTCCAAATTCCTTCAGCGGCACAGAGGGGGCAGTGGGACTCCTCCACTGGTTTGAGAAGCTAGAATCCGTATTCGAAATGTGCGAGTGCCCTGAGGCTCGCAAGGTCAAGTTTGCCACTGGCACGCTAGAGGGAATAGCACTGACTTGGTGGAACGCCCAAGTTCAAATCTTAGGGTTGGCAGCTGCTAACGCCACACCCTGGAACGACTTTAAGGAACTCATCAAGCGTGAGTATTGCACGCGTGAAGATATTCACAAGCTGGAAGACGAGTTGTATAATCTAAGGATGGTGGGCTCTGAGATCGAAGCGTATACCAAACGGTCGAATGAGTTGGCCGTTCTGTGTCCAACTATGGTGGACCCTCCATACAAGCGCATTGAGTTGTATCTCAAGGGATTGGCGCCAGAAATTCAGAGCCACGTGACTTCGGCTAATCTCGAAAACATCCAGGAAATCCAACGCCTCGCTCATCGCATCACCGACCAGGCAGTGGATCAGAATAAACTGCCTAAGCGTGTCAACGCTACTGCTACAGTCACCCCAGCTGCTACTTCTGCTACACCCAACGACAACAAACGGAAATGGGATGGGGATTCCGATCAGTCTCAAGCACAGCAGCGCAGAACGAACGACTACCAGAACCCGAGTCAGCAATCATCTGGCAGTCAGGAGCAGGGTGGATACAGGGGAGTACACCCACTATGTAACAAGTGTAACAAGCACCACAGTGGAAGGTGTCGCAAGGAACGTTGCCAGAGATGTTTCAAGATAGGGCACGAAGCCAAAGATTGCAGGAGCTCACGACCTGCAAACCAGAATCAGCAACTTCCACCACCAGTTCCTCAGAACCCACAGCAGCAGCAGCAGCCACAGCGTGGAAATCGGGGATGTTTCCAGTGTGGGGCAGAAGGTCATTACAAGCGCGATTGCCCACAGTTGAACCAGAATCTGAACAACAATAATAACCAGGGCAATGGGAACAACAACAACAACAATGGCAACGAGGCAAGGGGTCGAGCTTTCATGCTAGGACAAGGAGACGCTGTTTGAACTCATAACTCGTTTTGGGATTTTCTTTATTATGTCTCTGTTACTCAAACAAAGTTTGGTTTGAACCTGATTCGTACTGGGTTTTATGGACTATTTTAGTTACTATACTTTGTGTTTGATATGATGGATGGTTTGATATTGTTTGAACGTACCTGCCGTATTTAAGGACCTTATGAACAGGGTGTGCAAACCCTACCTAGACAAGTTCGTCATAGTATTCGTGAAGTCCACTTCTTAGGCCATATAGTGAGCAAGGATGGGATCCGTGTCGATCCATCCAAGGTAGACTCGACCAGAAATCAGGCCTACACCACATACTACAGACGGTTTATGCAGGGATTTCTCAGAGATTGCTCAGCCACTTACGCTACTGACACAGAAGGGTGTCACCTATTGCTGGGAGAGCCCCAGGAGACTGCTTTCAGCGCGACAAGGTTATCGCTTTTGCTTCACGTTAACTTAAGATTCATAGACGCAACTACACAACGTACGACTTAGAGCTGGGAGCTGTCGTTTTCGCGCTTAAGATATGGCGACACTACCTGTACGGTACCAGGTGCACGATTTACACCGATCACAGGAGTCTCGAGCATATCCTTAGGCAGAAGGATTTGAACATGCGTCAACGACGATGGGTTGAACTACTTAGCGACTACGAATGCGCCATCAAGTACCATTCAGGCAAGGCCAAGGTTGTGGCGGACGCCCTCAGTCGGAGGGACACTCTACCTCAGCGCGTGCGAGCGCTACAGCTTACGATCCAGACTAGCCTGCCAGCACAGATACGAACTGCTCAGATAGAAGCACGGAAGCCCGAAAACGTCAAGGCTGAATGCCTTACGCGGCTCAAGACAACGATTAGGACAGAAGGCAGACGGCGCCTACTATGTAACGGGGCGTATTTAGGTCCCACTTTATGGCGGTCTACGCGAACTTGTGATGGATGAAGCTCACAAGCCTTACCACTCAGTACATCCAGGGTCGGATAGAACGTACTACGACATCAGCACTACTTATTGGTGGCCTAGTATGAAGGCCCACATCGCTACGTACGTTGGAAAATGCTTGACCTGTGTGGGAGTCAAGGTTGAATATCGGAAACCAACGGGCCTACTTCAGCAGCTTAAGATACCTCAGTGGAAATGGGAAGAAATTTCCATGGATTTCGTTACAGGCCTACCTCGATCCCAGCATGGGAACGATACCATATGGGTGATCGTGGATCGACTCACCAAGTCTGCACACTTCCTACCGATTAAGGAAACGGACAAGTTCTCCACTCTCGCAGACATCTATCTTAAAGAAGTTGTTATGAGGCACGGGGTGCCCACGTCCATCATTACGGATCGCGATGCACGATTCACGTCAGAACTTTGGCAAGCAAGGCACAAACCATTCGACTCACGATTAAACATGAGCACAATAGCATACAAGCCACTCCATTCAAGGCATTGTACGGGCGTAAATGCCGGTCACCTCTCTGTTGGGCAGAGGTGGGGGATAGTCAGATTACGGGTCCAGAGATTTTATGGACGCCACGGAAAAAGATTGCACAGATACGACAACGCATGGCGGCAGCACGCGACCGTCAGAAGGCCTACGCGGGCAAGCGTAGAAAGCCATTGGAATTTCAGGTCGGGGACCATTCGAGATCATAGAACGTACAGGCAGGATAGCCTATAGATTGAACCTACCAGCTGAACTCGGGGCAGTTCACAATGTCTTTCAGGTATCGAACTATCGACGAGCGGTTGCAGTTCGTCGGGAAACCAGTTGAAATCACGGACCAGGATGTGAAGGTCCTCAAACACAAGAGAATCCCTCTTGTTCGAGTTCGTTGGAACCCCAACGTGGCCCAGAGTACACCTGGGAACGCGAAGACAGGATGACAGAAAAGTACCCCAGTTATTCGAAACAAATACAACCACTACTGAGGCTGAAGCTACTACTTCGGAATTTCGGGACGAAATTCCAGATCAACGGGGGGAGGATGTGACACCCCAGGAAAAACCAGTGAACGATTAAACTTACCTAGCTTCCTCAGTGAGTGCATACCAAATTTCGGGACGAAATTTCCAATTAGTTGGGGATAATGTGACAACCCGTACCCTAGACTTAGCTTGTGTAACGTTATATGCTCACGAGAACTACGTTACTTGAACGAATACATGATATGTTATGTGTTACATGATTATGTGATTATATTGATTGATTGAATGAATGTTGCATGTTACGTGACTTAATGTGATTTCATATGTTACTAATTGAACCGATTAGTAAAACCTTTACAAGAACCCACTCGGTCCATATGGTTGGACTCGAGACCATGAGGTAGCCCAAGTGGGGAGTTTCGGCCCACTTCTCTTATACGTATATACATGCACACATCCTTAGGGTTTTGTTTACACACTTTGGCAAATCATACACACACATAACCCTAGCTCCTCTATCTCGTCTCTCTCTCTCTCTCGGCTTGTTTAGGAACCGACGGCACAAGGCCATCCGATCACCCTCTTGTTCGGATCACATCTCGTTACTTGTAACCGGTTAGTATGAATTCATGTTCGATTATATGTGATGCCATGATTGCTATCATTCTGTTATGTGATGTAACTAGGGTGTATGTTAGTAAAATTGATTGGTTGTTGATGTTGGATGCGGGTACTTATAACAGTGATGTTTGTTAATCGGATAACATGTACGGTTACGTTATATGCTCGACTTATTGATTGATTCGAACCGGTTGGTGTATGGTTATGGGCTGTCTTGAAATTGTTAATCAACACGTTTCTGCATGATTCGGTTTAGGCTGTTTGATGATCCGATTGATTGTTATCTAGGCTGTTTTGTTTAAGCATAGGAACATGTTTGAAGATTGTCATGAAACTGGTAATTTCAGTGTTTGATCTGTTTCCGAAACTGTTTGATCTAATTGCTGATATTACGGGATGTTAGTTGGAAACTGATAATTGATTATGTATGATTGCATGAAACATGGAAACTTGTTACAAAATTGATAGCACACACGGTTACGACTCGGCACCTCCAGTTGCGAGTCGAGACCCCATCAGCATCAACCGGAATCACGGTTGCGAGTCATGATTTCGACTCGTAACGAGACCATGCCAAACCGAGACCATGGTTGCGAGTCCCGGTTGCGACTCGTAATCAAACCATGACGAGCCGAGACCAGTCGTTGCGACTCGTAACCCCGTTGCGACTCGAGACCTGACTCGAGACCACCTAGTCTCGAAGGATATGCGTCTGTCGAGATCTCCCTTGTTGCGACTCGTAATCTCTGTTGCGAGTCGGGACCATGCACGTGCACATGATTGGACTTGCACACTGACACGAGCCCAATTAATTGGGCCGGATAATTGGACTTGTTTACATCGCTGCTTATTGGACTGCTTATCTGGTTGGTCTATTATTGTCATTGGGCCGGGTTATGTTTGGGCCGAATACTTAGATTGTTATCGGATTGCTGATACGTGTACATGTTTACCGTGATCCTTGCATGCTTGCAACGTGTTAACCTATGTGATACAGTATGTGTGCTATATACGAACCTGACTTATGTGATAACCCTGTTAGGACGTGGTTGATCATTTACTTGCTACCTGTACTCTTTGTGCATCTGCCGAGCAAACCAAGGTGAGTTCACACAGCCAAGGCATGGGGTTCCCAGGGTGGGAATGGGATTGAATAAACTATACGTACATACTTAGTTAACAGAACATAATGATATGAGTCCTCAGGGTGAGGGTGGTGAATGATAAGATACGGCTAGACTAGTATACCAATTGAACTGATCTTCGCATACACGCCAGGGGTTGGCCGCGATATTATGACTGATCTTCGCACACATGCCTTGGAAAGGCCGCGAACTATAGATACTAAAACTTCGCACACATGCCAGGGTGGCCGCGATACAAATATACATAGTCTAGAATACTTGAGAACTTTCCCCAATCTTCGCATACATGCCGAAATGGCCCGCGATACGAACCAATACTATACATGAACAATGAACGAACTAAAACAAGGCATGATTAGATGAACGAACGCGATGCTTGCTATACCATTTCTATTACTGAACTTACTTTCTGTGAACTCGCTCAACTAGTTGTTGACTCTCTGCTGCATGCCTTGCAGGACCTTAGGTACATTATGGAGCTTGCACAGGGAGGAGCAGGTCGTTGTGGGCAAAGGATCGTGAATGATAATTCAACACTTATGATAAAACATACATACTATTGTTTGGGTTAATTAAATGCTTCCGCTGTATATTACATGTTCAATATGATTGGTGGTTAGGATCCTGGTCATGTCACGCCTCCAAGCGGTGATACTCCGCGTGTGGATTTTGGGGGTGTGACAATGTTATTTTAACATTGGGAGGCGTATAGATCATTCTTTGCATGTGTATTTGATTGTTATTTTTTTTAAATATGTTTTGATTTTGGCAATGCATTAGGAGTTTTTGTAAATTGATGAGTCTATGGAACTTCATTTTGCAATTTAATTGAATGTTCATCTTAATCTTATTTACATATGAAACTAAACCCATTTAAGCTACATTGTACACTTATGGAAATGTTCATTTTATATGAGTAGATCAATAAACAAATGCAAAATATTCTCAAATAATCCTTTTTAGTTAATTTATAGTTCTCGTTTCATTGTCCACGACTAATGGTAAACGGATTTTAGCAAAACTCCCAAAGAGGCTAAGATCATGGTGCACAAAGGTTAACATCCATTACACATTTATAACTATGCACATTAGCAGGTAAACACGCAAATTGAAGTAATCATTACCGAAACGTCATGGGGTTGGGGAACTTAATTGTCTGGAAAATATAGACATGATTGGTGGAAGAGCTACCACCTGACGTGCTATGGGTACACCACATCACTACAAAAGAAAACAGCAAAGAAACCCTTTAGGCCATGTGTAGTCAAAAAGTCCCTTTGAGGGCGTTATGCGTCACGTGTCGCGACACGTCATACATGGGATTTATGGGCGTTATATCACTAGAGCCCGTAGTCATAAAGCCCCTACCTATCATTACCTTTTCTATTAATTATTTTCATTTCACACCCCTCTCCTCCATAAATGGCAACAACATTCCACACCGCGCAGAGAGATAAAGTCAAGCGACCATTCGAACCTGCATGGCAAGAGCAACAGATTATCTTCCCGGTAGTACGCGGGGGTCCACGCGCCACGCGCCCCGTCGTCATTACCGGTATTATCGGTCATTACGAAACAGAATACATATTCATCGAACCGGGAAGTACAGTTGATATCATTTACGAGCAATGCTTTAATCAGTTTGACGATGAAGATAAAGCGAGACTCGAGCCGGTCGACTATCTCTGTCAGGATTCTGCAACGAAATGGTCTTCCCACTAGGCCAAATCAGCTTTCCCGTCACGCTATCTGACGGGAAGCATTCAAGAACCATAAATGTCAATTTCATGGTAATGCCGGTAAAGTCAAGGCATGATGTTCTGATCGGGAGAGAGACCCAGGGTTAACTAAACATGGTAACCTCCACTCCCCACTCAGCAATCGGGTTCCCAACCGAGACGGGAGTGGCAATTATATATGTGAAGACGGAAGTAATGTCAGCAGAAGATGCACGCCCAACCAAAGCGGCAAAAGTTTCAACGACCGAACCAGAAAAGTGGGTTCTAAACCGCAAATACCTAGAGCAAACGGTGAAGATAGGCCACGCAATCTCACCAGACATCAGAACGCACCTCAAACAACTTTTGTTCAGGAACATGGACATTTTCGCCTGGACCCCGGCAGACATGACCGCTGTCCCACGCGATGTTACTGAACATTGTCTGAACACTTATCCCTCCGTTGAACCAAAAGTGCAAAGAAGGCGCAGCTTAGGGGCGGATAAGACTAAAGAGATGAATGAGTAAGTGTGTGAGTTGTTAAAAGCAGGAATCTTGAGAGAGGTGCGCTATCAGAGCTGGGTCGCGAACCCTGTCATGGTCGAGAAGTCAAATGGAGGATGGCGAATGTGTGTCGATTACACTGATCTCAACAAGGCATGCCCCAAAGACTGTTATTCATTGCCGGAGATCGACAAAAAGATAGACTATCTCGCACCATACAGGTGGAAATGTTTTCTGGACTGTTATAAAGGATACCACCAAGCCAGATGAAGCTGGAGGATGAAGACAAGACAAGACAGCTTTTCGAACCGACCTCGGAATCTTCTGTTACACAAAGATGCCGTTCGGCCTCAAAAACGCTGGCGCAACATACTAGCGTATGATGGATAAAATCTTTGCTGAAGATATTGGGAAACATATCGAGGTTTACATTGATGATCTCGTGATCAAAAGTCCCGAGGAAGACCAGATGTTAAAGGATATTGAGAAGACTTTCCACTCTTTGCGAAGCGTGAATATGAAGTTAAATCCAGCCAAATGTTCCTTTGGTGTGGAAGAGGGAAAAATTCTTGGGCTTCGTGGTCACAAATTGCGGTTTTAAAGTTAATCCAGAGAAAGTTCAAGCCATAGAGCGGATGCCGTCACCTCGAACAATAAAAGAAATGCAACGATTAGCCGGCCGCCTATCCGCGCTTAATCGATTTCTATCAAACCATGCTGCAAAATCATATCCTTTTATCAACATTCTGCGCAACTGCGTGAAAAAGCAAGAATTCAAGTGGACGCCGGAAGCAGAGGCTGCTTTCCAGCAAATGAAGGAGTGTTTGATTAAGCTCCCTACCTTGACTCAACCGTTTGAAAAAGAACCACTCATTCTGTACTTGCCTTCTTCGGACAAGGCAGTTGGGTCAGTATTGTTGGTTGAGAGAGATGGAGTTCAGACTCCAATTTACTAAGTCAGTAGGGTGCTTACAGATCCAGAAACGAGATATTCAACAATGGAGAAGTTAGTACTTGCGCTGCTACACGCCTCCAGGAGGCTGCGCAGATATTTTACAGGGCATGTAATCACGGTTCTCACTAACTTCCACATCGGCACAATTTTACAAAAACCAGAAACGTCAGTGTGACACCCCAGGAAAACCAGTAAACGATACAACTTACCTAGCTTCCTCAGTGAGTACGTACCAAATTTCAGGATGAAATTTCTTTCAAGTTGGGGATAATGTGACAACTCGTATTTTTGAACCGTCTCTTGTATTACGTGTTAACCTGTATGAACTCTATGTGATTACGTGATTCATGGTTTTAAGGGAATGCTATGTGTTATGTGAACTTGATTGATTAAATGAATGCGTTGTGATTATGCATGTATAATAAACCTAGTCGCACATCATGGTCCAATCGCACAAGCTCTTGGGCCGTACACTCTATCCTTGCTACACACCTCTCTCGGCCCAACATATCTTGTTTCGAAGGGCAACCCGTTAAGGAGCTCGGCCCACTTTTGTGTGCATAGAGGAACTATTAGGGGGTTTAGTCTCTCATTACTTACAAACATAAGAAATCACACAAACCCTAAGCTCTCTCTCTCTCTCACCCTTGTGCGACGGCAAGCATCCTCCTTCTACCGAAGCTTTTGCGATTCGGATAAATCTTTGCCCTTGTCTCTAACCGGTTAGTGTTACATCATTGTTTGGTTTTGGTTATGTTTGATGTTTGTTGATCGAGTAACTAGGTGTTATTTGATGTTGATGTTAATGTGTTATACTTGTAAATGTATGATGAGCAAGTCTATTAGATTACTATAAAATAGTGATGAATACTTTAATGTTGATATGGAACCGAATGGATATAAGATCATCGGCCGTATGTATGCAAATGATCGTTGTTTATGTAATCAAATTGGAATGATTAGGGTTGCATAATAGATATTGAAATCACTGATTCGGAGGATTCGTTGATTGCAGTTCTTGAGTTGATTATGATTAGGGTTGTATGATTATGCATAATTGCTGAATGAATTGTTGATTTGATCTGTTGTGAAACTGCCAAACTTGTTAGCAATTGTCACGGAATGATTGATGCTGTAAATTAGGAAGTTTGTTACATTCCTGATCTCGACACGGGTTGCGAGTCGAGAACCCTTAGTCTCGACTCGAGACCGCACCTCACACACAAAAACAGCACAACTCTAGACCATGGTGGCGGGTCCGGTTGCGACTCGAGACCGACTAGTCTCGACTAGTACATGATGACTCGAGACCTTCTTAGTCTCGACTCGAGATCTCTAGGCCAACAACTCGAGACCGCCTAGTCTCGACTCGAGATCTCTAGTCTCGACTCGAGACCACGAACACATGCACACTGATTTGGACTTGCACACTGTTACGGGCCCAAGTAATTGGGCCGCACTGTTGGGCTTTGTTTGTTTACGTGATGATACTGTTGAACTTGTGCTGTTGTTAAACTGCCATGATTATACGTGTATGCTATGATCGTTACTTGTGTACAATACGTGTAGAACATACGTGCACTACTTGAATACAAACCTAACTTGTATGGTAACCATGGTAGGATGTGGTTGACCACCATATAGCTTAATTGAACTTTTCTGTGTATCTGCCGAGCAAAACCAAGATGAGTTCACACTCTTACCAAGGCATGGGATTCCCAGGGTCGGGAATGGGTTGGAAGATTTCTTGTACTTAAGTTATTATCGGGATTACGTACTATGGGCCTCGGGAGAGGAGGGGATATTGATAGATACTGCTAGACTAGTGATACAAATACTTCTCTTCGCACACACGCCGGGAATGGCTGCGATAATAGAACTAGTCTTCGCACACATGCCTAGAATGGCTGCGAACTATACACTAAACTTCGCACACATGCCGGGTGGGCTGCGATACAAATATACCTAGTCTAGAATACTTGGGAAACTCCCACTAATCTTCGCACACATGTCTAGAGGGCTGCGATACAAATGCATACGATATATGGTTTACGAAACGAACATACGCTTTACCATTGTATCACAAACACTGAATAACCAACTGTGAACTCGCTCAACTAGTTGTTGACTCTCTGTTACGTGCCTTGCAGGACCTTAGGTATACATGGAGCTTGCACGGGAGGCGCAGTCGTTGTGGGCATGGATCATGGACGTTTTGATAAACACTTATGACAGTTGAAAAGTTAATAATTACGTTGGATTTTATACTATGCTTCCGCTACTTAAACTATGTTATTTGAACACCTTTCATATTATGGGTTGATATACGCTTACGTTTATTATTACTTATTATGTTCGATATGATTTGTGGCTTGATCCTGGTCATGTCACGCCTCCAAGCGGTGGTACTCCGCGTGTGGAATTTGGGGGTGTGACAGATTGGTATCAGAACTATTGGTTATAGAGAACTTGGTTTTAATAAGGGAGAAACGTTTTTATTAAAATCGGACTATAACCAGAACAGTGCTCTCAACGATCCACAACGACGCTTCGCTCCACGTGCAAGACTCAACATCCTAGGTAATATGGTTTATGTTTATATTGCCTACTTGCTAGATTACATAGAACTTTGCTCAGGTTATGCTTAGATACACATAACTACTATTGCTTGAGAACACTTGTGTGCTTACTCTCTTCTGTCATCGTACTTTTCGCGAACCTCTCTCTTACCTATGTTATCTTTGCTATGAAGATCATGTCTGGACGTATTAACATGACTCAAGCCCAGTTGACTCATTAACGAACAAGTTGCTGCGACACTTGCAGCCGCACAGGCAGGAGGTATATCCTGCAGTTGTAACTCACACTAGGATCTTTAGATCCTACACTTTTAGACCAACTCTTGTGTTTAACTTTGTCCTATTCGTACACAATAGGTCAACACGCACCGCCACCTGTTTGCACTTTCAAGAACTTTATGGACTGTCGTCCTAGTACGTTTAGTGGCACTGAAGGAGCAGTGGGACTCCTCCATTGGTTTGAGAAGCTCGAGTCGGTGTTTGAAATGTGTGAATTCCCTGAGGCTCGCAGGGTGAAATACGCCACTGGTACTCTGGAAGGAATTGCGCTGACTTGGTGGAACGCGCAAGTTCAGATTTTAGGGCTGGCAGCTGCTAACGCCACCCCTTGGAACGATTTTAAGGAACTGATCAAGCGAGAATACTGCACACGTGATGACATCCACAAGTTGGAGGTGGAACTCTATCATCTGAAAATGACGGGGTCGGAAATTGAAGCTTATACGAAACGGTAAAACGAGCTGGCCATCTTGTGTCCAACCATGGTGGACCCTCCAATCAAGCGCATTGAGTTGTATCTCAAGGGTCTAGCATCAGAAATTCAGAGCCATGTGACATCGGCTAACCTCGACAATATCCAAGACATTCAGCGTCTTGCTCATCGCCTCACGGATCAGGCAGTGGAACAGAACAAGCTGCCAAAACGTATCAGCGCAACTACTACCGCTACCACTTCTGCTACTCCTGCTACTCCTAATGACAACAAGCGAAAATGGGATGGGGATTCCAGCAAGGGTTCAGCTACCGTTCAGTCTCAAGCACAGCAGCAACGCAAGAATAGTGATTACCAGAGCCCGGGTCAGCAAACTTTTGGTGGTCAGGGGCAGGGTGGATATCGAGGAATTCACCCACTATGTAACAGGTGCAACAGACACCACAGTGGTCAGTGCCGCAAAGGCCGCTGTCAGAGATGTCTCAAGATAGGGCACGAAGCTAAAGATTGCAGGAGCTCACGACCTGCGAATCAGAACCAACAACAACCACCAGCGCCTCAAAACCAGCAGCAGCAGCAACAGCGAGGCAACAGGGGATGCTTTCAGTGTGGTGCTGAAGGCCATTTCAAGCGGGATTGCCCCCAGTTAAACCAGAATCGCAACAACAATAACAATCAGGGCAATGGGAACAAAAACAGTGGAAACAATAATGGTAATGAAGCTAGGGGACGTGCATTTGTGCTGGGGCAGGGAGAAGCAAGGAATGATCCCAACGTAGTCATGGGTAAGTTTCTTCTCGACGACTTTTATGTTACTCTATTGTTTGATTCGGGTGCGGATACAAGTTATATGTCACTAAAAGTTAGCCAAATGTTAAAACGTGCACCAACTCCCTTAAACACCAAGCATGTCGTAGAGTTAGCTAACGGTAAAAGTCTAGAAGCCACACACATAGTTCAGGGTTGTAATCTTATCCTCGCTGGTCAGACTTTCTCGATCGACCTCATTCCCATAGTTTTGGGTAGTTTCGACATCGTCATTGGAATGGACTGGTTATCCCAACAGCGCGCAGAGATCTTATGTAAGGAGAAGATCGTTCGTATTCCTCGTTCTGGTAAAGAACCTCTCGTGATTCAAGGCGACAAGAGTGGTGCTGTGGTAGGCATCATCTCCTTTCTAAAGGCTCAGAAGTGTTTGTGTAAGGGCCACACTGCCATTCTGGCACTTGTTACCGATGCATCAGCAAAAGAAAAGAAATTGGAAGATATTCCAGTTGTACGCGACTTTCCTCAGGTGTTCCCTGAAGATTTACCTGGTCTACCGCCTCATCGCCAGGTCGAATTCCAGATCGAACTAGATCCAGGAGCAGCACCCATAGCTCGAGCACCCTATCGCTTAGCTCCATCAGAGTTGGAAGAACTCTCTGCACAGCTACAAGAACTCTTAGATAAGGGATTTATCCGACCTAGCTCTTCGCCTTAGGGAGCTCTAGTGTTATTTGTGAAAAAGAAGGACGGTACCTTCCGCATGTGCATTGTTACCGTGAACTGAACAAGGTGACAGTGAAGAACCGCTATCCTCTTCCACGTATTGATGACTTATTCGATCAGTTGCAAGGGTCAAGCTACTACTCCAAGATAGACTTGAGGTCAGGTTATCATCAGCTGAGAGTCTGGGATGAGGACGTCTCCAAAACAGCATTCAGGACACGCTACGGCCATTACGAGTTTCTAGTCATGCCATTCGGTCTAACGAACGTGCCCGCAGTCTTTATGGATCTTATGAACAGGGTGTGCAAACCCTACTTTGACAAGTTTGTGATTGTTTTCATTGACGACATCCTGATCTACTCCAAGAGTCAGGAGGAACACGAGCAGCATTTACGACTTATCTTGGAACTCCTTCGAAAGGAACAACTGTACGCCAAGTTTTCAAAATGCGACTTCTGGCTTCGTGAAGTCCACTTTCTAGGCCACGTGGTAAACAAGGATGGGATCCATGTTGATCCATCCAAGGTAGATTCGATCAGGAACTGGCCTGCACCGCGTACACCAACGGAAATACGCCAATTCTTGGGTTTGGCAGGTTACTACAGGCGATTCATAAAAGATTTCTCAAAGATTGCACAGCCGCTTACGCTACTGACACAGAAGGGTGTCACTTACCGTTGGGGTAATTCTCAGGAAACCGTTTTTCAGCACCTAAAGGATAGGCTCTGCAGCGCACCTATTCTTTCATTGCCAGAGAGCACGGACGATTTTGTGGTCTATTGTGACGCATCGATACAGGGGCTTGGTTGTGTATTGATGCAACGGGATAAAGTTATTGCTTACGCTTCGCGCCAACTCAAGGTTCACAAACGGAACTACACGACGCACGATTTAGAGCTGGGAGCTGTTGTTTTCGCGCTCAAGATATGGCGACACTACCTGTACGATACCAAGTGCACTATCTACACCGATCACAGGAGTCTCGAGCATATCTTCAAGCAGAAGGAATTAAACATGCGTCAACGACGATGGGTTGAACTACTGAATGACTACGAATGTGCCATCAAGTACCATCCAGGCAAAGCCAATGTTGTGGCTGATGCCCTCAGTCGAAAAGACACTCTACCTAGATGCGTGCGAGCACTACAGCTTACTATTCAGTCTGGTCTTCCTGCACAGATACGAGATGCTCAGGTAGAAGCATTGAAACCAGAAAACGTAAGGGCTGAAGCCTTACGTGGCTCAAGGCAATGATTAGAACAGAAGGAAGACGGCGCCTACTACGTAACGGGGCGTATTTGGGTCCCACATTATGGAAACTTACGTGAGCTGGTAATGGACGAAGCTCATAAGTCTCGCTACTCGGTACATCCTGGTTCAGATAAGATGTACCACGACATCAGGACTACGTATTGGTGGCCTAGCATGAAGGCCCACATAGCAACTTACGTTGGCAAGTATTTGACTTGTGCGAGAGTCAAGACGGAATATCAGAAACCATTAGGCCTGCTTCAGCAACCCAAGATACCACAATGGAAATGGGAGGAAATTTCCATGGACTTTGTTACTGGCCTGCCTAGATCCCAGCGTGGGAACGATACTATTTGGGTGATCATGGATCGACTCACAAAGTCTGCTCACTTCTTGGCAATCAAAGAAACAGACAAGTTCTCCACATTAGCAGACATCTACTTGAAGGAAGTGGTCTCGAGGCACGGGGTGCCCACCTCTATCATTTCGGATCGCGATGCACGATTTACTTCGGAACTATGGCAAGCGATGCACAAATCTTTTGGCTCTCGATTAGACATGAGCACAGCTTATCACCCTCAGACGGATGGGCAGTCTGAGCGCACGATCCAAACCCTAGAAGACATGCTTCGAGCATGTGTTATTGATTTCGGCAACAGCTGGGAAAAGCATCTCCCTTTAGTGGAGTTTTCATACAATAACAGTTACCACACCAGCATTCAAGCCGCTCCATTCGAGGCATTGTACAGACGCAAATTCCGGTCACCTCTCTGTTGGGCAGAGGTAGGGGATAGTCAAATCACATGACCAGAAATGGTAGTTGACGCTACTGAACGGATTGCACAGATACGGCAACGCATGGCGGCGGCTCGTGACCGTCAGAAAAGTTACGCTAATAAGCGTAGGAAACCACTCGAATTCCAAGTTGGGGATCGAGTGCTACTCAAGGTTTCGCCCTGGAAAGGTGTAGTTCGTTTTGGCAAATGAGGAAAACTCAATCCGCGGTATGTTGGACCATTAGAGATCATAGAAAGAATAGGCAAGGTGGCCTACAAACTGAACCTGCCAGCAGAACTCGGTGCAGTTCACAACGTCTTTCACGTGTCGAATCTGAAGAAGTGTCTGTCAGATGAGACCCTCATAGTTCCTCTGAAGGAACTCACTATCGACGAACAGTTACATTTCATCGAGGAACCAGTCGAAATCACAGACCGGGATGTCAAGGTCCTCAAGAACACGAGAATCCCTCTTGTTCGAGTTCGTTGGAACTCCCGTCGTGGCCCAGAGTTCACCTGGGAACGAGAAGATCAAATAAAAGAAAAGTACCCCCAATTGTTCGCGAATAGTACAACCACTACTGAGGCTGAAGCTACCACGGAATTTCGGGACGAAATTCCAGATCAACGGGGGGAGGATGTGACACCCCAGGAAAACCAGTAAACGATACAACTTACCTAGCTTCCTCAGTGAGTACGTACCAAATTTCGGGACGAAATTTCTTTCAAGTTGGGGATAATGTGACAACTCGTATTTTTGAACCATCTCTTGTATTACGTGTTAACCTGTATGAACTCTATGTGATTACGTGATTCAAGGTTTTAAGGGAATGCTATGTGTTATGTGAACTTGATTGATTAAATGAATGCGTTTTGATTATGCATGTATAATAAACCTAGTCGCACATCATGGTCCGATCGCACAAGCTCTTGGGCCGTACACTCTATCCTTGCTACCCACCTCTCTCGGCCCAACATATCTTGTTTCGAAGGGCAGCCCGTTAAGGAGCTCGGCCCACTTTTGTGTGCATAGAGGAACCATTAGGGGGTTTAGTCTCTCATTACTTACAAACATAGGAAATCACACAAACCCTAAGCTCTCTCTCTCTCTCACCCTTGTGCGACGGCAAGCATCCTCCTTCTACCGAAGCTTTTGCGATTCGGATAAATCTTTGCCCTTGTCTCTAACCGGTTAGTGTTACATCATTGTTTGGTTTTGGTTATGTTTGATGTTTGTTGATCGAGTAACTAGGTGTTATATGATGTTGATGTTAATGTGTTATACTTGTAAATGCATGATGAGCAAGTCTATTAGATTACTATAAAATAGTGATGAATACTTTAAAGTTGATATGGAACCGAATGGATATAAGATCATCGGCCGTATGTATGCATATGATCGTTGTTTATGTAATCAAATTGGAATGATTAGGGTTGCATAATAGATATTGAAATCACTGATTCGGAGGATTCGTTGATTGCAGTTCTTGAGTTGATTATGATTAGGGTTGTATGTTTATGCATAATTGCTGAATGAATTGTTGTTTTGATCTGTTGTGAAACTGCCAAACTTGTTAGCAATTGTCACGGAATGATTGATGCTGTAAATTAGGAAGTTTGTTACATTCCCGATCTCGACACAGGTTGCGAGTCGAGAACCCTTAGTCTCGACTCGAGACCGCACCTCACACAAAAAAACAGCACAACTCGAGACCATGGTGGCGGGTCTGGTTGCGACTCGAGACCGACTAGTCTCGACTAGTACATGATGACTCGAGACCTTCTTAGTCTCGACTCGAGATCTCTAGGCCAACAACTCGAGACCGCCTAGTCTCGACTCGAGATCTCTAGTCTCGACTCGAGACCACGAACACATGCACACTGATTTGGACTTGCACACTGTTACGGGCCCAAGTAATTGGGCCGCACTGTTGGGCTTTGTTTGTTTACGTGATGATACTGTTGAACTTGTGCTGTTGTTGAACTGCCATGATTATACGTGTATGCTATGATCGTTACTTGTGTAAAATACGTGTAGAACATACGTGCACTACTTGAATACGAACCTAACTTGTATGGTAACCATGGTAGGACGTGGTTGACCACCATATAGCTTAATTGAACTTTTCTGTGTATTTGCCGAGCAAAACCAAGGTGAGTTCACACTCTTACCAAGGCATGGGATTCCCAGGGTCGGGAATGGGTTGGAAGATTTCTTGTACTTAAGTTATTATTGGGATTACGTACTATGGGCCTCGGGAGAGGAGGGGATATTGATAGATACTGCTAGACTAGTGATACAAATACTTCTCTTCGCACACACGCCGGGAATGGCTGCGATAATAGAACTAATCTTCGCACACATGCCTAGAATGGCTGCGAACTATACACTAAACTTCGCACACATGCCGGGTGGGCTGCGATACAAATATACCTAGTCTAGAATACTTGGGAAACTCCCACTAATCTTCGCACACATGCCTAGAGGGCTGCGATACAAATGCATACGATATATGGTTTAGGAAACGAACATACGCTTTACCATTCTATCACAAACACTGAATAACCAACTGTGAACTCGCTCAACTAGTTGTTGACTCTCTGTTACGTGCCTTGCAGGACCTTAGGTATACATGGAGCTTGCACGGGAGGCGCAGTTGTTGTGGGCATGGATCGTGGACGTTTTGATAAACACTTATGACAGTTGAAAACTTAATAATTACGTTGGATTTTATACTATGCTTCCGCTACTTAAACTATGTTATTTGAACACCTTTCATATTGTGGGTTGATATACGCTTACGTTTATTATTACTTATTATGTTCGATATGATTGTTGGCTTGATCCTGGTCATGTCACGCCTCCAAGCGGTGGTACTCCGCGTGTGGAATTTGGGGGTGTGACAGTCAGGTCGCCTAGCAAAATGGGCAATCGAGTTAGGGGGCCACAATATTCTCTACAGGCCGCGCCCAGCCATTAAAGGTCAAGTTCTAGCGGACTTCATCACAGAAGTCCTAGAGGATAAAATTAAAGATTGTGAAGTTGTGGATACTCCCATTATGGATACATCAGACGGATTGTGGTTGCTATACACTGATGGGGCCTCAAATGAAGATTGCGTAGGAGCCAAATTGCGCCTTGTTAGCCCTGAGAAACATGAATTTACATACGCCATCAAGTTGGATTTCAAGAATATCAACAATGAGGCGGAATATGAAGCATTCTTGGCAGGCCTGCGCCTCGCCATCAAGATGGGAGCCCAAAACTTACAAGCTCATGTTGACTCATTACTCATATCAAGACAAATCAACGGGTTGTATGATGCGAAATTTGAAGTTATGGCTTTGTACTTGGACTAGGCGAAAGAATTGCTTCAACAATTCAAGTCATACATGGTAGTTCATATCAATCGCTCAGAGAACAAACCAGCAGACGCCTTGAGCAAGCTCGCTTCAACGTCTTTTCAACATCTCGCCAAGGATGTAAGAATTGAAGTACTCAAAAACCCGTCGGTTTTGCTGCGACAAGTGGATGTGATCGAGATAGGGCAACCATCTTGGATGACCCCTATCATCCAGTACTTGAAAGAAGGAATACTCCCTGAAAACAAAGCGGAAGCTAGAAAGATACAGAACAAGGCTTTGTTCTATGAGATGAACGGTGGAATATTGTACCGAAGATCCTTCTTGGGGCCACTTTTGCGCTGTGTGGACCCCCAAGATGCAAGTTACTTAATCAGGGAGATTCATGAAGGAATCTGCGGCATCCATGCGGGCCCGCGCATGGTTGTTGCGAAGATAATGAACGCTGGATATTACTGGCCAGGGATGCACGTTGACGCCCTAAAGGAATTGCACAAATGCGACTCCTGTCAAAGGAACGCTCCGAAAACCCTGCGCCCAAAAAACGATTCCATCCCTGTGTCCATTGCCTGGCCCTTCCAGCAGTGGGGGATTGATATGGTGGGACCCTTCCCTGAAGCTCCTGGAGCTATGAAGTTCATAATTGTTGCCGTGGATTATTTCACAAAATGGGTGGAGGCCAAAGCACTCGCCTCAACTACTGCAATGATGGTGCGCATGTTCATTTGGGAACACATCATTTGTAGCTTTGGTCTCCCACTCAATATCGTAACAGACAATGGCACGAATTTTGCTTCTGAAGATCTCCAAAAATGGATGAAGGAGATTAATATTGAGCACACTTTCTCTTCCGTTGCGCACCCTCAAGGCAACGGCCAAGTAGAAAGTGTCAATAAGAGTATCGTCGAAGGGATAAAAGCCCGTCTGGGCACGAAGAGAAGAGGCTGGGTAGATGAGCTCCCGAGCATCCTGTGGGCTCATCGAACCATGCCGAAGACAAGCACTGGCAAAACCCCCTTTAGCATGGTCTATGACTCAGAGGCGGTTATCCCAGCTGAAATTGGCCTACCCTCGCCGCGCTTGACAGCAGTCAACACAATTGATAACGAGGCAGAGCGCCGTCTTAACTTGGACTTACTCGAAGAAAGGCGCGAAATAGCGAGAATCAAAGAAGCCAAGTACAAGACACAGCTAGAGAGGTACTATAATGCAAGAGTGCGCATTTGTACCTTCACTCCAGGAGAATACGTCTTCAGAGACGATGAAGCCTCCAATGCAGAACGCCCTGGGAAGCTAGCACCCAAGTGGGAAGGCCCATACTTGGTACATGAAGTGCTAGGAAAAGGGGCATACAAGCTGCGCACACTGGATGGATACATCATCCCGCGCACGTGGAACGCGCAACAACTACGCAACTTAACCAAAGTTTCTAACAACAATGAAATAATTGTAACTTGACAAAGGGAAACCAAACATAAACGTCATATTCAACAAGCGCAACCGCGCAATAGTTACATAGATACAAAACATCATCGGTTCAATTCAAAATAAGCGCGCCTGCGCAATGAGTTACATTTAACATCTAAAAAGAAAATTACAAGGCACAAAGCCTGTCAACGCTACCTACTCATAACCGTCACCACCATCATCATCGTCATGCTTATCATCATCGTCATGCTTATCACCATCACCATCACCATCGCCATTGCCATCACCATCACCATTATTTCTAGCTGGTTCTTCATCAGACAACTCCACGGTCTCTGGAGGGTCAAGAATCTGCTTTAAGCGTTGGCACCAGTCGTCATGCTCCAGTGCCTTTGCGACCAAATCCATCACAGGCAGTGATAGATGGTCATAAGTGTTGGTGCACTACATCTGTTGATTTCGTCTAGGATTGTCTAGGATCATGTCTATCATTACATTGTATAGTTTAGGGCTAGAAATACGAGAAAATACATGATTGGACTAATAGGTTCGCTGATAAGTCAAAGAGGTTCGCTTTTAGGGTTATAGATGAGAGGTCCGCTTTTGTGTCATCAGTGAGATTCGCTTTTATGGTCACTGGTCACAAAAGCGAACCAGATGCCCTATATATAGATGTCTCATGAGCGGATCTGTAACGAACGTGTTGATTTCCGCACCGAAGCTCTGCCGGTGTGACGTTTGAACTGTAAAAGCTGTTATATCAATAAATCAAGCAGTTAGAGTGAAGTGTGTGCTATTTCTACCTTTGTTTCTTATTATTCCGCATCTGAAACACGGGAGATTACCTCTGAACGACTCGTATAGGTCGGCGTACGATCCTACAATTGGTATCAGAGCCAAGGAGGAGGTTATCTGCAGAATATAGCTGATTTTCGACATTTCTTCTTACTTCTACACATTCTTTTCTTGATTCGGGAAGTTTTCACGGTCAGAATTGATTCAAAAGCTCACAGATTGTGTATTATCAATCAAAGGCAAACCCTTGAAAGTTTCAAGCAAAAATAAGGACGAGAAATGGGTCAAAACAGCTTCGTTTTGAGATTCGCTTTTAAGGACAGTTGAGAGGTCCGCTCCAAGGTGCTGTCTGGTCCGCTTTTAAGTACATTTTGAGACTTGGTCCGCTTGAGAGATCCGCTCGAAAGAAAATTTTCTGGTCCGCTTAAGAGATCCGCTTGAAAGACAATTTTCTGGTCCGCTTGGGAGATTCGCTCGAAGGGTCCGCTCGAGAGGTTGCTGTCTGGTCCGCTCGAAAGACTGTTTTTCTGGTCCGCTCGAATTGACCATTACCGGTTCGCTTTTGTGAACATTGCTGGTCCGCTTCTGTGACACTTGTCTGGTCCGCTTTTGTGTTCAAGTTTGGTTCACTTATAAGTCATTTGTCTTGGATATCGTGTCATCATGGATACTGAGTTCTACAATGCGTTTGCAACATCGTCATCACCAGCTGCGATTGCTCAAGCCATGAATCTAGAAAACGAAACGGGAACCACCCAGAAACCCCCGAAATTGATGAGTATCGAAGAATACTACGGGTGGAAGGATAGATTTGAAAACTGGGTTCAAGCAAATCAACTTAGATCATGGGAATGTATCTTGAAGAAGTATGTGTTACCGAGAACGGAGGTGAATGTTATCAAACAGATATCCGAATTCACAGATCAAGAACATGCAATGTACAGAGCGGAGAAAATGATGATCAGTTTATTGCAACAAGCGATTAAAGAAGATATATTCATTCTGTTAGAACACGACAAAACTGCTAAGTCAATATGGGATGCTCTTAAAGTCAAATTCGAGGGAAGTGAGAGTATGATTAAAAGCAAAAAGGCATTGCC
Organism: Helianthus annuus; assembly: GCF_002127325.2. Lineage (NCBI taxonomy): Eukaryota > Viridiplantae > Streptophyta > Magnoliopsida > Asterales > Asteraceae > Helianthus > Helianthus annuus. The sequence goes on from NC_035443.2 coordinate 90,548,397, forward strand.
TAAGAAAGAGTTTGATCTTTTTAGCAGCCTACCAGGAGAGGATACTAAGAAGCTGATTGAGAGATACTGTCACTTAGTGAGATCATTGACAATGATTGGTGTTGACAAAAGTCATGAAGAGTATGTGGATAAGTTGGCTGATGCGTTACCTCAGAAGGAGTGGGGAACGTATTTGATGATATTGAAAAACACGGGTGTTTATGACGGACTGACAGTTGGACAGTTTATCGAAAAATTAGAGGCTCAGAATCTGGAACAGCAAAAGATCATTAGGATGAATAGTCCGAGTGGTCAACAAGATGTGAAAATGTACTATAGGGGTAGCAGTCCAGCCACTGAGTCTGAGAGAAGTCCGAAAATTCAGACAGCATTCAGTGCTGGTGATTCTTCTGACAAAGCTGATCAGGGTTCAAACAATAGTAGCAGCGGGTTTTCATCATTTCCAAGTGTAAATCCTAAAGAGACAAACACAAGTTTTCAGTATCAGAGTACAAAAACAGGAAATGGATATGTGATTCAATGCAACATAGCTCTCAATCTTCCAGAAGTTCAAAGCTTCTCTGAAGACACTGCAAAAGACCACATGGCACTTCTGGGTTCTGTGTTGTTATCCTATGAAGGGCTTGTTGCTGGTCGGATCGGAAATCCTATGCTTACAAAGGAGGATTACAATCAGATAGACGCCGAAGAAATGGAACTCATGGATATTAAATGGTGTCTTGCAAGTGTTCTTCGACGTGCTGACAAGTTCAAAACAATTACCGGGAGAAATGACTTTCTTGATGCTCATGTATCTACTTTAGGTTTTGATAAATCTAAAGTTACTTGTTTTCGGTGCAGGGAGAAAGGCCATTTCAAGCGGGAGTGCAAGGGGAGAGAAGCTAGCGGAGCACAGAATCCATTTGGAAAAGATGATTACTACCGCAAAGCTATCTATCAACAAGTTGGTCAATCTCAAGAACCACAGACGGCTAATGGGAGAAAGATTGAAGATCCCAAGAGAGCATGTTTGGTAGATTTCAGCAGGAGTGATTACATATCATCTGAAGGCAAAGCAGCACGCATAATCGATCAAGATGATGAGAAACTACCAGAAGGTTTTAGTTGGGATATGTTTGTGGATGAGAAGGGAGAGTTTAAAGCTTTCATTGCCAAGATCGTCCGAGAGCCAGATCTATTTGCTACTTGGATGAAATCTATCGGGGAGAATGTGGCAAGTGAAGATGGAAAGTCTGTGTCATCTGATGAAAATTCAGAAAGTACCGATGAACTTTCTGAAAGATCTGGAGATATTTCAGAGGGTTCAGATGAGAGTTTATCGAGTTCTGATGAGAGTGTACAAAATGAGATTGTTTCAGAAAAGGAAGTTGTATTTGATCAAACACCGTCTGATTCTAGTGTATCAGATGCTGATTCTGAAAAATCTGTAGAGTTTGATCAATCACCGGTTGACAAAACCAGTGATGATGAAGAAGAAAAATATGTAAATGTTGCTGAATCTCATCTTTCTCCTAAAAATTTTCATGTTTATTTTGCAGATCGCATGGAGAAACTAAAGGAGAAAAGAGCTGCTCGAGAACAACAGAAAGAATCTGAAGATGATGTTCAGAATGTTAAAAGTGTTGCTGAAAAAATTACCGAGGTTGAGAAAGAAGAAGAAAAGGTGATCGGAGTAGAAAAGGTGATTGAAGTTGTGAAAACAATCGAGGTTGAGAAGATTGTTGAAGTCGTCAAGCCTTCTGAGAAGTGTTTGGAAGCTTGCAAGGAATGTGCAGCAAAAGACGACATTATAGCTGAGTACGAGAAGAAGAAGGAGCAGTTACTGTTCAACCTCAATTATGTGAAAGAATTATACGATGTCTTGAACAAAACAGTAACGGGTCTCCAAACTACAAACTCAGAAAGAGAACAGGCACTGACAATGATGAATGCAACTTTGATGTCAAAACAAAAAGCGATCAATTTCTTCATTGAAGAGAGTGCCAAATGGAAGCAAGAGTTGGAAACTGAAAAGATCGAAAATGAGAGAATTAGGCGGTTATTGTTAAGCTATTCTACTTCTGATTATCTCATTGATCGTGTTTACCCAACTGTTGCAGGATTGGAAGGTTTTCAAGACGAGAAGCCAAAGAAGAAGAAAGACTGTGGTAAGAAACCGACTGTTAGCTATAACAAGTGTCCGCCTCCAATTTGGGATGGGTATTCTCCTAGGAAACCAAACGAGGAGCAACTTGAGAAAGTAGTCAATATAAAGTTAAAAACCGACACAACTGACGTTTTACCAGATAACATTGATGTCACGTTTACCTCATCCGATACCGATCATGAGTCTGAGTTAATTAAAAAGGTGGTCGATCAGGTGTTGGATACTGATGAGGAGTCCGAGTCGAAATCTGAGTCTGGAGGGTCAAATTCATCAGTCAACAGTCCAAATTCATCGGTCAAACGGTCTTATAGTTTAGATTTTTTGTTATCAAAGTCAAATTTGAATGATGAAACATTCAAAGTTGTTTATACTTTGAATGGTTCTGACAAATTATATTACAACAAAGATTTTCCAATAATGAGTATTAAAACAGAATCCATTAACAAAACTTTCAAACTAATAGAGATTAACATTCCTGAATTGAAAGTTTTAAAAAAATTTGAAAAACCCAAAAAGTATACTTCTAGAGTTCAACAACGTCTAAACAAGAAAAAGGGTTACAATTCTGGTTCGGGTTTTCAAAAGAAACCTAACCAAAATCGTAGCTACAAAAAGAAAGGTTTAGGCTTTGTGCCACCAGAAAATTATAAAAATGATAAAAATTCTAAAACAAAAACAGAATTTGTGTCAGGTGGAAGCTCAGATGAAGAACAGAAGAAACCATTCTGGAGACAGTCAAACTAAGAGTTTCTTGCTGAGCGAAAGAAGAATGGAACTGAAGTGTTTTATCAAAGGGAGACTCGTACCTGTTACAGATGCAATGAAATTGGTCACATTGCATGGAATTGTTCTGCAAATGCAAAAACAAAACAGGGAGTTTCTCAGAAACTAAAAGAAAAAGTTGTTGATGTTGAACCACCAACCGATAGACTTAAATGTTTTGAAAATTCTAAATATGAGGTTGGTGAGTGTTCGGAAAAGAATTTTTACAAAAAGAAAGAAAAAGACAACCAAGTGTGGGTTGTTAAAAAGGTTGATGTGAATGTCGGCGATGAATCTGGTTCCACAAAGCCAGAAGAGCCACAAGTTGAGAAGAAAATTTTAGTGAATGATGAAGAGTTTCCGTCACTAAAATTTGAGGAAGTTAAGAAGAAAATTGGAAAAACTGAGATTTCAAATCAGTTTTACAAAGAAAAAGATGATTTTGATGTCGAGAAGACATTCAATGGGAATGTTAAAAAGATTTTTGGAAAGATGTTGAGTGGGAGAGCAAAGGGGGTCAAAGATTTTTACGCCACGAAAAAGGCTACATACAACCCTACTGCTCAAGAATTGAAATCCATCAAGTCTGAAAAGACTTGGATGGAAGTTTGTTTCCCATGATAGTCGAAGGACTACGCCGGAGATCCCAAGTTTATTTCGTGGATCAGGAATCGGCATCTTTCTAGTGTTTGAATAGTTTGTTTGAAAGAATTTGAATAGTGTTTTGGATTTTACAGGTTGAAGGACTACGCCGGAGTTTCCAGGTTGGTAAGTGCGAAGCAGGAATCGGCATCCTGATTGGTAAAATGGTGATGTAGACGTAACATTCCTACAAGTGGTATTGTGTGTTTTTACAATTGGTTTAGAGTTGCTTGATTGCAAATGGTAAATCAGGGACATTAAGTTGTACTTGATTTACTACATATGGGTAAAAGATAGACAAGATGATGAACCACATCCCCGTACTTAAAAATGATAAATCTACAAGTGGTTTTTATCAACAAAAACCCATTTTCCGGAAAAGTCATTTCGATTAAAAACAAACTTAAGTGTTTTGAAATCTAAATGAGAAAATTGTTTGTGATAGGGGGAGTTCTGATTGTTTATGCCAAGTGAATGGCGAATTGATGTGATTCGATGTCAGTTGTTAGTTTCTGTACAGTTTGTTTTGCATTTTATGTTTCAATTGGGTCAGAGTCTAGTTGTTTTCAAATTTTCTTTTGAAATGTGTTTGCATTTTAGGGGGAGTAGGGAAATTTCAGAAAATCCAAAAACATTTAAAAATTTGAAAAAGCCAAAAACATGATAAAAATCAAAAATGAGTTTCGTTGTGAAAAGAGGAAATGATAGTACATCAGTAGGCTGTCACAACATGCTAAAGAAATGTAAAGATAAAATGTGATAAACAATCTCACTGAGGACGTGCCAGTAGGTTTTTACACATTTAGTAAATTGTGACGAGATATAAACTAAATTTCAAACTTGCTTTTTCTGTGGGTTAACACAAACTTGGATATATAGGTAACCCCTGAAATCTTGTTTGAAAGGTCCCTTATTCTGAGATACTAGGTCTTTATGCTCAGTGATATCTGGGGTATTATCCCGGGACTTCTGCTGTATGGAAGTACTGACCTAGTCCCCGGATAATGCTTTTCGCAAAAGCTTGAAACATAGCTTCGCCCTCAGCATGCTGATGAAACAATAAAATTGATAGTCGCTGCTGTTGAAATAAAAAGATCCTCTAAAGGGGACCCACCAAAAGTCGAGCCGTCATCTCTCTGCTGAACGGAAGTTCTGACCTGAGCTCTCACGGTTTCGCATCTACCCCTATACAGATATCAGCTGTGGTATACTCACCTGTAAGACTGAATATTGGGATCTGGATACGGGAGTATATTCAAGTAGTGGGACACACGGATAAGTTTAAGTTCTTAAGACATTAATATCGTATCTCGGATCAATTGAACTTTGTGTGAAAATTTCAGTGGATCAATACACTGACAATCTAGGTGAATTGTTTAGAACTGAAAATGAAATCAAGCTTAACGGTGTTAGTGACATATCTCATAAACTGATATGATCCTCTTACACGAACTCACAAAAATATTGTATGTAAATATTTTCTTTACTGCATTACAGGGTTCTTTATTTCAAAATCCAAAAAGATTTCCAGTGTGTTTTAGCATAAATTTTAAAAAGTCAAAAAGATTTTCGACAACTGATGTTAAATAGCTGTTTTTCAAAATTCCAAGTGCTAAACATGATGAGCAGTATTTGAGGGGGAGTGTTTGTGTGAAATTAAATGTTTTCATAATATAACCTTTCATGTGGTTTATCAGAATTTGGATTTGGTTTTGGTTTGAGAGGGAGTCTGTGTTGGTGCACAGTTACATGTAAGTGTTGGTGCACGTAAAAGTGATAAAATTAGAAAATTTATTTCTGGGTTAAGAATGTGCAGGAAAGCCAGGTTTCGATTTTGGATCTGAAGATAGAGTGTCAGATTTCAATTCCTAAAGACCTCTGTTGGAGCCAGATTGATCGATCCTGAAAGCTTATGAAGAGTCCAGACAAAGATCCTGAAGAATAAAGAAATGCCAGTAAATCGAGAGGGGGAGTCTGAAGATAGAGAGAAAGAAAAGCCCAGAGACTGATCAAGACTGAAGATATGCAGTCACAGTTTTGGTGCTCAATAGTCGACTCCATCAACATCTGAGGGGGAGTCTGTTGGTGCACTACATCTGTTGATTTCGTCTAGGATTGTCTAGGATCATGTCTATCATTACATTGTATAGTTTAGGGCTAGAAATACGAGAAAATACATGATTGGACTAATAGGTTCGCTGATAAGTCAAAGAGGTTCGCTTTTAGGGTTATAGATGAGAGGTCCGCTTTTGTGTCATCAGTGAGATTCGCTTTTATGGTCACTGGTCACAAAAGCGAACCAGATGCCCTATATATAGATTTCTCATGAGCGGATCTGCAACGAACGTGTTGATTTCCGCACCGAAGCTCTTCCGGTGTGACGTTTGAACTGTAAAAGCTGTTATATCAATAAATCAAGCAGTTAGAGTGAAGTGTGTGCTATTTCTACCTTTGTTTCTTATTATTCCACATCTGAAACACGGGAGATTACCTCTGAACGACTCGTATAGGTCGGCGTACGATCCTACAATAAGCCTTTTCAGCGCGGGCTAATGCAGCATCAGCCTGATCGGTCACTGAGCAATGACTAACATCGAACTCTTGTCCTATTGCCTCTTCAACATGCTGCGCATACTCTAGATAACCTCCACGGTGACCAACCGCGCGTGAGGCATCTATGAGAGCAGCAGCAGCTCCATCCAGTTCTCCAGCATTCAGGATAGAGTTGGCAATCTACAGCAAAGACAATGGATAAGAAATAGGTTTTAACAAATAAAGCCTAAGTTAAGAAGAGAACCATACCAGAACTACTCCTCTGCCATGCATCCACTCAGCCTCGGCAACCAGCGTGTCAACGATGCCTTGAGCCTCAGAGTAATTGTTTTGCGCTACATTGAGGGCAGATGTACTTATGTCTCGCGCCTCCTCAGCTTTCTGCTTGGCCTCCTCAGCAGTGGCAGCTTTCACTCGTCCGGCCTCAAGATCGATTTCTAGGGACTCACTTTTGTCGGTTTTCTCTTGCAAACGACGTTTCAACTCTGCAATTTCAACGTCCTTAGCCACCAGGTCCTTGTCCTTACTGGATACCTGCGTTTTCAGCTCAGCCTGCAGAGAGAAAGACAGACTTAGATAATTTCACAAGCAAAAAAGCATAAAGGGAAGAAGGGTTAACACTGATCAGACCTCAACGCGTTCCTTATAGGTTCGCTCATCTTCAATCTTCCCTTTCAATTCAGTAACTTGAGCTTCAAGATCTGTGATTTTAGAGCGCGCAACATACATACGTTGATTGTCTTTTTGATATATCTTCTTCCACTCTGCGCGCTCCTTCGCTAAAAGATCTTCAACTCGAAGCTTACCCCTAAGGCCTTCACGACCCCACTCCTCTGATTTCTTATCAGAATCAAACTTAGCTTTCTCTTCAGCAAAGGCAGCTTTAGCCTTCTCATACTCCTTAACCTGCTTCAACAGGCGCTCATGATATTTTTCCCACTCAGCCCGCTCTTTAACCATCGTGCGCCACTCACGCACGATCTGGTGGTTGACGGCGCGAGTGTTGGCTTCTCCAACTACATACGCATGATACAAGCTGTCATGAGTTCACGCCCTTTGCCGGTTAACTTCCCCTGGAGGGAAGGAGTTCAAGAACCAGTCGCGGCAGGGTGCGAACTCCAGGAAGGTATCCTTCTACTTCAAACCCCATGGAGCTCGGTGGGGAGCATCGCCGCGAGCCTCCTCTGTGTAGGTTTTATAATAAATATCGCCCACAGTGTCATTAGGGCCGATGGGAGACTATGGTATAGACCCTCCAGCGCCACCAGAGCTCGCGCCACCTGCAACAGCAGTTTTTTCCTTGTTAATAGCAGAACCTGATCCCCCAGTAGTAGAAGTTACTTGAACAGTACGAACGGGGGCATCAGCCTGCGCAGGCTTAGTCGGCTTCTCAACCTCAGGTCCTTTCCTTTTCTCATGAAGGGGCTGGTCAAACCCCGTGATATGGACGACCTCCAGACCCTGCGTTTTTTCATGTGCAGTTGTAGCAGCAGGCCCGGTCTCCTTGGGATCATCAACAACAGGCTTTCCAGAAGCCTTCTTTTCTCCCCCTCCTCTTTCTCAGCAGCCTTGTCAACAGGCTTCTCAGCAGCCTTCTTTTTCTCCTTCTCAGCCTCCAACCCAGCGGTCTTGAAAGGCTTGATTGTAACCTTGGTCTTTTTCAGCGCAGGCTCTTGAGGGTCTTTGAGAACAACACCCTTCTTTTCAGGGGTCTTCTTTTTGGCCTTTGTAGAAACCAAGTGTTAACAAGAAGTGGCAACAAAGAACAAGGTAGTCAAGAAACTAACCGGGAGAAAATTTATATAGAGCGCGGAGGTTGCTCTGCTTCCCGATTACGGGAGCTCCACCAGCCTTCTGCGCCACAGAGGCACCAGCTGTGGTCTCCCTACTCCTTTTCCTGCTTATCAACTTCTCAGCAGGCTCTTCTTCTTCTGCCTCCTCCTCTTCATCTTCATCTATAGCGATGGAAGAAGGGGTAGCGCCAGCATCAGGGTTCCATGAACCCGCGCTCCCTGAGCTCTTTGAACCACCGGCTCCGGTTTTCTTCTCGCCTATACGCGATTAACCTTCGAGTGAGTCACTAGTAATAACGTAATCCTCTAAGTTACTCTGACGAAGGCGTAGAATACCTTTATCAGCAGCACCGGCAGTCGCGCGACTACTTCCACCTTTTTGGCTGGTCACATCAGCGTCGATAGTATTGATCTTTTTCTTCTTGGACTTTTTCTTCTTCTCCTCTGGGTCAATCCCGAGGTCGCGCAACACACCTGCAAAGATGTTATACCAGGAACTTAGCTCCCCATTTGAAGACCCCACAGACTCCTCGCTGGAAAGATAGACAATCTCTTTCCCAACAGAAGTTATAGTGCGCAAAGGCCGGGGGTTAGGTATATGCGCACCTTCGGTTGCAGTAGGTGGATTGGCAAAAGCTCCAACAACTGGATACATAAAGTGACCTCTAATCTCTTCATACCAATATTGCTCTCCTGCTTCCAGCGGGCGCACGCCCATGGACCCACCAAAGGTGGGGAAGACAGCTTGCCAAAGATGCGCTTCTACAATCGAAATCGTTAAGTTAAGCACAGAAAAAGTACAAAAAAAAAAAAACAGAAGCAAAGAAGTAATTAACCTCTATCTTGAAACTTCAAAATTGGAACTTCTTTGCTCTCCATCGGCCACTGATCACTCATCCGCGCCGCTACCAGAACGTTTTAACCAAAAACTCGATTAGGTGTAGGAGTGAGCTTCACATACCAACCCTCCTTCTTGGGAATCGCCAGCTCCTCCTTCTCGATCACTTCCGGCGGATGGAAGGTCATTGCAATCGGCATCACCTCCTCGCGAATGAAGAAGAACTTCTGTTTCCAGTCATGGAAACTCTTGGGTGGATTCAACAACATCTTCTTAGCAGCTCACCGATTACCGAAGGAATAGAACCCCATGTTCCTGATGAGCTGATAGAATACCTGGAATTTCTCCATTGTGGGCTCTATATCATGGGCCCGGCATAAAAACTCAAAATGTCTCACCCTAACCATGCCGGGTGGGCTCATTTGTGAAATATGAAACCCATAATACTGAAGTATATGGGCCATGAAGTTCGTCGCCGGCAAACGGAAGTTGACCTGTAAAAAGAAGTCCTCAAAGAGGGTAATATACCCCGGCGGTGCATCGGCGGCCGTCTGATTCTGGCCGGGGTATTGGGCATCCCACTCCGGTGGAAACCGGAAGCCCCTTGTGATCTGTTCGAACAACCCTAGGTCCCATTTCAGGACACGAAGTGGACCTTCTTCACCAGGGTTTTCTTCTTGAGGATTTTCTTCAGCCATGGAGATTTAAGAGAAACTTAGGAATCTTCTGGTAAAATATTAATATTTGAATATCTGCACTTGAGGATCTGCTACTGCTCCGTTGAAGGTGAGAAGATTCAAAGAGGGTTTGAAGACGAATAGAGAGGAAATATAACAACCGAAGGGAAGATTGTGATTTATTCTCTCCTACCATCGGCTATATATACTCATCGCATTTAATGCGATGGGTAAACATGCCGGATTCACCGTGCGCGTATCCAATCAGAGGACGCCACGTAAGGCAGGATTCTCGGGGTGACGGTTACCACGCACGCGTGGGCCTCACTCGCCTGACGGAAAGCCGAACCGTCAGGGACAACTTGATGAAAGCCGTGTCAGCAGTCAACTCAAACGTCGCCATCAACGACATTTACACCAACTTGTCAGAATTCAAAATTCGAGGGTTTTCCCGCCCAAAATTACTACAAACTCCATGCAGAAGTTACTCAGGCCGCGCAGCTCTGATGATTACTCAAGCCTGCGCACCTACCCCCAAAAGCGGTGAATCCTCATCAGCCAAATCCGGTAGCCGCGCCGTAGTAACTGGGAAGCAATTACACGCGCGCGCCTACCAAGATCAATCAAGCATTTTTCATAACTAGCACTTTCCTTTTTTCTAAGTCCAGAGCTCCAACCACTTACTTCGTGCATGGTGCAACACTGGACTATGGGGACTTGAAGGGGTATGGTCCCAAAAAGCTACGCAGACCTTCCGACAGGTCGCGCGGGGACCATACTTCTGATTTAACAAGCTGTTCAATCTCAGACTCGCGCGGGCTACTTCACCAAATACTGACCTCGTGCGAGGTCCAAACAAGAAAGAACACCGACTTCAACACTTACCATTCTGAATAAGAGCCTTCAACACCTATAATCCTACGCGGGCTACTTACGTGCTCAACAAGGGTAGCGCAGGGCTAAAGCGCAAGGCCAATTCAGAAGGTGCAAGTGGCAGAACAAAAGAGCCAATCAGCGTCCTCCAGGATATGCTCAATCGTGCTCCACGATCGTCTGACGTGCAGGAGACAGAGAGTACACAAGGACGCCTACGTGGCACCAATCAAGGGGCGACGACACCTGCCCCACGATCTCCACTAACCTGCTGATGGCAGAGGGACAACAAGGCCGACAACAGGACATAACAATCAATGACTTAAGCAAGTTAATCAATAAAGCGCAGCGGAAAATGAAAGAGTAATCAACAATAAACGAAACCTGTTAGGATCCGGTTACATATGAATAGGAGTACAGTGGTAAGATTATCTAACTACTAATGAGAAAGATATACCTCGGTTAATAACTAATCGGTTGACACACCAATGTTCAACAAACATGTGCTAGTTACACGAACTAATGGAACACGGGTATAACCCCGGGTAGCGGCGAAGGTGGTCGGTGGTATTAGCGCGACGACGGTGACCGGCGGTATTGGCGGCGCGGCTGCGGCGGTGGCCGGTTATGAGTGTTTTTAAGAGTTCTCTTGTGCAAAATATTCAATCCTAAACCCAACTCAATACATCTCTATATAGCGTATGGAGATCCATGCATGTTTGCCAAGTGACGGACATGCACATAGAAGTTGGACAAGTGGTTAGAAGAACATGCATGCGCGACAAGTGGTGAGATGAGCATGCATGCGCGATAAGTGGTGATGCAAGTGTGCATGCGCGACCAGTGGCGAGATGCAAGTGTGCATGTGCGATAAGTGGCGAGATGCAAGTGTGCATGTCTCACTCGGTCCATGTACCCGTCTCTCAGTTAATACCAGCAACAAATTTATTAATTAAGATAAACAAATTATTATTAATAACGAGTATTAATAATATAAACATGATCATGGTCATATATATAATTATGATCCGTTTCGTACATGTAACACCCCAAAATATGCTATTCATTTACTTATGCTACTTAAAGTGTATAACTTGTAAGAATTAACCAAGTTAAAAGAATGTGATATTAGTTAATAAGAAAGTAAGTTAGTGTGGTAATTATCAACACTTATAACCATTGGGGCTGAATTTGTAATGGTGACAAAAGTTTTATTACTACTAGAAAATTTACAAAACACCAACACACTGGTGGTGTTGGGGATCGATCAGAAGCAAAGACCAAGGGGAAACCCTAGTTTCCAAGGATTCTCAAGATTAGGAAGGAATTGAGAGCCCAAATCAATGCTAGAACTCGAATTTTCAACCATCTAAGCTTGAACATTAATAGGTAAGTCGAAAATCCTGTTTTGGTGAGTGATGAGAAGTGGGTCTTTAACCCAAACGTGAAATTAGGTGCAATTCTTATGCAAATGTAAGTTAGGAACTCATAATAGATTGATAATTATGCTTCATTTCGATTATTGAAAGGGTTAGGGTTTATACCCATTTGTTGTAAGACCTTCATGAACATGATGATTTCTATAATATGCTTACAATTGTGATTTGATGCATGATCATGTATGTGATAGATAAATTAGATGAGTTAGCATAAAATGAAAGAAAAGATGTGAATTTAATCGATTTTTGCTACACTAGGAAGTAAACAAAGAAAAATCCATGCTATGAGTACTTGTACATTATGCTTGTAAATATAATGCCCACCAAGTGTTTGATAAAATGCATAAGAGATGATTGATTATATGTGTAGTATGAAAAGAAAATGCTGAAATGATTTGAATTTGACTAAGTAAGCAAACGAATGTTATAATGTAGGCGTGAAGGAAGAAAGCGCTAACACTAGTAGGGGGGAAGGTGTACACGACCGAGGTATGTTCCGTTGCATATGAAAGTTTACTTTTATTTGTTAATAATTATATTGAACAATTTTTGTTATAATGTTTATACTATGTTGTAGTGATTACGGTGCTAGTAATTGAATAGCAAATCCCTTGCGGATTTGTTTATGCTAACGAAGAATTATGCTATGTTATGCTAGTCGACCGGTTCTAGTGAACAAGTCGGTCAAGAATAAGCTTCCATCCGTTTTGAACGGGTGGTTTTGAATGCTATGATAAATGCTAGAAGCTTAATCCGTTATGCGGATAGAAAGAAGAATTTATGTTGAAAGCAAATAACCCAATTAAACGGGTTGAATACGTATGCTTAACTCTCATTGAGAGTGTTTATGCCAAACCCAAGTACTTAGGTAGTCGAGTGCGTAAGAAAGATGAAAGCTTATATACGGATGGAACTAAAACGAAGGAGTTATAATTTAACAAGTATGATGACTAACTTTTAAAAATTTGTTGTTAAATGTAGGTACATCCTCGACTTAGGCGTATGGACGGCTTGAAACGTGCACACTTGGTTTACGCCCGCCTCACGCTTCCGTTATAAATTATTTTGAAATGGGTTAAGTTTTGGTCATATGAATTTAAACCTATGTTGTATATTAATATCTTTGTCGTTGGGTAAAAACTTAGTAGTTGAAGTCATGTCGTGTCTAATGTGAATTTTATCCGTTTTGGGTTTTGTCAAGAATGTAAAACGTTGAAGTTTATTGTGAAATACAGGTTGTTAATGGTTTCAAACGAATAGGTCATGCCGAAATTTCCAAATTTTTTCCATATACACTATGCTAGTTAATTAGGTAAGGTTATGGGGCGTAACAAGTTGGTATCAGAGCCTAGGTTTGAGGGATTCGAGCTGGAGTAATAGCGCTTGAACTCAAACCAATGGCTCGCTCGAAAGTGTGCTCGTTCTAAGATCGCCAACGAGGTAAAAATTTAAGTTTCGGTAACCGCAAGTATGCATAGTAAGCTTATAATGTAAATATTGATGATAAGTATTTGTGTAAGTGGTAAGGGAAGGCGAAAAGATGAATTCTAGGAACCATACGGCTGGAAACGGACCCGAAAAAGAGTAAAATGCTTAAAATTAAAAGCAGTAGCGTTTCAGCATTTCGACAAGCCATCGCCGACGCCGTCATTGTGCGTCGCCGACGCCCCCAAATGGCCGACGGCCTAACTCGCTGTCTACGGGCTTTTTCAGCCGACGGACGTTTACAGTAGCCGTCGCCGACGGACCTTCCGGCCGTCGCCGACGCCACACACAAATCTCAGATATTGTTTTGTTTTATTTTTCGTATTTTGAGTCTCCGAATTGTCCAAAGACCTATTAAACGCTCATGTAAGGGCCATATAAGGCCTAATAAGATATGTGAGACCACACGTAGTGGTTACAATGGAAGGAAAATTGTAAAAGATGAAAGTAAGGTGCCAAAAGACACGAACGAATGATAAAGTCTAGAATATAAGAATGTTAATATAGTAAAGTCGGACTAATGAATTATGATGTACTGAAAGCTTGTTGTAATGATGAATGTAAATGCTATTTTATAGATGGCTGATGCAAGAAACGCTAACGAAGATGATGACACGGCTCGTCAAGAAGTATTTAACAATAGGGTCGCAGAGGTAGCGGAAGAGGTTATGCAAGCTAATCTTCCACGATTAGCTCAAGAAGTAGAGAGTCGGGTGTTGGGAGTTGTTGATGCCATGATGGCAAGTAAAATCGAAGAGTTGAAAGAATTAATTGAAGGATCTAAAGGTAAAGGCAAAGAACAACGATGCACATATAAAGATTTCATGGCATGTAACCTACCACGTACGATGGTAAAATCGATCCAATAATGTGCCAAAGATGGATCTTAAGCATGGAGGCGGTGTTTAAACGAAGTCGGTGTGATAAGGCCGATCAAGTGATGTTCGCTACGGGACAACTCACCTTTCAAGCGAAAGATTGGTGGGATGCTTATAGTAAGGAGGTAGGTGAGGACAAACTTCAGACAATGACTTGGCAAGAATTTAAAGAACCCTTCATGAAGTACCATTGCCCTCAGTCAGCCATTGATAAGATTCAAGAAGATTTCTTACACCTCCGACAGAAAAACGAGACGATAAATGAGATATCTAGTATTTTCTTGGATAAGATGAAGTTTTGTGCGGAATTTGTGCAAACCAAAAGAATGAAGATCAATCGCTTTTACGGCATACTGAAGGCAGAATTCAGGGAATTCATCACTCCCTCGAAATGCGAGACCCTTGATGAGCTCATCAATCTAGCGCGGGATAGAGAAATAGAAATCAAGAGGCAAGAAGAACGTGGTGAAAAGAGACCAAATGAAAAGAGTGGAAGTTCGACTCCGACTAAAAAGGGGAAGTATCAAGAGCAAGGAAGAAAGGATAAGTCGAAGAGTGGTATCACGCCTTGCAAGACTTGTAGAAAACTTCATACGGGGGAATGCTTGTTAGGCAAAAAGGGATGCTATAAATGTGGTAAGGAAGGGCATTCGTCTTATCAATGTCCAAAAAGCCCGAATACTTGCTTCCATTGTTTTGAAAAAGGGCACATCAAATTGGAATGCCCAAAGCTCCAGCAAGAGTCAAAAAGGGAAGATAAGAAGCAGGAGGGTTCTAGGGCTAAAGGAAGGATGTTCCAAATTACATCCGAAGAAGCCAAGTCTCACCCGAATGTGGTTTCAGGTATCTTTCTATTAAACTCCATACCGGTTTATGTTTTGTTCGATACTGGAGCCACTATGTCATTTATTTCGAGTGAAATTGTACAACATCCATCATTTAAGATTGAACGAATGCCAATGCCCCTAGAAGTAGAAATAACCGATAGTAAGGTCTATATGATACATGAGATTTGTAGAAATTGCAAATTCACCATAGAAGATGAGGAATTCGATATTGACCTCATACCCATGGTTTTGGGGGAATTTAAAATGATAGTGGGAATGGATTGGTTGGCGCGACACCATGTAGAAATTAATTGTGAAAATAAGACCATGCTTGTCCAAGCTCCAAATGGAAGGCAATTGAGTATTCAAGGAGAAAGAAATGTGGAAACCAAATTGTGCACCCTTGTCCAAGCTTTCAAATACGTACTTAACGGGAATAGAGCATGCCTAGCTTATGTAATAGATACCCGACAAACCCTCCCGAGGCTTGGAGACGTTGAAGTCGTGAATGAATTTCCGGATGTATTCCCGGAAGAATTGCCGGGACTTCCTCCCGAAAGGGAGATAGAGTTTCGCATCGAATTAAATCCGGGTGCGAAGCCAGTTGCGAAGGCTCCCTATAGACTTGCTCCCACCGAGATGCGGGAATTAATGACACAATTACAAGATCTTCTAGATAAGGGCTTCATACGCCCAAGTGTGTCGCCTTGGGGAGCACCTGTCCTATTTGTTAAAAAGAAAGACGGGTCGATGCGTATGTGCATCGACTATAGAGAATTAAACAACCTGACCATAAAGAACCGCTACCCTTTACCTAGAATTGACGACCTTTTTGATCAATTACAAGGGGCGAGTTGGTTCTCTAAGATAGACCTGCGTTCGGGGTACCATCAAGTTAGAGTACGGGAAGAAGATATTCCAAAGACTGCGTTTAGAACCCGTTACGGGCACTATGAATTTCTACTCATGTCGTTTGGATTGACGAACGCGCCGGCTGCGTTTATGGATCTTATGAACCGGGTGTGCCGACCCATGTTAGACAAATCGGTAATTGTGTTCATAGATGATATCTTAGTCTATTCGCGAAGAAAAGCTGAGCATGTAAAGCATTTGCGTGAAGTACTCGAAATTCTCCGCAAGGAGAAACTTTACGCAAAATTTCCAAAATGCGCCTTCTGGCTTAGGGAGGTGCAGTTTCTGGGCCACGTGATCAATGCGGAAGGTGTTTTAGTGGATCCGTCAAAGATTGATGCCGTAATGAAATGGGTCTCCCCTAAGAGTCCGACTGAGATAAGAAGTTTTCTAGGCCTCGCGGGATACTACAGACGGTTCATACAGGATTTCTCGAAGATAGCTCTACCCTTAACCAGACTGACGAGAAAGAAAGAAAAGTTTGTATGGGGCAAGGAACAGGAAGAGGCCTTTCGTATACTAAAGGAGAAATTGTCGAGCCCTCCGGTCCTGACGTTGCCAGATGGGACTGAAGATCTGGTTGTTTATTCAGATGCTTCACAGCAGGGGTTAGGTTGTGTTTTGATGCAAAGGGGAAAGGTTATTGCATATGCTTCACGGCAACTAAAACCTCATGAGGTAAACTACCCAACACATGATCTGGAATTGACAGCGGTAGTGTTCGCCTTAAAAATTTGGAGACACTACCTATATGGTACGAAATGTACAATTTACTCGGATCATAAGAGCCTCAAGTATTTCTTTGAACAGAAAGACTTGAATATGAGGCAGCGAAGATGGTTAGAGCTGATTAAAGACTATGATTGCGATATCCTTTATCACCCGGGAAAAGGGAATGTAGTGGCGGACGCGCTAAGCCGGAAAGGGACTCCACTTTCAATTCGTGTGAAATCCATGAAAATGATAGTTACACCACATCTGCTTGAAATGATACGGGATTCCCAAAGAAAGTCGCTCGAAGCGGAAGATTTTAAGAAGGAAAGGTTAAAAGGTGTGGCCGATAAGCTAGAAGAAAACTCGACTGGACTCAAGATGAGGTTCGGCCGAATTTAGATACCACGATTTTGAGAAGTTAAGACTGCGTTACTTGAAGAAGCTCATAAGTCACGATATTCGGTTCACCCTGGGGCTACAAAGATGTATCGGGATTTGAAGGCCAATTATTGGTGGCCGGGCATGAAACGCGATATCGTCAAATATGTCACAAAATGCTTGACATGCTCCCAAGTGAAAGCGGAACATCAAAAGCCCTACGGAGAATCACAACCTTTAGAGATACCGGTATGGAAATGGGAGGAACTAACGATGAATTTAGTAACCAAGCTTCCAAGAACGAAGAAGGGGCACGATACAATATGGGTAATCGTAGATCGACTTACGAAAAGCGCTCACTTTCTACCCATTAAAGAAGCTTATCCTTCCGAGAAAATGGCGGAAATTTACATGAACAAGATTGTATCTCGACACGGGGTGCCCGTGTCGATTGTCTCTGATCAGGACACTAGATTTACTTCTCGTTACTGGCAAAGATTTCACAAGAGTGTGGGAACGAAACTACATATAAGTACCGCCTACCACCCTCAAACTGACAGCCAGTCAGAAAGAACCATCCAAACACTTGTTGATATGCTGAGGGCGTGTGCCTTAGATTTTGGGGGAAGTTGGGATGACCATTTACCACTAGTTGAATTTTCTTATAACAATAGTTACCACAGTGGTATTCAAATGGCACCTTACGAGTTATTATACGGAAGAAAATGTAGAACTCCCGTATGTTGGGGTGAAGTGGGGCAAAGAGAGCTTGCGCCAAGTGAATTAATAGCAGTAACAAATGAAAAGATCGAATTGATTAGAAATAGATTGAAAGCAGCCCAGGATCGACAAAAAGCTTATGCAGACAAGAGAAGGCGTCCTATTGAATTCCAAGTCGGAGATTTAGTTCTGCTGAAGGTGTCCCCATGGAAGGGTATAATCCGTTTTCACAAACGGGGTAAGTTAGGTCCTCGTTACATCGGACTGTTTAAAATTCTGGCTCGGGTTGGAAGGGTTGCATATCGATTAGAATTACCGCTTGCTCTAGACGGGATTCACAATACCTTCCACGTGTCGCAATTGAGGAAATGTCTTGCGGATGACACAACATTAGTACCTCTCAATGACATCGAGTTGGACGAGGGGTTGAATTATGTTGAAAGACCCATAGCCATTAAAGACTTCAAGGTGAAGAATCTCCGCAACAAAGCTGTTAGACAAGTGTTAGTACAATGGCAGCACCGGAAAGGTTCAGATCTTACATGGGAAGCAGAAGACGAAATGAGGAAACACTATCCTTTTCTTTTCGGTATGTCAGTATTTAAATTGGTTATGTGCTCAGGTTTCGGGGACGAAACCTCTTTTAAAGGGGGTAGACTTGTAACACCCCAAAATATGCTATTCATTTACTTATGCTACTTAAAGTGTATAACTTGTAAGAATTAACCAAGTTAAAAGAATGTGATATTAGTTAATAAGAAAGTAAGTTAGTGTGGTAATTATCAACACTTATAACCATAGGGGCTGAATTTGTAATTGTGACAAAAGTTTTATTACTACTAGAAAATTTACAAAAAACCAACACACTGGTGGTGTTGGGGATCGATCAGAAGCAAAGACCAAGGGGGAAACCCTAGTTTCCAAGGATTCTCAAGATTAGGAAGGAATTGAGAGCCCAAATCAATGCTAGAACCCGAATTTTCAACCATCTAAGCTTGAACATTAATAGGTAAGTCGAAAATCCTGTTTTGGTGAGTGATGAGAAGTGGGCTTTTAACCCAAACGTGAAATTAGGTGCAATTCTTGTGCAAATGTAAGTTAGGAACTCATAATAGATTGATAATTATGCTTGATTTCGATTATTGAAAGGGTTAGGGTTTATACCCATTTGTTGTAATACCTTCATGAACATGATGATTTCTATAATATGCTTACAATTGTGATTTGATGCATGATCATGTATGTGATAGATAAATTAGATGAGTTAGCATAAAATGAAAGAAAAGATGTGAATTTAATCGATTTTTGCTACACTAGGAAGTAAACAAAGAAAAATCCATGCTATGAGTACTTGTACATTATGCTTGTAAATATAATGCCCACCAAGTGTTTGATAAAATGCATAAGAGATGATTATATGTGTAGTATGAAAAGAAAATGCTGAAATGATTTGAATTTGACTAAGTAAGCAAACGAATGTTATAATGTAAGCGTGAAGGAAGAAAGCGCTAACACTAGTATGGCGGAAGGTGTACAAGACCGAGGTATGTTCCGTTGCATACGAAAGTTTACTTTTATTTGTTAATAATTATATTGAACAATTTTTGCTATAATGTTTATACTATGTTGTAGTGATTACGGTGCTAGTAATTGAATAGCAAATCCCTTGCGGATTTGTTTATGCTAACGAAGAATTATGCTATGTTATGCTAGTCGACCGGTTCTAGTGAACAAGTCGGTCAAGAATAAGCTTCCATCCGTTTTGAACGGGTGGTTTTGAATGCTATGATAAATGCTAGAAGCTTAATCCGTTATGCGGATAGAAAGAAGAATTTATGTTGAAAGCAAATAACCCGATTAAACGGGTTGAATACGTATGCTTAACTCTCATTGAGAGTGTTTATGCCAAACCCAAGTACTGGGGTAGTCGAGTGCGTAAGAAAGATGAAAGCTTATATACGGATGGAACTAAAACGAAGGAGTTATAATTTAACATGTATGATGACTAACTTTTAAAAATTTGTTGTTGAATGTAGGTAAATCCTTGACTTAGGCGTATGGACGGCTTGAAACGTGCACACTTGGTTTACGCCCGCCTCACGCTTCTGTTTAAATTATTTTGAAATGGGTTAAGTTTTGGTCATATGAATTTAAACCTATGTTGTATATTAATATCTTTGTCGTTGGGTAAAAACTTAGTAGTTGAAGTCATGTCGTGTCTAATGTGAATTTCATCCGTTTTGGGTTTTGTCAAGAATGTTAAACGTTGAAGTTTATTGTGAAAAACAGGTTGTTAATGGTTTCAAACGAATAGGTCATGCCGAAATTTCCAAAATTTTTCTATATACACTATGCTAGTTAATTAGGTAAAGTTATGGGGCGTAACAGTACATCATTCGTAATTACCAGTTAAACCAGTTAAGTCGATTTTGTTGAGTATGAAGCCACTTGATCAAGTGGACATCAGAATCTCTGATTACAGGATAAGAGGATAAGGGGCAGGGGCCATTATTCACTGATCTTGTTTTATTTCTACTTCTTTCTCTTTCTTCAATATCTATATAAGAGATTCATATGTATTGTAAACTTTGTATCTCACCCAAGCTAAATATAAACTTCTAGTTACCCGTGGACGTAGGTCAGTTTAGACCGAACCACGTAAATCTTTATGTTCTTGATTGTGGCAGATTGTGTGAGAGTAGAGTGTGTGTGGTCCGAGTTCGTGTGTGAGAGTGTTCGATCCTAACAACTGGTATCAGAGCTCAGGGCTCTTGATCAACTCACACGAACAGAAGAAGGAGGTCTACAGGAAAGAGAAGATACTGACCTGTGATACCGGAACTAGGGTTCCGGTCAGAAGCCGTCGCCGTCAGAATCACGGCCACCGCTGTCAGAATCGCGGCCACCGCCATCAGAATCACCTCCACCGCCATCAGAATCGCCTCCACCGCCATCAGAACCGTCTCCACCGCCATCAGAACCGCCTCCACCGCCATCAAAAACCGCCAGAACCGTCGCCGCCTCCGTTCTCTTCACCTTCGCGACTAGGGTTTGCTGACCCAGTAGCCGCCGTTACCTAGGGTTTTCGATCATTGCCTTTTCTGGTGTTGATTGCGTCCAGAAGAGGAGAAAAGAAGAAGGAGATTAGATTTGTTTTGTTCTGTGGGGAAGAAGGCACGTACCGTGCTTTACGTCTTTCTTTTTTTTTTGGTAGAGAATTGAGGTTTCTCAATTTGACCAAGGAGGCCCCTCAACTTTAAACAAAGAAGAAATTTGGGTTTAGTTCTTTTTATTTAATCCTTGGCAATAATAGCCAAATTTTTATTTGTCAAAGAACTAAATTTTTTTTGGGCATTAGGCAGAAGGTTTAAAATTTCAAGATGATTTTTTTGACCGATTAAACCAGCAAATTTTCAGAGTATCGTTTCATTGAAGATCAAAGAAACAGAACCGTAGACCAGTGCTTGTTTCAGTTGTTTCAGTTTGATTTTCGGTTTATTTTTTGATTTCAGTTTCGTTTAGTCGTGTTTGAGTTATCATGGCAGAAGACGGGAAGGTGCAAATCAACAAGTTTAACGGTACAGATTTTAGCTGGTGGAAGATGCAGATTGAGGCATTATTGGTTCAAAAAGATCTTGATATTGTGTTATCAGGAGTTAGACCAGAAAAGGTGGAACCAGCAGATTGGGAATCAAAAGATAGGAAAGTCAGGGCAGTTATTACATTGGCGTTATCAAAAACTTTGGCATTCAACATCATGAAGGAAACCACAACTAGTGGCATGATGTTAGCCCTATCTAACATGTACGAGAAGCCTTTGGCAGCTAATAAGGTTTTTCTGATTCGAGAGCTGGTGAATACTAGGATGAGGGAAGGCAGTTCAGTCACAGAGCACATCAACAAGTTGAATTCGATTTTGGCCAGACTTGTGTCAGTAGACATCAAATTCGAAGATGAAGTTCAAGCTTTGCTACTGTTGTCTTCTTTGCCAGACAGTTGGTCCGGAATTGGTACAGCAATTTCCAGTTCATCAGGTACCAGCGGATTTACTTTTGAAGGGATTCGTGATCTTATTCTGAGCGAGGACGTCAGAAGGAGAAGTTCGAGTGGATCATCGAGTGAATTACTGAATGTTGGCAGAGGAAGGAAGAATAACAGAGATAGTCGGAGCAGGAACACAAATAGGAGTCAGTCTAGGGCTCGAGGTGATGTAACCTGTTGGAACTGCAAAGAGGTAGGACATTTTAGGAATCAATGTCCAAATGAGAAGAAAGAAATCAACGCTGCATTAAACCACTCAGATGATGATGTTTTGATCTGTAGTGTGGAGAGCAGTGTGAATTCCTGGGTTATGGATTCAGGTGCTTCATTTCACGCTACCCACAGCAGTGAAGCACTGCGAAATCTGAAAGAAGGTGATTTTGGTAAGGTAAGACTGGCGAACGATGAGGTTCTTGATGTGACGAGCATGGGTGACTTAGATCTGAAGACTCTAGTCGGTTCATGGACTTTGATGGATGTCAGGGTGATTCCAAGATTAAAGAAACAGTTAATTTCTGTTGGGCAGTTGGATGAATAGGGGCACGAGGTTAAGTTCAGGAACAGACAGTGGAAGGTTCTAAGGGAAATCTAGTCGTAGCTCGAGGAAAGAAACGGGGTTCGCTGTATATGGCCAGTTTACCGTCCCAGTTCAGAAGAAGACCAAGATCCGGTTCACAGAATCTCGTGGGCATAAGAAGGTTTGGTTTGCAGGAGACAAACCCAGAGCCACAGGTCAGATTCAGGTTGAACATGCTAGGAAAGGTTCAGAGAAACCAGTCAGGGGTTTTCGTGACAGTGAGAGCACACGTAGTGCTTCAGTCAGAACTCCTAGACGACAGTGGGTTAAGAGAGCCTATACTCCAGCGGTGAAAGTCTCTCCAGTGAATTACCTGCTTATGATGGCAAGTGTTTGTTCTCAGGTTGTTCCATGATCGGGCAGTTCATGTCAGTGGGAGCCGATAAGAACAGAGAATGGGTCAGCGGCAGACTTAGCCATGACTGATGTGTTGAAGATAATGAAAGCTTCAACGGGCCTTCAGGATAATTGAAGAGAAGGCCGGGTAACTAGGAAGGAGCTAAGATCAAAAGGTTTTTTACAGAAATGCAGATGCACAGTTGAAGCACAGGTGAAGATTATCCCGTGGCTTCAAGTGGGAGATTGTTGAGTATGAAGCCACTTGATCAAGTGGATATCAGAATCTCTGATTACAGGATAAGAGGATAAGGGGCAGGGGCCATTATTCACTGATCTTGTTTTATTTCTACTTCTTTCTCTTTCTTCAATCTCTATATAAGAGATTCATATGTATTGTAAACTTTGTACGTCACCCAAGCTAAATATAAACTCCTAGTTACCCATGGACGTAGGTCAGTTTAGACTGAACCACGTAAATCCTTGTGTTCTTGATTGTGGCAGATTGTGTGAGAGCAGAGTGTGTGTGGTCCGAGTTCGTGTGTGAGAGTGTTCGATCTTAACAGATTGTAGTTCGTTGCCCACGTTGTAACTCTCACGGATCGTAACTTAGTCGACCGCATTAACTAATCGTAACGGTCCATTTTTCCATGCATGTAGTTCCCAAACTAATTGATAAATTGGCCCGCTTATGAATAAACAAAGAATCATATGGAATAGGCCAACAAAGCTATAATTGGTCTTGAGTAGATTAAAAAGCCCACAAACAAATCAATTATTTTGTGACATAAATTAAAGGGACATTCGCCTTCAAGTGAATATCCTAGAGGTTAAGTGTTGTGCTCTATCTATAATCAAAAAATTGGAACTTCAAATTCTGTAGAGCGTAGGTTGT
The DNA here is from genome assembly GCF_002127325.2 of Helianthus annuus. NCBI lineage: Eukaryota > Viridiplantae > Streptophyta > Magnoliopsida > Asterales > Asteraceae > Helianthus > Helianthus annuus. Next base: position 90,571,883 of record NC_035443.2, read on the forward strand.
GAACTTGTGATGTATTTATCATAGAAAATCTAGAAATTGTTGTTAAAAAAAACTTAGAGGGGCATTACTTGTAATATGTTGATATTATTACTATACAAGTCTTAAAATTTTTAAAATTAGAAGTTTAATCTTTACCTATAACGCTTTTGGTTCTCAATGCCAATTGACGTTAAATTTCTTGTGATTCTTTTATAAAGTGACATATTTATCGCATATATTTTAAAAAACAAAGTAATATAAAAAAGTAATAATTCCCTACAACAACCTTCTCTCCCATCTTTCTTCTCCATTCATCACACCAAGTCTCGGCGGCCCATAGTCCCCCGTCCACCTTAGTCACCATTCCAACGTCACCGTCACCTTATCTCCAGTCTCCTCGCCATAGCTGCAAAATCTGGTCCGCGCTGTCCCATGCACTTGAAAGAACCTCCTCCGTAATTTTCCCTGCACTAGACTCAAAATCAACTACATCCTAAGCCATCACCACCTGAATATTCAGCGAAGATGGAGATGAACTTGAGTCGATTGATCCAAGAACTTACTGAATAAAAGGATTTGAATGATTACGAAGAGAATATAATTTGCTTACTCGAGCATTAAGAGAAGGAGACAAAGGGGGAGCGATTAGGTTCCCTAGTAGATATGAGAATGGCATTACTGGGAGTGCCAAAACATTTGATCAAATAAGTGACATTCGATTACCAGAACATCAAATTCTAAATTGAAGCGTTTCATTCGACCGAAACTTCCATATCTTTTGTAGTTAAATAATCCACGGTTCAATCGATCAAATACGCAGAACCACATAATCATACATTCTAAGTTCACGGAGCACAACGACAAACCACAATGGTCGAGTCCTCATCCATCAAGTTGGTATCCACACATATTTCATAAATTTAGTTGTACCTAAATATTTACTAGTTAGTATCCACACATATTTCATATATTTAGTTGTACGTAAATATTTCCTGGTTGTTCGTCTGTGATGATCCAACAATTCCATAATCACTACTTGGAGGTTGTTCTATCCGCAAAACAACCAAGTTTTCTAATACACAACTAAACAACCTTAATTTTTTTTTCATATATACCAAAAATAACTTTTTAACCGCCATCCACTCCAATAATAAGACCATGTGTAGTGGTACACATGAATAATGACCCTATCCATCGGCGTTGTGCGCCATTGACAAGATTTAAAATTATGACTAAAATCATGATATAAACATATCACATGGATAATCCGTGTAATACATGTTATTTCTTACTGGAATTATCTAGAAAAAAGCGACTTTGTACGAGCACATGTATACGTCATATATGAACAAACATTTCAATAGAAAAACGAGTCACCAAATTTATAACTCTTTTGATCAAGACAAGTGACTTGACCTATAATATTGATGCAACATATTGTTGAGATTAAGTTTTGATTAAGACGATCATTATTGATAATAATTGATTTGAAGCAAGGCATCACAGAATGACAACATATTAGGTTTGTCACAAATGACAAGCATAATCATTGACTAGATTATCATTTCATAAGTACTATCAACTTCGTTACAAATATATGATTCATATCTTACCTCAAGTCTAATCTGAGTTAATGGTCGACCCTTTCAATCCAAGGATAAGCAACCTATTTTGTTTTCATCACACTATCGAACATATTTTTTTTTTTTTTTTTTTTTTTTTTTTTTTTTTTGAACGGCAAACACACTTTATATATATATATAAAGAGCCAGCAAGAAGCTGAGAACAACAAAACAAAAACCAGACAAAAACAAACAGACAAGGCCGAACTCCATTACATCGAATCTATTAAATCAAAAGAAATCCAGTTACCCCACTTCGGCTTCTTAATGGACGCCCGACAACACACCCAGGAGAAACTTTCCTCCTTGATCTGGTCCACAACCGCAGAAACAGGAAGGAAATTGTCCTCAAAAACTTTTTTATTTCTGGCAATCCAAATTCTCCAAACCGTAGCAATAGCAATCGAACATATTGACTTTAAATTGATTTACTGTTCATGAAGAAAGTCACAACACAAAATATTCACCAATTAGTCAGTCATAAAACAAAATATTCATCCTTATTTTTATCCTCAGAGGCCACATTTAATTCTATCTTGAGTGACCGTTAGCCCATTTTTATCTGAGTCATGTCATACTATACAATAATTAAAACCATAACTTTTCAATTGAGTGTCACAATAGGACTTTCTTATATTTGCTTTATCGAACAGTAACTTCATTTTTAAAATAATATATAGTTTTCTTAATATTATATTATTTGATATTATAATAGCTTATTATTCCATTCGCTTTTATGTTTTAACATATTTTTACCTTTCTGTTAATTTTTTAAAACCATGTTTCCTTTTTCATTTATTATTTGTTTAGTTAGTTCTTTTTATTATTGTTTCTGAATTATGTTTTCTTTATTAATTAGTTTGATATTTCTTTAATAAATTATGTTGGTTAATTTTTTCTAAGTACTGTGAATAGTGATTTATTTTTATAATTATTTATAGTTTTTAATATTTTAATATCATAATAGTTTATTAATTAAAATTTCTCTAATAACTTACGTTCGTTAATTTTTTTTTCTGAAAACTTAACTACGTAGTTGTGTTTAATTTTTTCCCTTAATATTTCAGTATAAGTTTTGATAAAAATGAAGTTGTATTCAAAATATAGTATTTATTTGGTGTCGTAAAACGGTATAATGATAAACTAAACCGATTCTGACAGTTTGACTTTCTAAACAATATGCTTTATTTTCAAAGAAGGTTTGTTTACTTTATAATTTGCTCTATTTCACTGCCAGGGGCGTACCCACCCTAAGCCAAGGGTGGGCGGGCGCACCCCATGAAATAATATTTTTTAGTGTTATTTTTCGCCGGAAATCCCGACCGCACCCCTTGGAATTTTTCACCCGCACCCCTTGAAAATTTTCAACCGCCTCACTTAGAAAAAAAATAATTATTAACCACTTATTCACTTAATTATTTAATCCAATCAAAGCCCAATCTGCAATCAATTTTTATTAACACAAGCCCAGACCCAACCTAAAGAAATTTGAACTAAATAAAATAACCCAAACCCATCCACCCATTCCATTTCCAAATCCCGCCCCCAAAAAAACTCCCAGCGAATTGACACCATTGCTCACGACCTGGTGGTATTTTTTACCAGAAAAACCAAAATTCCGGTTGAACCGACCCATATTACGTTAGAATTCCAATATAGAATTAGTATGGTTTTTTATTTATTTATTTATTTTGTTTTATGTGATGTGTAAGGGTTTAATCTTTTTATATTTTTTTGTTGTTCTAGACTTGTAGTTAAATGATTTTGTTGTTTTGTTTATAGCTTTGTTTGTTTAAATGATTAGTTACAAGTAATCAACATCTAATATTGGGGCTTGAATGTTTAAAAATATAATTGAAAGTTATGGGCTATGGTTGAACATGATTGTTTATTTTGTTTAAGTGTTTAGTGTTGTTTTATAAACTTATGGAGCAAATTATATGTGTTAGGAACAATGAGTAAGAATGTAATGAAGTTATGGCGTGTTTAGTATCTTTAGATGATATTTTGGATATATTTCAAAAAAAAAACTTGTAGGGTACAATTTTAAATACGTTTGTAATTTGTAATGACGTTTGACGTGTTTTTGATGATTCATAAATTTTAGTTTGATGTTCTTTTGTCTTACATGATCCGACCCGACCCGCTATTAACTGATATTTTTAAACAGCTAGGGGCCTAAAATCTTTGAAAATATTCCGCACCCTCAGGAAAAAATTCCTGGGTACGCCACTATTCACTGCAACGTGCGACTTTAACAAACCTAGTTGATTTTAAAAGCTTGAAGGGCGAGAAAAAAGGGAGATCAAAATATAAGAAACCCATAACGTTGGATATCTTACGTCCGTACCTAAGGGTAATGGATACCTCATGACCTCATCTATTATACCACAAAAGATTTTGACGTTTACCAACACAAATATATTGAATGAGTGTAAATTGTATTATAGAATTCTATGTACATAAATCATTCAAATTTTCGAACAAGATAAGAACAAATAACAAATAATTAGTTGGCATAGTCACATAATTCACACCTCTCTTGGGTCTACAAAAAGAGGTTTTGTTTGTGGGATTCTTGTCAATTCATTAAAACTTTCTCTCTCGTCACTTTTCAAGGCCTTTATGCACCACAAATCCTCTAAGCATGAAAGTAACCTCCAATGTGGGATGTGAGGTCTCACCCTTTCATCATAACTCCCCACCTCGGTCACCACCATCTTGCAATCTACATCCACCCTAGCCATGTTGTGCACATACTTACAAAGAGCCCTGACCATATTCCCGGACACCGGACCCTCATGGTGCACACCGTATAAGAAGTAGAACCCAAATGGCTCAAACATATTGCACAACAAAGCTGGCATGTTAAAGCATGCAAACACTTTATCAATCAGTTTTGACACCTTGGAGTACACCAAACACGAAACCGGGGCTTTCCCTATTCGTAATTTGAATATCCCTCCACTGTCCCAAACACTTAGCATCGCCCAATTCGTGGGAAATATACCATCTTGCCCAAACTGATCGCGCCCACCTTGGTCACATGCCACCCACGTGCCTAAACTCAATTTGTTTGTAAGTATTTTATCGATGTCCGCAGGGAAAAACTCTGTCAATCCCATATATCTTCGATATAAGTACTCAGCATTTTCTTCATTAATTTTGAAAATCTCGATTTTGGACGATATTTTGAGGGGTTGGGATCTCACAGGATGAACGAGGATCGCAGGCCTTCTGAATTTGACATAATGGAGTTTGTTTACAAAGAGATTCACCGAAGCATTGTTATCTTTCTCGGTTGCCATGTATGCATACTCGACTTGGTTCCCAATAAACCATTCCTCTAAATGCTGCACAAGGCTTAAACCGATGCCTTTACGTCGGTGAAGTGGTGAGACCCTTAGTCCTAAAATGTAGCCCACCTTGGCCAAATCTTTCATCGTCACCACTTTGATTGATCCTTGAATGGCACCAATCAACTCATGGTTCAACTCTGCAACCTAAAAAAAAAAGAGTTAAGTGTCATTTTAGTCCATATGGTTTGGGCCGGTTTAGTCCAAATGTTTCATTTTTCTCCTGTGGATCCAAAAAGTTTTTACCGTTCCATTTCACTCCATTGGGTTAACTTCATCCATTTTTTCTGTTAACGAGAAAGGCAATTCGATCATTTTATTATGTAATTCTGTTAACTAGAAGGACAATTCGGCCATATAAAATGACTGAATTGCCCTTCTCGTTAACAGAAAAAATAGATGAAGTTAACAAAGTAGACTAAAATGGCAACGGTGAAACCTTTTGGGAATCACAGACAAAAAATGAAACTTTTGAACTAAGCTGATAAAGTGACCCAAACCACAATAACTAAAATCTCATTCAACTCAAAAAAAAAAAAAAAAAAAAAAAAAAAAAACATGCAATAAGCTTTTGAGGTAGTGAACTAAAAACAAGATAGACACTGAATGTACAAGTTTACCAGCATGATGTACATTGGACTATTGCGGATTCTTGAAATGGGGTCACCCATGGTGTCAGTGAACAGAAAAACATGTTGTGATGGTCCTACTTCACATCTTCTTTCAAGTAGTTCAAGTCTTGCTCTATCAAGATCTCCATCATAGCTTCTTACCTTAAAATCCTCGAATGCCATTTTTGCAATTTACCCAAGAATCTTTATATAAAATAATAATATTTATATATGAATAAGAAAAAAAAGGCTATTTTTGTAATTTTGAGATTAGGCCAATAGAAAAAGAGACTAGGATATAAAGCTTGAAGATTTGGAGGGGCTAGGGGTTCTAGCAAATATAAGTACAAGTGTCTTGAAATCAAATGGGGTAAGGAGGAATTGATTTATAGGGATTTGAGGGGTATCCTTTCCTAGAACCATCACCATCATCATCATCAAACCCAAACATAAAGTTAAAATTACTTTATCTATTTTATATGTAGATTCTAACTAATAATATTATATTATATTATTATTTTTTTGAACGGCTAACTGATTTGCACGTGTAAATCCACCCTTTCGGAGCTATGTTCAAAGACCGACTAATCGACTATCGCTAGAAAGCGTAGCACACCCCTGATGCGCGATAACCCCATGGAATGGGTAAACCCTCGCCCCTCGTTGGACTCGAACCCGGATTGAATCCCGAGCCGAGCCTTCACCCGGATGTCACAACCACTGCGCTGGTTAAGATATTTTAATAGTCTTAATTTACATAAATAATCTAAAGAGTTAGTTTAAATTACAGACATATTAATTGTAACAGATTTGATCTCCAATTTTATATATACCTATGATACTTCAAGTAGATTACATTAATTAAGTAAATTATATACGTTTTTTTTTTAACGGTGGAATTCTATGATTTATAGAATAGAGCCAGCATATGCTGTAAAAACCCGAAAAGAGACATTACAAAAGCAAGCAAACAAACGAAACACTCCACGCCCACACACAACCCAACTTATTTAATAATATCTCTAACATTAAAATCCATCCATCTACCCCAATCTAACTTCTCTAATTTCGACCGACTCTTTAACCAGACGAATGATTCAGCTTTAACATGATCAACCACCCGGTGCTTTATAAAATAAAAAGACAATGAAAAAAGAGGTGGTAGACAAAAGGTGAATATAATGGTACATGTTTGTTTGTCTTTAGTGCAATACTATAATAACAACATAAATAAAATCAAAGGTTAGGAAGACCTTTGCCCCATTGACACGTCCAACCAACCTTTGATATTATGTCATTGTTTAATCTAATCTTTGATGTCCAACTTGTAACTTAATAAATAAATAAATGTATGTTGGGTTTTAATCAGGGTGTGATTTTGATATCACACGAACCCTGAACTCTATAGGTTTAGGGAAGGGAAAAATTTCTAAATCTGAAGGAAAAATTTAAAAGTCCAAACGTCCAATACGATAGCAAGATGAATATTTAGGTATAAAACAAGGTGCGAGATTAATAGAAATCTTTGTGCGCATTTAGATACACATATGATATTAGGTGACACATGTTTTAATTATTGGAAATATGCATACTCGTTTGTTTGTCCGATCTATATACCAAAATGTTTTGTTTATGATGACGGGGTAGCTCAAGACCAAATAAAATGACTTAAGTACATAAACGTCTGAAAGGTTAAATGGTTTAAAGGTTAAAAAGCTGTGAGGTGGCGAAAAGCAACGTGGAAACAGTAGCCAGTCACATCCAGGGGTTGCTTCACCAACCTACAGCCGCAAAAGCAACGCAGGTCTGCATAGCACACGCTATTATCCATGGGTCAAAAGGCTTCAACCCCCGAAAGGGCAAGCCCCTCGCTGCAAGCAAGGTCACTGGTCAAATGAATGCCTCTTTGAGAGATGTCTTCTTCTATATAATTGACACTTCATTTACTGAGTTGGGACATTCCGGACCAGGCCTGTTTCCTTAAAACTCTGGTCATTCATATCAGGTACTTGCTTCATGCAAGTTACTTCCTTTCACATCCAACACACACATATTCTATTTGCTCCTTCATCCGAATCTGAACACACTTCAGAGAAGGATCCTTAGCAAGCAACAAAAATAAACTAGTGAACCTCCTTCCACGTCTTGCAAACGTGGGGGGACCCCACGACCTGCGTTAGGCAAGGTTAAACCCTTTAACCCTTTTGCCTGACCACCCTCGCTACTATCCTTGGTCTATTATTTGTTGCATCAACAAGTTGGCGCCCACCGTGGGGCGACGCCGCTATTTCTCCTCAAAAAGACCTAGTAGTGTAGCTCTTCTCTCTCGAAATCACCATGTCTGAAAGTGGATCCCCGGGTGAAGTAAATCAGGTTCCAAACACTTCAACCCCGGGTAGCAGCCAAGCTCATGTGGCTATAACAACCTCTTTCTCAACTCCGAGGAGCACACCCGAGTTTCTGACCTTTAACACTCCGACTCCTTCCAGATCCGGAGTTCCTTCCCCTAATGTTGGCGTCCCTGACACTCCAACGCGTATCGAACTTACCCCCGAGGGTGTTGCCAACAATTTCCTTGAGTTGAGATCTCTCCTCAACCAGTATGTGAACAAAGAAAGGGATAAGGGAGTTAGGATTCGTCTAGACTATGATGAGCCTGAACCAACGCTGTCTCCCGGACCTCCCATTCCACCTTTTACAACCAGGAATGAGGCTAGCCCCAGTAATCCTCCAAACCCTGTTCCATATCTGTCTACAATGCCAAACCCTACGATACATTCTCTCTTTTCATCTCAACCAGTTATGAGTGGTGCTCCTCTGGGCCATGAGCTGACCCTAGATCAGCTCCTACAATCCCCAGTGACAAGCCTTCCAGCTTCTACAACAACTTCATGGGAGCAAGCCCTATCCGTGCTCCCCATGGCACGAAGCGCTGCTATGAGTACCCCCTTTGGAGTTAACTATTCAGTTGCACCCGGAAGCCTTCAAGGCTTCAACCCCATGTCCCAGATGATGACCCAGATGATAGCCAACTTCCCATGGCAGCACTTTATCAATCAAGTACTGGCCACTCAAGGAAACAACGGCAACGGCAATAACACGGGAGTAGGGGTTGAAGAAGATTTGGCTAAACCTTATAAGCCAAGTAACCTTTCATGCTTTTCACAGCAAATAGCCGATTATGATTTTCAAACGAAGATCAAGATGCCGTCCCACATCAGAACGTATGATGGGTCTGAGGACCAAGAGGACCATCTTCAAATCTTCACCGGTGCAGCAAGGATTGAGAAGTGGTCAAATGCTGAATGTTGTCTAATGTTCATGCAAACTCTTGTCGGATCGGCCAGAATCTGGTTCAATGATTTACCTGCTCGAAGCATTCGAAGCTTCGATGATCTTAGCAAGGGTTTTCTGGCCAACTTCTCCCAGCAAAGGCGATATGTCAAAGATGCAACAGTGATCTTTCAAATAAAACAACGTGACAATGAAAGTCTTCACGAGTTTATTGAACGATACAAGAAGGAAGGTCTGACATATGTAGGGGCAGATGAGAAAATGAGGGTAGCCGGTTTCATGAACGCTATCACCTCGAAATATCTCACAAGAGATTTCAACAAATCCCTGCCCAAGACCTTGGAAGAAGCTCTCGAAAGGGCAGAAGCCCATATCCGAGGAGAGGAGGCAGTTGATATTAAAGAGCAAAGGAAAAGAGGGTCTAGTTGGCGAAGCGACAACCTAGCCAGAGAGGGAACTATAACTCCTACGACAGACGACAGAAGGGTTCAGACCATCGAAGGTCGAAACCCTCCAACTAGGGAGAGAGGCATGAGTTTCACACCCCTCACAAAGACTCCTCAAGAAATCCTTGCCACGGAAGAAGTCAAGCAGAAATTTAGGCCTCCTAGGCCTCTCCCCAAAAGTAGGAAAAAAGAGAACTCCACACAGTATTGTGAGTTCCATGAAGAAAAGGGTCACCACACCAATGATTGCTTCCAGCTCATGAAAAGAATTGAAGAGGCTGTTAAGTACGGAGAACTCGATCATTTGGTAAAAGGGGTTCGGGACAAAATGGCTGAAGGAAAGGGTAAGGAAGTCAATATGGTGGACTCTGATGGAAGGGTTCCTCACAAAATACAACGGTTGGAAGCTTGGGAGCTTCAGTGTGTTTGCTTTCCCCCAACAGAAAAAGATCCTCTTTCAAGCCCTCTTGTGGTAGAAGCTACTGTGGGAACGTTGAAAACATATAGGGCATACATAGACACTGGGGCGGCCACTGAAATCATGTTCGAGAAATTCTTCAACCGTTTGAGTAATGAAGAACGTTCAAGGCTTCAACCCTCTGGAACCTCCATAAAAGGTATTGCCGATATCCCCCTCAAGCCTTTAGGGCAACTGACACTTGATGTTCGTTTCAGCGAAGGTCAGAAGGAAAGAATCCAACCACTCACCTTTGTGGTTATCAACATACCTTCAAACTATGATGTGATCACAGGAAGACCCGGAGCATTCTACATAGCCGTGTCTGTGGGACATGGCACAGTTAAATTTCCAACCGAGAGGGGGATAGCAACCCTTCAACCCTTTGAAGAAGCCTATCTGGTTGAAGGTGAAAGTTCCAGAAGTGAAGAAGACAAGTAAAGGCTAATCATAAATCCTAAGTACCCTGAACAGAGAATAAGGGTCAATCCAAGCCTTTCACAGGAAACACTCTCTTATCTTGAAAAGTTGTTAACACATTACATCGATGTCTTCGCTTGGTGTCCAGAGGATATGACAGGGATCCCCCAGAACATTGCTGAACATGAGTTAAGAATACCACCCTATGTTAAGCCCGTGGTTCAAAAGAAAAGAAGCTTAGCACCCGAGAGAAGCCTGGCTGCTTGCCAAGAGGTCGAGAAGCTCGTATCAGCCAACATTCTCCGAGAAGTCAAGTACCAATCATGGGTTGCAAACCCGGTTATGGTCAAGAAACCAGACAACTCTTAGAGGATGTGCATAGACTTCAAGGATCTCAACAAGGCTTGTCCTAAGGACTGCTATCCACTACCGGAAATCGATCTCAAGGTTGACTCGCTCACCGGTTACCCTTTCAAATGCTTTCTGGATGCTTACAAAGGGTATCACCAAATACTCATGAAAGAAGAAGACGAAGAGAAGACAGCATGCCACACTGATAAAGGAATCTTTTGCTACAAGAAGATGCCTTTTGGACTCAAGAACGCAGGAGCAACCTACCAACGTCTAGTAGACAAAGCCTTTGCAAGCCAAATTGGTAAAAACATGGAGGCATACGTTGATGACTTGGTGATCAAAAGCAAGACAGAGTATCAAATGCTTGACGACATTCAAGAAACTTTCAAGAATCTCAGAAAGGTTAACATGAAGCTTAACCCTGAAAAATGCTCATTTGGATTTGAAGAAGGAAAATTCTTGGGTCATATTGTTGGGAAGCAAAGCATCAAGGCTAACCCAAACAAAGTAAAAGCTGTCCTCGAAACCAAACCACCAAAAACCAAAAAGGAGGTGGAAAGCTTAAACGGGAAGCTTGCAGCCTTGAAGCGTTTCACCTCCAAGTTGGCAGAAAGGTCTCTACCCTTCTACAAAACACTCAAAAATTGTTCTGATAAGAAGGATTTCAAGTGGACTGATGAGGCTGAAGAAGCCTTCAACCAGATGAAACAACATCTTGCTTCCTTGCCAGACATTGCAGCTCCTGAAACGGGGAATTAATTTCAGTCTATCTATCAATTGCTGAAGAGGCCATAAGTGCAGTCCTCACCATCGAACGGGACACAGCTCAGGTACCCGTTTATTTCTTTAGCAAAACTTTAAAATTGGCTGAGACCAAATATCCTCCCCTTGAAAAGCTTGCCCTAGCCCTAGTTCAAACAGCTAGAAGCCTTCGAAGGTATTTCCAAGCACATCCTATACAAGTGGTCACTGACCAACCTATTAAGAATGTGCTTGAAAAATTAGAGAATTCGGGAAGGTTGGCAAAATGGGCAGTGGAACTAGGTGAACACAACATCACCTACGTCCCACGAAAAGCTATCAAAGCCCAAGTCTTGGCTGACTTCATCGTGGAAGTCCCGAACCAAATAATCACTGAAGTGAACACTACGACCACTGAACCTTCCAACCCTGAAGCCTGGAAGCTTTTTACCGACGGAGCTTCAAATGTGATGCTTGCCAGATTCATGCACCAATCCCAAAAAATCCCAAGCATGACGTTGTCCCAATAACCTCGGCATGGCCATTCCATAAATGGGGAATGGACATTGTTGGACCATTCCCCAAGCAAAGGAGGAGTAAAATTCTTGCTGGTGGCAATAGATTATTTCACCAAATGGCCCGAGGTTAAACCACTCTCAAAGATCATAGGCAAACAGGTCATCGACTTTGTTTGGGAAAGCATTATTTGCCGTTATGGATTGCCGGGAGTAATTGTCACCGACAATGGGAAGCAATTTGCTGAGAAGCCTTTCAGCGTTTGGTGCAAAGAGTACAGAATCAACCAAGTTTTTCAGCTCAGTGGCTTACCCGCAATCAAACGGCCAGGTTGAAAGGGCAAATCGAAGCATAGTGGAAGGTATCAAGATAAGATTGGGAAGATACGAAAGCAACTGGCTTGAAGAATTGCCTAGTGTTCTATGGGTAATTAGGACAACCGAAAAAACAAGCCACAAGAAAACACCTTATAGCTTGGTATTTGGATCCGAGGCTGTAATCCCCGCTGAAATAGGAGTTGTAACCCAACGAATTGTCAACATGGATCCCGAAACAAACCAAAAAGAGACGATGTTGAATTTACAACTCCTAGAGGAAGCCCGAGATCAAGCCACAATTCAAGAAGCCAAATACAAACAACGAATGGAAGCCTACTACGACAAGAAAGTCAAGAACGAACGTTTCAAGCCAGGGGACCTGGTCCTCAAAAACAATGAAGCTAGCAAAAAAGAAAATCAAGGAAAGCTTGGCCCGAAATGGGAGGGTCAATATACCATCCTCGAAGCTCACAAGGGGGGATCCTACAAGCTAGCAGATTCAGAAGGCAAAAGGCTTCCAAGGCATTGGAATGGCAAAACCCTGAGAAGGTTCCATGTTTAGACAGGAAAGTTTGGTTTGTATCAAAATGTATTTTGAACAACACTATGAATACCTTTTGTAAAGAGCAAGTATTGCTTGAATGAATGAAGTTGTTTTATCAAACTTGTCTTTCTATCCTAATATCAGGTTGAGAACCTAGCAAAAAACTCCATGGCAAGGGCCATGTAAGGGGATGAGCTCCCAGGCCACATCGCTCAATAGGTTCAAGGGTTGAACGAACCTATATAAGGGGTGAGTTCCTAAATCAATACAACTCCATGAGACTTATTAAGTCAAAGCAAAATTGTCTCATAGACAGGTCTGAACAACCTACACCAAATGTTCCTTAAGCCTTAGAAATACAACCAACAAACAGGCTTACGAAGTCAAATAAATAACAAAGAAATGATAAAATGGATAGGTGCTATGTCTTCTTGTTAAAAACACCAAGGCTAAGTGTTTGCAGCACTGAACCCTTTAAGGTGTAAAAAACATAAAGGCAACACAAACTCGACAAAGACAAAGTTACAAGAAGACGAAAATTATCAAAGGAAGGATACAAGCAAAAAGATTTTTTTTTTTTTTTTACAAAAAATACAAACCAAATCAAGTCATAAAGAGCCGTCAAGGCTTCAAGCCACCTACGTGACAACTCGAAACCCCGAAGGCTTCAACCTACCTACGGGTAGCCAAAAGGCTTGAAGGGTTAATGCCAACCAAACTGCCTTAACAAAACAAGCATAAGTATAAAAACACAACACAAAGAAAATAGTTAAACATCATACCATATCAAAGAAAGCCTTGAATGACTTTCAAATAAGAGTTAAGGCAAGTCCTAGTGACTTGCAAGTTTAGCTATTGTTCAAACGAACATACAGGCCTAAAACACAACCAAAAGGAACCTTAAGGGTTCCTGGAAACCTAATATTGTTCAAGTTAACATTACAAACCACGAATTGTTTTTGGGTGCTAAGAAAGCTATGAATCAAACATCCGCAGAGGACTTAGAAACCCCGGAACCTTCACCCTTCACCTTCTTTGCTTTTTTAGACTTCTTAGTCTTTGCATCCCCATCACCACCTACCACTGAAGCCTCCAAGCTTGCATCCTTTGGAACACCTTGTTCTGCTGAAAAAGTGTCATCACTATCACCCGAGTAGGACATTTTCCTTGAAAGGGAACCCAAGATTTCAGCACATACCTTTTCATTAAGGCCTTCCGGCTTCAAGTCCTGCAACACAGCAAGAGGCTTACCAAAACAAGCAGAAACTTGATGAATGTAAGGGTAGGTCAGCTTCTCCATCTGCTCAACAGAGCCTTTGAAAACATCGGAAGCCTCGGGACGAAACAAAGGAGACTTCTCCAAAGGTTGGCCGGATTCATGAAGCTTATAACCAGCGATGAGGCCTTGGTGTTTCCCCAGGTTGAGCACCTTAGTATAAACTTCACCAAGGGCAGAGTTAAACTCCTTGGAATGAAGAAGGTAAGTAACAACATGATGAAAACCCTGCTCAATTAACCATTGATTATCAAAGGTGGAACGAGCAACCGAAGCCTTCAACCCCTCCTTTTCCTCATCAAAAACCCGCTACTGAACAAATAAGGCTTCCCTATCAACTTTAAGCTTCAATCGATCAGCCTCAAAGCTTTTCTTCAAGTTACTCATCTCAATCTCATGCACCCTAGTAAGCTCACTAACCTTTTTGTCCCACGCCTCTTCCTTTTCGGCAAAACCAGCTATCTCCTTTTTCATCGCAGCCATGGAGGATTTCATTTTATCCTTCTTCTTAGAAAATTCTTCATATTCCTGCATCCTCTTACGAAAACGAGCAATCCCTTGAGGAAGCATAGAAGCAAGGTTACAGGTGCTCAAAATCATACGGGATAACATTAAGTTATCATCCATCCCAGCAATGGTATTGTGAACCGAAGGAGGAGTAAGATGACTCAGAGCATCTTCACAAACAGCAGCATCCTTAAAGCTGTCATCATTTTTCACCGACTAACCAGGCACATAAACCTCTTCGGGAACCAACCCTTCAATATCCCTGCTTGAAGAACCCTGAACAGGGGTCACAACAACCTTTTTGCTCGAAGCCTTCTTACCATGAACAACCAATCCCTTCTCCTTTTCAACACCTGCCTCAACACCTTGATCTTCATAAGCTTCAATATCATCACTCAAATCTACTGGTTCAGTAGAAGTGGATTGAGGAGCAGCCTTCAACAAACGGCGGTTAGATCGACGGGTTGAGGACTTGGGAGCACTAGGCTTAGAAAACCCTTTGACATTGGAAGTACTAATATAACCGGAACCCTTGAACCTTTGCTCAGCAGTTCTAACTACAACATTTTCACCAGGAACAGATGGAACATCCCCAAACACAACATCAGAGGTGTCGTCACTCTTAATGAAATCCAGAGCAGACATGACTGCAAATTACAAAACAAAAACATAAGACATAAGTTAAGAAAAAGCAAAGAGGGCAAAAAAGGAAAATGCATACCCATGCCACCTCTTATTAGAACCGGATCCCGATCGTCATTTCCCCAGATTTTACTAACCCCTAAAAGAACTAGTAAATGTTCAGGAAAGGGACGAACCCTCGAAGGGCACTCCCGGATGGCTTTGAGAAAAACATCATTCAACTCAGATTCAGAGGGCTCCGGATCATTGAGAATGGCATCTGGGTGCCTCCACACCATCTTAAATGGAACAATAGTATTGAAAACCCAGAAAAAATGATCCTTCCAAGTCCCAAGTGTTGTAACCATAGACGAAATAAGGCAAGAATTAACCTTGGATGTTTCAAAAGTGAACCAATCTCCATTTTTGGCCAAACGAAAAAACCGGCGAAAAAGCAACAATGAAGGATCATATCCAAGGGCACGACACAAAACCTCAAAATGTAAAACCCTAGCCATGCCCTTCGGATGAACTTGCCCAAAGGAAATCCAATAATACTCTAACAGATTCAAAACAAAAAGAGAAAAGGGATAGCGAAGATTCGAAAACTCAAAGTGGCGACAATAAAGAGCAATCGAACCAGGAGTCGGTTTATCAACAGGAACATCACAAGCAGGAGCAATGGGTTTACACTTTTTATCAATACCATATTCCACACAAAATAAGTCTACCTCTTCTTGTGTTAATCGGGAAAAGGATTTTGCTAAATCCTTACGAGCACCCATTTTCGAAATATACGAAGAATGTATGGAAAATGCAAAGGAAACTGAAACTAACCTTGGAGAAGAGGAAAGAAATCGCAGGAAGGAACTTGATGGAAATATGTAGAAAATGAAGGAACAAATGTAAATATAAAAAGAAAATAACCTAAATAGGGGTGATAATTGCAAACGGTAACTACTGCAAAAACCGCCACCCTATGAACTGCCACACATCAATCAAATCGATTGTCAGTTATTTAAAATTCAAAAATTAACTGCCTACAACCTTTCAAGCCTTCAAGCATCGAACCCTTGAAACCTTCAGGCAATAAAATACATGTACAAAAGTCAGACGTCTTTGAGTTCATTCCACAAAAACCTTTGACTTGGGGGGCTGATGACGGGGGTAGCCCAAGACCAAATAAAATGACTTAAGTACATAAACGTCCGAAAGGTTAAATGGTTCAAAGGTTAAAAAGCTGTGAGGTGGGGAAAAGCAACATGGAAACAGTAGCCAGTCACATCCAGGGATTGCTTCACCAACCTACAGCCGCAAAAGCAACGCAGGTCTGCAGAGCACACGCTATTATCCAGGGGTCAAAAGGCTTCAACCCCCGAAAGGGCAAGCCCCTCGCTGCAAGCAAGGTCACTAGTCAAATGAATGCCTCTTTGGGAGATGTCTTCTCCTATATAATTGACACTTCATTTACTGAGTTGGGACATTCCGGACCAGGCCTGTTTCCTTAAAACTCTGGTCATTCACATCAAGTACTTGCTTCATGCAAGTTACTTCCTTTCACATCCAACACACACATATTCTATTTGCTCCTTCATCCGAATCTGAACACACTTCAGAGAAGGATCCTTAGCAAGCAACAAAAATAAACTAGTGAACCTCCTTCCACGTCTTGCAAACGTGGGGGGACCCCACGACCTGCGTTAGGCAAGGTTATACCCTTTAACCCTTTTTCCTGACCACCCTCGCTACTATCCTTGGTCTATTATTTGTTGCATCAACGGTTTACATTATTAATTTTTTCTTTTGCTTGTTGTATTTAAAAAAATAAAATGAAGACAGATAAAAAATCATAAGAAACATGCTTAGGAATCACAATGAGTATTTTTTATTTGGGTTATTGGATTTTATCACTCTAAATTATTGGCTATTGGCCGCTGCCACCCCCAACTATCACTTTGATGTCCACCACCCCCAAATTAACACTTAGTGTGTTCTGTAACCATGTTGTTAACTGATCACTAACTTTTGATCATGTTACTATAATTTTAGGGTGTCATAAGATCCCTAAAACCTTCCTAAGATTCCTATGACACCCCCAAAAGTATAGTAACAGGATCAAAAGTTAGTGATCGGTTAATGACGTGGTGACAGAACATACTAAGTGTTAAGTTGGGGATGACGGGCGTCAAAGTGATAGTTGGGGGTGGCAGCGACCAGTAGCTAATAATTGGAGGTGGTAAAATCCAATAACCCTTTTTATTTTACCAAACTAAGGTGATACATGGATATACCTGTTACTCGACGGACAATAAGAAATCTGGTATCTTATAGGTGTGGGACAAAATTTAGAATCGAGTATGAGATTAATCTTACACGTACCGAGCGTCCCATTGCCATGCCTATTTTTGTCTAAGAAAATTTAGGCTAGTTTTTTGTTAAACCAATAAGCACGTTTTGCTAGCTGAGTCAATCATGGATCAATCTGGTGGGTTTGAGGTTGACACATTTATTTTTATAAGTTTTTCTTGAGGTGTATTAGGTTAAAACTTAAATTGTGAAATGTGCATCGCGTCATGAATTTTAAGCACAATTATTTTAAAGACGTTTATGTTTGGAGTGTAAATTTGTAACTTTGGGTTTGTTTGGTGTTACTAGGCATGGCTCTTTGTGGTCTTTCGGAGAAATTTTGGGCTAGTTGGCTTACTTGTTTTTCAATAGTTTGCATGCTAGCCCGTTGGTTCCTAAGTTCGGCATCGTTTTGAAGGAACCTCTTCGCATACCTTTTTCGAATTCGGAGAAAAGACGAGTGATTAAATCCTCAAGTCTTTCTCTTCCTCCTTGTTGTGGTTGGAAGCCTTGTTGCTCATTTCGATGTTGTTGTTGAAGTTTGATCATTGATTTTGATTTTGTTGGTTATTAATCCCCGATTCCCTCAAACTAAAGTTGGGATGATTTCGCCATTCGGGAGTGTAAAACTTACTTGGGGCTCCCGGTGGTCGTGGCCTGTTATTTAGGTAATTTACCACTTCCGTTTGATTTTCTAAATCTTTCATACAACTCCAGTTTTCATGGGGGTTGTCGCATCCTTCGCAAGCCATAACAGAAGCCATTTTATTTAATGCAAGTTTCTTTATTTTTGAAGTTAAGAGTTCGATTTGGGCTTGGAAAGAAGTGGTTTCATCCACTTTGTGGGCGCCCGTGGCTACGGATTTTGAACCCCTGGGAGTGTGCCATTGAAAACTATTTTGAGCAATTTCTTCAATTTGATTATAAATTTACTCAGGGCGCCGATTCCCAAAAAGTCCCCAAAGCTGGAATCAAGGATTTGCCTTGTGTGTAGTAAGATTCCATTGTAGAAAATGTACACTTGCTAACGTTCAAGACCATGATGTGGGCATTTTTTTAATAGCTGTAGGATCGTTGTCGGACCCGAATTGAGTCAATTAGAGGCGTTCTATACACTATGAAAGGCGGAAACAAACATAATGCATGAATTCAGCTAGATTTTCACTTAAAGTGTTGTTTGTATTGATCTGGAACACAATTACAGCAAGACGACACTTCGACAGAGCTTTGCCGTCGAAAAACTTCTAGTTAATTTCATACCAACTCACACGAAATCATCACTATTTATAGACACACCTAATTCCGTGTGGAACATGCTTCAAACAGAATTAGTTACATGCGAAATTAAGACACACGCGAAAATTGAGTAATTCCGTACGAAATTACTACTTGACTTTTTCGTGCGGAATTAGATTCTCATGCAGAATTAACTATTTGCTTCGTTTCTCGAACTTCATGCCACGAACAATGCAAGACTCGATACAAGACGAAGTCGACAGATGTATGCACCAACAGACTCCCCCTTAGATGTTGACGAGTCTACTGTATGCCGAGTCTTTGCATCTTCAGTCTTTATCAGTCTGACTGCTCTCTTTTCCATCAGCACCAAACAGAATCCTCTTCTCAATCATGCCTTTTTCAGAATCAAGATCAGAACACTGCTCTATCTTCTTTCCAATTCTCTTGATCAGATCTCTTGATTCCTTAAGTTCATCAGCAGCATCAGAGTGCGTGATCATTTAGTTCCGGAATCGAAACCTGGCTCACTGGATCAGAATCTGGTTCTTTGCAGTTACAAGCTCCCCCTCGAGTTATGCTCAACATCAGGATCGTCACCTGGCTTCCAGAATCTTCAGGTATCGAAACCTGGCTTTCTCTAATCACAGAGTCCTCAGGTATCGGAACCTGTCTCTTCTCAACTTCAAACCTGCATTGTCTCTACCACAAATATAAGTTTTATAACTTTAAGATTTGACAATCACAGACACCACTTGTAGGTCTCTTTCTGATGAACCTCTTGAATGAATGAGTAAATCATTTTCTTAAAAAAACTTCTAAACATAAACTCCCTCTCACAAAATGTCATCATGTTTAGCACTTGGAATTTTGAAACTCAGCTTTTCAACACTAGTTGTCAAAAATCTTTTTGTATTTTTCAAAAATTATGCTAAAACACACTCAAAATCTTTTTGGGATTTTTCATATAAAAGAAATACAAAAATAAAGAAATTTACAAGCAATATTTTTTGAGAGTTTGTGTAAGAGGGTCATATCAGTTTATGAGACAAATCACCAACACCGTTAAGCTTCATTTCATTTTAAGTTCTAAACAATTCACTTAGATTGTCAGTATATTGATCCACTTAAATTTTCACACAAAGTTCAACTGTTTCGAGATACGATATTAATGTCTTAAGCACTTAAACTTATTCGCGTGTCCCACCACTTAAATATACTCCCGTATCCAGATCCCAATATTCAGTCTTACAAGTGAGTATACCTAGATGATATCTGTAAAGGGTTAAATGTGAAACCGTGAGAGCTCAGGTCAGAACTTCCGTTTAGCAGAGAGATGACGGCTCGACTTTTGGTGTGTTCCCTTTAGAGAATCTTTTCTTCAACAGTACATGATTAGCATTTTTCAATGTTTCATCATTTTTTGTACTGAGGGTTGCGCTATATTTCAAGCATTTTGTAAAGTATTATACGGGGACTAGGCCATTGCTTCCACAAAATCAGAAGTCTCGGGATAATACCCCAGATATCACTGAGTATAAAGACCTAGTATCTCAGAAAGAGGAACCTTTCAAACAAGATTTCGGGGGTTACCCATATATCCAAGAAATGTTCCCCACGATATAAGCAAGTTTGAATTTAGGTTTATATCTCAAAAACAATCTACTAAATGTATAAAAACCTACTGGCACATCCGCAGTGAGATTGTTTATCACATTTATACTTTCCATTTCTTTAGCATGTTGTGATAGCCCACTGATGTACTATCATTTCCTCTTTTCACAACAAAACTCATTTTTGATTTTATCATGTTTTTGGCTTTTTCAAATTTTCTAATGTTTTTGGATTTTCTGAAATTTTTACTCCCCCTAAAATGCAAACACATTTAAAGAAATTTAAAAAAAACAAACTGTACAAGTAAATTGACAACTGTTGTGAATCGCTTCATTTCGCCATCCACTTAGCATAAACAATCAGAACTCCCCCTTTCAACAAACTATTTTCCCATTAAGATTTCAAAACACTTAAGTTTGTTTTAATCAAAATGGTTTTTCCGGAAAATAAATTTTGTTAAAACCACTTGTAGGTTTGGGGATCAATTCATCACCTTGTTTTCAATCACTTGTATAAGGATTACATCAAGTTCAAATTAATGACCTTGACGAATCATTTGCAAGCACAAACCTCTGTACCAGTAGTAGGAATAAAACATCTACACAAATTCATTTTACCAATAAAGATGCCGATTCCTGCTTCACACTTACCAACCTGGAAGCTCCGGCAAGTCACAACCTGTAAAATTTATCCATTTAAAAATTCATTCATAAAATCAATTTTCATCAAGAATAATGCCGATTCCTGCTCCGCGATTACAAACTTGGGAGCTCCGGCAAATCAGTTTTTTAAGGAAAAAGAATTTCCACCCAAGTCTGACCAACCTTGGGTGATCTTAAATCTTCTTCAGTTGGGTTATAAGTTGCCTTCTCTGTAGCATAAAAATCTCTAACCCCTTGAACTTTACCCGCAACCATTTTTCCAAAAATCTTTTTCACATTGCCATTAAACACTTTCTCGACATCAAATTCTTTCTTCTCTGAATAGAATTGATTCGAGATCTCAACCTTACCAGCTTTTTGTTTAAAATTTTCATCCTTCAATGATGGAAGATTAACATCATTCACTGAAGGCACTGATTTCTCCTTTTTAAACTCAACTTGTGGCTCTTCTTGCTTTGTGGAACCAGAATCGTCGCCAGATTTTACATCAGATTTTTTAA
Source organism: Helianthus annuus (assembly GCF_002127325.2). Lineage (NCBI taxonomy): Eukaryota > Viridiplantae > Streptophyta > Magnoliopsida > Asterales > Asteraceae > Helianthus > Helianthus annuus. The sequence goes on from NC_035443.2 coordinate 90,593,302, forward strand.
CAACCCACATTTGGTTGTCTTTGGCTTTCTTTTTGTAAATTTTTTTTTTCTTTGAACACTCACCAACTTCATAAGTAGAATTTTCCAAAGTTTTGAATTTTTTCAGTTGATGGTTCATTTTTCTCAACAACTTTTTCGTTAAGTTTTTCGGAAACTCCCTGTTTTTTCTTTGTATCCAACGGACAATTCCATACAATGTGACTAGCTTCATTGCATTTAAAACAGGTTCTAGTATCTTTTCTATGAAAAACTCCAGTTCCTTTCCTCTCAGCGAGAAACTCCTGGTTTGATTGTCTCCAGAAAGGTTTCTTCTGTTCTTCCTCAGCACTTCCTCCTGAAACAAATTTTGTGTTTGTTTTAGAGTTTTTATCATTTTTATAATTTTCAGGTGGAATAAAACCAAGTCCTTTCTTTTTGAAATTACCGTTATGGTTTGGTTTCTTTTGAAAACCAGAACCAGAACTGTAACCTTTTTTCTTGTTTAATCGCTATTGAACTCTTGAAGTGTATTTTTTAGGTTTTTCAGTAAGATTTAAATCTTTTATTTCAGAAATATTAATTTCTGTCATTTTGAAAACCTTTTTGATCATTTTAATTCGAACACTTCTTATTGGAAATTCTTTATCAGAATATAATTTGTCAGAATCATTCAAAGTATATGCAACTTCAAATGTTTCATCATCCAAATTTGATTTTGATAACAAAAACTCTTTACTATAAGCCTGTTTAATCGACGTCTTTGGACTGTTAAACCGACGAACTCGAATTCCCAGACTCAGACTCCTCATCTTTATCCAACACCTGATCGACCACCTTTTTTTATTAACTCGGACTCATGATCAGTGTCAGATGATGTAAAAGTGATGTCAATGTTTTCTGGTAACTCATCGATTATATCAGACTTCAGTTTTATATTGACTGCCTTTTGGACTTGCTCCTCATTTGGTTTTCTGGGAGCATAACCTTCCCAGATCGGAAACGGACATTTGTTGTAACTAACACTCTGTTTCTTACCAGTACCCTTCTTCTTCGGCATTTCATCTTTAAATGCTTCCATACCTGCAACAGTTGGATAAATTCGATCAATAAGATAATCAGAACTAGAATAACTCTGTAATAATTGTCTGATTCTCTCGTTTTCTATCTTTTCAGTTTCCAACTCTTGCTTCCACTTTGCACTTTCTTCAATGTAGAAATTGATAGCTTTCTGCTTCGACATCATCACAGCATTCAGCATTGTCAAAACATCTTCTCTTTCAGAATTAGTCTTTTGCAATCCAGTTACCGTTCTGTTCAACACATCATAGGATTCTTTCACGTAGTTGAGATCAAACAGTAACTTTTCTATCATCTTGTCTTTCTCACTCAGTTTCTGGTCTTTTTCTGCACACTGCTTGCAAGATTCCAAGCATTTTTCACATGGCTTGATAACCTCAACAATTTTTTCGACTATTTTTTCAATTTCAACAACTTTCTCCACTTCAACCACCTTTTCTTCTTTAACTACCTGCTCAGTAATTTTAACTTCATCAACTTTCTCCTTTTCAACTCCTTTGCTGCTCGTTTCTTCTTCAATTTCTCCAAGCGATCTGCAAAATAAAATTGAAAACTTTCAGGAGATAGTTGAGTTTTTGCAACATTAATATGCTTTTCTTCCTCATCATCACTACTGTCATCAGTTTCTATTGGTAATTGATCAAACTCTATTGTCTTTTCTGTACTATCATATGAAGAACCAGAATCAGATGGTGTTTGATCAAACACTGTTGTTCTTTCTGAACTTTCATCTGATGAAACAGACTCTCCTCCTTGACTTTTATCATCACTAGCAAACACTTTCATCCATTCTATAAATAAATCAGGTTCTTGGATGATTTTAGAAACTAGAGCAACAACATTTGAATCAGGTGGAATGTATTTGTCCCAGCTGAAACCTTCTGCCACTTTTTCATCGTCTTGATCAATGATGCCATAATAAGCTTTCTTGTTTGCATCTTCGATCATTCTGGCATGAGCAGTTTGTGGTTCTTTTTGTTGTGGTGGTTGATGAGCAACTTGTTGATATATGGCTTTTCGATAGTAATCATCTTTTCCGAATGGATTCTTTGCTCCACTAGCTTCCTGGTTTTTACATTCTCTCTTGAAATGACCCTTCTCCCTGCGTCGAAAACAAGTAACTTTAGATTTATCAAAACCTAAAGTAGACACATGAGCATACAAAAAGTCATTTCTCCCTGTAATCATTTTGAATTTTTCAGCTCTTCTCAGGACACTAGCTAGACACCATTTGATGTCCATGAGCTCCATCTCTTCAGCGTCTATCTGATCGTAATCCTCTTTTGTCAACATAGGATTTCCGATCCTTCCAGCAACCAATCCCTCATAAGTTTCCAAAACTGTAGCAAGTAATGTCATGTGATCTCTTGCAACTTCTTCAGATAAACTCTGACCATTGGAAGATTCAATGCAATGTTGCACTGTATCACACAACCATTTCCAGTTTTTGAACTTTGATGCTGAAAACTTGTAGTTGAACTCTTTGGATTCACACTTGGATATGAAGAGTGTTGATGCACGGAATGTCTGTTGACTGCGTCTACAAGAAGTCTAAGGTCTAGATTGGTCAACAGGGGGACAAATTGTAAATATTGTGTTAAATATAAGTAGGTTCGCTTTAATGTCATTGTATATAGTGGTCCGCTCATAGGTGCTTAATATGGTCTGCTTATTGTGCAGTGATGTAGGTCCGCTCATATGGCATGTCATATGAGCGAACTCACATGTCTATATATAGGGGAGTCTTCTGAGCGGACCTCATACGTGTGTTTGTATGCTGGAGCGAAACTCTGTCAAATTTTCAGTAGAAAAGCAATAAAAGCAAAGGAAATTAATAGGACAAGCTGTTGTAACCTTGCATTGATGCACAGAATGTCTGTTGACTGCGTCTACAAGAAGTCTAAGGTCTAGATTGGTCAACAGGGGGTGGTCAAATTGTAAATATTGTGTTAAATATAAGTAGGTTTGCTTTAATGTCATTGTATATAGTGGTCCGCTCATAGGTGCTTAATATGGTCCGCTTATTGTGCAGTGATGTAGGTCCGCTCATATGGCATGTCATATGAGCGAACTCACATGTCTATATATAGGGGAGTCTTCTGAGCGGACCTCATATGTGTGTTTGTATGCTGGAGCGAAACTCTGTCAAATTTTCAGTAGAAAAGCAATAAAAGCAAAGGAAATTAATAGGACAAGCTGTTGTAACCTTGCATATTCTGATTCCGCCTTTATATGTGAGGATGAGCTACTCTGACTGACTTTTCGGGTCAAAACAACGGTCCAACAAGTGGTATCAGAGCTCAGGACGAGGAGTTCATACTACTACAGCTTATATCTGCAGAAATCTCTCTTTTCTACTCACTTTCTCTCATACTTTTTCGGTTTTCAGTGGTTCCTACGGTTGAAATTGTCTGAAATTCGAGTATAACGTGTAAAACACACTAATAACAAACCCTAGAAAGTTTTAGAGTGAAATTCGGACTAAAAATGGTTAAAACCGGCTAAAAACAGTGGTTCGTGTTTTCGAACAAACAGGTCCGCTTTTTCGTACATTAGTGAATAGGTTCGCTCGAAATACCTGTGTGGTTCGCTCTTTCAGACATTTTTACAGAACAGATTCGCTCGAACGGACACTTTCTGGTCCGCTCGAAAGTACATTTCTGGTTCGCTCATTAGTACTTTGTTGGTTCGCTCGAACTGACATAGTTGGTTTGGTCCGCTCGAACGAACATTGTTGGGTTCGCTTTTTGATACACTTTCTGGTTCGCTCGAACTGCATTTTGTGTGTGGGGTTCGCTTATCTGAACCTGTTTGATCCGCTTATCTGTCATCAGTACAGATTGGTCCGCTTTTGTGGTTCTGTTTTTCAAAAATCTCGAAAATTTTTCTAAGTGTTGGTTGATTTTGCAGGTACGATCAAAATGGATGACATTTTCATGAATCCTTTCAGCGACATGTATGCGTTCACGGGTAGTTCAGGAAACAACGATACTTCTTCAAGCAATGTAGACAAAAGTCCACCGAAAGAAAGAAAGAAAGAAGCCTGGGAGTCCGAGAGTGCATTTGGAACGTTTAACAAGCCTCCCAAGCTGATGGCTATAGAAGACTATAGTAGGTGGGCAACAAAGTTTGAAGACTGGTTGATGGCGTTCGCCTTTCCAAGCTGGAAGAGTATGAAAAATGGATATGCTAATGGAAAGAAGAATGGCGAAGCGTTGAGATCAGCTGAAGAAGTTGAAGGTTTTGTTGCAGAACAGAAGTGTGTGGCATTACTGTTTCAGTCAGTGCGGGAAGACATCATTTCATTGATAGACTATTCCAACTCAAAAGATTTATGGGAAAAACTTGAAAAGAAGTGTCTTGGAAGTACGGAAATAGTAAAGAATAAAAAGAAACTTCTTCGAAAAGAGTTTGACATGTTTGGGTGTCTTAAAAATGAATCAGTGTGCAAAATGATTGAACGGTTCGGTCATCTAAAGCTGGAGCTTGCACGACATAAAATCACTTATTCAGATGAAGAACTTGTTGACAAGTTATTTGATTCATTACCTGATGATATGGATTGGAGGTACTATGCACTGATGTTGAAGAACACTATTGCTCCGGAAAATCTGACTCCAGATGTGGTGATTAAAAGACTTGAGAGTCATGAGCTAGAGCTGAAAAAGACGTACAAAGTCAATCACTCATCTTATCAGCAGAATCTGGATCTGTATTATCCCAAAAGCTTGATGCCGAAAGCTACTTCTCCGAAAACTGCGTTTTCTGCTGAGAATGTTTCTCAAGCAAGCAAAGAAAGTCAAAGCAGTCCAGGCAGCGGAAGCCACAGTGGTTATCACAGTGGATCTACGTCTTCTGCAAATCATTCTGATGCGAAGTTTTCGTGTAACATCGCAATAGATCTGAAGAACGCACAGAACTTTGATGAAGAGTCGGCCAAGCAACAAATGGTTTTTCTGGCGTCTGTGTTGGAGTCCTATGAAGGGTTGGTGGCTGGAAAGATTGGAAACACAAATCTGATGAAAGAAGACTACGATCAGAAAGATCCAGAAGAAATGGAGCTGATCGACATTCGTTGGGCAATGGCTAGTGCAGTTAGACGTGCACAACGCTTCATGGAGATAACAGGAAGAAAAACGATCGGTGGTCCATCTACAAAGCTGGGGTTCGATAAGTCAAAGGTGACATGTTTTAAGTGTAAGCAGAAGGGTCACTTCAAGAGGGAATGCAGGAATGCATATGCTGATGAATCTGAGAATCCGTTTCGAGACGACTACTACAAAAAGGCAATCTATCATCAGAATAAATCTGAGCCGCCCAGATTGAAGCAGTCTGAAGATAACAGAGACAAATCAAGGGCTTTGGCAGTGATTTACGATGACGAGGGGTATGATTGGAGTAAGGATGTGTTGCCGGAAGAAGATGCGGTGGGTTACGCATTCATGGCAAACGATGTTGAACCAATTCCATGGAAGGATGATCGGACGGAAGAGCAAAGGTATTGTTATCGAAAGATGATTGCCGAGAACAGAATTTTGAGGATCTCTCGCGTTTATCTGGAAGCAAGACGTGCAAATAGATGGGATCCAGATAGGGAATGTTATCTTGATCGATATGGAAACATTGCGATTGATGACAGTACACTTGATATGGAAGCCATCATCAAGGAGATAAAAGAGGATGATGTGTATTGGCAGCACAAGTGGTGGGGAACACCAACGTCAAAGATGATTGAAGAAGAAAAAGAGAAAGAGAGAAAGGAGAAAGAAGAGAAAGAGATGAAAGAAAAAGAAGAGATTGAAAAAGCAAAGCAGGTTGATACAGGTTTGATCGATACTACGCAGGAGTTGACAGCTGAGAACCTGGGAAAGATGGCTGACAAAGTGCTGGCTGCAAAAGCACTCGAGGTAGATCTTATTTCTGTTACTGAGTCAAAGGATCAGGTCAGTCAAAATGCGTCAACGAATGTGTCAGGTAACAAAGTCGATGGAAATGCTGACTGCAAAAATTGCACTAAACAATGCAATTTTTGTAGCACTGTCACGTACCTAAACAGTGAGAAAATCAAGAATCTGACAACGAAGGTTAGAAATGTTGAGGATCAGATTCTCGGTCGTGACAGAACAGTAAAAGCTTCAACTGAACGGATCAAGGAATTAACAGTTCAAATTGAAAATGATAAAACTGAACGAGAGAAAATTAAATGTGAAAATGAAAAGTTAATTCTTGAAAACCGTCAAATTTCTGAAAAGTTTGAAAAATTGAAAAACATTGTCAAAGATAGTGATGATCGTAATGGTAAAACGTATAAAGAAAACGAACATCTGAGAGCTGTGGTGAGAATAAAAGAAGAATTAATTAACAATCAACTGGATGAAATTGCTAAATTGAAACTTAAAGTTCAAGAAGCAGAAATTGAAAATGAAAGAATTCAGTTGAAGTTAAACAACTATAGCTCAACAAGCTTTGTTTTGTAGCATATTGTTCCCAAACCTATAGGGAAAAACAAAGCTGGCGAGGATGTGTTTTCTGATGGAACGGGTGTAGGGTTTCACAAAGTTCCACCGCCAATCTTAGACAACTACACGAAAAAGCAGTCAAGTTTGGTGGAAATTGAGGAAGAAAGTGATGTTAAACTTCCTGAGAACATTGATGTCATGTTCACGTCTTCCAATGACGAAAGTGTCCAAAATGATGTGGTGAAAAGTGTGGTAGACAAAGTGCTTAAACCGGATTGTGACACTTCTGAGGAGGATGGGTGTTTCTTGGATAAATACATTCCGAAACAAAAGTCCAAGAATAACTTACATGATGAACCTGATCTTGTCATGTACAAGTTGTCGGGATCGGATAAGTTGTTTTCGGATTCAGAGTTTCCGATCGAGAATGTTAACATGAACAAATTGACAAATGTTTTCAAACTTGTTGAAGTCGAATTATCAGCAGTGAATACTCTGAGTCGAAAGAAAGACAGGGTTTACAATAAGAAAACTGGTTATCCACCGCGTTTTTACAATAATAACAGAAACAACTGGTCGGGTGGTTATCAGGGGGTAGACCGTTTCAGAAAAAGAATGTTTCACACAAGAGGTTTGTTGAAAAGAAAAAAATTGTGAATAGTTCAAGTTCACTTGCTGATGAAGAAAAAGAATTTTTTTCAAAATCAAACAAAGAATTTTTTGAGAAGAGAGCTTCACAGGCTCAGTCTGAAGGCACGAGTCGGGTAGCTGATACTCGTACTTGTTTTAGATGTGAACAGGTTGGTCATATTGCACGAAAGTGTACATATGTGAAGCCTAAGACTGAAGCTGTGAAGACTCAACAAAAGAAGGTTGATGTGAAGGGTAAAGCACCGATGTATGTTGAGAAGAAAGTTGTTGAAAAGAAAAACGCTAAAATCGACAATGTAAAAGTAAAAACTGAACCCGTAGAAAAGTCGGTAACTAAAAATGACAAATTTTACAAAAGGGTTTGCAGTAACTCAACAGGTGTGGAAACCTAAAATTGATTCAAATGTTGAGAAGAAAGTTTCAAATTCTGATGAGAAAAAGGCTGAAGAGCCAATTATTGTTGATTATGATGCAAATTTTCCGCCTCTCAAGGCTGAAAATTTCAAAATTCAAATTGCAAGAGTCAAGGTTGCACCTAAGGCTGATGAGGCCTGGGTGGACTCAATGTTTGACTAAACAGTTTGAATTGCCGGAGCTTCCTGGATTGCGAAGCATGAATCGGCATCTTTCTTGAAGTTGTTTAAATGATGATTTGTTATGTGCAGGATCTTCCAAAACTTGTATCCAGGTGGATAATGGATAGTGGAGCATCAAGGCATATGACAGGGAAGACTGCATTGCTGTATGATGTGAATAACATTAACGGTGGTTATGTGGGTTTTGCGGGTAATCAAGGAGGAAGGATCATAGGTGAAGGAACATTGTCAAATGGTATTATAACGTTTGAGAGAGTTAACTACATCGCTGAGCTGGAGAACAACCTGCTGAGTATCTCCCAGATCTGTGACAGGATGTATACTACTCATTTCGCCGACAAAGAATGTTTGATCTTGAAACTGGGATTTGTGATACTGAAGAGTGGATCATCATGAGGGCACCAAGAGTCAACAATCTGTACGTGTTGGACATGAGCGTCGCTACTACAACCACGGGTCAGGCTCATTGTTTTGTGTCCAGAGCAACGGAAAAAGAATCAAGGTTATGGCACCGAAAGATGGGGCATATTCACCTAAGGAAAATGAATCACTTAGTGCATAACGACTTGGTCACAGGAGTGCATGTTAAAGGTTTTCATCTGGAAGGGGAGTGTATAAGTTGTGTCAAAGGCAAACAGAAGAAAAAGTCACATCCCTCAAAGCAAGTCAATTCAGTTTCAAGACCATTGGAACGACTTCACATGGATTTGTTTGGTCCAGTGAATGTCAAGAGTATAACAGGAGATTACTACTATTTGGTCGTGACTGATGATTATTCCAGATTTTCTTGGGTGATGTTTTTGAAATCAAAAGATGAGACTTTTGATAGTTTGATGGCATTGTTTAAAAGAATTGAGAATCTGTACCAGAGGTCGATCTGTAGAATTCGCAGTGATAATGGTACTGAATTCAAAAACAGTAAGATGGAAGAATTTTGTGACGAAAAAGGTATACTGCATGAGTTTAGTGCTCCGTACACTCCGCAGCAGAATGGAGTTGCAGAACGCAAAAACCGGACGCTAATCGAGACAGCCAGAATGATGCTTGCAGACTCTAAGTTACCAATAAATTTCTGGGCTGAAGCTGTTTCTGCTGCATGCTATACTCTCAACAGAGTTCTTACTGTAAAGAAATTCAACAAGACGTGTTTTGAGCTACTCAATAAACGCAAGCCGAATTTGAAGTATCTAGAACCGTTTGGGTCACCCTGTACGGTGATAGAGCCTAAAGGAAAGTTTGGTCCGAAGAGCGTTGAGGGAATCTTTGTGGGTTATTCAAGTCCATTGAGACGTGTCTTCATTCCAAGCGAGAAGCAAATTATTGAGGCACCAAATGTTGAATGTCAAGGTTACACTATGCCGCCACAGAATCCTGGTGATTCATGGCGTTTTCATTATGACAAACTTTGGGATTCGTTTGACATGAGAGAAGAATCAGAGGAAGAAGAAGATTTCTTTGATGAGCTGGATATTTTGCGAGAGTATGAGTCGCAGCTCAGGTTTCCAGCGGAGTATTCTAGAAGACCTCGGGAAACTTCAAATGACGATGAAGCAGGTCCTAGTAATGCTGGTGAACATGATGATGAAGTTGCTCCTGGAAATCAGTCGGAGGTGAATGATGATCAAGGAGCTGATAACATGCCAGTTTTTGACCATGGTGATTCAGACCTTGAAGGGGAGCAGATCCAGTTGTCAAGTCAAACAAACCAAGTTGGTGAACAAGATGCAGAACAGAATGTTACTAATCTGGAGGGAAATGTAGAAGTTCCAAGCGAAGTGATGCCGCGAACTTTTTCTTATCATCCATAGGAGTTGATAATAGGAGAATTGCAATCGGGCGTTCGCACGAGACGTCAAATTGACCAGGGCTTAACATGTTTTTACTCTACAGTAGCACCTTTACAAACTGAATTTTCATTAAGTTGTTTTATCTCGCAGGTCGAACCGAGAACTTACAAAGAGGCGCTTACTGAAGACTCTTGGGTCATAGCAATGGAAGAAGAGTTAAGTCAGTTTGAAAAGTTGGGGGTGTGGAAGTTAGTTGATTTGTCGGATGGTCAAAGGAAAATCAATACAAAATGGGTTTTCAAATGTAAGAGGGACGATAGAGGAGTGGTTGTAAGGAACAAAGCTCGACTTGTTGTTCCGGGCTTTAGTCAACAGGAGGGGATTGATTTTACTGAAGTCTATGCTCCTGTAGCACGGCTAGAGGCTATCAAAATTTTCCTAGCATTTACGTCTTGGAAGAATTTCAAAGTATATCAGTTAGATGTTAAATCAGCATTTCTTTATGGGAAGGTCAAAGAGGAGGTTTATGTTGGTCAGCCGCCGGGCTTTACTGACCCAATCCACAAGAACAAAGTTTATCTGCTGGACAAAGCGTTGAATGGTTTACATCAGGCGCCGAGGGCCTGGTATGAGACTTTGTCTCAACACCTACTCGCTAACCAGTTTATACGTGGAAAAGTGGATGCCACTCTCTTCACTAAAGTCGTTGATGGTCATCTTCTGATAGTACAAATTTATGTGGACGATATAATTTTTGGGTCAACGAATGAGAAATTGTGCAAAGATTTCGAACAGGTGATGAAGCAGAAATTCGAAATGTCATCAATGGGGGAGATGAAATTCTTTCTGGGTTTACAAGTTGAACAACTTCCTGAAGGAATTTTCATTCATCAAACGAAGTACGTGCATGATATTCTAGAGAAATTTGGAATGTCAAGTTCTACTCCAGCTGCTACCCCACTTGCGACTAATCATGGGATTCACCCAGATCTCACCGGAGACAGGGCTGATGAAACGTTTTACCGTTCCATGATAGGTTCTTTGATGTATCTGACTGCTTCACGTCCTGACATCATGTACCCAACGTGCCTCGTAGCAAGATTTCAGTCTAACCCGAGAGCATCGCACATGATTATTGTCAAGAGGATATTACATTACCTGAAAGGTACTCCGTCATTGGGGTTATGGTATCCTAGAAAAGGCGATTTTACGCTCGAAGGGTATTCCGATTCAGATTTCGGATGCTGCAAAGTCAACGCGAAATCAACAACTGCAGGATGCCAGTTTTTTGGTCCGAGATTGGTTACCTGGCAGTGTAAGAAACAAACATCTGTGGCGCTATCTACATGTGAAGCAGAGTATGTTTCTGCTAGCAGTTGCTGCTCTCAGATCCTGTGGATACAGCAACAGATGCGTGACTACGGTTTGCAGTTTCTTAACACACCTCTGTTTGTTGATAATGAGGCCGCAATTATTATAACTAAAAATCCAGTACATCACGCTAAAACTAAACATATCGAAATTCGTCATCACTTTATTCGCGATTGCTTCGAGAAAAAGTTGATACGAATTGAGAAAATCCACACTGACGAACAAAAAGCTGATTTGCATACCAAAGCTTTTGATAAAAATCGGTTTCAATATTTGTTAAAACTTAATGGTATGAAATTGCTTTCGGTGTCGGATGGGGTTGTGAGCGTTGATGAGAGTACTGTTGCGGATGAAGATGAGAAACAATCTGCGATGGTTTGTCGGTTTTTTACGTGTTTTGGTATTTAGGGAGAGATAGCTAGTTGTACATAGTTTTTTCAGAAAAATTCAAAAACAGTAAAAAAATGCAAAAATACAAAAACATGTTAAAATTGAAAAAGAGCTTGTGTATATAGGGAAAATGATAGTACATCGGCTAGACAATTATAGTATGCTAAAGATTTGGAAAGACAAAATGAGTTAAACAGTCTCACTAACGATGTGTCGATAGGTTTTCGTACATTTAGTAGATTTATTCGGGATATAAACCTAAAATTTCAAACTTGTGAAATTCGTGGGGAACACTACTTGGATATACAGGTAACCCCTGAAATCTCGTTTGAAAGGTCTCGTATTCTGATATACTAGGTATTTATACTCTATGATGTCTGGGGTATTATTCCGGGACTTCTGCTGAACGGTAGTTCTGACCTAGTCCTTGGCTAATACTTTATTCAAAATGCTTGAAATATAGCATAAAGCCCTCAGCTGATTAGACAATAAAATTGATAATCATCTGTTGTAGCTGAAAAGATCCTCTAAAGGGGACACACTGCAAAGTCGAAGCTGATATCTCTCTGCTGAACAGAAGTTCTGACTTGAGATCCCTCAGTTCTCGCATTTAACCCCTAATTTATGTACAGACATCATTGTAGTATTCTTGCCTGTAAGACTGAATATTGGGATTCTGGATACGGGAGTATATTCAAGAGGTGGGACACATGAATTGATCTAAGTTCTTATGACACTTAAACGGTATCCTGAATAGATTGAAGTTTGTGTGAGAATTTAAGATGGATCAGTATATCGACAATCAAGGTGAATTGTTTAAGTCTGAGTATGAAATGTAGCTTAACGGTACTTGTAATCTGTCTGAAAAGCTGATATGATTCCCTGACATGCTCGCCAAAAATAAATCTGTAAATAGTTTACTTTTTGCAATTTAAGTTTTCGGTATTTCATTTCTTAGTTTAGATCACATTAAAAATCCAAAAAGATTTTATTTCTGCTTTATTTTAGACAAACCAGAGTGGAAAGTTGATTGTCGGATTCTAGAAAGATGAAGCAGATGCAGGAGATTCTGAGCTGAAGAATGAGGAGAGCTTATATTGTTGGAAGTTTGATTGTTTTTCAAAGTCAAAATCAAGTTCATTAAGTTGATACTTGTTATTTTCAGAAAAAGTTGAAAATGATTTTACTAAATCAGTTTGATTTGTCAAAAGATCAACCAGAGTCATTAAATTGAACTTGGTAGATTAATCAGGTGTTCAGGGTCATTAACTTGAACTTGAAAACTTGAGTGGATTTTTTAGTGCTGATTGAATTTGTTTTTATTGTTTAGAAAAGATAGATTGTAATGATTATTGGTTGAGTAATAGGTTTGGAGACTTCATTATTCCCAACGGAGGCAAATTGTCAAAGCTTAAACCAGATATTTCAAGATCTCAGCATACTGAGAGGGGGAGTCTGTGAAAGGGGGAGTCTGGATCAATAGCTATTGGGAAGTTGAAGTTAGAGCCAGGTGTTAATCCTGAAAACTATGAAGAATGCTTGTGAGAATAGACAGAGTTGAGGAAAAGTCTAAGACTGAAGACTGATAAAGACTACGTCAACATCCAAGGGGGAGTCTGTTGATGCACGGAATGTCTGTTGACTGCGTCTACAAGAAGTCTAAGGTCTAGATTGGTCAACAGGGGGTCAAATTGTAAATATTGTGTTAAATATAAGTAGGTTCGCTTTAATGTCATTGTAAATAGTGGTCCGCTCATAGGTGCTTAATATGGTCCGCTTATTGTGCAGTGATGTAGGTCTGCTCATATGGCATGTCATATGAGCGAACTCACATGTCTATATATAGGGGAGTCTTCTGAGCGGACCTCATACGTGTGTTTGTATGCTGGAGCGAAACTCTGTCAAATTTTCAGTAGAAAAGCAATAAAAGCAAAGGAAATTAATAGGACAAGCTGTTGTCACCTTGCATATTCTGATTCCGCCTTTATATGTGAGGATGAGCTACTCTGACTGACTTTTCGGGTAAAAACAACGGTCCAACAAAGAGATTCCACTACCACTGTTTGGACTTTGATTGACTGAATCAGATGAATTTCCAGCACTAAAAGTGGTTTGGATTTTCGGACTCATTTCAACGTCTTGAATACTACCTTTGTAATACATTTTCACATCTTGTTGATTACTTGGATTGTTCATCCTTGCAATCTTTTGTTGTTCAAGATCTTGACTTTCAATCTTTTCAATGAACTGTGAAATAGTCAATCCATCATATTCCCCAGTATTCTTCAAAATCATCAAAAATGTACCCCACTCTTTTTGAGGTAAAGCATCAGCTAACTTGTCGACCCACTCGTCTTGAGTTTTCTCTATTCCCAACAAAGATATAGATCGAACTAAGTGGCAATATCTTTCTATCAGTTTCTTTGATGTTTCTCCTGCCAAGCTTGAAAACAAATCGAATTCTTTCTTTAGTATTGCTTTCTTGCTCTTAATCATTTTCTCACTACCCTCGAATTTAACTTTCAAAGCATCCCAGATTGAACGCGCAGTGTTATGATGTTGAAGTAGGATAAAAATGACTTCCTTTACAGCTTGTTGTAGAAGACTGATCATCATCTTTTCTGCTTTATACATGTCTCTCTCTTTGTCATTCAATTCAGAAATTGCTTTTGTAACACCCAAATCTGTACGCGGTCTAACATACTTCTTCTCAATGCATTCCCAAGATCTCAAATGATTGGCTTGCACCCAGTTTTCAAGTCGAACTTTCCATCCATAATACTCCTCGATTCCCATAAGCTTCAGTGGTTTTTGTAAAGTTCCGGTTTCGTTCTCCATGTTCATGCTTTGAGCAATGGCAGCCGGAGTAGTCAGGGATGAAGCAAACGCATTGTAAAAATCTTCGTCGGACATTTTCAAACGAAATCAAGTCCTTCAAACAAGATTACCTGCACAGCAAACTTCAAACGGGATTAAATTTTCAAACGAAATTAGACCTTTCAAACGAAATTACTTAATTTCGTTTGAATTGAATAGATTTTCAAATGGAATAACTAATTCCGTGCGGAATTAGTTGATGATTCAAAACGAAATTAATTTCACACTTAATTCCGTGCGGAATTAAACAACAATTTCAAATGGTATTAACCAACAGAAGTAATTTCGTGCGGAATTATAGTGCAACTTCAAACAAAATTAATGATGATGTCAGCATTTTTTAAACGAAATTACTTGTTTTAGCAGTTTTAGAATGAATTAAGGTCCAATTTTCTCAAGGATTTGTTAAAACATGATTCCGATCATGATATGTGAAATTCATAACTTTTTGACCGTTGAAACTTGTTCAATTCAGAAAATAAGGTGAAGAAGAGAGAAAATAAGATGAAATCAGGCTAAATTTTGCAGAACTCCTCCTCCTGTGCTCTGATACCAGTTGTAGGATCGTTGTCGGACCCGAATTGAGTCAATCAGAGGCGTTCTATACACTACGAAAGGCGGAAACAAACATAATGCATGAATTCAGCTAGATTTTCACTTAAACTGTCGTTTGTATTGATCTGGAACACAATTACAGCAAGACGACACTTCGACAGAGCTTCGCCGTCGGAAAACTTCTAGTTAATTTCGTACCAACTCATACGAAATCATCACTATTTATAGACACGCCTAATTCCGTGTGGAACATGCTTCAAACGGAATTAGTTACATGCGAAATTAAGACACACGCGAAATTGAGTAATTCCGTATGGAATTACTACTTGACTTTTTCGTGCGGAATTAACTATTTGCTTCATTTCTCGAACTTCGTGCCACGAACAATGCAAGACTCGATACAAGACGAAGTCGACAGATGTATGCACCAACAATAGCTCCTTGAACTTTTCCCATGTCTCGTACAATGATTTTCCCGGTCATGAGTTTGGCGGTTTTAGCGGGAGGGAAATATTTGTAGAGAAATTTTTGGGAAAGTTTATTCCAAGTGTGCACAGACCCACTTGGGAGGGTGTTTAGCCAAGCTTTTACTTGGTCTTTGAGGGAAAAAAAGGAACATACAGGCCGGATACCATCGTTGGAGGCTCTGTTGGTCTGAAAGGTGTCACATATTTCCAAAAAAATGGTAATATGTAAATGGGGATCTTCAACGGGTAGGCCATGAATGGTGGCAGAATTTTGGAGCATTTAGATTAGGTGTGGTCAAAGCTTAAAGTTATTAGCATCGACATTAGGAAGGTTAATAGCGGCTCCAAGATTACCGACCGTAGGTCTTAGATAATCCATGAAAGTGCGTTGATCCGCCATGGAGAGGTTTTGGGTTGAGGCTTTTTGTCGTTTTTTTAGCTTGAAGCCTTTTTCTCAAAAAGTGCTCAGGTTTGTCAAGTGGCACTTTTATGTCTTTGTCAGAGGTGGAGGTCATGCACCTGGTTGTATTTCCTACAAATTATACCGAGTTGCGTGACTTTCTGCGAACAAAAACAAAAAAAATGTCTGATCAGAAAAGTAGCACGGCCCCATGCTTATGTAGGCACGACCCTATGCTATCTAGAAAAAAGGTTCTGTTTTCAGGTTCCCAGATACTGGAAGTTTGACACGGCCCCGTGCTCATGTAACACGGCTCCGTGTCTCTATTCCAGTAACAAGTAAACAACTCTTCCTAGATACTGTAGGTCTGACATGGCCCCGTGTTGATCAAACGCGGCCCCTGTAGGTCCCTATCGCATGGATCGTAATGAAATTGACAATTGATCAAGGGTGCAGAATCCTTTTGACAGATCAAACAAAAACACAGAAATAAGAAAGATGAAGTAATGCAAAATACTATTAAATTAACCTTCTATGATTATCAAAACAGAGTCTTTACAATCAATCAAGTTCACACGAGACTCACAACCAATCTATGTGTATCTCTCACACAATCTCTCAATCACTGCTCTCACTAAATGACTACAACTTTTCTCTGACTTCTCTCTCTAGACTGCTTACCTAAAACCCTAGTGCACAGTGTTTATATACCACACACATGCAAAATTGGGCTAGGCCCACATACATAATACATAACTCAGACAATATTACAAAGATAAAACTCAGACTCTTTATAATATACACAAGCTCGGACTTCATGTATGGCTTGGACAAACTCGGACTAGGATGTCTAGATAAACTCGGATCCAAGTGAGAAGGCTTCATAAACTCTGACTCCATAAACATACTTCATAAACCCTGACTCTCTTCAGAAACCCTTAGTCCTTTATAAACCCTTACTCCTTGTAAACCCTGACTCCAAGTCCTTACTTCACAAACCCTTACTCCTTGTAAACCCTTACTCCTTTAATAACTCTCATAGTTAGACATGTTTAATCCTCAATGTTATCCAAGTATGATAATTATATCCAAAGACCATAACCGAAGCTGTTGTCACTTAATGTGCACCAACAAACTCCCCCTTGACAATAGCTTACAAAGGTGAACTTAGTCTTCAGAATCTCGCAATCTACGTTCTTTTGATAGCGTCAGCTTCAACACGAATTCTGTCTGCAACAGACTCCCCCTAAGCTGATGCATCCAATCACCAAATCTTCCAAGTTGTGAAACAGCAATCCAAGCATGTCTTCGTATCATCCGTTCTGCATTGTAGAAGGAGGATTCTACCAAGCAGCAACAAACTCCTAACTCTTCACAGTAACTTCTTTGCAACACACTGCTTCAATCTGTATACTATAAAACAAATATCTCAAGAAACAATAAGAATTTTTCCAAAATGTTAAACAAATTATTATTATTCAAGAGATGGTTAAACTGTATCACAGATTAAGCAATTCCAAATCATCACCAACACTCAAAGATATCGTCCAATCACACTAGAACCTACAAGGTTTTAAAATATTGAGCTTACTTTCTAACACCTTTCCCCTATCGGTCACAACCCTCCATGAATAACAATTTATCATACATCATGAATTTTAAAGAAAATGAAAATCTTTTTGGATTTTTTATATTTTCTGAAAGCAAGTAAATAACAAAAGCAGTAAAAAGTGAGTGCATAATGTCTATCACTTCCGTCAATCACATATCGTAGCTTAGTCAGATGATCAAGACATGGTTTAAACTGAAGATTACTTGTTTAAGAGCTGCAGGTTCATACGAAGGAGCCATAGCAGGTTCGTACGAACCCACACAACAACATGATGTCCATTCGTACAAGCCGGTTCATACAAACTGGAGTCCCTTCGTAGCTAGCTTGGTTCGAACCCACTGTTACTATATATAGAGTTGTAGGGTCTTGTTCATTTGTAACTTTGAGCATTAGAGAGGCGAAGCTCTGCTCGTTTGTTTTCGTTGTTGTAAACTGTTATATCAGTAATAGAAAACAACTTATAATTACTTCTTTGTGTCTTATCCACACACGTACTTGGATTCCGCATAAGATACGTGTTCATCGCATTCATCGGTCAAGGAATCGATCCTCGTAGCGAATCCACAAGTGGTATCAGAGCGGGTGATTGTTTGCACGGATTGATGACACGAAGAGTCAAGCAACTTTATCAGATTTAGAGCTGATTTCATCTTTTTCTACACACATTTTCTTCTACTCATCTTCTACTCATTCTTTTTCAACTTAAAATCTCAGATCTACAAAGATTTCACGGTTAAAATTGGCTAAATTTTGGATATGTCGTGTGAAAAATGTTTTTGAACAATCCTACAAAGTTTTAGATCAAAATTTGAACAAAATCATACTCAAATCAATGAAAAACTTGGTTGTTTGTTACGAACTTGAATTAGTATGAACCTAGAGTTAGTGCATTCGTACGAATCCATAGATCGTGCATTCGTACGAACCCACGTAGTGTGCCTTCGTATGAACCGAGGTTGATAATCAATTTGTTTTCAGTGTGCATTCATACAAACTAGGGTTGTAGTTTCGTACGAACCGGGTTTAAAATCAAACTATTTTTCAGAGTTCATTCGTACAAACCGGGAAGGTAATTTCGTACGAACCAAGGTGATAGCTTCGTATGAACCCACGATTGCACGTTCGTACGAACTGAGATCTTGTGTTTGTTTGATTTTCAAATTTGATCAAGTGTTTGATTGTGTGTTTGCAGGTTATTCAAATTTTTAAGATCATGGATGAAGAATTCTACAACACATTTCATAATGTATTTGCAGCCGAAGAAACACCCGTGACAAAGACTGCTTCAAGTGCTATTTCCGAGCGTTTGAACTATGATAATGTTTACGGAAATCATCAAAAGCCACCAAAACTAATGAATATCAAAGGTTATCATTGGTGGAGCACTAGATTTGAAAATTGGGTGAAGGCTTATGCTTATGATAGTTGGGTTATGTTAACTTTTGGATATGAAAAGCAAGTAAACGATAAAAATGAACTACTCCATATTAAACAATTTTCAGATAATGATAAAAAGGATCACTCTAATGAACTAAAAAGGGTAACATTATTACAACATGCTGTTAGAGGGGATATTTTTTTCTTACTTCAACATGGTGAAATGTCCAAGTCAATGTGGGAAGCACTGAAAGTGAAAGCCGAAGGAGGAAAAGATATCAAGAAGAACAAAATTTTGTTGTTGAAAAAAGAATTTGATCTGTTCGGATGTATAAAAGGAGAAACTGTCCGACAAATGATAGAAAGATGCTGTCATTTGAAAATCGAGCTAGAAAGGTTTGGAATCAAGAAGGACAAAGAAGAGATTATCAACCAACTGATCGAGGCATTACCACATGTCGATGATTGGAAAACGTTTATGATAGTTTTGAAAAATGATGCAAGATTTGATGAAATCACCTTGGATGGTTTGATTGAAAAACTTGAAGGTTGTGACAACCCTCGTATTTGCATGTATCCGTACGATTATTTAATGATAATTAAAGTGCTTAGTAACTGTGTTGAATTACTTAACTGTTTTCGGTTACCGTGTCATACTTACATGTGCGTGTTAGCATACTAGTAGTATGCAGAAAACTTGACTAAAGAGTCCAGAATATTTTCCTAAGTGTTAGGAACTAATTATGTTACAAAAATATACCTATAAGACATCTTACGGAACAATTAAGCAAATTAACGAAACAGTATCCGACCGAACAACCGGACATTACCCGGGACACCAAAATTTTGTCAGAAATATTATTTTATTATTCTTAAATAATTACGGTCACAAAAGTCCCCATACACTATAGAAACATGGCATACACCCACTATTCTTGATAATACCCTTAACCTTCTAATTAAATACCCATTAGTTACCAAAATTTTTCATTTTACCCCCCCCCCCAACCGAAAATTCTGCCCATGATTACAAAAATATTATGTTTAGATTTTAGTTAAGGTGATCTTGATTCCTATTGGCCAAAAATCTAAATAATGATGGCATTAGGGGGTAGGGTGCAGGTTTCCAAGAGATAACTCATCATATCATCAAGATTCACACTCAACCTCACCCCCCTCTCCCTATTTTGGTTCCCCCCAACCGATTTCACCATCACCATCACCAAACTACCTTCATCTTCTTCATACAAGTTTCCTTTCAAAGCCTTGAAGATCATCCATAGTAGTTACAAGTTGAAGGACTCTCAAGGAAGCTTTGTTCAAGTATCTAGCACTATCATTTCCTCATCATCATTGCCCTAAGATTTTCACCCTAGCCTTGTGCTAGTAGTAAGTCCCTTCACACCATAGTTTCATCTTGTTCTTTGTTATGATACTTAGTAGGAGGATGATAATCAAGTAACACAAGAAAATGAACACTAAAAAGATGAACATGAAATTCTGCATAGAAACCCTATATAAAAAGTTTGTATGAAGTTGAAATCTGGTTGGTTTAGGGTTGGTTAAAGCATGATTGAGGTTTGAACATAAAATCATCGATAGACCATGGTTAGGGTCTTTGTTGATGCGTTTTTAGTAACTTCTACAATGTAAATAGCAAGCTGAGTTATATTTCCAGCCAACTTCAAGAGGCTGTAACTGGACTGTTTTAAATCGAAAAACTGATTTTTTGAAGCCTAAGATGTGTATTTTTGAATAACCAAACAAATGGCACTGTAATCATAATTTTTCGAGATCGTTTACTATTTTTAAGGGACTGTTTTTGGACAGCAGCTCAAGCTGCATTTTTACTGCAGAAAAAGTGCGTCATATTCAAGGTCATAACTTGAAACCTGAGTAAAATCGACTCATGGAATTTTTACAGTAGTTGGTCACCATTGTCACGATGACCCTCCAACTAGAATTTCGTCAATCGGACTTACAAATAATTTTTAGTGAATTATTCCGTAAACTGCAATCAGAAAGTGACAAATCTGATTGCAGTCGGTAAAATGATTTTCTGTAAAACATTGGTAACAAACTGGAACCCGATATTTTTACATAATAAGTTTTGTAACATATAAGACCTTCTGTAGAAATTTGAGAATTTTTGAAACAAGTTAACTATTTTATTAAAATCCCCGAAAACAGCCCTGTTTTGAATATAAATGCTGAAACGACATAAGTAGTGATTTTGCGTGTCTAAATGTCGGGTAGGCTATCTGAGAATAATCTAACATGTTATATGTCAATAAAAGTGCTATGTGCAATGTCGTATGCTTGCTTATGAACGGGAATAGATGGGAGGTTACATGGGCATAAACCGTTAAAGTGATGCATGTTATGTGTTAGATGCGTGTAGTAATTTTGTGCTTATTTGAAGTCACTAATAAATTTAGTAGTAATCATATTAGGACGTGATTGACCGACCTTGACTATTAGCTATCTTTGAGAATCTAACCGAGCAAACCGAGGTGAGTTCACACACTTTCTAAGGCATGGGATTCCCGGTGGTTTGGGAATGGGTTAAGGAATTTAAAACTGAATCTACATATCCTCCTTGGGTAGGATATGTACGGCCATTCTCCTTGGGTAGGATGCCAATATTACTCCTGCGTATTCTCCTTGGGTAGAACTACGTACGTTCGTCCTCCTTGGGTAGGACAACAACATTAAAACTTACTAGACAAAACTCTATCATAAGTCCCTCATTTTTATATCGACTTAATCGCCGAGGCCAATGGCAAGCGGGTCATTAGTTAATAGCGCTATTAGGTTTAACAAACCTCACACCGTGCCAGTCGGACGGGCGTGTACTAATGGACTATGGCAAATCGTCAGTGATGATAGACACTGATGTAGGGCACAACTTATTTGCGTTAGTGGTCGATATGGTATAGTCTAGTGGTTCACATGGGGAAGCCCCCACTAATCATGAACATGGTTTGGGTAATAAGGAATGAACGGGTTAAACATACTTTCAACTACGGGGTAACCCCCACGGAAATTACGCCAACGAAAGACAAACCACGTTTTTCGGAAACAACTTAAAACTAATCAACCAACCGTGAACTCACTCAACTTTGTTGTTGACTCGTTGTTACATGCCTTACAGATTGCTAGATGCTTATGGAGCTTGCACGGGGAGGAGGTTGTTGTGGGATACGGACTGTCATGTTCCGTAATAAACACTTAATCCTTATAAACTTATTAAATCTACGTTTTGGATTTTAAACTTATGGACTATGAACTTATATTTTGGTATCACGTATTACGCTTCCGCTGTTTATTTTGAACTTGGTTAACTAGCTTTTAGTCACCAATTATATTGTAGTTGGTTTTGTTTACTCAATTAAGATGTTCAATATGATTAGTGGCTCGATCCTGGTCACGTCACGCCTCCAAGCGGTGGTACTCCGCATAGTGGATTTTGGGGGTGTGACAGATTGGTATCAGAGCCATTGGTTATAGTGAACTCGGTTTTAAAAAGGGAAAAGCGTTTTGATGAAACCAGACTATAACCTGTACAGTGCTCAACGATCCACAACGACGCTTCGCTCCACATGCAAGACTCGACACAATAGGTGGTATGGTTTATGTTATATTGTCGGTTAAATAGTTCACACTGTGCATTAGTTAACGTGATAACTACCATTTGAACTTTGTGTGCTTGCTCTCTTCTGTCATCTCACTCTTACGCACTTTTGCGACACTTCCCTCACTTATGTTGCTTCGTTATGAAGATCATGAACGGAGGTGGAGGACATATCAACCTCACTCAAGCCCAGTTGACGGCTTTGATCAACGAACGAGTTGCTGAGGCACTCGCAGCTGTTCCTGCAGGAGGTATAACCTGCTATTTCGACCTATCCTAGGATGTTTAGATCCTACTCTCGTGAACCAACTCTTGTGCTTAACCTTGTCTTTTATTCTCGCACCATAGGTCAACATGCTCAGCCTCCTGTGTGTACATTCAAAACATTCATGGATTGCCGACCTAGCACCTTCAGCGGCACAGAAGGAGCTGTAGGTCTACTTCACTGGTTCGAGAAGCTTGAGTCTGTATTTGAGATGTGTGAATGCCCTGAAGATCGAAGGGTGAAATATGCTACTGGAACACTCGAAGGAGCTGCATTAACCTGGTGGAAAGCACAAGTTCAATTGCTTGGGTTGACGGTTGCTAATGCCACCCCATGTAATGGTTTCAAGGAACTGATTAGAGAAGAGTACTGCAGTTGTGACGACATCCACAAACTAGAGGTAGAATTTTCAATCTGAAGATGACGGGATCTGAAATTGAGGCATACACGAAGAGGTCGAACGAGCTGGCCATCCTGTGTCCCACTATGGTAGACCCTCCCATCAAGCGCATTGAGCTATACCTCAAGGGTCTTGTACAGAGATTCAGAGTCACGTAACCTCAGCAAATCTTGGCTCCATTCAACAAATCGTCAAGTTGGCTCATCGTCACACTGATCAGGCAGTTGAGCAGAACAGGCTGCCCAAGCGTATTAGCGCTACTACTTCGGATGCTCCCAGTGATAATAAGCGCAAGTGGGATGGAATTTTGGGCAAGGGTTCTGCTTCAGCTCAATCCCAGCAGAGAAAGACAGACGAGTACAGGAGCCCCAGTCAGCAGACTTCTGGGAATCAAGGTCAAGGTGGGTACAAGGGAAATCACCCTAAGTGCAATCGATGTAATCTGCACCACAGCGGCCAGTGCAACAAGGGTCGTTGTTAGAGATGTCACAAGCTGGGTCACGAAGCCAAATATTGCAGGAGCCCATGTCCTGTGAATCAGAATCACCAACAACAGTAACAAGCCCCACAGAACCACCAGCAGCAGCATCAGCAGGGAAATAAAGGATGCTTTTAGTGTGGCACTGAAGGCCACTTTAAGAGGAACTGCCCCCAGCTGAACCAAAACAAGAATCAGAACAACCAAAGAAACGGGAACCACCATGGAAACAATAATGGAGGCAACAACGGAGGTAACAATAATGGCAATAGCGCCCAAGGTCGGGTGTTCGTAATTGGTCAGGGTGAAGCAAGGAGCGATCCCAACATTGTGATGGGTAAGTTTCTTCTGGATGATTTCTTTGTTACTGTTTTATTTGATTCGGGTGCCGATACTAGCTACGTGTCCTTAAAAGTTAGCCAAATGCTTAAGCGCACTCCAACACTTTTGAACACCAAACACACGGTAGAAATAGCAAACGGTAAAAGTCTTGAAGCCACACACATAGTTAAAGGCTGTAACCTCGTCCTAGCTGGTCAAACCTTCTTCATCGATCTTATTCCCATCATTCTGGGTAGTTTCGACGTCGTTATCGGAATGGATTGGTTATCTCGACACCAAGCGGAGATTATTTGCAAGGAGAAAATCGTCCGTATCCCTCGTTCTGGTAAAGAACCCCTCGTGATTCGTGGCGACAAGAGTGGTGCTGTTGTAGGCATCATCTCTTTCCTTAAAGCCCAGAAGTGTTTACGAAAGGGCCACACCGCTATTCTAGCCCTCGTTTCTGATGCATCCTCAGAGGAAAAGAAGATAGAAGACATTCCTATTGTGCGCGACTTTCCCGGGGTATTTCCTAAGGAATTACCTGGTCTTCCGCCTCATCGCCAAGTCGAGTTTCAAATCGAGCTAGCTCCTGGAGCAGCACCCATAGCTCGTGCACCTTATCGACTTGCTCCGTCAGAACTTGAAGAACTGTCCATGCAACTAAAAGAACTCTTGGAAAAGGGTTTTATACGTCCTAGCTCTTCACCCTGGGGAGCTCCAGTCTTGTTTGTGAAGAAGAAAGACGGTACTTTCAGGATGTGTATTGACTACCGCGAGCTCAACAAGGTGACTGTGAAGAATCGGTATCCTCTTCCACGCATTGACGATCTGTTCGACCAGTTGCAAGGGTCGAGTTATTACTCTAAGATTGATTTGAGATCGGGATAACATCAGCTGAGAGTCCGAGAGGAGGACGTCTCCAAAACAGCATTCAGAACTCGTTACGGCCATTACGAGTTTCTAGTTATGCCTTTCGGATTAACAAATGCACCTGTAGTTTTCATGGACCTCATGAATCGTGTGTGCAAGCCTTACTTTGATAAGTTTGTCATAGTGTTCATTGACGACATCCTGATCTATTCTAAGAGTCAAGAGGAACACAAGCAACATCTGAGGCTTATTCTGGAACTTCTTCGAAAAGAGCAGTTGTATGCCAAGTTTTCGAAATGTGACTTCTGGCTTCGCGAAGTCCACTTTCTAGGCCATGTGGTAAACAAAGATGGAATTCATGTAGATCCATCCAAGGTTGACTCGATCAAGAACTGGCCTGCACCCCGTACACCAACCGAAATCCGCCAATTCTTGGGTTTGGCAGGATACTACAGAAGATTCATCAAGGATTTCTCCAAGATTGCGCAACCTCTCACTTCACTGACTCAGAAGGGTGTCACCTATCGTTGGGGTGACGCACAGGAGTCCGCATTTCAGCACCTAAAAGATAGACTTTGTAGCGCGCCTATCCTCTCATTGCCTGAAGGCACAAATGATTTTGTGGTTTATTGCGACGCTTACATCCAAGGACTTGGTTGTGTGTTGATGCAACGTGAAAAGGTCATTGCCTACGCATCGCGCCAACTTAAAGTTCACGAAAGGAATTACACTACGCACGAATTGGAATTGGGAGCAGTTATTTTCGCGCTTAAGATATGGTGACATTACCTGTACGGTACCAAGTGCACCATTTACACCGATCACAGGAGTCTCGAGAATATCTTCAAGCAAAAGGAGTTAAACATGCATCAACGCCGATGGGTCGAACTCTTGAACGATTATGAATGCGCTATCAAATACCATCCGGGCAAAGCCAATGTTGTGGCCGACACCCTCAGCCGAAAGGATACTATACCTAAGCGTGTACGTACGTTACAGCTTACCATCCAATCTAACCTTCCCGCTTAGATTCGTGATGCTCAGATTGAAGCAATGAAAACAGAGAACATCAGGGATGAGTCCCTACGAGGATCGAGGCAACGGCTAGAACAAAAGGAAACCGACGCCTACTATGTTAACGGACGCATCTGGGTTCCACTTTATGGAGACATACGCGATCTTGTGATGGATGAAGCACATAAGTCTCGATATTCAGTACATCCTGGTTCGGATAAGATGTACCACGACCTAAAGACTACATACTGGTGGCCTGGTATGAAAGCCAGCATAGCAACCTACGTCAGTAAATGCTTGACTTGTGCTAAGGTCAAGGTAGAATATCAGAAACCATCAGGCCCACTTCAACAACCAGAGATACCTAAATGGAAATGGGAGCAAATTTCCATGGATTTCGTTACCGGCCTGCCCAGATCTCAACGCGGAAATGATACCATTTGGGTGATCGTGGATCGATTGACCAAGTCTGCACATTTTCTGCCTATCAAAGAAACGGATAAGTTTTCTACTCTAGCAGACATCTACCTAAAAGAAGTGGTATCAAGGCACGGAGTGCCAACCTCCATCATTTCTGATCGTGACGCTCGTTTTACCTCTGAACTATGGCAAGCTATGCATAAGTCTTTTGGCTCAAGTTTAGATATGAGCACCGCTTATCACCCACAGACGGATGGGCAATCTGAACGCACCATCCAAACCCTTGAGGACATGCTTAGAGCATGCGTAATCGACTTCGGCAATGGCTGGGAAAAGCATCTTCCGTTATTGGAGTTTTCGTATAACAACAGCTACCACACCAGCATCCAGGCCGCTCTGTTTGAGGCATTGTACGGACGTAAATGCCGATCACCTCTCTGTTGGGCAGAAGTTGGTGACAGTCAAATCACTGGCCCAGAACTCGTAGTAGATACCACAGAAAAGATTGCTCAGGTACGACAACAAATGGCGGCAGCTCGTGACCGTCAGAAAAGCTATGCTGATAAGCGAAGGAAACCACTCGAGTTCCAGGTTGGGGATCGAGTGCTATTCAAAGTCTCACCTTGGAAAGGTGTAGTTCGTTTTGGTAAATGAGGCAAACTCAACCTGCGATACGTTGGACCCTTTGAAATCATTGAGAAGATTGGCAAGGTGGCCTACAGGTTGAATCTACCTGAAGAACTCAGCGGAGTTCACAATGTTTTCCATGTGTCAAATCTGAAGAAGTGTCTGTCAGATAAGACCCTCATAGTTCCCTTAAAGGAGCTCACCATCGACGACCAGCTGTGATTCGTCGAGGAACCAGTAGAGATTACCGATCAAGACGTTAAGATTCTCAAGCACACCAGAATACCTCTTGTCCGAGTTCGTTGGAATTCTCGTCGTGGCCCAGAGTATACCTGGGAACGAGAAGACCAAATGAAACTCAAGTATCCCTAGCTGTTTAAGAAAAATGCAACCACTACTGAGGCCGAAGCTACTGCGGAATTTCGGGACGAAATTCCAAATCAACGGGGGGATGATGTGACACCCCAGGAAAACCAGGAAACCAACGCAACTTAACTAGCTTCCTCAGTAACCCACGTGCTAAATTTCGGGACGAAATTTTCTTAACAGGGGGAGAATGTGACAACCCTCGTATTTGCATGTATCCGTACGATTATTTAATGATAATTAAAGTGCTTAGTGACTGTGTTAAATTACTTAACTGTTTCCGGTTACTGTGTCATACTTACATGTGCGTGTTAGCATACTAGTAGTATGCAGAAAACTTGACTAAATAGTCCTGAATATTTTCCTAAGTGTTAGGAATTAATTATGTTACAAAAATATACCTATAAACGGAACAATTAAACAAATTAACGAAACAGTATCCGACCGAACAACCGGACATTACCCAGGACACCAAAATTTTGTCAGAAATATTATTTTATTATTCTTAAATAATTACGGTCACAAAAATCCCCATACACTATAGAAACATGGCATACACCCACTATTCTTGATAATACCCTTAACCTTCTAATTAAATACCCATTAGTTACCAAAATTTTTCATTTTACCCCCCCCCCCCCAACCGAAAATTCTGCCCATGATTACAAAAATATTATGTTTAGATTTTAGTTAAGGTGATCCTGATTCCTATTGGCCAAAAATCTAACTAATGATGGCATTAGGGGGTAGGGTGCATGTTTCCAAGAGATAACTCATCATATCATCAAGATTCACACTCAACCTCACCCCCTCTCCCTATTTCGGTTCCCCCCAACCGATTTCACCATCACCATCACCAAACTACCTTCATCTTCTTCATACAAGTTTCCTTTCCAAGCCTTGAAGATCATCCATAGTAGTTACAAGTTGAAGGACTCTCAAGGAAGCTTTGTTCAAGTCTCTAGCACTATCATTTCTTCATCATCCTTGCCCTAAGATTTTCACCCTAGCCTTGTGCAAGTAGTAAGTCCCTTCACACCATAGTTTCATCTTGTTCTTTGTTATGATACTTAGTAGGAGGATGATAATCAAGTAACACAACAAACTGAACACTAAAAAGATGAACATGAAATTCTGCATAGAAACCCTACATAAAAAGTTTGTATGAAGTTGAAATCTTGTTGGTTTAGGGTTGGTTAAAGCATGATTGAGGTTTGAACATTAAATCATTGATAAACCATGGTTAGGGTCTTTGTTGATGCGTTTTTAGTAACTTCTACAATGTAAACAGCAAGCTGAGTTGTATTTCCAGCCAACTTCAACAGGC
The DNA here is from genome assembly GCF_002127325.2 of Helianthus annuus. Classification (NCBI taxonomy): domain Eukaryota; kingdom Viridiplantae; phylum Streptophyta; class Magnoliopsida; order Asterales; family Asteraceae; genus Helianthus; species Helianthus annuus. The sequence goes on from NC_035443.2 coordinate 90,621,625, forward strand.
TGTAACTGGACCGTTTTAAATCGAAAAACTGATTTTCTGAAGCCTAAAATGTGTATTTTTGAATAACCAAACAAATGGCACTGGAATCGTAATTTTTCTAGATGGTTTACTATTTTTAAGGGACTGTGTTTGGACAGCAGCTCAAGCTGCATTTTTACTGCAGAAAAAGTGCGTCATATTCAAGGTCATAACTTGAAACCTGAGTAAAATCGACTCATGGAATTTTTACAGTAGTTGGTCACCGTTGTCACGATGACCCTCCAACTGGAATTTCGTCAATCGGACTTACAAATAATTTTTAGTCAATTATTCCGTAAACTGCAATCAGAAAGTGACAAATCTGATTGCAGTCGGTAAAATGATTTTCTGTAAAACATTGGTAACAAACTGGAACCCGATATTTTTACATAATAAATTTTGGAACACATAGGACCTTCTGTAAAAATTTGAGAATTTTTGAAACAAGTTAACTATTTTATTAAAATCCCCGAAAACAGCCCAGTTTTGAATATAAAAGCTGAAACGACATAAGTAGTGATTTTGCGTGTCTAAATGTCGGGTAGGCTATATGAGAATAATCTAACATGTTATATGTCAATAAAAATGCTATGTGCAATGTCATATGCTTGCTTATGAACGGGAATAGATGGGAGGTTACATAGGCATAAACCGTTAAAGTGATGCATGTTATGTGTTAGATGCGTGTAGGAATTTTGTGCTTATTTGAAGTCACTAATAAATTTAGTGGTAATCATATTAGGACGTGATTGACCGACCTTGACTGTTAGCTATCTTTGAGAATCTAACCGAGTAAACCGAGGTGAATTCACACACTTTCTAAGGCATGAGATTCTCGGTGGTTTGGGAATGAGTTAAAGAATTTAAAACTGAATCTACATATCCTCCTTGGGTAGGATATGTACGGCCATCCTCCTTGGGTAGGATGCCAATATTACTCCTGCGAATTCTCCTTGGGTAGAACTACGTACGTTCGTCCTCCTTGGGTCGGACAACAACCTTAAAACTTACTAGACAAAACTCTATCATAAGTCCCTCATTTTTATATCGACTTAATCGCCGAGGCCAATGGCGAGCGGGTCATTAGTTAATAGCGCTATTAGGTTTAACAAACCTCACACCATGCCAGTCGGACGGGCGTGTACTAATGGACTATGGCAAACCGTCAGTGATGATAGACATTGATGTAGGGCACAACTTATTTGCGTTAGTGGTCGATATGGTACAGTCTAGTGGTTCACATGGGGAAGCCCCTACTAATCATGAACATGGTTTGGGTAATAAGGAATGAACGGGTTAAACATACTTTCGACTACGGGGTAACCCCCACGGCAATTACGCCAACGAAAGACAAACCACGTTTTTCGGAAACAACTTAAAACTAATCAACCAACCGTGAACTCACTCAACTTTGTTGTTGACTCGTTGTTACATGCCTTACTGGTCGCTAGATGCTTATGGAGCTTGCACGGGGAGGAGGTTGTTGTGGGATACGGACTGTCATGTTCCGTAATAAACACTTAATCCTTATAAACTTATTAAATCTACGTTTTGGATTTTAAACTTATGGACTATGAACTTATATTTTGGTATCACGTATTACGCTTCCGCTGTTTATTTTGAACTTGGTTAACTAGCTTTTAGTCACCAATTATATTGTAGTTGGTTTTGTTTACTCAATTAAGATGTTCAATATGATTAGTGGCTCGATCCTGGTCACGTCACGCCTCCAAGCGGTGGTACTCCGCATAGTGGATTTTGGGGGTGTGACAAAGGTCATGATTTAGAGTTATAAAAACAAAACAAAATGACCAGTTCAAGTTATCAGAAAAATGTCAATTTGTATTGTCGGAGAAGTATGTTGCTGAACAATCAGGCACCAATGATCAGTACAACATTTAGTGCTGAAAACACTGGTGATTCTTCCAAGAGCAAATCTCCAAGCTATGATTCTGGATATCATTCATCTTCTGCATCATTTAAATCAAACTCGAATCAGAATTGGAAAGATTCTCTGAACTTGAATACTGATTTTGCTTAGACAGCATATGAGTTTCTTGGCTTCTATTCTAGAGACTTATGAAAGTTTGGTTGCAGGAAAGATCGGCAATCCAAATATGACAAAAGAGGATTACGATCAGGTAGATCCAGAGGAGATGAAGCTTATGGATATTAGAAGGTGTATGGCTAGTGTAATAAGGAGGGCACAACGTTTCATGGAGATAACTGGAAGAAAATGTCTTGAAGGGCCTGGCATGAAGCTGGGGTTTGACAAGGCTAAAGTCACTTGTTTCAAGTGCAAACAAAAAGGACACTTCAAAAGAGAGTGCACCAATCGTCAAGCTTATGATAGTATGAATCCATTTCATGAAGATTATTACAAGAAAGCTATCCATCATCGCACAAATGAGCAGCCGTCAAGAGCAAATCAAAAGCAGATTGACGAAGGTTCATCCAAAGAAAGAAAACAAGCTTTGTTAAGAAGTCAAGAGGATGAAGGTTTCAATTGGAATAAATATATTCCAAAAGAGAAATTTTCTTTAGTTGCTGAGTTTAGACAGAGCCGAGAGGAACGTCATGCATGAATGGAATTGAGCAAAGTATATGAGATATTCATGGAAGCAAAAAGTGCAAATAGATGGGATGGTGAGAGAGAATGTTTTGTTGATCCTCAAGGAAACCCGACAATTGATCCTCAAAAGGTAGATTTTGAAGCTATTGTGGTTGCTATTCCAACTGTAGGAGTATGGGCTGTAGGGCTCGAAAAGAATCCTAACTACATGAAAGAAGTGGAGGAGGGCATAAGAAAGGTGATATATGCCAGTGTCGAGAAGAAGAAGAAGACAGTGGAGGAAATTTTTGATGAAAGTCAGAAGATGGTGGATAAGGAGAAAACTCAGAAATAGTTGTCTGTAGATCTTGCAGATCAAGTCTCTAGAAGCATTTGAACTTATATTATTTATATTTGAATCTGAGTTGTCGGAACAGGACATTTGACTAGTTGTTATCTGTAATAATTTATTTTACTATTTGGGATACGGTATGGGACGTATTAATTAACCTAAATAGTAATGATAGTTGTTGTGGAAACTTCTGGACAATCTGTTTCGCTCAGTGCCATGCCCCGATGATTCCGCCATCGGTTGGGGTGTGACACTGCTGATTCTTCCTTGGCTGAATAGGATGTCGCTGCTTGGAGGCAAAGGTTGCATGAGCTTGGGGATGATAAGGATGTTGAGGAGGTGCTGACCATTGAGGCCGGTGGAAGCGGCAGCAAGGATCCTGTGGATGCGGCAGAGGCTGGAGGCAGTGGTGAAGGTGGTGAAGCAAAGGTGGATGATGCAGCCAAGGCATAGGCTGCGACAAATGGGAGATGATGGATATTATACATGAGTTCGGAGCTCATTTTTTTAGGATTTGTGGTTGTTTTTGGTTGATGATGTTTTCATTTGAACAATTATGGTCTGTAACTAAACAATAGTCTTTCTAGGGTTAAGGATCACTGATCCTTTGGACAATATGGGGGGTAGCAAAGGTGGATGGGTCTTTCTATTTGTGGAGGATGAAGCCTTTAATGCCCCCCGCCTTTATTTCCTGCGCTATATGAAGCATTAGTACGGACACCCTTTGCCAACCCAAGTGGACGGGCCACGTTTTGTTGGTAGAAACTTGGGTAGGCAATTTTGACAACCTTTCAAAGGGTTTTTAAATAAATAAAATTTTAAGCTTTTGACTATCTTTGGTGTTATTCTTTTTACCTTGAACGTTATTATGTTTACATTTATTTGCCAATTCCATAGCATATAACTTTGGAATTTATGAGTTATTAAGAATATTAAATATGTGTCAAAGCAAGTTCTTCAAAAGAGTTAACATTATATGATCAAGGATCATATATCCTGTTGTCAAAGGTTAAGGGTAACATTAACAAACCAGAGATAAAATAAAGGCAAATGAAGGATCATACCAGTGAATCCAAGTTAGGATTCTATATCCTTAAGACCTACAATTACGCTAATAACACATAAGAAACAGTAGTAAGTTAGGATCCTGGATCCGTAGCTGTTTGGCTTTGTAAACCTGTAACAATACATAACTTGGGATTAAGCCATATATCACATGAGAAAATTATTAGTAACTGGGGATAAGCCCAACAAGCTGGGGACAAGCCCAAAAACTGGAGACAAGACCAATAAACTGGGGATAAGCCCAATAAACTAGGGACAAGCCCAAAAACTGGGGACAAGCCCAAATATACTTGTGTAAACTGGAGTATGGCCCAAACTAGCGACTATCCCAACGTGAGTGACATGAAAATGCCAAAACCTTAGCTAATATGAAAACGTTAGAAACCTTAGGAATAGATGTATGGTACGTCTACCATTATACTTAGGATCCCGCATATAGCCAACAACAATGAAATTGTCAGCCCCTAAAGCGGGTACTGGTCCCATTGCCTCGAATTGGATAATCGTGCGCAACTGGCGAGGGTGTCGAAACCCAATTCGTGTGAAAGATGAAGACCTTTAGACTATAGAAGGTAATGGATACCTTAGACTGGGGACAAGCCCAAAAACTTTGGAGAGGTGGCCAACCCCTTGATCCTTTGTCAAAAATGCATATACTTTTGCAAAACCTAAAACTTGATGAAAACGGATGTTATAAATCTAACACCCTTTCCTCATACTGAATTAAATGAATAACTTATGAAATAATAAGAGAATCATTACCAGAATGAGGATCATATATCCTCAGAGGATCCTCATCATGCACTAGGTAACAGGACATCTAAGGATCCCCAATCCTTCTTACATGAAATACTTCTTTAGATGAACAACATTCCAAGCTCTTGGTAAGAGGTCACTATCCATTGTTAATAAACGATATGCCCCCTTTCCTGCCTCAACTTCAATTAGATAGGGGCCTTCACATTTTGGTGCTAGCTTGCCATCAGCAGGATTTGTGGTATTTTGGAATGCCTTCCTCAATACCATGTCACCAACTTGAAACTTCCTAATCCTGACATTCTTGTTGTAAGCTCCAAACATTCTTTGTTGATAGCTAGCCAACCTTATCCCTGACAAATCCCTGAGTTCTTCTATAGTATCTAGGTCCTGAGCCAAGTTTTCAGCATTTCCTTCAGGATCACGGAGGCTTGTTCTTGCAGTAGGGACTACCATTTCTGTAGGGATCACAGATTCAGCTCTAAAGACTAAAGAGAATGGCGTTTGACCAGTAGCATTCTTAGGAGTTGTTCTATCAGCCCATAATACATATGGTAACTCTTCTGCCCATTTCCCTTTCTTGGATCCAAGCTTTTTCTTCAAGTTGTTGATGATGATCTTGTTGGATGATTCTGCTTGACCATTAGCTGGTGGGTGGACTGGTGTTGATGTTATCATCCTAATCCCCCAGCTGTCACAAAAGTTAGTAGTTCGGCTCCCAATGAATTGGGATCCATTGTCACAAACAATTTCAGAAGGTATGCCAAATCTAGTAATGATATTTCTTTTGATAAAGAATATAACTTCTTTCTCTCTAACTTGTGCAAAGGCTTCAGCTTCTATCCACTTGGAGAAATAATCAGTCATAGCCAACATAAATACTTTTTCTCCTAGTGCCTTAGTAAGTTTGCCAACTATGTCCATTACCCATCTCATGAATGGCCAAGTAGAGGATATAGGATGCAGAGGCTCTGCTGGTTGATGTAGGATATTGCTGTGTCTTTGACAGACATCACACTTCTTTGCATATTCCACAACATCCTTCTTCATTGTGGGCCAATAATATCATGTTCTAAGGATTCTTGAAAATAGTGCTCTGCCCCAATTGTGATTCCCACAATCTCCTTCATGAAAATCCTTTAAAACCTCTTGAATCTTTGGATCCTCAATGCATCTTAAATATGGACCTGCAAGAGATCTTTTATATAAAATGTTATTTAATAATGTGAATTGAGATACCTTAATTTTGAAGGCTCTAGGATTTTCTCCAGCGGGAATTTCTCCATTCTGTATATATTTCAGGATAGGAAGGATCCAGGATCCTAAACTTGACTGTGCACCATCACTGTGTATAATTGCAGAATCCTCTAGTATCTCCATGGCTATGTTATCCTCAATTGAAGGGGTTAAAAAATGGATGATAGGAATCTTCACATCCCCTGGAATCTTCAATGATGATCCAAGATTAGCTAGGGCATCAGCTTCTGCATTCTCTTCCCTGGGTACCTGTGTTAAACTAAAAGAAGCAAAAAAATCTACGAATTTCTTGACTATTTCTAAATACTTGATTAGCCTTTCACCTTTGACAGCATAAGAACCGTTATAATGGTTAGTAATTAACAGAGTATCTACATATACTTCAAGATACCTGATCCTTATATGCTTGGCTAATTGCAAACCTGATTTGGGTATAATGTCCCCCTGTGACGATTTTAGTAGTATGCCTAGTCGAGTTCCCTTGACATTTGAAGCTCCATCTGTGAAGAGTGTCCAAGAATCCTTGGTCTCCTCAAGTTGTTGAACTTCTAATTCTGCTTCCCTTTGTAGATCACTACTGAAATCAGCCACAAAGTCAGCTAAAGCTTGGGACTTGATGGCAGTCCTAGTGTTTTGGTCAAAAATCAAGCAAAGATAATGCAACCAAATCTTTTGTTGTGAGGTGTGATGCTTGAATCAATGAACAATTGTATGAACAACTTGCAAATCAAATAAACGAGTGACACAAGGATTTATACGAGGAAAAAGCCCTTGATCAAGAGTTGATCTCCGACATAAAAAACCTCGGGTGATGGAAACTACCGATCACCAACTAAGATTAAACAAATAATTGTTACAACTCGGGATGATAACAAGCTTGTTACAAGGATCACTAAAGTGTAATGTGTATGAAGTCGCCAAATGAACTGTTGAGAGCTATTTAGAGCTGTTTCGAGAGTGTGTGTTTGCTAAAATCTCCAAGTGTTCTAACTCAAGCTTGTTATCCCCTTTTAAAATTAGAAATAACTAAAACAACTAACTATCCGCTAAATGTGCAAGCTTCCCACAATCTCCATAACGTTCACAAAGCCATACACGTGCGGAATATTGAGGGCATATTCCCCAAGAATATCGGCAAGACCAATTCCAAGGCGTATACTCCTGCAAAACAAACTTAAACATAAAGAAGGCAACCGTTAGTATAAGGATAACAACAAGGATTCTGAATCCTGATCCTGCAATGTCTTCTGAGGATCCTTAATTCAAACAGAATTGAGGATCCGTGATCCTGGCAGTACTTGAGGATCCGGGATCCTTAGAATTAGAAAATCCTCCCCTAACAATTGCCCCCAAAATATAAGGAGTAAAATGTAATTTAACGAGTTGTATTTTTGATATTATCTCCAACTGACTAAGGGATATATAGCCGTTTGGGTCGAACTAGCCGTTGCTGATCTTACGTCATTGAAGTGACAATCCTGCAGAATCATCATTATAAATAGGTTAGAGATAAGGATCGATAGGCATTTAAATTCGTGCGTTACTTCCTTTAAATCCTCATTCAAAGATCAATTCAGGTATCTTTCTTCTCCTTTTCTCTTCATCTTCTTACTCTGTTCTTATTCGAAATCTTTAGATTAAAATGAAATTACGATCGTCCCCCGCCAAGGATCACCAGAAAGATAGTCCTTTGAAAAGCCAAGGGATTATCAAAAGTACTCCGAAGGAACTCTGCAGTTTTACCGATCCGGAGATCGACCGGATTCGCCATTGTTTTCCGGCGAACACTGTCTTCAAGCCCTTTGACCCTACCACCAAAAGTGATTTTGTTTATGAAACCTGGGTTACTTTTCTTGCCACTCCATTCCTGATAGGATACTCCTATCCTTTCCCTGCCTTCACTGAATCCTTCTTTTCTCTCACCGGCATGTGCTACATTCAGGCCATGCCAATGATGTGGAAGGTTTTATATACCCTAGAGAGAATCATTGAGCATGAAGGTATAGAGTTGGGGATGTCGGAACTGGCTGAACTGTATAACCTTGTGAGCCATGGTTCACACCACTTCTTATTCAAACATAAACCCGGTGATGCACACCCAACCCTCAAGACCACCAAGAATGACACCAACTGGAAGAAGCGTTTTTTCTTCGTTAGGACGGATTCTATCCCGGATGGGAAGGATCTCCCAAGAAAGTGGGCCACCCATGGTAGGATAGAGGATCCTTATAGAAGGATCATAGGATAACCCTGTTCCTGTGAGGATAACTGATCTTTTCTCTTTTATTTTATTTTGCATCTATCTCTGTCTCTCAAATCATTCCATCACCTGCAACAAAAGAGAGGATCGCTGCTCTCTGGAGTCTTGATCCTGCAGTAAGATCATTCCAAGCAAACACCAAGGATTCTCAAGAAGTATCCTCCGGCTCAGTCACAATGTCAAGTAAGTATCCAAGTTTGTATATAATTAAATGTTTAAATGAAAATAAAACAAGAATACTTATCTGTTGTTTTGGATTAGTAGGCGCTGGAAAATCTTCGAAGTCAGCCTCCCGCTTCAGTGTCAGTGACCTTAGCACTGTGGCTCCCCGGTCCGGAAAGAAGTCTGCTGCTAGCCCAAGTGCTCTAATCCCCAAGCCTGCCACCTCCAAGGGAGGAAAGAAGAGGAATGCTACTGAAGCTGACAATCTTGAAGGCCTGCCCTCATCCGCCACCAGTTTGAGGAATACTTCTCCGACGTAAGGATCCTCAATCCTGATTGGTTATCCTGCCCATTTGAGGATAACGGATCCTGAACTTTACCTTGTCTTTTTTGCAGAAATTCACCGAGATCTAGATGCTCTTTGATACATATGTCGAAGAGGCTGAGCATGTCACACCCCGACCACGTAGGACAACAAACCGTGGCGGAAACGTCGGGGAGTGTTGCAACAGAAGCTATTGTTTCACAACCATGGATACAAAATAGTTTTGTTTTATTGATAAAATTAATCATTTCATTGTCTTAACACATAGAACAAACTAGTTTTATATCATCTATCATAGTTGTTATGTCACTAAGGCCTTGTCCAGATCCTATGTGACGCATGCATCCTAGAAATCAATCAAGCATCAACACCTGAAACATATGTAAAAACTTAGTCAGCAAAGAAATGCTTGCGAGTACATAGGTTTTATAAGAGTATCAGAATCATGGCTCGTTTATATGTTGCAGTACTTTATTAGACTACAAGAGTCAAAATACAAACCTTGTTTTGAAAAGTGTATTGCAACATAGTTAACCAACTCAAATCAAGTGGGTTATAGTTTGTAAAATCCCATAGCCATGCTTCTTAACCCAAAAACATTTGATTTAGAAAACCAACTTGTAAAACATCTTGTAAAAATTCGTTAAAAACTCGTATGGTTTATAACCTTTAGAAAACATCGTTTGTGTGACATCGTTTCAAAATCGTTTACCCAAGTGAACTAAATAACGCCACGGTATGTAATATATTGAAAACACTTATATATAAGAAGTACCAGCGGCGTATCAACCATGTTTTCACCATATTACACCCGTCCCGTTATCTAAACACTAGTCAAAAACCAATCATTTACCCAATTCGTATAACTTGTTCAAATCGTTTTTAAATCGTTTCCAAATCGTTAACTCGTTTTAATCGTTTAAAATCATCCTCGTTTTAATTGTGAAAACTTATTTATGGTCGTCTCGCTAACAACATTCAAACCTTCGTGACTCGATCACCTCGCTTCTCGCTTCTTGAATTAACAAACCACCAAAGGGTAAGTTAACAAACATCAGATTCAGTCGCTACCCACAACCCCCACACATAACCATGGGTGCAGTGCAATAACGGGATTTGTCAGATCCTATGGTACCATAACCTAATACTGGTCGGCTTGATCAATGCTAATGAATGTCATTTGTTATGTAACTACAACCAACTAGTTTGTTCACTTTATTGAAATCGTTGTTAGTTTTGTATAAACCATCTTAATTGTTTTTGAAAAACCATCGTTTAAACCTTGAAAATCATTTTGTACATACGAATCACCCCAAAATAATTGAAAACAGTAAAATAGGGGAACTATGTACTCACATGAAGTGCAAAGTATCCTCAATCAATAGAACTTCAAACAACCTCAAGCAAACCAAAGGAATCAAGTAGCACATAGTAACCGAACCACTAGTCAAACAATAGACGCCTAAATCGGACGATCGGACAGGATGAGGTCTTGTAAACCAAATGAGTGTTGGAACTCATATGATATGGTTTAATAAAGCCTACATCCTAAATTGAAACCTAACCTAAGTGCTTTCGACCCATCGTGACCCATTAAGGTAGCTTACGCTACTTTAACGCGTCGTGCGCGCAAATGCGTGTTCGAGACGTCTAACTAGTCCTATGACAAGTATTATATGCCAAAACATGTTTTAAATATGTTACAAAATCAGTTATGTGAAAAAAGTTTAGGTTACATATGTTTAATTACCAATTACGCATGAAAAGGGTATTTTGGTAATTTACTTAAGGCATATAAACTACTTATCATACAACTATTTAAACTAGGCGACCATAAGGTATAACCTTGGAAGGTTATTACCTATGCTATTATGGTCACAAAACATGTTTGGTCGGATCCTAATGATCGACCAAACGGGTCGTGTTCGGAAGTCTAAGCGGGTGTTTAGTCCGCTTGACTTACGACTCTACACAAGCACTAAACTAAAAAGTGACGAGCTAAACATGTCGAAACATATTTAGTTAAGTTAGAAAACAGGTTTGGTGTCAAAACAAATGGTTTTGATACCTAAAAGTAGCTTGGTTACAAAATATGCGAGAAAACGTATTCTGGCCGAAGCTACAACTCGTCACTGAGCCTAGATAACGTGGTAATCAGTAGGTATAGTTACTAGGGACTATAACCATCATGATTACGCTCACGTTATGAAGTTCAAACGAACTTCGCGTTGACCATAAACTGGTCAAAGTAGAAAGTCAAACACAGTTTGACTTTAACGATTGAAACGAATGAAAAGAACGAAAGAATACTTACAGAAGGTCCCCACAAGCTCTTGATCTGATTTACTCTTAGGTATGAAGCATAAACTTCAACTTAGAGAGCCAAAATCAGATTCAAGTGTGCTTTGGGAGTGAAATGGGTTTGGGTATTTATAGGAATTCAAGTACCGTTAAGATCGTTCGTCGAAAAACGTGCTTTGATCTAGACCTTACATGTGGGCACATGGTTTTCAAAACCATGGGAATACTTAAAACCATCAAATGGTATTGCAAAACAAGGATCAAAACCACCCATGTGTGGCACATTGTTTTCAAATACCATGGGTGCCTAAAAAATGGACCAAGTTCAATGTATCTACCAGAAATTTCAAAAATGGTCCCTACACTTGTGAAAGTTGATTTTTTTGCACTTTTAAACCCCTTTAACCTCATTTCAAGGCTCTAAAATGATGTTAAAGTATAGGGAACTAAAATATGCTCAAAGACATCACGGATGTCGGTTCGTTTGGCCGTACGGTTGTCACATCCCAACCGATGGCGGAAACATCGGGATGAGACGTACAAACTGCTCAAAGACATCATAACACTAAATGTGACAATATAATTAAGTTCCATTTATTAAAATTTCAAAGGTTCATACATTGTCATAAAAGGAAATAACAAACATTAAACATAGTTTATTTCAAAAGTGGGTTTCTAGGCCATCCTATTCATTTCTTCAAATCTTGACTTCCTCATCCTGCAGTATGCATTTAAAATAAAGTCAACAAAACATGTTGGCGAGTATACAAGTTTGATAATAGTATAATATGTTTGAAATAGATTAACATGCTCAAATCCACGTGACTACATGAGTTCATATTAACAGTTATACTCGTAACGATGATATCTATGTGTTCAAAGCAAAGTTTAACGCAATTAACATAGCCTAACCCTAGAAGGGTGGTAAATGAGTAACATAGAATAAACCTAACAATACCCATAATATTATGGGAGGGGCGTTTCTCAACCTACAGCGCTGCCATTGTTAGGGGAGGCTTGCAAAGTTAATGAACACACAGTCATAAATGTTTAACAGTAGCATAACGTGATTAACATGAGACAAATAGATTCACATGAAATGTGGATTGAGGGTGCAAAAATGTTTAACATAGTGTGTTTGATATAGAAATGCATACAACACCCAAAATGTGATAAAATAGAAAATGGGTCATGTATACTCACCTTAGGTTGCGTTGCATTTTTCTTGGAAAAGATTAGAATCAAGGGATTTCCCAAGAGAATGTGCACAAGAGATTTACCCTGTCACACCCCCAAAATCCCACACGCGGAGTACCACCGCTTGGAGGCATGACATGACCAGGATCAAGCCATCAATCATATTGAACATAGCATAATATAAATAAAATAGTTCGTAAAACCCAATTCAATACAACTGATGTTCTAAACCAAACATAGTATCAATAGCGGAAGCATAAGTATGTAACCCAAAGTAAATCATAAGTTCAAATATCCGAAACGTTAAACATAGTGTTCATGATCCATTGCCCACAACGACCCGCTCCTCCAGTGCAAGCTCCATAAATACCTAAGGTCCTGCAAGGCATGCAGCAGAGAGTCAACAACTAGTTGAGCGAGTTCACAGGTAATAGTTCAGTAATAGTATAGTGTGAGTAGTAAGTTCGTTCGTTATAGCATATATCGTATTTCCATTGCGGCCTCCAAGGCAGGTATGCGAAGATATTAAGGGATGTTCCTCCCAAGTGTTCTAGACTAGGTTTATTAGTATCGCGGCCTACCAGGCAGGTGTGCGAAGATGTTAGTAAGTTTAGTTCGCGGCCTTCCAAAGGCAGGTATGCGAAGTCAGTCATAATATCGCGGCCAACCTTTGGCAGGTGTGCGAAGATCAGTTCAGTAAGTGTTACTAGTCTAGGCGTATCTTATCGTTCGGTTATATCAGCTGAGTATGTACAATAATTCAACAAATCCCATTCCCACCCGGGAACCCCATGCCTTGGTTGTGTGAACTCACCTTGGGTTTGCTCGGTATGCTAAGTATGTTCTTGCAATTAATCAATCACGTCCTAAAGTACGCATGTATTCATAATCAGTTTATATCCAAGTTGTGCACGTATAGATAATCATACAAGTACCAGCATGTATTTGTTATCACATAAGTTATGTACAACACTTTACAGCAGTTAAATAATCCAGTTATCATTTGACAGAGTTAAACCATGTTACTGTGCAAAGTATACAAATTGGCGAATCACATCATTGGCGAAACACATGTTTGACGAAACACATGTTTCGTCAACTACCCTTTGGCGAATCAAAAATTCTATTTCATCAAGACAGTCTTCGACGAAACATACTTTCATTTCGTCAAACCCAGATTCGTCAAGCAGTGTGTTTCGTCAACAACTATCAGTTACGTTGACCCGATTACGTTGTTCAGCAGTTACACAATCATTTGCAGAAACCCTAATCATCTACAGCCGTAACATCATCATCACACAGAATCATTATCATACAGAATCATGCAAAATCTTTCGTTAACATCAATTGATCTTTACTATACATCAACTAGTCTACACACTCAATTTACGGTTTTTAACATATAAATCAATCTATCAGGATTCAATAATCCAACCAAGGCTACAACATCCTGAACCCTAAACATTTGCAGATTTAGCACCATGCCCACATATAATTCGAATAGTGTTTACGGTTTTCAATATCATGCATTGTGATCATCATCAACAATCATCAAGGGATTCAACATAAGGTCTAGCATTGCATTACCTCAACAGATCATACTTTTTGATTAACAGTTTATAAAGATATCAAACTAACGATCATGTAAGAATTAAACACTAACCGCAATAGATGAGAGCAAGAACGGGATTGATCTAGGGCCTCAAGGTCGCCGTTACACAGAGGGTGTTCTAGGGTTTTCTGTTTGCTAAAGTGACGAATGAACAGAGAGTCCGGCATAATATTACATAGCATAATGGGCCCTTACTGGGCTTTCGGCGAGATTGGGCTCGGCGAATCTAATCTGTTTAGTCGAGATTAGATTTGGCGAAACAGGCTTGTTTCGTTGAGTATGTTCATTGGCGAATCACACTCTGATTCGTCGAGATGTTTGTTGGTGAAACACTCTAAGTGTTTTACAATAATCCATGTTATATTCTTATAACAATAAGTCACATATGTGCACAATCATAACACGTTTCAATAAAACATAGCATGTATGATTACCTGTCAATCAGTCAAACAACTACACAGTCAAAGTTAACGTGCATTAAATACAAAAATGAAAGTCGAAAGGTCGAGTTGTCACATTATCCCCAACTTGAAAGAAATTTCGTCCCGAAATTTGGTACGTACTTACAGAGGAAGCTAGATAGGTTGCATCGTTCACTGGTTTTCCTGGGGTGTCACATCCTCCCCCCGTTGATCTGGAATTTCATCCCGAAATTCCGTGGTAGTAGCTTCAGCCTCAGCAGTGGTTGCATTGGTTCCGAATAACTGGGGATACTTTTCTGTCATCTGGTCTTCGCGTTCCCAGGTGTACTCTGGGCCACGACGGGAGTTCCAACGAACTCGAACAAGAGGGATTCTATTGTTTTTGAGGACCTTAACATCCCGGTCCGTGATTTCAACTGGCTCCTCGACGAACTGCAACCGCTCATCGATAGTGAGTTCCTTAAAAGGAACTATGAGGGTCTCATCTGACAGGCACTTCTTCAGATTCGACACGTGAAATACATTGTGAACTGCACCGAGTTCAGCTGGTAAGTTTAGCTTGTAGGACACTTTGCCAATCTTCTCTATGATTTCGAATGGTCCGACATACCACGGATTTAGTTTGCCCCGTTTGCCAAAACGTACCACACCCTTCCAGGGTGAGACTTTAAGTAAAACCCGGTCCCCGACCTGAAATTCCAAAGGCTTTCTACGCTTGTCCGCGTAGGCTTTCTGACGGTCGCGTGCTGCCGCCATGCGTTGTCGTATCTGTGCAATCTTTTCTGTGGCGTCCACTACAATCTCTGGACCCGTAATCTGACTATCCCCCACCTCTGCCCAACAGAGAGGTGACCGGCATTTACGCCCGTACAATGCCTCGAATGGGGCGGCTTGTATGCTGGTGTGGTAACTGTTATTGTATGAGAACTCCACCAAAGGGAGATGCTTTTCCCAGCCGTTGCCGAAATCGATAACACATGCTCGAAGCATGTCTTCTAGAGTTTGGATCGTGCGTTCAGACTGTCCATCCGTCTGAGGGTGATATGCTGTGCTCATGTCTAACCGTGAGCCGAAAGATTTATGCATCGCTTGCCATAGCTCTGACGTGAATCGTGCATCCCGATCCGAAATGATGGAGATGGGCACCCCGTGCCTTGAAACTACTTCTTTAAGATAGATGTCTGCGAGAGTGGAGAACTTATCCGTTTCCTTTATCGCTAGGAAGTGTGCAGACTTGGTGAGTCGATCCACGATCACCCATATGGTATCATTCCCACGCTGGGATCTAGGTAAGCCCGTAACAAAATCCATGGAAATTTCTTCCCATTTCCACTGTGGTATCCTGGGTTGTTGAAGTAGGCCTGCGGGTTTCTGATATTCAACCTTGACTCTCGCACAGGTCAAACACTTGCCGACGTAAGTAGCGATGTGGGCCTTCATGCTAGGCCACCAATATGTTGTTTTGATGTCGTGGTACATTATATCCGATCCTGGATGTACCGAATAACGAGACTTGTGAGTTTCATCCATTACCAGCTCGCGTAAACCGCCATAGAGTGGGACCCAAATACGCCCCATTACATAGTAGGCACCGTCTTCCTTTTGTTCCATCCGTTGCCTTGAGCCGCGTAAGGCTTCAGCCATGACATTTTCGGGTTTTAAAGCTTCTATCTGAGCAGCTCGTATCTGTGCAGGAAGACTGGACTGAATAGTAAGCTGTAGCGCTCGCACGCGCTTAGGTAGAGTGTCTTTCCGACTGAGGGCGTCAGCCACAACATTGGCCTTGCCTGGATGGTACTTGATGGCGCATTCGTAGTCGTTCAGTAGTTCAACCCATCTCCGTTGACGCATGTTCAAATCCTTTTGCTTAAGAATATGCTCGAGACTCCTGTGATCGGTGTAAATCGTGCACCTGGTACCGTACAGGTAGTGTCGCCATATCTTAAGCGCGAAAACAACAGCTCCCAGCTCTAAATCGTGCGTCGTATAATTCCGCTCATGAATCTTGAGTTGCCGCGAAGCGTAGGCAATAACTTTATCCCGTTGCATCAATACACACCCAAGACCCTGTATCGATGCGTCACAATAAACCACAAAGTCTTCCGTGCCCTCTGGCAATGAGAGAATAGGTGCGCTGCAAAGCCTATCCTTTAGGTACTGAAAAGCAGTTTCCTGGGAATCTCCCCAACGGTAGGTGACACCCTTCTGTGTCAGTAGTGTAAGTGGTTGCGCGATCTTGGAGAAGTCTTTGATAAACCGTCTGTAGTAACCCGCCAAACCCAAGAATTGGCGTATTTCCGTTGGTGTACGCGGCGCTGGCCAGTTTCGTATCGAGTCTACCTTGGATGGATCGACATGAATCCCATCCCTGTTCACCACATGGCCTAAGAAGTGGACTTCACGAAGCCAGAAGTCGCATTTGGAAAACTTGGCGTACAACTGTTCCTTTCGAAGGAGTTCCAAAATCAATCGTAGGTGCTGCTCGTGCTCCTCCTGACTCTTGGAGTAAATCAGAATGTCGTCGATGAAGACAATCACAAACTTGTCTAAGTACGGCTTGCACACCCTGTTCATAAGGTCCATAAATACAACAGGCGCGTTTGTTAACCCAAATGGCATGACAAGAAACTCGTAGTGACCGTAACGAGTTCTGAATGCGGTTTTGGAGACGTCCTCATCCCGGACTCTCAGCTGATGATACCCTGACCTCAAGTCTATCTTGGAGTAGTAACTCGACCCCTGCAACTGGTCGAATAAGTCGTCTATACGCGGAAGAGGATAACGGTTCTTCACCGTCACCTTGTTCAGTTCACGGTAGTCGATGCACATTCGGAAAGTGCCATCTTTCTTTTTCACGAAAAGCACTGGAGCTCCCCAAGGCGATGAGCTTGGACGAATAAAGCCCTTTTCCAAGAGCTCTTGTAGCTGCTTCGACAGTTCTTCCAGTTCGGTTGGAGCTAAACGATATGGTGCGCGGGCTATCGGTGCTGCTCCAGGAGCTAACTCGATCTGGAATTCGACTTGGCGATGCGGAGGTAAACCGGGTAAATCTTCAGGAAACACCTGAGGAAAGTCACGTACGACTGGAATATCCTCCAGCTTCTTTTCCTTTGCTGATGCGTCAGTGACAAGTGCCAGAATTGCAGTGTGCCCCTTTCGTAAACATTTCTGCGCCTTTAAGAATGAGATGATGCCAACCACAGCACCACTCTTGTCGCCTTGAACTTCGAGAGGTTCCTGACTAGAGCGAGGAATACGAATAACTTTTTCTTGCATAAGATCTCTGCGTGATGTTGGGATAACCAATCCATACCGATGACGACGTCGAAACTACCCAAAACTATGGGTATAAGATCAATCGAGAAAGTCTGACCAGCTAGAACGATGTTACAACCCTTGATTACATGTGCCGCTTCTACACTTTTACCATTTGCTAGTTCTACGACGTGTTTGGTGTTTAGGGGTGTTGGGGTACGTTTTAACAGTTTACTCATTTTCAATGACATATAACTTGTATCAGCACCCGAATCAAATAAGACAGTAACAAAAATATCGTCGAGAAGAAACTTACCCATAACCACATTGGGATCATTCACTGCGTCACCCCGACCTAGCACGAACATACGACCACGAGCTTCGTTGCCATTGTTGTTGTTGTTTCCCCCGTTGTTGTTGTTATTGTTGTTCCCGTTTCCCTGGTTGTTATTGTTGCGATTCTGATTCTGGTTCAGTTGAGGGCAATCACGTTTGTAGTGGCCTTCAGCCCCACACTAGAAACATCCCCGGTTTCCATGCTGTGGCTGCTGCTGCTGGTTCTGTGGAGCTGGCGGTGGGAGTTGCTGGTTCTGATTGGCTGGCCGTGAGCTTCTACAATCCTTGGCCTCATGACCCGGCTTGAGGCAACTTTGACAACGTTCCCTGCGACATCTTCCAGTGTGGTGTTTGTTGCACCTGTTACACCACGGGTGAGTTCCCCTATAACCACTTTGCCCCTGACTGCCCGATGATTGCTGATTCGGACTCTGGTAGTCATTAGTGCGACGCTGCTGTGTTTGGGACTGAACAGATACTGATCCCCTGCTGGAATCCCCATCCCACTTTCTTTTGTTCTCGCTGGGTGTGGCAGAAGTAGTAGCTGGAGTAGTAGTAGCAGTAGTGGTAGCACTGATGCGTTTTGGCAGCTTGTTCTGATCTACTGCCTGATCGGTGAGTCGGTGGGCAAGACGCTGAATGTCTTGGATATTGTTGAGGTTAGCCGACGTCACGTGGCTCTGAATCTCTGGCGCAAGCCCCTTGAGATACAACTCAATGCGTTTAACTGGAGGGTCTACCATCGTTGGACATAAGATAGCCAGTTCATTTGATCGTTTCGTGTAGGCCTCAATCTCTGACCCCGTCATCTTCAAGTGGTACAACTCATTCTCCAGCTTGTGAATGTCGTCTCGTGTGCAGTACTCACGCTTAATCAATTCCTTGAAATCCTCCCAAGGTGTGGCGTTAGCAGCTGCCAACCCTAGGATCTGTACTTGCGCGTTCCACCAGGTGAGCGCAATCCCTTCCAATGTGCCGGTGGCATACTTGACCCTGCGAGCCTCAGGGCATTCGCACATTTCAAACACTGACTCTAGCTTCTCAAACCAATGGAGGAGTCCCACTGCCCCCTCGGTGCCACTGAATGAGCTTGGACGACATTCCATGAAGTTCTTGAAAGTGCAGACAGGCTGCTGCGCGTGTTGACCTATTGTGTACGAATAGGACAAAGTTAAATACGAGAGTTAATGTAGGATCTAATGATCCTAGTGTGAGTCTATACTGCAGGGTATACTACCTGCTTGGGCAGCTGCAAGTGCCGCAGCAACTTGAGCTTGAATGAGAGCCTCTAGCTGGGCTTGAGTCATGTTAATTCGTCCAGACATGATCTTCATAGCAAATGCAACATGAGTTAGAGAGGTTCGCGAATAGAGCGATGACAGAAGAGTGTAAGCATATAGGGGTTCTCATGTAACGACGTATTGTAAGCAATGTAATCTAGCATACTACGAGCAAAGTTCTAAGCAGTTCTAGCAAGCAGGTAATAAACATAAACCTTATTACCTAGGATGTCGAGTCTTGCACGTGGAGCGAAGCGTCGTTGTGGATCGTTGAGAGCACTGTTCTGGTTATAGTCTGGTTTTAATAAAAACGTTTTCCCATATTAAAACCTAGTTCTCTATAACCAATGGCTCTGATACCAATCTGTCACACCCCCAAAATCCCACACGCGGAGTACCACCGCTTGGAGGCATGACATGACCAGGATCAAGCCATCAATCATATTGAACATAGCATAATATAAATAAAATAGTTCGTAAAACCCAATTCAATACAATTGATGTTCTAAACCAAACATAGTATCAATAGCGGAAGCATAAGTATGTAACCCAAAGTAAATCATAAGTTCAAATATCCGAAATGTTAAACATAGTGTTCATGATCCATTGCCCACAACGACCCGCTCCTCCAGTGCAAGCTCCATAAATACCTAAGGTCCTGCAAGGCATGCAGCAGAGAGTCAACAACTAGTTGAGCGAGTTCACAGGTAATAGTTCAGTAATAGTCTAGTGTGAGTAGTAAGTTCGTTCGTTATAGCATATATCGTATTTCCATCGCGGCCTCCCAGGCAGGTATGCGAAGATATTAGGGGATGTTCCTCCCAAGTGTTCTAGACTAGGTTTATTGGTATCGCGGCCTACCAGGCAGGTGTGCGAAGATGTTAGTAAGTTTAGTTCGCGGCCTTCCAAAGGCAGGTGTGCGAAGTCAGTCATAATATCGCGGCCAACCCTTAGCAGGTGTGCGAAGATCAGTTCAGTAAGTGTTACTAGTCTAGGCGTATCTTATCGTTCGGTTATATCAGCTGAGTATGTACAATAATTCAACAAATCCCATTCCCACCCGGGAACCCCATGCCTTGGCTGTGTGAACTCACCTTGGGTTTGCTCGGTATGCTAAGTATGTTCTTGCAATTAATCAATCACGTCCTAAAGTACGCATGTATTCATAATCAGTTTATATCCAAGTTGTGCACGTATAGATAATCATACAAGTACCAGTATGTATTCGTTATCACATAAGTTATGTACAACACTTAACAGCAGTTAAATAATCCAGTTATCATTTGACAGAGTTAAACCATGTTACTGTGCAAAGTATACAAATTGGCGAATCACATCATTGGCGAAACACATGTTTGACGAAACACATGTTTCGTCAACTACCCTTTGGCGAATCAAAAATTCTATTTCGTCAAGACAGTCTTCGACGAAACACACTTTCATTTCGTCAAACCCAGATTCGTCAAGCAGTGTGTTTCGTCAACAACTATCAGTTACGTTGACCCGATTACGTTGTTCAGCAGTTACACAATCATTTGCAGAAACCCTAATCATCTACAGCCGTAACATCATCATCACACAGAATCATTATCATACAGAATCATGCAAAATCTTTCGTTAACATCAATTGATCTTTACTATACATCAACTAGTCTACACACTCAATTTACGGTTTTTAACATATAAATCAATCTATCAGGATTCAATAATCCAACCAAGGCTACAACATCCTGAACCCTAAACTTTTGCAGATTTAGCACCATGCCCACATATAATTCGAGTAGTGTTTACGGTTTTCAATATCATGCATTGTGATCATCATCAACAATCATCAAGGGATTCAACATAAGGTCTAGCATTGCATAACCTCAACAGATCATACTTTTTGATTAACAGTTTATAAAGATATCAAACTAACGATCATGTAAGAATTAAACACTTACCGCAATAGATGAGAGCAAGAACGGGATTGATCTAGGGCCTCAAGGTCGCCGTTACACAGAGGGTGTTCTAGGGTTTTCTGTTTGCTAAAGTGACGAATGAACAGAGAGTCCAGCATAATATTACGTAGCATAATGGGCCCTTACTGGGCTTTCGGCGAGATTGGGCTCGGCGAATCTAATCTGTTTCGTCGAGATTAGATTTGGCGAAACAGGCTTGTTTCATTGAGTATGTTCATTGGCGAATCACACTCTGATTCGTTGAGATGTTTGTTGGTGAAACACTCTAAGTGTTTTACAATAATCCATGTTATATTCTTATAACAATAAGTCACATATGTGCACAATCATAACACGTTTCAATAAAACATAGCATGTATGATTACCAGTCAAACAACTACACAGTCAAAGTTAACGTGCATTAAATACAAAAATGAAAGTCGAAAGGTCGAGTTGTCACATACCCTATTAATTTTGAGGATTTGTTAAATATTGGGAATTCAATGGTTATTACATAACAAAACATTTACAAAATAATATTAGTATTTCTAGAGTGAAATAATAATATGTCTTATATAAATCTTGTATTTAATGCAATAAATGTCAATTTATTAAATAAGTGAGTAAAAATAAATACTGATTTTTATATATTATTATTAAAACAATATTTCTGATTTTACCATAATATTATAAATACTAAAATTCTGGATTATTTAGATAATAATTTAAATAATAATTCTGATTATTATATATATATATATATATATATATATAAAATGATAATTCTGATTGTTATAAAATAATAATTCTGAATTTTAAAGTATAAAATTCTGATTATTAATAATAATAATAATATTAATATATCTGATTAATTAAAGTAAAAATCCAGATTATAAATAAATCTGATTAATATAATTATTTGGAATTATTTTATATATTTGATTAATATTTATAAAATAAACCTGATTATCAATAATTTAGATTAATAATTAAACCTAATAAAATAATATAATAATAATAATAATATTACGGAAACTGTAATTATAAAAGAAATAGGAAAAACGGAATCGAAAACGTAAAGTCGAAAAGAAAAGAATACCGGACTGTTGCAGACGGCGGCAGTCGGTGGGTGGTGGTTCTCCGGCGGCGATGCAGGATTCCGGCGACGAAGGTGGTTTCGGTTTCGGGTTGCTTCGATGATCGGGTGAAAGGACCGAGTATGAATAGTGGGTCGAGTTTATATAGGAGTTGTTGATTTCGGTTACAAGTAATGGAAGGTCACCAGATTTCCGGTAAACAACTCTAAAGTAGAAGAAGAAGATGAACAGTTCTGGGCGGTTTCTTTTTTTTTTTTTTTTTTTAAATTCTGCACATTTAATTTCATGTTAAATATAATTCGGTTTCCATTTATGTTGGATGTGGCATGCCCGGCCGAGTGGTTGAGTTGTTGCTTGTTAACCGAGAGATCTCGAGTTCGATCCTTGTTCCCGCGGTTCAAACCCCCCTTTTTTTAGTAACAGTTAGTCTGACTAACTGGGTTAGTCACTAACTGAGATTTCTAACTCAGTTAGTGCTGTCCTTTGATAAATTTAACCTGGTTAGCTGATTTAACCAGGATTTAGCTAACCAGGTTAGTTTAACTAACCAAAATAATCAAAAATCATTAAAAATTCAGTTTAAAATATTTATTTATTTAGTTTTAATTATTAGTTTGCTTATTTAAAATATTAATAAAATAATATAAAATTATTTTAACCCAAATTTTGATATCTTTACCGAATTAACGTATAAATTCCTAACTTTTGTACGGTTTGGGATAATCTCTTGGCAATGATGAATTTGAGAGCTGAGATTAAGATGTATTTTCACTGTTTTTACGTGTTTAACATAGTTTAACATGTTTTTAATTGATTTGACAATACATAGTATTCAAACACAAATATGAATAAAATAATGCACTTTCATTATGATTTCAAGTCTCGAGGTACAATTTGGGAATAAAACCAAATACCACAAAGGTACAACTTACAAAAATAGAAAGTACAAGTAGACTTGCCAAAAATGGAAAGATTGAAAATACGAGGTGTCACAACGGTTGCGTTATTCGGTTAATTACGACGGAAGTCGTAATGAACGCAAAAACGATCCAAATTAAGAGACGAATGGAATTTTATCATGCCAATCACTAAAATAAAATATTTAAATGATTACATAAATTTTTGGACGTCTGGTTCTATTCAGAACGTAAGATATGCGCAAAAATGCAAACTTATGCACTTTTGACGCTTTTAGTCTCTATTGATCAATAAAGTTTATTTTAGCATACCGAACCCTTCAAAGCCTATTTCTAAGCTATGTAAAGGATATTTATGGTATATTTAACTTATGATCAAGTTTCGGAGTGTTCGTTACTATACAAATCGGTATAGTTTCGCAGTTTGACACAAATAGTCCCTGCGATCGAACAAACTTGTTTTCGACACACCAAACCATCCAAAACTTATTTCTAAGTTATGTGGAGGTTATTTAAGATATGTTAAGCCTATTTCACTATTCCAGAGTTTTTGTTGCATTAAACTGGTTATATTTACGCATCAGTGCGCGTATAACCTTCCAGAAAGCGATTTAAAGCTTGAAATTGGAATCGAATCGAATTGTAAAATCACCAAACACAAATACACACAAAATAATACCAAAACACATATAATAACACCAAAGCACATTGTTTTATTAATAATCAACATTGTTTTAAATCGTACAGAGATTACAGAGCATAGTTGTCACAGAGCAGAAGCATCTGGAATTCCAAAAGATCTTCCTGGCCAAGGATCAAACCATCTCCTCCCTCGAAAAAGATCTCAATTTGGCAAAGAAGCAGGTGGTCATGGCCCAGATTAATGCTGATCATGAGAAGCATGAGGTGCTAGAGGATGCTAAAGTCTCTGCTGCCATCACTATGTACAAGATCAAGCTGCAAATGGCTAAGGAGGCTGAGGATCCTGACTTCGACAGGACCACTTGGACCAGGAGAGCTGGAAGGCGAAGCTGGCTGAGCTAGATGACGAGGAGGAGGCTACAGAGGTCTTGGCGATTGAGGCAAGTGGCAGCGGGGCTAAGGATCAAGCTGGTGGTGCTGATGCTGGTGGTGATGGTGATGCAGCGAAGGTTTGAGCTGCAGAAATGGGCGATGATGGATTTATCTAGACGCGGCCGGAGCCCATTTTTTATGATTTGGTAGTGGTTTTTGTTTTGATTGTGTTTTACTCGAACAATAGTTGGTCTGTAATAACTTAGACAATAGTTTTTAGGGTTGAGGATCACGGATCCTTGGACAATAGGTAGGATAATGGGTGGTGGATAGATCCTCTGTTTAGGGGATGA
Organism: Helianthus annuus; assembly: GCF_002127325.2. Lineage (NCBI taxonomy): Eukaryota > Viridiplantae > Streptophyta > Magnoliopsida > Asterales > Asteraceae > Helianthus > Helianthus annuus. The sequence continues at coordinate 90,646,095 of NC_035443.2, forward strand.
AACCACTTGTTATCCTTCCGCCTTTAATTCCTGCACTTAGACCTTGTTAAATATGGACACCCTTTGCCAACCCAAGTGGACGGGCCACGTTTTGCTGGTAGAAATTTGGGTTGGCAATTTTGACAACCTTTTAAGGGTTTAACTCTTTATAAATAAATAGAACTTTAATCTTTTAGCTTACCATGTGTTGTTACGTTTGTGAACACTTTACCTTTCAGTTGCTATTATACACTTTGTTTGAATTCATTAAGTAAAGAAGAAAAGTTTAATAGATCATGTCAAAAAGTTTTGGATATGATCAAGGATCAAATATCCTATAATCGATAAATTAAAAAAAAAAGTATTGTACCGTAAGGATCATGTGTCCTGTTGTCAAAGAATAAGGGTCACTTAGATAAATAAAGAATAAAATCAAAATGATCAAGGATCATACCTGAGAATCCAAGTTAGGATCCTAAACCTTTAACATTTACAATCAGGATAACCAAAAGACAAACCTTAGCAGGAGGTAAGGATCAAGGATCCTTGGCTGTTTAACTTCAAAAACCTGAAATGGAACATAACTTGGGACTAAGCCAATATAAGAGAAGAGTTAGCAACTGGGGACAAGCCCAACAATTCTGGGGACAAGCCCAATATACTGGGGACAAGCCCAAAAAACTGGGGACAAGCTTCTTCTGCCCACTTTCCTTTCTTGGATCCAAGCTTCTTCTTCAAATTGTTGATGATGATCTTGTTGGATGATTCTGCCTGACCATTAGCTTGTGGGTGGACTGGTGTTGATGTTATCATCTTAATCCCCCAGCTGTCACAAAAGTTAGTAGTTCTATCCCAATAAATTGGGATCCATTATCACAAACAGTTTCAGAAGGAATACTAAATCTAGTAATAATATTTCTTTTGATAAAGGATATCACTTCTTTTTCTCTGACTTAAGCAAAGGCTTCAGCCTCTATCCACTTTGAGAAGTAATCAGTCATGGCAAGCATGAACACTTTTCCACCAGGTGCCTTGGGAAGTTTACCAACTATATCCATTCCCCATCTCATAAATGGCCAAGAAGAGGATATAGGATGCAAGAGCTCTGCTGGTTGGTGAAGGATGTTACTATGTCTCTGACAATGATCACACTTCTTGGCATAATCCATAACATCCTTCTTCATAGTAGGCCAATAGTATCCTTTCCTCAGAATCCTTGAGAATAATGCCCTGCCCCTAGTGTGGTTTCCACAATCTCCTTCATGAAAATCCTTTAGGACTTCTTGGATTTCAGGATCCTCAATTCATCTTAGATATGGTCCTGCAAGAGATAGTTTATATAACATGTTATTCAATATTGTAAATTGAGATACCATAATTTTGAAAGCCCTGGGGTTTTCTCCTGCAGGAATCTCTCCATGTTGGATATATCTCATGATTGGAAGGATCCATGATCCTGAATGAGATTGTGTATCATCACTAGGGATGATTGCAGAATCCTCTCCTATCTCCATAGCTACATGATCCTCAATAGCAGGGGTTAGGATATGGATAATAGGGATCTTGATATCCTCTGGAATCTTCAAGGATGATCCTAGATTGGCCAATGCATCAGCTTCTGCATTATCTTCTCTGGGTACCTGTGTCAAACTAAAGGAAACAAAAGAGAGTGCCAATTCTTTGACTATCTCTAAATATTTGATTAGCTTTTCACCTTTAACAGCATAGGATCCATTAAAGTGATTAGTGATAAACAATGAATCTACATGTACCTCAAGATACCTGATCCTCATATGCTTGGCAATTTGCAAACCAGCTATCAAGGCTTCATAATCAGCCTCATTGTTAGTAGTTTGAAACTCACAAGCTATTGAGTGGGGTATTATGTCCCCCTATGGCGATTTTAGTAGTATTCCAAGTCCTGTTCCTTTGACATTGGAGGCTCCATCAGTGAAGAGTATCCAAGGATCCTTAGTCTTTTCAAGCTGCTGGACTTCTAACTCAGCTTCTCTTTGCAAGTCACTACTGAAATCTGCTACAAAGTCAACTAAGGCTTGGGATTTGATGGCAATCCTTGGTTCATATCTTATATCATAAGCACTAAGCTTCACTGCCCATTTAGCCATCCTTCCTGACATTTCAGGTTTCCTGAGAACATTCTTAATTGGAAAATTAGTCTTAACAATAATGGCATGAGTTTCAAAATAATGTCTTAATTTAGTAGATGCCATAATCAAAGCAAGAATAAGTTTTTCTAAATGTGAATACCTGGATTCTGCATCAAGCAAACTCTTACTTACATAATAGACAGGATGTTGTGTACCTTCGTGATCCTTAACAAGGACTGCACTTACTGCTTTGGAAGATACCGCCAGATATAAGGATAATATATCCCCTTTTTCTGGTTTCATCAAGGCAGGAGCTGAGGATAGGTAATCCTTAAGGGCTTTAAGAGCATTTTCGTGCTTTTCAGTCCACTCAAATTTCTTGTTCTTTCTCAAAATGTCATAGAATTCCTTGCACTTTTCTGATGACTTGGATATGAACCTGTTCAAGGCTGCGATCCTGCCTGTCAATCTTTGCACATCTTTTGCATTGGCAGGAGATTTTGTTGGATCGATCCGGTGACCCTAAATAGTCAAGTTGAGTAGTTCATCATCATTTACAAAGGCAGAATCAATGCAAACAATGTCAAACAGCTTGTTTCCCTTTCAATTCTTTTCAATTAGCAATTTCTGAGCTTTACAAAGATTTCTGACAAAAATCTGGCAGCACCTCGACTCAGAACAAATGGTCAGATTTCGCTCCAAATGACACAACCACTCATATATATAGATATTCTAGTTCCGCTTGAAACAGCTTCAAGCGGATCCTGATTCCGCTCCAAATTGTTCAAGCGGAACCTCTATGTAGCTTTCGAGCGGAATCACAAGACTTTTGATTTCGCTTGAAATGACATATTGTCATTTCAAGCGGAATTACATCAAATAACCACTTTCTTGTTTTCCAAACCCTAATCTATCCTATCTAGACCTAAGACTCGATTAAGACGAAGTTAACAGACACTAGATGCACCAACAGACTCCCCCTTGGATGTTGACGAAGTCTTCGGCGTCGAGTCTTCAGTCTTTGTCTCTTTTCAAATTGTCTTGATCTTGTAAAAGCTCTCTTCAAACTCTAATCTTCAATCTTCAATCTTCAATCTCCCCTTTGACTGTTGATCCAGAATCTTGACTCCCCCTTTCGAAGTCTCCCCCTCTCAATAAGCTGGGACTTGAATTCTGGTTCAAACTATGACATTTTGATACCGTGGGGATTTTGATTCCTGTTACTCAAACATATAACATTACAATCTATACACACTTTAAAACTTTCAACTATTCATCATTTTTAGAAATCCACTCAAGTATTCAGGTCCAAATTAATGACCCTGACTACTTAATTTTATCTACCAAATCCAACTTAATGACCTTGGTTGATCTGTTGACAAAATAAACTGATTTAGTTCAACAATCTGATTTTAACAAGAAAAGCTCTTCTCATCCTCCAGTCCAGAAACTTCCTGCATCTGCTTCAACTTTGAGAATCTAACGATCAACTTTCCACTTTGGTTTGTCGGAAAAATAAAGCAGAAATGAAAAATCTTTTTGGGTTTTCAATAAAGTTTCTAAACTAGAAATGAAATACAGAAACTTAAATGCAGTAAAAGTAAACTTTTTACAGACATATTTTTGGTGAGTGTGTTAGGGAATCATATCAGCTATCAGACAAATTACTAGTACCGTTAAGCTTTAAATTCATACTCAGAATTAAACAATTCACTTAGCTTGTCGATATACTGATCCACTTAAATTCTCACACAATTTCAATCTGTTAAGGATACGAATTAGGTGAATTAGTGAACTTAAACTCATTCATTGTCCCACCTCTTGAATATACTCTCGTATCTAGATCCCAATATTCAGTCTTACAGGTGTGTATACCACAGATGATATCTGTAAGGGGTTAGATGCGAAACCGTGAGAGCTCAGGTCAGAACTTCCGTTCAGCAGAGAGATGACGGTTCGACTTTCGGTGTGTCCCCTTTAGAGGATCTTTTTTTTTACAACAGCACACGATTATCATTTTGCAATGTTTCATCGTTTTTTATGCTGAGGGTGGTGCTATATTTCAAGCAATGTAGAAAGTATTATTCGGGGACTAGGTCAGAACTTCCATTCAGCAGAAGTCCCAGAATGATACCCCAGATATCAATGAGTATAAAGACCTAGTATTTCAGAAAGAGGGACCTTTCAAACGAGATTTCAGGGGTTACCTATATATCCAAGTAGTGTTCCCCACGAAATAAGCAAGTTTGAGTTTTTATGTTTATATCCCGAACAAACCTACTAAATGTGTAAAAACCTATCGGCACATCATCAGCGAGACTGTTTAACGCTTTTAAACTTTACAAATCTTTAGCATACTGTAACTGTCAAGCCGATGTACTATCATTTTCCCTTTTTACACAAGCTCTTTTTCATTTTTCTATTGTTTTTGGATTATGGAGTTTTTTACTGTTTTTGGATTTTTGAATTTTTTACTGTTTTTGGATTTTTGGATTTTTTACTGTTTTTGTATTTTCTAAAAATATTTACTCCCCCTAAATACCAAAACAGGTAAAAAATCGACAAAGCATTGCAGATTGTTTCTCATCGTCGTCTACAACAGTACCTTCATCAACGCCAATAATTCCATCCGACACCGAGAAAAGCATCATACCGTTCAGTTTTAAAGGATATTTAAACCGAGTTTTATCAAAAGCTTTGGTATGTAAATCAGCATTCTGATTATCAGTGTGGATTTTCTCAATTTGTATCAACTTCTTCTCGAAGCAATCTCGGATGAAGTGATGACGAATTTCTATGTGTTTAGTTTTAGTGTGATGTACTGGATTTTTTGTAATGTTAATCGCGGCCTCATTATCAACAAAGATAGGGGTGTTTAGAAATTGCAAAATGTAGTCGCGCATCTGTTGTTGGATCCACAAGATCTGAGAGCAGCAACTGCTAGCAGATACATACTCCACTTCACATGTGGATAGAGCTATAGAGGTTTGCTTCTTGCATTGCCAGGTGACCAAACGAGGTTCAAAGAACTGACAACCCGCTGTTGTTGATTTTGCATTGACTTTGCAGCATCCGAAATCGGAATCGGAATACCCTTCGAGCATGAAATCGCCTTTTCTTGGATACCACAACCCCAACGATGGAGTTCCTTTCAGGTAGCATTATATCCTTTTCACAATAATCATGTGCGAAGCTCTCGGGTTAGATTGAAATCTTGCTGCGAGGCACGTTGGGTACATGATATCGGGTCTTGAAGCAGTTAAGTACATCAACGAACCGATCATGGAACGATAAAGCGTCTCATCTACCCTGTCTCCGGTGAGATCTGGGTGTATCCCATGATTCGTTGCTAACGGGGTGGCAGCTGGAGTAGAACTTGACATTCCAAATTTCTCCAGAATATCATGAACGTACTTTGTCTGATGTATGAAAATTCCCTCAGGTAGTTGATCAACTTGTAGTCCCAAGAAGAATTTCATTTCCCCCATCGATGACATTTTGAATTTCTGCTTCATAACTGATTCAAAATCTTTGCATAAACTTTCATTTGTAGACCCAAATATAATGCCGTCCACCTATATCTGAACTATCAGAAGATGTCCGTCGACCTCTTTGGTGAAGAGAGTGGCATCCACTTTCCCTCGGATGAAGCTGTTGGCTAGTAGGTGTTGAGACAAAGTCTTGTACCAAGCTCTCGGGGCCTGGTGTAAACCATACAACACTTTGTCCAGCAAATAAACCTTGTTTTTGTGGATTGGATCGGTAAAGCCCGGCGGTTGTCTGACATATACCTCCTCTTTAACCTTCCCGTAGAGAAACGCCGATTTTACATCTAGCTGATATACATTGAAGTTTTTCCACGATGCAATTGCCAGGAAGATTCTGATCGCTTCTAGTCGAGCTACAGGAGCATACACTTCAGTAAAATCTATACCCTCCTGTTGACTAAAGCCCTGGACTACGAGTCGAGCTTTATTTCGCACAACAACTCCTCGATCATCTCTCTTACACTTGAACACCCATTTAGTGTTGATCTTCCTGTGACCATCAGGCAAATCTACTAACTTCCACACTCCTAACTTTTCAAACTGACACAACTCTTCTTGCATAGCATTGACCCAAGAATCTTCAGTTAGCGCCTCTTTATATGTTCGCGGTTCGATCTGCGAAATAAAACAACTCAATGAAAATTCAGTTTGTAAAGGTGCTACTGTAGAATAAAAACAAGTAAGGCCTTGGTCAATTTGACATCTAGTGCGGACGCCTGATTGTAGTTCTCCAATGATCAGCTCCTCTGGATGATATGAAAGAGTTCGTGGCATCACCTCACCTGGAACATCTACCTCGCCTTCCAGATTAGTAACATTCTGATTTGCACCTTGTTCACTGACAGGATCTGTTTGACTTGAAATCTGAATTTGCTCCCCCTCAGAATCTGAATCACGATGATCAAATATCGGCATGTTCTGATTATCATTCTTAACCGTCTGATTATCTTGAGCAACTTCATCTTGTTGAATATCATCATGTTCTCCAGCATTACTCGGACCTGCTTCATTGTCATTTGAAGTTTGTCGTAGTCTCCTTGAATACTCAGCTGGGAACCTTTCCTGTGAAGACTCATACTCTCGCAAAATATCCAACTCATCAAAGAAATGTTCTTCTTCTTCTGGTTCTTCCATCATGTTAAACGAATCCCACAAAATATCGTAATGATAACGCCATGAATCTCCAGGATTTTGCGGCGGCATTGTATTACCTTGACATTCAACATTGTGCGCTTTAATAATCTGCTTCAAGCTTGGAACGAAGACACGTCGTAGTGGACTTGCATAACCACCGAATATTCCCTCAATACTCTTCGGACCAAACTTTCCAAAAGGCTCTAGAACAGTACAGGGTGACCTAAACGGTTCAAGATACTTCAGATTTGGTTTGCGATTATTGATCAACTCAAAGCATGTTTTGTTGAATTTCTTGACAGTGTGAACTCTGTTGAGCATATAGCATGTGGCGGAAACAGCTTCTGCCCAAAAATTTATCGGAATCTTTGAATCAGCAAGCATCGTTCTAGTCGTCTCGATTAGTGTCCTGTTTTTACGTTCTGCAACTCCATTCTGCTGCGGAGTGTACGGAGCACTAAATTCATGCAATATACCTCTTTCATCACAAAATTATTCCATCTTGTTGTTCTTGAATTCAGTACCATTATCACTTCTAATTCTTCTTATACGCCTTTGGTACAGATTTTCAATTTTTCTGAACAACGCTACCAAACTGTCAAACATTTCATTTTTTGACTTCAAGAATGATACCCACGAAAATCTGGAATAATCATCAGTAACCACAAGACAGTAGAGATCTCCTGTAATACTTTTAACATTCACAGGACCAAAAAGATCCATGTGAAGTCTCTCCAGAGGTCTTGAGACTGAATTGACTTGCTTTTTAGGGTGTGACTTTTTCTTCTGCTTGCCTTTGATGCAGCTAATGCACTCCCCTTCCAGATGAAAACCTTTTACATGAACTCAAGTAACCAAATCATTGTGCACCAAGTGATTCATTTTTCTTAGATGTATGTGACCCATCTTCCGGTGCCACAACTGTGATTCTTTCTCTGTTGCTCTAGATACAAAACAATGAGCCTGACCCGTGGTTGTAGTAGCTACGCTCATGTCCAACATGTACAGATCATTAAGTCTTGGTGCCCGCATGATAATCCATTCCTCAGGGATAACAAATCCTGGCTTCAAGATCAAACATTCTTTGTCAGTAAAGTGAGTGGTATACATCCTGTCACAAATCTGCGAGATACTCAGCAGATTATTCTGCCGCTCAGCAGTGTAGTTAACTCTTTCAAACGTAGCAATCCCATTGGATAACATTCCTTCACCAACAATTCTACCACCTTGATTACCCGCAAAACCTACATAACCTCCATTGAAATTCCTAACATCATGCAGCAATGCAGTCTTCCCTGTCATGTGTCGAGAAGCTACACTATCCATAATCCATCGCGAAACAGATCTCGGAAGTTGCTGCACATATCACAAATTGATTTAAAAACATATTTCAATAAAAGATGCCGATTCATGCTTTGTGATTACCAACAAGGAAGCTCCGGCATATCAGGTTTTTCAAATGAAGAAAATATCCACCCAAGCCTGACCAGCCTTGGGTGATATCGTTTTATCTTCAACTTTCTCATTTTGTTTCTTAAAATTTTTTGCCTGAAGTGGTGGAAAGTTTGCATCATCCACAATTGGAACTGAATTCACCACCTTTTTCTCTTGTGGAGTTGAAGTTTGTTTCTCTGTTTTAGGCTTCCAAATTTGTTGAGACGATGCAACCCGTTTGTAAAACTTGTCATTTTTAGTTACCACATTCTTTACGGGTTCAGTTTTGACTTTGTTTTTTTCATTTTTCAAGACCTTTTTCTCAACAATCAATGGAGCTTTTCCCTTGACATCATCTTTCTTTCTTGAATTCATCACAACTTCAGTCTTAGGCTTCAAGTTGGTACACTTTCGTGCGATATGTCCAACTTAATTGCATTTGAAGCATGTTCGAGTGTCAGCTACCCGACTTGTACCTTCAGACTGAGGCTGTGAAGCCTTCTTCTCAAAGAACTCTTTGTTTGATTTCGAAAAAATCTTTAATTCTTCATCAGAAAGTGAACTTGAACTGTTCACAAACACTTTCTTCTCAACAAACTTCTTGTTTTGAACATTTTTCTTTTGAAAATTCTTACCACCCTGATAACCACCCGACCATCTGTTTCGATTGTTGTTATAAAAACGTGGTGGAACAATAGGTTTATTGTAGTAAGCTTTATCTTTTTCAAAATTCATTTGCCTTTTTGTTTGGTTTAAACTTTTCACTTCAGACAAATCAATTTCAATCAATTTGAACACATTTGTCAATTTGGCAACATTTACATTCTCCAGTGGAAACTCAGAATCCGAATACAACTTATCCGATCCCGACATCTTGTACATGACAAGATTAGGTTCTTCATTTAAGTTGCTTTTGGACTTTGATTTCGGAATGTATTTGTCCAAGAAACATTAATCTTCCTCAGTAGTGTCACTTTCAGATTTTAGAACATTCTCAACCACACTTTTTACCACTTCAGTTTGGAAACTATCGTCATCGGAAGATGAAGTGAATGTGACATCAATCGTGTCCGGAAGTTTCACTTCATTATCATCTTCAAGATTAACCAACCCTGATTGTTTTTTCGAATAATTGTTTAGAACTGGTGGTGGAACTTGATGATAACCCACCCCGGTTCCATCCGAAAAGACATCTTCGTCAGCTTTGTTTTTCCCGATGGGTTTGGGAACAATGTGTTGCAAAACAAAGCTTGCGGAGTTGTAACTTTTTAGTTTCAACTGGATGCGTTCATTTTCAATTTCAGCTTCTTGAAATTTAAGTTTCAACTTTGCAATTTCATCCAGTTGCTGGTTGATTAACTCTTCTTTTACCCGAAGAACTCCCGACAGCTGATTATTTTCTTTAGCTGTCTTACTATTTCTGTCATCAGCATCTTTAACCGTTCGTTTAAGCTTCTCAAATTTTTTAGAAATCTGAAGATTTTCAAGAACTAACTGCTCATTTTGTTTCCTAACTTTTTCTTTGTCAATTTTATCATTTTCAATTTTGTCAGTTAATTCTTTTAATCTGTCGTTCGAAGCTTTCAACCATTTATCACGGTCAAGGATCTGATCCTCAACACTTTGGACTCTAGCAATCAAATCATCAACTTTCTTACCACTAAGGTAAGTGATTGTACTACAAACTTTGCACTCTTTGATTCAATTTTTACAGTCACTGTCACCTTTTACTTTCTTACCTGAATCACTCGTTGACGCATTTGAACTGACTTGGCTATTAGACTCAGATTCAGACTTAGAGTCTACCTCAAGTTCCTTAGCAGCCAGCACCTTGTCAGCCATCTTTCCCAAATTTTCAGCATTCAACTCTTGTGATGTGTCAATGATCCCATCATCAATCTTCTTTGACTTTACTTCTTTTTCTTTCTCTTTCTCTTCTTCTTTCTCTTCTACACCTCCCCACCATTTTCTTTGCCAATACTCTTCTTCTTCTTCAGCAACTTGTTGAATCATGGCATCAAAATCGAAGGTTCTTGAATCAATAGCAATGTTTCCCATGGGGTCAAGATAACATTCTCTGTCTGGATCCCATCTCTTTGCTCTTTTTGCTTCAGTGAATTTCTCATATATTTTGATCATCCTAGTTTGAGCTTTCATTCTCCTGCCGATATACCTCTCTTCTTCATTTCTGTTATCTTTAAAAGGAACAGGTTCAACAGATTTTGCCATGAACGCATATCCAACTGCATCCTCCTCTAGTAACAACTCGCTCCAGTCAAAACCTTCATCGTCATGAATCACAGCAAGAGCTCTGGATTTTTCTTTAGAATTATCCTCTAGCTGCTTCATCCTGGGCGGTTCTGATTTATTCTGATGATAAATCGCTCTTTTGTAGTAGTCTTCTCTGAACGGATTTTCAGAATCATTAGCATAAGCATTTCGGCATTCACACTTAAAGTGACCTTTCTGTTTACACTTGAAGCATGTCACTTTAGACTTGTCCACCATACACCACCTTATGTCGATCAATTCAATCTCCTCAGGATCTATCTGATCGTAGTCTTCCTTTGTCAGGTTGGTGTTGCCTATCTTTCTTGCCACAAGGCTTTCATACGACTCTAGCACAGACGCTAAGAACACCATCTGTTGCTTCGCAGATTCCTCGCTGAAGTTTTGAGCGTTCTTTAAGTCTACAGCGATATTGCATTGAAATAGGTTCTTTGCAGCTGATTGGCTGGAAGTTGACGAAGAACCACTGTGAAATCCACTGCTTGTACTTTCTTTGCTTGATGTGTTGGAATTTTCAGTAGAAAAAGCTGTTTTGGGAGACGTATTCTTGGGAATCATGCTTTCTGGATAATACAGCTCCAGGTTCTGTTGATATGACGAGTGATTGACTTTATGTGGTTTCTTTATCTCCAGCTCGTGACTTTCTAGTCTTTCAATCAACAAATCAACTGTAAGATCCTCAGACTTGATCGTATTCTTCAACATCAAGGCATAGTATTGCCAATCCATCTCATTTGGCAATGAATCAAACAATTTGTCAACTAATTCATCTCGAGAATAGATGATTCCATGTCTCGCCAGCTCTCCAACTTCAGGTGCCCAAACCTCTCAATCATCTTACAAACTAATTCATTTTTTAAACAACCAAATAAATCAAACTCTTTTCTTAGCAGTTTCACTTGTTGGATCGATCCGGTGACCCTAAACAGTCAAGTTGAGTAGTTCATCATCATTTACAAAGGCGGAATCAATGCAAACAATGTCAAACAGCTTGTTTCCCTTTCAATTCTTTTCAATTAGCAATTTCTGAGCTTTACAAAGATTTCTGAAAAAAATTCGGCAGCACCTCGACTCAGAACAAATGGTCAGATTTCGCTCCAAATGACACAACCACTTACATATATAGATATTCTGATTCCGCTTGAAACAGCTTCAAGCGGATCCTGATTCCGCTCCAAATTGTTCAAGCGGAACCTCTATGTAGCTTTCGAGCGGAATCACAAGACTTTTGATTTCGCTTGAAATGACATAGTGTCATTTAAAGCGGAATTACATCAAATAACCACTTTCTTGTTTTCCAAACCCTAATCTATCCTATCTAGACCTAAGACTCGATTAAGACGAAGTTAACAGACAATAGATGCACCAACAAATTTTATGTCCACAATTGCCTTGATTTGCTCTGGACTTGCCTCAATGCCTCTTTTTGTCACCATATAGCCTAGGAATTTTCCTGCTATAACACCAAAGTGACACTTGGAAGGATTTAGTTTCATATTAAGTTTATCAAGGATATCGAATGTTTCCTCCAAGGTGATCCTCAGCTTTCTTGGACTTAACCACCATGTCATCTATATAGACTTCCATAGTGTGTCCAATTTGTTCCTTGAACATCATATTGACTAGCCTTTGATAAGTAGCACCTGCATTCCTTAGCCCAAATGGCATAGCAATATAACAATATATACCAGTTGGGGTCATAAAGGCTGTATCCTCTTGATCGGATGGTTCCATCTGAATTTGTTGAAATCCAGATGAAGCATCCATAAAAGTCAACAACTCATGACCCACAGTAGCATCCACCATGGAGTCAATGTGGGGTAATGGGAAAGGATCCTTGGGACATGCCTTGTTTAAATCAGTAAAATCGACACATACCCTCCACTTTCCATTTTTCTTTTGAACAACAACCACATTGGCTAACCACCTTTGATACTTAACCTCTCTTATCATACCTGCCCGGAGTAGTTTATCTACCTCTTCCTGGATAATGGCATTCCTTTCAAGTGCAAACTTCCTCCTTTTTTGGTGTATCGGTTTGAATGACCTGTCAATGTCAAGTTTATGAGTAATTATATCTTTAGATATACCTGTCATGTCTTCATGCTTCCAGGAAATGGTAGTTTTTCTCCTCTTGAGGAAGGATACCAAATCCTGTTCAATATTACCAAGGATCCCTGATCCTATGAAGATCTTGGATTCAGGATCATGAGGATCCATAAGGATGTCTTTCACATCCTGTTCTCTTGCCTCCAAGACATCTCTTGAAGGATACTTTAATTGCTATTGCTCCCTTGGTCTTGAGGCTGGCTTCATGTTCTTAGCTTCTTGTTGATCACTCTCAATCTTCACCACTCCCCATGGACTAGGAAGCTTCAAACATTGATGATAGGTAGATGGGACTGCCTTCATGTCATGTATCCATGGCCTGCCAAGGATAACATTACAACAGGATAAGCAGTTTATTACACAGAATTTTTGATAAGAATGAAGTCCTTCAATATAGATGGGGAGTTTGATGTCCCCCAATGTGTTCTTGGTTTCTCCATTGAATCCCACAAGAACTGAGGATCTTGGTACAATATCCGATTCAGGGATGTTCATCTTCTTGAGGACATCAAGCTGAATGATGTTTACTGAGCTTCCTCCATCTATCAGGATCCTGCGAACAAGGTGGTTAGATATAAATAAAGTAATAACAAGACCATCATGATGAGGATCCTGGATATCAACACGATCATCCTCATCAAAAGTTATAACTTTATCCTTGGTAATAGTGAAAGTTCGAATGGGTCTATCCCCATTATCCATCTTGGTTTCCTTGGCATGCCTCTTGGCTGCTGAAAAGGAAGTACCACAAATGTCTGATCCACCCGATATGAAGTTTATAACTTGTGCATCTGCCGGAGGGGCAGGAGCCCTTTCTGGAACCTTTTCAGGATCCTGGATCCTTGACTTTTTCCTCCCCAAAAGCTCCTTCAAATGCCGCTTGCTTAACAAATAACCAATCTCTTTCCTTAGTGCAATACATTCTTCAGTGAGATGCCCGAAATCCTCATGATATGCACACCATTTGGATTTGTCCTTTGTTGCAGCTGGTTTATCACTTTTTCTAGGCCATCTTGCTTTTTCACCTAGGTTCTGCATTGCAAGGATTAGTTCATTGTTATCAACAGAAAAACAATATTCAGAAATTGGAGGATAGTCCTCATCATCCTCTTCCTGTTCTACTGCATGCACATTCTGGTTATCAGACTTGTTGTAGGACTTGGACTTGTTGTTCCTGAAGTAGGATCCTTGCTTTTCCTGCTTCGAGGATCCTACCAGCCTTTCCTGGATCCTTTTATCATCCTCTAACAGGATGAATCTAAGGGCCCTGGTTCTTACTTCATCAAGATTCCTGCAAGGGGTCATGACAGATCATCATAGAATAATGAATCCCTAAGTAAACCGATTTTAAAGGCTTCTACGGCCGTAGCAATATCCAAATTAGGAATATCCAAGGATTCTTTACTAAACTTAGTGATATAATCTCTAAGTGATTCATTTTGACCTTATGTTACCCTATATAGATCACTAGTTAATCGTTCAAATGTTCTACTACATGAGAATTGACTATTAAACAGGTTAACTAGATTAGCAAATGAAGTAATAGAGTAAGGGGGAAGACTTAGCAGCCATTTAAGAGCTGATCCTGTAAGAGTGGATCCGAAACCCTTGCATAGACATGCTTCTTTTAACCGCTCAGGAATTGGATTAATCTCCATCCTTTCTCTGTATTGAGCCACATGCTCTTCTGGATCCGTTAAACCATCATACAACTTCATGGTTGGTATCTGGAACCTTTTTGGAATTTCTGCATCACAAATAGGTGGTGCAAAGCGAGATATCCTATGGCTACCATCTGCAATTTCAGGAATGGGCTTAACCACTCCTGGAATGCTGGATATCATATCCTTCATCTTCTGTAATTCCCTAGCCATAGCTTGATTGATACCTGTATCCTGCATAGAGCCATGGTTAGTGTTATAAGAATTATTAAAAGTGTTACCTCCCAGAGGATTCAAGTTTGGAATTCCAGATGTGAATCCATATTGACGGGATTCTGGTATGACTGAAGGACCAGAAGAAGCAATGGTCTGCATTGGTATGAAGTCTCCTTGATGAACATCTGAACTTCCAGGTTGCACACTTCTTAAGGATCCTTGATCCTGAAAGATGTTGGATCCTAGATGTGTTGTAAATGGGAGTCTTGGAGGATAATCCATGGATCCGAAAACCTGCGATGAGGATCCTTAAGGCTGAAAGGAGGATCCTTGAACCTGAGAGAATCCTTGAACCTGAGAGGATCCTTGAACCTGAGAGGATCCTTGAACCTGAGAGGATCCTTGAACCTGAGAGGATCCTTGAGCTGGCTATGTCCCCATGTACCCTCCTGAACTGGTGAAGGATCCCTGATGTTGGAAGAAGGATCCCTGATGCTGAACAGAGGATCCTTAAAGTTGAAAGTAGGATCCTAGAGCCTGAGTCATTGCCGACGATCCAGAACGCATTCCTGTTAATCCCCCCAGGTATTGGACATCCAGAGCTGCAGAATGTTGTGAGGTTATGATCGGAGTGTCGAAATTCAGCGATCTCGGCATCAATGGAGAATGATCCTCCACTGATCTCTTCTGTTTCTTGATATCACCAAACTCCTTGAGGATCCTTTCGTTGGTTTTATCCTACTCTTGTATGTGGTCCTTCATCTGCAAAATCAAAGTAAAAAGATCACTAGTAGTAGGATTAGAAGAAACAGAAGAAGTTGGTGGTTTTGAAAAAATGGGGCTTGGTCTCTTTGCAGCATTCTCAGCATTCTTCTGAGATCCAGAAGGTGGTGGAGGCAAAGGTGGAACGCCCTGTGAAGAACTGATTTCCGGCATTGAACTTGAAGTGCTCTTTGCTGAAGAAGCCATCTGCTTGGTTGTAATGAACTGAAATGATCACAAAGACAAAAATTTCTTAGGAATGAAGCACCAATTGCCCCACGGTGGGCGCCAAACTGTTTTGGTCAAAAATCAAGCAAAGATAATGCAACCAAATCTTTTGTTGTGAGGTGTGATGGTTGAATCAATGAACAATTGTATGAACAACTTGCAAATCAAATAAACGAGTGACACAAGGATTTATACGAGGAAAAAGCCCTTGATCAAGAGTTGATCTCTGGCATAAAAAACCTCGGGTGATGGAAACTACCGATCACCAACTAAGATTAAACGAATAATTGTTACAACTTGGGATGATAAATGTTTTGGTCAAAAATCACACAAGGATAATGCAACCAAACTCTTTGTAAACGGGGAATGATGCTTGGTATGATGAACAAAGATAAGGATCACTTAAATGAAAATTGCACAAGTGACACAAGGATTTATACGAGGAAAAAGCCCTTGATCAATGAATGATCTCCGGCATAAAAAACCTCGGGTGATGGAAACTACCGATCACCAAACTTCAATATAACAAACAATGTTTACAACTTCGGATGGTAACGAGCTAGGTACAAGGATCACTATAGTATCATATGCTAAAGCGTGTGAGAAATGTGTTGTCCCTTCCAAATGCTGAAGAATGCCCTTTATATAGGTATGTGTGGTCGTATTTTAGGCAAATCACCTAACTACTAGCTCGTTACCCCTTTAGGAATAGAAGTAAATTTAGCCTAACTAATTGCCCGTAAATTGTGCTAAGTTTCCATATTCTTCATAACGTCTATTCTTGGTTATGCATGTGCGAAATCAGCATGACAGATTCCTTGATAACGTTGCTAAGACTAGATCCAACTCGTAATTCCTGCAAAACAATATTAAATTCAAAGAGAGTAATCATTAGTATGAGGATCCTTAGGATGATCCATGATCCTGATCCTGAAGCTCTTCTGAGGATCACTATCTGCCAAAGAAACAAGGATCACTTGTTAGGATATTATGTAAGGATCACAGGTCATTAAAATCCTGCCCTAACAATTGCCCCCAAAATATAAGGAGTAATTATGTAATATTAACGAGTTATATTTTTCCGAATCTTATCTATAACTAACTCAACGGATATATAGCCATTAAGAATGGACTATCCGTTGCGATCTGATGTCATGGAGATGACAGCCCTGCACAAATCATCATTATAAATAGAAATAGGGATAGGATCGTTTGCATTTAAATTCAAGAACTCTTCCCTTTATAATCGCGACCAGAGGATTGAACAGGTATTCCCCTTTATCTTCTCTCTTGCTTGCTGTGTTTTTCTTTCTCTTTCCATCCTTCTGTAAAAAATGTTGCTCCGGAACTCTCCTAGCAAGGATCCTAAGAAGGACAGTCCCTTGAAGGGTCAAGGGATCATCAAGGATTCTCCCACCGAGAGGTGTTGTTTTACTGATCCTCAAATTGACAAAATCCGTCATTGTTTTCCGGCGAATACCCTCTTTAAATCTTTTAGCCCTACCGCTCTGAGCGATTACATCTCTGAGACTTGGGTAGCTTTCCCGGTCACTCCTTTCATGATAGGATACTCGTATCCTTTCCCTCAGTTCACCGAGTCCTTTTTCTCTCTTACCGGCATCTGCTATATCCAGGCTATGCCGATGATCTGGAGGGTTTTATACACCCTTGAAAGGATCATCGAACAAGAAGGAATTGATCTGGGTATGGCGGAGCTGGCTGAGATGTATGATCTCACAACTTTTGGATCCCACCGATACTTGTTCAAACGAAAGGCTGGAGAAGAGCACCCTGTTCTCAAAGTTACCAAAAATGACATGAACTGGAAGCGGCAGTTCTTTTTTGTGAGGAGAGATACCATCCCTGATGGGAGGGATCTGCCCAAGAAGTGGGTTACCCATGGTAGAATAGAGGATCCTGGAAGGATCACCGTAGAACTTATCCTTTAGCATAAGGATCACTGACATTCTTTTGTTTCCTTATTGTGCAGCTATATCCGTTTCTCATCTTAAGTTGACTCCTGCTGCAAAAGAGAGACTCTTGGCCTTTAGGAAGCTTGATCCTGAAGTAAGAACTTTCCAGGTCACCACCCAGGATTCTCAGGAAGTATCCTCTGCTTCTGTCACAATGTCAAGTAAGTATCCTCTTCTAAGGAGTATTTATATAATGAGAGTCAAATAAAATTAAGATACTTATCTTGTTTTGGTTGTGCAGGCGCTGGAAAATCCTCTAAGTCTGCTTCAAAGTTCGGCATTGATGATCTTACTAATGTCAAATCCGCAAGGAAGAGACTCCTGCTGCTAGCCCAACCGCTTCAGCCCCTAAAGCACCTTTCAGGGGAAAAGGAAGCAAGAAGAGAAAGGCCTCTGAGGATTTGCAAGGTCTGCCCCTTGTTAGGGCTGGATTTTTATGACTTATGATCCTTACATATGATCCTAACCAGTGATCCTTATTTCTTTGGCAAATAGTGATCCTCAGAAGAGTTCCAGGATCAGGATCACGGACCATCACAGGGATCCTCATACTAACAGTTGTTTTCATTGGATTTAATGTTATCTTGCAGGAATGTCTGGCAGGATCCGCTCTTAGCAACGTAAACAAGGGACTCGTCTTTACAACTTTGGCATATGCTTAATCAGAGATGAACGTTGTGGACGATATGGAAACTCAGCATAATTTAAGGGCGATAATTTAGGCTAAGATTTACTTTTATTCCTAAAGGGGTAATGAGCTAATAGTTAGTCTATTTACCTAAAATAGGGTCACTCACACTTGTATAAATAGCTCTCTTCCACATTCGGAAGACACAACACACTTCCCACACGCTTTGACACACGATACTAAGTGATCCTTGCACTTAGCTCGTTACCATCCGAAGTTGTAACCTTTATTTGTTATATTGAAGTTTGGTGATCGGTAGTTTCCATCACCCGAGGTTTTTTATGCCGGAGATCATTGATCAAGGGCTTTTTCCTCGTATAAATCCTTGTGTCAATTGTGCATTTTGCATTTAAGTGATCCTTCACTTTGTTCAACAAACCAAGCATCATTCCCCGTTTTCATAAGAGTTTGGTTGCATTATCCTTGTGTGATTTTTGACCAAAACAGTTTGGCGCCCACCGTGGGGCAATTGGTGCTTCATTCATAAAGAAATTTTTCTGTTGGTGATCATTCCGGAAGTGTTGCATGACTTCATCATTGAAGAATACTTCCACAACGATGTCTGCAGTCAACTCATCTAATGGCATTCCACCTTTGCCTCCACCACCAGCTGGATCTCAGAAAAATGCTGAGAAGAGACCAACTCCTATCTCCTCTAAACCATCATCTTCTGCTCTAACTTCTTCTGTTCCCAGTACTAGTGATATATTTACTTTGATTTTGCAGATGAGGGATCGTAAGCAGCAGCAGGATGAAACTAATGACAGGATCCTCAAGGAAATCGGAGATCTCAAAAGGCAAAAGAAAACGGGAGAGGATCATTCCCCACTAATGCCCAGATCTTTGAATTTTGATACTCCGATGATTACTTCTCAGCCATCGGAGGCCCCAGACATTCAACATATGGGTGGATTAAGAGGAGTGCATTTCGGCCCAGCAGCAGTGACTCAGGCATCAGGATCATATTTCCAACCGGCAGGATCCTATACTCAGGATACGGGATCCTTCCTGAACTCAGGATCCTCCTTCGTTCCAGGATCATCCCAGGTTCAAGGATCCTCCTTCGTTCCAGGATCATCCCAGGTTCAAGGATCCTCCTTCGTTCCAGGATCATCCCAGGTTCAAGGATCCTCCATTGTTCCAGGATCATGCCATGTTCAGGGATCCCTTCAGATACCAGGATCCTTGAAGAATTTGCAAACAGGAAGTCCAGATGTCCATCAAGGAGATTTTATTCCAATGCAAACCATTGCTTCCACTGGTCCCTCCATCATCCCAGAATCCCAGCAACATGGATTCACATCCAATGTTCCTAACTTGAACCCGATGGGAGGTAACACTTTTAATAATTCTTATACCACTAACCATGGATTCATGCAGGATACAGGTATCAATCATGCTACGGCCAGAGAACTACAGAAATTAAAGGATATGATATCGAGTGTTCCAGGGGTAGTCAAACCTATCCCGGAAATTGCAGATGGAAGCCATAAGGTATCTCGTTTTGCACCACCAATTTGTGATGCTGAGATACCCAAAAGGTTCCATATCCCTACTATGAAGCTGTATGATGGTACAACGGGTCCTGAGGAACACATAGCACAATACAGGGAGAGGATGGAGATCAATCCAATTCCAGAAAAATTAAAGGAAGCATGCCTATGCAAAGGATTTGGATCCACTCTTACTGGATCAGCTCTTAAATGGCTGCTAAGTCTTCCCCCTTACTCTATTACCTCATTTGCTAATTTAGTTAATTTATTCAATAATCAATTCTCTTGTAGTAGAAAATTTGAAAGTTTGACTAGTGATTTATATAGGGTAACTCAGGGTCATAATGAATCATTAAGGGATTATATAATCAAATTCAGTAAAGAATCCTTGGACATTCCCAACTTGGATATGGCCACAGCTGTTGAGGCCTTCAAAATGGGATTGCTTAGGGATTCACTGTTCTATGATGATCTTGTTATGACACCATGCAGGGACCTAGATGAAGTAAGAACTCGTGCACTCAGGTTCATCCGGCTAGAGGATGGCAAAAGGATCCAGGAAAGACAAGTAGGATCCTCAAAACAAGAAAAGCAAGGATCCTCTTTCAAAAGCAACAGATTCAAATCCTATAATAGAAATGACAACCAGAACGTGCATGCCGTTGACCAAGAAGAGGATGATGAAGATTATCCTCCGATTT
The DNA here is from genome assembly GCF_002127325.2 of Helianthus annuus. Classification (NCBI taxonomy): domain Eukaryota; kingdom Viridiplantae; phylum Streptophyta; class Magnoliopsida; order Asterales; family Asteraceae; genus Helianthus; species Helianthus annuus. The sequence goes on from NC_035443.2 coordinate 90,666,418, forward strand.
CTGAATATTGTTTTTCCGTTGATAATCATGAACTAATCCTTGCAATGCAGAATCTAGGAGAAAAAGCCAGATGGCCCAGAAAAAACGACAAGCCAACTGGAACTAAAGACAAATCGAAGTGTTGTGCATACCACGAGGATTTTGGGCATTTAACTGAAGAATGCATCGCATTAAGAAAGGAAATTGGATATCTTCTAAGCAAGGGACATCTAAAAGAGTTTTTGGGAAGAAAAAAGCAAAGGACTCAGGATCCTGAAAGGATCCCTGAGAAAGCTCCAGCTCCTCCGGCAGATGCACAAGTAATCAACTTTATTTCTGGAGGATCCGACATCTGTGGTACATCCTTTTCAGCAGCTAAAAGGCATGCAAAGGAAGCTAAAATGGATAACGGAGAAAGGCCCATTCGAACATCAAGTATCTCGGAAGGAAAAGCGATAACCTTCGATGAGGATGATCGCATTAACATTCATGATCCTCATCACGATAGTTTAGTCATCACTCTCTTTATCTCTAACCATTTTGTCCGCAGGATCCTTATTGACGGAGGAAGCTCAGTAAACATTATCCAACTTGATGTCCTGAAGAAGATGGGTATCCCTGAATCAGATATCACTCCAAGATCCTCCGTGCTTGTGGGATTTAGTGGCGAAACTAAGAAAACTTTGGGGGACATCAAACTCCCAATCTATGTGGAAGGATTACATAATTATCAAAAATTTTGTGTTATTGACTGTTTGTCTTGTTGTAATGTTATCCTTGGCAGGCCCTGGATACATGATATGAAAGCAGTCCCATCCACCTACCATCAATGTGTGAAGCTCCCTAGCCCATGGGGAATAATCAAGATCGACAGTGATCAGCAGGAGGCTAAGGATTGTTATACCTCATCAATGAAACCAGCCTCGAAGCCAAGGGAGCAATAGCAATTACAGTATCCTCCAAGGAATGTCTTGGAGGCGAGAGAACAGGATGTGGACGAAATCCTTTTGGATCCTAATGATCCTGAATCAAAAATCTATATCGGATCAGGGATCCTTGGCAAGATGAAAGAAGACATAGTATCCTTCCTCAAAAGGAGAAAGTCTACCTTTGCATGGAAACACGAGGATATGACAGGTATATCTAAGGATATTATAACTCATAAACTTGGCATTGACAGGTCAATCAAACCAATCCATCAAAAAAGGAGGAAGTTTGCACTAGAAAGAAATGCCATTATCCAGGAAGAAGTAGAAAGATTACTTTGAGCAGGTATGATTAGAGAGGTAAAGTATCCAAAATGGCTAGCCAATGTGGTTGTTGTTCAAAAGAAAAACGGAAAGTGGAGGGTATGTGTCGATTTCACTGATTTGAATAAAGCATGTCCCAAGGATCCTTTCCCATTACCCCACATTGACTCCATGGTGGATGCAACGGCGGGTCATGAACTGTTAACCTTTATGGATGCATCATCTGGATTCCAACAAATTCAGATGGAACCATCTGACCAGGAGGATACGGCTTTTATGACCCCAACCGGTTTATATTGCAATATTGCTATGCCTTTTGGATTAAGAAATGCAGGTGCAACATATCAAACGTTGGTGAATATGATGTTCAAAGATCAAATTGGACAAACTATGGAAGTATACATAGACGATATGGTGGTGAAATCCAAGAAAGCTGAGGATCACCTAAGGGACTTGGAGGAAGCATTTGATATCCTGGATAATTATAACATGAAGCTTAATCCCTCAAAATGTCACTTCGGTGTTAAAACAGGCAAATTCTTAGTATATATGGTAACTCAGAGGGGCATTGAGGCAAGCCCGGAACAAATCAAAGCATTGGTGAATATCAAATCCCCTGCCAACGCTAAGGATGTGCAAAGGCTAACAGGCAGGATAGCAGCTCTAAACAGATTCATATCCAAATCCTCAGAAAAGTGTAAAGAATTCTATGATATCCTAAGAAAGAACAAGAAACTCGAATGGACTGAAAAGCATGAGAATGCTTTACAAGCCCTAAAAGAATACATGTCCTCAGCACCAGCATTGATGAAACCAGAAAAAGGAGATGTGTTATCCTTATACCTTGCGGTATCCTCAAAAGCAGTAAGTGCAGTCCTTGTTAAGGATCATGAAGGTACACAACATCCTGTCTATTATGTAAGTAAGAGTTTACTTGATGCTGAATCCAGGTATTCACACCTTGAAAAACTTATCCTTGCACTGATTATGGCATCCACTAAACTAAGACATTATTTTGAAACCCATGTTATTGTTGTTAGAACTAATTTCCCAATTAAGAATGTCCTCAGGAAACCAGAGATGTCCGGAAGAATGGCTAAGTGGGCAGTAAAGCTTAGTGCCCATGATATAAGATATGAGCCTAGAACAACCATTAAATCTCAAGCACTAGCAGACTTTGTGGCTGATTTCAGTAGTGATCTACAAAGGGAAGCCGAATTGGAGGTCCAACAGCTGGATGAGACCAAGGATCCTTGGATACTACATACTGATGGATCCTCAAATTTCAAAGGCACAGGGCTTGGCATACTACTAAAATCGCCACAGGGGGACATAATACCCCATTCCATAGCTTGTGAGTTCCAAGCCACTAATAATGAGGCTGAATATGAAGCCTTATTCGCTGGCTTACAAATTGCTAAGCATATGGGGATCAGGTATCTTGAGGTATACGTGGATTCATTGTTAATCACTAATCACTTTAATGGATCCTATGCTGTGAAATGTGAAAAACTAACCAAATATTTAGAGATAGTCAAAAAATTGGCACTCTCCTTTGTTTCTTTCAGTTTGACACAGGTACCAAGGGAGGAAAATACAGAAGCTGATGCATTGGCCAATCTAGGATCATCTTTGAAGATTCCTGAGGATATAAGTATCCCCATCATCCATATCCTGGCTCCTGCTATTGAAAATCAGGTGGCCATGGAAATAGAAGAGGATACTGCAATGATCCCTAGTGAGGAGACTCAATCTTATTCTGGATCATGGATCTCACCAATCATGAGATACTTACAACACGGGGAGATTCCTATGGGAGAAAATCCTAGGGCTTTCGGGATTAAGGTATCTCAATTCACAATCTTGAATAATGTGCTATATAATCGATCTCTTGCAGGACCATATTTAAGATGTATCGAGGATCCTGAAATTCAAGAAGTGTTGAGAGACTTCCATGAAGGAGATTATGGAAACCACACTGGGGGCAGGGCATTGTTCTCAAGGATCCTTAGGACAGGATACTACTGGCCAACTATGAAAAGGGATGATGTGGAGTATGCTAAGAAGTGTGATCCTTGTCAAAGACACAGCAATATCCTTCATCAGCCGGCTGAATTTCTACATCCTATACCATCCTCTTGGCCATTCATGAGATGGGGAATGGATATAGTTGGCAAGCTCCCTAAAGCACCTGGTGGAAAAGTATTTATGCTTGCAATGACTGACTACTTCTCCAAGTGGATAGAGGCTGAAGCTTTTGCCCAAGTCAGAGAGAAGGAAGTTATATCCTTTATTAAGAGAAACATTATAACCAGATTTGGCATTCCTTCTGAAATTGTATGTGATAATGGTTCCCAATTTATTGGGAGCAGGACTACTAACTTTTGTGACAGTTGGGGAATTAAGATGATAACATCAACACCAGTCCATCCACAAGCTAATGGTCAAGCAGAATCATCCAACAAGTTCATCATCAACAATCTGAAGAAGAAACTTGGATCCAAGAAGGGGAAATGGGCAGAGGAATTACCTTATGTGCTCTGGGCTGATAGAACAACCCCCAAGAATGCTACTGGTCAAACACCCTTCTCTTTGGTGTTTGGGGCAGAAGCAGTGATCCCAACAGAAATGGTGGTTCCAACTACTAGAACAAGTACCCGTGATCCTGAGGAGAATGATGCAAACCTGGCTCAAGACTTGGATACTATTGAGGAAATCAGGGATTTGGCTAGGATAAGGATGGCAAGCTACCAACAAAGAATGACTGGTACTTACAACAAAAATGTCAGGATAAGGAAATTCCAAGTGGGGGATATGGTATTGAGAAAAGCATTCCAAAATACCATCAATCCTGCTGATGGGAAATTAGCACCAAAGTGGGAAGGCCCTTACTTGATTGAAGCTGAAGCAGGAAAGGGGGCATATAGATTGCTAACCATGGAAGGAAATTTGTTACCAAGAGCCTGGAATGCTGTTCACTTAAAGAAATATTTCATGTGAACAGGATCCTCCTGGCACATATGATCCTTACATTGAAAGCATCCTCGAAGCATCCCAGTGATATCAATGATCCTTACTCTGGTAAAATCCTAATCCTAAACTATTCCATTTTATTATTTTTACCTAAGGATAAGGATCATCTATCCTTCATCCTCCTCTCACGAGAATTTGAGTTCTGATAGTCCAGGTAACCTCAGCATATTATTGACAGTCTTCAAAAGCATCTCAGATCCTTGGGTTCAACCCCAGTTATCCTTGGGCTTGTCCCCAGTTTTCGCCTGTAGCGCACGATGATCCTGGTATAGTTCATGTCTTTGGGACCAGTACCCACTCCAGGGGCTAATAACCTCATCGTACTGGCTATGCCTAGAATCCTACGTATAATGGTAGACGTACCATACATCCGTTCCTAAGGTTTCTAACGTTTTCACATTAGCTAAGGTTTTGGCATTTTCATGTCACTAAGTATGGATAGTCGCCAGTAAGGGCCATACTCCAGTTTACATACGATCCTTGGGCTTGTCCCCAGTTATCCTTGGGCTTGTCCCCAGTTATCCTTGGGCTTGTCCCCAGTTATCCTTCGGGCTTGTCCCCAGTTATCCTTGGGCTTGTCCCCAGTTATCCTTTGGGCTTGTCCCCAGTTACTAACTTATCTTTTATATTGGCTTAGTCCAAGTTATATTCCATTTTTTCAGGTTTTCGAAGTTAAACAATTAAGGATCCTTAATCCTTATTATCCATTAAAGTTTTACTTATGGTTATCCTGATTAAAAGTTAGGATCCTAACTTGGATCCTCAGGTATGATCCTTAACTATTTTTAATTTCATTATTCATTTGAATAACCCTTAGACCTTGACAACTGAACCTATGATCCTTAAAATAAACTACTTTGAAAATTTTCGATTATAGGATATTTGATCCAGGATCATATCCTAAATTTCTTAAACATAATTTGCTCAACTTTTCTTACTCAAACAAACATGTATCAAAACAATTGGAGATTAAAAGGATAACAACACAAGATAAGCGACAAAAGTTTAAGATTTTATTTATTAACAAAAGGATTAACCCTTCAAAGGTTGTCAAAATTACCTACCCCAAGCATCTACCAGCAATACGTGGCCCGTCCGCTGGGGTAGGTAAAGGGTGTCCATGATAATAGGTTCAAAAGTAATGCAGGGATATAAAGGCGGCAGGATCACAATGGCTTCATCCCCCAAACAGAGGATCCCTCCACCATTTGCAATCCTACCTATTGTCTGAAGGATCACTGGATCCTTAATCCTAAAACTATTGTTCAAAGTTACAGACCCTCATCGTTTAAAACATCAGCAAACACAAAAAAAATTGGGCTCCGGCTATGTCTAGAAGTTTCCTTCATCGCCCAATTCTGCAGCTCAAACCTTCGCTGCACCATCACCACCAGCTCCACTTGCTTCTCCCTGATCCTTGCCAGCATCACCACCTTCAAGCATTGGGATCTCCTCAGCTTCATCATCATCCTCCAACTCTGCCAGCCTTGCCTTCCAGCCCTCCACGTCCCATGTGCTTTTGTCGAAGGCAGGATCCTGAGCCTCCGCAGCCATCTGCAACTGGATCTTGTACATGGTTATCGCAGCAGAGACCTTGGCATCCTGGGTGATATCATGCTTCTCATAATCGAAGTTGATCACCATTTTGGCAGCTTCATCCTTGGTAGCCCGAAGCTCCTTCTCAAGATCAGCAATCTTGAGATCCTTCAGCATACCCATCTGTTGGAGGTCAGCGATTTGGCGGTCTTGATCCTCAACGTGGCCAATATAAGTTTCTATTTCAGCAAGTTTCTGCAAAAAGGGAAAAGGGTAAGCCCAGGACCAGGTGATCCTCAAACAAGCAGGATATTCAAGCAGGATATTCAAGCAGGATATACAAGCAGGGGCAGTGATCCTTACCTCATTGACGTAATCAAGAAACTGTTGGCGGAGCAGGGGAAATCCTTGGAGACCCTCAGCATCAGAGGTTTTCCTCTTCTTTCCTCCCTTCCCTCTCACAGGTGCCTTGGGGACAGAGGTACTCGGGCTGGCAGGATTCTTCCTCCTTGAGGGTTTGACGTTGGACAGATCTTCAACGCCAAATTTTGAAGCAGACTTAGCAGATTTTCCAGCGCCTACACAACCAAAATAAGATAAGTATTCTAACTAATTTAGAAATCCTACATAGAACTACTTTTTAATAAGGATACTTACTTGACATTGTGGCAGATGCGGAGGATACTTCCTGTGAATCTTGGGTGGCAACTTGAAAACTTCTAAACTCGGGATCAAGCTTCTTGAAGGCTAAAACTCTCTCTTTTGCAGCAGGAGTCAACTTGAGATGAGCAACGGATATGGCTGCACAAAAAACAAAGAAAATATTAGTGACCCTTATCCTAAGGAACAAATCTTATGGTGATCCTTCCAGGATCCTCTATCCTACCATGAGTAGCCCACTCCTTGGGCAGATCCTTCCCATCAGGGATGGTATCCCTCCTAACAAAAAAGAACCGACGCTTCCAGTTTGTGTCATTCTTGGTGACCTTGAGAACAGGGTGATCCTCTCCAGCTTTCCTCTTAAACAGATACCGATGGGATCCAAACGTTGTGAGATCATACATCTCAGCCAGCTCCGCCATTCCTAAGTCAATCCCTCCTACTCAATGATCCTTTCAAGGGTATATAAAACCCTCCAGATCATTGGCATGGCCTGGATGTAGGAGATGCCGGTAAGGGAAAAGAAGGACTAGGTGAATTGAGGGAAAGGATATGAATATCCTATCAAGAACGGAGTAACAGGAAAGGCTACCCAAGTATCAGAGATGAAGTCACTTAAAGCAGTGGGAGTAAAAGACTTGAACATGGCGTTCGCCGGAAAACAGTGACGGATTCTGTCGATGTGAGCATCGGTAAAACAGCACCTCTCTGTGGGAGAATCTTTGATGATCCCTTGACCCTTCAAGGGGCTGTTCTTCTTAGGATCCTTATGAGGAGAGTTCCGGAGCAACATCTTTGCAGAGTGATAAACAAAGAAACAGAGAAACAGAGTAAGAGAAGGGAGAAAAAGAAAGAGAGATACCTGATTGATCTTCGGACGAGAATATAAAGGGAGTTTCTCTTGAATTTAAATGCAAATTGATCCTATCTCTAACTCCTATTTATAATGATGATCTGCAGGGCTGTCACTTCTGTGACGTAAGATGTGCAACGGCTAGTCCATCTTCAACGGCTAGTTATCCGGTTAACTTGTTGCGGATAAGATCAAACAAAATATAACCCGTTTATTTACAATATTACTCCTTATATTTTGGGGGCAATTGTTAGGGCTGGATTTTTATGACTTATGATCCTTACATATGATCCTAACCAGTGATCCTTATTTCTTTGGCAAATAGTGATCCTCAGAAGAGTTCCAGGATCAGGATCACGGACCATCACAGGGATCCTCATACTAACAGTTGTTTTCGTTGGATTTAATGTTATCTTGCAGGAATGTCTGGCAGGATCCGCTCTTAGCAATGTAAACAAGGGACTCGTCTTTACAACTTTGGCATATGCTTAATCAGAGATGAACGTTGTGGACGATATGGAAACTCAGCATAATTTAAGGGCGATAATTTAGGCTAAGATTTACTTTTATTCCTAAAGGGGTAACGAGCTAATAGTTAGTCTATTTACCTAAAATAGGGCCACTCACACTTGTATAAATAGCTCTCTTCCACATTCGGAAGACACAACACACTTCCCACACGCTTTGACACACGATACTATAGTGATCCTTGTACTTAGCTCGTTACCATCCGAAGTTGTAACCTTTATTTGTTATATTGAAGTTTGGTGATCGGTAGTTTCCATCACCCGAGGTTTTTTATGCCGGAGATCATTGATCAAGGGCTTTTTCCTCGTATAAATCCTTGTGTCAATTGTGCATTTTACATTTAAGTGATCCTTCACTTTGTTCAACAAACCAAGCATCATTCCCCGTTTTCATAAGAGTTTGGTTGCATTATCCTTGTGTGATTTTTGACCAAAACACCCCTGCTTCGCCAACAGTGTCTGGATTACATCAGCGAGGTAAGGATTACTGTCCTGCTTGTGTATCCTGCTGGTCTAAGGATCACCTGGTTTCTAACATTATTCCTTGTCTTCCTTGTAGAAATTTGCTGAAGTAGAGACATATTTTGGCCATGTTGAGGATCAGGATCGCCAGATTGCTGACCTTCAACAGGTTGGGGTGTTGAAGGATCTCAAGATAGCCGATCTTCAGAAGGAGCTCCAGGCCACCAAGAATGATGCTGCCAAGATGCTGATCAACTTTGACTATGAGAAGCACGAGATCACCCAGGATGCCAAGGTCTCTGCCGCGATAACTATGTACAAGATCCAGCTGCAAATGGCCATGGAAGCTCAGGATCTTGCTTTTGACAAGAGCACCTGGGATGTCGAAGGCTGGAAGGCTAGGCTGGCTGAACTGGAGGATGACAAGGAGGCTGAGGAGATCCCGATGCTTGAGGGTGGAGACGTTGGCAAGGATCAGGGTGGAGAGGCAAGTGGAGCCGGTGGTGATGGTGCAGCGAAGGATTGAGCTACAGGATTGGGCAATGATGGAAATTTCGAGACTTAGCCGGAGCCCAATTTTTTTTGTTTGGTGGTTGTGATGTTTTAAAACAATTATGGTCTGTATTTGAACAATAGGTTTAGGGTTGAGGATCTAGGATCCTGTGAACAATAGGTAGGATTACAAATGGTGGAGGGATCCTCTGTTTGGGGGATGAAGCCATTGTGATCCTACCACCTTTAATTTCCTGTACTCGCTACAACCGCATAAACAATGGACACCCGTTGCCAACCCATGTGGACGGGCCACATTTTGCTGGTAGAAACGTGGGTTGGCAATTTTGACAACTTTTGATGGTTTCAACTTTTGTTAATAAAATAATTCTAATCTTTTTGGCTTATCTTGTGTTGTTATCCTTGTTTATCCTTTTAATTTTCAATTGTTTTGATATATATTTGTCTGAGTAAGAAAAGTTAAGCAAATTATGTTTAAGAAATTTAGGATATGGTCCAGGATCAAATATCCTATAGTCGAAAACTTCCAAAAAGTAGTTAATTTTAAGGATCATAGGTTCAGTTGTCAAAGTGTAAGGGTTATTCAAAATAATGAATGTAATCAAAACAGTTAAGGATCATACCTGAGAATCTAAGTTAGGATCCTAACCTTTAACCAGGATAACCATAAGAAAAACTTTAATGGATAATAAGGATTGAGGATCCTTAATTGTTTAACTTCGAAAACCTGAAAACAGAATATAACTTGGGACTAAGCCAATATAAGAGATAAGTTAGTAACTGGGGACAAGCCCAAAGGATAACTGGGGACAAGCCCAAGGATAACTGGGGACAAGCCCAAGGATAACTGGGGACAAGCCCAAGGATCGTGTGTAAACTGGAGTATGGCCCTCAATGGCGACTATCCAAACTTAGTGACATGAAAATGCCAAAACCTTAGCTAACGTGAAAACGTTAGAAACCTTAGGAACGGATGTATGGTACGTCTACCATTATACGTAGGATCCTAGGTATAGCCAGTACGATGGAATTATCAGCCCCTAAAGCGAGTACTAGTCCCAAAGACGTGAACTATACCAGGATCATCGTGCGCTACAGGCGAAACTGGGGACAAGCCCAAGGATAACTGGGGACGAGCCCAAATAACTGGGGTTGAACCCAAGGATCTGAGTTGCTTCTGAAGATTGTCAACAATATGCTACGGATACCGGGACTATCAGAACTCAAAATCTCGTGAGAGAAGGATGAAGGATACATGATCCTTATCCTTAAATAAAAAAATATGTAAACAAGAGTTCGAGCTTAGGACATTACCAGAGTAAGGATCATTGATGCTTCAGGGATCCTTGAAGGATACTTCCAATGTAAGGATCATATATGCCAGAAGGATCCTGCTCACATGAAATATTTCTTCAAGTGGACAACATTCCAGGCTCTTGGTAACAGATTACCTTCCATGGTAAGCAATCTATATGCCCCCTTTCCTGCTTCGGCTTCGATCAAATAAGGGCCTTCCCATTTTGGTGCCAATTTCCCATCAGCAGGATTGGTGGTATTTTGGAATGCTTTTCTCAATACCATATCCCCAACTTGGAATTTCCTTATCCTGACATTTTTGTTGTAAGCACCAGCCATTCTTTGTTGGTAGCTAGCCATCATTATCCTAGCCAGATCCCTGATTTCCTCAATAGTATCCAAGTCTTGAGCCAGGTTTGCATCATTCTCCTCAGGATCACGGGTACTTGTTCTAGCAGTTGGAACCACCATTTCTGTTGGGATCACTGATTCTGCCCCAAATACCAAAGAGAAGGGTGTTTGACCAGTAGCATTCTTGGGAGTTGTCCTATGAGCCCAAAGCACATTAGGCAATTCCTCTACCATTTCCCCTTCTTGGATCCAAGTTTCTTCTTCAGATTGTTGATGATGATCTTGTTGGATGATTCTGCTTGACCATTGGCCTGTGGGTGGACTGGTGTTGATGTTATCATCTTAATCCCCCAGCTGTCACAAAAGTTAGTAGTCCTGCTCCCAATAAATTGGGAACCATTATCACATACAATTTCGGAAGGAATGCCAAATCTAGTTATAATATTTCTCTTAATATAGGATATAACTTCCTTCTCTCTGACTTGGGCAAAAGCTTCAGCCTCTATCCACTTGGAGAAGTAGTCAGTCATAGCAAGCATGAATACTTTTCCACCAGGTGCTTTAGGGAGCTTACCAACTATATCCATCCCCCATCTCATGAATGGCCAAGAGGACGGTATAGGATGTAGAAATTCAGCTGGCTGATGAAGGATATTGCTGTGTCTTTGACAAGGATCACACTTCTTAGCATACTCCACAACATCCCTTTTCATAGTTGGCCAGTAGTATCCTGTCCTTAAGATCCTTGAGAACAATGCCCTGCCCCCAGTGTGGTTTCCACAATCTCCTTCATGGAAATCTTTTAACACTTCTTGAACTTCAGGATCCTCGATACATCTTAAATATGGTCCTGCAAGAGATCGCTTATACAGCATGTTATTTAAGATTGTGAATTTAGATACCTTAATTCTGAAAGCCCTAGGATTTTCTCCCATAGGAATCTCTCCGTGTTGTAAGTATCTCGTGATTGGTGAGATCCATGATCCTGAACAAGATTGAGTATCCTCACTAGGGATCATTGCAGAATCCTCTTCTATTTCCATGGCCACCTGGTTTTCAATAGTAGGAGCCAGGATATGGATGATGGGGATACTTATATCCTCTGTGATCTTCAAAGATGATCCTAGATTGGCCAATGCATCAGCTTCTGTATTTTCTTCCCTTGGTACCTGTGTCAAACTGAAGGAAACAAAGGAGAGTGCCAATTCTTTGACTATCTCTAAATATTTGGTTAGTTTTTCACCTTTAACAGCATAGGATCCATTAAAGTGATTAGTGATTAACAATGAATCCACGTATACCTCAAGATACCTAATCCCCATATGCTTAGCAATTTGTAGACCAGCGATTAAGGCTTCATATTCAGCCTCATTATTAGTGGCTTGGAACTCACAAGCTATGGAGTGGGGTATTATGTCCCCCTGTGGCGATTTTAGTAGTATACCAAGCCCCGTGCCTTTAACATTTGAGGATCCGTCAGTATGTAGTATCCAAGGATCCTTGGTTTCATCCAGCCGCTGGACTTCCAATTCGGCTTCCTTTTGTAAATCACTACTGAAATCAGCCACAAAGTCTGCTAATGCTTGGGATTTGATGGCTGTTCTAGGCTCATATCTTATATCATGGGCACTAAGCTTTACTGCCCACTTAGCCATCCTTCCGGACATCTCTGGTTTCCTGAGGACATTCTTAATTGGAAAATTAGTTCTAACAACAATAACATGGGTTTCAAAATAATGTCTTAGTTTAGTAGATGCCATAATTAGTGCAAGAATAAGTTTTTCAAGGTGTGAATACCTGGATTCAGCATCAAGTAAACTCTTACTTACATAATAGACAGGATATTGTGTACCTTCATGATCCTTAACAAGGACTGCAGTTACTGCTTTTGAGGATACCGCAAGGTATAAGGATAACACATCTCCTTTTTCTGGTTTCATCAATGCTGGAGCTGAGGACATGTATTCTATTAGGGCTTGTAAAGCATTCTCATGCTTTTCAGTCCATTCGAATTTCTTGTTCTTTCTTAGGATATCATAGAATTCTTTACACTTTTCTGAAGATTTGGATATAAATCTGTTTAGAGCTGCTATCCTGCCTGTTAGCCTTTGCACATCCTTAGCGCTGGCAGGGGATTTGATATTCACTAATGCTTTGATTTGTTCTGGGCTTGCTTCAATGCCCCTCTGGGTTACCATATATCCTAAGAATTTACCTGCTTTAACACCAAAGTGACGTTTTGAAGGATTAAGCTTCATGTTATAATTATCAAGGATATCAAATGCTTCCTCCAAGTCCCTTAGGTGATCCTCAGCTTTTTTGGATTTCACCACCATATCGTCTATGTACACTTCCATAGTTTGTCTAATTTGATCTTTGAACATCATATTCACCAGCCTTTGATATGTTGCACCTGCATTTCTTAATCCAAATGGCATAGCAATGTAACAATATAAACCGGTTGGGGTCATAAAAGTCGTATCCTCTTGGTCAGATGGTTCCATCTGAATTTGTTGGAATCCAGATGATGCATCCATAAAGGTTAACAGTTCATGACCCGCCGTTGCATCCACCATGGAGTTAATGTGGGGTAATGGAAAAGGATCCTTGGGACATGCCTTATTCAAATCAGTGAAATCGACACATACCCTCCACTTTCCATTTTTCTTTTGAACAACAACCACATTGGCCAGCCATTTCGGATACTTCACTTCTCTAATCATACCTGCTCGTAGTAATCTTTCTACTTCTTCCTGGATAATGGCATTTCTTTCTGGTGCAAACTTCCTCCTTTTTTGATGGATTGGTTTAACTGACCTGTCAATGCCAAGTTTATGAGTGATAATATCCTTAGATATACCTGTCATATCCTCATGTTTCCATGCAAAGGTAGATTTTCTTCTTTTGAGGAAGGATACGATGTCTTCTTACATTTGTCCAAGGATCCCTGATCCGATATAGATTTTGGATTCAGGATCATCAGGATCCAAGAGGATTTCGTCCACATCCTGCTCTCTTGCCTCCAAGACACCCCTTGGAGGATACTTTAATTGCTATTGCTCCCTTGATCTCGAGGCTGGTTTCATTGATGAGGTGTAACAATCCTTAGCCTCCTGTTGATCACTATCGATCTTGATTATTCCCCAAGGGCTAGGGAGCTTCACACGTTGATGGTAGGTGGATGGGACTGCCTTCATATCGTGTATCCAGGGCCTGCCAAGGATAACATTACAACAAGACAAACAGTCAATAACACAAAATTTATGATAATTATGTAATCCTTCCACGTAAATTGGGAGTTTGATGTCCCCCAGGGTTTTCTTAGTTTCGCCACTAAATCCCACAAGCACGGAGGATCTTGGTGTGATGTCTGATTCAGGAATACCCATTTTCTTCAGAACATCAAGTTAGATAATGTTTACCGAACTTCCTCCGTCAATAAGGATCCTGCGGACAAAATGGTTAGAAATAAAGAGAGTAATAACTAAACTATCATGATGATGATTGTGACAACTCGAACTTTAGACTTACTTTGTGTAACGATACATGGTTATGAGAACGTTATTAATCGAATAATTATGTGATTATGTTATGTGCATTTTGTAATATGTGTGTGTTTTATGTGTGTATTAATTGAACCGCACATCATGACCCGAACCGCACAACACTACATTCGAGTGCACAAGCCCCTTTTGGGCCACACCTTGTACGCGGACCCATTAGGCAACCGAGTGGGCTCGGCCCACTCCCCACTCGGAAACACCAAAACCAAGAGTAGGGGTTTTGATTTCATTGTTTTTGCAAAACACATAACACACACAAACCCTACTTGCTCTTTATCTCTCTCTCGGCTTGCTTAGGACCCGACGGCAAAGATCTTTCCCTACTTGGATCATCCTTGTTCCCTCTCTTATTTCCGGTTAGTGATAAATGTTATTGATTTTATGATTTTGTTTGTATGATGATGTTATTAGAGATAATTGCTTGGTAACCGAGGATTCTTGTTAACATGATTGCTTGTGATAGTAGTAAATTGTGTGTTGTTGATCGGTTCACATATATGAATCAATCTAGGTTGTTAATCGTATTTTGGGTGAGGATTTGAACCGAAATGCATGCTTGTTCGACTTGATTGTTACACAATGTTTTGGATGAATTAATTGACTTGTTTGGGTGTAAGTTAGTGATTCCAGATGCCTGTTTATATGATTAGTGTTATGTTGGAATATTGTTCATGTGGTGGTGGATTAGGGTTCATAAGAGTTCTTGATAAAAATACCATGTTTAATCGATAATTTGGTTAATTGATTTGTGGATTTGTGTTAATTGATAATTGCTGTATAAGGAAACTGCATATGATTTGTAACTGACAGCTTAAATCTCGGACAATTAAACTGATCGCACAAGCAGCACACACGGGACCGAGATTGCGAGTCCGGATTGCGACTCGAGACCGCATCAGCACGAGCCGAGATCCTGGTTGCGAGTCATGTTGCGACTCGTAACCAAACCACGACAAGCCGAGATCACCATTGCGACTCGTAATCTCCCGTTGCGACTAGTAATCTCCTGTTGCGACTCGTAATCCCCGTTGCGACTCGAGACCAATATGCACGTACATTATTTTGGACGCACACTGTCACGAGCTCAAATCGTTTGGGCCAAATGATTGGATTTGTGGACTGTTTGTTATTGGACTAGTATGCGTTTACTAATTGGGCCGATTGAGAATCTGGACTGTTTAGATTGGGCCGTTATATGAATGGGTTGAATGTTATTTGGGTTGATTGACTTTCGGGCTTAGACATTGGATCGCACATGAATGTTAATGCTATGCTCTTACTTGTTTACATGCATACGTGATAGTAACGTGTTAACATATGTGATGCACACGTGTATTACCTTAGTCAAAACCTGACTTGTATAATAACCATGATAGGACGTGATTGACCATTTACTAGCTTACCTGTACTCTTTGTGTATCTGCCGAGCAATCCAAGGTGAGTTCACACAGCCAAGGCATGGGATTCCCGGGTTGGGAATTGGGTTGGATATGTTGATATTGAAAGAGTTACTCGTACTTACGCATTCACTAGACTATAGACCATCGTCCTCAGGATAGTCAGGACACGTTACGTAAAGCCTACGTAACCCAGTATTTGCCATTTGTCTCCCGGGTCGGGAGGACACGTTACGTAAGGCCTACGTAACCCAATACCTACTACTGTCTTCCGGGTCGGAAGGACACGCTGCGTAAATCCTGCGTAGCCCCCACGCGTACCACTGTCCTCGGGGAAGGGCACGTCACGTAAAGCCTACGAGACCCAGTACGTATTCCTGTTCTCGGTTTAAGAAGAACACATGGTTGCACTAGTCTAGTAAGTACCATAATGGGAATCCCCCATTATTAAGGATAAATGTGAGAATCCCTCACCGATAGAATATACTTGTATGGGAAGCCCCCACCAGTTGATTATACGCATTACTATTACGAACTTACTTTCTGTGAACTCGCTCAACTAGTTTGTTGATTATTTGCTGCATGCCTTGCAGGACCTTAGGTACATTATGGAGCTTGCACAGAGAGGAGCAGGTCGTTGTGGGATACGGATCATGAACGATATCTGAACTTATAACTATTTTGAGATTACATTACTATGCTTCCGCTACTTAAACAATGTTTGGTTTTGAAACATCAATCATGTCGTGATGAATTACATTAATTACTTTCATTACTATTAAATGCTATGTTTGATATGATTGATGGCTTGATCCTGGTCATGCCACGCCTCCAAGCGGTGATACCCCGCAGGTGGATTTTGGGGGTGTGACAGATTGGTATCAGAGCCATTGGTTATAGAGAACTTGGTTTTAATATGGGAAAACGTTTTTATTAAAACCAGACTATAACTAGAACAGTGCTCTCAACGATCCACAACGACGCTTCGCTCCACGTGCAAGACTCGACATCCTAGGTAATAAGGTTTATGTTTATTGCCTGTTTGCTAGAACTTTGCTCGCATTACGTTTAGATACACATGATACTATAGCATGAGAATCCCTACGTGCTTACACTTTTTTGTCATCGCCCTACTCGCGAACCACTCTCACTCACATTACTTTTTACTATGAAGATCATGTCTGGAAGAATTAACATGACTCAAGCCCAGCTAGAGGCTCTCGTTCAAGCTCAAGTTGCTGCGGCACTTGCAGCTGCTCAAGCAGGTAGTATACCCTGCAGTATAGATTCATACTAGGATCCTTAGATCCTGCATTAACTCTCGTATTTAATCTCGTCCTATTCGTACACAATAGGTCAACATGCGCAGCAACCTGTCTGCACTTTTAAGCACTTCATGGACTGTCGTCCAAGTACCTTCAGCGGCACAGAGGGGGCAGTGGGACTCCTCCACTGGTTCGAGAAGCTAGAGTCAGTATTCGAAATGTGCGAGTGCCCTGAGGCTCGCAAGGTCAAGTTTGCAACTGGCACCTTGGAAGGAATAGCACTGACTTGGTGGAACGCCCAAGTTCAGATCTTAGGGTTGGCAGCTGCTAACGCCACCCCATGGAACGATTTCAAGGAACTCATCAAGCGTGAGTATTGCACGCGTGAAGATATTCACAAGTTGGAAGACGAGCTGTATAAACTGAAAATGGTTGGATCAGAGATCGAAGCGTATACTAAACGGTCGAATGAGCTGGCCGTTCTGTGTCCAACTATGGTGGACCCTCCATACAAGCGCATTGAGATGTATCTCAAGGGGCTAGCACCAGAAATCCAGAGCCATGTTACTTCGGCTAATCTTGACAACATCCAGGAAATCCAACGTCTCGCTCATCGCATTACCGACCAGGCAGTGGATCAGAATAAACTGCCTAAGCATGTCAACGCTACTGCTACAGTCACTCCTTCAGCTACACCTGCTACTACTAGCGACGACAAAAGAAAGTGGGATGGAGATTCTAGTAAAGGTTCAGCATCCGTTCAGTCTCAAGCTCAGCAACAAAAGACTGACCACTACCAGAGTCCCAGTCAGCAATCCTCTGGTGGTCATAGACGGGGAAGATATCAGGGATTTCACCCCAAGTGTCACAATTGCAATAGGCACCATAGCGGCCCATGCAACAAGGGTCGTTGTCAAAGATGTCTCAAGATGGGGCACGAGGCTAAAGACTGTAGGAGCCCTCGTCCTGCAAATCAGAACCAGCAACCACAACAACCAGCTCCACAGAACCCACAGCAGCAACAGCAGCCACAGCGTGGAAACCGGGGATGTTTCCAGTGTGGGGCTGAAGGTCATTTCAAACGCGACTGCCCTCAGTTGAACCAGAATCGCAACAACAATAACCAAGGCAACGGGAACAACAACGGTGGGAACAACAATAATAATGGCAACGAGGCTAGGGGACGTGCATTCGTGCTAGGTCGAGGCGACGCAGTGAACGATCCCAACGTAGTTATGGGTAAGTTTCTCCTCGACAATATTTACGTTACTATCTTATTTGATTCGGGTGCGGATACAAGCTATATGTCTGTGAAAATGTGTCAACTGCTAAAACGTGCACCAACACTTTTACCCACCAAACATGTAGTAGAGTTAGCTAACGGTAAAAGTCTAGAAGCCACGCACGTAGTTCAGGGTTGTAATCTTATCTTAGCTGGTCAAGTTTTCTCTATCGACCTCATTCCCATAGTTTTGGGTAGCTTCGACGTCGTGATTGGGATGGATTGGTTATCCCAACACCAGGCAGAAATCTTATGCAGCGAGAAGATTATTCGCATTCCTCGTTCTGGTCAGGAACCTCTCGAAGTTCAAGGTGACAAGAGTGGTGCAGTGGTCGGCATCATCCCTTTCTTGAAGGCTCAGAAATGCTTACGAAAGGGTCACACAGCCATTCTGGCTCTTGTTTCAGATGCATCAGTAAAAGAAAAGAAATTGGAGGATATTCCAATTGTGCGCGATTACCCTCAGGTGTTTCCTGAAGACTTACCTGGCTTACCGCCTCATCGTCAGGTCGAATTTCAAATCGAGCTCGCTCCAGGAGCAGCACCCATAGCTCGCACACCATATCGTCTAGCTCCATCAGAATTGGAGGAACTGTCAAAGCAGCTACAAGAGCTCTTGGAAAAGGGCTTCATTCGTCCAAGCTCTTCGCCTTGGGGAGCTCCAGTACTATTCGTGAAGAAGAAAGATGGTACGTTCAGAATGTGCATCGACTACCGTGAACTCAACAAGGTGACGGTGAAGAACCGTTATCCCCTTCCGCGCATCGACGACTTATTCGACCAGTTGCAAGGGTCGTGCTACTATTCGAAGATAGACTTGAGGTCAGGGTATCATCAGCTGAGAGTCCGGGATGAGGACGTCTCCAAGACAGCCTTCAGAACTCGTTATGGCCACTACGAGTTTCTTGTCATGCCGTTTGGGTTAACGAACGCGCCTGCTGTATTTATGGACCTTATGAACAGGGTGTGCAAACCCTATCTTGACAAGTTCGTCATTGTTTTCATCGACGACATTCTGATTTACTCCAAGAGTCAGGAGGAACACGAGCAGCATCTTCGCCTTATTTCGGAACTCCTTCGGAAGGAACAGCTATACGCTAAGTTTTCGAAATGCGACTTCTGGCTTCGTGAAGTCCATTTTCTAGGCCACGTAGTGAACAAGGATGGGATCCATGTCGATCCATCCAAGGTAGACTCGATCAGGAACTGGCCTGCACCACGAACGCCAACGGAAATACGCCAATTCTTGGGTTTGGCAGGTTACTACAGACGGTTTATCAAAGACTTCTCCAAGATCGCGCAACCACTTACACTACTGACACAGAAGGGTGTCACCTACCGTTGGGGCAACACGCAGGAAACTGCTTTTCAGTACCTAAAGGATAGGCTTTGCAGCGCACCTATTCTCTCATTGCCAGAGGGCACGGATGACTTCGTGGTATATTGTGACGCATCAATACAGGGTCTGGGTTGTGTATTGATGCAGCGGGATAAAGTTATTGCCTACGCCTCTCGTCAACTAAAGGTTCATGAACGGAACTACACGACGCACGATTTAGAGCTGGGAGCTGTTGTTTTCGCGCTTAAGATATGGCGACACTACCTGTACGGTACCAGGTGCACGATTTACACCGATCACAGGAGTCTCGAGCATATTCTTAAGCAGAAGGATTTGAACATGCGTCAACGACGATGGGTCGAACTACTGAACGATTACGAATGCGCTATCAAGTACCATCCAGGCAAGGCCAATGTTGTGGCTGACGCCCTCAGTCGGAAAGACACTTTACCTCGGCGCGTGCGAGCTCTACAACTTACGATTCAGTCTAGCCTTCCTACACAGATACGAAATGCTCAGATAGAAGCATTGAAGCCCGAAAACGTCAAGGCTGAAGCCTTACGCGGCTCACGACAACGAATGGAACAGAAGGCAGACGGCGCCTACTATGTAACGGGGCGTATTTGGGTCCCACTTTATGGCGGTCTACGCGAACTTGTAATGGACGAAGCTCACAAGTCTCGCTACTCGGTACATCCAGGGTCGGACAAAATGTACCACGACATCAGCACTACTTATTGGTGGCCTAGCATGAAGGCCCACATCGCTACGTACGTTGGAAAGTGCTTGACCTGTGCGAGAGTCAAGGTCGAATATCAGAAACCAGCTGGCCTACTTCAGCAGCCTAAGATACCTCAGTGGAAATGGGAAGAAATTTCCATGGATTTCGTTACAGGCCTACCTAGATCCCAGCGTGGGAATGATACCATATGGGTGATCGTGGATCGACTCACCAAGTCTGCACACTTCCTGGCTATAAAGGAAACGGATAAGTTCTCCACTCTCGCAGACATCTATCTTAAGGAAGTTGTGTCGAGGCACGGGGTGCCCACATCCATCATCTCAGATCGCGATGCACGATTCACGTCAGAACTATGGCAAGCGATGCACAAATCTTTCGGCTCACGGTTAGACATGAGCACAGCATATCATCCTCAGACCGATGGGCAGTCTGAGCGAACGATTCAAACACTTGAAGACATGCTTAGGGCATGCGTCATCGATTTCGGCAATGGCTGGGAAAAGCACCTCCCTTTGGTGGAGTTTTCGTACAATAATAGTTATCACACTAGCATTCAAGCCGCACCATTCGAGGCATTGTACGGGCGTAAATGCCGGTCACCTCTCTGTTGGGCAGAGGTGGGGGATAGTCAGATTACGGGTCCAGAAATTGTAGTGGACGCCACGGAAAAGATAGCACAGATACGACAACGCATGGCGGCAGCACGCGACCGTCAGAAAGCCTACGCGGACAAGCGTAGAAAGCCCTTGGAATTTCAGGTCGGGGACCGGGTTTTATTAAAAGTTTCACCCTGGAAGGGTGTGGTACGTTTCGGCAAAAGGGGCAAACTGAATCCGCGATATGTCGGACCATTCGAAATCATAGAAAAGGTTGGCAAGGTAGCCTACAGATTGAACCTACCAGCTGAACTCGGGGCAGTTCACAATGTCTTTCATGTATCGAACCTAAAGAAGTGCCTATCAGATGAAACCCTCATCATTCCTTTTAAGGAACTCACTATCGACGAGCGGTTGCAGTTCGTCGAGGAACCAGTAGAAATCATGGACCGGGATGTGAAGGTCCTCAAAAACAAGAGAATCCCTCTTGTTCGAGTACGTTGGAACTCCAAACGTGGCCCAGAGTACACCTGGGAACGCGAAGACAGGATGACAGAAAAGTACCCCCAGTTATTCGGAACCAATCCAACCACTGCTGAGGCTGAAGCTACTACTTCGGAATTTCGGGACGAAATTCCAGATCAACGGGGGGAGGATGTGACACCCCAGGAAAACCAGTGAACAATACAGTTTACCTAGCTTCCTCAGTGAGTGCATACCAAATTTCGGGACGAAATTTCCAATTAGTTGGGGATAATGTGACAACTCGAACTTTAGACTTACTTTGTGTAACGATACATGGTTATGAGAACGTTATTAATCGAATAATTATGTGATTATGTTATGTGCATTTTGTAATATGTGTGTGTTTTATGTGTGTATTAATTGAACCGCACATCATGACCCGAACCGCACAACACTACATTCGAGTGCACAAGCCCCTTTTGGGCCACACCTTGTACGCGGACCCATTAGGCAACCGAGTGGGCTCGGCCCACTCCTCACTCGCAAACACCAAAACCAAGAGTAGGGGTTTTGATTTCATTGTTTTTGCAAAACACATAACACACACAAACCCTACTTGCTCTCTATCTCTCTCTCGGCTTGCTTAGGACCCGACGACAAAGATCTTTCCCTACTTGGATCATCCTTGTTCCCTCTCTTATTTCCGGTTAGTGATAAATGTTATTGATTTTATGATTTTGTTTGTATGATGATGTTATTAGAGATAATTGCTTGGTAACCGAGGATTCTTGTTAACATGATTGCTTGTGATAGTAGTAAATTGTGTGTTGTTGATCGGTTCACATATATGAATCAATCTAGGTTGTTAATCGTATTTTGGGTGAGGATTTGAACAGAAATGCATGCTTGTTCGACTGGATTGTTACACAATGTTTTGGATGAATTAATTGACTTGTTTGGGTGTAAGTTAGTGATTCCAGATGCCTGTTTATATGATTAGTGTTATGTTGGAATATTGTTCATGTGGTGGTGGATTAGGGTTCATAAGAGTTCTTGATAAAAATACCATGTTTAATCGATAATTTGGTTAATTGATTTGTGGATTTGTGTTAATTGATAATTGCTGTATAAAGAAACTGCATATGATTTGTAACTGACAGCTTAAATCTCGGACAATTAAACTGATCGCACAAGCAGCACACACGGGACCGAGATTGCGAGTCCGGATTGCGACTCGAGACCGCATCAGCACGAGCCGAGATCCTGGTTGCGAGTCATGTTGCGACTCGTAACCAAACCATGACAAGCCGAGATCACCATTGCGACTCGTAATCTCCCGTTGCGACTAGTAATCTCCTGTTGCGACTCGTAATCCCCGTTGCGACTCGAGACCAATATGCACGTACATTATTTTGGACGCACACTGTCACGGGCTCAAATCGTTTGGGCCAAATGATTGGATTTGTGGACTGTTTGTTATTGGACTAGTATGCGTTTACTAATTGGGCCGATTGAGAATCTGGACTGTTTAGATTGGGCCGTTATATGAATGGGTTGAATGTTATTTGGGTTGATTGACTTTCGGGCTTAGACATTGGATCGCACATGAATGTTAATGCTATGCTCTTACTTGTTTACATGCATACGTGATAGTAACGTGTTAACATATGTGATGCACACGTGTATTACCTTAGTCAAAACCTGACTTGTATAATAACCATGATAGGACGTGATTGACCATTTACTAGCTTACCTGTACTCTTTGTGTATCTGCCGAGCAATCCAAGGTGAGTTCACACAGCCAAGGCATGGGATTCCCGGGTTGGGAATTGGGTTGGATATGTTAATATTGAAAGAGTTACTCGTACTTACGCATTCACTAGACTATAGACCATCGTCCTCAGGATAGTCAGGACACGTTACGTAAAGCCTACGTAACCCAGTATTTGCCATTTGTCTCCCGGGTCGGGAGGACACGTTACGTAAGGCCTACGTAACCCAATACCTACTACTGTCTTCCGGGTCGGAAGGACACGCTGCGTAAATCCTGCGTAGCCCCCACGCGTACCACTGTCCTCGGGGAAGGGCACGTCACGTAAAGCCTACGTGACCCAGTACGTATTCCTGTTCTCGGTTTAAGAAGAACACATGGTTGCACTAGTCTAGTAAGTACCATAATGGGAATCCCCCATTATTAAGGATAAATGTGAGAATCCCTCACCGATAGAATATACTTGTATGGGAAGCCCCCACCAGTTGATTATACGCATTACTATTACGAACTTACTTTCTGTGAACTCGCTCAACTAGTTTGTTGATTATTTGCTGCATGCCTTGCAGGACCTTAGGTACATTATGGAGCTTGCACAGAGAGGAGCAGGTCGTTGTGGGATACGGATCATGAACGATATCTGAACTTATAACTATTTTGAGATTACATTACTATGCTTCCGCTACTTAAACAATGTTTGGTTTTGAAACATCAATCATGTCATGATGAATTACATTAATTACTTTCATTACTATTAAATGTTATGTTTGATATGATTGATGGCTTGATCCTGGTCATGCCACGCCTCCAAGCGGTGATACCCCGCAGGTGGATTTTGGGGGTGTGACAAGGATCCTGGATGTTAATTCTATCATCCTCATCAAAGGTTATGATTTTTCCTTCCAAGACACTTGATGTTCGAATAGGTCTTTCTCCATTATCCATTTTAGCTTCCTTTGCATGCCTTTTAGCTGCTGAGAAGGATGTACCACAAATGTCTGATCCTCCGGAAATAAAGTTGATCACTTGTGCATCTGCCGGAGGGGCTGGAGCTTTTTCAGGGATCCTTTCAGGATCCTGAGTCCTTTGCTTTTTCCTTCCTAACAATTCTTTCAAATGCCCCTTGCTCAGCAGATATCCAATTTCCTTGCTTAATGCGATGCATTCATCTGTCAAATGCCCAAAATCCTCATGGTATGCACACCACTTTGATTTATCTTTAATTGCGGCTGGTTTATCATTTTTTCTGGGCCATCTGGCTTTTTCTCCTAGATTCTGCATTGCAAGGATTAGTTTATGGTTATCAACGGAAAAACAGTATTCAGAAATCGGAGGATGATCCTCATCATCCTCTTCTTGGTCAACAGCATGCACATTCTGGTTGTCAGCTCTGTTATAGGATTTGAATTTGTTGCTTTTGAAAGATGATCCTTGCTTCTCTTGTTTTGAGGATCCTACTTGTCTCTCCTGGATCCTCTTGTCATCCTCTAGCCGGATGAACCTGAGTGCCCGAGTCCTTACTTCGTCTAGGTTCCTGCATGGTGTCATAACAAGATCATCATAGAACAATGAATCCCTAAGCAATCCCATTTTGAAGGCCTCAACAGCTGTGGCCACATCCAAGTTGGGAATGTCCAAGGATTCTTTACTAAATTTGGTTATATAATCCCTTAATGATTCATTATGACCCTGAGTTAACCTATATAAATCACTAGTCAATCGTTCAAATTTTCTGCTACAAGAAAATTGATTATTGAATAAGTTAACTAAATTAGCAAACGAAGTAATAGAGTAAGGGGGAAGACTTAGTAGCCATTTAAGAGCTGATCCAGTAAGAGTGGATCCAAATCCCTTGCACAGGCATGCTTCCTTTAACCTTTCTGGAATTGGATTGATCTCCATCCTCTCCCTGTATTGTGCTATGTGTTCCTCAGGATCCGTTGTACCATCATACAGCTTCATAGTAGGGATATGGAATCTTTTGGGTATCTCAGCATCACAAATTGGTGGTGCAAAACGAGATACCTTATGGCTTCCATCTGCAATCTCCGGGATAGGTTTGACTACCCCTGGAACACTTGATATCATATCCTTCAGTTTCTGTAGTTCTCTGGCCATAACATGGTTGATACCTGTATCCTGCATGAATTCATGGTTAGTGGTAAGAGAAATATTAAAAGTGTTACCTCCCATCGGGTTCAAGTTAGGAACATTGGATGTGAATCCATATTGCTGGGATTCTGGGATGATGGAGGGACCAGTGGAAGCAATGGTCTGCATTGGAATAAAATCTCCTTGATGGACATCTGGACTTCCTGTTTGCAAATTCTTCAAGGATCCTGGTATCTGAATGGATCCCTGAACATGGGATGATCCTGGAACAAAGGAGGATCCTTGAACCTGGGATGATCCTGGAACGAAGGAGGATCCTTGAACCTGGGATAATCCTGGAACGAAGGAGGATCCTGAGTTCATGAAGGATCCCATATGCTGAGTATAGGATCCTGTCGGTTGGAAATATGATCCTGATGCCTGAGTCACTATTGCTGGGCCGAAATGCACTCCTCTTGATCCACCCATATGTTGAATGTCTGGGACCTCTGATGGCTGAGAAGTAATCATCGGAGTATCAAAATTAAAAGATTTGGGCATCAGTGGGGAATGATCCTCTGCCGTTTTCTTTTGCCTTTTGAGATCTCCGATTTCTTTGAGGATCCTGTCATTAGTTTCATCCTGCTGCTGCATACGATCCCTCATCTGCAAAATCAAAGTAAATATATCACTAGTACTGAGAGCAGAAGAAGTTAGAGCAGAAGATGAAGGTTTAGAGAAGATAGGAGTTGGTCTCTTCTCAGCATTTTTCTGAGATCCAGCTGGTGGTGGAGGCAAAGGTGGAATGCCATTAGATGAATTGACTGCAGACATCGCTGTGGAGGTATTCTTCAACGATGAAGCCATGCAACACTCCGGGATGATCACCAACAGAAAAACTTTCTTATGAATGAAGCACCAATTGCCCCACGGTGGGCGCCAAACTGTTTTGGTCAAAAATCACACAAGGATAATGCAACCAAACTCTTTGTAAACGGGGAATCATGCTTGGTATGATGAACAAAGATAAGGATCACTTAAATGAAAATTGCACAAGTGACACAAGGATTTATACGAGGAAAAAGCCCTTGATCAATGAATGATCTCCGGCATAAAAAACCTCGGGTGATGGAAACTACCGATCACCAAACTTCAATATAACAAACAATGTTTACAACTTCGGATGGTAACGAGCTAGGTATAAGGATCACTATAGTATCGTATGATAAAGCGTGTGAGAAATGTGCTGTCCCTTCCAAATGCTGAAAAATGCCCTTTATATAGGTGTGTGTGGTCGTATTTTAGGCAAATCACCTAACTACTAGCTCGTTACCCCTTTAGGAATAGAAGTAAATTTAGCCTAACTAATTGCCCGTAAATTGTGCTAAGTTTCCATATTCTTCATAACGTCTATTCTTGGTTATGCATGTGCGAAATCACCGTGACAGATTCCTTGATAACGTTGCTAAGACCAGATCCAACTCGTAATTCCTGCAAAACAATATTAAATTCAAAGAGAGTAATCGTTAGTATGAGGATCCTTAGGATGATCCATGATCCTGATCCTGAAGCTCTTCTGAGGATCACTATCTGCCAAAGAAACAAGGATCACTTGTTAGGATATTATGTAAGGATCACAGGTCATTAAAATCCTGCCCTAACAATAACAAGCTTGTTACAAGGTCACTAAAGTGTAATGTGTATGAAATCGCCAAATGAACTGTTGAGAGCTATTCAGAGCTGTTTCGAGAGTGTGTGTTTGCTAAAATCGCCAAGTGTTCTAACTCAAGCTTGGTATCCCCTTTTAAAAT
Source organism: Helianthus annuus (assembly GCF_002127325.2). Classification (NCBI taxonomy): domain Eukaryota; kingdom Viridiplantae; phylum Streptophyta; class Magnoliopsida; order Asterales; family Asteraceae; genus Helianthus; species Helianthus annuus. Next base: position 90,693,200 of record NC_035443.2, read on the forward strand.
TAGAAATAACTAAAACAACTAATTATCCGCTAAATGTGCAAGCTTCCCACGATCTCCATAACATTCACAAAGCCATACACGTGCAGAATATTGAGGGCATATTCCCCAAGAATATCGGCAAGACCAATTCCAAGGCGTATACTCCTGCAAAACAAACTTAAACATAATGAAGGCAATAGTTAGTATAAGGATAACAACAAGGATCCTGAATCCTGATCCTGCAATGTCTTCTGAGGATCCTTAATTCAAACAGAATTGAGGATCCGTGATCCTGGCAGTACTTGAGGATCCGAGATCCTTAGGATTGGAAAATCCTCCCCTAACACCTAGGTTCATACTTAATGTCATAACCACTAAGCTTGACTGCCCATTTTGCCATCCTTCCTGACATTTCAGGTTTCTTGAGAACATTCTTGATAGGAAAGTTAGTTTTAACAACAATAGGATGAGTTTCAAAATAATGTCTGAGTTTAGTAGATGCCATGATTAAAGCAAGAATAAGTTTCTCTAAGTGAGAATACCTGGACTCAGCATCAAGTAGACTTTTACTTACATAGTATACTGGATGTTGAGAGCCTTCATGATCCTTAACTAGGACCGCACTTACTGCCTTAGTAGAAACAACCAGATATAAGGATAATGTTTCCCCATTTTCTAGTTTCATTAGAGCTGGTGCTGAGGATAGGTAATCCTTGAGGGCTTTGAGGGCATTCTCATGCTTTTCAATCCATTCAAACTTTTTATTCTTCCTCAGGATATCGTAGAATTCTTTACACTTTTCTGAGGACTTTGAGATGAATCTGTTCAAGGCTGTGATTCTTCCTGTCAATCTTTGCACATCGTTAGCATTGCTAGGAGACTTGATGTTCACAATGGCCTTGATTTATTCTGGACTTGCCTCTATTCCTCTATTTATCACCATGTATCCTAAAAATTTACCAGCTTTAACTCCAAAATGGCATTTGGAAGAATTCAATTTCATATTGTATCTGTCAAGGATATCGAATGCTTCTTCCAAATCCTTCAGGTGATCCTCAGCTCTTTTGGACTTAACCACCATATCGTCTATGTAGACTTCCATTGTGTGTCTAATCTGCTCTTTGAACATCATATTCACTAGCCTTTGTAATTGGCACCTGCATTTCTTAATCCAAAGGGCATAGCAATATAGCAATATATACTAGTGGAAGTCATGAAGGCTGTATCCTCTTGGTCAGATGGTTCCATCTGAATTTGTTGAAATCCAGATGAAGCATCCATAAAAGTTAACAACTCATGACCCGACGTAGCATCCACCATGGAATCAATGTGGGGTAAAGGGAAAGGATCCTTAGGACATGCTTTGTTTAAGTCAGTAAAATCAATGCACACCCTCCACTTTCCATTCTCTTTCTGAACAACTACCACATTGGCTAGCCATCTTGGATACTTTACCTCTCTGATCATACCTGCCTTGAGCAATTTGTCTACCTCTTCTTGGATAATGGCATTGCTTTCTGGTGCAAATTTCCTCCTTTTCTGGTGTATTGGCTTGAAAGACCTATCAATACCAAGTTTGTGAGTAATAACATCCTTAGATATACCTGTCATGTCTTCATGTTTCCAAGCAAAGGTAGTTTTTCTTCTTTTCTAGAAGGATATTAAATCCTGCTCAACACTGTCAAGGATCCCGGATCCTATAAAAATTTTGGATTCAGGATCCTCAGGGTTCAACAGAATATCCTTGACGTCTTGCTCTCTTGCCTCCATGACGTCCCTTGGAGGATTCTTTAATTGCTATGATTCCCTAGGATTTAAGGCTGGTTTCATTGAAGAAGTGTAGCAGTTTTTGGCTTCTTGCTGATCACTTTCAATCTTCACCACACCCCATGGAGTAGGGAGCTTCACACATTGATGATATGTTGAGGGGACTGCTTTCATATCGTGTATCCATGGCCTGCCAAGGATAACATTACAGCAAGATAAGCAATCAATAACACATAATTTTTGAACAGAATTCACTCCCTCTATATAAATAGGAAGTTTGATGCCCCCCAATGTTTTCTTTGTCTCTCCACTGAATCCCACAATGACAGATGATCTTGGGACAATATCAGATTCAGGGATGTTCATTCTTTTGAGGACATCCAACTGGATTATGTTCACCGAGCTTCCCTCGTCAATGAGAATCCTACGAACAAAGTGGTTAGAGATAAATAATGTAGTAACTAAACCGTCATGATGAGGATCCTGTATGTCTACACGGTCATCCTCATCAAAGAATATGACTTTCTCCTGGGTAAGAATGGAAGTTCGAACAGGTCTGTCCCCATTCTCCATCTTTGTCTCCTTTGCATGTCTCTTAGCTTCTGAGAATGAAGTCCCACAGATATCAGAACCTCCGGAGATGAAGTGGATGATTTGAGCATTAGCTTGTGGAGGAGAAGCTTTTTCAGAAACTTTCTCAGAATCCTGAATCCTTGAGTTTTTTTCTTCCAAACAACTCCTTCAAGTATCCTTTGCTCAAAAGATAACCAATCTCCTTCCTTAACGCTATGCACTCATCAGTGAGACAACCAAAGTCCTCATGATAAGCACACCACTTTGATTTGTCTTTGGTAGCAGCTGGCTTGTCACTTTTCCTTGGCCATCTAGCTTTGTCACCTAAGTTTTGCATAGTAAGGATTAGTTCACTATTATCAGCAGCAAAACAATATTCAGAGATAGGAGGATAATCCTCATCGTCTTCCTCTTGTTCCACAACATGCACATTTTGGTTGTCAGGTTTAGTGTACGACTTGGATCTGTTATTCTTGAAATAGGATCCTTGTTTGTCTTGCTTTGAGGATCCTGACAACCTCTCCTCGATCCTTTTGTCATCCTCTAAACGGATGAACTTAAGGGCCCTGTTCCTTACCTCATCTAGGTTCATGCAAGGTGTCATAACAAGATCATCATAGAATTGAGAATCTTTTAGTAAACCATTTTAAAAGCTTCAACAGCAGTAGCAATATCTAATTTAGGGATTTCTAAGGATTCTCTACTAAATTTAGTTATATAGTCCCTTAATGATTCATTATGACCTTGGGTGATCCTATATAAATCACTAGTCAACCGTTCAAATCTCCTACTACACGAAAATTGATTATTGAACAAGTTAACTAAATTAGAAAATGAAGTAATTGAATAAGGAGGAAGACTTAGCAGCCATTTCAAAGCTGATCCAGTCAATCTGGATCTGAAACCCTTGCAAAGACAGGCTTTCTTTAACCTTTCTTGAATGGGTTTGATCTACATTCTTTCCCTGTATTATGCCACATGTTCTTCTGGATCGGTGGTACCGTCATACAGCTTCATATTAGGTGTTTGGAACCGTTTTGGTATCTCAGCATTACATATGGGCGGTGCAAAGCGAGACACCTTGTGACTTCCATCCGGGATCTCAGGAATGGGTTTAACCACTCCCGGGACACTGGATATCATATCCTTGAGCTTTTGCAACTCCTTAGCCATGGCCTGATTGATTCCTGGTTCCTGCATAAGACCATGATTAGTACCATAAGATGTATTGAAAGTGTTACCTCCTGACTGGTTTGGGATTGGAATCCCAGAACTGTATCCAAAATGAGGCAGCCCTGGTGTAAGAGTGAGACCAGATGAAGCAATAGTCTGCATGGGAATGAAGTCTCCCACATGAATCTCAGAACTTCTGGGTTGTTGACTCCCCGAGGATCCTTGATCTTGGAAGATGTTGGATCCAGGATACATCGGTCCTGAAGGTCTTGGAGGATATTCCATGGATCCTTGATGTTGTGATGAGGATCCTTGATGCTGAGGGTAGGATCCTTGAGCTGAAAGCGTCCCATATATCCTCCCGAACTAAAGAAGGATCCTTGATGCTGAAAAGAGGATCCTTGAGGCTGGAAGTAGGATCCTTGAGCCTGCGTCATAGCTGATGATCCATACTGCATACTTGATGATTCTCCTTGATGCTAGATCCTCCCGAACTAAAGAAGGATCCTTGATGCTGAAAAGAGGATCCTTGAGGCTGGAAGTAGGATCCTTGAGCCTGCGTCATAGCTGATGATCCACACTGCATACTTGATGATCCTCCTTGATGCTGGACGCCTGATGCTTTGGAATGCTGGATGGTTGTCGGTGGAATAGCGAAATCCAACGACCTAGGCATCAATAAGGAGTGACCCTCCGCTGACTTCTTCAAGTTCTTGATTTCAACAATCTCACGAAGGATCCTGCCATTAGTTTCATCCTGCTGTTGCATGTATCCTCTCATCTTCAAAATCAAAGAGTAAAGATCACTGTTAGCAGGTGTAGAGGAAGAAACATCAGTAGTTGCTTTTGTGAAAACAGGGGTTGGCTTCTTCGTAGCATTCTCAGCATTCTTCTGAGATACAGAGGGAGCAGGAGGCAACGGTGGAATGCCCTGTTATAAAGTGATCGCCGGCATGGAGCTTGAAGAAGTTTTTCTCTAAGAAGCCATATGGTTGAAGGTAATGAACAAGAATGAATGAAATGAACAAGTTTTTAAGAGTTGAAGCACCAATTGCCCCATGGTGGGCGCCAAACAGTTTTGGTCAAAAATCACAACAAGGATAATGTAACCAAATCTGATTTTTGTGAGGTTAAGTGCTTGGTTTGATGAACAAGTGTATGATCAAATATCAAACGAAAATGACAATGAACACGAGGATTTATACGAGGAAAAAGCCCTTGATCAATGTATGATCTCCGGCATAAAAAACCTCGGATAGTGAAAACTATCACTATCAACTATACTGAACAAAAAAGGTTACACCTTTGGAAGTTAACAAGCTCGATACAATGAAATGCTAGTGTGTAAGTGTGTGTTCGCCAATGTAGATCAAAGAGTTCGAATGCAAGCAGTTGTGTTTCTAAAAAAACATCTTGTTTGTTTTGGTCAAAAATCACACAAGGATAATGCAACCAAACTCTTTGTAAACGGGGAATGATGCTTGGTATGATGAACAAAGATAAGGATCACTTAAATGAAAATTGCACAAGTGACACAAGGATTTATACGAGGAAAAAGCCCTTGATCAATGAATGATCTCCGGCATAAAAAACCTTGGGTGATGGAAACTACCGATCACCAAACTTCAATATAACAAACAATGTTTACAACTTCGGATGGTAACGAGCTAGGTACAAGGATCACTATAGTATCGTATGCTAAAGCATGTGAGAAATGTGTTGTGTCTTCTGAATGCTCGAGAGTGCAATTTATATAAGCGTGTGTGGTTGTATTTTAGGTAAATCTCCTAACTACTAGCTCGTTACCCCTTTAGAAATAGAAGTAAATTTAGCCTAACTAATTGCCCTTAAATTGTGCTAGGTTTCCATATTCTCCATAACGTCCATCTTTGATTGTGCTAGTGCGAAATTAGTGTGACAGATTCCTTGTTAACGTTGCTAAGACCAGGTCCAACTCGTAATTCCTGCAAAACATCATTAAATTCAAAAAGAACAATCGTTAGTATGAGGATCCTTAGGATGATCCGTGATCCTGATCTTGGAGCTCTTCTGAGGATCACTATCTGCCAAGGAAACAAGGATCACTTGTTAGGATATCATGTAAGGATCATAGGTCATAAAAATCCTGCCCTAACAATTGCCCCCAAAATATAAGGAGTATTTATGTTATATAAACGAGTTATATTTTGCTGGTCTTATCTATAACTAACTCAACAGATATATAGCCGTTAAGAATGAACTAACCGTTGCGATCTGACGTCATGGAGGTGACAGCCCTGCACAATCATGATTATAAATAGAGACAGGGATAGAATCGTTTGCATTTAAATTCAAGAACTCTTCCCTTTATAACCGCGACCAGAGGATTGAACAGGTATTCCCCTTCACCTTCTCTCTTGCTTGCTCTGTTTTTCTTATTTCGTTCAATATGTTGCTCCGGAACTCTCCCAACAAGGATCCTAAGAATAACAGCCCCTTGAAGGGTCAAGGGATCATCAAGGATTCCCCCACCGAGAGGTGTTGTTTTACTGATTCTCAAATTGACAAAATCCGTCATTGTTTCCCAGCGAACACCCTCTTTAAATCTTTTAGCCCTACCGCTCTGAGCGATTACATCTCTGAGACTTGGGTTGCTTTCCCGGTCACTCCTTTCATGATAGGATACTCGTATCCTTTCCCTCAGTTCACAGAGTCCTTTTTCTCTCTTACCGGCATCTGCTATATCCAGGCTATGCCGATGATTTGGAGGGTTTTATACACCCTTGAAAGGATCATCGAACAAGAAGGAATTGATCTGGGTATGGCGGAGCTGGCTGAGATGTTTGATCTCACAACTTTTGGATCCCACCAATACTTGTTCAAACGAAAGGCTGGAGAAGAGCACCCTGTTCTCAAAGTTACCAAAAATGACATGAACTGGAAGCGGCGGTTCTTTTTTGTAAGGAGAGATACTATCCCTGATGGGAAGGATTTGCCCAAGAAATGGGTTACCCATGGTAGGATAGAGGATCCTGGAAGGATCACCGTAGAACTTATCCTTTAGCATTAGGATCACTGACATTCTTTTGTTTCCTTATTGTGCAGCTATATCCGTCTCTCATCTTTAGTTGACTCCTGCTGCAAAAGAGAGACTCTTGGCCTTTAGGAAGCTTGATCCTGAAATAAGAACTTTCCAGGTCACCACCCAGGATTCTCAGGAAGTATCCTCTGCTTCTGTCACAATGTCAAGTAAGTATCCTCTTTTAAGGAGTGTTTATATAATGAGAGTCAAATAAAATTAAGATACTTATCTTGTTTTGGTTGTGCAGGCGCTGGAAAATCCTCTAAGTCTGCTTCGAAGTTCGGCATTGATGATCTTACTAATGTTAAATCCGCAAGGAAGAAGACTCCTGCTGCTAGCCCAACTGCTTCAGCCCCTAAAGCACCTATCAGGGGAAAAGGAAGCAAGAAGAGGAAGGCTTCTGAGGATTTGCAAGGTCTGCCCCTGCTCCGCCAACAGTGTCTGGATTACATCAACGAGGTAAGGATCACTGTCCTGCTTGTGCATCCTGTTAGTCTAAGGATCACTTGATTTCTGAGGTCATTCCTTGTCTTCCTTGCAGAAATTTGCTGAGGTGGAGACATATGTTGGCCATGTTGAGGATCAGGATCGCCAGATTGCTGACCTCCAACAGGTTGGGGTGTTGAAGGATCTCAAGATAGCCGATCTTCAGAAGGAGCTCCAGGCCACCAAGAATGATGCTGCCAAGATGCTGATCAACTTTGACTATGAGAAGCATGAGATCACCCAGGATGCCAAGGTCTCTGCCGCGATAACTATGTACAAGATCCAGCTGCAAATGGCCATGGAAGCTCAGGATCCTGCTTTTGACAAGAGCACCTGGGATGTCGAAGGCTGGAAGGCTAGGCTGGCTGAACTGGAGGATGATGAGGAGGCTGAGGAGATCCCGATGCTTGAGGGTGGAGACATTGGCAAGGATCATGGTGGAGAGGCAAGTGGAGCCGGTGGTGATGGTGCAGCGAAGGATTGAGCTGCAGGATTGGGCAATGATGGAAATTTCGAGACTTAGCCGGAGCCCAATTTTTTTTTTGTTTGGTGGTTGTGATGTTTTAAAACGATTATGGTCTGTATTTGAACAATAGGTTTAGGGTTGAGGATCTAGGATCCTGTGAACAATAGGTAGGATTACAAATGGTGGAGGGATCCTCTGTTTGGGGGATGAAGCCATTGTGATCCTGCCGCCTTTAATTTCCTGCACCTGCTATGACCGTATGAACAATGGACACCCGTTGCCAACCCATGTGGAAGGGCCACGTTTTGCTGGTAGAAACGTGGGTTGGCAATTTTGACAACTTTTGATGGTTTCAACTTTTGTTAATAAAATAATTCTAATCTTTTTGGCTTATCTTGTGTTGTTATCCTTGTTTATCCTTTTAATTTTCAATTGTTTTGATATATATTTGTCTGAGTAAGAAAAGTTAAGCAAATTATGCTTAAGAAATTTAGGATATGGTCCAGGATCAAATATCCTATAGTCGAAAACTTCCAAAAAGTAGTTAATTTTAAGGATCATAGGTTCAGTTGTCAAAGTGTAAGGGTTATTCAAAATAATGAATGTAATCAAAACAGTTAAGGATCATACCTGAGAATCCAAGTTAGGATCCTAACCTTTAACCAGGATAACCATAAGAAAAACTTTAATGGATAATAAGGATTGAGGATCCTTAATTGTTTAACTTCGAAAACCTGAAAACAGAATATAACTTGGGACTAAGCCAATATAAGAGATAAGTTAGTAACTGGGGACAAGCCCCAAGGATAACTGGGGACAAGCCCAAGGATAACTGAGGACAAGCCCAAGGATAACTGGGGACAAGCCCAAGGATCGTGTGTAAACTGGAGTATGGCCCTCACTGGCGACTATCCAAACTTAGTGACATGAAAATGCCAAAACCTTAGCTAACGTGAAAATGTTAGAAACCTTAGGAACGGATGTATGGTACGTCTACCATTATACGTAGGATCCTAGGTATAGCAAGTACGATGGAATTATCAGCCCCTAAAGCGAGTACTGGTCCCAAAGACGTGAACTATACCTGGATCATCGTGCGCTACAGGCGAAACTAGGGACAAGCCCAAGGATAACTGGGGACAAGCCCAAATAACTGGGGTTGAACCCAAGGATCTGAGTTGCTTCTGAAGATTGTCGACAATATGCTAAGGATACCTGGACTATCAGAACTCAAAATCTCGTGAGAGAAGGATGAAGGATACATGATCCTTATCCTTAATTAAGAAAATATGTAAACAAGAGTTCGAGCTTAGGACATTACCAGAGTAAGGATCATTGATGCTTCAGGGATCCTTGAAGGATACTTCCAATGTAAGGATCATATATGCCAGAAGGATCCTGCTCACATGAAATATTTCTTCAAGTGGATAGCATTCCAGGCTCTTGATAACAGATTACCTTCCATGGTAAGCAATCTATATGCCCCCTTTCTTGCTTCGGCTTCGATCAAATAAGGGCCTTCCCATTTTGGTGCCAATTTCCCATCAGCAGGATTGGTGGTATTTTGGAATGCTTTTCTCAATACCATATCCCCAACTTGGAATTTCCTTATCCTGACATTTTTGTTGTAAGCACCAGCCATTCTTTGTTGGTAGCTAGCCATCCTTATCCTAGCCAGATCCCTGATTTCCTCAATAGTATCCAAGTCTTGAGCCAGGTTTGCATCATTCTCCTCAGGATCACGGGTACTTGTTCTAGCAGTTGGAACCACCATTTCTGTTGGGATCACTGATTCTGCCCCAAATACCAAAGAGAAGGGTGTTTGACCAGTAGCATTCTTGGGAGTTGTCCTATCAGCCCCAAGCACATAAGGCAATTCCTCTGCCCATTTCCCCTTCTTGGATCCAAGTTTCTTCTTCAGATTGTTGATGATGATCTTGTTGGATGATTCTGCTTGACCATTGGCCTGTGGGTGGACTGGTGTTGATGTTATCATCTTAATCCCCCAGCTGTCACAAAAGTTAGTAGTCCTGCTCCCAATAAATTGGGAACCATTATCACATACAATTTCGGAAGGAATGCCAAATCTATTTATAATTGTTTTGGTTAAAAATCACACAAGGATTATGTTTTGGTCAAAAATCACACAAGGATAATGTAACCAAACTTTATGTAAACAGGGTATGATGCTTGGTTAATTATAAAAGTAAAGGATCACTTTTATGAGAAATATGCAAAGACACAATGATTTATACGAGGAAAAAGCCCTTGATCAATGTATGATCTCCGGCATAAAAAACCTCGGGTGATGGCAACTACCGATCACCAACTTCAATATAAGAAAAATATAGTTACAACTTCGGATGATAATGAGCTGAGTACAAGGATCACTATAGTTTCGAGTGTCTAAGCGTGTGAGAATTGTGTTGTGTGTCGTCGTGTGTTCTTCCAAATGAGGAAGAGTGGTATTTATACAAGTGTAGGTGACCTATTTTAGGTAAAAAGACTAATAATCAGCTCATTACCCCTTTAGAAACAAAAACAATCTAGCCTAAATTGCCGCCCTTAAATCAAGCTAAGTTTCCATATCCTTTGCAACGTCTATCTCTGATTTAGCTCGTGCTATAATTGTGAAGACGCGTCCCTTGATTATGATGCTAAGAGCGTATCCTGCTAGATGTTCCTGCAAAATATCATTGTATTAAACGAAGGTAACTGTTAGCATGAGGATCCTGTAATGGTCCATGATCCTGATCCTGAAGTCCTCCTGAGGATCACTGTCTGCCAAAGAAACAAGGATCACTGGTTAGGATCACGTGTAAGGATCACGTATAATAATAATCCAGCCCTAACAATTGCCCCCAAAATATAAGGAGTTTATTGTAAATTAACGAGTTGTATTTTGTTTTGATCTTATCTTCAACGGACTACTCGGATAACTAGCCGTTATAAGCGGACTAGCCGTTGTGATCATTACGTCACTGAAGTGACATCCCTGCAAATCATGATTATAAATAGGAGATAGGGTTGGGATCGATCCTCATTTAAATTCAAGATATCTTCCCTTTATAATCTCCATCGAAGGTTGATCAGGTACTCTCTTCCCTTCTCTTTTCTTTCTTTCTTCTATTGCTCTGTTTTCTACTCCCCTGTTTCTATTCTCCCATAAGGATGTTGCTCCGAAATTCTCCTCACAAGGATCACAGGAAGAGTAGTCCGTTAAAAGGCCAAGGGATCATCAAGGATTCTCCTACCGAGAGATGCTGTTATACCGACGCTCTCATTGATAGGATCCGTCACTGTTTTCCGGCGGATACCGTTTTTAAATCTTTTTCTCCTACCGCTCTAAGTGATTTTATCTCCGACACCTGGGTGGCTTTCCCTGCAACTCCGTTCACCATAGGGTATTCGTATCCTTTTCCAGACTTCACCCAATCTTTCTTTTCCTTAACCGGCATTTCTTACATCCAAGCTATGCCGATGATCTGGAGGGTTCTGTATACCTTCGAGAGGATCATCGAGCAGAAAGGGATTGACCTGGGAATGGCGGAGTTGGCCGAGCTTTATGATCTTACCACGTTTGGTTCTCATCGATACTTGCTGAAACGGAAAGCCGGGGAGGATCACCCTGTTTTCAAGGTTACAAAAAATGATACAAACTGGAAGCGACGCTTCTTTTTTGTCAGAAGGGATACCATCCCTCACGGGAAGGATCTGCCCAAGGAGTGGGCCACTCATGGTAGGATAGAGGATCCTGGAAGGATCACCATCAGACTTGTCTCTTATGATGAGGATCACTAATGTCTTTTTTATCTCTTGTGCAGCTATTTCCGTTGCTCATCTTAAATTGACCCCTGCTGCAAGAGAAAGAGTTTTAGCTTTTAAAAGGCTTAATCCTGAGGTCAGAAGTTTCCAAGTCACCGTCCAAGATTCACAAGAAGTATCCTCCGCATCTGCCACTATGTCAAGTAAGTATCCTTATAAAAAAGTAGGTTATATGTAAGAGTGTTTAATTAGTAAGGGAACTTATCTTGTTTTTTGATTGTGTAGGTGCTGGAAAATCTGCTAAGTCCGCCAAGTCTGCCTCCAAGTTTGGGATAGATGATCTTGCCAACGTCAAGTCTTCGAGGAGGAAGGCTCCTGCTGCTAGTCCTTCAGTTTCAGCCCCTAAAGCACCTATCCGGGGTAAGGGGAAAAAGAGGAAAACTTCTGAGGATCTCCAAGGATTTCCCCTCCTCCGTCAGCAATTCCTTGATTATTTCGACGAGGTTAGGATCACTGCCCTTGTTGGTTATCCTGACAAGTCTGAGGATCACCTATGTCTGATGTTGTTTTTCTGTTTTTCTTGTAGAAATTCACCGAAATGGAGACTTATGTTAACCAAGTTGAAGATCAAGATCGTCAAATTGCCGACCTCCAACAGATGGGTGTGCTGAAGGATCTCAAGATTGCTGATCTTGAGAAGGAGATCCGGGCTATTAAGGATGAGGCTGTCAAAGCATTGATCAACTTTGACTATGAGAAGCATGACATCACTCAGGATGCTAAAGTCTCTGCCACGATAGCTATGTATAAGATACAACTGCAGATGGCTACGGAGGCTCAGGATCCTTCCTTTGATAAGAGCACATGGGATGTTGAAGGTTGGAAGCCAAGGCTGGCGGAATTGGAGGACGAGGATGAAGCCGAGGATATCCCAATGCTGGAGGGTGGTGATGCTTGTTAGGGCTGGATTTTTACTATGAATGATCCTTATACGTGATCCTAACCAGTGATCCTTATTTCTTTGGCAGGCAGTGATCCTCAGCCGGACCTCAGGATCAGGATCATGGGACATTGAGGTGATCCTTATACTAACGGTCACTTTCGATTACTACAATATTATTTTGCAGGAACATCTAGCAGGATATGCCCTACATATCATGATCCAGGGACGCGCTTTTACAAATATGGCAAGAGCTGAATTGAAGATGAACGTTGTGCCGGATATGGAAACTAGGCTTGATTCATGGGCAACAATTTAGGCTAGATTATCTTTATTTCTAAAGGGGTAATGAGCTGATTAGTGGTCTATCTACCTAAAATAAGTTACCTACACATGTATAAATACCACTCTTCCTCATTCGGAAGAACACACACGACATACGACACAACTCTCGAACACCTAGACACTCAGTGATCCTTGTACTCAGCTCATTATCATCCGAAGTTGTAACTACATTTTTATTATATGGAAGTTGGTGATCGGTAGTTGCCATCACCCGAGGTTTTTTATGCCGGAGATCATACATTGATCAAGGGCTTTTTCCTCGTATAAATCATTGTGTCTTTGCATCTTCATCACAGAAGTGATCCTTTACTTTCATAATTAACCAAGCATCATACCCCGTTTTCATAAAGTTTGGTTACATTATCCTTGTGTGATTTTTGACCAAAACAGTTTGGCGCCCACCGTGGGGCAATTGGTGCTTCATTCATAAGAAAATCTTTTGTTCGAAATCATTTCAAAGAATTACATGGCTTCATCATTGAAGAACACGTCCACGGCGATGTCTGCGGTCACCTCATCACAGATCACCTTGCCTCCTCCACCGGCAGGATCTCAGAAAAATACTGAGAAGAGATCAACTCCCACTTTCTCTAAACCTCTATCTTCTTCTGCTATGAATTCTTCTATTCCAGTACTAGTGATGTATTTGCTTTAATTTTGCAGATGAAGGATCGTATGCAGCGGCAAGATGAAACCAACGAAAGGATCCTCAGGGAAATTGGAGATCTCAAAAGACAAAAGAAAGCGGCAGAGGATCATTCTCCACTGATGCCCAAATCCTTGAGCTTCGATACTCCAATAATCACTTCCCAGCCATCAGGGATCCCGGACGTACAAATCATAGGGGAGTCAAGAGGATCACGTTTCAACTCGGCAGCAATGACTCAGACATCAGATTCACATTTTCAGCCAATAGGATCCTATCCTCAGTACATGGGATCCTTCATGAATCCGGGAGCCTATCCGGAGGCACAGCAGTTTCAAGGATCCTACTTTATTCCAGGATCATTCCAGGGCCAAGGATCCTCCTTTGTTCCAGGATCATCCCAGGTTCAAGGATCCTCCTTCGTTCCAGGATCATCCCAGATACCAGGATCCTTACAGATGCCAGGATCCCTAAAAAGTTTGCAAACAGGGAGTCTAGATGTCCATCAAGGGGACTTCATTCCAATGCAGACCATTGCTTCCACTGGTCCCTCCGTTGTCCCAGAATCCCAGCAATGTGGATTCCCTAACCTGAACCCAATGGGAGGTAACACTTTAAATAATTATCCTACTACTAACCTTGGATTTATGCAGGATACAGGTACCAATCATGTTATGGCCAGGGAACTACAGAAACTAAAGGACATGATCTCAAGTGTTCCAGGGGTAGTCAAGCCTATCCCAGAGATTGCAGATGGAAGCCACAAGGTATCTCGCTTTGCACCACCAATTTGTGATGCAGAGGTACCCAAAAGGTTCCATATCCCTACCATGAAGCTGTATGATGGCACAACGGATCCAGAGGAGCATATAGCACAATACAGGGAAAGAATGGAAATCAATCCTATCCCAGAAAAGTTGAAGGAAGCATGCCTATGTAAAGGATTTGGATCCACTCTAACTGGATCAGCTCTTAAGTGGCTGCTAAGTCTTCCCCCTTACTCTATTACTTCATTTGCTAATTTAGTTAATTTATTCAATAACCAATTCTCTTGTAGTAGAAAATTTGAAAAATTAACTAGCGATTTATACAGGATAACTCAAAATCATAATGAATCATTAAGGGATTATATAACTAAATTTAGTAAAGAATCCTTGGATATTCCCAACTTGGATATGGCTACGGCTGTTGAAGCCTTCAAAATGGGACTTCTTAAGGATTCATTATTCTATGATGATCTTGTTATGACACCTTGCAGGAATCTAGATGAAGTAAGAACCCGAGCACTCAGGTTTATCCGGCTAGAGGATGACAAGAGGATCCAGGAGAGACAAGTAGGATCCTCAAAACAAGATAAGCAAGGATCCTCCTTCAAAAACAACAAGTTCAAATCCTACCATAGAAACGAGAACAAGAACGTGCATGCTGTCGACCAAGAAGAGGATGATGAAGAATATCCTCCAATCTCAGAATATTGTTTTTCCGTTGATAATCATGAACTAATCCTTGCAATGCAGAATCTAGGTGAAAAGGCTAGGTGGCCCAGGAAGAATGATAAACCATCCGGGACTAGAGACAAGTCCAAATGGTGTGCATACCATGAGGATTTCGGCCATCTGACTGAAGATTGCATAGCCTTAAGAAAGGAAATTGGATACCTGTTAAGCAAGGGGCATCTAAAAGAATTACTGGGGAGAAAAAAGCAAAGGACCCAGGATCCTGAAAGGATCCCCGAAAAAGCCCCAGCACCTCCGGCAAATGCACAAGTGATCAACTTTATATCCGGAGGATCAGACATCTGTGGTACATCCTTCTCAGCGGCCAAAAGATATGCAAAAGAATCAAAAATGGATAATGGAGAAAGGCCTATTAGAACCTCAAGCGTCTCAGAAGGGAAGATGATAACATTTGATGAGGATGATCACGTTAATGTTCAGGATCCTCACCACGATAGTTTAGTTATCACTCTCTTTATCTCTAACCATTTTGTCCGTAGGATCCTTATTGACGGAGGGAGCTCAGTGAACATTATCCAGCTTGATGTCTTGAAGAAGATGGGAATCCCAGAATCAGACATCACACCAAGATCCTCCGTGCTTGTAGGATTCAGTGGAGAAACGAAGAAAACTCTGGGGGACATCAAACTCCCAATCTACGTGGAAGGATTACATAATTACCAAAAATTTTGTGTTATTTACTGTTTATCTTGTTGCAACGTTATCCTTGGCAGGCCTTGGATACATGACATGAAAGCAGTTCCATCTACCTACCATCAATGTGTGAAGCTCCCCAGCCCATGGGGGATAATTAAGATCGACAGTGACCAGCAAGAGGCTAAGGATTGCTATACCTCATCCATGAAGCCAACCTCGAAGCCAAGGGAGCAATAGCAATTACAGTATCCTCCGAGGAACGTCTTGGAGGCGAGGGAACAAGATGTAGATGAAATCCTCTTGGATCCTAGTGATCCTGAATCAAAAATCTATATCGGATCAGGGATCCTTAGCAAAATGAAAGAAGATATGATATCCTTCCTCAAAAGAAGAAAATCTACCTTTGCTTGGAAGCATGAAGATATGACAGGTATATCTAAGAATATTATCACTCACAAACTTGGCATTGACAGGTCTATCAAGCCAATCCATCAAAAAAGGAGGAAGTTTGCACCAGAAAGGAATGCCATTATCCAAGAAGAAGTAGAAAGGCTACTTCGAGCAGGTATGATCAGAGAGGTAAAGTATCCAAAATGGTTAGCCAATGTGGTTGTTGTCCAAAAGAAAAACGGAAAGTGGAGGGTATGTGTCGATTTCACTGATTTGAATAAGGCATGTCCCAAGGATCCTTTCCCATTACCCCACATTGACTCCATGGTGGATGCAACAGCGGGGCATGAACTGTTGACCTTTATGGATGCATCATCTGGGTTCCAACAAATCCAGATGGAACCATCTGACCAAGAGGATACAGCCTTTATGACCCCAACCGGTTTATATTGTTATATTGCCATGCCTTTTGGACTAAGAAATGCAGGTGCAACATATCAAAGACTGGTAAATATGATGTTCGAGGATCAAATTGGAAAAACTATGGAGGTGTACATAGATGATATGGTGGTCAAATCAAAAAAAGCTGAGGATCACCTAAAGGACTTAGAAGAAGCATTCGATATCCTTGATCAGTACAACATGAAACTTAATCCTTCAAAATGCCATTTTGGTGTTAAGGCAGGAAAGTTCTTAGGATACATGGTAACCCAGAGGGGCATTGAAGCAAGCCCGGAACAAATCAAAGCATTAATAAATATCAAATCTCCTGCCAATGCCAAGGATGTCCAAAGACTAACAGGCAGGATAGCAGCTTTGAACAGGTTCATATCGAAATCCTCAGAAAAATGTAAAGAATTCTACGATATCCTAAGGAAGAATAAGAAGTTTGAATGGACTGAGAAACATGAGAACGCTCTACAAGCCCTCAAAGAATATATGTCCTCAGCACCAGCACTAGCAAAACCGGAAAAAGGAGATGTGTTATCCTTGTACCTGGCGGTATCCTCAACCGCTGTAAGTGCAGTCCTTGTCAAGGATCATGTAGGTACACAATATCCTATCTACTATGTAAGTAAAAGTTTACTTGATGCCGAATCCAGGTACTCACACCTCGAAAAACTTATCCTTGCATTAATCATGGCATCCACTAAGTTAAGGCATTATTTTGAAACCCATACTATTATTGTTAAAACTAATTTTCCAATTAAGAATGTCCTCAGGAAACCAGATATGTCAGGGAGAATGGCTAAGTGGGCAGTAAAGCTTAGTGCCCATGATATAAGATACGAACCAAGAACAGCTATTAAATCTCAAGCACTAGCTGACTTTGTGGCTGATTTCAGTAGTGATCTACAAATAGAAGCAGAATTGGAGGTTCAGCAGCTGGATGAGACCAAGGATCCTTGGATACTACACACTGACGGATCCTCAAATATCAAAGGCACAGGGCTAGGGATCCTACTAAAATCGCCACAGGGGGACATAATACCCCACTCCATAGCCTGTGAATTCCAAGCAACTAACAATGAGGCTGAGTATGAAGCCTTAATTGCTGGCTTACAAATTGCTAAGGATATGGGGGTAAAGTATCTCAAAGTATATGTAGATTCATTATTGATCACTAATCACTTTAACGGATCCTATGCTGTTAAAGGTGAAAAACTAACAAAATATTTAGAGATAGTCAAAGAATTGGCACTCTCTTTTGTTTCTTTTAGCTTAACACAGGTACCAAGGGAGGATAACACGGAAGCTGATGCATTGGCCAACCTAGGATCATCCTTGAAGATTCCAGAAGATATAAGTATCCCTATCATCCATATCCTGGCTCCTGCTATTGAAAATCAGGTGGCCATGGAAATAGAAGAGGATACTGCAATGATCCCTAGTGAAGAAGCCCAATCTTATTCAGGATCATGGATCTCACCAATCATGAGATACTTGCAACATGGGGAGATTCCAACGGGAGAAAATCCTAGAGCTTTCAGGATTAAGGTATCTCAATTTGCAATCTTAAATAATGTGCTATATAAACGATCCCTTGCAGGACCATATTTAAGATGTATTGAAGATCCTGAAATTGAAGAAGTGTTGAGAGACTTCCACGAAGGAGATTGTGGAAACCACACTGGGGGCAGGGCATTATTCTCAAGGATCCTTAGAACAGGATACTACTGGCCAACCATGAAAAGGGATGCTATAGAGTATGCTAAGAAATGTGATCCTTGCCAAAGACATAGCAATATCCTTCACCAACCCGCTGAATTACTACACCCCATACCATCCTCTTGGCCATTCATGAGATGGGGAATGGATATAGTTGGCAAGCTTCCTAAAGCACCTGGTGGAAAAGTATTTATGCTTGCCATGACTGACTATTTTTCCAAGTGGATAGAAGCTGAAGCCTTTGCTCAAGTCAGAGAGAAGGAAGTTATATCCTTTATCAAAAGAAACATTATAACCAGATTTGGCATTCCCTCTGAAATTATATGTGATAATGGTTCTCAATTCATTGGAAGGAGAACCACTAACTTTTGTGACAGTTGGGGAATCAAGATGATAACATCAACACCAGTTCATCCACAAGCCAATGGTCAAGCAGAATCATCCAATAAGATCATCATCAACAATCTGAAGAAAAAGCTAGGATCCAAGAAAGGGAAATGGGCAGAAGAATTGCCTTATGTGCTATGGGCTGATAGGACAACTCCCAAAAACGCCACTGGTCAAACACCTTTCTCTTTAGTATTTGGGGCAGAAGCAGTGATCCCAACAGAAATGGTGATCCCAACTGCTAGAACAAGTGCTCGTGATCCTGAAGAAAATGCTGCAACTCTAGCTCAGGATTTGGATACTATTGAGGAAATCAGGGATCTAGCCAGAATAAGGATGGCAAGCTACCAACAAAGAATGGCTGGTGCCTACAACAAAAATGTCAGGATAAGGAAGTTCCAAGTCGGAGATATGGTATTAAGAAAAGCATTTCAAAATACTATTAATCCTGCTGACGGGAAGCTAGCACCAAAATGGGAAGGTCCCTACTTAATTGAAGCCGAAGCAGGAAAGGGGGCATACAGGCTGCTAACCATGGAAGGGAACTTGTTGCCAAGAGCATGGAATGCTGTTCACTTAAAGAAATATTTCATGTGAACATGATCCTTCATGCATGTGATCCTTACGTTGGAGTATCCTTGAAGGATCCCGGTGCCATTGATGATCCTCATTCTGGTAATATGCTTATCCTAAAACTATTGCATTTTCTTACTTTTTGCCTAAGGATAAGGATCATGTATCCTTCATCCTCTACTCACAAACCATTTGAGTTATGATAGTTCAGGTATCTTCAGCAAATCGTCAAAGATCTCCAAAAGCACCACAGATCCTTGGGTACAACCCCAGTTATCCTTGGGATTATCCCCAGTTTCCGCCAGCAGCGCACGATGATCCTGATATAGTTCATGTCTTTGGGATCAGTACCCATTTTCGGGGCTGGCGACCTCATCGTACTGGCTATACTTGGGATCCTACGTATAATGGTGGACGCACCATACATCCGTTCCTAAGGTTTCTAACGTTTTCACGTTAGCTAAGGTTTTGACATTTTCATGTCACTAAGTTTGGATAGTTGCCAGAAAGGGCCATACTCCAGTTTACATACGATCCTTTGGGCTTGTCCCCAGTGATCCTCCGGGATCATTCTCAGTTATCCTATGGGCTTGTCCCCAGTGATCCTCCGGGATCATTCTCAGTTATCCTATGGGCTTGTCCCCAGTGATCCTCCGGGATCATTCTCAGTTATCCTATGGGCTTGTCCCCAGTGATCCTCCGGGATCATTCTCAGTTATCCTATGGGCTTGTCCCCAGTGATCCTCCGGGATCATTCTCAGTTATCCTATGGGCTTGTCCCCAGTGATCCTCCGGGATCATTCTCAGTTATCCTATGGGCTTGTCCCCAGTGATCCTTTGGGATTGTCCCCAGTTACCCTTTGGGCTTGTCCCCAGTTATCCTTTGGGCTTGTCCCTAGTTACTAACTTATCTTTTATATTGGCTTAGTCCCAAGTTATACTCCATTTTTCAGGTTTTCGAAGTTAAACAATTAAGGATCCTTAATCCTTATTGTTCATTAAGATTTTTACTTATGGTTATCCTGATTAAAGGTTAGGATCCTAACTTGGATCCTCAGGTATGATCCTTAACTATTTTTAATTTCATTATTCATTATCCTAACCAACCCTTATACTTTGACGACCAAACCTATGATCCTTGAACTAAAATACTTTGAATAATTTCAATATGAGGATATTTGATCTAGGATCATATCCTAAGTTTGTTAAACACCTTTTCAACTCTCGTTATTTTAACAAATATAGCAATTGAGAAATAAGAGGATTATTGAAGGATAACAACACAAGATAAGCCAGAAAAGTTAAGTTATATTATTAAACAAAAGGATCATTAACCCTTTCAAAAGATTGTCAAAATTACCTACCCAAAGCATCTACCAGCAATACGTGGCCCGTCCGCTGGGGTAGGTAAAGGGTGTCCATGATAATAGGTTCAAAAGTATTGCAGGGAAATTAAAAGGCGGCAGGATCACAACGGCTTCATCCCCCAAACAGAGGATCCCTCCACCATGTGTAATCCTACCTATTGTTCAAAGGATCCAGGATCCTTAACCCTAAGAAACTATTGTTCAGAGATTACAGACCATAATTGTCTCAAACATCAACAACCACAAAAAACCACTACCGATCCTAAAAAAAATTGGGCTCCGGCCTAGTCTCAAAATATCCATCATCGCCCAATCATGCAGCTTACTTCTTCGCTGCTCCATCACCACCAGCTTCTCCACCTTGATCCTTGTCAGCATCACCTCCCTCCAACATTGGGATGTCCTCAGCATCATCATCATCTTCCAACTCTGCTAACCTTGCCTTCCAGCCTTCAACATCCCATGTGCTCCTGTCAAAGGAAGGATCCTGAGCCTCCGTAGCCATCTGCAGTTGTATCCTGTACATGGTTATCGCGGCAGAGACCTTAGCATCTTGGGTGATCTCCTGCTTCTCGTTATCCATATCAATCAACCTTTGAGCAGCCTCAGTCTTCATGGCCCGGAGTTCCTTCTCAAGATCTGCTATCTTGAGATCCTTGAGCACGCCCATTTGTTGAAGGTCGGCAATCTGGCTCTCTTGATCCTCAACATGGCCTAGATAGGTCTCGATCTCGGCAAGTTTCTGCAAAGAAGGGAATAAGGTAAGTACAGAACCGGATGATCCTCGAAAGAAACAGGACATACAAACAGGATATTCAAAACGGATGACTAACAGGGGCAGTGATCCTTACCTCATTCACGTAATCAAGGAATTGCTGACGGAGGAGGGGAAATCCTTGGAGATCTTCAGAGGTTTTCCTCTTTTTTCCCTTGCCCCGGATAGACGCTGTGGGAGCGGATGCTGAAGGACTGACAGCAGGAGCCTTCTTCTTCTTCGAGGACGTGACATTGGCAAGATCACTGATCCCAAACTTGGAGGCAGACTTAACGGACCTGGCAGATTTTCCGGCACCTACACAATTCAAAAACAAGATAAGTTCCCTTGTTAAATTAAATACTTTCACATAAAACTTATTTTCTATGAGGATACTTACTTGACATTGTGGCAGATGCAGAGGATATCTCTTGAGAATCTTGGATAATGATTTGGAAGCTTCTGACTTCAGGATTAAGCTTCTTGAAGGCTAACACTCTTTCTTTGGCAGCAGGGGTCAACTTTAAGTGAGCAACAGAGATAGCTGCAAAAAAGAAAAGACATCAGTGATCCTCATCATAAGAGACAGGACTGATAGTGATCCTTCAAGGATCCTCTACCCTACCATGAGTGGCCCATTCCTTGGGCAGATCCTTCCCATCCGGGATGGAATCCCTCTTAACAAAGAAAAATCGACGTTTCCAGTTGGTATCATTCTTGGTAACCTTGAAGATTGGATGATCCTCCCCAGCTTTCCGTTTCAACAAGTACCGGTGAGAACCAAAGGTGGTGAGATCATAGAGCTCAGCTAACTCTGACATCCCCAAATCAATCCCTTCTTGCTCGATGATCCTCTCGAAGGTATATAGAAGCCTCCAGATCATCGGCATAGCTTGGATATATGAGATGCCGGTAAGAGAAAAGAAGGATTGGGTAAATGTCGGAAAAGGATATGAATACCCGATGAGGAAAGGAGTAGCAGGAAAGGCCACCCAAGTGTCCGAAACAAAATCACTCAAAGCAGTAGGATCAAAAGACTTAAAAACAACATTCGCCGGAAAGCAATGGCGAATCTTGTCTATCTGGATATCGGTAAAACAGCACCTCTCCATAGGAGAATCCTTGATAATCCCCTGGCTTTTCAAGGGACTATCCTTCTTAGAGCCTTTGTGCGGTGAATTCCGAAGAAGCATGTTCGAGACGAAAACAGGGTAAAAGTAAGAAAGAACAGAGCAAAGAAGAGAAAGAAGAAGATGATACCTGATCAAGCCTTCGGTGACGATTATAAAGGGAAATACTTCGAATTTAAATACAAAATGATCCTAACCCTATCTCCTATTTATAATGATGATTCGCAAGGATTGTCACATCAGTGACGTAAATATCATAACGGCTAGTCCATGTGCAACGGCTAGTAAATCGGAATCATCCGTTAGAGATAAGCTCAAAACAAAATATAACTCATCTATTTACATTTAACTCCTTATATTTTGGGGGCAATTGTTAGGGCTGGATTTTTACTATGAATGATCCTTATACGTGATCCTAACCAGTGATCCTTATTTCTTTGGCAGGCAGTGATCCTCAGCCGGACCTCAGGATCAGGATCATGGGACATTGAGGTGATCCTTATACTAACGGTCACTTTCGATTACTACAATATTATTTTGCAGGAACATCTAGCAGGATATGCCCTACATATCATGATCCAGGGACGCGCTTTTACAAATATGGCAAGAGCTGAATTGAAGATGAACGTTGTGCCGGATATGGAAACTAGGCTTGATTCATGGGCAACAATTTAGGCTAGATTATCTTTATTTCTAAAGGGGTAATGAGCTGATTAGTGGTCTATCTACCTAAAATAAGTTACCTACACATGTATAAATACCACTCTTCCTCATTCGGAAGAACACACACGACATACGACACAACTCTCGAACACTTAGACACTCAGTGATCCTTGTACTCAGCTCATTATCATCCGAAGTTGTAACTACATTTTTATTATATGGAAGTTGGTGATCGGTAGTTGCCATCACCCGAGGTTTTTTATGCCGGAGATCATACATTGATCAAGGGCTTTTTC
Source organism: Helianthus annuus (assembly GCF_002127325.2). Taxonomy (NCBI): domain Eukaryota; kingdom Viridiplantae; phylum Streptophyta; class Magnoliopsida; order Asterales; family Asteraceae; genus Helianthus; species Helianthus annuus. Next base: position 90,716,283 of record NC_035443.2, read on the forward strand.
CTCGTATAAATCATTGTGTCTTTGCATCTTCATCACAGAAGTGATCCTTTACTTTCATAATTAACCAAGCATCATACCCCGTTTTCATAAAGTTTGGTTACATTATCCTTGTGTGATTTTTGACCAAAACAATGCTGACAGGGATCAGGGCGGAGAAGCCGGTGGTGACGGAGCAGCAAAGGTGTAGGCTGCATGATTGGGCGATGATGGATATTTTTTACTAGGCCGGAGCCCAATTTTTTAAGTATGGTAGTGGTTTGTTTGTGGTTTGAAACAATTATGGTTTGTAATCTTTGAACAATAGTTTTAGGATTAAGGATCCAGGATCCTTCAGACAATGGGTAGGATTGCAAATGGTGGAGGGATCCTCTGTTTGGGGGATGAAGCCTTTGTGATCCTGCCGCCTTTAATTTCCTGCACCTGCTAAGACCGCAAAGACAATGGACACCCTTTGCCAACCCATGTGGACGGGCCACGTTTTGCTGGTAGAAATGTGGGTTGGCAATTTTGACAATTTTTGAAGGGTTAATCCTTTCGTTAATAAATAAAATTTTAAACTTTTGTCGCTTATCTTGTGTTATTATCCTTTTTATTTTCAATTGTTTTGACACATGTTTGTTTGAGTAAGAAAAGTTTGAGCAAATTATGTTTAAGAAATTTAGGATATGATCCTGGATCAGATATCCTATAATCAAAAATTTTCAAGGTAGTTTATTTTAAGGATCATAGGTTCAGTTGTCAAGGTCTAAAGGTTATTCAAATGAATAATGAAATTAAAAATAGTTAAGGATCATACCTGAGGATCCAAGTTAGGATCCTAACCTTTAATCGGGATAACCATAAGTAAAACTTTAATGGATAATAAGGATTAAGGATCCTTAATTGTTTAACTTCGAAAACCTGAAAAAATGGAATATAACTTGGGACTAAGCCAATGTAAAAGATAAATTAGTAACTGGGGACATGCCCAAAGGATAACTGAGGATGATCCCGGAGGATCACTGGGGACAAGCCCAAAGGATAACTGGGGACAAGCCCAAAGGATAACTGGGGACAAGCCCAAAGGATCGTATGTAAACTGGAGTATGGCCCTTACTGGCGACTATCCAAACTTTGTGACATGAAAATGTCAAAACCTTAGCTAACGTGAAAACGTTAGAAACCTTAGGAACGGATGTATGGTACGTCTACCATTATACGTAGGATCCTAGATATAGCCAGTACGATGAGGTTGTCAGCCCCGGAAGTGGGTACTGGTCCCAAAGACGTGAACTATATTAGGATCATCGTGCGCTGCTGGCGAAAACTGGGGATAATCCCATGGATAACTGGGGTTGGACCCAAGGATCTGCGGTGCTTTCGAGGATCTTTGACGATATGCTGAAGATACCTGAACTATCATAACTCAAATGGTTCGTGAGAAGAGGATGAAGGATACATGATCCTTATCCTTAGGCAAAAAGTAAGAAAATGTAGTAGTTTTAGGATAAGCACATTACCAGAGTAAGGATCACTGATATCATCGGGATCCTTCAAGGATACTTCAATATAAGGATCACATGCTTGAAGGATCATGTTCACATGAAATATTTCTTCAAGTGAACAGCATTCCAGGCTCTTGGTAACAGATTTCCTTCCATGGTTAGCAACCTGTATGCCCCCTTTCCTGCTTCAGCTTCAATCAAGTAAGGGCCTTCCCACTTTGGTGCTAACTTCCCGTCAGCAGGATTAATAGTGTTTTGGAATGTTTTTCTCAACACCATATCTCCGACTTGGAACTTCCTTATCCTAACATTTTTGTTGTAAGCACCAGCCATTCTTTGTTGGTAGCTTGCCATCCTTATCCTAGCCAGATCCCTGATTTCCTCAATAGTATCCAAATCCTGAGCCAGGATTGCAGCATTTTCTTCAGGATCACGAGCACTTGTTCTAGCAGTTGGGATCACCATCTCTGTTGGGATCACTGCTTCTGCCCCAAATACTAAAGAAAAAGGTGTTTGACCAGTGGCATTCTTGGGAGTTGTTCTTTCAGCCCATAGCACATAAGGTAACTCCTCTGCCCATTTTCCCTTCTTGGATCCTAGCTTCTTCTTCAGATTGTTAATGATGATCTTGTTGGATGATTCTGCTTGGCCATTGGCCTGTGGACGAACAGGTGTTGATGTTATCATCTTGATTCCCCAACTGTCACAAAAGTTAGTAGTTCTGCTTCCAATGAATTGGGAACCATTATCACATACAATTTCAGAGGGAATGCCAAATCTAGTTATAATGTTTCTTTTGATAAAGGATATAACTTCTTTTTCTCTGACTTGAGCAAAAGCTTCAGCTTCTATCCACTTAGAGAAGTAGTCAGTCATGGCAAGCATAAATACTTTTCCACCAGGTGCTTTAGGGAGCTTGCCAACTATATCCATCCCCCATCTCATGAATGGCCAAGAGGATGGTATAGGGTGTAGCAGTTCAGCTGGTTGATGAAGGATATTGTTGTGTCTTTGACAAGGATCACATTTCCTAGCATATTCTACAGCATCCCTTTTCATGGTTGGCCAGTAGTATCCTGTTCTTAGGATCCTTGAGAATAATGCCCTGCCCCCAGTGTGGTTTCCACAATCTCCTTCATGGAAGTCTCTCAACACTTCTTCAATTTCAGGATCCTCAATACATCTTAAATATGGTCCTGCAAGGGATCGTTTATATAGCACATTATTTAAGATTGTAAATTGAGATACCTTAATCCTGAAAGCTCTAGGATTTTCTCCCATCGGAATCTCCCCGTGTTGCAAGTATTTCATGATTGGTGAGACCCATGATCCTGCATAAGATTGAGCTTCTTCACTAGGGATTACTGCAGTATCCTCTTCTATTTCCATGGCCACTTGATTTTCAATAGCAGGAGCCAGGATATGGATGATAGGGATACTTATGTCTTCTGGAATTTTTAAGGATGATCCTAAGTTGGCCAATGCATCAGCTTCCGTGTTATCCTCCCTTGGTACCTGTGTTAAACTGAAAGAAACAAAAGAGAGTGCCAATTCTTTGACTATCTCTAAATATTTGGTTAGTTTTTCACCTTTAACAGCATAGGATCCATTAATGTGATTGGTGATCAATAATGAGTCTACATATACTTTAAGATATTTTACCCCCATATCCTTAGCAATTTGTAAGCCAGCAATTAAGGCTTCATATTCAGCCTCATTTTTAGTTGCTTGGAACTCACAGGCTATGGAGTGGGGTATTATGTCCCCCTGTGGCGATTTTAGTAGTATCCCGAGCCCTGTGCCCTTGACATTTGAGGATCCATCAGTGTGTAGTATCCAAGGATCCTTGGTCTCATCCAGCTGTTGGACCTCCAATTCTACTTCTTTTTGTAGATCACTACTGAAATCAGCCACAAAGTCAGCTAGTGCTTGGGATTTAATGGCTGTTCTTGGCTCATATCTTATATCATGGGCACTAAGCTTTACTGCCCACTTAGCCATTCTTCCTGACATCTCTGGTTTCCTGAGGACATTCTTAATTGGAAAGTTAGTTCTAACAACAATAGTATGGGTTTCAAAATAATGCCTTAGCTTAGTTGATGCCATGATTAATGCAAGAATAAGTTTTTCGAGGTGTGAGTACCTGGATTCGGCATCAAGTAAACTCTTACTTACATAGTAGATAGGATATTGTGTACCTTCGTGATCCTTAACAAGGACAGCACTTACAGCGGTTGAGGATACCGCCAAATATAAGGATAACACATCTCCTTTTTCGGGCTTTGATAATGCTGGTGCTGAGGACATATATTCTTTAAGGGCTTGTAAAGCATTCTCATGTTTCTCAGTCCATTCAAACTTCTTGCTCTTCCTTAGGATATCGTAAAATTCTTTACATTTTTCTGAGGATTTTGATATGAACCTGTTCAGAGCTGCTATCCTGCCTGTTAGCCTTTGCACATCCTTAGCATTGGCAGGGGACTTGATGTTTACTAGTACTTTAATTTGCTCCGGACTTGCCTCAATGCCCCTCTGAGTTACCATATATCCTAGGAATTTACCTGCCTTAACACCAAAGTGGCACTTTGAAGGATTAAGCTTCATGTTATAATTATCAAGGATATCAAATGCTTCCTCCAAATCCCTTAGGTGATCCTCAGCTTTCTTTGATTTGACTACCATATCATCTATGTATACTTCCATAGTTTGTCCAATTTGATCTTTGAACATCATATTCACCAGCCTTTGATACGTTGCACCTGCATTTCTTAGTCCAAAAGGCATGGCAATATAACAATATAAACCGGTTGGGGTCATAAAGGCTGTATCCTCTTGGTCAGATGGTTCCATCTGAATTTGTTGGAATCCAGATGATGCATCCATAAAGGTTAACAGTTCATGCCCCGCTGTTGCATCCACCATGGAGTCAATGTGGGGTAATGGGAAAGGATCCTTGGGACATGCCTTATTTAAATCAGTGAAATCGACACATACCCTCCATTTTCCGTTTTTCTTTTGGACAACGACCACATTGGCTAACCATTTTGGATATTTTACCTCTCTGATCATACCTGCTCGAAGTAGTCTCTCTACTTCTTCTTGGATAATGGCATTCCTATCCGGTGCAAACTTCCTCCTTTTTTGATGGATTGGTTTGATAGACCTGTCAATGCCAAGTTTGTGAGTAATAATATCCTTAGATATACCTGTCATATCTTCATGTTTCCAAGCAAAGGTAGATTTTCTTCTTTTGAGGAAGGATATTAAGTCCTCTTTCATCTTGCCAAGGATCCCTGATCCGATATAGATCTTTGATTCAGGATCACTAGGATCCAAGAGGATTTCGTCCACATCTTGTTCCCTTGCCTCCAAGACATTCCTTGGAGGATACTGTAATTGCTATTGCTCCCTTGGCTTCGAGGTTGGCTTCATGGATGAGGTATAACAATCCTTAGCCTCCTGCTGATCACTGTCGATCTTGATTATTCCCCATGGGCTAGGGAGCTTCACACATTGATGGTAGGTGGATGGGACTGCTTTCATATCATGTATCCAAGGCCTGCCAAGGATAACATTGCAACAAGATAAAGAGTCAATAACACAAAATTTCTGATAATTATGTAATCCTTCCACGTAGATTGGGAGTTTGATGTCCCCCAGAGTTTTCTTCGTTTCTCCACTGAATCCTACAAGCACGGAGGATCTTGGTGTGATGTCTGATTCTGGAATACCCATTTTCTTCAGAACATCAAGCTGGATAATGTTCACTGAGCTTCCTCCATCGATAAGGATCCTGCGGACAAAATGGTTAGAGATAAAGAGAGTAATAACTAAACTATCATGATGAGGATCCTGAATGTTAATGCGATCATCCTCATCAAACGTTATCATCTTCCCCTCTGAGACACTTGATGTTCTAATAGGTCTTTCTCCATTATCCATTTTTGACTCCTTTGCATGCCTTTTGGCTGCCGAGAAGGATGTACCACAGATGTCTGATCCTCCGGAAATAAAGGTGATCACTTGTGCATTTGCCGGAGGTGCTGGAGCTTTCTCAGGGATCCTTTCAGGATCCTGAGTCCTTTGCTTTTTTCTTCCCAATAATTCTTTTAGTGTCCCTTGCTTAACAGATATCCAATCTCTTTTCTTAAAGCTATGCATTCTTCAGTTAGATGCCCGAAATCCTCATGGTATGCACACCATTTTGACTTGTCTTTAGTCCCGGATGGTTTATCATTCTTCCTGGGCCACCTAGCTTTTTCACCTAGATTCTGCATTGCAAGGATTACTTCATGATTATCAACGGAAAAACAATATTCTGAGATTGGAGGATAATCTTCATCATCCTCTTCTTGGTCAACAGCATGCACATTCTGGTTCTCATTTCTATGGTAGGATTTGAATTTGTTGTTCTTGAAGGAGGATCCTTGCTTCTCCTGTTTTGAGGATCCTACTTGTCTCTCCTGGATCCTCTTGTCATCCTCTAGCCGGATGAACCTGAGTGCCCGAGTTCTTACTTCATCTAGGTTCCTGCATGGTGTCATAACAAGATCATCATAGAATAATGAATCCTTAAGCAGTCCCATTTTGAAGGCTTCAACAGCCGTAGCAATATCCAAGTTGGGAATGTCCAAGGATTCTTTACTAAATTTAGTTATGTAATCCCTTAATGATTCATTATGACTTTGAGTTACTCTATACAAATCACTGGTTAATCTTTCAAATTTTCTACTACAAGAGAATTGGTTATTGAATAAATTAACTAAATTAGCAAATGAAGTAATAGAGTAAGGGGGAAGACTTAGCAGCCACTTAAGAGCTGATCCAGTAAGAGTGGGTCCAAATCCTTTACATAGGCATGCTTCCTTTAGCTTTTCCGGGATTGGATTGATCTCCATCCTCTCCCTGTATTGTGCTATGTGCTCCTCTGGATCCGTTGTACCATCATACAGCTTCATAGTAGGGATATGGAACCTTTTGGGTACCTCTGCATCACAAATTGGTGGTGCAAAGCGAGATACCTTGTGGCTTCCATCTGCAATCTCTGGGATAGGCTTGACTACCCCTGGAACACTTGAGATCATATCTTTTAGCTTCTGCAATTCTCTGGCCATAGCATGATTGACACCTGTATCCTGCATGAATCCATGGTTAGTAGTAAGATGATTATTTAAAGTGTTACCTCCCATTGAGTTCAAGTTAGTGAATCCATATTGCTGGGATTCGGGGGTAACAGAGGGACTAGTGGAAGCAATGGTCTGCATTGGAATGAAGTCCCCTTGATGGACATCTAGACTTCCTGTTTGCAAACTTTTTAGGGATCCTGGCATCTGGAAGGATCCTGGTATTTGGAAGGATCCTGGTATCTGGGATGATCCTGGAACGAAGGAGGATCCTTGAACCTGGGATGATCCTGGAACGAAGGAGGATCCTTGAACCTGGGATGATCCTGGAATAAAGTAGGATCCTTGAAACTGCTGTGCTCCCGGATAGGCTCCCGAATTCATGAAGGATCCCATATGCTGGGGATAGGATCCTGCCGGCTGAAAGTGTGAGCCTGATGCCTGAGTCATTGCTGTCGATCCGAGGTGCAATCCTCTTGATTCTCCCATAATTTGCACGTCTGGAATTCCCGATGGCTGAGAAGTGATCATTGGAGTATCAAAGCTCAAGGATTTGGGCATCAGTGGGGAATGATCCTCTGCCGTTCTCTTTTGTCTTTTGAGATCTCCAATTTCCCTAAGGATCCTATCATTAGTTTCATCCTGCCGCTGCATACGATCCTTCATCTGCAAAATCAAAGTAAATACATCACTAGTACTGGGAATATAGGAATTCATAGCAGAAGGAGATGGAGGTTTAGAGTTAGTAGGAGTTTGTCTCTTCTCAGCATTCTTCTGGGATCCTGCCGGTGGGGGAGGCAGAGTGTTCTGAGACGAGGTGACTGCAGACATTGCCGTGGACATGTTTTTCAATGATGAAGCCATGTAATTCTTCGAAATGATTTTGAACAAAGAGTTTTCTTATGAATGAAGCACCAATTGCCCCACGGTGGGCGCCAAACTGTTTTGGTCAAAAATCACACAAGGATAATGTAACCAAACTTTATGTAAACAGGGTATGATGCTTGGTTAATTATAAAAGTAAAGGATAACTTTTATGAGAAATATGCAAAGACACAATGATTTATACGAGGAAAAAGCCCTTGATCAATGTATGATCTCCGGCATAAAAAACCTCGGGTGATGGCAACTACCGATCACCAACTTCAATATAAGAAAAATATAGTTACAACTTCGGATGATAATGAGCTGAGTACAAGGATCACTATAGTTTCGAGTGTCTAAGCGTGTGAGAATTGTGTTGTGTGTCGTCGTGTGTTCTTCCAAATGAGGAAGAGTGGTATTTATACAAGTGTAGGTGACCTATTTTAGGTAAAAAGACTAATAATCAGCTCATTACCCCTTTAGAAACAAAAACAATCTAGCCTAAATTGCCGCCCTTAAATCAAGCTAAGTTTCCATATCCTTTGCAACGTCTATCTCTGATTTAGCTCGTGCTATAATTGTGAAGACACGTCCCTTGATTATGATGCTAAGAGCGTATCCTGCTAGATGTTCCTGCAAAATATCATTGTATTAAACGAAGGTAACTGTTAGCATGAGGATCCTGTAATGGTCCATGATCCTGATCCTGAAGTCCTCCTGAGGATCACTGTCTGCCAAAGAAACAAGGATCACTGGTTAGGATCACGTGTAAGGATCACGTATAATAATAATCCAGCCCTAACAGATTATGCAACCAAACTCTTTGTAAACGGGGAATGATGCTTGGTATGATGAACAAAGATAAGGATCACTTAAATGAAAATTGCACAAGTGACACAAGGATTTATACGAGGAAAAAGCCCTTGATCAATGAATGATCTCCGGCATAAAAAACCTCGGGTGATGGAAACTACTGATCACCAAACTTCAATATAACAAACAATGTTTACAACTTTGGATGGTAACGAGCTAGGTACAAGGATCACTATAGTATCGTATGCTAGAGCGTGTGAGAAATGTGTTGTGTCTTCTGAATGCTCGAGAGTGCAATTTATATAAGCGTGTGTGGTTGTATTTTAGGTAAATCTCCTAACTACTAGCTCGTTACCCCTTTAGAAATAGAAGTAAATTTAGCCTAACTAATTGCCCTTAAATTGTGCTAGGTTTCTATATTCTCGATAACGTCCATCTTTGATTGTGCTAGTGCGAAATTAGTGTGACAGATTCCTTGTTAACGTTGCTAAGACCAGGTCCAACTCGTAATTCCTGCAAAACATCATTAAATTCAAAAAGAACAATCGTTAGTGTTAGGGCTGGATTTTTATAACACATGATCCTTACATGTGATCCTAACCAGTGATCCTTGTTTCTTTGGCAGATAGAGATCCTCAGCAGAATTCCAGGATCAGGATCACGGACCATCATAGGGATCCTCATGCTAACAGTTGTTTTCGTTGAATTTAATGTTATCTTGCAGGAATGTCTAGCAGGATCCGCTCTTAGCATCGCAAACAAGGGACGCGTCTTTACAACTTTGGCATATGCTTAATCAGAGATGAACGTTGTAGAGGATATGGAAACTCGGCATGATTTAAGGGCGATAATTTAGGCTAGATTTACTTTTATTTCTAAAGGGGTAATGAGCTGATTGTTAGTCTATTTACCTAAAATAGGTCACTCACACTTGTATATATAACACTCTTCCCATTCGGAAGACACACAACACATTTCTCACACGCTTAGACACTCGATACTATAGTGATCCTTGTACTCAGCTCATTATCATCCGAAGTTGTAACCATTTTTTGTTATATTGAAGTTTGGTGATTGGTAGTTGCCATCACCCGAGGTTTTTTATGCCGGAGATCATACATTGATCAAGGGCTTTTTCCTCGTATAAATCCTTGTGTCACTTGCATATTTCTTACCAAAGTGATCCTTTACTTTTTCAACAAACCAAGCATCATTCCCCGTTTACTTAGAGTTTGGTTGCATTATCCTTGTGTGATTTTTGACCAAAACAGTTTGGCGCCCACCGTGGGGCAATTGGTGCTTCATTCATAAGAAAACTTTCTGTTCGAAATCATTTCAAAGAGTTACATGGCTTCATCATTGAAGAATACATCCACGGCGATGTCTGCAGTCACCTCCTCTCAGAACACTCTGCCTTTGCCTCCACCACCGGCAGGATCTCAGAAAAATGCTGAGAAGAGACCAACCCCTACTTTCTCTAAACCTCCATCTTCTTCTGCTATGAATTCTTCTGCTCCCAGTACTTGTTTTGGTCAAAAATCACACAAGGATAATGCAACCAAACTCTAAGTAAATGGGGAATGATGCTTGGTTTATTGAAAAAGTAAAGGATCACTTCAGTATGAAATATGCAAAGACACAATGATTTATACGAGGAAAAAGCCCTTGATCAATGTATGATCTCCGGCATAAAAAACCTCGGGTGATGGCAACTACCGATCACCAAACTTCAATATATCAAAATATGGTTACAACTTTGGATGATAATGAGTTGAGTACAAGGATCACTATAGTTTCGAGTGTCTAAGCGTGTGAGAATTGTGTTGTGTGTTCTTCCGAATGAGGAAGAGTGTTATATATACAAGTGTAGGTGACCTATTTTAGGTAAAAAGACTAATAATCAGCTCATTACCCCTTTAGAAATAAAAGTAAATCTAGCCTAAATTATCGCCCTTAAATCATGCCAAGTTTCCATATCCTTCACAACGTCCATCTCCGATTAAGCACATGCTATAGTTGTAAAGACGTGTCCTTTAATTGTGACGCTTAAGAGCGGATCCTGCTAGATGTCCTGCAAAACAACATTAATTCAACGAAAGCAACTGTTAGCATGAGGATCCTATGATGGTCCGTGATCCTGATCCTGGAACTCTGCTGAGGATCACTATCTGCCAAAGGAACAAGGATCACTGGTTAGGATCACACGTGAGGATCATGTATTGTAAAAATCCAGCCCTAACAGTACTAGTGATGTATTTACTTTGATTTTGCAGATGAAGGATCGTATGCAGCAGCAGGATGAAACTAATGACAGGATCCTCAGGGAAATCGGAGATCTCAAAAGACAAAAGAAAGCGGCAGAGGATCATTCCCCACTGATGCCTAAATCTTTGAGTTTTGATACTCCGATGATCACTTCTCAGCCATCAGGAGTCCCAGACGTTCAAATTGTGGGAGGATCAAAAGGATTGCACCTCGGATCGGCAATAATGACTCAGGCATCAGGCTCACATTTTCAGCCGGCAAGATCCTATCCTCAGCATATGGGATCCTTCGTGAATTCAGGAGCCTATCCGGGAGCACAGCAGTTTCAAGGATCCTACTTTGTTCCAGGATCATCCCAGGTTCAAGGATCCTTCTTTGTTCCAGGATCATCCCAGGTTCAAGGATCCTCCTTTGTTCCGGGATCGTCTTAGATACCAGGATCCTCCCAGATGCCAGGATCCCTAAAGAGTTTGCAAACAGGAAATCTAGATGTCCATCAAGGGGATTTCATTCCAATGCAGACCATTGCCTCCACTGGTCCCTCCATCATCCCAGAATCCCAGCCATATGGATTCACACCCAGTATTCCTAACCTGAACCCAATGGGAGGTAACACCTTAAATAATTATCTTACCACTAACCATGGATTCGAGCAGGATACAGGTATCAATCATGCTATGGCCAGGGAGTTGCAGAAGCTGAAGGATATGATCTCAAGTGTTCCAGGGATAGTCAAGCCTATCCCGGAGATTGCAGATGGAAGCCATAAGGTATCTCGTTTTGCACCACCAATTTGTGATGCAGAGGTACCCAAAAGGTTCCATATCCCTACTATGAAGCTATATGATGGTACAACGGATCCTGAGGAGCACATAGCACAATACAGGGAGAGGATGGAGATCAATCCAATCCCAGAAAAGTTAAAGGAAGCATGCCTATGTAAAGGATTTGGATCTACTCTTACTGGATCAGCTCTTAAATGGCTGCTAAGTCTTCCCCCTTACTCTATCACTTCATTTGCTAATTTAGTTAATTTGTTCAATAATCAATTCTCTTGTAGTAGAAAATTTGAAAGATTAACTAGTGATTTATATAGGGTAACTCAAAGTCATAATGAATCATTAAGGGATTATATAACTAAATTCAGTAAAGAACCCTTGGACATTCCCAACTTGGATATGGACACGGCTGTTGAGGCCTTCAAAATGGGACTGCTTAAGGATTCATTGTTCTATGATGATCTTGTTATGACACCGTGCAGGAACCTAGATGAAGTAAGAACCCGGGCACTCAGGTTCATCCGGTTAGAGGATGACAAGAGGATCCAGGAGAGACAAGTAGGATCCTCCAAACAGGAGAAGCAAGGATCCTCCTTCAAGAGCAATAAATTCAAATCCTACCATAGAAATGACAACCAGAACGTGCATGCTGTTGACCAAGAAGAGGATGATGAGGATTATCCTCCGATTTCTGAATATTGTTTTTCTGTTGACAATCATGAACTAATCCTTGCAATGCAGAATCTAGGAGAAAAAGCCACGTGGCCCAGAAAGAATGATAAACCATCCGGGACTAAAGACAAGTCAAAGTGGTGTGCATACCACGAGGATTTCGGGCATCTAACTGAAGAGTGCATCGCATTAAGAAAGGAAATTGGATATCTGCTAAGCAAGGGACATTTGAAAGAATTGTTGGGAAGGAAAAAGCAAAAGACTCAGGATCCTGAAAGGATCCCTGAAAAAGTTCCAGCCCCTCCGGCAAACGCACAAGTGATCAACTTTATTTTCGGAGGATCAGACATCTGTGGTACATCCTTCTCAGCGGCTAAAAGGCATGCAAAGGAAGCTAAAATGGATAATGGAGAAAGACCTATTCGAACATCAAGTGTCTCGAAAGGAAAAACGATAACGTTTGATGAGGATGATCGCATTAACATCTAGGATCCTCATCATGATAGTTTAGTTATTTTTTTTTTGAACGGCAAATTTGGATCACTGACGGACCACTGGAGCATCATCGTGCCACCAGCAGAACCACCCGATCATATCCATCTCCACTAGGCAATAATGCCTATACACCAATTCAGGAGGAAACCCAATAAATCTGGGAAAACCCCCCTTTGTGAGAATCGAACCCATGACCTAATGGTCATAAGCCTTATCCCATCACCAAGATACCACTAGGCTATAATGCCATGGGTTGGCTTTGTGCTTTTTTGATAGTTTAGTTATTACTCTCTTTATTTCTAACCATTTTGTCCGCATGATCCTTATCGACGGAGGAAGCTCAGTAAACATTATCCAGCTTGATGTTCTAAAGAAAATGGGTATCCCGGAATCAGACATCACACCAAGATCCTCCGTGCTTGTGGGATTCAGTGGAGAAACTAAGAAAACCCTAGGGGACATTAAACTCCCAATCTACGTGGAAGATTACATAATTATCAAAAATTTTGTGTTATTGGCTGTTTATCTTGTTGTAATGTTATCCTTGGCAGGCCCTGGATACATGATATGAAGGCAGTCCCATCCACCTACCATCAATGTGTGAAACTCCCTAGCCCATGGGGGATAATCAAGATCGACAGTGATCAGCAGGAGGCCAAGGATTGTTATACCTCATCCATGAAACCAACCTCGAAGCCAAGGGAGCAATAGCAATTACAATATCCTCCAAGGAATGTCTTGGAGGCAAGGGAACAGGATGTGGACAAAATCCTTCTGGATCCTAATGATCCTGAATCAAAAATCTATATCGGATCAGGGATCCTTGGCAAGTTGAAAGAAGACATAATATCCTCCCTCAAAAGAAGAAAATCTACCTTTGCATGGAAACATGAAGATATGACAGGTATATCTAAGGATATTATCACTCATAAACTTGGCATTGACAGGTCGATCAAACCAATCCATCAAAAAAGGAGGAAGTTTGCACCAGAAAAGGAATGCCATTATCCAGGAAGAAGTAGAAAGACTACTTCGAGCAGGTATGATCAGGGAGGTAAAATATCCAAAATGGTTAGCCAATGTGGTTGTTGTCCAAAAGAAAAACGGAAAGTGGAGGGTATGTGTCGATTTCACTTATCTGAATAAGGCATGTCCCAAGGATCCTTTCCCATTACCCTACATTGACTCCATGGTGGATGCAACGGCGGGGCATGAACTGTTAACCTTTATGGATGCATCATCTGGATTCCAACAAATTCAGATGGAGCCATCTGACCAAGAGGATACGGCCTTTATGACCCCAACCGGTTTATATTGCTATATTGCCATGCCTTTTGGACTAAGAAATGCAGGTGCAACATATCAAAGGTTGGTGAATATGATGTTCAAAGACCAAATTGGACAGACTATGGAAGTGTACATAGATGATATGGTAGTAAAGTCAAAGAAAGCTTAGGATCACCTAAGGGACTTGGGGGAAGCATTTGATATCCTTGATAATTATAACATGAAGCTTAATCCTTCGAAATGTCACTTTGGTGTTAAAGCAGGTAAATTTCTAGGATATATGGTAACTCAGAGGGGCATTGAAGCAAGCCCGGAACAAATTAAAGCACTGATAAATATCAAGTCCCCTGCCAATGCTAAGGATGTGCAAAGGCTGACAGGCAGGATAGCAGCCCTAAACAGGTTCATATCAAAATCCTCAGAAAGATGTAAAGAATTTTATGATATCCTAAGGAAAAACAAGAAATTTGAATGGACTAAAAAGCATGAGAATGCTTTACAAGCCCTTAAAGAATATATGTCCTCAGCACCAGCATTAATGAAACCCGGAAAAGGAGATGTGTTATCCTTATATCTGGCGGTATCCTCAACCGCTGTAAGTGCAGTCCTTGTAAAGGATCACGAAGGTACACAACATCCTATCTACTATGTAAGTAAGAGTTTACTTGATGCCGAATCCAGGTACTCACACCTTGAAAAACTTATTCTTGCATTAATTATGGCATCTACTAAGCTAAGACATTATTTTGAAACCCATACTATTGTTGTTAGAACTAATTTTCCAATCAAGAATGTCCTCAGGAAACCAGAGATGTCCGGAAGGATGGCTAAGTGGGCAGTAAAGCTTAGTGCCCATGATATAAGATATGAGCCTAAAACAGCCATTAAATCCCAAGCACTAGCAGACTTTGTGGCTGATTTCAGTAGTGATCTACAAAAGGAAGCAGAATTGGAGGTCCAGCAGCTAGATGAAACCAAGGATCCTTGGATACTACACACTGATGGATCCTCAAATATCAAAGGCACAGGACTCGGCATACTACTAAAATCGCCACAGGGGGACATAATACCCCACTCCATAGCTTGTGAGTTCCAAGCAACCAACAATGAGGCTGAATATGAAGCCTTAATTGCTGGTTTACAAATTGCTAAGGATATGGGGGTCAGATACCTTAAAGTATACGTAGACTCATTACTAATCACTAATCACTTTAATGGATCCTATGCTGTTAAAGGAGAAAAACTAACCAAATATTTAGAGATAGTCAAAGAATTGGCACTCTCTTTTGTTTCTTTCAGTTTAACACAGGTACCAAGGGAGGAAAATACAGAAGCTGATGCATTGGCCAATCTAGGATCATCCTTGAAGATCCCAGAGGATATAAGTATCCCCATCATCCATATCCTGGCTCCTGCTATTGAAAATCAGGTGGCCATGGAAATAGAAAAGGATACTGCAATGATCCCTAGTGAAGAAACTCAATCTTATTTAGGATCATGGATCTCACCAATCATGAGATACTTACAACACGGGGAGATTCCTATGGGAGAAAATCCTAGAGCTTTCAGGATTAAGGTATCTCAATTCACAATCTTAAATAATGTATTATATAAGCAATCTCTTGCAGGACCATATTTAAGATGTATCAAGGATCCTGAAATTCAAGAAGTGTTGAGAGACTTCCATGAAGGAGATTGTGGAAACCACACTGGGGGCAGGGCATTGTTCTCAAGGATCCTCAGAACAGGATACTACTGGCCGACTATGAAAAGGGATGCTGTAGAATATGCTAAGAAGTGTGATCCTTGTCAAAGACACAGCAATATCCTTCATCAGCCAGCTGAATTTTTGCATCCAATACCATCCTCTTGGCCATTCATGAGATGGGGGATGGATATAGTTGGCAAGCTCCCTAAAGCACCTGGTGGAAAAGTATTTATGCTTGCCATGACCGACTACTTCTCCAAGTGGATAGAAGCTGAAGCTTTTGCTCAAGTCAGAGAAAAGGAAGTTATATCCTTTATTAAGAGAAACATTATAACCAGATTTGGCATTCCCTCTGAAATTGTATGTGATAATGGTTCCCAATTCATTGGGGGCAGAATCACTAACTTTTGTGACAGTTGGGGAATTAAGATGATAACATCAACACCAGTTCATCCATAAGCCAATGGTCAAGCAGAATCATCCAACAAGATCATCATCAACAACCTGAAGAAGAAATTAGGATCCAAGAAGGGGAAATGGGCAGAGGAATTGCCTTATGTGCTTTGGGCTGATAGGACAACTCCCAAGAATGCCACTGGTCAAACACCCTTCTCTTTAGTATTTGGGGCAGAAGCAGTGATCCCAACAGAAATGGTGGTTCCAACTGCTAGAACAAGTACTCGTGATCCTGAAGAGAATGCTGCAAACCTAGCTCAAGACTTGGATACTATTGAGGAAATCAGGGATCTGGCTAGGATAAGGATGGCAAGCTACCAACAAAGAATGGCTGGTGCCTACAACAAAAATGTCAGGATAAGGAAGTTCCAAGTCGGGGATATGGTGTTAAGAAAAGCATTCCAAAATACCATCAATCCTGCTGATGGAAAATTGGCACCAAAATGGGAAGGCCCTTACTTGATTGAAGCCGAAGCAGGAAATGTGACAACTCGAGTTTCTGACTTTCGCTTTCGCATTAAATGCGCGTTGACTTTGACTGCTTAGTTGCTTGGGTTGTGAACTTGAATTGTACGCGTGGTGTTTTAATGAAACGTATTGTTGTTTTGCCTATATGTGATTACTTGTTGTGGTAGAAAATAATATTAGAATTAATATTAGAATTATCATTAAAACACTTAATCTAGATCACGAAACCTGACATACAGTTCGAAGGATTCGAAGGACCACGAAAGATAACTTCCGATCCGAAGGATCAACCTTCGAATTAAAGATTCTCGAAACATATCATTCGACCAAGGACTTCATCCTTCGAGCACGAAACATATCCTTCGACATCTTTCGGCCCAGCCTTTTCTGATGGGCTTGGCCCATTTCTGTGATACGTTTAAATATGGGAATGCATGTAAACTGATAAGGATTTCCTAAGAAAAACCCTAGCTCCTTTGTGTGTGTGTGCGACGGCAAACCCTCAACATCCGAAGCCAAATCTCTTGTGCTGTTCATTCTTAACTTCGGTTAGTGATTTACGTGTTTTGTTCTTGATTTCATCATACATGATTAATTTATTATGTAACTGCATACGAAATACATGTTGATCTAGATTGATAGGATCGAATGCATAGTATGGAATGGGTTGAATGATATTGATTTGATTAGATTTCGAAAACAGATTAGCATGTCAATAGTGTTCGATTATGTAATACGTTATGCTAAGCAACTGGATGATATGCGTATAGATGTATGTTAGATTGTTGAACCAAATGATAATTATGTTTACATGACACATAGATGATGATTTGGATTGGTTGATGATTTGATCCTATGATTGCTGCATGATTGTTGTTTGATCGACAATGTTGTTGACGGCTGTTAGCATGTTTAGGGTTTCTGAAATTGTAACTGTTGTTGACGTAACTGATATGTGTCGAAAGATACTTGTAGTCGAAACATAGTTGTCGAAGCATAGTTGTGACCGAAAGATATCTGTTGACCGAAGGATAGAATTGACCGAAACATAATTAGGTTGACCGAAAGATGCCATTTGGTCGAAAGATGACTGGTGGTTCGAAACATAACAACCAGTCCGAAAGGTAACTGTGATATTTAGTATGTGTCGAAGGATCACTAATGTGTCGAAAGATAAGGTTGGATTCGAAGGATGGTAGGTTATAAACATCTTTCGAAAGATAGTGGAATGTATGTTTGATTTACTTGACATGCCATGCTTGATGATGAATGTTTACATTTGCAATTGTGTGACACTCGATTTGCATACGTATCATTGCGAACATGAACTGATTTGTTATACATGCATACAATAGGACGTGATTAATTACTTGTGAGTACATAACCTAGCATACCGAGCAAACCAAGGTGAGTTCACACTCTTACTAAGGCATGGGATTCCCGGGTTGTGGGAATGGGTTAAAGGCTTGATGATAAACTAATAACGTACATACACTACGCTTTTCCTAGACTATCACCTATCATAGTCCTCGGATGTCAGGACGGTTCCGTAGGTTGGAAAACACCTACGTGGTTCCGTAGGTTGGGATAACACCTACGTGGTCAGATGCCAATTACTATCCTCGATACAAAGGATACGCACGTAAGACGTACGTGTACGCATTACTTACTTCTTCCGTAGGTTGGGATAACACCTACGTGGTCATATGCAAATTACTATCCTCGATACAAAGGATACGCACGTAAGACATACGTGTACGCATTACTTACTTCTTCCGTAGGTTGGGATAACACCTACGTGGTCATAATACGAATAGTCTAGTGGTCACTTAACATGGGAAGCCCCCACCTGTATAACTTACTATTGGCCCGGTAGAGCCACCCGTTACTTACTATTACGCATTTACGTACTGTGAACTCGCTCAACTATTTTGTTGATCCTTTCCTTTACATGCCTCGCAGATCGTTAGGTACTGGGAGCTTGCACTGGAGGCGCGGTCGTTGTGGACTTGGATCGTGAACATCATATGGAACCCATATGATACTTGATACACTTTTACATTGGATATTTTTATATATACGCTTCCGCTAAACATTGATAACTGGCTTATGTTTTGGAAACACCTTTCATATGGATTTGTTCTGAATTATACTGCAATTACTTTTACTTTATACAATGTTCTATATGATTGGTGGCTTGGTCCTGGTCAGTCACGCTCCCAAGCGGTGATACTCCGCGTGTGGATTTTGGGGGTGTGACAGATTGGTATCAGAGCCATTGGTTATAGAGAACTTGGTTTTAATATGGAAAAACGTTTTTATTAAAACCAGACTATAACCAGAACAGTGCTCTCAACGATCCACAACGACGCTTCGCTCCACGTGCAAGACTCAACTTCCTAGGTAATAAGGTTTATGTTTATTGCCTACATGCTAGAATTTGCATAGAACTTTGCTCGTGGTATGCTTACATTACCTTGCTCACAACTTGTTATTGCTTGAGAACACTTACGTGCCTACACTCTTCTGTCATCGCACTACTCGCGAACCCTTTTTCTTACTTACGTTGCCTTTGATTTGAAGATCAATGGCCGCACGAATTACCATGACTCAAGCCCAGCTAGAGGCTCTCGTTGCTGCGGCAGTTGCAGCCGCCCAAGCAGGTAGTATACCCTGCAGTATAGGCACTAGGATCTTTAGATCCTACATTAATTCTCGTATTTAACTTTGCCCTATTCGTACACAATAGGTCAACCCGCTCAGCAACAACCTGCCTGCACATTCAAGAACTTTATGGAATGCCGTCCCAGCACGTTTAGCGGCACAGAAGGAGCAGTTGGACTCCTTCACTGGTTCGAGAAGCTAGAATCAGTATTCGAAATGTGTGAATGCCCTGAGGAACGCAGGGTGAAATACGCTACCGGTACCCTAGAGGGAATCGCGTTAACTTGGTGGAACGCGCAAGTGCAGATATTCGGGTTGGCAGCTGCTAACGCCACACCCTGGAACGAATTCAAAGAACTTATCAAGAGAGAGTATTGTACACGTGAAGATATTCACAAGTTGGAAGACGAGCTGTATAATCTGAAAATGGTTGGATCAGAGATTGAAGCGTATACTAAACGGTCAAATGAGCTGGCCGTGCTGTGTCCAACTATGGTGGACCCTCCATACAAGCGTATCGAGTTGTATCTCAAAGGTTTGGCTCCAGAAATTCAGAGCCATGTTACCTCAGCTAACCTCGACAACATCCAGGAGATCCAGCGTCTCGCTCATCGCATCACAGATCAGGCCGTGGATCAGAATCGCCTGCCTAAGCGCATCAGCGCTACTGCTACTGCTACTACGTCTGCTACTACTGCTACTCCCAGTGACAATAAGCGAAAATGGGAGGGGGATTCAAGTAAAGCATCAGCGTCAGTCCAGTCCCAGGCTCAGCAACGAAAGACTGAAGGTTATCAAAGCCCCAGTCAGCACTCTTCGGGTAGTCACAAACAGGGAGGATATCGGGGAAATCTTCCGAAATGTAACAACTGCAACAGGCACCACAGCGGCCAGTGTAACAGAGGTCGTTGTCAAAGATGCCTCAAGATGGGTCATGAGGCCAAAGACTGCAGGAGCCCTCGTCCTGCGAACCAGAACCAGGGTCAGCAGCAGCCACACGCTCAGCAGAATCAGCAACAGGGCAACAAGGGGTGCTATAATTGTGGTGCTGAAGGTCACATCAAGAGACACTGCCCGCAGCTAAACAGGAACCAGAACAACAACAACAACAATCAGGGCAACGGGAACAATAACAACAACAACGGGGGAAACAACAATAACAATGGCAACGAGGCAAGAGGTCGAGTTTTCATGTTAGGAGGAGGAGACGCAATGAACGCTAATTGAACTCATAACTTGTCTTGGATTTTTATTATTATGTTTACGCTACTCAAACAAAGTTTGGTTTGAACATTAATCATGTTGGGTTTTATGAATTATTTTAACTGCTATACTTCATGTTTGATATGATGAATGGTTTGATATTATTGAGCGCACCTGCCGTATTTATGGACCTTATGAACAGGGTGTGCAAACCCTACCTGGACAAATTGTCCTTGTCTCCATCAACGACATTCTGATCTACTCCAAGAGTCAGGAAGAACATGAGCAACACTTACGTCTTATCTTGGAACTTTTCGGAAGGAGCAAACGTACGCCAAGTTTTCTAAATGCGACTTCTGGATACGTGAAGTCCACTCCTTAGGCCATGTAGTGAACAGGGATGCGATCCATGTCGATCCATCCAAGATAGATTCGATCAGGAACAGACCAGCACCGCGTACACCAACAGAGATACGCCAATTCTTGGGTTTGGCGGGTTACTACAGGTGATTTATCAAAGACTTCTTCAAGATCGCGCAGCCGCTTACAATGCTGACACAGGAAGGTGTCACCTACCGTTGGGGAGATTCTCAGGAAACCGCTTTTCAGTACTTAAAGGATAGGCTCTGCAGCGCACCTATCCTCTCATTGCCAGAGGGCACAGACGACTTCGTGGTTTATTGTGATGCATCCATTCGGGGACTGGGATGTGTGTTAATGCAGCGCGACAAGGTTATCGCTTACGCCTCTCGTCAACTCAAGGTTCACGAGCGCAACTACACGACGCACGATTTAGAGCTGGGAGCTGTTGTTTTCGCGCTTAAGATATGGCGACACTACCTGTACGGTACCAGGTGCACGATTTACACCGATCACAGGAGTCTCGAGCATATCCTTAAGCAGAAGGATTTGAATATGCGTCAACGACGATGGGTCGAGTTACTTAACGATTACGAATGCGCTATCAAGTATCATCCAGGCAAAGCCAATGTTGTGGCGGATGCCCTTAGTCGAAAGGACACTTTACCACGGCGCGTGCGAGCGCTACAGCTTACGATTCAGTCTAGCCTTCCTGCTCAGATACGAGCTGCTCAGACAGAAGCCCTGAAGCCCGAAAACGTCAAGGCTGAAGCCTTACGCGGCTCACGACAACAAATGGAACAAAAGGCGGACGGCGCCTACTATGTCACGGGCCGGAGTTGGGTCCCTTTCTATGGCGGTTTACGCGAACTCGTAATAGACGAAGCACACAAGTCTCGTTACTCGGTACATCCAGGGTCGGATAAAATGTACCACGACATCAGCACTGCATATTGGTGGCCTAGTATGAAGGCCCACATTGCTACGTACGTTGGAAAATGCTTGACCTGTGCGAGAGTCAGGGTCAAATATCAGAAACCAGCTGGCCTACCTCAACAGTCTACGATACCACAGTGGAAATGGGAAGAAATTTCCATGAACTTTGTTACAGGCCTACCGAGATCTCAGCGTGGGAACGACACAATATGGGTGATCGTGGATCGACTCACCAAGTCTGCACACTTCTTAGCTATTAAGGAAACGGATAAGTTCCCCACTCTCGCAGATATCTACCTCAAGGAAGTTGTTTCGAGGCACGGGGTGCCCATTTCTATTATTTCGGATCGCGATGCACGATTCACGACAGAGCTTTGGCAAGCGATGCACAAATCCTTCGGCTCAGAATTAGACATGAGCACAGTATATCACCCTCAGACGGATGGGCAGTCTGAGCGAACTATTCAAACTCTAGAAGACACGCTTCGAGCGTATGTTATCGATTTCGGCAACGGCTGGGAAAAGCACCTCCCTTTGGTGGAGTTCTCGTACAATAATAGTTATCACACCAGCATTCAAGCCGCTCCATTCGAGGCATTGTACGGGCGTAAATGCCAGTCACCTCTCTGTTGGGCAGAGGTGGGGGATAGTCAAATCACGGGTCCAGAGATTGTAGTGGACGCCACAGAAAAGATTTCACAGATACAACAACGCATGGCGGCAGCACGCGACCGTCTGAAAGCCTACGCGGACCAGCGTAGAAAGCCATTGGAATTTCGGGTCGGGGACCGGGTTTTACTAAAAGTTTCACCCTGGAAGGGTGTAGTACGTTTTGGCAAACGGGGCAAACTAAATTCACGGTATGTCGGACCATTCTAGATCATAGAACGAATAGGCAGGGTAGCCTATAGATTGAATCTACCAACTGAACTCGGGGCAGTTCACAATGTCTTTCATGTATCGAACTTACAGAAGTGCCTATCAGATGAAAACCTTATCTTTCCTTGTAAGGAACCCACTATCGACGAGCGGTTACAGTTCGTCAAGGAACCAGTAGAAATCACGGACCGGGATGTGAAGGTCCTCAAAAACAAGAGAATCCCTCTTGTTCGAGTTCGTTGGAACTCCAAACGTGGCCCAGTGTACACCTGGGAACGCGAAGATAGGATGACAGAAAAGTACCCCCAGTTATTCGGAACCAATGCAACCACTACTGAGACTGAAGCTACTACTACTGAATTTCGGGACGAAATTCCAAATCAACGGGGGGATGATGTGACACCCCAGGAAAACCAGTAAACGATACAGCTTACCTAGCTTCCTCAGTGAGTGCATACCAAATTTCGGGACGAAATTTCCAATTAGTTGGGGATAATGTGACAACTCGAGTTTCTGACTTTCGCTTTCGCATTAAATGCGCGTTGACTTTGACTGCTTAGTTGCTTGGGTTGTGAACTTGAATTGTACGCGTGGTGTTTTAATGAAACGTATTGTTGTTTTGCCTATATGTGATTACTTGTTGTGGTAGAAAATAATATTAGAATTAATATTAGAATTATCATTAAAACACTTAATCTAGATCACGAAACCTGACATACAGTTCGAAGGATTCGAAGGACCACGAAAGATAACTTCCGATCCGAAGGATCAACCTTCGAATTAAAGATTCTCGAAACATATCATTCGACCAAGGACTTCATCCTTCGAGCACGAAACATATCCTTCGACATCTTTCGGCCCAGCCTTTTCTGATGGGCTTGGCCCATTTCTGTGATACGTTTAAATATGGGAATGCATGTAAACTGATAAGGATTTCCTAAGAAAAACCCTAGCTCCTTTGTGTGTGTGTGCGACGGCAAACCCTCAACATCCGAAGCCAAATCTCTTGTGCTGTTCATTCTTAACTTCGGTTAGTGATTTACGTGTTTTGTTCTTGATTTCATCATACATGATTAATTTATTATGTAACTGCATACGAAATACATGTTGATCTAGATTGATAGGATCGAATGCATAGTATGGAATGGGTTGAATGATATTGATTTGATTAGATTTCGAAAACAGATTAGCATGTCAATAGTGTTCGATTATGTAATACGTTATGCTAAGCAACTGGATGATATGCGTATAGATGTATGTTAGATTGTTGAACCAAATGATAATTATGTTTACATGACACATAGATGATGATTTGGATTGGTTGATGATTTGATCCTATGATTGCTGCATGATTGTTGTTTGATCGACAATGTTGTTGACGGCTGTTAGCATGTTTAGGGTTTCTGAAATTGTAACTGTTGTTGACGTAACTGATATGTGTCGAAAGATACTTGTAGTCGAAACATAGTTGTCGAAGCATAGTTGTGACCGAAAGATATCTGTTGACCGAAGGATAGAATTGACCGAAACATAATTAGGTTGACCGAAAGATGCCATTTGGTCGAAAGATGACTGGTGGTTCGAAACATAACAACCAGTCCGAAAGGTAACTGTGATATTTAGTATGTGTCGAAGGATCACTAATGTGTCGAAAGATAAGGTTGGATTCGAAGGATGGTAGGTTATAAACATCTTTCGAAAGATAGTGGAATGTATGTTTGATTTACTTGACATGCCATGCTTGATGATGAATGTTTACATTTGCAATTGTGTGACACTCGATTTGCATACGTATCATTGCGAACATGAACTGATTTGTTATACATGCATACAATAGGACGTGATTAATTACTTGTGAGTACATAACCTAGCATACCGAGCAAACCAAGGTGAGTTCACACTCTTACTAAGGCATGGGATTCCCGGGTTGTGGGAATGGGTTAAAGGCTTGATGATAAACTAATAACGTACATACACTACGCTTTTCCTAGACTATCACCTATCATAGTCCTCGGATGTCAGGACGGTTCCGTAGGTTGGAAAACACCTACGTGGTTCCGTAGGTTGGGATAACACCTACGTGGTCAGATGCCAATTACTATCCTCGATACAAAGGATACGCACGTAAGACGTACGTGTACGCATTACTTACTTCTTCCGTAGGTTGGGATAACACCTACGTGGTCATATGCAAATTACTATCCTCGATACAAAGGATACGCACGTAAGACATACGTGTACGCATTACTTACTTCTTCCGTAGGTTGGGATAACACCTACGTGGTCATAATACGAATAGTCTAGTGGTCACTTAACATGGGAAGCCCCCACCTGTATAACTTACTATTGGCCCGGTAGAGCCACCCGTTACTTACTATTACGCATTTACGTACTGTGAACTCGCTCAACTATTTTGTTGATCCTTTCCTTTACATGCCTCGCAGATCGTTAGGTACTGGGAGCTTGCACTGGAGGCGCGGTCGTTGTGGACTTGGATCGTGAACATCATATGGAACCCATATG
Source organism: Helianthus annuus (assembly GCF_002127325.2). NCBI lineage: Eukaryota > Viridiplantae > Streptophyta > Magnoliopsida > Asterales > Asteraceae > Helianthus > Helianthus annuus. The sequence goes on from NC_035443.2 coordinate 90,741,262, forward strand.
ATACTTGATACACTTTTACATTGGATATTTTTATATATACGCTTCCGCTAAACATTGATAACTGGCTTATGTTTTGGAAACACCTTTCATATGGATTTGTTCTGAATTATACTGCAATTACTTTTACTTTATACAATGTTCTATATGATTGGTGGCTTGGTCCTGGTCAGTCACGCTCCCAAGCGGTGATACTCCGCGTGTGGATTTTGGGGGTGTGACAGGAAAGGGGGCATACAGATTGCTAACCATGGAAGGAAATTTGTTACCAAGAGCCTGGAATGCTATTCACTTAAAGAAATATTTCATGTGAACAGGATCCTTCAAGCATATGATCCTTACAATGAAAGCATCCTCGAAGGATCCCGGCGATATCAGTGATCCTTACTCTGGTAAAGTCCCTATCTCAAAACTTTTCCATTTTCTTATTTCTACCTAAGGATAAGGATCACCTATCCTTCATCCTCCTCTCACGAGAATTTAAGTTCTGATAAGTACAGGTATCCTCAGCATGTTATTGATAGTCTTCAAAAGCACCTCAGATCCTTGGGTTCAACCCCAGTTATCCTTGGGCTTGTCCCCAGTTTTCGCCTGTAGCGCACGATGATCCTGGTATAGTTCACGTCTTTGGGACCAGTACCCACTTTAGGGGCTGACAACCTCATCGTACTGGCTATATCTAGGATTCTACGTATAATGGTAGACGTACCATACATCCGTTCCTAAGGTTTCTAACGTTTTCACGTTAGCTAAGGTTTTGACATTTTCATGTCACCAAGTTTGGATAGTCGCCAGTAAGGGCCATACTCCAGTTTACATACGATCCTTGGGCTTGTCCCCAGTTATCCTTTGGGCTTGTCCCCAGTGATCCTTTGGGCTTGTCCCCAGTTATCCTTTGGGCATGTCCCCAGCTATTAATTTATCTTTTACATTGTCTTAGTCCCAAGTTATGTTCCATTTTTCAGGTTTTTGAAGTTAAACAAATAAGGATCCTTAATCCTTACTATCCATTAAAATTTTACTTACGGTTATCTTGATTAAAGGTTAGGATCCTAACTTGGATTCTCAGGTATGATCCTTGACTATTTTGATTATACTCGTTATTTTGAATAACCCTTACACTTTGACAACTAAACCTATGATCCTCGATCATAAACTATTTTTGAAAATTTTTCGATTACAGGATATTTGATCCAGGATCATATCCTAAAATGATTGAACATGATTTGCTTAACAATTGGAAAATAAAAGGATAAACAAAGGATAACAACAAGGGATAAGCCAGAAAGATTAGAGTTATTTTATTACCAAAGGATTTTAAACCCTTCAAAGTTGTCAAAATTGCCAACCCACGTTTCTACCAGCAAAACGTGGCCCGTCCACATGGGTTGGCAAAGGGTGTCCATTGTTTGTGCGGTCATAGCATGCAGGTAAATAAAAGCGGCAGGATCACAAAGGCTTTATCCCCCAAACAGAGGATCCCTCCACCGTTTGCAATCCTACCTATTGTCTGAAGGATCCTGGATCCTTAATCCTAAAACTATTGTTCAAGTTACAGACCATCAAATTGTTCGAAACAAACTACCATCAAACAAAAAAAAATTGGGCTCCGGCTATGTCTAGAAATTTCCATCATTGCCCAATCCTGCAGCTTAAGCCTTCGCTGCACCACCATCATCACCAGCTCCACTTGCCTCTCCACCCTGATCCTTGCCAGCATCACCACTTTCGAGCATTGGGATCTCCTCGGCTTCATCATCATCCTCCAACTCTGCTAACCTTGCCTTCCAGCCCTCCACATCCCATGTGCTCTTGTCAAAGGCAGGATCCTGAGCCTCCGCAGCCATCTGCAATTGGATCTTATACATAGCTATTGCGGCAGAGACCTTGGCATCCTGGGTGATCTCCTGCTTCTCACAATCCATGTTGATCAGCATTTGAGCAGCTTCATCCTTGGAAGCCCGGAGTTCCTTCTCAAGATCAGCTATCTTGAGATCCTTCAGCACGCCCATTTGTTGGAGGTCGGCGATTTGGCGGTCCTGATCCTCAACATGGCCAAGGTAGGTTTCTATTTCAGCAAGTTTCTGCAGAAAGGGAAAAGGTAAGTTCAGGACCAGGTGATCCTCAAACAAGCAGGATATACAAGCAGAATATACAAGCAAGAGCAATGATCCTTACTTCATTAACATAATCAAGAAACTGTTGGCGGAACAGGGGAAATCCTTGAAGATCCTCAGAAGCCTTTCTCTTCTTTCCCTTACCCCTAATAGGTGCTTTAGGGGCTGAAGCAGATGGACTAGCAGCAGGGGTCTTCTTCCTTGTAGACTTGACATTAGCAAGATCATCAATACCAAACTTGGAGGCAGACTTGACAGATTTCCCAGCGCCTACACAATCAAAATAAGATAAGTACTCTAACTAATTTAAAAATCTTACATAGAACTACTTTTTAAATGAGGATACTTACTTGATATTGTGGCAGATGCGGAGGATACTTCCTGTGAATCTTGAATGGCAACTTGAAAACTTCTGGTCTCAGGATCAAGCTTTTTGAAGGCTAGAACTCTCTCTCTTGCAGCAGGAGTCAACTTGAGATGAGCAATAGATATGGCTGCACAAAAAACAGAATATTAGTGATCCTCACCCTAAGGAACAAACCTTATGGTGATCCTTCCAGGATCCTCTATCCTACCATGAGTAGCCCACTCCTTGGGCAGATCCTTCCCATTAGGGATGGTATCCCTCCTAACAAAGAAGAATCGTCGCTTCCAATTCATGTCATTTTTGGTGACCTTAAGAACAGGGTGATCCTCTCCGGCTTTCCGTTTGAGCAAGTATCGACAGGATCCAAACGTTGTGAGATCATACATCTCAGCCAGCTCCGCCATTCCTAAATCAATCCCTTCCTGCTCAATGATCCTTTCTAGGGTATACAAAACCCTCCAGATCATCGGCATGGCTTGGATGTAAGATATGCCGGTCAGGGAAAAGAAAGATTGGGTGAAAGCTGGAAAGGGATACGTATAGCCTATGGTGAACGGAGTAACAGGAAAAGCTACCCAAGTATCGGAGACAAAGTCACTTAAAGCAGTGGGACTGAAAGACTTAAAGATAGCATTCGCCGGAAAACAATGACGAATTCTATCAATATGAACATCGGTGAAACAACACCTCTCATGGGGAGAATCCTTGATGATCCCTTGACCCTTCAAGGGACTGTTCTTTTTAGGATCCTTATGAGGGGAGTTGCGTAGCAGCATGCTTGCAGAATGTTGAAGAAAAACAAAGAAGCAGAAAAACAGAGTAAGAGAAGGAAGAAGAGAGATACCTGATTGATCTTAGGACGAGATTATAAAGGGAGTTTCTTTGATTTTAAATGCGAATTGATCCTATCTCTATCTCCTATTTATAATGATGATCTGCAGGGCTGTCACTTCTGTGACGTAAGAATCACAACGGCTAGTCCGACTCCAACGGCTAGTTATCCGATTAGCTCGTTGCAGATAAGATCAAGCAAAATATAACTCATTTATTTACAATATCACTCCTTATATTTTGGGGGCAATTGTTAGGGCTGGATTTTTATAACACATGATCCTTACATGTGATCCTAACCAGTGATCCTTGTTTCTTTGGCAGATAGAGATCCTCAGCAGAATTCCAGGGTCAGGATCACGGACCATCATAGGGATCCTCATGCTAACAGTTGTTTTCGTTGAATTTAATGTTATCTTGCAGGAATGTCTAGCAGGATCCGCTCTTAGCATCGCAAACAAGGGACGCGTCTTTACAACTTTGGCATATGCTTAATCAGAGATGAACGTTGTAGAGGATATGGAAACTCGGCATGATTTAAGGGCGATAATTTAGGCTAGATTTACTTTTATTTCTAAAGGGGTAATGAGCTGATTGTTAGTCTATTTACCTAAAATAGGTCACTCACACTTGTATATATAACACTCTTCCCCATTCGGAAGACACACAACACATTTCTCACACGCTTAGACACTCGATACTATAGTGATCCTTGTACTCAGCTCATTATCATCCGAAGTTGTAACCATTTTTTGTTATATTGAAGTTTGGTGATCGGTAGTTGCCATCACCCGAGGTTTTTTATGCCGGAGATCATACATTGATCAAGGGCTTTTTCCTCGTATAAATCCTTGTGTCACTTGCATATTTCTTACCAAAGTGATCCTTTACTTTTTCAACAAACCAAGCATCATTCCCCGTTTACTTAGAGTTTGGTTGAATTATCCTTGTGTGATTTTTGACCAAAACAGTTAGTATGAGGATCCTTAGGATGATCCGTGATCCTGATCCTGGAGCTCTTCTGAGGATCACTATCTGCCAAGGAAACAAGGATCACTTGTTAGGATATCATGTAAGGATCATAGGTCATAAAAATCCTGCCCTAACAATTGCCCCCAAAATATAAGGAGTATTTATGTAATATAAACGAGTTATATTTTGCCGGTCTTATCTATAACTAACTCAACGGATATATAGCCGTTAAGAATGAACTATCCGTTGCGATCTGACGTCATGGAAGTGACAGCCCTGCACAATCATGATTATAAATAGAGATAGGGATAGAATCGTTTGCATTTAAATTCAAGAACTCTTCCCTTTATAACCGCGACCAGAGGATTGAACAGGTATTCCCCTTCACCTTCTCTCTTGCTTGCTCTGTTTTTCTTATTTCGTTCAATATGTTGCTCCGAAACTCTCCCAACAAGGATCCTAAGAATAACAGCCCCTTGAAGGGTCAAGGGATCATCAAGAATTCCCCCACCGAGAGGTGTTGTTTTACTGATTCTCAAATTGACAAAATCCGTCATTGTTTCCCGGCGAACACCCTCTTTAAATCTTTTAGCCCTACCGCTCTGAGCGATTACATCTCTGAGACTTGGGTTGCCTTCCCAGTCACTCCTTTCATGATAGGATACTCGTATCCTTTCCCTCAGTTCACCGAGTCCTTTTTCTCTCTTACCGGCATCTGCTATATCCAGGCTATGCCGATGATTTGGAGGGTTTTATACACCCTTGAAAGGATCATCGAACAAGAAGGAATTGATCTGGGTATGGTGGAGCTGGCTGAGATGTTTGATCTCACAACTTTTGGATCCCACCGACACTTGTTCAAACGAAAGGCTGGAGAAGAGCACCCTGTTCTCAAAGTTACCAAAAATGACATGAACTGGAAGCGGCGGTTCTTTTTTGTAAGGAGAGATACTATCCCTGATGGGAAGGATTTGCCCAAGAAATGGGTTACCCATGGTAGGATAGAGGATCCTGGAAGGATCACCGTAGAACTTATCCTTTAGCATAAGGATCACCGACATTCTTTTGTTTCCTTATTATGCAGCTATACCCGTCTCTCATCTTAAGTTGACTCCTGCTGCAAAAGAGAGACTCTTGGCCTTTAGGAAGCTTGATCCTGAAATAAGAACTTTCCAGGTCACCACCCAGGATTCTCAGGAAGTATCCTCTGCATCTGTCACAATGTCAAGTAAGTATCCTCTTTTAAGGAGTGTTTATAAAATGAGAGTCAAATAAAATTAAGATACTTATCTTGTTTTGGTTGTGCAGGCGCTGGAAAATCCTCTAAGTCTGCTTCGAAGTTCGGCATTGAAGATCTTACTAATGTTAAATCCGCAAGAAAGAAGACTCCTGCTGCTAGCCCAACTGCTTCAGCCCCTAAAGCACCTATCAGGGGAAAAGGAAGCAAGAAGAGGAAGGCTTCTGAGGATTTGCAAGGTCTGCCCCTGCTCCGCCAACAGTGTCTGGATTACATCAACGAGGTAAGGATCACTGTCCTGCTTGTGCATCCTGTTAGTCTAAGGATCACTTGATTTCTGAGGTCATTCCTTGTCTTCCTTGCAGAAATTTGCTGAGGTGGAGACATATGTTGGCCATGTTGAGGATCAGGATCGCCAGATTGCTGACCTCCAACAGGTTGGGGTGTTGAAGGATCTCAAGATAGCCGATCTTCAGAAGGAGCTCCAGGCCACCAAGAATGATGCTGCCAAGATGCTGATCAACTTTGACTATGAGAAGCATGAGATCACCTAGGATGCCAAGGTCTCTGCCGCGATAACTATGTACAAGATCCAGCTGCAAATGGCCATGGAAGCTCAGGATCCTGCTTTTGACAAGAGCACCTGGGATGTCGAAGGCTGGAAGGCTAGGCTGGCTAAACTGGAGGATGATGAGGAGGCTGAGGAGATCCCGATGCTTGAGGGTGGAGACATTGGCAAGGATCATGGTGGAGAGGCAAGTGGAGCCGGTGGTGATGGTGCAGCGAAGGATTGAGCTGCAGGATTGGGCAATGATGGAAATTTCGAGACTTAGCCGGAGCCCAATTTTTTTTTTGTTTGGTGGTTGTGATGTTTTAAAACGATTATGGTCTGTATTTGAACAATAGGTTTAGGGTTGAGGATCTAGGATCCTGTGAACAATAGGTAGGATTACATATGGTGGAGGGATCCTCTGTTTGGGGGATGAAGCCATTGTGATCCTGCCGCCTTTAATTTCCTGCACCTGCTATGACCGCATGAACAATGGACACCCTTTGCCAACCCATGTGGACGGGCCACGTTTTGCTGTAGAAACGTGGGTTGGCAATTTTGACAACCTTTAAAAAGGGGTTAAATATTCAATGAATAAAACTTTTAACTTTTGACTTATCCTGTGATGTTATCCTTGTGTATTTTTTGAACTTTCAATCGTTTTGATTTATACTTGTCTAAGTAAGAAAGGTTAAGCAAATTATGTTTAAGAAATTTAGGATATGATCCAGGATCAAATATCCTATAGTCGAGAACTTCCAAAAAGTAGTTAATTTTAAGGATCATAGGTTCAGTTGTCAAAGTGTAAGGGTCAGTCAAAATAATGAATGTATTCAAAACAGTTAAGGATCATACCTGAGAATCCAAGTTATGATCCTAACCTTTAACCAGGATAACCATAGGAAGAACTTTAATGGGTAATAAGGATTGAGGATCCTTAATTGTTTATCTTTGAAAACCTGAAAATACAATATAACGTGGGACTAAGCCAATATCATAGATAAGTTAGTAACTGGGGACAAGCCCAAAAGATCACTGGGGACAAGCCCGAAGGATAACTGGGGACAAGCCCAAAGGATAACTGGGGACAAGCCCGAAGGATAACTGGGGACAAGCCCAAGGATCATATGTAAACTGGAGTATGGCCCTCACTGGCGACTATCCAAACTTAGTGACATGAAAATGCCAAAACCTTAGCTAACGTGAAAACGTTAGAAACCTTAGGAACGGATGTATGGTACGTCTACCATTATACGTAGGATCCTAGGTATAGCCAGTACGATGGAATTATCAGCCCCTAAAGCGAGTACTGGTCCCAAAGACGTGAACTATACCAGGATCATCGTGCGCTACAGGCGAAAACTGGGGACAAGCCCAAGGATCGTGTGTAAACTGGGGTTGAACCCAAGGATCTGAGTTGCTTCTGAAGATTGTCGACAATATGCTAAGGATGCCTGGACTATCAGAACTCAAAACCTCATGAGAGAAGGATGAAGGATACATGATCCTTATCCTTAAATAAGATAATATGTAAATAAGAGTTCAAGCTTAGGACATTACCAGAGTAAGGATCGTCGATACTTCAGGGATCCTTGAAGGATACTTCTAATGTAAGGATCATATGTGCCAGGAGGATCCTGCTCACATAAAATATTTCTTCAAGTGGACAGCATTCCAGGCTCTTGGTAACAAATTACCCTCCATGGTCAGCAGTCTATATGCCCCCTTTCCTGCTTCGGCTTCGATCAAATAAGGGCCTTCCCATTTTGGTGCCAATTTCCCATCAGCAGGATTGGTGGTATTCTGGAATGCTTTTCTCAAGACCATATCCCCAACTTGGAATTTCCTTATCCTGACATTTTTGTTGTAAGCACCAGCCATTCTTTGTTGGTAGCTAGCCATCCTTATCGTAGCCAAGTCTCTGATTTCCTCAATAGTATCCAAGTCTTGAACCAAGTTCTGATCATTTTCCTCAGGATCACGGGTACTTGTTCTAGCAGTTGGAACCACCATTTCTGTTGAGATCACTGATTCTGCCCCAAACACCAAAGAGAAGGGTGTTTGACCAGTAGCATTCTTGGGAGTTGTCCTATCAGCCCAAAGCACATAAGGCAATTCCTCTGCCCATTTCCCCTTCTTGGATCCAAGTTTCTTCTTCAGATTGTTGATGATGATCTTGTTGGATGATTCTGCTTGACCATTAGCTTGTGGGTGGACTGGTGTTGATGTTATCATCTTAATCCCCCAGCTATCACAAAAGTTAGTAGTTCTGCTCCCAATAAATTGGGAACCATTATCACATACAATTTCAGAAGGAATGCCAAATCTAGTTATAATATTTCTCTTAATAAACGATATAACTTCCTTTTCTCTGACTTGGGCAAAAGCTTCAGCCTCTATCCACTTGGAGAAGTAGTCAGTCATAGCAAGCATGAACACTTTTCCACCAGGTGCCTTAGGGAGCTTGCCGACTATATCCATCCCCCATCTCATAAATGGCCAAGAGGATGGTATAGGATGTAGAAATTCAGCCGGCTGATGAAGGATATTGCTGTGTCTTTGACAAGGATCACACTTCTTAGCATACTCCACAGCATCCCTTTTCATAGTTGGCCAGTAGTATCCTGTCCTTAAGATCCTTGAGAACAATGCCCTGCCTTAACACCGAAGTGACATTTTGAAGGATTAAGCTTCATGTTATAACTATCAAGGATTTCAAATGCTTCCTCCAAATCCCTTAGGTGATCCTCAGCTTTTTTGGATTTTACCACCATATCGTCTATGTACACTTCCATAGTTTGTCCAATTTGATCCTTGAACATCATATTCACCAGCCTTTGATATGTTGCACCTGCATTTCTTAATCCAAACGGCATAGCAATATAACAATATAAACCGGTTGGGGTCATAAAAGCCGTATCCTCTTGGTCAGATAGTTCCATCTGAATTTGTTGGAATCCAGATGATGCATCCATAAAGGTTAACAGTTCATGACCCGCCGTTGCATCCACCATGGAGTCAATGTGGGGTAATGGGAAAGGATCCTTGGGACATGCCTTATTCAAATCAGTGAAATCGACACATACCCTCCACTTTCCATTTTTCTTTTGAACAACAACCACATTGGCCAGCCATTTTGGATACTTTACTTCTCTAATCATACCTGCTCGTAGTAATCTTTCTACCTCTTCCTAGATAATGGCATTTCTTTCTGGTGCAAACTTCCTCCTTTTTTGATGGATTGGTTTAACTGACCTGTCAATGCCAAGTTTATGAGTGATAATATCCTTAGATATACCTGTCATATCCTCATGTTTCCATGCAAAGGTAGATTTTCTTCTTTTGTGGAAGGATATGATGTCTTCTTTCATTTGTCCAAGGATCCCTAATCCGATATAGATTTTAGATTCAGGATCATCAGGATCCAAGAGGATTTCGTCCACATCCTGCTCTCTTGCCTCCAAGACACCCCTTGGAGGATACTTTAATTGCTATTGCTCCCTTGATTTCGAGGCTGGTTTCATTGATGAGGTGTAACAATCCTTAGCCTCCTGTTGATCACTATCGATCTTGATTATTCCCCAAGGGCTAGGGAGCTTCACACATTGATGGTAGGTGGATGGGACTGCCTTCATATCGTGTATCCAGGGCCTGCCAAGGATAACATTACAACAAGATAAACAGTCAATAACACAAAATTTCTTATAATTATGTAATCCTTCCATGTAAATTGGGAGTTTGATGTCCCCCAGGGTTTTCTTAGTTTCGCCACTAAAACCCACAAGCACGGAGGATCTTGGTGTGATGTCTGATTCAGGAATACCCATTTTCTTCAAAACATCAAGTTGGATAATGTTTACCGAACTTCCTCCGTCAATAAGGATCCTGCGGACAAAATGGTTAGAAATAAAGAGAGTAATAACTAAACTATAATGTTTACCGAACTTCCTTCGTCAATAAGGATCCGAGACACTTGATGTTCGAATAGGTTTTTCTCCATTATCCATTTTAGCTTCCTTTGCATGCCTCTTAGCTGCTGAAAAGGATGTACCACAAATGTCTGATCCTCCGAAAATAAAGTTTATCACTTGTGCATCTGCCGGAGGGGCTGGAGCTTTTTCAGGGATCCTTTCAGGATCCTGAGTCCTTTGCTTTTTCCTTCCCAACAATTCTTTCAAATGCCCCTTGCTCAGCAGATATCTAATTTCCTTTCTTAATGCGATGCATTCCTCTGTTAAACGCCCAAAATCCTCATGGTATGCACACCACTTTGATTTATCTTTAGTTGAGGTTGGTTTGTCATTTTTTCTGGGCCATCTGGCTTTTTCTCCTAGATTCTGCATTGCAAGGATTAGTTCATGGTTATCAACGGAAAAACAGTATTCAGAAATCGGAGGATAATCCTCATCATCCTCTTCTTGGTCAACAGCATGCACATTCTGGTTGTCAGCTCTGTTATAGGATTTGAATTTGTTGCTTTTGAAAGAGGATCCTTGCTTCTCTTGTTTTGAGGATCCTACTTGTCTCTCCTGGATCCTCTTGTCATCCTCTAGCCGGATAAACCTGAGTGCCCGAGTCCTTACTTCATCTAGGTTCCTGCATGGTGTCATAACAATATTATCATAGAACAATGAATCCCTAAGCAATCCCATTTTGAAGGCCTCAATAGCTGTGGCCACATCCAAGTTGGGAATGTCCAAGGATTCTTTACTAAATTTGGTTATATAATCCCTTAATGATTTATTATGACCCTGAGTTATCCTATATAAATCACTAGTCAATCGTTCAAATTTTCTGCTACAAGAAAATTGATTATTGAATAAGTTAACTAAATTGGCAAACGAAGTAATAGAGTAAGGGGGAAGACTTAGCAGCCATTTAAGAGCTGATCCAGTAAGAGTGGATCCAAATCCCTTGCACAGGCATGCTTCCTTTAACCTTTCTGGAATTGGATTGATCTCCATCCTCTCCCTGTATTGTGCTATGTGTTCCTCAGGATCCGTTGTACCATCATACAGCTTCATAGTAGGGATATGGAATCTTTTGGGTATCTCAGCATCACAAATTGGTGGTGCAAAACGAGATACCTTATGGCTTCCATCTGCAATCTCCGGGATAGGTTTGACTACCCCTGGAACACTTGATATCATATCCTTCAGTTTCTACAGTTCTCTGGCCATAGCATGGTTGATACCTGTATCCTGCATGAATCCATGGTTAGTGGTAAGAGAATTATTAAAAGTGTTACCTCCCATCGGGTTCAAGTTAGGAACATTGGATGTGAATCCGTATTGCTGAGATTCTGGAATAATGGAGGGACCAGTGGAAGCAATGGTCTGCATCGGAATAAAATCTCCTTGATGGACATCTGAACTTCCTGTCTGCAAACTCTTTGAGGATCCTGGTATCTGGAGGGATCCTTGAAACTGGGATGATCCTGGGAAGAGAAAGGATCCTTGACCCTGGGATAATCCTGGAACAAAGAAGGATCCTTGAACCGGGGATGATCCTAGAATAAAGGAGGATCCTTGAAATTGCTGCGCTCCTGAGTAAGCTCCTGAATTCATGAAGGATCCCATATGCTGAGTATAGGGCCCTGCCGGCTGGAAATGTGATCCTGATGCATGAGTCACTGTTGATGAGCCGAAATGTACTCCTCTTGATCCACCCATATGTTGAATGTCTGGGATCTCTGATGGCAGAGAAGTAATCATCGGAGTATCAAAATTCAAAGATTTGGGCATTAGTGGGGAATGATCCTCTGCCGTTTTCTTTTGTCTTTTGAGATCTCCGATTTCCTTGAGGATCCTGTCATTAGTTTCATCCTGCTGCTGCATCCCTCATCTGCAAAATCAAACTAAATATATCACTAGTACTGAGAGCAGAAGAAGTTAGAGCAGAAGAAGATGAAGGTTTAGAGAAAATAGGAGTTGGTCTCTTCTCAGCATTTTTCTGAGATCCAGCTGGTGGTGGCGGCAAAGGTGGAGTGCCCTAAGATGAGTTGACTGCAGACATCGCTGTGGAGGTATTCTTCAACGATGAAGCCATGCAACGCTCCGGAATGATCGCTAACAGAAAAACTTTCTTATGAATGAAGCACCAATTGCCCCACGGTGGGCGCCAAACTGTTTTGGTTAAAAATCACACAAGGATTATGCAACCAAACTCTTTGTAAACGGGGAATGATGCTTGGTATGATGAACAAAGATAAGGATCACTTAAATGAAAATTGCACAAGTGACACAAGGATTTATACGAGGAAAAAGCCCTTGATCAACGAATGATCTCCGGCATAAAAAACCTCGGGTGATGAAACTACCGATCACCAAACTTCAATATAACAAACAATGTTTACAACTTTGGATGGTAACGAGCTAGGTACACGGATCACTATAGTATCGTATGCTAGAGCGTGTGAGAAATGTGTTATGTCTTCTGAATGCTCGAGAGTGCAATTTATATAAGCGTGTGTGGTTGTATTTTAGGTAAATCTCCTAACTACTAGCTCGTTACCCCTTTAGAAATAGAAGTAAATTTAGCCTAACTAATTGCCCTTAAATTGTGCTAGGTTTCCATATTCTACATAACGTCCATCTTTAATTGTGCTAGTGCGAAATTAGTGTGACAGATTCCTTGTTAACGTTGCTAAGACCAGGTCCAACTCGTAATTCCTGCAAAACATCATTAAATTCAAAAAGAACAATCGTTAGTATGAGGATCCTTAGGATGATCCGTGATCCTGATCCTGGAGCTCTTCTGAGGATCACTATCTGCCAAGGAAACAAGGATCACTTGTTAGGATATCATGTAAGGATCATAGGTCATAAAAATCCTGCCCTAACAATAATATTTCTCTTAATAAAGGATATAACTTCCTTCTCTCTGACTTGGGCAAAAGCTTCAGCCTCTATCCACTTGGAGATGTAGTCAGTCATAGCAAGCATGAATACTTTTCCACCAGGTGCTTTAGGGAGCTTACCAACTATATCCATCCCCCATCTCATGAATGGCCAAGAGGACGGTATAGGATGTAGAAATTCAGCTGGCTGATGAAGGATATTGCTGTGTCTTTGACAAGGATCACACTTCTTAGCATACTCCACAGCATCCCTTTTCATAGTTGGCCAGTAGTATCCTGTCCTTAAGATCCTTGAGAACAATGCCCTGCCCCCATTGTGGTTTCCACAATCTCCTTCATGGAAATCTTTTAACACTTCTTGAACTTCAGGATCCTCGATACATCTTAAATATGGTCCTGCAAGAGATCGCTTATACAGCATGTTATTTAAGATTGTGAATTGAGATACCTTAATTCTGAAAGCCCTAGGATTTTCTCCCATAGGAATCTCTCCGTGTTGTAAGTATCTCATGATTGGTGAGATCCATGATCCTGAACAAGATTGAGTATCCTCACTAGGGATCATTGCAGAATCCTCTTCTATTTCCATGGCCACCTGGTTTTCAATAGCAGGAGCCAGGATATGGATGCTGGGGATACTTATATCCTCTGGGATCTTCAAAGATGATCCTAGATTGGCCAATGCATCAGCTTCTGTATTTTCTTCCCTTGGTACCTGTGTCAAACTGAAGGAAACAAAGGAGAGTGCCAATTCTTTGACTATCTCTAAATATTTGGTTAGTTTTTCACCTTTAACAGCATAGGATCCATTAAAGTGATTAGTGATTAACAATGAATCCACGTATACCTCAAGATACCTGATCCCCATATGCTTAGCAATTTGTAGACCAGCGATTAAGGCTCCATATTCAGCCTCATTATTAGTGGCTTGGAACTCACAAGCTATGGAGTGGGGTATTATGTCCCCCTGTGGTGATTTTAGTAGTATACCAAGCCCCGTGCCTTTAACATTTGAGGATCCGTCAGTATGTAGTATCCAAGGATCCTTGGTTTCATCCAGCCGCTGGACTTCCAATTCGGCTTCATTTTGTAAATCACTACTGAAATCAGCCACAAAGTCTGCTAATGCTTGGGATTTGATGGTTGTTCTAGGCTCATATCTTATATCATGGGCACTAAGCTTTACTGCCCACTTAGCCATCCTTCCGGACATCTCTGGTTTCCTGAGGACATTCTTAATTGGAAAATTAGTTCTAACAACAATAACATGGGTTTCAAAATAATGTCTTAGTTTAGTAGATGCCATAATTAGTGCAAGAATAAGTTTTTCAAGGTGTGAATACCTGGATTCAGCATCAAGTAAACTCTTACTTACATAATAGACAGGATATTGTGTACCTTCATGATCCTTAACAACGACTGCACTTACTGCTTTTGAGGATACCGCAAGGTATAAGGATAACACATCTCCTTTTTCTGGTTTCATCAATGCTGGAGCTGAGGACATGTATTCTTTTAGGGCTTGTAAAGCATTCTCATGCTTTTCAGTCCATTCGAATTTCTTGTTCTTTCTTAGGATATCATAGAATTCTTTACGCTTTTCTGAAGATTTGGATATAAATCTGTTTAGAGCTGCTATCCTGCCTGTTAGCCTTTGCACATCCTTAGCGTTGGCAGGGGATTTAATATTCACTAATGCTTTGATTTGTTCCGGGCTTGCTTCAATGCCCCTCTGGGTTACCATATATCCTAAGAATTTACATGCTTTAACACCAAAGTGACATTTTGAAGGATTAAGCTTCATGTTATAATTATCAAGGATATCAAATGCTTCCTCCAAGTCCCTTAGGTGATCCTCAGCTTTTTTGGATTTCACCACCATATCGTCTATGTACACTTCCATAGTTTGTCCAATTTGATCTTTGAACATCATATTCACCAGCCTTTGATATGTTGCACCTGCATTTCTTAATCCAAATGGCATAGCAATGTAACAATATAAACCGGTTGGGGTCATAAAAGCCGTATCCTCTTGGTCAGATGATTCCATCTGAATTTGTTGGAATCCAGATGATGCATCCATAAAGGTTAACAGTTCATGACCCGTCGTTGCATCCACCATGGAGTCAATGTGGGGTAATGGGAAAGGATCCTTGGGATATGCCTTATTCAAATCAGTGAAATCGACACATACCCTCCACTTTCCATTTTTCTTTTGAACAACAACCACATTGGCCAGCCATTTCGGATACTTCACTTCTCTGATCATACCTGCCCGTAGTAATCTTTCTACTTCTTCCTGGATAATGGCATTTCTTTCTGGTGCAAACTTCCTCCTTTTTTGATGGATTGGTTTAACTGACCTGTCAATGCCAAGTTTATGAGTGATAATATCCTTAGATATACCTGTCATATCCTCATGTTTCCATGCAAAGGTAGATTTTCTTCTTTTGAGGAAGGATACGATGTCTTCTTTCATTTGTCCAAGGATCCCTGATCCGATATAGATTTTGGATTCAGGATCATCAGGATCCAAGAGGATTTCTTCCACATCCTGCTCTCTTGCCTCCAAGACACCCCTTGGAGGATACTTTAATTGCTATTGCTCCCTTGATCTCGAGGCTGGTTTCATTGATGAGGTGTAACAATCTTTAGCCTCCTGTTGATCACTATCGATCTTGATTATTCCCCAAGGGCTAGGGAGCTTCACACATTGATGGTAGGTGGATGGGACTGCCTTCATATCGTGTATCCAGGGCCTGCCAAGGATAACATTACAACAAGACAAACAGTCAATAACACAAAATTTCTGATAATTATGTAATCCTTCCACGTAAATTGGGAGTTTGATGTCCCCCAGGGTATTCTTAGTTTCGCCACTAAATCCCACAAGCACGGAGGATCTTGGTGTGATGTCTGATTCAGGAATACCCATTTTCTTCAGAACATCAAGTTGGATAATGTTTACCGAACTTCCTCCGTCAATAAGGATCCTGCGGACAAAATGGTTAGAAATAAAGAGAGTAATAACTAAACTATCATGATGAGGATCCTGGATGTTAATTCTATCATCCTCATCAAAGGTTATGATTTTTCCTTCCGAGACACTTGATGTTCGAATAGGTCTTTCTCCATTATCCATTTTAGCTTCCTTTGCATGCCTTTTAGCTGCTGAGAAGGATGTACCACAAATGTCTGATCCTCCGGAAATAAAGTTGATCACTTGTGCATCTGCCGGAGGGGCTGGAGCTTTTTCAGGGATCCTTTCAGGATCCTGAGTCCTTTGCTTTTTCCTTCCCAACAATTCTTTCAAATGCCCCTTGCTCAGCAGATATCCAATTTCCTTTCTTAATGCGATGCATTCCTCTGTCAAACGCCCAAAATCCTCATGGTATGCACACCACTTTAATTTATCTTTAGCTGCGGCTGGTTTGTCATTTTTTCGGGGCCATCTGGCTTTTTCTCCTAGATTCTGCATTGCAAGGATTAGTTCATGGTTATCAACGGAAAAACAGTATTCAGAAATCGGAGGATAATCCTCATCATCCTCTTCTTGGTCAACAGCATGCACATTCTGGTTGTCAGCTCTGTTGAATTTGTTGCTTTTGAAAGAGGATCCTTGCTTCTCTTGTTTTGAGGATCCTACTTGTCTCTCCTGGATCCTCTTGTCATCCTCTAGCCGGATGAACCTAAGTGCCCGAGTCCTTACTTCGTCTAGGTTCCTGCATGGTGTCATAACAAGATCATCATAGAATAATGAATCCCTAAGCAATCCCATTTTGAAGGCCTCAACAGCTCTGGCCACATCCAAGTTGGGAATGTCCAAGGATTCTTTACTAAATTTGGTTATATAATCCCTTAATGATTCATTATGACCCTGAGTTATCCTATATAAATCACTAGTCAATCGTTCAAATTTTCTGCTACAAGAAAATTGATTATTGAATAAGTTAACTAAATTAGCAAACGAAGTAATAGAGTAAGGGGGAAGACTTAGCAGCCATTTAAGAGCTGATCCAGTAAGAGTGGATCCAAATCCCTTGCACAGGCATGCTTCCTTTAACCTTTCTGGAATTGGATTGATCTCCATCCTCTCCCTGTATTGTGCTATGTGTTCCTCAGGATCCGTTGTACCATCATACAGCTTCATAGTAGGGATATGGAATCTTTTGGGTATCTCAGCATCACAAATTGGTGGTGCAAAACGAGATACCTTATGGCTTCCATCTGCAATCTCCGGGATAGGTTTGACTACCCCTGGAACACTTGATATCATATCCTTCAGTTTCTATAGTTCTCTGGCCATAGCATGGTTGATACCTGTATCCTGCATGAATTCATGGTTAGTGGTAAGAGAATTATTAAAAGTGTTACCTCCCATCGGGTTCAAGTTAGGAACATTGGATGTGAATCCATATTGCTGGGATTCTGGGATGATGGAGGGACCAGTGGAAGCAATGGTCTGCATTGGAATAAAATCTCCTTGATGGACATCTGGAATTCCTGTTTGCAAATTCTTCAAGGATCCTGGTATCTGAAGGGATCCCTAAACATGGGATGATCTTGGAACAAAGGAGGATCCTTGAACCTGGGATGATCCTGGAACGAAGGAGGATCCTTGAACCTGGGATAATCCTGGAACGAAGGAGGATCCTGAGTTCATGAAGGATCCCATATGCTGAGTATAGGATCCTGTCGGTTGGAAATATGATCCTGATGCCTGAGTCACTATTGCTGGGCCGAAATGCACTCCTCTTGATCCACCCATATGTTGAATGTCTGGGACCTCTAATGGCTGAGAAGTAATCATCGGAGTATCAAAATTCAAAGATTTGGGCATCAGTGGGGAATGATCCTCTGCCGTTTTCTTTTGCCTTTTGAGATCTCCGATTTCTTTGAGGATCCTGTCATTAGTTTCATCCTGCTGCTGCATACGATCCCTCATCTGCAAAATCAAAGTAAATATATCACTAGTACTGGGAGCAGAAGAAGTTAGAGCAGAAGATGAAGGTTTAGAGAAGATAGGAGTTGGTCTCTTCTCAGCATTTTTCTGAGATCCAGCTGGTGGTGGAGGCAAAGGTGGAATGCCATTAGATGAATTGACTGCAGACATCGCTGTGGAGGTATTCTTCAACGATGAAGCCATGCAACACTCCGGGATGATCACCAACAGAAAAACTTTCTTATGAATGAAGCACCAATTGCCCCACGGTGGGCGCCAAACTGTTTTGGTCAAAAATCACACAAGGATAATGCAACCAAACTCTTTGTAAACGGGGAATGATGCTTGGTATGATGAACAAAGATAAGGATCACTTAAATGAAAATTGCACAAGTGACACAAGGATTTATACGAGGAAAAAGCCCTTGATCAATGAATGATCTCCGGCAT
Source organism: Helianthus annuus (assembly GCF_002127325.2). NCBI lineage: Eukaryota > Viridiplantae > Streptophyta > Magnoliopsida > Asterales > Asteraceae > Helianthus > Helianthus annuus. Next base: position 90,759,584 of record NC_035443.2, read on the forward strand.
AAAAAACCTCGGGTGATGGAAACTACCGATCACCAAACTTCAATATAACAAACAATGTTTACAACTTCGGATGGTAACGAGCTAGGTACAAGGATCACTATAGTATCGTATGCCAAAGCGTGTGAGAAATGTGTTGTGTCTTCTGAATGCTTGAGAGTGCAATTTATATAAGTGTGTGTGGTTGTATTTTAGGTAAATCTCCTAACTACTAGCTCGTTACCCCTTTAGAAATAGAAGTAAATTTAGCCTAACTAATTGCCCTTAAATTGTGCTAGGTTTCCATATTCTCCATAACGTCCATCTTTGATTGTGCTAGTGCGAAATTAGTGTGACAGATTCCTTGTTAACGTTGCTAAGACCAGGTCCAACTCGTAATTCCTGCAAAACATCATTAAACTCAAAAAGAACAATCGTTAGTATGAGGATCCTTAGGATGATCCGTGATCCTGATCCTGAAGCTCTTCTGAGGATCACTATCTACCAAGGAAACAAGGATCACTTGTTAGGATATCATGTAAGGATCATAGGTCATAAAAATCCTGCCCTAACATTGTTAACCCCTTAAAAGATAAAAAAATATCCTAATAACTAACTATCCGAAGATCACACAAGCTTCCCATGACCTTCCTCAACGGTTATGAGCCTCATGCACGTGCCAAAAATAACATATTCTTCCGAGATTCTCGTGTTGAGTTAGCTCACATAACACCTGCAAACGTAATCTAAAAACACAAGGAACGGTTGTTAAAAACATAAACATTAGTAAGGATCCTTGATCCTCAGACTCCCTGCATTATCCATTAAGGATCCGTGATCCAGGCCCAGTCTCAGGATAGATGATCCTTAGCATAAAATCCATGCCCTAACAAGGAGTTAGGACGAGATTCTGTCTTTGGCCTTTGCCATTCCCTTGCAAAGTGCCCATAGTTTTGACACTTACAACACCTAACTTTAGACTTATCAAAACCAACACTCTTCCCAAAAAACTTGTTAACCCCTTAAAAGATAAAAAATATCCTAATAACTAACTATCCGAAGATCACGCAAGCTTCCCACGACCTTCCTCAACGGTTATGAGCCTCATGCACGTGCCAAAAATAGCTTCCGAGATTCTTGTGTTGACTTAGCTCATATAACACCTGCAAACATAAACTAAAAACACAAGGAACAATTGTTAAAAACATAAAAATTAGTAAGGATCCTAGATCCTCGGACTCCCTGCGTTATCCATTAAGGACCCATGATCCAAGCCTAGTCTCAGGATAGATGATCCTTAGCATAAAATCCATGCCCTAACAATGAGTTAGGACGAGATTCTGTCTTTGGCCTTTGACATTCCCTTGCAAAGTGCCCATAGTTTTGACACTTATAACACCTAACTTTGGACTTATCAAAACCAACACTCTTCCCAACAAACTTCCTTCCCGTCCTGTTCATGTATCTCTTAACCCTTCTAGAGATCATAGCCATTTGCCACTCTAGATCCGTCTCTTCTAAGTCATCAGGGTCAATCTGATCATAATCTTCATCAAATGTGGCTGGATCATATATTTTTCCGTGAATGTAGTTCTCATAACATGTACAAATGTGGAAAGCAAGGCAAGATGTTCTTCATAAGCCTTGACACTCAGAGTCATAGACCTGGTAATGCTATTTTGATTACTGGGTTGTTGTCTCTTTACCCCTGTTGAACCTCCTGAAGCAGCAACAAAACACACATCACCATCAGCATTAGTTGTAACCTGCTCATTTTCACATGATAGAAATGCGGTTTCTGAATCGCTAGAAGTGTTGTGAGTCGACGAAGAAGATGGAATTCCATTGTAAACCCCCGGATCCTGAACCTAATCATATCATGTTTCCTTCTTCTTCATGTTGAGCTCATAAGCTCTCAACTTTCCAACAACCTCTTCTAGGTCTTTAGACTCATAATCCGCTTCCACTTTTATCATCAGCGTATAGATATCCCACTTCGCATGTAGAGCATCGAGCAACTTATCATTTATCTCTATGTCAGTGTAACCCTCTATGTCATAATTATCCATCTCTGACATTAGACAATAATATCTTGTGATGATACCTTCAAGCGACTCATTTCTCAAACACTTAAACACAACAAACTGCTTTTCAGTAAATCAACCTTGTCTTTCTTCACATCAGCATTTCCTTCAGACCCCTTTTCTAATGCATCCCACATCTCTTTCGATGTTGTGTGTCTCTTGAAAGTATGTTTGATGCCATCTGGTAAAGACATTTTGATCGCAGCCAACGCACTCTTTTCAGCTTTGTACATTTTCTTTTCAGTATCCTGCATATTAACGTAGGCAGTGACACATTGTCTGCCATCAAAGTCGTGTGTAGGGTTTACGTACCCATCTTGAATATAGATCCACATCCGCGTATCCTAATATTCGATAAACGACTGAAATCTGTCTTTCCATGTGAAGTAATTTTCCACCTTCATCATTTTAGACGGTTTATTCGTAGTACCAATCGCGTGCTCCATCCTCAGTAGCTCATTCAGATTAGACATGTTCAACATCTTTAAACCAGCAAATTCAAAATATTCTAAAGTTCACAAATTCTGAAACTCCCCAACAGAACCTTCAATTAGTTCCGACACTTGAAGAATTAATAAATCATGACCACTTCAATTTTTAATAAATCCGGAACACTCAAGGTATAAATAAATCCGGACCATTACAACTTCAGATAATATGTTAACTCAGATAAGTATTAAAGTCGGAATAACTTGTGATGTTTCATGTCACACCCCCAAATTCCACACGCGGAGTACCACCGCTTGGAGGCGTGACATGACCAGGATCAAGCCACCAATCATATCGAACATAATAAGTAATAATAAACGTAAGTGTATATCAACCCACAATATGAAAGGTGTTCAAATAACATAGTTTAAGTAGCGGAAGCATAGTATAAAAATCCAACGAAATTATTAAGTTTTCAACTGTCATAAGTGTTTAGCAAAACATCCACGATCCATGTCCACAACGACCACGCCTCCCGTGCAAGCTCCATGTATACCTAAGTTCCTGCAAGGCATGTAACAGAGAGTCAACAACTAGTTGAGCGAGTTCACAATGGTTTGTTCAGTTATAGTAATCGTATTATAAATCGTATGTTCGTTTAGTAATCCATGTATAGTATGTGTTTGTATCACAGCCCTCTAGGCATGTGTGCGAAGATTGGTGGGAGTTTCCCAAGTATTCTAGACTAGGTATATTTGTATCGCAGCCCACCCGGCATGTGTGCGAAGTTTAGTGTATGGTTCGCAGCCATTCTAGGCATCTGTGCGAAGATTAGTTCTATTATCGTAGCCATTCCCGGCGTGTGTGCGAAGAGAAGTATTTGTATCACTAGTCTAGCAGTATCTATCAATATCCCTTCCTCTCCCGAGGCCCATAGTACGTAATCCCGATAATAACTTAAGTACAAGAAATCTTCCAAACCCATTCCCGACCCTTGGAACCCCATGCCTTGGTAAGAGTGTGAACTCACCTTGGTTTGCTCGACAGATACACAGAAAGGTCAATCAAGCTATATTGTGGTCAACCACGTCCTAACATAGTTGCCATACAAGTAAGGTTTTGGTTTCGAGTAGTGCACATAAGTTTCACACAAGTTAACATGTTATGAGCATGTATGGATCATGGCAACACTTTAACAGGTAATTACATAACATAATCATTCTTGTACGATTCAAAGGATTGGGCTCGCACAAGTCTAACTGCCTTATGCGATTCACCCTTAGAAGCCCAATAGTACCCGGCCCACAATAAGCATAAACAGTCCAACATGCCATGACCCAAACAAATGAACATTGGTCTTGTGCGATCCGGATGGCTTGTACGATCCGGCCGACTTGTGCGATCTGATTAGGTTGTGCGATTGAGTTTTGGGCCATACGGTCCAATAACATGTTAAGTTCAAACAGTGTGTGTGAGGCCCAAGATCTTGTGCGATCAGCACGATCTTGTGCGATCCACCCGATCTTGTGCGATCATGCATGAATAACAGTACTAGGTGCTTTATGTGTTTGTACCCTGTCTTGTGTGATGCACTTGTGCGATCAGATCAGATCGTGTACGATCTGATCTTGTGCGACCAGGAGCCTTGTGCGATTAGTTATAACCTTCCAAAAATCATGCACATCAGTTACAATTTCAATCAATTCGTTTGACCAACTAGATAACTTCCATATTTACAATTATCAATTAACAGTTTCCCTTCAAGCCAATATTCGATCAAACAAGGGTGGTTATCATGAAATCCATATGAACCCTAACCGATTCATCATATCAACCATGCATAGTAACTTAACAGATTCAAGGTCTCGTTTACTAACATGCACCCTAACTAGCAATATCCGAATACACTTTCAAACATACATGTGAGCCGATTAACAAGCATTCGGTTCTAGTTCATCATGTTAACAATTCGAAAACAAGCTATGATAGCCGATTATCATCATCACACACATCCGATTCACTAGAGCATCATCATTCACACAAACTATTCTCGTTATCACATAAATCATGGCATCCATAATATCATCTAGCATACGGTTCAAAGTTCACAACCACTAACCAAATCATTCGGATTCAAACACATATATAACCGATCACATATCAACAACATAACAATACATCACTTGAACAAAACACATAACATGAAACACTAACCGGTTAGAGAAGGAACAAGGTTTGATCCGAACAAGGAAGGATCTTCGATGGAGAGGATGTTTGGCTGCCGTCGGGTTCGTCAGAGAGAGAGAGAGAGAGAGCACTAGGGTTGGAGTGGTGTTGTGTTTTGGTAAAGTGTGAGATGGTTACTAACACCCTAAGTGTTAATTGAATTAATGGGGATGGGCCGAACCCAAACTTGGGTTGCCCTATGGGTCCGAGTTCAAGAGTGTAGCCCAAATGACTTGTGCGATCGGGTGAGTGTTGTGCGGTCGGTTCATGTTGTGCGTTTTGGGCCCGTTCAATATATAAACATTCAATGCACACAGCACATAATCATAACATTCAATTAACACAATTCACGTAATTACATAACGTTGCACAAAGATAGGTTCGAAATATGAGTTGTCACATTATCCCAACTTAAAAGAAATTTCGTCCCGAAATTTGGTACGTACTCACTGAGGAAGCTAGTTAAGTTGCATGGTTTTCCTGGTTTTCCTGGGGTGTCACATCCTCCCCCCATTGATCTGGAATTTCGTCCCGAAATTCCGTGGTAGCTTCAGCCTCAGCAGTGGTTGTACTGTTCGCGAATAATTGGGGATACTTTTCTTTCATCTGATCTTCACGTTCCCAGGTGAAGTCTGGGCCACGACGGGAGTTCCAACGAACTCGAACAAGAGGTATTCTGGTGCGCTTGAGGACCTAACATCCCGGTCCGTGATTTCTACTGGTTCCTCGATGAATCGCAACTGTTCGTCGATAGTGAGTTCCTTCAAAGGAACTATGAGGGTCTCATCTGACAGGCACTTCTTCAAATTCGACACGTGAAAGACGTTGTGAACTGCACCGAGTTCTGCTGGTAGGTTCAGTTTGTAGGCCACTTTACCTATTCTTTCTATGATTTCGAATGGTCCGACATACCGTGGATTAAGTTTACCTCGTTTGCCAAAACGAACCACACCCTTCCAGGGTGAGACCTTGAGTAGCACTCGATCCCTAACTTGGAACTCGAGTGGTTTCCTGCGTTTATCAGCGTAACTTTTCTGACGGTCATGAGCCGCCGCCATGCGTTGCCGTATTTGTGCAATCCGTTCAGTAGCATCAACTACCATTTCTGGACCTGTGATCTGACTATCCCCCACCACTGCCCAACAGAGAGGTGACCGGCATTTACGTCCGTACAATGCCTCGAATGGAGCGGCTTGGATGCTAGTATGGTAACTGTTATTGTATGAAAATTCCACCAAAGGGAGATGCTTTTCCCAGCTGTTGCCGAAATCAATAACACATGCCCGAAGCATGTCTTCTAGGGTTTGAATAGTGCGTTCAGACTGCCCATCCGTCTGAGGGTGATATGCTGTGCTCATGTCTAATCGAGAGCCAAAAGATTTGTGCATTGCTTGCCACAATTCTGAAGTGAATCATGCATCGCGATCCGAAATGATAGAGGTGGGCACCCCGTGCCTCGAGACTACTTCCTTCAAGTAGATGTCTGCTAATGTGGAGAACTTGTCTGTTTCTTTGATTGCCAAGAAATGAGCAGACTTGGTGAGTCGATCCACGATCACCCAAATAGTATCATTCCCACGCTGGGATCTAGGCAGGCCAGTAACAAAGTCCATGGAAATTTCCTCCCATTTCCACTGTGGTATCTTGGGTTGCTGAAGTAGGCCTGAGGATTTCTGGTATTCCGACTTGACTCTCGCGCAAGTCAAGCACTTGCTAATGTAAGTTGCAATGTGGGCCTTCATGCTAGGCCACCAATACGTTGTCCTGATATCGTGGTACATCTTATCTGAACCCGGATGTACCGAGTAGCGAGACTTATGAGCTTCGTCCATTACCAGCTCGCGTAAGTTTCCATAATGTGGGAGCCAAATACGCCCTGTTACGTAGTAGGCGCCGTCTTCCTTCTGTTCTAATCGTTGCCTTAAGCCACGTAAGGCTTCAGCCTTTACGTTTTCTGGTTTCAATGCTTCTACCTGAGCATCTCGTATCTGTGCAGGAAGACCAGACTGAATAGTAAGCTGTAGTGCTCGCACGCGTCTAGGTAGAGTGTCTTTTCGACTGAGAGCATCAGCCACAACGTTGGCTTTGCCTGGATGGTACTTGATGGCGCATTCGTAATCGTTAAGTAGTTCAACCCATCGACGTTGACGCATGTTCAATTCCTTCTGCTTGAAGATATGCTCGAGACTCCTATGATCGGTGTAGATAGTGCACTTGGTACCGTACAGGTAGTGTCGCCATATCTTGAGCGCGAAAACAACAGCTCCCAGCTCCAAATCGTGCGTCGTGTAGTTCCGTTCGTGAACCTTAAGTTGGCGCGAAGCGTAAGCAATAACTTTGTCGCGCTGCATTAACGCACATCCAAGACCCTGAATGGATGCATCACAATAAACCACGAAATCGTCCGTGCCCTCTGGCAATGAAAGAATAGGTGCGCTGCAGAGCCTATCCTTTAGGTGCTGAAAAGCGGTTTACTGAGTATTACCCCAACGGTAGGTGACACCCCTCTGTGTCAGTAGCGTAAGCGGCTGTGCAATCTTTGAGAAATCTTTTATGAATCGCCTGTAGTAACCTGCCAAACCCAAGAATTGGCGTATTTCCGTTGGTGTACGCGGTGCAGGCCGGTTCCTGATCAAATCCACCTTGGATGGATCAACATGGATCCCATCCTTGTTTACCACGTGGCCTAGAAAGTGGACTTCACGAAGCCAGAAGTCGCATTTCGAAAACTTGGCGTACAATTGTTCCTTTCGAAGAAGTTCCAAGATAAGTCGTAGATGTTGTTCGTGTTCCTCCTAATTCTTAGAGTAGATCAGAATGTCGTCGATGAAAACAATCACAAACTTATCTAGGTATGGCTTGCACACTCTGTTCATAAGATCCATGAAAACTGCCGGTGCGTTCGTTAGCCCGAATGGCATGACTAGAAACTCGTAGTGGCCGTAGCGAGTTCTGAATGTTGTTTTGGAGACGTCCTCATCCCGGACTCTCAGCGGATGGTAACCTGACCTCAAGTCTATCTTGGAGTAGTAGCTCGACCCTTGCAACTGGTCGAATAAGTCATCAATACGTGGAAGAGGGTAGCGGTTCTTCACTGTCACCTTGTTCAGTTCACGGTAATCGATGCACATGCGGAAGGTACCGTCCTTCTTTTTCACGAATAATACCAGAGCTCCCCAAGGCGAAGAGCTGGGTCGAATAAATCCCTTATCTAAGAGTTCTTGTAGCTGTGTCGATAGTTCTTCCAATTCCGACGAAGCTAAATGATATGGTGCACGTGCTATCGGTGCTGCTCCTGGTGCTAGCTCGATTTGAAACTCGACCTGGCGATGAGGCGTTAGACCAGGTAAATCTTCAGGGAACACCTGAGGAAAGTCACGTACAACTGGAATATCTTCCATTTTCTTTTCTTTTGCTGATGCATCGGTAACAAGTGCCAGAATGGTAGTGTGGCCCTTACGCAAGCACTTCTGAGCCTTTAGAAAGGAGATGATGCCTACCACAGCACCACTCTTGTCGCCTTGAATCATGAGAGGTTCTTTACCAGAACGAGGAATACGAACTATCTTCTCCTTGCATAAGATCTCTGCTTGCTGTTGGGATAACCAATCCATCCCAATGACGATGTCGAAACTACCCAAAACTTTGGAAATGAGATCGATCGAGAAAGTCTGACCAGCGAGGATAAGATTACAACCCTGAACTATGTGTGTGGCTTCTAGACTTTTACGGTTAGCTAATTCTATGACATGCTTAGTGTTCAGAAGTGTGGGTGTACGTTTGAGCATTTGACTAAGTTTCAAAGACATATAACAGCGGCCCTTGCGGCACTGACCACTGTGGTGTCTGTTGCACCTGTTGCACAGTGGGTGAATTCCCCGATATCCACCCTGCCCCTGACCACCAAAAGTTTGCTGACTCGGGCTCTGGTAATCATTATTCTCGCGCTGCTGCTGTGCTTGAGACGGAACGGTAGCGAAACCCTTACTGGAATCCCCATCCCATTTCCGCTTGTTGTCATTAGGAGTAGCAGGAGTAGCAGAAGTGGTAGCGGTAGTAGTTGCGCTGATACGTTTTGGCAGCTTGTTCTGTTCCACCGCCTGATCCGTGAGGCGATGAGCAAGACGCTGAATGTCTTGGATATTGTCGAGGTTAGCTGATGTCACTTGACTCTGAATTTCTGATGCTAAACCCTTGAGGTACAACTCAATGCGCTTGATTGGAGGGTCCACCATGGTTGGACACAAGATGGCCAGCTCGTTTGACCGTTTCGTATAAGCTTCAATTTCCGACCCCGTCATTTCAGATGATAGAGCTCCACCTCCAACTTGTGGATGTCATCACGTGTGCAGTATTCTCGCTTGATCAGTTCCTTAAAATCGTTCCAAGGGGTGGCATTAGCAGCTGCCAACCCTAATATCTGAATTTGCGCGTTCCACCAAGTCAGCGCAATTCCTTCCAGAGTACAAGTGGCGTACTTCACCCTGCGAGCCTCAGGGCATTCACACATTTCAAACACCGACTCAAGCTTCTCAAACCAATGGAGGAGTCCCACTGCTCCTTCAGTGCCACTAAATGTGCTTGGACGACAATCCATGAAGTTCTTGAAAGTGCACACAGGTTACTGAGCGTGTTGACCTCCTGCCTGTGTGGCTGCAAGTGCCGCAGCAACTTGTTCGTTAATGAGAGCCGTCAGCTGGGCTTGAGTCATGTTAATACGTCCAGACATGATCTTCATGGCAACGATAACATAAGTAAGAGAGAGTTTCGCGAAAAGTGCGATGACAGAAGAGAGTAAGCACACAAGTGTTCTCAAGCAATAGTGGTTATGTGTATCTAAGCATACCCTGAGCAAAGTTCTATGTAATCTAGCAAGTAGGCAATATAAACATAAACCATATTACCTAGGATGTTGAGTCTTGCACGTGGAGCGAAGCGTCGTTGTGGATCGTTGAGAGCACTGTTCTGGTTATAGTCTGGTTTTAATAAAAATGTTTTTCCCTTATTAAAACCAAGTTCTCTATAACCAATGGCTCTGATACCAATCTGTCACACCCCCAAATTCCACACGCGGAGTACCACCGCTTGGAGGCTTGACATGACCAGGATCAAGCCACCAATCATATCGAACATAATAAGTAATAATAAACGTAAGTTTATATCAACCCACAATATGAAAGGTGTTCAAATAACATAGTTTAAGTAGCGGAAGCATAGTATAAAAATCCAACGAAATTATTAAGTTTTCAACTGTCATAAGTGTTTAGCAAAACATCCACGATCCATGTCCACAACGACCACGCCTCCCGTGCAAGCTCCATGTATACCTAAGGTCCTGCAAGGCATGTAACAGAGAGTCAACAACTAGTTGAGCGAGTTCACAATGGTTTGTTCAGTTATAGTAATCGTATTATAAATCGTATGTTCGTTTAGTAATCCATGTATAGTATGTGTTTGTATCGCAGCCCTCTAGGCATGTGAGCGATGATTGGTGGGAGTTTCCCAAGTATTCTAGACTAGGTATATTTGTATCGCAGCCCACCCGGCATGTGTGCGAATTTTAGTGTATGGTTCGCAGCCATTCTAGGCATGTGTGCGAAGATTAGTTCTATTATCGCAGCCATTCCCGGCGTATGTGCGAAGAGAAGTATTTGTATCACTAGTCTAGCAGTATCAATCAATATCCCTTCCTCTCCCGAGGCCCATAGTACGTAATCCCGATAATAACTTAAGTACAAGAAATCTTCCAAACCCATTCCCGACCCTGGGAACCCTATGCCTTGGTAAGAGTGTGAACTCACCTTGGTTTGCTCGGCAGATACAAAGAAAGGTCAATCAAGCTATATTGTGGTCAACCACGTCCTAACATAGTTGCCATACAAGTCAGGTTTTGGTTTCGAGTAGTGCACATAAGTTTCACACAAGTTAACATGTTACTAGCACGTATGGATCATGGCAACACTTGAACAGGTAATTACATAACATAATCATTCTTGTACGATTCAAAGGATTGGGCTCGCACAAGTCTAATTGCCTTGTGTGATTCACCCTTAGAAGCCCAATAGTACCCGGCCCACAATAAGCATAAACAGTCCAACATGCAACGGCCCAAACAAATAAACATTGGTCTTGTGCGATCCGGATGGCTTGTACGATCCGGCCGACTTGTGCGATCCGATTGGGTTGTGCGATTGAGTTTTGGGCCATACGGTCCAATAACATGTTAAGTTCAAACAGTGTGTGTGAGGCCCAAGATCTTGTGCGATCGGCACGATCTTGTGCGATCCACCCGATCTTGTGCGATCATGCATGAATAACAGTACTAGGTGCTTTATGTGTTTGTACCCTGTCTTGTGCGATGCACTTGTGCGATCAGATCAGATCGTGTACGATCTGATCTTGTGCGACCAGGAGCCTCGTGCGATTAGTTATAACCTTCCAAAAATCATGCACATCAGTTACAATTTCAATCAATTCGTTTGACCAACTAGATAACTTCCATATTTACAATTAATTAACAGTTTCCCTTCAAGCCAATATTCGATCAAACAAGGGTGGTTATCATGAAATCCATATGAACCCTAACTGATTCATCATACCAACCATGCATATAACTTAACAGATTCAAGGTCTCATTTACTAACATGCACCCTAACTAGCAATATCCGAATACACTTGCAAACATACATGTGAGCCGATTAACAAGCATTCGGTTCTAGTTCATCATGTTAACAATTCGAAAACAAGCTATGATAGCCGATTATCATCATCACACACATCCGATTCACTAGAGCATCATCATTCACACACACTATTCTCGTTATCACATAAATCATGGCATCCATAATATCATCTAGCATACGGTTCAGAGTTCACAACCACTAACCAAATCATTCGGATTCAAACACATATATAACCGATCACATATCAACAACATAACAATACATCACCCGAACAAAACACATAACATGAAACACTAACCGGTTAGAGAAGGAACAAGGTTTGATCCGAACAAGGAAGGATCTTCGATGGAGAGGATGTTTGGCTGTCGTCGGGTTCGTGAGAGAGAGAGAGCACTAGGGTTTGAGTGGTGTTGTGTTTTGGTAAAGTGTGAGATGGTTACTAACACCCTAAGTGTTAATCGAATTAATGGGGATGGGCCGAAGCCAAACTTGGGCTGCCCTATGGGTCCGAGTTCAAGAGTGTAGCCCAAATGACTTGTGCGATCGGGTGAGTGTTGTGCGGTCGGTTCATCTTGTGCGTTTTGGGCCCGTTCAATCTATAAACATTCAATACACACAGCACATAATCATAACATTCAATTAACACAATTCACGTAATTACATAACGTTGCACAAAGATAGGTTCGAAATATGAGTTGTCACATTTCAACAGTAACTCAGACAAGTTGGCAGCAAAAATAATTCAGACACTTGGAATACGGACAACCACAATAAGTGAATAACAATTAAAACCTCAAAAACTTATTTAATTAAGTTCGGACAAGTGCTGAATTAATTAAACCTCAGACAAAACAATATTGTAGATGATTACCTCGGACTGCACTCAAGTGGGATTATGGACACTTTGGAATATTAATATCTATATAAAAGAAGCCGGACACTTAAATTCAAAATATTAAAATACTCGTACACCTGGAACTTGAATTAAATTTGGAAGAATCTTGAAGGGACATTTAAAAGCTCGGAAATCAAGGAGTAATAAATCCAGACTAATGTTGGCGTCAGCTTCTTGATAGATCAAATATTTGTTTCTCCAAGTCCGAGTAACCAAATATTGGACAAAGTGACGTCGGCTTCTAAATTAAATTCGGACCTTTTTAATAATAAAAGAAACCCGGAAATCACAATATATATTCGGAATATGTAAAACGAAATTGTAACTTATCAAACTCGGAATCTTTGTGCCTTGAATTATAAAACCCGAACTTAACAAGTGAAGTATTAATAACTATGGACCCTTCAAGAATTTTAATAACTTTGGATCACCTTGTATAACCCGGAAATTTAGAAACCCAGAATTAATTTGAAATTTCCAAATAAACCCAGACACATAATAACTCTGAACCTTTGTAAATCCGGAGAACGTATATAATTGCGGAACTCGAAGTCCGGACAAATTATATGAAAACCAGACTAGCTTCTTTAATACGGAACAGAATGACTAATCCAGACAGTTACGAATCTTCCTAAAATTATGTGTTTTTGGCAAAACGCAGAACTATGACTTCACTATATTGCGACTTTACTGACAAAATTAGGAACCCTAATGACCAAAAAGATGAAACACCGACAGAAACTTTTCTTCAACCAAAAAAGAAAAAAAACTTGATTTCTGTATCTCAATCTTGAACCATACAATAAGAGCAAAAGATCTGATACCAATTGTAGGTTCCTATCGTGTGGATCGTAACGAGATTGACAATTGATCAAGGGTGTGGAATCCCTTTGATAGATCGAACAAAAACACAGAATCAAGAAAGATGAAGAACACAATGCAAAATACTATGAAACTGACCTTCTATGATCATCAAAACAGAGTCTTTGCAATCATTCAAGGTCACATGAGACTCACAGCCAATCTCTGTGTATTCTCTCACACAATCTCTCAATCACTGCTCTCACTGAATGGCTGCAACTTTTCTCTGGCCTCTCTCTCTAGACTGCTTACAGACTGCTTACCTAAAACCGTAGTGCACAGTGTTTATATACCACACACATGCAGACTTGGGCTAGGCCCACGTACATAATACATAACTCGGACTATATTACAAAGATAAAAATCAGACTCTTTACAATATACACAAACTCGGACTTCATGTATGGCTTGGACAAACTCGGACTAGGATGTCTAGATAAACTCGGATCCAAGAGAGCAGGCTTCATAAACTCTGACTCCATAAACATACTTCATAAACCCTAACTCTCTTCATAAACCCTTACTCCTTTATAAACACTTACTCCTTGTAAACCCCGACTCCATGTCCTTACTTCACAAACCCTTACTCCTTGTAAACCATTACTCCTTTAATAACTATCAAACTTGGATATGTTTAGTCCTCAATGTTATCCAAGTATGATAATTATATCCAAAGACCATAACCGAAGCTGTTTTCACATAACATGCACCAACAACCCCGTGTCATTCCTGCATAAAGTAAAAAAAAATAGGAGAAAAAGAAGAAAAACTCAAAAATAAAAATTTGAAAAGCATAAAAATGATTAGGCCGCCGATTTTAAACTTTCTTAAAATCCTTGTGTCCCCAGCAACGGCGCCAAAAAACTTGACGTGTCGCGAGCGTACAATTTTTTTTTTTTTGTATTTTTAGTACCTTTTTTACTCTTTAATCAAGCTTTAAATTTATAAAACACTATATAAAACTATCACTCTATACAACACGCTAGGGCAAGTGCACCCATCGTTAGCGTAGTATAGTGATGGTAACATACCGAGCTCGTCCAAGGACACAAGAGCTTTTAATATTAGAATGTTGTCGACGTCTAATCTAACCAAATATAAATATAAAATTTTTGTTTGTTTTTTTATAGATAAAAATGAAGAAACAAAATAAATAAATAAAACAGATAGATAAGATAGAATCACTTGGATCTGACTCGTCATTTATGTATCCTTAGATGATTTCCTCACTTTGGGTATTTTAAGAGATTATCTTAGTTATTGTGGCATGTCCCTCTTTTGGAGGCAATACTACTCTCAGCCATATTGGTCCGAGTCAGCAGGGATAAAGTCCCGCAAGGCCGGATTATTAAAAGATAATTAAGTAAGTTATTAATGTAAAAAGTGGCATGTCCCTCTTTTAGAGGCAACGCTACCCTCAGCCATATTGGTCTGAGTCAGCAGGGATATAGTCCCGCAAGGCCAGTTTAAAGTGTTAATAGTAGTTTGTTTATAAGGGATTACAAGCCGTTCTTACTTCCCCTGATTTGAAGTTATCTGACTCAAGGGAAGTCCTAATAAGCTTGAATCAGGTCCTCGTAGAATCTATACACTGAACGAGGCAAAAACTTTACCCAACCAACCTTCTAACCTCCTTCTAGGCAGTTAACGCGCTTTATATAGACCATAACGACATGAATGAGTGAATCAACAAAACATGAGGAAATGATTAAGTAAAGCTCACCTTCAATATAAAAAACTAGTTATTAAAGTCATTAATACAAACCCAAATAAAAAGTTGCCAAAGCTAGGAAATCAAAAGTAATACATAAATGATTTTGTCTTCACCAAGTGATGTAAGAGATTAGCCAAACATGGTCTTTGTTTGATAAAAACTCTTATTATCGATCTTGGATCCCGAGACTACGCACACATTCTAAGGATGGATGATGGATGAAAGTGGTGGACTACGGTGGTATTGTGGTGGTGGAGTGGTGGCATGTGTGAGAGAAGTGGGTTTCCAAGGGATGGTTTGCAAATGAGTCAAGCACCTCCTTTTATACTTGAAAACATTAGCTTCACACGGCCCCGTAGCTGGTTGGCACATCCCTGTGTCCTTCCCTTCTCTGTCTTCATTTAATGCTGGTGCCAGCTCTTCTGCACACACGGCCCCGTGTGTCAACGGCACAACTCCGTGTCTTCTGTACTTGCTGTACGAACCTAGATTTGCAAATCTGAGAGTTGACAATGGTTGTGCTTAGGGGACACGACCCCGTGTCCCTTGTCGTTTTCTTTTTGTCTTCATTATCTGGGAATCTTGAATGGGGGCATGACCCATGCCCAGCTGGCACAACCCCGTACTTGTGTTCTAGTTTGTTATTTTTTTCTTTGGGGCGAAGCTTGGAGGTCGGTATATGTAACACCTTGAATTTTTGTGTCCAATGATGTGTTAACACGTGTCATTTGATTACACGTGGCATCCATATTAAATAAAGGACTAATTTTGACAAACCTTGAAAGTATGTAAATTTGAGGGTTATAAACGTCAACAAGGGTAAATATACTGTATAGTAACCCTAAATAATGCTTGAACCTTCAAACGAATGAATCATGAATCGTACGGAAGCGAAACACGAAAGAAAGTGAGAGATTACAAGCTACAGGGGTTAACCGTGTCAACATGTTTAATTATACCTCTGAGTGGCCCTTTAACGTTCCCAAAGCTTTGTAACAGTATTAAACACTCACAAAAATATAATATATAAATTCGTGAAGTTTCGTTATGAAACGAGAAAGTTACGATCGAATTCGTAGGAGAAGGGTTAAAAGCGTCAATAATGAAAGTTAAGGCTTTCTGAATAATTACTAAACTAACCGGGGACTTAACAACGCGGGTAAATAACACGAGGTCCCTAGTTGTAATTAACCGAGGGCCAAACCGCAAAGTTACCCCTTCAAACCCGAAAGGTCAGGTAAATCATTACGAAAGATTTCGTTATTAATTACCGGATTCTGATAATCATTACAAAAGATTTTAAAATCTGAAAAACAGGCCCCTCGCGACCCGCGTGATGTTTTGGCCTAAGTTGAGGCGGGCCGCGAGCCTCCTCTTTAACGCGTCTGATATTTGAAACTCAGGCGACCCGCATTAAAAGTGCATGGAACTCCCATGCGGGCCGCGTGGGACGCCCAGATGCAGAAAGTTGTAACTACATGCCTTTTGGAGCCTTTGAACAACCAACAACCAATAAATGAGGCATGGGCACCCTATGCTCGACCCATATCACTTAGGGGTACCTGCCATTCATCCAAGGGCACTTGTAGACCCTTGTGTGATGATCTTGGACCTTGACATTGGCTATAAATAGCAAGGTTATGTCCATAAGTTCATCACAACTCAAAACACTTCTATATGATCATTTCAAGAGCTTCCAAGTCTTCTTCTCTGCTCTATAATCAGCTCTCAACTTCTGTAAGTTGCTTAGATCAATTGTAGTTCATTTTATGCTTAGTAAATGGCTAGAAACCAAACCGTCGTAAATACAGTTTGACTTTTAATTAAATCCAAGATGGTTCAGTCTTATGACGAATGAAAGGTAGTTATGAGTTGGTATTAATGTGGGTAATAAACCTCTAAAAGGGTTCCCTCTGATCACCACTCTAACTATGTCAAATATCGAGTCAAACGCGCACTTAAAAAGTCAACAGAAAGTCGTTTTGCTATTTTCTACATAATCTGTAATGTATACGTTATGAAACCTGGTTTGATGTTCATAAAACATGATATTAAGCATATAAACTTGTTTGCGCTCGTTTGAATCGACCATTTGCTATATTGACCCGGTTCGGAGCCGAATGTCGCAAAAGTTTGACTTTTGCTTTGACTTCAGTTCTGACCCGTTTTAGTGAGGTATAGATATACCTTAGGACTCTCTTAGGACCAGGTTACATGATGGTATAAACCTCTGTGATCGGTTCATGAGTTATCCGAGTCTTTTGCACATTTCCGTTAATCGCCTAAAAGTTGACCGTAACGCCATTTTGAAAATAAAACGAGTATTTCAGACATGTGAACGGACCATAACCTTGCTTATTAAATTATAAGCATGTCCTTAAAGTTTCACGTCAATCCGAGGTCTAGAATGAGAGTTATGCTAAAAAGCGCAACTAAAGTAAACTTTAGTAATTAACGGCGCAATTAGCATAACGACCATCTAAACCAAGATTTCGTCACCAAAACTTTTACCCACTGTATTAAAATAATATTTTGGGAATTTTTAAGATTTTTAATAAATTTTACCTTGCTCATAACCTGCGGTTATGGCTACGGTTCGGTAAATACCGAATATGCCCTTTTCGGCCAAAACTTGAGTTCTACAAGGTCTTTTGACCCGATTCCAGTTGCTACTGATTTTAAATAATAAATAAAGTATTTTAGACTTTATAAACTGTTCGGGAAACTCAGATTTCCTGTAGAACTCGAAAAGCCCTTTTAAAGTCTTTAAAATGACCGAAAAGCCCCTACGGGGCGTAATATTAACTTAAACTCGTTACGGGCATCACGGAAGGTATCCTACTGATACCACAACCTCTTTGAGGCATATTGACTTAGGAAATAAGCGTAAGACTCTCATGGTTAACCGTTTCGCCTATTGCGCGCACGGTTCGGCTTATGAAACTAGTTTTCATAATTTAGCCGATACGGGTCAAACTATATTATTTGAACCCCAAAATCCAGAGTGTGAACCTTGAACCCATATAAAACAAGTCTCTGAACTTGTTTGGGGCAGAGTCACATTCCATTCTCGGTTTTCGCCTTTTCGCGCGATTAAACCATATTCATATATCGGAACCAACCGGTCTAGGCTACGGCCAATATAAAGACCCGTTAGGATTCTAAGAGGTTAATTAAAACCTTCGTTCCAGATTAGGAGCCCCGGTAAAAGCTATCGGCGATTTAATCGAATTAAGGATATATACTTGCAAAGGTAAATACTTTAACTTATTTCCCCTATATGGGCTTGGGTTACGGTATATTAATACCGCTTGATTGAGCATTATATTCTTCCATCGCTTAGGTGGTTAATTAAATAATATGATTGGCTCATTTAAACAGTGTTGTTTCTTAAAAGCCTTTGGGGGGTTTAATGACCGTTGTCCCGGATATCCTTGGCATCATTTTACGAAATGGCCACGACCATCGACATCCCGGTGTAGGCGTACACCCGGTATATATTGTCGACATTAAATTAAAAGACGTAGCCGTTGGTTTTTTATACTACGGTTTTACGCAATGTGGTGTGTCTATAAATCTTTAACCCGGCACGACCCGGGCTACTGAACGCATAAAAGAACATGTAAAACGTTCACAAGATTTTAATAATTTTCGCAAGTTATAAAAGAGTTTGTGCCTTATGCATTCAAATCAATTTTAAATAAACATTTTCAAATGTGTCAGTTGAATGTATTTACCAGTGTAAACTGACGTATTTTCCCCAAAAAGATTAAGTGCAGGTACTATACGAAATGGGCTGGTATTAGCTTCCTAAGCATCACGAATAGTCTCGCAAACTCGATGTCGTATCTGAATGAACAATATTTTATTATTAGTTTGATCCGCTGTGGATATATTCGACTTCTGTAATACATTTGATATTACAACCAGAGGTTGAAGTATATATTTATCTTTAAGCTTCCGCTGTGCATTTATATAATTGTGTGGTTTGACTATATTGTTGCCAACATCGTCACGGTAATCCCCCACCGGGCCCACTGGTGAGACACGTGGAAATCGGGGTGTGACAGGTTGGTATCAGAGCCAACATTGAGTGAATTAAACACTATCCTAATGTGTTTAATCTCAATGACACAATTGCACATACTTGAGTCTAGACAAGAACTTAGGACAAATTCGAATTGTTATTCCAATTTTGTCTTTTTCTTTTATTATTGGAATTTAAAGTTTTATAAAGCAAGAAAATGCCACCTGTTATATTCCGAGGAAGAGGAAGGGGAAGAAGAGGCAGAGGAGATATCGTGACACATCACGATAACGAAGCTGGACCATCAGGTACAAGACATCCTTCAATGACAAGGAGCGAAGAACCACAACGACGAAGAGATCTCTACGAACCCGCGAGGCATTCCACCTCGCACAGCTCGACGCCATCTTATCGGCACTCCTTTGGACCAAACTCAGAGAATGATCCCAACAACCCACAACCTTCCTTCATACCTCTACAACGTTCGGTATCGCACCGAAATTACGACGACCCTACTCCATACTTCATAGGTCAGTTTAATCCGGCTGACTACATACAGGAACCTTCAGGCTTTGTTCCATTAGGCCCACAAGATCACTTCTCCGAAGACCATATGGATGAAGATACTGATCCAACTGAACCTGCTCGTGGTACGCCCACGCATCCGATAGAAGTCTCTGATGGGTCATCCTTCCATGGCACACCCTATCAGGGACCAGACAGTTTCCAAGCGTTGTTCGACCGACATGAGTGGTACTACACGCCACCTGAACAGACATCACAACAACCGCGACATCCACAGGATCCCTCTGAGGATTCACGCTTTGAGGCAGTTACGCCACCACCTCCGCCACCGGCGCAACCAGTAATACCTGATCCGCCAAGGCGTAGGAGGACGAATGCTCGTATGTCCACACGAGGAGTAGGGGGTATCCACTTCAGCACCCCTCGACATTCTACTAGTAGCCATATCCGCCACTACAAGAAGAAGGACCTTCAAGTCCTATACAGGAGGCGAACTCCGCACCAACTGCACCAAATTCGCCGCCATTTGGATATGACCAACCCATACCTGCTTACACGGGTCCAACGGCTTATAACTCGTTCGAACCGTCACAAGCACAATACAACTACGGTTATGAGCGCGACCCATATGTGGTGTCGGCTAGATATAATGCGCGCTACCCTGACGGAGCTCATGGGAACATGGGAGCACCGGACTACTCAGCTCATGGGTATCCAATACCGCCCAGACCCCCAGCTCCGCAACAAGCGCCACAACCACGTTTCTCTCCTCCTGAACAGGAAGAGATACTCCATCGACTAGATCGTGTGGAGAGAGAGTTCGAGGAAGAGAAGAAAAGCCACCGAGGATTTCTCAAAGGCTTGGCGAACCTACTAAAGGGCAAAAAGAAGAAACGTGACCACTAGCCCTTAATAGTGGTATTAATGTAATTTCTATATATTGAAATAAGCCCCTGCGTGGACACTTATCGTATTTCAGTCCCTGCGTGGACTTATCTTTTAGTCCTTACATGGACACCTATCTTGTATTAGTCCCTGCGTGGACTTGTCACTTATTTTAAACCTCTATGGAGGCATGTACTATTTGAAAGACCCGTTTAGGGCAATATGTGATTGTATTTGAGATTATGGAATGTATGTTATGAGTTTTGTTTTAATATGTATGAAATAAATCAAAACCAATCCTTTTAAATTGATCTGCCTAAATAAAGAATCTTACGAGTGAAACCTAGCCTGGTGTCTTTTAAGATCCGGTCAAGATGGTAGGACTTAATTAAAAGATTCAGATTCCCCGTTAACTGCTGCAAGCACGTTGACATTCATGGCAGATGTGATTCGTTAAAATCACGCACGTCATTCTTATACAATAATCCTTTAAGGATTTCAAAGCCCAACTAAATGGTTTATAAATCGTGGGTTAAATCACCTATGCAGGTGATCAATCTTATTAAAAACATCCATTAGTGATGTAATGCCTACGGGCCAATCTTATTAAAACATCCATTAGTGATGTAGTGCCTACGGGCCAATCTTATTAAAACATCCATTAGTAATGTAGTGCCTACGGGCCAATCTTATTAAAACATCCATTAGTGATGTAGTGCCTACGGGCCAATCTTATTAAAACATCCATTAGTGATGTAGTGCCTACGGGCCAACCATATTGAAACATCCATTAGAGGTGTAGTGCCTATGGGCCATAATAATTGTCTTATAAAGACAAAAGGCAGTGGTGGTCTATGACACTCTGTCAGAAAGAGGTAAAAGAACTACGGTTCAAATCTCTATGCCTTTGATTCTCTGAAATCTCGGCTAATGTTATAAAACATCCTCGTGATTAGGCTTTATGCCGCCAATACTATTTATATAGCTGAAATAGGATATATTCAAATCCTAATATTTAATGAAGTAATAAGTTAACCAAATATGGTCTCTGTTACCATGATTGACAAATTGTCATAAAAGACAATTATATAATAATCTCCTGAATAAAATTTTGTTATCTTCTGTAACAGATTCAAGTTACAATGGCGGATCCCAATGGAGAGAACAGCCATACAAATGAAGATGACTACGACAATACGCCAGTGCATCTGACAGGCGCACAGCTGAGGGCTCTGATTGACAATGTTGTTCAGGCAGCTCTTGATCGTCAATATACTGAGTCTCAAGGCAGAACTGTGTCAAAACCACCCTCTAAACCAAAGACACACTCCAAACCACCCTCTCAACCCAAGAAAGATGACGACAAACACTCGTCCACTGAGAACAGCGTTCATCGCGATAGGGAATATACCGATGCATCAAATGCTAAGGGTTGCACTTACAAATACTTTGTATCTTGTAAGCCCCGGGAATTTACAGGGGAGAAAGGTGTTGTTGACTGTATCACCTGGCTAGATGAGATGGACACTATTGTGGACATCAGCGGGTGTGCAGAGAGGGATGTGGTGAAGTATGTGTCCCAGTCATTTAAGGGCGAGGCCCTGGCGTGGTGGAGAGCGTTGGTGCAGGCATCGGGTAAGTCTGCTTTGTACAAAATGACATGGGAGGAATTTATTGCTCTCATAAAGGAAAACTACTGCCCTCAGCATGAGGTTGAGAAGATCGAGGCTGACTTTGTGTCACTGGTAATGACGAACCTGGACTGCCAGGCTTATTTGACGAGCTTCAATACGATGTCTCGCCTGGTTCCGTACCTTGTGACACCAGAGTCTAGAAGAATCGCCCGTTTCATTGGGGGCTTGGAGCCTGCGATAAAGGCAAGTGTAAAGGCCTCCCGGCCGACGACCTTCAGGTCAGTTACTGACCTCTCCTTGTCTCTCACTTTAGACGCGGTCCGCCTGAGGACCCTAAGGAGCAAGGAGGCTGAGAAGATGAAACGTGAGGATGATACCTCACGAAGATCTGGAAAGAAGCATCGTGGAAACGATGACGGCAAGAAAGGGGCTGAGGCCAAGAAAGATGGGCAAGCTGGTGAAAGGCTCAACTGCAAAATCTGCAAGAAACCCCACTCTGGAAAGTGCAGATTTGCATCAAACTCACAGTCGCAATCAAAGACTCCTTCCTGTGGACTATGCAAGTCCAAGGATCATAAAACTGTGGAGTGCAAAAAGATCAAGGATGCAACCTGCTATGGTTGTAATGAAAAGGGGCACATCAAGAGTAACTGCCCTAAGTATGCCAAGAAGGCGGAAGAGACCAAGAAGTCAAATGCGAGAGTTTTTCGCATGGATGCAAAGGAAGCGGTCCAGAACGACAACGTGCTTACAGGTACTTTTCTCGTAAATAATATATTTTTGCAAGAGTACTATTCGATTCTGGCGCTGATAAATCCTTTGTAGACCAGAAATTTTGCCAACTACTAAATATGCCTATCAAAACCCTTGATGCGAAATACGAAGTAGAGTTAGCAGACGGCACGATAGAAACCGTCTCAACTATTCTAGAAGGATGTGAAATGTCCATTAGGAACCATTCTTTTCCTCTATCTCTACTTCCCTTCAAACTAGCGGGTTTCGACATTGTTCTAGGCATGGACTGGTTATCCCGTAATCAGGCCCAAATCATTTGCGGCAAGAGGCACATAGTGATAAAAACTCCAAGTGGTGAATCGCTTACCATTCGAGGAGACACGCAGTATGGACTGCCCGAAGATGTGTCGATGCTCAAAGCTTCTAGATGTTTGAACAGAGGCTGTGTAATTTACATGGCTCGGGTGATAATTGAAGAACCTAAGCCGAAGATCGAGGATCTTCCTGTCATTTCTGAATATCCCGAGGTTTTTCCTGAAGAACTACCTGGTTTGCCACCAGATAGACAAGTGGAGTTCAGAATAGACATCATTCCTGGAGCAGCTCCGATAGCAAGAGCACCTTACAGACTAGCTCCAACGGAAATGAAAGAACTGAGGACCCAGTTGGATAAACTGCTGGCGAAGGGTTTTATCAGACCTAGTTCATCTCCCTGGGGAGCACCAGCCCTATTTGTAAAGAAGAAGGACGGATCGATGCGGTTGTGCATCGACTATCGAGAGCTAAATAAAGTTACCATAAAGAATAGATATCCTTTGCCAAGGATCGATGATCTGTTCGACCAGCTGCAAGGAGCAAGCTATTTCTCAAAGATCGACTTGAGGTCGGGCTATCATCAACTAAGGGTCAGAGAGGAGGATGTGCATAAGACAGCATTTAGGACTCGCTATGGTCATTACGAGTTCCTAGTGATGCCTTTTGGGCTCACAAATGCACCGGCTGCGTTCATGGATCTCATGAATCGCGTCTGCAAGCCGTATTTGGACAAATTTGTCATAGTCTTCATCGACGATATCCTTATATATTCCAAGAACCAAGCTGACCACGAGAAGCACCTCCGTTGCATTCTCGAATTACTACAGCGTGAGAAACTCTACGCCAAATTCTCGAAGTGTGAATTCTGGCTACGAGAGGTTCAGTTTTTAGGTCACGTTGTGAGTGAGCGTGGTATCCAAGTGGACCCCGCTAAGGTAGAGGCGGTCATGAACTGGCAAGAGCCAAAGACGCCTACCGAAATCCGTAGCTTCCTGGGGTTAGCAGGATACTACCGGAGGTTTATTGAAATTTTTTCCAGGATTGCTGCGCCCTTGACTTCTCTAACCAAGAAGAAAGAAAAGTTTATTTGGGGCCCAAAGCAGCAAGAGTCCTTCGAAATACTAAAGCAAAAGCTGAGCAACGCACCTGTGTTGACACTACCTGAAGGTACAGATGAATTCGTAGTTTACTGCGATGCATCACACACAGGCATGGGGTGTATGCTTATGCAGAAGGGCAAGGTGATTGCCTATGCTTCAAGGCAATTAAAGGTGCATGAAAAGAATTACACCACCCATGATTTGGAGTTGGGTGCCGTTGTATTTGCACTAAAATTATGGAGGCATTACCTTTATGGTATTAAATTTGTGATTTATTCTGATCACAAAAGCCTCCAGCACCTGTTCAACCAGAAGGAGTTGAACATGAGGCAGCGCCGTTGGATGGAAACCTTGAATGACTATGATTGCGAGATCAGGTACCATCCCGGCAAAGCGAATGTGGTCGCTGATGCCTTAAGCAGGAAAGAAAGGGTAAAACCTATTCGAATCAATGCCAAGAGCATTGAGGTCAAGAACAATTTAATTGAAAGGATTTTAGCTGCACAGCGAGAGGCTGTGTTGGGAGCTAATTATCCTAATGAAAAGTTAGGAGTAACTGAGGAGCAGTTGACTCTTAGCAAGGATGGAATTCTTAGATTGAACGGACGTATATGGGTTCCAATTTATGGGGGACTACGAGATGTTATCCTCCAGGAAGCCCATAGTTCCAAATACTCAGTCCATCCTGGAGCAGACAAGATGTATCAAGATTTAAAGGCAAACTATTGGTGGATAGGCTTGAAAAAGTCTGTGGCCACCCACGTAGCAAAGTGCTTAACTTGTGCTCAAGTCAAAGCCGAGCACGAAAAGCCGTCTGGCTTGCTACAACAGCCTGAACTTCCCGAGTGGAAGTGGGAATGCGTAACTATGGACTTCATAACCAAGTTACCCAAAACCAGGAAAGG
The DNA here is from genome assembly GCF_002127325.2 of Helianthus annuus. NCBI lineage: Eukaryota > Viridiplantae > Streptophyta > Magnoliopsida > Asterales > Asteraceae > Helianthus > Helianthus annuus. Next base: position 90,784,578 of record NC_035443.2, read on the forward strand.
AAACGATACAATATGGGTCATAGTCGATAGACTGACTAAATCGGCTCATTTTCTACCCATCAAGGAGACGTATAGCTCCGATATGTTAGCCCAACTTTATGTTGATAAGATTGTAGCCTTACACGGCATACCTGTGTCTATTATCTCCGACAGGGATACCAGGTACACATCTCATTTCTGGAAGAGTTTCCAGCAATCTTTGGGCACGCGTTTGAACTTCAGTACGGCTTACCATCCACAGACGGACGGTCAAAGTGAGCGTACTATTCAAACGCTAGAAGACATGCTTCGTGCATGTGCGATCGATTTAGGTGGTAACTGGGATAAGAACCTACCCCTAATCGAATTCTCCTACAATAATAGCTACCACACCAGCATAAAGGCTGCGCCTTTCGAGGCATTATACGGTAGGAAATGTAGATCGCCTGTTTGTTGGGCGGAAGTAGGAGAGGTCCAATTATCAGGACCAGAGATTGTTTTCCAGACAACGGACAAGATTGTCCAGATCCGGGAACGTCTCAAGGCTGCCCGCGATAGGCAGAAAAGCTACGCTGATCCAAAACGTAAGGATCTTCACTTCGAAGTAGGTGAAAAAGTGTTGCTAAAGGTATCACCCTGGAAAGGGGTGATGCGTTTCGGCAAGAAAGGCAAACTGAGTCCGAGATACATAGGACCTTTTGAGGTCATTGAACGGGTCGGGTCAGTCGCCTATAAGTTGAACTTGCCTTAAGAGTTCAATGGAATTCACAATGTGTTCCACATCTGCAATCTCAAAAAGTGCTTCGCCGATGAATCATTGGTGATTCCACACACAGATGTGCATATAGATGAGAGCTTAAAATTTATAGAAAAACCTTTGTCGATTGAAGATCGACAGGTGAAGAAGCTTCGAAGAAAGCACGTACCGATTGTAAAGGTCAAATGGGATGCTCGTAGAGGTCCCGAATATACGTGGGAAGTCGAAGACACAATGAAAGAAAAGTACCCCTATTTATTTGAGTAAATCTCGGGTCGAGATTTATTTTAAGGGGGTGAGGATGTAACACCTCGAATTTTTGTGTCCAATGATGTGTTAACACGTGTCATTTGATTACACGTGGCATCCATATTAAATAAAGGACTAATTTTGACAAACCTTGAAAGTATGTAAATTCGAGGGTTATAAACGTCAACAAGGGTAAATATACTGTATAGTAACCCTAAATAATGCTTGAACCTTCAAACGAATGAATCATGAATCGTACAGAAGCGAAACACGAAAGAAAGTGAGAGATTACAAGCTACAGGGGTTAACCGTGTCAACATGTTTAATTATACCTCTGAGTGGCCCTTTAACGTTCCCAAAGCTTTGTAACAGTATTAAACACTCACAAAAATATAATATATAAATTCGTGAAGTTTCGTTATGAAACGAGAAAGTTACGATCGAATTCGTAGGAGAAGGGTTAAAAGCGTCAATAATGAAAGTTAAGGCTTTCTGAATAATTACTAAACTAACCGGGGACTTAACAACGCGGGTAAATAACACGAGGTCCCTAGTTGTAATTAACCGAGGGCCAAACCGCAAAGTTACCCCTTCAAACCCGAAAGGTCAGGTAAATCATTACGAAAGATTTCGTTATTAATTACCGGATTCTGATAATCATTACAAAAGATTTTAAAAATCTGAAAAACAGGCCCCTCGCGACCCGCGTGATGTTTTGGCCTAAGTTGAGGCGGGCAGCGAGCCTCCTCTTTTACGCGTCTGATATTTGAAACTGAGGCGACCCGCATTAAAAGTGCATGGAACTCCCATGCGGGCCGCGTGGGACGCCCAGATGCAGAAAGTTGTAACTACATGCCTTTTGGAGCCTTTGAACGACCAACAACCAATAAATGAGGCATGGGCACCCTATGCTCGACCCATATCACTTAGGGGTACCTGCCATTCATCCAAGGGCACTTGTAGACCCTTGTGTGATGATCTTGGACCTTGACATTGGCTATAAATAGCAAGGTTATGTCCATAAGTTCATCACAACTCAAAACACTTCTATCTGATCATTTCAAGAGCTTCCAAGTCTTCTTCTCTGCTCTATAATCAGCTCTCAACTTCTGTAAGTTGCTTAGATCAATTGTAGTTCATTTTATGCTTAGTAAATGGCTAGAAACCAAACCGTCGTAAATACGGTTTGACTTTTAATTAAATCCAAGATGGTTCAGTCTTATGACGAATCAAAGGTAGTTATGAGTTGGTATTAATGTGGGTAATAAACCTCTAAAAGGGTTCCCTCTGATCACCACTCTAACTATGTCAAATATCGAGTCAAACGCGCACTTAAAAAGTCAACAGAAAGTCGTTTTGCTATTTTCTACATAATCTGTAATGTATACGTTAAGAAACTTGTTTTGATGTTCATAAAAAATGATATTAAGCATATAAACTTGTTTGCGCTCGTTTGAATCGACCATTTGCTATATTGACCCGGTTCGGAGCCGAATGTCGCAAAAGTTTGACTTTTGCTTTGACTTCAGTTCTGACCCGTTTTTGTGAGGTATAGATATACCTTAGGACTCTCTTAGGACCAGGTTACATGATGGTATAAACCTCTGTGATCGGTTCATGAGTTATCCGAGTCTTTTGCACATTTCCGTTAATCGCCTAAAAGTTGACCGTAACGCCATTTTGAAAATAAAACGAGTATTTCGGACACGTGAACGGACCATAACCTTGCTTATTAAATTATAAGCATGTCCTTAAAGTTTCACGTCAATCCGAGGTCTAGAATGAGAGTTATGCTAAAAAGCGCAACTAAAGTAAACTTTAGTAATTAACGGCGCAATTAGCATAACGACCATCTAAACCAAGATTTCGTCACCAAAACTTTTACCCACTGTACTAAAATAATATTTTGGGAATTTTTAAGATTTTTAATAAATTTTACCTTGCTCATAACCTGCGGTTATGGCTACGGTTCGGTAAATACCGAATATGCCCTTTTCGGCCAAAACTTGAGTTCTACAAGGTCTTTTGACCCGATTCCAGTTGCTACTGATTTTAAATAATAAATAAAGTCCTTTAGACTTTATAAACTGTTCGGGAAACTCAGATTTCTTGTAGAACTCGAAAAGCCCTTTTAAAGTCTTTAAAATGACCGAAAAGCCCCTACGGGGCGTAATATTAACTTAAACTCGTTACGGGCATCACGGAAGGTATCCTACTGATACCACAACCTCTTTGAGGCATATTGACTTAGGAAATAAGCGTAAGACTCTCATGGTTAACCGTTTCGCCTATTGCAGTTTTCATAATTTAGCCGATACGGGTCAAACTATATTATTTGAACCCCAAAATCCAGAGTGTGAACCTTGAACCCATATAAAACAAGTCTCTGAACTTGTTTGGGGCAGAGTCACATTCCATTCTCGGTTTTCGCCTTTTCGCGCGATTAAACCATATTCATATATCGGAACCAACCGGTCTAGGCTACGGCCAATATAAAGACCCGTTAGGATTCTAAGAGGTTAATTAAAACCTTCGTTCCAGATTAGGAGCCCCGGTAAAAGCTATCGGCGATTTAATCGAATTAAGGATATATACTTGCAAAGGTAAATACTTTAACTTATTTCCCCTATATGGGCTTGGGTTACGGTATATTAATACCGCTTGATTGAGCATTATATTCTTCCATCGCTTAGGTGGTTAATTAAATAATATGATTGGCTCATTTAAACAGTGTTGTTTCTTAAAAGCCTTTGGGGGGTTTAATGACCGTTGTCCCGGATATCCTTGGCATCATTTTACGAAATGGCCACGACCATCGACATCCCGGTGTAGGCGTACACCCGGTATATATTGTCGACATTAAATTAAAAGACGTAGCCGTTGGTTTTTTATACTACGGTTTTACGCAATGTGGTGTGTCTATAAATCTTTAACCCGGCACGACCCGGGCTACTGAACGCATAAAAGAACATGTAAAACGTTCACAAGATTTTAATAATTTTCCCAAGTTATAAAAGAGTTTGTGCCTTGTGCATTCAAATCAATTTTAAATAAACATTTTCAAATGTGTCAGTTGAATGTATTTACCAGTGTAAACTGACGTATTTTCCCCAAAAAGATTAAGTGCAGGTACTATACGAAATGGGCTGGTATTAGCTTCCTAAGCATCACGAATAGTCTCGCAAACTCGATGCCGTATCTGAATGAACAATATTTTATTATTATCTTGATCCGATGTGGATATATTCGACTTCTGTAATACATTTGATATTACAACCAGAGGTTGAAGTATATATTTATCTTTAAGCTTCCGCTGTGCATTTATATAATTGTGTGGTTTGACTATATTGTTGCCAACATCGTCACGGTAATCCCCCACCGGACCCACTGGTGAGACACCTGGAAATCGGGGTGTGACAGTATAGTGTGCCAACTTCCTTTCTTTGTATTTATGTTGGTTTTGCCATTAATTTTTCCTTTTGTCCGTTAACCTCTTTTAATCCTCAAAATCAAAAGTAAATAAAGAAACGTGTTTTTTCCAAACATTAGTACTAAAAAGGGGTTGTTTTTATCACTCATTTGATATGATTTATATGTTGTATTTTGTGCATATCATGTAAGAATGTTTTCTATTCTCCTTTTCCCTCTCTAGTCCTATCCCGGATACATTACATAAATATATTGATTTGGTTATATCTTCTTATCTTTTGCCGCTATTGTGCCACCATTATCATAGCTCGCCGTTATGCCGTCGTAGTAATACCTCATGGTGGCACAATGGTAGAATACAAACTTAGTTGTAATATTTTAAACATAACTAGAAGACAAACATTTCACTTCGATATGATTTCAACGAAACCATCCACCAACAATATGTCATCGTACAAGGTCACTAAAAACAAATGTACTCTATGACACTATTTTGCATTATTGGATTTGGCAACTTGCACCCGACAATTAGTAACTTGAAAGCCAATGAACACTATGATAATATGTAATCAAAACCAAAACTAAAAAACTAATTAATGCCAACTTTTGTTAGGTTCTGATTTGAATGTACCCGATGTTAACGATACATCAACAAGTTGTCGTTCACAGATAATATATTGATTTAAGGATCAATTATTTGATTTGATCAACATCATAATTCATGCAATGCTATAAGAGATCATTTGATCCTCTTCCTCATTAAACTTCTTCGACATCACAGATCATCACCTTTGCTTTTAACTCATGTTTTTTCATAACTCACTAATTGCAGGACCTTCTTTTCCACCATTCTTTCGTTATTTTGACTGGTTTTGGATATGGAGTATGAATGTATGATGTAGTTAAGAAGAATGCAGAATGTTTTGTTTAATGGATCTTTGTTGTGCCTTATTAAAATATATTTACTTTTTAAATATCTTTTTTGAAAATGATATGCACATATAACTATACAACTTATTGTTGTATAAATAAGGCTACAAGAGGTTTTTAATTTATTATAATTTGTTTTTATTGTGTAAGTTCCATAAAAGTTATATGATTGCATATTGGGATATACATACACACATTATAAGGATGTATGCGTGATGCGACGGGTAACACAAAAACTATTAGGGTGTGCATGGTTTGGTTATTATCTTTAATCGAAACTGAAAACCAAAGTCATCAGTTAGTATATTTTATTAACCAGTCGGTTTGGTTTATTTAGTTAGATTGGCGGTTTTTTGTTCGGTTCTTTTAATTTTGGTTAATAACCAAAACCAAACTTGGCTAAAACTTTTGTTAAAAAGTACATGAACTTGAGGTATAAATACATGAAATGGATATATAAATACTTGAATGGAGGTATAAAATATGAAATGCATGAACTAGAGGTATAAAAGCTAGAAATATATGAAAAATTCAATGGTCCGGTTTGGTTAACTTTGGTTAAACGAGGGTACAAAAAAAACGATAACCGGTTTTTGGTTAATTGGTTTTCAGTTTTTTGGTTGCTTTCGGCTCGGTTTCATCTGTTTTTGGTTCGATTTCGATTAACGATTCAGTTATTGCTCACCCTAACACTGTTAATCACATAATATATCAATTTTTAACTAAAAAAACTATACCAATACTATACTTAAATTGAAGAGAATAAAGTGCTTATTTTTATGGTGTAATTTAAATATATATATATAGTGAAAGTGTAAAATACACTATCCCTTAACGTACAATACGTACGATATAGTGAAATCGCATGTTATAAAATAGCATGTATGAAATCGCATGTGGTTTTTTTGTAGCAATTTCGCATGTGATAATTTAGATGAAATCGCATGTTGGTTTTTTGTAACAATTTCGCATGTGGTAATTTTGATGAAATCGCATGTTAAAAAAAACAACATGCGAAATTGTTACAAAAAACCAACTTACGATTTCATTGTGGGATGAAGATCTGACGGCTGAGATGAGCGCGTACATATTGTACCATAAGAGATATTGTACGTTAAGCTAACCATATATATATATATATATATATATATATGTATGTATATATATATATGTATATATATATATGTATATGTATATATATATGTATATATATATGTATATATGTATATATATGTATATATACATATATATATGTATATATACATATATATATATATACATATATAGGGAGAAGATCATGCGAGAACCACCTCTTATTGTGAAAACCGCGAGAACCAATGTGAACATACCAAAAATGCCTAAAAATAGCTAAAAATCACACAAAAATTTTTTTTTTTAATTTTTTAATATTTTTTATAAAAAAATCGCTACTTTTCGACGCCAAAAAAAAGTATTTTTTTTTTGCTTCTAAAAGTAGCGATTTTAACATGAAAAATATTAAAAAATTAAAAAAAAATTAGATTTTTTTTTATTTGTTTTAGATTTTTTTAGGTTTTTTGGGGGTTTAGTTTTTAGCATTTTAGCTTGGGGGTGGGGGAGTGGGGGTTTAGGTTTTTTTTTTTTTTTTTTTTTTTTTTTGGGGGGGGGGGGGGGTTAGGTTGTGTTCACATTGGTTCTCAAGGTTCTCACAATAAGGGTGGTTCTCGCATGAGCCCCTCCCTACATATATATTAACATACAAAAAAGTAATGGTTGTTCAATAATCGTGGGGTAGTTAGTTTTTTATAAGTGGATAAAATGTAACTACTAATTAATTAATCATAATTTGTTAAAAATGTGAGATTTAAATGCAATTAAAATTGGGGCATTAAAATATAGGGAATATACTGTCACACCCTCAAAAATCCACTCGCGGAGTATTACCGCGAGGCGTGTGACGACCAGGATCTTAGCCACTAATTATTTTGAACGGATTAGTTATTGTTATAAACATTAGCATAATTAGTGACCTAATTTAAATTTTTCAAAACATAGTCGAAATTCACAGCGGAAAGGGGAAGTAAACGCATCATAATTGAAACCACGAGTTTATTAACATGTTACTTACGAACCACGCACTCCATCCGATTGCAACGTCCGTCCAAAGCTGTATCTAGCAACCTGCAAAGCATGCAGTAGAGTGTCAACATAACGTTGGCGAGTTCACGTGTTTGCAGTTTTCCAGTTTTAATTCCAAAAACTTGTTTTAACCAGTTAATTTACTCGTTTATACATGCCATGGGGAGCTACCCCAAAAGTAAGCGACTAAACTGTTTTTCCAATACCGAACACTAGGTAACCGTTGCGTTTCCGCAGAATGCCCCGATGTCGATGTTCTATCATCATTAACGGATGCCTGAGTCCATTAGTTCACGCCCGATCCCATACACGGACACGGTGTGAGGCTGGTAAACCCTAAATAGCGCTATCAACTAATAACCCGTTCGCCTGGCCCCGGCGACTAATCGATATTATGTAGTAGGGACTTGAGTGATAGAGTTTCGTTTAGTGCTGTTTGTTGCAATCCGTATAAACAGTAATTCACTAAAGGTTCCCAATAACAAGGGAAGAAAAGTAGGTTTGTATCCCTCACAGGGGATAGTGTTGTTACCCGTATCCCACACAACGAGATAGAAATACCGCATCCCGCACAAGGAGATAGTAAGCAATTCCAAACCAGGAAAAGTTGTTTCGTTCCGTTTCCCAACCACCGGGAACGCATGCTTTAAGTAAAAAGTAGTGAACTCACCTTTGCTTTGCTCGGTAGTCAATTTACTTGTGTTATGTTGGTCAACCATACCCTATTATGGTTTGTAAATATTTATTAGGTTCATATGTAAGTAATGTCACGCACAAACTACACGTATCTAACACATAGCACGTAAGTCACACTAGCATATACGTTATTCGGCCTATCCTAACATATGAGCAGTTAAACACTAGCAGCACATAGTCCAGTTAAGCAGTGGCAAATAACACACAGTCCAAAACAGGTTATCACATAGTGCGGCCCAATAACGGATTTAGTAGCCCAGTCGAAACCGGATAGTCTCGACTCGAGACTATGAGGTCTCGAGTCGCAACCACTAGATTCTAAGTCGCAACAGTTGGTCTCGAGTTGTGAATATTGGAGTCGCAACCGTAGAGGTCTCGAGTCGAGATCATGAGATCTCGAGTCGTAACCGTAAGGCCTTGACTCGTAGACTATGCAGATGCTTCTAGAATTTCATATTCGTACTACCCAATCAAATTTCATTAACATGTACTATCCAATCAGATTTTATTAACGTGCTCCAAATGCCGTACAGTCATCAAATCAGATCAACACAGTAGATTTCAAATTGTAGCCCTTTTTAATTTATTCAGTTTAAAAATCATGATATTTCTTATTACTTCCTTATCAAATTTCTAGCTTAAATAATTCACCAATCATCTAGTCATCACAACTTCATTTACGGATATTATAAATTTCTACAAACCATCATGAGGCAATTTGTCCATGTATCAACCATCAGATTCATAATCTTATTCACTCCTATCATGCCAAAATAATAAGATTCCTACACTTGTTCATAACCAATCATCAAGCAAACACATAATAGATTGCTATATGAAGTCTACCACCATACATCTCAAATACATGCGTTATTTCACACATATGATTAGGTCAAAATAAACAATCAATATTGTTCATCACTAGCACTTTATCAATATTGTTGACAAGGAAAAATGTGCACAACAGACACAAGTTTTTATATATACTAGTCAACCTACACAAAATTTAGCACAATTTACAAGAAACAGGCTAAGCTCAAGCTGTAAGATGAAAGCATACAGCTGATCAATCCGCACAATACACAAAAACAGCTTATACGAAAAGAGTCATATCATTCCTATCAATATCAGTCAACAGCGGTCGTTCTTTCAAACTGGTTCATACAACAGACATTTAACAATTATATACTCAAAAATCTCAACAATTACCAACACCACCAACTCAACTGTGAATGAAAGCACCATACTAATATTGTTCAAGAACCACAAAATGCATATAAATACAGCCAACATATACTGACCGATTGATTCGTGGGTTGAACGGACCACCCATTGTTGCCATTGTTTCCGTCGTCGGCGCTCTGGGTTCGTCGGAGAACCATCACCGATACCGCCGCTGCAACAGCCATTACTCTCAGCAGCTGCCGCTGTCTTCTCCAACTTCAGCGCTGTTGCCGGAACAACGTCGTCGCCGGAATTCTCTGTTTCTCTCTCTTCCTCTATCGTCTCTCTCTCTTACGTCGCCGTTTAGATCCATCGCCGTCGTCATCATCGGAGGAACGAACGTGGGTGTTGGCCGTTAGTTCAATCAGAGGGAATGAGGTGATGGTTGTGCGTGGCTGAGGGAGGAGGGGATGTACGTGTGGGTGTAGGAGAAGATGAACATGGGGGGGATGAGTTCTGGGAGTTGGGGTGTTGATCGGACAGAAAACCGATTAGCCGGAAATCGTGGCTCCGGTCGTCGGACTCAGGATGGGAGAAAGAGGGGTGTCTGGTGTTGTGCGGCTGCCATAAATCTTGTAGGGTTTTGTCCAAAAATGAGGGGGGTGGGGTTTAAGATAGTTAAATAGTGTAGGGTTTGGGTTGGTTAGGTTGGGCCTAGCCCAAGTGTGTGAACCCGTTGAACGATTGTGAGTCTTGCCCAACCAGACTTGTCCGGTTATATTAACCAAATGCGCAATTAATTTAAATCTCTAGTCGCGGACTATTATTATTTCATGAATAATAATAATAATAGTAAAAATAGATAAATAAATAAATAAATGCGTGTATTACTGAAATACCCTTCTCTCGACAACGAGAGTACGGGTTGTCACATTCTCCCCATGTTACTGGAATTTCGTCCTCGAAATTTAGGCAAAGGTCACACGATGCACTCCATATGTATACATAGATTCCATTACTATACACAGATACAAGCAGTTTCACGAAAGTCCACAAAACGAACATATAAGACACATAGTGCATAAGGCCACATAGCATTTACATAGCACGTAACAGTCACGTAACACAAGATCCACAGAGTTTGTACGTATTCCACATAGTATAGAATTTCACAAAATTAATTAATGCGCAGGAAAACCCGAAGTGTCACATTATCCCCAAGTTCAAGAAATTTCGTCCCGAAATTTAAAGCGTAGCCACTGACAAGCTAGTTTGTGTGAGAATGTTTCAACGGGGTGTCACATCATCCCCTTATTGGCTTGAAATTTCTTCCCGAAATTCAGTTGTAGCTTCAGTGCTGGAAGTAATGTTTGTAAACAACTGGGGATACATGCGCATCAGCTAGTTTTCCCGTTCTCAGGTAAACTCTGGGCCACAGCGTGAGTTACAACGAACTCGTTCTGTTAGTTACACTACGCTCGAGGGTTTTGATTTCTTGATCCTTGATCTCAACCGGTTTCTCAACGAAGCGTAGTTTGTTGCTGATCACGAGTTCCTAAAAAGGAATAACGAATGTTGCACCTGACAGACACTTCTTCAGATTAGGCACGTGAAAGACGTTGTGTACCGCACTCGGCTCTTCAGGCAGGTTTAGTCTATAACAACCTTACCGATCCTCTCGGTAAATTTCGAACGGTCCAACATATCGCGGATTAGGTTTGCCCTTGTTTGTCAAAACGTACCACACCCTTCCAGGGTGAAACTTTAAGTAGAACCCAGTCTCCGACTCGGAGTTCTAGAGGTTTCCTACGCTTATCCGCATAGCCTTTCTGACGGTCTGGAGCTGCCGCCATGCGTTGTCTATCCTGGGCAATCCTACCCGTTGTGTCAAGTGCAAGTTCTGGGCCGGTAATTTGACTTCCGCCCAACACAGAGGTGACCGGCATCTGCGTCCGTGCAATGCCTCAAATGATGCTGCCTGAATGCCAATGCGGTAGCAGTTGTTGGAAGAGATTCTGCAAAGGAAAGTGTCACTCGTGTCCAAGGACGATAACACACGTTCTCAGCATGCGTTGGAGTGTGTGGATGGTGCGTTTGGCCTGACCATCTGATTGCAGGCGATAAGTGGTGCTTATGCCTAACTGTGAGCCAAAGGTTTTTGTATTCAGTCTGAGACGATTCGGATACAGAACGTAGGTTTCGATCAAAAGTGATAGAAGTTAGCACTCCGTGCCCCCACTGCTACTTCTATTAAGTAGATGGTTGTAGGTTCGGAAACTTAGCGGTTTCTTTGGTTGCGTGTCGTTACTAGCAGACGTTTCACCAATGCCTTGGATAGGATAAGGTAAGATAGAAGCACCTCGTAGAATATCTTTCAATTGCTGGAGTTGCGGATTATTGTGCACCTTCCTAATGTCAGGTGATACTCTTACGGGTCAAAATCGTGAGGGGTTTCGTATATGGCCGAGAAAAGCGGGCTTTTGCGATGTTAAAAGGTTGTTTGCTGGAAACTTAGCGTAAGGCGGTTTGCGTTGTAGAAACACTAGGATAGAGCCTAGGAGCCGTTCTGATTCCCACCGGTTTTCAGAATAGGTTCAGACGTCGTCGAAAGAAACAATTGTAGGATGGAATAAATTCGAGTGTCGTAACTAGGTGTCAATCGTATCAGGTTCCGGGACCAACGCTTGTGGTACCTTTACCCCCGGGGTACCCTTGGCTCGTTGCTCCAACGAGTAACATTCAAAGGAGTAATTTGTTTCAAACGAAGATTCGTGCAGAGTAGAGTAGGACACGGATCATGGAATCTGTGAATCATAACACGAGTAGCGAGACAATGCAAGAAGGGTAGTCGTAACTGATGCGTTCAATTTAAGACAAATCAAGAAGGCTTTGGGGTCGGCAATAGGGGTTTATCTGACGTCGATTAGGTAGCTGGTCGTACACAAGTCATGGGTGTAAAAGAATGTCGTTTGCTGACAAGGGGTGTTACGTCGATTGGGTTAGCACGAAAAGAAGTAGCTAGCGAGGGATGGTCGTCGTGCGGGCCTGTAGGTTTTAGGGTCTACCGAGACATCTGGCAGTATGTGATTCCTCAAATCAGTTAGGAAATCGAGTTCGAGTGGATGGTTCTAAGTCGTGCAATGAGTTTGGAGTGGCGGTTGCGTCATCGGGGGGGTTTCGATGGTAACTACGAAAACAGGTTCTCGAGAAAAGTACGATTGAAGTAATACGTTGTTGAATTTCAAGGGCTAAAAAGTTTGTCGGCCAAAGGTCGAGTTTGTTGAATTCACCAAACTAAAGAGTGATCTGATCAAGGTTTCTATACGAAGAAACGTGGATGTCGGGAAAAAGAAAGGATAGGAACGGGGATACCATCAGAGCAATAAACGCGGATTCGTACGAAAGCTGGCGAAAGGATTCACAGAATCAGAAAAGCCGTCAAAGAATAATGGATTCTGGCAAATGAAAGATAGGGTAAGCATCTAGGTCATCGTACTCGTCGGTGGGTTGACTGGTCCATGTCTTCGTCTTGCCACGCTTTCAAATACGCCGGCTTGTAAGAATGATATCACTTTGCTGGGTTTTGGGGTGCGCCATGGTATAAGATTAAACTTGAATAAGGATTAACCATGTAACGAGGAATTAGGGGAAATAACTTCATGGTCGATGAAAAGGTGATACGATTGCTGGCACTACAGTGAGAAGCATACACCACGCATGCTTTTTGTGTTCAAGACGTGCAAACAAAAACTCGAAAAGTGTAGACTTACTAGAATGCTTCAAGAATCCAGGTGATCAGTCGGGTGAGGGAACAAGTCCCACTACTTAAGGCGGGAAAAGAAATACGCAAGTAAAAAGGATGCGAATGACGTCGCCGTTCCTACTAATATCCCCTGTTGTAGGGGTGGCTCCCCTTCGTCGATTCGTTTTCGTAACTTCTCTATGCGCTTCGTAGCAGGCCCGTCCTGGGCAGGTCTATCGAGTGGACGTCCCTCGCGTCGATTTGCTGTCCAGGGATGATATAAGGAAATACGTAGATGAGGGCTTGGAATAACTGGTTCCTTGCCCTTAGTGTATAGTGGTTTCGAACCAGATTTAGGAGGACTCGCTCCTGTTTATCATGCAACATGCTAGCCTACCCTTCGAATGTTCCACTGTGTTAAATACTAAATATACGCATACATACTAACACATATATGCTTTTTATACACATACACACATGCATGTTCACACACATAAGTTACGCACAAGTAATTGACGTTAGCCTACCATTACCAGGTGAGCATCTGTGGTTGACGAACCTTGCAATCCGGAGTGTGGTGTCGTTGTGGTTTCCACTAAAGAACGGTTATAGTCTGGTTTTCATATATAAAAATATTTTATTTCCCAAACCAAAAATATTTTATATATAAAACCTAGTTCGCTATAACCAATGGCTCTGATACCAATCTGTCACACCCTCAAAAATCCACTCGCGGAGTATTACCGCGAGGCGTGTGACGACCAGGATCTTAGCCACTAATTATTTTGAACGGATTAGTTATTGTTATAAACATTAGCATAATTAGTGACCTAATTTAAATTTTTCAAAACATAGTCGAAGTTCACAGCGGAAAGGGGAAGTAAACGCATCATAATTGAAACCACGAGTTTATTAACATGTTACTTACGAACCACGCACTCCATCCGATTGCAACGTCCGTCCAAAGTTGTATCTAGCAACCTGCAAAGCATGCAGTAGAGTGTCAACATAACGTTGGCGAGTTCACGTGTTTGCAGTTTTCCAGTTTTAATTCCAAAAACTTGTTTTAACCAGTTAATTTACTCGTTTATACATGCCATGGGGAGCTACCCCAAAGTAAGCGACTAAACTGTTTTTCCAATACCGAACACTAGGTAACCGTTGCGTTTCCGCAGAATGCCCCGATGTCGATGTTCTATCATCATTGACGGATGCCTGAGTCCATTAGTTCACGCCCGATCCCATACACGGGCACGGTGTGAGGCTGGTAAAACCTAAATAGCGCTATCAACTAATAACCCGTTCGCCTGGCCTCGGCGACTAATCGGTATTATGTAGTAGGGACTTGAGTGATAGAGTTTCGTTTAGTGCTGTTTGTTGCAATCCGTATAAACAGTAATTAACTAAAGGTTCCCAATAACAAGGGAAGAAAAGTAGGTTTGTATCCCTCACAGGGGATAGTGTTGTTACCCGTATCCCACACAAGGAGATAGAAATACCGCATCCCGGACAAGGAGATAGTAAGCAATTCCAAACCAGGAAAAGTTGTTTCGTTCCGTTTCCCAACCACCGGGAACGCATGCTTTAAGTAAAAAGTAGTGAACTCACCTTTGCTTTGCTCGGTAGTCAATTTACTTGTGTTACGTTGGTCAACCATACCCTATTATGGTTTGTAAATATTTATTAGGTTCATATGTAAGTAATGTCACGCACAAACTACACGTATCTAACACATAGCACGTAAGTCACACTAGCATATACGTTATTCGGCCTATCCTAACATATGAGCAGTTAAACACTAGCAGCACATAGTCCAGTTAAGCAGTGGCAAATAACACACAGTCCAAAACAGGTTATCACATAGTGCGGCCCAATAACGGATTTAGTAGCCCAGTCGAAACCGGATAGTCTCGACTCGAGACTATGAGGTCTCGAGTCGCAACCACTAGATTCTAAGTCGCAACAGTTGGTCTCGAGTTGTGAATATTGGAGTCGCAACCGTAGAGGTCTCGAGTCGAGATCATGAGATCTCGAGTCGTAACCGTAAGGTCTTGACTCGTAGACTATGCAGATGCTTCTAGAATTTCATATTCGTACTACCCAATCAAATTTCATTAACATGTACTATCCAATCAGATTTTATTAACGTGCTCCAAATGCCGTACAGTCATCAAATCAGATCAACACAGTAGATTTCAAATTGTATCCCTTTTTAATTTATTCAGTTTAAAAATCATGATATTTCTTATTACTTCCTTATCAAATTTCTAGCTTAAATAATTCACCAATCATCTAGTCATCACAACTTCATTTACGGATATTATAAATTTCTACAAACCATCATGAGGCAATTTGTCCATCTATCAACCATCAGATTCATAATCTTATTCACTCCTATCATGCCAAAATAATGAGATTCCTACACTTGTTCATAACCAATAATCAACAAACACATAATAGATTGCTATATGAAGTCTACCACCATACATCTCAAATACATGCGTTATTTCACACATATGATTAGGTCAAAATAAACAACCAATATTGTTCATCACTAGCACTTTATCAATATTGTTGACAAGGAAAAATGTGCACAACAGACACAAGTTTTTATATATACTAGTCAACCTACACAAAATTTAGCACAATTTACAAGAAACAGTCTAAGCTCAAGCTGTAAGATGAAAGCATATGGCTGATCAATCCGCACAATACACAAAAACAGCTTATACGAAAAGAGTCATATCATTCCTATCAATATCAGTCAACAGCGGTCGTTCTTTCAAACTGGTTCATACAACAGACATTTAACAATTATATACTCAAAAATCTCAACAATTACCAACACCACCAACTCAACTGTGAATGAAAGCACCATACTAATATTGTTCAAGAACCACAAAATGCATATAAATACAGCCAACATATACTGACCGATTGATTCGTGGGTTGAACGGACCACCCATTGTTGCCATTGTTTCCGTCGCCGGCACTCTGGGTTCGTCGGAGAACCATCACCGATACCGCCGCTGCAACAGCCATTACTCTCAGCAGCTGCCGCTGTCTTCTCCAACTTCAGCGCCGTTGCCGGAATAACATCGTCGCCGGAATTCTCTGTTTCTCTCTCTTCCTCTATCGTCTCTCTCTCTTACGTCGCCGTTTAGATCCACCGCCGTCGTCATCATCGGAGGAACGAACGTGGGTGTTGGCCGTTAGTTCAATCAGAGGGAATGAGGTGATGGTTGTGCGTGGCTGAGGGAGGAGGGGATGTACGTGTGGGTGTAGGAGAAGATGAACATGGGGGGGGGATGAGTTCTGGGAGTTGGGGTGTTGATCGGACAGAAAACCGATTAGCCGGAAATCGTGGCTCCGGTCGTCGGACTCAGGATGGGAGAAAGAGGGGTGTCTGGTGTTGTGCGGCTGCCATAAATCTTGTAGGGTTTTGTCCAAAAATGAGGGGGGTGGGGTTTAAGATAGTTAAATAGTGTAGGGTTTGGGTTGGTTAGGTTGGGCCTAGCCCAAGTGTGTGAACCCGTTGAACGATTGTGAGTCTTGCCCAACCAGACTTGTCCGGTTATATTAACCAAATGCGCAATTAATTTAAATCTCTAGTCGCGGACTATTATTATTTCATGAATAATAATAATAATAGTAAAAATAGATAAATAAATAAATAAATGCGTGTATTACTGAAATGCCCTTCTCTCGACAACGAGAGTACGGGTTGTCACATATACCACAGAATAGTAATGAAGTTTTAGGAGTGTTCCAATTAGGTCACTGATAAAATTTATTGTTCCACTTAGATCATTCTACTTTATTTTGGTGTTTTAATGCTAGATATTTTACCTGAATAGCATGTCATAGTCCTACATGGCATTTATTTAACTTTTTTTTTAAACATGATCACATGGATGTAAATAAAAGAAAATATAATAAATCAACACAAAATCTAAATCCAAAACAATCTATATCACGCAAATATAATGAATTAGAAACAAATCAAAACCCACAATCAACTATAACAATTGTAAACCCTACAATCAAAATCACTTTTTTTATAATTTTTTCGCATTTTTTTAACTCTTTCTACAATTTTTTTAAAAAAAATTTAAACCTATTTGGCATTTATGTGACATGTCAACAAATTTTTTAAATAAAAAAATCTAAATAAATGCTATGTAAGATGGATGACCTTCTATTTAGGTAAAATATCTAGAATTGAAACATCAAATGAAACTCGAATGACCTAATTGAAAGAAAAAAAAATTATGAGTAACCTAATTAAAACACTCTTGAAACTTGTTTACTATTATGCAAAGTTAACCCTAAAATATAATTAGTATTTCAAAAACTAATATAATTAAACTATTTTAGGGTTGTACCTTATTCTTTAAACTAAAAAAAGTTTTTAACTACTAGGCATCTTAAAGTTCCACTCTCAAATGCATTATAATATAGTCTGTCTGTATATAACTATATATAATTCATAAATCTCTAAATATTTTTTATAATTAAAATTACATATTACGTATAATAAAATAATGAAAAATTAAAAGTGACACTTTTAATTCATCAATCTCCTTATATTTTTTTGTACACAACATTTGATGTTTATTAGTAAGTTTACATCTTTATCTAAAATTAATAGATTGGTTCATCTCTACTTTTAACTCTGGATAATGCAACATACATCTAGGAGTGTTCTTCGGTTTACGAGTTTTTCAGGTTGGGTTATTTGGGTTTTTTGCTAGGAAAAAGTGAGTCGATAATCGACCCATTTAAAGTTCGCGTTGGTCGGGTTCCTGTTATTCAGGTCTGGGTTAGTTCGGGTTGGGTTGTTTGGTTTTCAGGTTTAAATGTAAGATGAAAAAACTTGTTTTTTTTTACAAAATGTTATTAAAATTCTTATCACTACTAAAAAATATCATCAAAATTTATATTGGGACTAAAAGAAATCACCAAAATGAAATCGTCATTTGACTTTGTGATATGATAACCTTAAAAAGCCCCGAAACTTAATGTTTCAAATATCAGAGACTCCAAACCAAAACATATCTAAAAAAATGTTCGGGTTTTCCTAGTCGAGTTGTTCGGGTTTTCCTAGTCGAGTTGTTCGGTTTCTAGCTGTGACACCCGGCTTTTCAGGTCGTACCGTACAATTGTAACGCGTGTTGTGAATAGATAAAAAGGTTGTATTTTACTGATTATGATGTTTATATATGATATTTAATGAGTTGGTAAATTTAAACATTGGTAAAAATTATGTTGGCAACGATAAATAAACGCTTATCGCGTAACGGTTAAAATGCGAAACGTACGTCGGTGACCACCCGATCAGTGTTAAAATCCTAAAAATAGTTTGTTATGATTAGAATAGTAATTTTAATCATAATCGTGAGGAAAAATAAATTAAAACGTTAAGAAACTCTATTTTTCGAGTTTAAGCGCGTACCGTGCAATACTGCGCGTATCTAACAATGTAGGATCGATTTCGGACCCGAACGAGTCGATCAGAAGAGTTTATCTCTAAAAGAAAGGCGGAAACAGACGTGTAGAGTTCAATTCAGCAAGATTCACACTATAAACTGTTGTATGATTGATATAAAGACGTTTTACAACCTGACAACACTTCGGCAGCACTTCGTTGCTCTAGCCGAAAAGTTACAAATGCTGAAAGTTTGAAGGATATTTATAGGAGGGACCCTTCCGTTTGAAACTAACATAACCTCTTCAAACGGAACCCTTCAAACTAAACCCTCTTCAAACTTTCAGCTTCAAACTAAACCCTTTTCAAACTAAACCCTTTTAAACTAAACCCTTCTTCAAACTAAACCCTCTTCAAATGTAGTAAACTGAGACTCGATATAAGACGAAGACGACAGATGTATGCACCAACAGACTCCCCCTCAGATGTTGACGAGTCTTAAATGTCGAGTCTTTGCATCTTCAGTCTTTATCAGTCTCTGGGCTTCTCTCTCTCTCTGTCTTCAGACTCCCCCACTCGATTTGCTGGAATTCCTTTGTTCTTCAGCAACATCTTCAGGATCGTTGTCTGGCCTTCACATGTTCAAGCTTGATGCCTGGCTTTAGCTATGTCCACTGAATCCGAAACCTGGCTCGAACTATAGAGACTTCAATTTCCAGGATCGAAACTTGGCTTTCTACAATCATAGTCCTCAGGTATCGTAACCTGACATTCTGTCTTTATATCCAAGATCGAAACCTGGCAATTCCTGCACATTCTTAACCCGGAAATAAATTTTCTAATTTTAACAATTTGCATGCACCAACACTAACTCTCTTTCATAAACATGTGTATCAACTACAACTCTTCCTCAGACACTCCCTCTCAGATCATTCACATATGATGAACCACTTGTTGATTTAAAAACTATATCTTGACAATTAGAAGCACTCCCCCTCACAACAATGTCATCATGTTTAGCACTCTGAATTTTGATAATCAGCTTTCCAACATCAGTTTGTCGAAAATCTTTTTGAATTTTCTGAAAGAAAGAAACTAACACTACTTTTGAAAGAAAATGCGAATAATGAAATATTTACAAACATATTTTTGTGAGTTCGTGTAAGAAGATCATATCAGTTTATGAGACATGTCACTAACACCGTTAAGCTGTATTACATTTTCAGTTCTAAACAATTTACCTAGATCGTCAGTATATCGGTCCACTGAAATTTTCACACAAAGTTCAATTGATCCGAGATACGATATTAATGTCTTAGAAACCAGCTTATCTGTGTGTCCCACTACTTGAATATACTCCAGTATCCAGATCCCAATATTCAGTCTTACAGGTGAGTATACCACAGCTGATATCTGTATAGGGGTTAGATGCGAGGGCCGTGAGAGCTCAGGTCGATACTTCCGTATACGCAGAGAGATGACGGCTTCGACTTTTGGTGTGTCCCCTTTAGAGGATCTTTTAATTTCAATAGCAGCGACTATCAATTTTATTGTTTCATCAGCATGCTGAGGGTGAAGCTATGTTTCAAGCTTTTTACGGAAAGCATTATCCGGGGACTAGGTCAGTACTTTCATACAGCAGAAGTCCCGGGATAATACCCCAGATATCACTGAGCATAAAGACCTAGTATCTCAGAATAAGGGACCTTTCAAATAAGATTTCAGGGGTTACCTATATATCCAAGTTTGTGTTAACCCACAGAACAAGCAAGTTTGAACTTTTAGATTTATATCTCGTCACAATTTACTAAATGTGTAAAAACCTACTGACATATCCACAGTAAGACTGTTTATCACTTTTAAACTTTCCAAATCTTTAGCATGTTGTGATAGTCCACTGATGTACTATCATTTCCTCTTTTTCACAACAAACTCATTTTTGGTTTTTATCATGTTTTTGTCTTTTTCAAATTTTCTAATGTTTTTGGATTTTCTGAAATTTTCTACTCCCCCTAAAATGCAAACACATTACAGAGAAATTTGAAAACAAACTGTACAAATAAAATTGACAACTGATATCGAATCGCATCAATTCGCCATTCACTTGGCATAAACAATCAGAACTCCCCCTATCAACAAACTATTTTCTCATTTAGATTTCAAAACACTTAAGTTTGTTTTAATCAAAATGATTTTTCCAGAAAATAAGTTTGTTATAACCACTTGTAGGTTCACTTTGGAAGTTAGGGGTATGATTCATCATATTTTTCATCAACCACTTGTATGAAGATTTCATCAAGTTCAACTAAATGACCTTGATGAATCCTTTGTACCACTTGTAGAAAACATCCATAACATCTAACCATATATAGGAATAAACCTCTACACATATCATTTTACCAACCAAGATGCTGATTCCTGCTTCTCACTAACCAACCTGGAAGCTCCGGTGTAGTCCTTTAACCTGTAAAATTCATACACTATTCAAAATCTTTCAAACAAACTTTTCAAACACTAGAATGATGCCGATTCCTGATCCACGATATAAACTTGGGATCTCCGGCGTAGTCCTAAGACTTCAAGGGAAACAGACTTCCATCCAAGTCTTCTCAGACTTGATGGCTTTCAATTCTTGCGCAGTAGGGTTGTATGTTGCCTTTTTAGTTGCGTAAAAGTCTTTAACCCCCTTCGCTTTCCCATTCAACATTTTCCCAAAAATTTTCTTTACACTTCCATTAAATGTTTTCTCGACATCAAATTCTTTTTTCTCAGTGTAAAACTGTTTTGAAATATCAACTTTTCCAATTTTCTGTTTAACTTCTTCAAATTTCAGTGATGGAAAATCATCATCATTCACTGAAATTTTCTCCTCAACCTGTGGCTTTTCTGGCTTTGTGGAACCAGATTCATCGCCGACATTTTCATCATTCTTTTTAACAACCCACATTTGGTTGTCTTTTTCTTTCTTTTTGTAAAAATTCATCTTCGAACACTCACCAACCTCATATTTTGAATTTTCAAAAATTTTAAGTCTATTGGTTGGTGGTTCAACATCAACAACTTTGTCTTTAAATTTCTGAGAAACTCCCTGTTTTGTTTTTGCATTTGTCGAACAGTTCCATGCAATGTGACCAGCTTCATTGCACTTGTAACAGGTTCGAGTCTCTCTTTGATAAAACACTTTAGTTCCATTCTTCTTTCTTTCAGCAAGAAACTCTTGATTTGAATGTCTCCAGAATGGTTTCTTTTGTTCATCTTCTGAGCTTCCACCTGACACAAATTCTGTTTTTGTTTTAGAATTTCTATCATTTTTATAGTTTTCTGGTGGAACAAAGCCTAATCCTTTCTTTTTGTAGCTACGATTTTGGTTAAGTTTCTTTTGAAAACCAGAACCAGAATTGTAACCCTTTTTCTTGTTTAGACGTTGTTGAACTCTTGAAGTGTACTTTTTAGGTTTTTCAGTAAGATTTTTTTTATTTCAGAAATATTAATTTCTGTCATTTTGAAAACCTTTTGGATCATGTCAAAACGAACACTTCTTATTGGAAATTCGTTGTCATAGTATAATTTGTCCGAATCATTTAAAGTGTATACAACTTCAAATGTTTCATTATCCAAATTTGCTTTCGATAATAAAAATTCTTTACTGTAAGACCGTTTAACCGACGAATTTTGACTGTTGACTGACGAATTTGACCCTCCAGACTCAGATTTTGACTCGGACTCCTCATCAGTATCCAACACCTGATCGACCACCTTTTTAACTAACTCAGACTCATGATCGGTATCGGACGAGGTAAACGTGACATCAATGTTATCTGGTAAAATGTCAATTGTGTCGGTTTTTAGCTTTATATTGACTGCTTTCTCAAGTTGCTCCTCATTTGGTTTCTAGGAGAATACCCTTCCCAAATTGGAGGCGGACACTTGTTATAGCTAACAGTCGGTTTCTTACCACAATCTTTCTTCTTCTTTGGCTTCTCATCTTGAAAAGCTTCCATTCCTGCAGCAGTTGGGTAAATACGATCAATGAGATAATCAGAACTAGAATAACTTTGTAACAAACGTCTAATTCTCTCATTCTCGATCTTTTCTATCTCCAACTCTTGCTTCCATTTAGCACTTTCTTCGATGTAAAAGTTGATAGCTTTCTGCTTTGTCATCATGACTGCATTCATCATCGTTAGTGCATGTTCTCTTTCTGAGTTTGTCTTTTGGAGACCAGTTACTGTTTTGTTTAAGACATCGTATGATTCTTTCACGTAGTTGAGGTTGAATAGAAACTGCTCCTTCTTCTTCTCGTACTCAGCAATTATATTGTCTTTCGCTGCACATTCCTTGCATGCTTCCAAACACTTCTCGCAAGGCTTTACAACTTCGACAATCTTCTCGACTTCGATAATCTTCTCAGCAACACTTTCAACATTTTGAACATCATCTTCAGATTTCTTTTGTTGTTGTTTAGCAGCTCTTTTCTCCTTCAGTTTCTCCATGGGATCTGCAAAATAGAAATGAAAGCTTTCAGGAGAAAGATGAGATTTTGCAACATTTATATGTTTCTTGTAGGATCAGTTTGACCTCTAGAATGAGTCAATTTGAGCAATACACACTAATTGAGTGGCGGAAACACTCAATCAGAGCAGAATTAGTAAGAAAGAGTAGAAAATAGATGACGATACGTTGCAGATACTTTAACTACTTGCTTTTCATTCACTTTGACTTGAAAATTCGGCAGAGTAACAGTACACTTCAAAGTCTGACCGTATGAAATGAAAAGCACACAAGCCTATTTATAGGCTATCCTGACCGTTTGAAATAACAAGTACAGATTCAAACGGCCAAGCAACATACCCTTCCGTTTGAAACTCAAATGGACACGTTTCAAACAGACAGGCAATAAACAACCTAAAACTTTACATATTTGACCCCTAGACTATACAAACTTGACATATTAAGACCCTAGACTTAAGACATAGGCTTTAGACATACTGCACCAACAAACTCCCCCTTGGATAGAGCCGCAGTCTTCAGTCTTGGTCTTTGGGTCTTTGAACAGCTCTGTATTTCTCTCCCCTCTGTTTTGGCTTTCTACTTAGCGCAACTCTGATCTTCTCATTCTCTTTCTTCCTCGCTTTTTCTTCCTTTTCTTGTTGCTTCATAAACTTTCCTCTATTTTCTTCCATCTTTTGATTCTCACGTTCACGTTCACGCTTTGATTTCTTCTTCATCTTCTCGTCTAAAGACCACCACGAGGATTTCCACTTGTTGTCAGAGTTGGTTCCTTTCTGAACACACAGAGATACAACACGTTGGAACTGAAGAGCTTGCTCTTTATCAGCTGGAGAGTAGCGAATCTTGTGAATGAATAGACATTCAAGGTCTTTCGCTGAACAATTAACTAACCACATCGGGTCGTAAACATGAATATCCCTCAGCTCTCCACCAGCTCTGTATGTGATTATTGCTTCAGTCGTCCTGCAACTGTAAACCCAATCAATAAAGCCTTTATAAAATTCCTGCTCCATTTCTGGCATCGGAATTGTCTTCATTGTACGCGGAGGCTTTACATTCAGAATAACTTCTACAGCTCCAGTTTCCGGATCAATTCTCTGAACATGCTTTGGACGATGAGGCTTCCACTTTCGAAATGGCTTTAATTGTTCATATTTGATGTAACCCCACATCGCGATATCATTCTGTCTCACCTTGTACTCTAAGACCCTCACCTTTGCTAATTCATCAACGTCCCACCACGGTAATGACATTATATCATATAAACGTGCAAAATACTGGACGCCATACTCTCTTCGAATAGCATAAGCATTTACTTGCGGAAGAAAACCCCAACTAATAATATCGCCAAGCGAAACATTTCAATCTCATTGGAAGAACTTCAGCGGCCTCTTGAATTTTCTTTCATGAGAAACTTTAAACCATTTAGAACGATCAATTTCTTCAGCTTTCGATTGATCTTCTTTATCAGCATTAGATTGGCCTTTCTGCTCAGTTTCTTTCCTCAAACATTCAAACACATTATCATTCACTGCTTCAGTCACTTTCTGACGTAATTCATCTCTATTTTCAACAGCAAAGAACTCCATTAACGTTGGAAGTTTAGAAGTATCTTCAGAAACCTCTTCATTATCCGAACACTCTTCAACCTCAACTCTATCGTAGATATCAGCATCTTCAACATAATCATACTTATAATCTTGCTGTTTATTGATATCAAACGATTCCAAATCTGCTTCAAGATCAATTGGAATCTCATGATCTACATCTTTTAACATCTCCCTATACACATCTAAACGTAAGAACAAAGGTTCATGATGTTCTACAATCTGAGTCTTACTCGACTCCCCCTTTCTCTCAGCTTCACCACTTTCTTCATTGACTGTGTCGTTTAACAGATCTTCAACGACTTTTTCTTTTGAGGCTTCAGTTACTCTAACACCTGAACCTCTTGCTGCATCATCATCATTATTACCTTTAGAACTGTGAATGCTCGCAGAATAAACAAACTCATCCTCATCATCATCTTCATCATCCTCTTCATCTTCGCCACTAATTAATTTAGGCGATGGAATTTCTTCTTCGACTATGCCAGGAACTACAGATATAGGCTCAGGATTATCTATCACCATCGAAGGTACAATAGACATTTCAGAACTTCCTTCCACTCCTTTACCCTTATCTTTCATCTGCCTTTCTAATTCTGCTTTACGTTCTGCACGAAGGTCTTCTAACTTTAACTCTTCATATTTCTGTTCCACTGATGTCTCTAACATACTTTCCACAACTCTATTCAGCATGTAGAACTTATGTTCATGTAGTGCTTTAGCAGCCATAAGTTCTTTATTCTTCAACTTATAGTATTCATTTTCACTCTCTCGACGATTCTTCTCTTCTTCTAATTCAGACACTCGAACTTTCAGAACGTCGATTTCCTTCTGATCAACTTCAATTTTCAGTGTCAATACTTTGTTTTCACTTTCTAACCTCTGCACCCTACCAGCAAGAGTCTTTTCTCTATCAGCAATCTTTTTGCATTCAGCCGCCAACTTTTTATTTTCTGCTATCACATCATCAATTCTCTTTTCCAATTTCAACACTTGCGAATTGTTTGCAAAGTCGAAATCAACGTCTAGCAGATTATCTTGCGGTATTGGAAGACCTCTACTTGAAGAACCAGGTTGTGCTTGGATGAGTGGAGGTGTGCCAAAGAGATCTTGCGAAGAATAATATGGTTGATGTGGAGGTGGTGTTGATTGAAACAGAGGAGATGGTTGTCGTTGTGGAGTAGGTTGTCTGGGTGGTGTTGGTTGTCTGGGAGGAGATTGATGTATTGGAGATTGTGGAGGTGTTGGTTGACGTGGAGGTGTAGAGTGCGTTTGCCTGATCTTCTGAGGGCGCTTTGACACTTTAATCTTTGGTGTAGTTCTCTTTCGACCAACAGCTTTCTTTTTACCCTTTGGAGAAGATTGTGACACTGAAACATGCTCCGGAGAAGGTTCATAAGGTGCATCTTCTTTCTCTTCCCTCTTCCTCTTTCTAATCAACCTCTCCTGTTCTACCTCTTCTCTCATTCGTCTTTCACGTTCTTTTGCATCAATTACTTCATAATCAGACGAACTAGAAGAACTAGTAGTGTCTTTATCAACGTCGTCACCTTCAATATCATCAATCACTTTTTCTTTCTCTTTTTGAATGTTAGACGTAACAGTCTGCACAACCTTTTCAACAAAATCTGTATCAGTTGTAAACAATTCTGCATTAATTTCTATATTTTCAACAGCAGCCACTTCTTGCTCCTTTTCAACATTTGCAGCAGAGATATCTTCATCAGGCTCATCAACCAAGGACATTGGAGTTGCTTTCTTTTGTTTCTTTTTCGGTTGTGAAGAAGATTCTTTGCCTAATTTCACAGTAGGAGTAGATTTCTTTGACTTCTTCTTTTCTTCTTTCAAGAACCATTCACTTCTCTTAGAAATAAAACTTTTAAGGATCTTCAGCTCTTCTTCATAACTTTTCTCTTTTCTTTCTTCCTCATTTCTCCAATGCTCATGATTCTCAGGATCAGGATCCTGATAGCTACTATCTTTGATGGCTCCAAATAGTTCAGCAGATTTAGTCGGCTCTGGATGTTTTGGATGATACTTGGCTAAGGCTCTAATCGAATCATTATCCATGTGTGATAACACCAACAGATCATTTACTTCATCTCTAATCAAATTTGGATAAGCATGATCCAATATCATTTGCACAAATCTTGGATATAACCATGTCTTTCTGTCCGACACTATTTCTTCAACCATGTAATGGAAAACAATATGAGAAAAGTTATATCTTTTGTTCAATACAAGTGCTACAACCATGTTCATCAAATAATCACGCATGGTATCATAACCGCCTTTCTGATGACTCATTGAAGTCAATACTGCATGAATCAGAAACTTATAAGGCTTGGTGAACTTTGATTTCAAATAACTGGCACTGTTCAGTTCACCTACATATCCCATTCTTAGTAAGCACCCTTTGACCATCTTTTCTGGTAACTTCGTTGGTGAATTCTCTTCATCTGGAAACCCAATTACTTCTCTGACAACTGCTTCAGTAATGACAATAGGTTTCTTTTCATCGTCTATCTTCACAACTGAGTTAATTGTCTTGTTTTGTTCATCATACGAAGCATTCTTCCAAAAGCGTTTGATATGTGATCTGAATACTAGACGTCTCTCTGTCAAAGCCTTCAGAATAGGTATCCTTCTCATGAATTCCAGAATATCTTTGAATTCTGATAACTTCGGATTTTGCTCCTCATCCAGATTGCAACAAGCATTGTGACTAGGATTGAATAATGTCGAAGTTGGCTGCAAAACACAAACATTCAACACAATTAGATACAAAAATATCAAACTTCAAACTGATGACATTCAAACAGGCTACAATCAAACGGTAGACATTAGGGCTGTAAACGAACTGAACGTTCAGCGAACAGTTCGTAAACCGTTCGGCGGGAAGTTCGTTTACGTTCGTTCGTTTAGTTAATGAACGAACATGAACAAGAAATTCCGTTCGATTAGTTAAATGAACGAACACGAACAACTGTCTTGTTCGTTCAATTGCGTTCATGAACGTTCGATAACGTGTTCGTGAACATTCGTTCATGTTCGTTGTTTATGTTGTTCATTAAATATTTTTTAGCATTTATATATTTTATCTAAACCTTTTATATTCCTTAATTCTTATTTATCTCATTACCCAAACAAATAAAATAGGAAACCCTACCTCCACATTTCTTTCTTATTATTCACATCGAAAAATACAATTGAACTTCGTCGATTTTATCTGTGTTCGTTTGTGTTCGTGAACTGTTCATGAACATGTTCATTTCCTTAACGAACAAACACGAACAAAAAATCTCGTTCGGTAAGTGTTCATGAACCGTTCGTGAACATATAATATTCTTAACGAACGAACACGAACAAGGCCTTGTTCATGTTCGTTCGGTTCGTTTACAGCCCTAGTAGACATTCAAACGGCCTGAGTTCAAACGATGTATCTCAAACGACCTCAGTTCAAACGATGAAACTCAAACGGCCTGAGTTCAAACGGATAAGATTCAAACGATGGGACACAAACAGTCTGAGTTCAAACGATGAAACTCAAACGGTCTGAGTTTAAACGAGGAAACTCAAACTGTCTGAGTTCAAACGATTGAACTCAACCTGAATTCCTCAAACGAAGACTTTCAAACGGTACCCTTCAAACGAGCAATTTTCAAACGGTGAGATCCTGTTCGTTTGAAATCAGATCCAAACCCTAACCTATATCTACAAATCAAATCAGTCAAATTACAGCTAAGAGTTTGATCTATGAAAGAAACCGAGCACACGGATATGAATTTATCAATCAAGAACAACTGTAACATCCTAAATCTAGACATGAACAATCTGCATACATGTAAATGTGTGTAAACACTACAAATTTGAACAATTAAACTATCAAACAATGAAATTTCTTCCAAAACGACACTACCCTATTGATCATTTGCAATTTTCACTAAGTAAGAAACCCTAGATCTAAAATATTCGAAACAAAGCATCACTGCCATGTAAATAGGACAAAATATGAAGACAATCGGTTCAGAAACTTACCTTCACCATGATTATGACTGAGTAAACCAAAGAAACTCACAAGATTCGGTTGAAAATTTCAAAGAAAACACAGTTGAACGCACTTCCGTATGAAATCGCCTTGGCCGTTTGAAAGTGTAAGATCTGATGTAATAATGTTTCAAACGGACGACTAAGGTATTTATACCTAAGACCCTTCCGTTTGAAACATTCAAACGGTCAGCGACTTTCAAACGATGTAACTAGCTTTCAAACGGTTAACCATTTTTTCAAACGGTAGGTTAATTTTCAAACGGTCAAACACTTGAATTTTTCAACACATTCCATTTTAGGCAATTTTCTGATTGAACACTGTTCCACCCAGCTGACCATGTCCAAGTTAAAGACCTTGGTCAACTGTTTGACCTACCAAGTCCAGGTTAATGGCCCTGGATGATCTGATTTAAGAAGAACTCTGATGTTTCATTTTAAAAACAGTTCAACTTAATGAACTTTGAACATTTCAAGTTTTTATCTGTCATACACTATACCAATCTTAGTTTGCAATCACAGCTTACCCAACCCTCATCAGGCACTAACATGATCTGCACACAGGCTTTGAACTTCCAATCCCCAGTATCAGTTGTCGAAACTAAAATGAAAAAAAAATCTTTTTGGGTTTAAAGCTGTGCAAACTGAAATATATACACACAATATTTTTTCGAGCGTGTTAGGGGATCATATCAGCTGCCGACAGAACACAAGCACCGATGAGCTTATTTCATTTTAAACATTTAAGAAATTCGCATTGATTGTCGGTATATTGATCCACTTTAAATTCTCGCAAAACTTTCAATCTGTTCGGGATACGTGATTAATGTTTTAGAGACTTAAACATTAACGTGTGTTCCCACCTCAGTATATACTCCCGTATCCAGATCCCAGTATTCAGTCTTACAGGTGAATATACCACGGCTGATATCTGTTGGGGGTAGATGCGAAACCGTGAGAGCTCAGGTCAGAACTTCCGTTCAGCAGAGAGATGACGGCTCGACTTTTCGGTGTGTCCCCTTTAGAGGATCTTTTGCATTTCAACAGCAGCGACTATCAATTTTATTATTTCATCAGCATGCTGAGGGTGAAGCTTATGTTTCAAAGCTTTTTGCGTAAAGTATTATCCGGGGACTAGGTCAGTATTTCCATACAGCAGAAGTCCTGGGATAATACCCCAGATATCGCCGAGCATAAAGACCTAGTATCTCAGAATACGGGACCTTTCAAACAGGATTTCAGGGGTTACCTATATATCCTGGAGGTGTTCCCCACGAAAACGCAAGTTAAATTTAGTTTATATCCCAAACTGATCTACTAATTCTGTAAGAACCTACCGGCACATCTTTAGCGAGACTGCTTAATTGCATTTAATACATTACGTATCTCTAGCGTACTGTGCCTGTCTAGCTGATGTACTATCATTTCCCCTATATTACACAGCTCTTTTTGCATTTTTAATGTTTTTGGATTTTTAAGGTTTTATCATGTTTTTGTACTTTTCTGCGAATATCTCCCCCTAAAACTAAAACATATTTTTGTGTTTTTGTTTTTTTAACGAAAAGCAGAGAAAAAAAAAATACAACTTTACAAAAGAAAATTTGACAACACGATACGGTTCATGTCAGATCGCCGCCCAATTCGGCTTCACACTCGATTACCCTCCCAGATTGCAGATTTTTCATCCCATTTAACCTTAAAAGATAATAAAATCTCTTTTTATCAAACGGTTTTGTGTAAAAATCAGCTTTCTGATCATCGGTGCTCACATGTTCAATCCGTATTAATTTCTTTTCGTAACAATCTCTTATAAAATGATGACGGATTTCAATGTGTTTTGTTTTGGAATGGTGAACCGGATTTTTAGTAACATTTATAGCTGCTTCATTGTCCATAAATATCGGCGTATCCAAGAATTGCAGACCGAAGTCGCGCATCTGCTGTTGGATCCAGAGGATCTGCGAGCAACAGCTAGAGGCTGAGACGTACTCAGCCTCACATGTGGAGAGCGCGACTGCAGTTTGCTTCTTGCACTGCCAGGTAACGAGCCGAGTTCCGAAGAACTGGCACCCAGCAGTGGTGGACTTTGCGTTCTGCTTACAGCTACCAAAATCTGAATCAGCGAAACCGGATAAGGTAAAATCACCCGAACGAGGGTACCACAAGCCGATGCTTGGGCAACCCTTCAAATACCGTAAAATGCGTTTGACGATCGTCAGGTGTGATTGCTTCGGATTCGACTGATATCGTGCACACAGACATGTCGGGTACATGATGTCGGGACGGGAAGCTGTGAGATACATTAAAGACCCAATGATCGATCGGTATAACGTTTCATCCATCTTCACTCCCTGTTCATCCGGACAAATACCATGGTTCTGTGCGAGGGGGGTTGATGCAGGACTGCAATCTGTCATATCAAACTTGTCTAGCACGTCCTTTACATACTTTGACTGGTGAATGAAGATTCCGTCGGGCATTTGTTCTACCTGCAGCCCGAGGAAGAACTTCATCTCCCCCATTGAACTCATTTCGAACTTCTTCTTCATTACTCTCTCAAACTCTTTACACAAATCGTCGTTGGTGGAACCAAAAATGATGTCATCAACGTAGATCTGCACGATCAGCAAGTGGCCTGCTTCTACTTTTGTGAACAAGGTGCTGTCTACTGTTCCTCTTGTGAACCCGTTGTCCAGCAAGTAGGTCGAGAGAGTCTCGTACAAGGCTCTCGGGGCCTGGTGTAGACCGTATAATGCTTTATCCAGTAAGTACACCTTGTCTTTGTTCAGTGGATCTGCAAACCCCGGTGGTTGCCCCACGTAAACTTCTTCTCGAATCTTGCCATACAGGAATGCGGATTTAACATCGAGTTGATAGACTTTGAAATCTTTCCAGGATGCAAAGGCAAGAAAAATACGAATAGCTTCAAGCCTTGCGACCGGCGCGTAAACCTCTTCATAGTCTATACCCTCCTGCTGGCTGAAGCCTTGAACCACTAGACGTGCTTTGTTCCTCACCACGACTCCTCTATCGTCACGTTTACATTTAAACACCCATTTTGTCTTTATCAACTTCTGATTCTTCGACAGATCGACCAGTCTCCAGACGCCTAGTTTCTCAAATTGTTGCAGCTCTTCCTGCATTGCATTAACCCAGCTGTCTTCGGTCAACGCTTCTTTGTAAGTCCTGGGCTCTATCTGCGAAATAAAACATTTGAGTGAGACTTCTTTCTGCATATCAGCAATATCTGAATAAAAACATGTAAAAGCTTGGTCTATCTGATGTCTCGTCTTGACACCACTCTGTAAATCGCCGATAATTTGTTCTGAAGGATGGTAAGACAGTGTCCGTGGCATCACAGTATCAAGCACCACAACTTCCGACTCCAGATTCGATATGTCAAGATCAACGGTTTGATCAACAGCATCCTCTGATGTCTCATTTGGTTCCTCGTCAAAGGTAGGAGCGGGTTCCTCCTCTGAGTCGTCAGAAACGTCAAATGACAGAGCTGGTTCCTCTGGTTCCTCTGGTTCCTCTGGCGGTATATGAACGGTTCCACTTGGTCCAGCTTCATCATCGTGAGTACCCACGGTGGGCGTAGGAACATCTAGCGGTCTAGATTCCGGCTCTTGCAATTGACTTTGCTGATACAAGTACATGAGAGCAAATTCCTCCTCACTCGGCTCGGACGGCAGATGAAACGATTCCCAGAGTTTGTCGTAGTCGAAAAGGAATCTTTGTCCGGGAAGTTGTTGCGACGGCGTATGCTTTTGACAATCCACATGATGAACCTGAATCACCTTCCCCAGACACAGTACAAACACCCTTTTTAACGGGCTGGCGTAACCTACGAAAAATCCTTCATTCGCTTTCGCTCCAAATTTACCATCAGCATCTATGAAAGTACACGGAGAGCCAAAAGGTTCTAGGAACTCAAGATTTGGCTTATAGCGATGCAGCAACTCGAAACAAGTCTTTTTATATTTCTTCACTGTCAGAACTCTATTCAATGTATAACAAGCCGCTGACACTGTTTCACTCCAGAAGAAAATCGGAAGCTTTGAATCGGCCAACATAGTACGTGCAGTCTCGATCAGGGTTCTATTCTTTCGTTCAGCCACTCCGTTCTGTTGTGGTGTGTACGGCGCACTGAATTCATGTAGTATCCCCTTCTCGTTACAGAACTCGTACATTTTGTTATTCTTGAACTCTGTTCCGTTATCACTCCGAATTCTTCTGATCGGCAGCTTATACACCGTTTCCATCTCTTTGAATAAAACCATCAAAGCATCAAATGTTTCGTCCTTCTTTTCCAAACAAACAACCCATGAAAACCTTGTATAATCATCCGTAACCACCAAACAGTAAGAATCTCCACTGATGCTTTTGACGTTGACCGGCCCGAAGAGATCCATATGCAATCTCTCAAGAGGTAACCGGATGGTGTTGAGCATCTTTAGCGGATGAGACTTCCGTACCTGTTTACCTTTCTTACAAGCAACACAATCGTCAAGTAAATGAAAATTCTTAACATTCACACCTTCTACCAAATCGTTGTGCACAAGAAAATTCATTTTACGAACATGTATATGACCCATTTTTCTGTGCCACATAATTGACTCTTTCTCAGTTGCTTTAGATTTTGTCACAAAACATTGTTTTTGAGGAGTTGTTGGTGTTGCAGTGCTCATGTCTAAAATGTAAAGATCATTAACCCTAGGGGCACACAACAGCACCAACTCATCAGGGACTTTAAACCCTGGCTTTAAAACCAAACACTCTGTTTTTGTAAAATGTACGCTAAAGTCTTTGTCGCATTGTTCGTCAATTCAACAATATAATTCACTTTGTCAAAAGATATGATGCCGTTTGTGAGCTTTCCCTGACCAACAATCCCGCCACCTTGGTTACCAGCAAATCCAACGTAGCTTCCATTAATTGATTTAACATCATATAATAGTGCTAAGGATCCCGTCATATGTCGCGATGCTCCGCTGTCCATTATCCACCTGGATAGCACAGACTTGGGCAGCTCCTGTAATCAGCACACAAACACATCAGTTAAACAATGATGCCCACGACTTTTTAACTTCCGACACAGACCCAAAAACTACATTGCATTTCTCATTTGTTTTAGGAAAGTTAAATGTGACATTTGACTCAATTTCCTTTTTATCTTGTTTCACTTTGTTATGGAGTTTGGGAAATTCCGATAAAAACTGATCAATTTCAGACTCAAACACAGCAACATCATCTTTCACTAACTGTGACTCATTTTTCAACACACTTTCCATCCTTTTGATCTCATCAGATGGTTTAGATTTTGCGACCCATGATTGATTGTCAAAAGTTTTTGCTTTAGGGTAAAATTTCGAAGTCTTGGGAGACTTAGAAGACTCGCCAATCTCGAAAGTCGATTTTGGTTATCTTCCGACTTCAACTTTTCACCCCGTTTAAGAATTCGGATCGGCGAAACCATCACTTGTTTATCTTTTGCAACGACCGGTGATTTTGGTCGAGGTTTTTGAATGATTTGTTTTGAAACATTTTTGTTTCCAACCTTCGGTTTCTCAACCATTTGTTTATTAACAGCTTTTACCACAACCGGTTTTTCAATCACTTTCTTACACTTCTTCGCCATGTGGCCAACTTCATTGCAGCGATAACACACACGCTTATCATATTCTACAAAAGTGGTTGTGACAGTTTCCACTTTTAGCTTTTGCGCTGCATTGAAGTCGTCCACGGCCTTTTGACTAAAGATATAATCTTTTTCAATTTCAGTGCTAGGACCAGCGACAAACACATCATCAATCCTATCTTTTGGCTTGACCACCTGCTTAGTCATTTTCTTCTCAAAACCAATACCTTTATTCTTTAACTGATTTTTCTTGTTTTGGCTTTTACCCACCCCATCTATCTTTTCTGAACTAGTGGGACGTGAAGAACCAACTGTTTTTTTCAGTTTCGAAAAGAAATCATTTTTCTTGATTTCGTTAACACTCAGTTCAACCAACTTAAAAACTTTCTCAACATTCTCGAATTTGACGTTCTGAAGCGGAAACTCGGTGTTGGAGTAAAGTTTGTCAGACCCAACCATAGTGTAAGCCACCATAATCAAATCATCATCCGCACTTTTATCCGTTTTTGACAAATAACGATCTAAAAAGTTTCCGTCCTCCTCAGAATCACTACCGGACTCCACTGATTTTGCCTTCTCAGATTTCTCACTCTCATCGTCCAACACCTGATCAATAACATTTTTGATAACCTGGGATTCGTTATCAGTGTCAGACGTAGTGAAAGTGATGTCAATGTTATCAGGTAAATCATTCTCAAGTGTTTTCAGCTTGATGTTTAATGCAGCTTCCACCCCATCTGGATATTTCTGTGTGTAATGATTCCACATTGGGGGTGGAACACTGTTAAAGGCAGGTGAAACATGTGGCTGTTGTGGCACAATTTGCTCTAACACATACGATGACGCCACATAACTCATCAATTTCTGATCAATTCTATCATTTTCAATTTTAGTCAACTCAAGCTCTTTTCTTAAAGCTGCGATTGTATCTAAATGAAAATTGACTTCTCTCTGTTTATCAAACAAAGTTGATTGTGCCAACTTGGTTGCTTTATCGTTTTCAAGACTTTCTTTTTGGATCATTTTTATTGACCTAGACAATGTGCCGTATGCCTCTTTTACTTGCTCTAAGTCAAACTTCACCAAATCTGCATGTTGTTTCAATTCCTGATACTTGGTGTCTTTTTCAAGACACCCCGTGCATGGTTGTGAACAACTTAGACACGGTGTATCGGGGATTGAAACTTTTTCAACTTTAATCTCATCCTCACAAACAATTTTACCAACAAGATCTGACTCCGACTCAGACGACTTGACCACGTTGACCTCTATGACTCCAGTTTCCTCTCCTAGACCTGACATCTTATCAACTGACTCCTGGAAATCTGTGTCTACCTCTTTCAACTTGCTCATCAATGCTTTATCTGCAATCTCCTTTAGAGCTTCTTCAGTCATCTCTTTGGAAACGTCGATCACCTCCTCGACTGCTTCTTTCTCTGCTTCAAATCTCGGACACGTTCCAGTTCTTGGCTCTTCAAAATAATCTGCAAAAGAATCAAAGATGTTAGGAGGCAAAATAGATTTCATTGTATAAACAAATTCCTCCTGCCGTGATTGAAAGTTGAGAACTTCAGTCATTGATTCCTCAGCTTTTGCATAACTATCTGTAGAAACCTCTTTAACAACCTCCGGAACCACCTGATCAGCAACTTCCATAGCCTCTTCAATCACAATTTCAGTCACAGAATCAACCATCTTAATAACTACTTCCTCAACCACTTAAGAATCAGACTCAACAACACTCTCAGAAACTACCTCATCGACATTCTTAGTAACTACCTCATCGACAACCTTCGGCTCTGCAACTGTCTCGGTAATTTCAACTACCTCAGCCATCATTGCTCGATCATCCTTTCCTGGAATATACTTGTCCCAACTAAACCCAGACGCAACTTTTTCATCATCTTGGTTTACGATAAGTGCCTTCTCTGGTTTGTTCTCAATCTGAGGTCTCTGAACAGCAGATTGTTGATTTGGGCGGTGATATATAGCTTGTCTGTAATAATCATTCGTGAACGGATTCTGATGATTCTGCACCTCACAATTCGGACACTCACGCTTGAAATGACCTCGTTCTTTGCACTTAAAACAGGTAACCTTTGTCTTATCGAACCCCAATTTCTGATCAGGACCTGACAGACTGCTTCTACCCGTGATCTCCATAAAGCGTTGAGCTCTTCGTACCAAACTCGCCATACACCACTTTATATCTATCAGTTCCAGTTCTTCCGGATCGATCTGATCGTAATCCTCTTTAGTCATATCGGGATTACCGATCCTACCAGCGACCAAACCTTCATAAGCTTCTAGAACTGAGGCTAGTAACGTGATGTGCTGCTTGGCTGCATTCTCGGTGATTTCATTCCCATTCTTGATGTTAACCGCAATGTTACACTGCACACCGGACACAAACGTCTGTTGATTTGACCCTGTAGAACTTTGAGGAGAATTCGGCTCTGAGACTTTGACATTCGGCTCGTAGTTGGCAAATGGAGTCGACTGATTTGACTGATAGGCATTAGGAGCAGCAGGTGAAGTGTTGTCTGCACTAAAACCGGTTTGAATCTTCAGACTCTGAACATTCGATGCTGCCGGACTACTCTTGTAATACAAAGACACATCCTGAGGCATATTTGCTGAGTTCATCTTTTTGATCTTTACCAATTCCAATTCATGAGCCTCGATCTTCTCTATAAACACACTCAAACTATAGTTCACAAAATCTGAACTATTTTTTAACATCATCAAATAAGTTCCCCATTCCTCATAGGGAAGCGCATCACATAGTTTGTCTATCCACTCCTCATTCGTCTTTTCAATTTTCAACCTTCTCATCTCTACCACCAGATGACAATACCTTTCGATAAGTTGCTTTGTCGATTCACCTTTAATTCCCGTGAATATATCAAATTCTTTCTTTATCAGTGCTTTCTTACTCTTGATCATCGACGCACTGCCTTTGAATTTCTGTTCTAAAGCTTGCCATATCGACTGTGCACTATCATCGTGCTGTAGCAGAACTAGAATATCCTCTTTTATCGCTTGCTGCAGAATGCTAGCCATCTTCTTTTCTGCTTTGAATTCAATCTGCTCTGCCTCTGTAAGACTTGCGATGGTCTTCAACATATTCAACCCATCTACCGGAGCAACATACTTCCGTTCGATTTTTATCCAGCACTCTAGATGGTTGGCCTGCACCCAATTTTTGAATCTCCCGGACCATCCCGAATACTCATCTAAACTCATCAACTTTGGCGGTTTTTGCATGGTTCCCAGTTCGTTTTCTAAGTTGACGTTTTGCATGATGCTCGCTGGACTTTGAGTAGCACCAACTCCCGAAAACATGTTGTAAAAATCCTGATTATCCATTTCAAACGAAAACACTCTTTCAAACGAATTGTATATTTTCAAACGGACTGCAGATTCAAACGGACTGCTAATGTTCAAACGGTGAAACAGTCTCAAACGACAGATTGTAGTTTTCCCAACAGTTTCAAACGGACAGTCACTTTTCAAACGATGTAACCAGCTTTCAAACGGTTAACCATTTTTTTCAAACGGTAGGTTAATTTTCAAACGGTCAAACACTTGAATTTTTCAAAACATTCTATTTTAGGCAATTTTCTGATTGAACACTGTTCCACCCAGCTGACCAAGTCCAAGTTAAAGACCTTGGTCAACTGTTTGACCTACCAAGTCCAAGTTAATGGCCCTGGATGATCTGATTTAAGAAGAACTCTGATGTTTCATTTCAAAAACAGTTCAACTTAATGAACTTTGAACATTTCAAGTTTTTATCTGTCATACACTATACCAATCTTAGTTTGCAATCACAGCTTACCCAACCCTCATCAGGCACTAACATGATCTGCATACAGGCTTTGAACTTCCAATCCCCAGTATCAGTTGTCGAAACTAAAATGAAAAAAAAAATCTTTTTGGGTTTAAAGCTGTGCAAACTGAAATATATACACACAATATTTTTTCGAGCGTGTTAGGGGATCATATCAGCTGCCGACAGAACACAAGCACCGATAAGCTTATTTCATTTTAAACATTTAAGCAATTCGCGTTGATTATCGCTATATTGATCCACTTTAAATTCTCACAAAACTTTCAATCTGTTCGGGATACGTGATTAATGTTTTAGAGACTTAAACGTTAACGTGTGTTCCCACCTCAGTTATATACTCCCGTATCCGGATCCCAGTATTCAGTCTTACAGGTGAATATACCACGGCTGATATCTATTGGGGGTAGATGCGAAACCGTGAGAGCTCATGTCAGAACTTCCGTTCAGCAGAGAGATGACGGCTCGACTTTTCGGTGTGTCCCCTTTAGAGGATCTTTTGCATTTCAACAGCAGCGACTATCAATTTTATTGTTTCATCTGCATGCTGAGGGTGAAGCTTATGTTTCAAAGCTTTTTGCGTAAAGTATTATCCGGGGACTAGGTCAGTATTTCCATACAGCAGAAGTCCCGGGATAATACCCCAGATATCACCGAGCATAAAGACCTAGTATCTCAGAATACGGGACCTTTCAAACAGGATTTCAGGGGTTACCTATATATCCTGGAGGTGTTCCCCACGAAAACGCAAGTTAAATTTAGTTTATATCCCAAACTGATCTACTAATTCTGTAAGAACCTACCGGCACATCTTTAGCGAGACTGCTTAATTGCATTTAATACATTACATATCTCTAGCGTACTGTGCCTGTCTAGCTGATGTACTATCATTTCCCCTATATTACACAGCTCTTTTTGCATTTTTTAATGTTTTTGGATTTTTAAGGTTTTATCATGTTTTTGTATTTTTCTGCGAATGAGTCAATTTGAGCAATACACACTAATTGAGTGGCGGAAACACTCAATCAGAGCAGAATCAGTAAGAAAGAGTAGAAAATAGATGACGATACGTTGCAGATACTTTAACTACTTGCTTTTCATTCACTTTGACTTGAAAATTCGGCAGAGTAACAGTACACTTTTTCAAACGATAGGATCAAGTTCAAACGGTGAGATCATGTTCAAACGATGGGATCAGGTTCAAACGGTGGGTTTCAAACGATAGGGTCCATTTCAAACGATGGGATCAACTTTCAAACGATGGAACTACCTTTCAAACGATGGAACCTGATTTTTCAAACGATGGGATGACTTTTCAAACGGACACCATTTCTTCGTTCAAACGGAAGGTAGGTTTTAGTCAATTTTTCTAACTTTTAGGTTGAATTAAGATCTTATATTCACAAGGATTGATTAGTAGATAGTTTTACACACTCAGTCAAAAATTCAGTCCAATATAACCGGCCAAATGTTCTGTAATCCTTTTCTGAGCTAAAAAACCAACTGATTCAAGTGTAATCACTCACAACTGGCTCTGATACCAATTGTAGGATCATTTTGACCTCTAGAATGAGTCAATTTGAGCAATACACACTAATTGAGTGGCGGAAACACTCAATCAGAGCAGAATCAATAAGAAAGAGTAGAAAATAGACGACGATACGTTGCAGATACTTTAACTACTTGCTTTTCATTCACTTTGACTTGAAAATTCGGCAGAGTAACAGTACACTTCAAAGTCTGACCGTATGAAATGAAAAGCACACAAGCCTATTTATAGGCTATCCTGACCGTTTGAAATAACAAGCACAGATTCAAATGGCCAAGCAACATACCCTTCCGTTTGAAACTCAAACGGACACGTTTCAAACGGACAGGCAATAAACAACCTAAAACTTTACATATTTGACCCCTAGACTATACAAACTTGACATATTAAGACCCTAGACTTAAGACATAGGCTTTAGACATACTGCACCAACATTTCTCCTCCTCATCATCACTGTTACTGTCAATTGGTGATTGATCAAATTGTACAGATTTTTTAGAATCAGCATCTGATACTCCAGAATCAGACGGTGTTTGATCAAATACAACTTCTTTTTCTGAAATAACCTCATTCTATACACTCTCATCTGAACTCTGTAAACTTTCATCAGAATTTTCTGAACTTTCCTCAGATGTAACAGACTGCTCCTCCACACTCTTCACTGTCACACCAATTGACTTCATCCAGGTGGCAAACATGTCTGGCTCTCTCACAATCTTTGCAATAAAAGCTTTGTAATCACCATTCTCATCCATGAACATATCCCAGCTGAACCCCTCAGGTAGTCTTTCATCATCTTGATCAACTATACAAGCTTTGCTGTCAGATGATATGTAGTTGCTCCAGCTGAAATCTACTAAACATGCTCTCTTTGAATCCTCAATCTTCCTACCATGAGCCGTCTGTGAATCTTGTGATTGACCAACCTGCTGATAAATGGCTTTCCGGTAGTAGTCGTCTTTTCCAAATGGATTCTGAGCACCGCTAGCTTCTCTATTCTTGCATTCTCGTTTGAAATGGCCTTTCTCCCTACATCGAAAACAAGTAACTTTAGATTTATCAAAACCTAAAGTAGATACATGAGCATCAAGAAAGTCATTTCTCCCGGTAATTGTCTTGAACTTTTCAGCACGGCGAAGAATACTAGCAAGACACCATTTGATATCCATCAGTTCCATTTCTTCGCCGTCTATCTGATCGTAATCCTCTTTGGTAAGCATAGGATTTCCGATCCGACCAGCTACAAGACCCTCATAAGATAACAATACAGAACCAAGTAAAGCCATGTGGTCTTTAGTAGTGTCTTCTGGAAAGCTTTGACCTTCTGGAAGATTTAGAGAGATATTGCACTGAATCACGTAGCCATTTCCTGTCTTTGTGCTTTGAGAATGAAAGCTCGTGTTTGACTCTTTAGGATTGACACTTGGAAATGATGAGAATCCGCTGCTACTCTTGTTTGAACCCTGATCAGCTTTTTCTATTGACTCACCAGCACTGAATGCAGTTTGGATTTTCGGACTTCTCTCAGATTCAGGAACTGGAATACTACCCTTATAGTACATCTTCACGTCTTGTTGACTACTCGGACTGTTCATCCTAGCGATCTTCTGCAGTTCCAGATCCTGACTTTCAATCTTTTCTATGAACTGAGAAATCGTTAGATCATCATACACGCCCGTATTTTTTAATATCATCAAATAGGTTCCCCACTCTTTCTGCGGTAGTGCATCAGCAAGTTTGTCTACCCACTCTTCACGATCTTTTGTAACACCCAACATCGACATTGATCGCACTAAGTGACAGTATCTCTCAATCAGCTTCTTTGTGTCTTCACCCGGTAGACTGCTGAACAGATCAAACTC
Source organism: Helianthus annuus (assembly GCF_002127325.2). Lineage (NCBI taxonomy): Eukaryota > Viridiplantae > Streptophyta > Magnoliopsida > Asterales > Asteraceae > Helianthus > Helianthus annuus. The sequence continues at coordinate 90,826,138 of NC_035443.2, forward strand.
CTTTTTTAGCAACGCCTTTTTGCTTTTAATCATATTCTCGCTACCTTCAAACTTGACTTTAAGTGCATCCCAGATTGATTTAGCAGTTTTGTCGTGTTGAAGCAGTATGAATATGTCTTCTTTGATTGCTTGCTGAAGAAGACTGATCATCATTTTCTCAGCTTTGTACATAACCCGTTCTTGATCTGTGAATTCTGATAACTCTTTGATAACCCGCAATTCTGTTCGAGGCAACACATATTTCTTCAGAATACATTCCCACGACCTAAGATGGTTTGCCTGAACCCAGTTCTCGAATCTGTCTTTCCACCCGTAGTATTCTTCGATACTCATCAATTTCGGGGGTTTCTGGGTGATTCCCGTCTCATTTTCTAAATTCATAGCTTGAACAACTGCAGCTGGACTAGACGGTGTTGCAAATGCATTGTAGAACTCGGTATCCATGTTTCGGTATTGAAGAATTTCTCAAACAAGCTTTCAAACGAACTGGTTCACCTCGTAAGACACCTGACAACACACAAATAAACGATCAGTTTAAACAAACACAGTACGTAAAACGTGTGTTGATATAATCAATCTAAGACTCGTGTCTAAGATTTGTGGACTCATTTCAATGTAACCCGCAAACTGAATGACTGAACTAAGATCAAATGTGCCACGAAATATGAGCTTCCAATGGACAACAAACACTGAGGTTCGGTTGGGCTTAGAAAGATTTGAGCCGAGATGTATGCTTATCGATAATGTGACTGTTGTCTTTGATTGGGCTGCTTAATCTTGATCACGTGGGCTGACTTCTAAATCCACTGACAACACTTAAAAGTTCAACAAAAATCCTTAGCATACAAAAAATCTCATTTGGCCGTTTACTCCACTAATCGGCGAAGATAAAAATTCAATTCAATTGTTTGTGCCACAACATTGATTGGGCCGACACTTTTGAAACCTTTCTTGAACAAACAAATTTTATAATAGTCGACACCTTTCTTAATTATTCAATAATTCTGATTGGACCTCTCAAAATACATTTATTCGATATCAATGATTGGACCGCCAAATTTATGCAAGACCTGGGATTGGACCTTTAACATACACTAAACCAACAATTAATTCAATCCTATTGAACCGTTCATTAAATTGGACTGATTGGGCCGCAACAATTTCAACAAACACTGAACCGTCATGAATTAAAGTGAATTTCAATCAATCTTTTACTCCATAAGCCGACAACTACTGATCACATGCAACTTCTTGAATGAAAACAACTGACACACTTTAATATCTTTCATATGCAAACTGACAGCTTCGATAGATGTGTCACACAAATCGATGAACTCAAACAGTATGTCTTTTTCAAACGATACGTCGTTCAAACGGAAGATACACTTTCAAACGATGAACTATGTTTCAAACGATATATTCAAACGGTATGTCAATTTTCAAATGGAAGTCATGTTTCAAACGATGACTTCAAACGGAATGGCCCAAATTTCAAACGGAATGGATAGTTTCAAACGACAGTTCAAATGAAATGGCCTCTTTCAAACGGGATGGGTCAGATTTCAAACGGAATGTTGCTGCTTTGTTCAAACGGACACCAGTTTTCAAGCCATTTTTACCACTTTTATTTAAAATTTAGATCTCATATTCACAAGGATTTGTTAAAATCCAATTACGCACACATTGTGAAAGTTTCAGCCAATTTTAACCGTGAAAAACTTTAATTTTCAAAAAAGAAAGGTGTACAAACAGAAATCGCAGCTGAATTATATAGAACTTTTCTTCCTGAGCTCTGATACCACTAGTAGGATCGATTTCGGACCCGAACGAGTCGATCAGAAGAGTTTATCTCTAAACGAACGGCGGAAACAGACATGTAGAGTTCAATTCAGCAAGATTCACACTATAAACTGTTGTATGATTGATATAAAGACGTTTTACAACCTGACAACACTTCGGCAGCACTTCGTTGCTCTAGCCGGAAAGTTACAAATGCTGAAAGTTTGAAGGCTATTTATAGGAGGGACCCTTCCGTTTGAAACTAACATAACCTCTTCAAACGGAACCCTTCAAACTAAACCCTCTTCAAACTTTCAGCTTCAAACTAAACCCTTTTCAAACTAAACCCTTCTTCAAACTAAACCCTCTTCAAATGTAGTAAACTGAGACTCGATATAAGACGAAGACGACAGATGTATGCACCAACAAACAAAATACTATCAACGCAGCCAGTCAAGGCAACTGATAATTATTTTAGTAATATTTTGGTGAGATTATTTTTATAGAGTGATAAAAATAATTTAAAACGCACTAAAACGAGATTAAAACGCTAGATAAAATACCCGGTATCCAGTAGAATACCAGTTTTTGGCCAACAATTCATATATATATGTATATATGAGTGTGAGTATGTGTGTATGGTGATAGATGGCAGCCATATATATATCTCTCTCTCTCTCCTCTCTCTCTTCCACCTATTAGATGAAAAATAGGTGCACTCTTATCAATCTTCTATAATCTTCTCAAAACTTGTTAAAACCAAGGAATATGTCTCAAACAACTTCATCTCTCTCTCTCTACAATAAGCTACGGCCGAACACCCCCTTTCTTCTTTGTTCTTGAATTTCCAACTTTGTTCTTGGAGATTCAAGCTCATTTCAAGATGATTTCAAGTGTATTTGAAGGTTTAAAGGTGATTCCAAGGAGTTTCTTGCAAGAACCAAGCATAATATCATCTTTTTATTCCAAAACCCACTTGAATCTTGAAGGTATAAAAACTAATCTTTTTAAAAATGTTCTTGATTCTTGGTGAAGAAGATGATAGTAAAAAGTTTCTCTTGTTCTTGGATTTAAACATAAACTTGAAAAGTAAAACAAATTGGTTTTTGGAATAAAATAAAATGGTTGTGTATATGTAGGTATGTGTGGCCATATATATGTATATAAATATATGTAAAAATATGAGTTTTGATTTTTGATATGATCTTGTTGATAAGTTGTTGAAATATGATGTATATGTGAGCTTTGAGAACTTTTAAAAAGGTTTTAATCATATGAATGGACATGTGAAAGTAAAGATGTGAAATCATGTGTGTGTATACATATGTGAACCGTATATGTATATGTATGTATATGCATGCATGTGAAATTTTGTTGAGTAAACCTTAAATGTGTAAGAATATAAGTACATGTATGTATATATATATATATAAGTCTTACATTTATGAAGAAATGATAAGATGATGATCATATGAAGATGATGATGTTCTTGAGTGTTTGAACATGATTTAAATACATGATAGATATAATTTAGTTCATGCATGGTGATGATGATGATGTGATTTGAATGCATTAGATGTTTGTACTTAAGCATGCATGTGGATGAATGGTCATGAAATGATGATTTATGTATGGTATGATGGAGATGATTATTAATCAGATTCTAAACACTAAAAATATAATTATTTGAAATGTTAAAATGGTATAAAACTTTGTCATAATGTTTTCTAGCTTTGCATGTTGTACTTGGTGCATTAGGAGTTGTAAAATACATGAAATCGCATGATTTATTTGACTTACACAAAAACTGCACTAATCTGGTTATAACCACTATTTTAATCAGTAAATAACATTTATTGTGTTAAAATATCAAGTCATTCTGAGTTGGGATGATTATAGTAACGTTTAACGCAAAACTATGCGTTAAAACGGTCAAAAATCGGCTTTTCGAATGATTTTTTATGAAACTGATTTAGATCAGTAAGTAAACTAATATTTTTAGTTTAAAAACAAGTATTTTGAGTAATATTAAGTTTACTTGGTGTTTGGTTGGTCATACGTGACTTCTGACGCCCGAAAACGTTACCAAATCGCTAAAATACATGTTTTTCAATGAACACTAGTATGGGTAATTTTTGGATGAACCTTATGTGTTAAAATGTGTTATGTGATTTAAACATGTTTATGTGAAAATATATTAAGTTTTAGCATGATAGTGGGAAATTTAGACCATGTATGTATACTTGTGCGTTTTATGTTGTAGAAACGGTAAAATCGCGCTAAACGTGTAACTTGTTTGTCGAGCACGAAATTTGATACATATAAGTTATTTTATGTATGCATGCCTTAAAAATGACTAAATAGGTAAGTTAACGAGATTACGCGTGTTTCGACAATAATTTATGTGAACGTTTATGTATATACATTACGACGCGCAAATCGTAGATATATTACGTATAAACGGGTGTGTTAAGGGATTTACAAGATAACGGTCACCAATAAAATCATTCAAGTTGCAAAATTATAAAAAATATATATATATGGACTCATATATATATTAACGTGCCAACATAATCAAAAACGATAACTTTTTGAGAAAATCTCAAAGTTATGTGAAAATTCTAAGAAACAGAGAAACTTAGGATTTTTGTGATATATATATATATATATATATATATATATATATATATATATATATATATATATATATATATATATATATATATATATATATATATTGATTTATAAATCGTTCCTACGTATAATAGGACGTGTAAAAATCAATCTGTGGGATTGCGCTATTTAAAAATACGCACCCAAAGGTGAGTGTCACTAAACCCCTCTTTTACTGCTTTGTATATGTTTTGGGGGTAGAACACGCCAAAAAGGGTTTAATAATGTTTTTGGATTAAAACATACCTTTTAATATAAAGTATGTATTTTCGTTGAAAATATATGGAGTTTGATAAATTATACGTTTCGAGGTAAAACATTTTTAATGATATATGTTTAGGGGAAAACAATGGAATGGTTGGAACGAATATTGCTTGGTTTCAAAAGAGTAAGTAACAACATAGGCTTACATTTCGGTGGGGATTTCAGGGGATTCGTACAACATCGTATATTAAATTTGTCATATTAGTAGGATATATATATTGTACGTGAGGCAGACATCATATATGGTCCCAATATGGACCATGCGCCAATGATGTCATTTAATCAATTAAGTATTGTACGCGATGAATTGTTGGTAGATCTATCGGGTTGACAACCCCGTCGTGACCGGTAGCCCAGTGTCAAGTCAAACGACGAATTTAAATTCTGGTTATTGTCTAGCATTGATTATCCGTGCATGGTAAATATATAGTTCGTATTGTCTAGTTAACATACGAGTCTGAACATTGACGCTATGAATTTAATATACAAAACTTGGGAAAATGCCTTAATGTCGAGCTTTCAAAATTTCGACGGATGACCCATGGATTTTATTAAAGAAGTAAATGGACTTTCTAAAAATTATATGGATGTTACAATAAACACATAATGAGAAAGTTTTCCTTAGGATTCAAATTGTTTAAATTTGAATATGTGAACTCACATTCCTTTGTGTTGACACTTGATTTTAAACGTGTTCTACAAGTACTTGAATTCGGCTTCGGGAATCATGGCGTGTCTTGTGTTTGTTGATGCATGTTTTGTCACTTAAAAATGTTGGACTAACTTTTAAACTTTCTGGGACGAATGTAATAAGATCCGTGAGGATCATAGACAACTCAATTATGTCATGGTAATGTCGTGTTTTGGAACTTATGCTTAAAATCTATGTTTTAATTAAGTTATTATGTCCAACAATATAATGCATCAAACATCAAGATAGAAATTGGCACTAACTTCCGTCACCATTACGTTTTAAATTCCGCTGCTACGTTTTTGGGGTGTGACACTAGCTGGGAGAAACTAACCGAATAATCAAACCATATAAGTGTCAGGTTGGTCGGGTTTGAGTTTTTAAGGTATTCTCTAATTCAGACATATAGATGACTTTAAATTCGAATCAATTTTCAAGTTTCTTGTAAAAATGAAAACCCTTACTTTTACCATGTATAAAAATTAAATGACTCAAAAACAAACTAACCCTGAATATTTCAACTTATAAAAATCTTACATCGTCACCATCGTATTTCAAACATGAATTAATATTTAATTAAACGTTAATGGTCTAATTTAGATCCATTTTTAAAATTAAAATACTAAATAACTTATCGCAAAAAATGACACATCATTTTAGTTACTTGGTCTTTGAATAACATATGTCATATCTTTTCATTAGGGTTTTAGTAATCAGTGGCGAAGTTTGAGATTTTCGATCGTGGGTCGAAAAAGTATATACCAAAAATTTCTATAAAATCGAGGGATCAAAAACGTATATACTTAAAATTTCTATATGAAAACTATATGCTCTACACTATTGAGCGAAAAGTTCGAGGGGTCGGCCGCCCCCTCCCGCCCCCACAAAGCTACGCCCTTGTTAGTAATGATACGAATTTTACATAAATGATCTATGTGATGCAACTAAGAGGGTGCTTGAGATTGCTTATTTATCTAGAAAGTTAATTAAAAAAATTTAAAATTGCTTATTGACTTATAAATTTTCTAAAAATAGTTTTTAAAAAAAGTGTTCGGGTTAGTTTTTGTAGTTGGAAAAATCAATAAGTCGTTTTTTAGAAAGTGTTTGGTTTTGATTATTCGTGTAATGTAAAATATACAAAAATGACATTTTTACATATTTAAAACCATCTACTATTCTTACATATTATATTATATACCTAACAAAATTTTAGGACAGAATTTATAATTTTTAAAAATTACAAAATATATAATATAAATTTACACAAAAGCAAACCTGAATTGCAAGCAATTAGAACAAAAGTTTAAGAAACATACCTTGTGTGCGACCTGTACTTATGGAATTGATGGTGATAGTACACTAGACGCAACAGGTGGTGATCGTGGGTGTGCAGGTGAAGGTGGAGGGGGTGGCAGGGGATGGCGGTCGGGTTCGGTGGCAGGGGCGATCGTTGGGCGACGGTGTGCGTGGGTTCGGTGGCAGTGGTAGCGAATGGGTTGATGGTAGTGGGGTGAAGGTGGAGGGGGTGGTGGGTGATGGGTGATGATGCTTGCGTGTTTATTTGTTTGTGTGAACCTAGGTTTTTTGGGTAAAGGGTCGGGGTAGATTGGTAATTTTATGTTAAAAAAGACAACAGTTATTTAAAAAACCAAGTTTTTGTGGCTTTTAGTAAGCAATTTTTTACACTTTTTTAAAAAGCAAAATAAAAAAGCACTTTTACGAATGTCAAACATCTTTTTATAGCCCGTGCAAAAAGTTGTAAAGATTTTGCTTATATAGCTTGCACGAAATGTTGACCATTTTGCACATCTGGTTAATGTTAGGTTGCTTGATAGCTATCGCGGATAATAATGACATTGTTGTGAAGGCTACCCTACGAGAGACTGACATCCTAATTATCTATGTTATGTTTTGTTTTGTTTAGAGACCTTTGTTTATGGTTTGTATTCGACATTGAATGATGTTTTTGAATGTTTTCTATTACATATACATTGAAGTTTTAAGTTTAAGAACTATGTGGCAATGTGTAAATCCAGTGTGTGAGACCCCCGGGGTTTGAAGCACTTCAACATCCTAGTTACGTCACATGACATATACTAAATCGAGCCCAACACAAGTTCATCACAAGACATGCTAAAACCGAACACAACCCCTAATTTTTCATGAGAATTTATCTTTGCACAAACTATTAACTTCTTTAGGAATATAAAAGTATTTAGTATTGTTTTATTTAAAAAAAAATCTAGTTACAGAAGGATTACCGAGGATAATTTGAAGAATTACCGAGGGAAATCACCTTGGTAAAACTTGAATTAACTCATCGCTAATTTATTGCCACATTGTCTATTGGTAATCCGTCAATAATTTATCGGAAAAGAGGCCTATAGACAACACTCCAAAAGTTGTAGGTGATCCCTTAGTAATTATTCCGTTAGGGATTCCAGATTACCCATGTGCATGTTTTTTACGGCCAATCACCGACAAATTTCCCGTTGATAACTACCTTCATCGAAAGAATGTTGATGAGTACCGTTGATTGTGGTTGTTTGTTTTGTAGTGTTGGTGCATATCTTGTATATCTGCCACTGTGCGAATAGGCTAGATAGAGCGTGTGTTAAATATTGTATAGATTAGTGTGAAAACGGGTCGGATTTGTAATGTTTGTACCCATTCGTACGAAAGGGACATCAAGTCTTCCGAGCCACATTCGTACGAGAGAGCCCTCTCGTCCCAGGCAGTTTCGTGCGAATATACTTTGCCTATAAATAGGGGATGAGGGATCCTCATTTGATAACTTTTGGTTTCCACGGGGGAAATGCTGGCGAAATTTCTCCAGGATTTCGCCAGCTTGTAAAAGATGTAAACTCTTTCGATATAAATGGAGCAAGCATTCAACCAATGACTATTCTGCTTCTACTCCTTTCTTATCAATAATATTCTACCGCATCGATTCTATCATGGCCAAAACTCCGTCTAATCCGCCGGGTCCTGGAATCTCAATTGGTATCAGAGCTACGGTACCGATTCAAACGATCTAATAGTTGATTGAATTACCTACGCTCATGAATTTTGGATTTTTAGGGGGTTTAGTCGTAAAAGATCAAATAAACATCAAATTAAAGGTCAATTCACGGATGGAGTTTGAAATTGAAGATATCATTAGATTCGTAATTGATTTTCGCACATATCTGTGAAGTTTCATCATGAAATTCATAGAAATGAAGATTCTAGATCGAAAAATGTGATTAGGAATGTTCGTGAGATTGGATCAGTCACTTTCGCGTGAAAGTGCGCTCCCATTCATACGAAGTGGCAGCTCTCCCATTCGTACGAAGTGGACTCTCGGACGAGAGGAGATTCCCATTCGTTCAAAAGGCAATTCGTTCCAAAATCAGCCCATTCGCACGAATGGGTCAAATGCATAAAAAGGCATTTTTTGATCGCAATGATGAGATGAGTCTCCAGAAAAAATCTGGTGATTGAAAATTTTTTCGAGTTTTTAACGACCAAGATGGGTTGTTCGGGGACATCGTTCGGAGCTTCAGAAAACAGATTTGATGATGTGATCACATATTGTGGAAACTAATGGGATAGTCATGATATCGGTGCAGAATGATTATTATCTGGGTTATATGACTATTAACGGGCCTTAACGAAAAATCCGCATCACATTTTCGGCATAATCGAGTTTTTCAGAGATAAGAAAAGACTAAATTGCTCAATTCGAGGGGGAATTCAGTGATAAGACGTCGGAATTTGCAAAAAATGAGGGGGAACAAAAATTTCATAGAATATATTGAAATTCCAGCATTTTTGAAATTCGTGACAATGCAACAACATTCGGGTGGTTTCGATTTCAGATTGTCTAGGGATGCATATGATCTGGATTCGTGATTTCGTGACCATAGGAAGTTCAGACTCTACAAATCAGGGTCAGAATGACATCTTAAGGTTAGTCTCGGGTCTTCGTCAAGCCGGTTAGCAGGATTAGCGTCAGGAGATGCAACTGTAATGTGGATACTGATATCACAACATTGTGATAGTCTAAAATGTCAAAATGGTTAATCTTTGAGCAGATGAATTGTTTTTCGAACTAACCATCGGGGAATGATGATGTTTGTTGATTAAGTTGCTGCCAGAACTAGCGGAGAAGACTATACATTTGTTATTGTGACTGAAGAAGAAGAATGTGAATCTGATCGTGGATGAAAGCTTTTGAGATCTGAATGTGTTACCAGATGATTTGTTATTCGATGAAGATTTGCTGATTGTTGAGATTACCGTTTCCACTGATCAATCATTCAAGAGGGTACTTAAAGATGATAACGGAAAACGAAATTCTAGATTTTCATGGGTAATCATAGACTTGAAGTTAACCAGTGTGGTGTTTGAAGTTTCTATCAATTTCCAGTTGGGTTTTTGAATATTAGAGGATCGAGCAGGCAGAATGCGCGATGGAGCTAAAATGGTAAATCAAAAACTGAACACGGAGGTGGTTAAAGCCAAAACAAAGAAGTTACATTGATTAGTTTCAAGTTGGTGATTATTCGTGAAGATTGCAGTACAACAAATCAGAGGAGGTCGGGAACCGTGCAAACAAATACCTGAAGATTTATTTCAGGGGGAATTGGGGAATAACGAAAAGAATGCAAACCCGAATCATCAATCAAGGGGAATCGATTGAAGATTTCAAGATGAATGATTGAAGTTGCAGAATATTCAAAACACGGCTCTAGGTTTTCAAAGATCAAGATTCGACAGTGACGGCCAAGGGGGAATATGTTGGTGCATATTTTGTATGTCCGCCACTGTGCGAATAGGCTAGATAGAGCGTGTGTTCAATATTGTATAGATTAGTGTGAAAACGGGTCGGATTTGTAATGTTTGTACCCAATGGTACGAATGGCACATTCGTACGAAAGGGACATCAAGTCGTCCGAGTCACATTCGTACGAGAGAGCCCTCTCGTCCCAGGCAGTTTCGTGCGAATAGGCTTTGCCTATAAATAGGGGATGAGGGCTCCTTAATTGATAAGTTTTGGTTTCTATAGGGGAAACGTTGGCGAAATTTCTCCAGGATTTCGCTAGCTTGTAAAAGATGTAAACTCTTTCGGTATGAATGAAGCAAACATTCAACCAATGACTATTCTGCTTCTACTCCTTTCTTATCAATAATATTCTATCGAATCGGTTCTATCGGGGCCAAAACTCCGTCTAATCCACCGGATCCTGGAATCTCATGTAGTAATAATTTAACCTGAAAGTAATTTGTACATGATTTAGAGATATTTTTAAGTGATTTTCAAAATACAAAACTTACATATTTGTGGTATACATTTTTACCACAATACCGTAATTTTTTTTTAATGTTAACGGTTTGCATAATATATTTAGTTTCTGAAATATAACACACGTCATTATTTGATTTATAAGAAAATATAAGTTTTTCCCATATGTTATATTCATCTTTCATAGACCATCCATTATTCCATCGGGAGGGAGAGATTGGAAGTTTGTTGTCTTCGTGGGATGGTGGGACAAACTGTGCCCTCTTCCAATCTCCCACACCTCTTGGGAGTCTTGAAGCCATGCTCCCGATCATCCCACTACTCTCCCTGTATATCTTTTTCTTCTCTCTCTTTCTCTTTATTTCTCTTTTTTTTATTTAATATATATTATTTTAATTATTTAAATTAATATTAAAAAGTGTAAACTTTGAGAGCGAGAACCAGGAAGGAGTATAACATTGGTTTTGAGAAGGAAGTATGGAATAGGACATGCTAACGTGGTGTTGTGCTAGCGGTCTAAGAGCCAGGAAGAAGTATAACATGGATTCTAAGAAGTATGAGATAGGAGAACATGCTAATGTGGTGTTGAATTAGTAGTCTAAAAGTTGTGACCTGAGAGAAATATATAACTGAGCTAATGATATGAATTAGGTTGGTTCCAGGGGCGGATTTATATGGAGTGGCCCGGGTTCACGCGAACCCACTGAATTTTGAAATTTAAATAAAAAAATTACATAAAATGTTGAATGAACCCATAACTAAATATGGAGTGAACCCATAATGAAAATTGCAGAGTGATGCAAGTGGTAAAGCCTAGAGTTTTATAGTTAAGTTCACTGGATTGATTCCTAGTTTCCCTTTTTATCTATTTTTTAACACCCATGCAAATCCGTAAATCCGTTTTACATTTCAGAATATTCAACCCCATATTGCCTACAATTCATTAACGTAACTTCAATTTTTTTCAACATGCCATATTGCCTCTATTTTTCCTCTCATCTTATTAGTTTCCAGGGGCGTACCCACCCTAAGCCAAGGGTGAGCGGGCACACCCCATAAAAAAAAAAATTAGTATTATTTTTTGCCAGAAATCCTGACCGCACCCCTTGGAATTTTTCACCCGCACCCCTTGAAAATTTTCAACCGCCCCTTTTAGAAAAAAAAAAATTATTAACCACTTATTCATTTAATTATTTAATCCAATCAAAGCCCAATCTGCAATCAATTTTTTTAACACAAGCCCAAACCCAACCTAAAGAAATTTGAGTTAAATAAAATAACCCAAACCCACCACCCATTCCATTTCCAAATCCCGCCCAAAAAAAAAACTCCCAGCGACTTGACGCCACTGCTCACGACCTGGTGGCTTTTTTTACCGGAAAAACCAAAATTCCGGTTGGACTGACCCATATTACGTCAGAATTCCAATATAGAACTAGTATGGTTTATTTATTTATTTATTTTGTTTTATGTGATGATTAGGAGAAAATATAGATGTGTAAGGGTTTAATCTTTTTATATATTATTTTGTTGTTCTAGACTTGTAGTTAAATGATTTTGTTTTTTTATTTATAGCTTTGTTTGTATAAATAAATAGTTACAAGTAATCAACATTTAATATTAGGGCTTGAATGTTTAAAAATATAATTGAAAGTTATGGGATATGGTTGAACATGATTGTTTATTTTGGTTAAGTATTTAGTGTTGTTTTATGAACTTATGGAGCATATTATATGTGTTAGGAACAATGAGTAAAAATGTAATGAACTTATGGCGTGTTTAGTATCTTTAGATGATATTTTGGATATATTTCAAAAAAAACAAAAAAGAAAACATGTAGGGCACAATTTTAAATACGTTTGTAATTTGTAATGACGTTTGACGTGTTTTTGATGATTTATAAATTTTAGTTTGATGTTCTTTTATCTTACATGATCCGACATGACCCGACCCGCTATGAACCGATATTTTTATACAGCTAGAGGCCTAAAATCTTTGAAAATATTCCGCACCCCTGGAAAAAAATTACTGGGTCCGCCACTGTTAGTTTCTTTAAATGGTATTATGTATTTATTTATTTATTTATAATATGTCTACCCTTTAAAAAAATCTAAAATTGAAAATTTAAATGAGTTACGACTGTGAGAGTCTATTGAATATTGTAGAAGGCTACTTAGCTGATAAAAAAAATTAAGATGTATTATGGTTATGATGATAATGTGACAGACGGTATATCGAAAATATCACTTATATAAACTTACGTTAGGCCCATATTAACTTAGTTTTTAACTTTAATTTGAGGCTAACTAGGTTTAAAGAAGTTGGCCGTGTTGTGGCAAATTTCTTTTATTATTTACTCTGTGTTTACATGTGTTTTGAAATCACTACGAGCGTGTTGCGAACGGAACTGCTGACAAAAAAAAATGTAGAAAAAAACATTAAAAGATAACTGAAAGAAAATCAACCAAAAAAGTTGTATGGTAACAATGTTGTGCGTATGAAACCCGTGGTCAGAGATGAGCAAATTGTTCTGGGTACCGGTACCAAATTTGCCGAACCGAAAGATCTTAAGTATCAATTCGGTACCGACTTTTGGCGTTCCTGGTACCGGTTCACTACCGTTTTTTACCTTCATATACCGGTATCGTAACCGGTATTTTCGGTATCAGTACCGATTCTGTATCGGTTGGCACCAAGCTCATCCCTACCCTTGAAACTAAAAAAAGAAAAAAAATTAAAAGTTGAAGAAAATCAACAAAAAAAAAGTTGTACGATACCGTTTTTCGTACGGTAACCGTGATCAGGGATGAGCAAATGGTACCGGGTAGCAGCACTTAATTTCCCGAACCAAAACATTTCCAATATCAATTCGGCACCAACTTTTGGCCATTTTCTATATTAGTGCCGGTTTTTACCTTCATGTACTGATACTGAACAGGTCCATCCCGTCATTTTCGATACCAGTACTGGTTCGCTGGCAAAAATGTAAGTTTAAATGGAGGACAAAATCGTAATTTGGTTGGGAGAAAAGAAAACAAAACTATTGGCAAAACTGTAATTTAAACGGGGCAAAATTGTAATTTTGAACGTAGGGCAAAATTGTAATTTTTAGCTAGAGGCAAAATCATAATTTTATTTTAAACTAGGGTCAAAAACGTAATTTTAAACTGATGAAAAATCATAGTTTTAAAGTGGGGATAAAATCATAAACTGGTTGGACCAATAGGGAAATGTCAGGCACTTGCCTACACTATTTCCCATCTTATATCTTATGTTTGTAGTTATAGGTAATTTGTTTGGTTGAATACATTGAGAATAGAATATTAACACAAAAATGGCTTGGCTTGATGGTGGCCGCGCCCAAAATTCACCCAATTATCCTTTGTTAGTGCCCGCCCCGGCACAGTCCCATGCAACGGTTTCTGGTGTTTTTATTTTATTTTGAGTAAATTGCTATTTTGATTCCTAAGGTTTGGACAGTTTTGTCATTTTAGTCTAAATCTTAAAGTTTTTGCATCTGGGTCCCTGTAGTTTCAGTTTTATTGTCATTTTGGTCCAAAAGTGAAATGAGGTTATATTTCTAAAAAAAACTTTGTTTTTTTTGTCCTTTTCTAAAGAGCATTTTGGTCATTTTACTCATTTAGGGTGGAAGGTATAAGGCTGATTGACTTGTGCGGTGACTCAAGTCACCGATTCGGTGACTACACCGTGGCTTCCAACGCATTCGGTGACCAAGAGAGAGAATGCCAAAATCGGTAACCTTTCACCGATTGATTGATGTTGATTGATTGCATTTTTTGACCGTTTGCATTTTTTTGAACGTTTTTTTATTACCGTTGGTGAATTTTTATATAAACTCAATTTTTCAATCATTTTTTGACACACAATTCTTACAAAAAAAACTCTCTTTCTAGACCCACAAACACCATGGATAAACAAAACAAAGGTGAACCCAAGAAAAAAGGTTCCGCTAGCCGAGGATCGGATTAAAAAAGAAAGGTTTCGCAAACGAGACAAGGTGATTGTAGAGGTCCAAGTGCACCGATTCAAACCTCCTACGGATATTCACCAGCCACTCAACCTCAATTTTATTACCCTCAAACTCAACCATCTTTTTTCACCCAACCTACCTTTCCACCACAAATATTTTCACACCCAAGCTTCACAAACGAGTTCGATCCATTTGGATTTAGGACCCCGCCAATTCAATCACCAAGAGAGAATGTCGAGCGCCCACTTCCTATCTACGATGATGTAGAGGTTATCCTCGAAACACAACATTTGGATGTAGATAGTGGCGAGGACGAAGAAGAATATGTGGATGAAGACGATGATATTGGTGAAGCAAGTGACCCGAAACAAAAGGGAGCCAAGGCGGAGCGTCAAACTTGGGCGAAAACACATGAAGAGGCCTTAGCCAAGGCATGGGTTCATTGTTCCTTAAACAAGAAAAAAGGAAATGCACAAAAAGGGGATAGTTTTTGGAAAAAAATTCTCGTCCATTACAACGAAACTGTCGGCGGAAGTACTCGAACAGTTCATCAAGTACGTTCAAAATGGATCCCTATGTTGATAAGATAAATCACTTCAACGGTCTTTGGCAACAAGCGGTAATTTTCCATAACATTTAAAAAATAATTTCCATTAAATTGTGTATGTTTAATTTTTTTTACTTTATATTTGTTATCCATGTAGGATTGTATTCGTGGTAGTGGTGTTAGCGACCTCGACGTCATGAATAGGGCTTTAAGTGATTTCAAAAAAAAATATCCAAGTGGTTTTCAACGTATTGAGGCATGGGAGGTCGTTCGTAAACATGACAAATGGGCAACGGTACCATTGTTGGGTGAAGATAGTGAAAGTTCGGGAAAAAAAGAAAGTCGCCCGATGCGGGTACACCGGGAACTGAGTCACCGATCGATATACCGGACATAAACGTAGACCCGTCACCAACAAGACAAAAAAGGAAAGACAAGAGGCCCGCATCATCATCAAACGATAGCCAAGAGGCCTTCACCGAGAAGCTCGTCCAATACACTCATTTGAAAGAACAAGAAAAAGCACGTTTGATAGAGTTGAGGAATATACGAAAGAAACGCGAGGAAGACACCATAGCGTTAGTGGCGGAACAACGCGAGGCGGTGAAACAACTCATGTATGATCGGGATTTGAAGACATTTACTGAGTCACACGACCATGCTCCACCCGAGATGTTGCCATTTATTCTCGCGAGGAAACGAGATATCGCAAAAAAATATAATTGGCCATGCAATTTCTAAAATATTAGTTTATTTTATGGTTTAATTTTTTAATTTTAAATGTAATGTGTTTTTTTTAATTTTAAATGTTATGTGTTTTTTTTTAATTTTAAATGTAACGTGTTTTTTTTTAAGTTTTAAATGTAATCTGTTTTTTTGATTAAGTTTAAAAAATGTTTTAGTTATTTATGCATAGTTTATAATTTTTAAATAAAAAGTATATAACTCAAACACCCTAGGGTGTTTGACTACACCCTCTGATTGAGTGCAAAATGGAGAGTGGAATGGGGAGTTGACATGGCATAATATTATTGGCTAGAATTTCACTCAAACACCCTAAGGTGTTTGACTATACCCTTCACCCTTAATAAAATTTATCTTAAATATATATCCATCTCTCTTTTATCTCTAAGTTGTTTCTCTCTCTAAACACTCCCCATTCTCTCTCTCGTTCAAGAACCATTGACAACTCAGAACCCATCACTCCTCTTCTACTCACCCACCACCATCACCACCACCACAACCACCACTAGCACCACCACAATCCCCATCTTCCACCGTAAACCAGTCAAACCCACATCCATCTGATTCTCCTCAAACAAACCCCCATCATCCCCAGGATGGAACCCATCCAATCAATATGCAAAAACTTTGAGATTTAGACTAAAGTGGCAAAACTGCTCAAACCTTAAGGACCAAAATGGCAGTTTAATCTTTTATTTTTTTATAATTTTTTCTTAGGTTAGATTTTTTTTCTTTGTTTACATTTAACTTATGTTTTCTTTTTATTATTTTTTGATAACATGGATTTGTTATCTTTTTTAAGTTTTTTTTTTTTTTCAATGAAATACATTTTCTACGTCATTTACGTTATGCAATTATAATTATAATTTACTTAAAATGGAATACATTTTTTACATCATTTGGCCTTTATATAATAAAATTGTTTTAACATTTTACTTTCTATAATTTAACTAAATAGATTTTGAAATTGTACATTTGATTTTTTTAACAAATTATAATATTTAACAATGTACTTTTAAGACGCTGGATTTGGGAAGGTCACATAATATATTTTTATACTTTAATTTTTAAATCCAATTAGTTTTTCTTTAATAACTTTTGATAGAGTAAATTACACTTTTCGTTCTTTATGTTTGTATCAGATTGCAATAGATAGCCTTTAACTTCAATAACTACAGTCACATTTTTTTATTTGTAAAACTTATTATATCCTACGTCCTTTACCACTAACATGGTTAAAATTTTCAGTTAAATCCTTTCACATAAGGGTAGTTTAGTCTTTTTACCAATTTAATTAAATTAAAATTTAGAACAAAACTTTAATATTTACCCTCACCCGCCATCATCTCTCTGTCTCAACTCACACTCTCCCCATCAACCCTCTTTAAATCATCTGGAAATAAAACCACCGCCTCTGACCACCACTATAACCACCACCAAATCTTGCTGACATACCTAAACCGACAACCACTACCAAACACCACAAAAATTTAGCTCAGATCCGACAACCACCGTCTGTAACCACCACCAAACACCCCCCAAATCTGGCTCACAAATACGACAAGCATTGCGCCACCCACTCCTGACCCGACAACCATCAGCATGGTCTTCGTCTTTGAATGAAACCCTAACCCTCAAATACTCAACAACTCCGACGCCGACAGGGTTTGAAAGATCTTGCAACGGCGACGTTGCAGGTTATTAGGGTTGAGAGAGAGAGGCGGAGGGGGCGAAATCTCGTGATGTTGTAAGTTATTAGGCTTTAGCGACGACGAACTGTTTATTAGGGTATCAAAGATCTAGCAACTCTACATACCAAAATCTCTATGAACTACACTCATTTTGCCTAAAGACTTCTGAAATTTGAGTGGCAAGTATTAGGGTTCATATTTGTATTTTAAGGGAAGAAGAAAGGTAACTGGTTGAAGAGAGAGAAAGTGAGAGAGAGAACTGAGATAGATAGAAAAAGAGATGAGGTGAGGGTAAATATTAAGCTTTGTTCTAAATTTAATTTAATTAAATTGGTAAATAGACTAAGCTGCCCTTAATTGAAAAGACTTAACTGAAAAATTTAACCTTGTTAATGTAAAGGACGAAAGATGTACTGAGTTTTTCAAATAAAGGATTGTGACTGTAATTATTGAAGTTAAAGGCTATCAATTGCAATCCGATACAAACATAAAGGACGAAAAGTGTAATTTACCCCTTTTGGTATCTAATAATTTATGTAATTCTGAATGCCCACGTGACGTATAGTTTATTTAAAACCGAGTTGTGTAAGATATAAATTTGTTTTCAATTTTGCATTTAAAATTTACGGCGCAATGCACGGGGTCTTCTACTAGTTGTTATTATTGTTGTTTTTTCCTTATTTTATGTAGGTTATTCACTTACAACTTTTTTATAGGTTTATTTGATACCTTTCTCTATTAATTTAAAAGAGTTGAAAAGGCCGGCCAAGAAACAAGTGCATATGTTAAATATCCCGTTAGTGCATGTATATATACTTTCCAATAAACTTAACGTGAAATTAATATATACATTGAACATTAAAAAACCAATAGTTGTGGATAAATTCTTAGGCTAATCATTTGCAAATAAAGGCGACTCTTATTCTCAAATGCCCCTTTATATTTAATTGGTTCAACTCTGGACCACTAAACTTTATAAATGCCAACTAACTAAACAAACCATTTAGCCAAAAGAGTAGGCCGGCCAAGTGTTGGAACCAAGCACCATGGACAATTCAATGCCTAAATGAACCATGGTCCCACCCACCCACCCACCACCACCGTGACAGGTCTTGGCACCTTCTAATCATTTGATGCAAAGTGCTTCTTTGTGAATTTTCATGTGTTTTTCTTTGCCTCAATTATTTTGTTTCTTGTTTCATTTGGCTATATCCTTTAGGTACAAATAATCACAATATATGTAGTCTTTTATATTTTTTTTTTGTCAAGTATTAATCATGGTATGTATATGTGTGAAAATATACTCATATGTGGAAAATTAGATACATGTATACGCATGCGCATGCATACATCTATATCTATATTCAAATCCATATCGATATCTATATTATTGCTACCAAATAAAGGAGTGTCACTAACTGCTGAGTATGTTGTTAATCATCGGTAACAGTGGTTACGGATGAAAAACTGACATGAAACGACCGTTAGTGTATGATAATGGGTATCTCATTTGCAACAAGTTGCTGAGGGACCACTAGCGGGCCACTTAATCGACGGATCATCAACGAACCGCTTACCAACAGATCATCAACAACTTTTTAAAGGTCGTGAGAGGTTTTTGGTTCCAACTGACTCTTTAGAGACGGAATACCAATAGATCTTATATTGAGGTATTACCAACATATTTCTTTAAGTTTTACCTAGTGGCCATTAATCCATCGGTAAAAGTGGTTCCCGATGGAACCCGCATAAAACAACCGTCAGAAATATGGTAACGGGTAATCTCATTTGCAACAAGTTGCCAACACCACAAACAGACCACTTAATCGACTGAAAATCGAGGACACACTTTGTCGACAAGTCGCCAATAGTTCATTGATAACTTTTTAAAGTCGTCCAAGGTTTTTGGTTCCGGTGGACTCTTTAGCGACGTAATACGATAGATATTATATTGAGGTATCACCAATGGATTTCTTTTAGTTAACGGCAATTGCCGCTTTTTAATTACGACACCAGCAATTCCAACATTTAGCTACCCCAAATTAGCCAAGAGGGTATAAAATAACGAGGTTTGGCCTGGGGACGAGGGAAATAAATCATAGGTCGCGAACAAAAGCGAATGACTAACACCATTTTTAATTTGGTCGACAAAAAGGGTTGTCGTTTTGGTAGGATTTCGTCATTTATAACATATACACTGGCGGATTTCTAATAGATATTCCGTTGGTTACTTGGCCACCTATAAAAATTTTATCATGTATTTACCGATGGATTAGCGACAAAGGTGTCGTCAGAAAATATTCCCACCAAAAAGGACGAAATATTTAGATTTTCACGGTGGGTGTCTGTTTGTAATCTGTCGGTAAGTGGTTGTTTGACTCTGGCAAATGGTTGTCTGTTTTAGGTTGTGCAATTACCGGTGGATCACTTAACGTAACATTTTATTTACTTTTTCAATTTTTCGTTTTGGGTTTTACCAGGTTCCATTGGTAGTCCATCAGAAGTTACTGATGGATGAGGTCTGCTGTAACATGTCGTTAATAATATTTATTTGGTTGTGTAGTATTGTGTGTGTATGTATATTATATATCTTGCTAATTATGAATAGAATATACAATTTCATATGATGTATGTTATCAGAATCAAAAACCTAGCTTTTAGTATATCTTTTTGTATAAACTATTCATGGTCGATAAAGTTTGCTATCAATTCATATAGAGAAAAATTGAACGTTATGCAAACAACAAATATGATAGCTAAAATAATGAATATAAACAGAGACGATTACAGTCTAATGGCAGGTAGACGAGCAACAAGTTGCGCCGCTACCCCTGTCAGGGGTGAGAGCGCCAAAGGTATGAAAGCGAACGGGACGAACTGTCAGAACTCAAGAATCAAATGCTTTTATTATGAATACTCAGTATCAAATACAATGATTGAATTAATCTGTCATCACAGATTAACAACGAACAAAAGAGTCAAAAGATCTCCAACAGGATGATCAGTATAAGTAATAGACAGGCCCTAGACTCACGAATGTACGTGTGAGAATAAGGGAACAAACTAGAGAGCAGCGAATGATCAACAGGAGAATGAGATGCTCGAATGAATCAGCCAAGGGACCAAGTCCCTCTTTTATCTTGTCGAACCCTAAGCGACATCACAGGAGCACAAGCTGGCAAACAACTGGATGCAACGGCTATAAGCCCAAGTCATAAGCCCAAGTCAGCAATAGCAAACCACTTTAATAGAACCAGCAGCCCATCCTTGATAGTCCAAAACCTCACAACCAAAAATAAATAAAAGGTTAAAAATAAAAGGAATCAAAATATATAAAATGCACATTTATACTGGATAAATATAAGTATTTTTAACATCCCCCCTCAGTTTAAATGTGCAAAAAGATTGGTCAGACCTAGTGACTTACACATTTCAGAATGAGTTTTTGAGAGTAAACCTTTAGTGAATATGTCAGCTAGCTGATGCTCAGTCTTAACACCTTGAGTTTTGATCAGCCCAGATGCAATTTTCTCTCTTAGAAAGAATAAATCAACTTCGAAATGCTTAGTTCGGTCATGAAAGACATGATTAGCAGCAATGGACAGTGCTGCAGTGTTATCACACTTCAGAACAACGGGAATATTCATATCAACATGAAGTTCTCTTAAGATATTCAGCAGCCACAATACTTCACACGTGGCACTGCACATAGACCTGTATTCGGCCTCAGCAGAGGACCGAGAAACAACACTTTGTTTTTTGCTTTTCCATGAAACCAATGATCCACCAAGAAAGATGCAAAAACATGTGACAGACCTTCGGCTGTCCACATATTTAGCCCAGTCCGAATCTGCAAACGCAGTTAACTGGAAGGTGTTGCTTTTTGTGAACAGTATCCGAGTGCCAGGAGCACCTTTTAGGTATCTTAACACTTTGAAAGCGATTTGAGTGTGAGCCTCAGTAGGCTTATGCATAAACTGAGATAAGTAATGAACAGAGTAAGCAATATCTAGTCTAGTGTGAGATAGGTAAATGAGTTTACCTATCAGTTTTTGATACTGTGTGGTATCAACATGTTTTGAATTATTGAGTGTCATATTGGTCAAAACATGGTTTTGATCAATAGGACAACTATTGGGCTTACTACCACTCATCCCATATTCATTTAACAAGTCCATGCAATACTTTCTTTGAGAAAGACAAATACCATTGTTAGATTTGATTACTTCTATTCCAAGAAAGCACTTTAGTAAACCAAGATCTTTGATCAAGAATTCATTTTTTTAAAAGACTTTTGATTTTATTTATCTCATGGTCACAGTTTCCTGTTAACACAATATCATCAACATACACTAAGAGAACAATAAAGACAGATTTTTCGGATTTAATGAATATGGAATGATCGCATTTAGATTGCACAAACCCAATTTTGACTAAGGTTTGAACAAGTCGCTCATTCCACATTCGAGGGGCTTGTTTTAACCCGTACAAAGATTTGTTCAACTTACACATTTTACTTTGTTGATTAATATTTAAACCATCTGGAAGGGTCATATAGACATCTTCCCTAAGATTGCCATAAAGAAAGGCATTGTTAACATCGAGTTGGTATAGGGGCCAGTTGTTTTGAACAGATAGGCTAATAACACATCGAACAGTGACCATTTTGACAACAGGGGAGAATGTTTCCTCAAAATCAATCCCTTCATGTTGGTTAAATCCCTTAGCTACTAGCCTAGCTTTAAATCTATCTATTTCACCTGTTGATTTGTACTTTACTTTAAACACCCACTTACAACCAATAGGTTTAGTACCACTAGGAATATCCACAATATCCCAGGTATTGTTCTTATAAAGAGCAGATAATTCATCATTCATGGCATCAATCCACCTTTTATCTTTCAAGGCTTCTTTATAAGTTTGTGGTTCAATAATTTTATTTATATTGGCAGCAAGACAAACATTTTCTGTGGGTAGGTTGAAATGATCAACAACTTTATCATAACTATATTTAGCATTCCCAACAATAAAGTCATCAAATCTTTTAGGGACCGAGGCAGATCTAGAAGATCTTCTAATGTTTTGAGTACCCTCAGAAAGGTTTGATTCATCATGAACGCTACTAGACTCAGCTCTCACATGTTCAGTTGTAACACCTATAGACTCATTATGCCCAGACACATCATCAATGCCTGATGAATGTTGAGTGTCACTATCAATAGTTGACTCAACTGCATCATTGTGTTGCTGAGTCACAGTAGTTGAGTCAGTGGCACCCTTCTCATCATCATTGGGATTTGTATCACTTGAAGGATCAAGGTTGTCAAAAAAATTTAGTTGGTTTAACAAGTTTGAATTAATTTGATCAGGAGACTTATTTTTAAAAGGGAAAACAGTTTCATGAAAACTGACATCTCTGGAAAAGATAAATTTTCTTTGGTCCAAGCTCCAGACCTTATACCCCTTTTTAAAATTAGAATACCCCATAAAAACACATTTTTCAGCACGTTCCTCAAGTTTGTCAGAAATGTCTAAAGTGGTGAAGAAACAAAGGCAACCAAACACTTTCAAGTGATCAAGAGAAGGTTTAAAACCAAAAAGCATTTCATAAGGAGAACAACCATGAAGCACAGAGGAAGGAAGCCTGTTGATTAAGTAAGAAGCAGTAAGAACACATTCAGACCAGTATTTAAGAGGGACTTTAGACTGAAATAGTAAAGCTCTTGCAACATTTAACAAGTGTCTATTTTTTCTTTCAACAACCCCATTTTGTTGTAGGGTATAGGTGCATGAGGTTTGATGAATGATCCCTTTAGATTTAACAAAAGATGACATTTGAGAGTTAATGAATTCAGACCCATTATCACTTCGAAGAACCTTGATATCAACTTCAAATTGGGTTTTGACTAAGTTGTAAAAGCTCTATATGTTTTCAAAAACTTCGGATTTGGATTTCATTAGATACACCCACACAGATCTGGTGAAATCATCGACAACAGTGAGAAAATATTTGTACCCATCTATGCTGGTGACTTTGTAGGGACCCCAAACATCTAAGTGCACCAGATCCCCTACTTTAGTTGACCTATGGTCACTTAGAGGAAATGGTGCCCTATGTTGTTTGGCCCTGTGACAAATGTCACAGGGATTTGCATCATTTGATTCAGTTTTAATTTGTAAGACTTTTAACACTTGCTCAGCTAGGTGACCCAACCTTGAGTGCCAGAGCTTTATGCTTTCAATTTTACTTAAGCAAGAAAAATTAGTGCCAAGAGGGTTACCACAAAAATACAAACCCTCAGTTTGTCTACCAGTCACCAGGGTTTTCTTGGTGCAGGAATCCTGAATGTAGCAAGTATTCTCATCAAATATAACTCTAAGCTTATTATCTTTAGCTAACCTATAGACAGAGATGAGATTCACATAATATTCAGGCACAACAAAAACATCATTTAGAATCACAGAATCAGATAGTTTAAAACATCCAATTTTAGTAACTTTAGCATCTGTTCCATTAGGGTGCTTAATGGTTATATTATATTCAGTGACATCAATCAAATTGAACATATTTTTACTGGACATGGCCATGTGCTGGTTTATACCAGAGTCTATGATCTAGTTTAGATTCTGGGCAGAGGAGTTCATGGAGTTAAAGCAGAAAAGGTTTTTGAAATTAGAGAAGGAGTTAAAGCATTTACCTCCCACATTGGACTTACTAGAATCTTCAGATTTATTTTCATTCAGCAGCCCTAGCAACTTAGAAAATTGATCAGCAGATAGTGTGTTTAAGGAACTACCACCTTTATCACCCACAGAATTATTCACAGAAGGACTAATCCCATTACTGACAGAATTATTTGTCTTAGACCACTGACTGTTTGGTTTTTGTCTATAGTTAGAGGGATAGCCATGTAGTTCAAAACATTTATCAATAGTATGCCCAACTTTATTGCAATGAGTACATTTAAGATTAGGATTTGGACCTTTGTTAAATCTTTTCTTGTCATTAAAATTGCTTGACTTAGCAGCAAAACCAACATTAGGAATTTTAGACCCACTATTTGATCCTCTATGGGACTCTTCTCTAGAGATAATAGAGAAGGCAGTTTTAATAGTAGGTAGAGGATCCCTAGTCAAGAGATTAGTTCTAACAGGTTGGTAAATGTCATCAAGGCCCATCAAAAACTGCATAAGTTTGATTAACTGATTAAACTCATTGAACTTAGACGAAGCATTGCAAGTACAAGAAGGCAGCTGTAACATAGCATCAAATTGCTTCCACATAGTGTTTATTTTATGATAATACTCAGAGACACTAGAGCCATTTTGACTTACTGAATTGATTTTTTGATATAAGCTAAACACAACTGACCCATCAACCTTATCATAGGTGTCTTTTAAATCATCCCATACTTCTGAGGCAAGTTTAGAGTAGACTTGACCAACATATAACTCATCAGAAACAGAGTTCAAAATCCAGGTAAGAACAATAGAATTACATCGATCCCACTGACTAGCAAGCACATCATTGTCTTTAGATTTAACACAAGTTCCATCAATGAAGCCTAGTTTGTTTTTAGCCATTAAAGCAAGTTTCATAGCATTAGACCAGACCACATAGTTCTCAGTTCCTTTTAGCTTTATGCTAACTATTGTGAGCCCACTAGAGTCACTAGCATGAAGATATAGTGGGTCACTGGCATCCAATTTGCTAATCAAGGTCACAACAGTTTCAGTTTTATCAGGCATAATGACAAGAAAGGAAATACAGAACAGGACAGATAATAAACAGATAAGCAATCAAAGACCCAAACAAGGCTAAAAGAACAAATAAGCAAACAAGGCACCAAACAAATAAGCAATCAAAGTACCAAACAGACACCGGCGAAGCCTGGACAGAGGTCCTATCAGAGGTTCATCACTCAAGGTGCCTCCGCAGACAATGATCAGGGAGCCACAACTCAACAGACCAAACCAGACAAATGCAACAGAGTGAACCCTCTCTGTGTCCCAATAATCAAACCGGTCTTGCCTAAAACCCGGTATCAAGGATGCCTAGACTCAAGACACAGTGATGCAAGACAAAAAAATTAAAGAGATAAAGAAAGGAACAATCTCACAGTGGGTGCAAAGTACTCCAGCGGACCAAGGCTTGTAACCTTCACTTAGGGTTACAAGCGTTTGATCAGAAAACCAATACAGGTCCTGTTAATTTTCCCAAAGAGGGACTAACGAGGGCCTTCTTCGAGGAACATAGCAGAACCCAAAATTAGGGTTTCGATTCCACACGAGCAGCGCCGACGCCAGCAACAGAGCACCAGAACCAAAAAATACCAAACCCTAGAAACTAGGGTTTTAATCACAGCAGCCGGAAGAGAAGGGGAACACCGTGGTTTGAAGCCGGCAGACACACAGACTACTAGGACCTCAAGTTAACCGGAAACCCTAGGTTGATTCACAGAGAATCAGACCTTCAAGAGAAGCAGCGGAAGAACACCAGAGCACCGATTCAACCTCGGAGCTCTGATACCATGTCAGAACTCAAGAATCAAATGCTTTTATTATGAATACTCAGTATCAAATACAATGGTTGAATGAATCTGTCATCACAGATTAACAACGAACAAAAGTGTAACACCCCCAAAATTTCACCTGCGGAAACTCCGCGAGGCGTGTCACGCATCAGAGTTCGAGCCACCAATCACATTGAACCAATGATAAATATTAAAATAAGTCATGACACTATTTTACCAAAATAAGTTGCCAACATAATATTAATTCTCAAAAGTTGTGTAGCGGAAGCATGTAATAAGTTGTTTAGCAATTGTTTCGTAGTAACGCTTAAAACCAATGTATTAAATGTATTTTAATCCAAGAGCCTCGATCCATGACCACTCCAGCACTCCCAGATAGCAAGCTTCCCAATTCCAAGATACCTAACGACCTGCGAGCATGTAACACGTGTATCAGACAAAGCTGGCGAGTTCACAGTTTTAGAAAATGTTTATTACCCGTTGTGTGTAAAACCGTTCAATAACCACTGCAAGTAATATTGTTAATATCTCATTTCCAAACACGGACGGCTCCTGAAATACATGACTGCCCTTCCCACGTACTCCTATCTAGTACTGGGCCAGACTGGGTCATTAGTTCACCTCCGTCCTCTACAGGCACGGGGTGAGGGTGCCAAACCTAAGTAGCGCTACTAACTAATACCCGATGAGGGACTTACAAAAGATGATAGGTGAGAATATTAACCAATATACTCGTTTTTACCCAAAGACTCATCCCCCCATGGGATACCCACTGACTGTCCCCAACCACTGGGACGCATGCTCGAATGTAGTGAACTCACCTTGGTTTGCTCGGTAAGATCGTTTACTTGATTATCAGTTGCATACACATGTCCTAAAAAAAAGGTTGCCAGATACAATCAGTTTCACATGCACATATACCACCCCTTTCACGTATAGTTAATTCACTCATTCGAGGTTCACATAAAATATATTCATTGCTCATGTAACACACATATGTATCCCAACTCGTGTCAGTTTATTCGTCCGTCCACCATATCAACCAATGTTTAACATGTCATCACACAAATATACCATCTACGTACCTACATGGTCAACTAGCATGTGCATGGCCCAAAGTTAACACATGTGTATATCATGTTAACTAACAATTCCCACATTCAAGTCTGGCCAAATTACGTCATGTACGGCCCACAACACAACCGGCCCAACAATTATGCAATTCACACACGTAAGTCAATCTATGAGAGAGAGTGCGACCAAAACCCACTTGTGTAACCGATTGGGCTTATAGCCCACTGTTTAGAGTGCGGCCCAAACAGCAATCTTGGGTGGGCTTGTAACCTCATTTTGTGAACATGTGCAGCCCAGTGATAACCCAACCATAATATACATACACTAAACATTTGGGCCCTTGCATAATTCTTTTAGTTACCCGACCCACTGTTATCAATTTATTTAAAGTTTATAGCCCTACGACTTGTAATTTATCAACAATATGAGGTCGTTTAGTTGCTGTTGTGCGGTTCGTGAGACTCACCTAAAACATGTGTGGCCCAACCGACTTGTTTGTGAGTCACGTATATACAGCCCACAATCAAAATGCAAGTCCACAATATTAACAACTTATCGTTTGTATCGTTACTTATTAGTCCATTTATCAACAAGTATTAACATCCCCAGTGACCATTTGATTGACACTAAAATTACACAATACGTCATGTAATCCAAGGCAAGGTATTCCACCCTAATCCTATGTAACAATCTGTGAAACAGTCAGCTATATAATCACATCACTAATCGGCTACCACATGCTTCAATAATCTGCCCATTCGTCCACAGGTCATGATTCAACAAGTTAACACCAAACATATTCATTGTCACTTCTAAAACTCTATGATCATACAAATTCATTATAAATCATGATTCCGCCCGGTTCCTACCCGATGACCTGTATCCCACATGTACGCATATAACCGCAAAACATTGTTCACGTATTAGCACCATCAACGAAACAATTAACACCTACCCGTACATTTGATTAGTCCATATTACACATCAACAACATTCATATATAAACATCTAGCATAGTTCTAATTCTACCAGGACACAATCAACAACATTTATGTATAATCCGATTAATCCATATTGCACATGAATAATATCATGCCAAAATGAAAATCACAGTTAGGATCCACTAACCCGAAATTGTGTTATCTCTAGGGGTTTCTTCCACTGTTGATGCGATTTGGGAGGAGGAGGGTAGGGTTTGTTGTTGTGGCTATGCAACTGATCACGTGGTAACCTAAATTAGATTTATACTAGGGCCACAACTAGAATTAATGGACTAATCAACAAGTGGGCCGATTACAAGGATTTCTATCTGGGTCGGACTAGTTTAGACATATACATAACAATTACACGTATCAAAGATCAGTTGGGCTCAGCCTAGTTGGGCTATAAAATCTATATGGGCCGAAATGGTATGCGCTTGTAAGGTATAGCCATAAAGCCCGAGATGTACGCGGCCCATTCTAATTCCGCTAAGTTAATTAATCAAATTTTCGTTTGAGTTTAATGAAGTTAAGGTTGCAAGATTACACGTTACTAACCCCGAAGTTCGGGTTGTCACATCATCCCCAACTTGAAAGAAATTTCGTCCCGAAATTTGACAAGTAAACACAGAGGAGTGAAACGATAAGAATTCAAATTAATCTATATGCAACACCACACACATAATAATGAAGCATTACACACAATCAACAATCAACCAGATGACTACGCAGACCCTACGTAAACCAAATTGTAGAAACAAAATCGTGAAATCAGTCGGGTGTCACATCATCCCCAACTTGAAAGGAATTTCGTCCCGAAATTCGCCAGTGATAACAACAGTTGTTTCAACCCTTTGAACCACTGAGGATATTAAAGTTTAGACAGATCCTTACGTTCCTATGTGAACTCCAGTCCACGTATTGAGGTTTAACCGATCCTCACAATTGTCATACGACTTATGCTAGCGAACCTTGACTCCTTAGTCCGTGTTTTCGATAGGCTCCCTGATAAATAGAATTGTTCCGAAGACTTCATATTTCGACCTGGGTATCATAAGGGTTTTCATCGGACAACACAGTCTCACATCCATGGTATACATATCATTACGACAGTTATCCCACTCCATCAATTACTCCGAGTTTGTGAGCCATGTCACCGTTTCATCCTAGCAATTCGAATGTTTACTATAGCGTACCGCGCCCTCCTAGGGTGACACTTTCGATTACGACACGTTCGTCCACAACGGATTCCCAGAGTTTCTTAAGCTTATCAGTTTTTCCTAGCAGTTACGCGTTGCCATCAAACAATTTCCGATCTACCAATCTTCAAGAGTTTTGAGCTCAATTCCTGGTTCTGCGATTAGGTTATCACCCACCTTAATTCAACAAGGAGATTAGCGTTACCGCCCAAGCGATGCCTCAGCCAAGGCTATATGCATACCAATACGGTGACTGCTGCTGTAGAATTCACCCAAAGAAACGTGTCCTTCCAGTTCTACCACAGTTAACCCTACACATGCTCACAGCATGTCTTCGGGTGCAGGGATGGTTCGTTTACTCTGATCGTTTGCCCCACGGTGGTACGAGATGTCCATGTCTAGACGTAAGCCGAGGATATCGTGTATTGCCTGTCATAAATCAGGTATAGCTCCAATATCAGAAGTAACAGAAGTTGGCACCTTATGCCTGAGACCGCCTCTCTTAGAAGAACATCCACAGCTTGTGAAGACCCGCTAGTTTTCTTGATTGTAAGAGAGTGTGATGGTTTCGCGAGACAATTGACGATCACCAGGTGATATCGGTTCCGTTCTGAGTTTTTAAGTAAATCAATGACAAATTCATGGTGTTCGTTTTCGTTTCCATATGGGTGTTTCTGGTTACTGCTCAAACAGGTAGGTTTCCAGTGTTCCACCTTGACCTTCGCACATGTCCAACATCGTTCATATGTAGTGCTATGGGGCCTTCTTGCCTGGTTATCCATACGAGACTTAAAATCCTAATATCTCCTATCAAGTCCAAACTACTGGAACATCGGAGTCGGTGTACTTCGCCCAGTATGAGTTCCATACGGTTGCTGTATAGTGGAATCCACATTTGTTCCATGAGATAGCGAATAGCGTCCGCCTTGCCAATAGTTGCTTCTCCATGCCTTGCATGAACCCATCTTGTGAATTCTCTTCCAACAGGTCTTCACTTCGAACAAGGTGAGTCTGGTCAGGTGTGTCAGAGTGGATAGCGAACTGCAAGGTCGTGCACATTCAGGTCTCACGGTCGTAATTATCCAAAAGTTCCATCCGGCGTTCTCATCAACTGATAAAGCTTCTTTCGTGGCCAGGGTACACGGGAGGCCCTTGTGATCGGTCTAAGTAACGCGTTCGGTACCGCCCAAGTAATGCCTCCAAGTGAATCCAAAGGCCACGATTTCTACCACCGGTTATGTGTCGTGCTGTTCTTCTTCGTAACTCCATTACGTAAGTCGTCACTTCCTTGTGTTGCGTCGGCGTGTATCTGGGACTCCGATTCAAACATGATGATATACCACTGTATTACCCACACCCTCGGGTAAAACGATGCTCAGCGTCTTGCAGAGTTAAGATTCGAAAGTTGGAAAGGCGTCCCCCGGTTCTGTCTTTCGCAATCACATCACTCGGCTGTACCAGAGAGGTCCAAGTTTTGGTGGTTTCCGGAATCCTTACGATTAATCTGCGGTAACATCAAGTGGGACCAGGTAATCGTTGTAGCCTCGGGGAATTCTTCAGTGTCGATCAGTTTCCAACCAAAACGGGTCTTAGCGAGATCCACGTGCATCTCTGCTTCATTGATGATATGACCCACCAAAGACACCTCTCGAATCCAGAAGTTACCTTGATCGAGACCTCGTGCGGTATGGCTCCTCCCTCAGGGTTCTTTTAATAAAATGCAAGAATGTCTGTGATGTTCTTATCTCTTGGGAAAG
Organism: Helianthus annuus; assembly: GCF_002127325.2. Classification (NCBI taxonomy): domain Eukaryota; kingdom Viridiplantae; phylum Streptophyta; class Magnoliopsida; order Asterales; family Asteraceae; genus Helianthus; species Helianthus annuus. The sequence continues at coordinate 90,857,349 of NC_035443.2, forward strand.
ATTCGGAAAGTCATCGAATAACGTGGTTGGTTCACATGATACGTAAAGCTGCGGGTGGGATGACCACCCCAAAGGTCATGGGGTACAAGGTCGCATGGCTGAATTGCGTCGGATGTGTCGCTTTAATAATCTTTTCCTCCTGGACTTTCATCTGATAAAGCTCGTTCCTTGCAACTAGTCGATGGGTCGTCAATACACGGTCATAGAGAATGGTTCCTTGACTGTCACCTAGATGAGTTCCCGATAATCAGTACACACACCAAAAAGGCTCATCTTCCCGGAGATATCTGGGGCTTTCCAATGCGAAGACTAGGTCTGACGACCTTCTTGCCGAACAGTTCTCATAGTGGCTTATACTGCTCTTGCACCCCTACTGATGCAAGACAGTAAGGGTACGAGTATTCGGAGCTTCCCCTAGTCATGAGGTCAACGAGTTTCTGACTAATAGTTGTGGTGATATGTCTAAAAGTTCTTCGAGTTGTACATTGAGATTAGTCACAACGATTGATAGATCCTTGTTCCTATCGCCCTTTGTCTGATTATTAGAGTTAGTTGCCACTACAGTGAGGTCATCCCTTCACAGACGCTTTCTGGACTGTCATTACCGACATGATGCAAATCTTCTCACCACTCCGGTACTTCAATGCATAAAGTGACGCTAAATTTCTTCTCACAGGGTGCGTTTGAGTGATTTGCCTAGTTAATGAACCATTACTGACTGCTATATCGTAACCACCAAGGATAGTAGGAGGGAGACCGGTGTCGAATGCCTGTCCCTCGTAGGGTCGAGTTTGCATCCCAACAAGCGTATGAGGTTTTGTTTGTCTTGCCGTCAGCTGATTCCACAACAGGTTTGGTTTCAAGAAACATCAAGGTTAAGTAGAACAGAGACGAAGCGATTCGTTGCCAAAAACGTGCAAGCCACCATGTGGTTATGATCCTGGCGTCGCCCACGCCAATCCTAATTGCCTTCCGAAAGCGCCATTGCCGGTGTAATTGTTACAATCACGTGAATTCCTCCCGTACTGTCGTCGCTCCCTGGTTTGTGGTCGTTTTGAATTATCAACGGCCAATACGTGCCGTGGGCACCTTCATTTCCATACAGTAGGCTACTATTACAAGTACCTGGGTGTCACGATAATTGTTGCCTCTAATGTTGTTGTTTGAAGTAGAACCCCATGATCTTTCACCACAATGTCAATCTCTTCACACCTCGTGCCAAGTTCCAAGGTGCTACTCGTTGTGCTGGAAGTTACACATTCCACACTAAATCTGTTGTCATTGCTAAAGTTCGGATTGGCTTGTAACAGTTGACTCCCACGAGTCACTGACCAGAGTTAAAACTCAGATTGAAGTCAGTTCGCTGGTGTTCGTTGCTGGTAATCGGGGTCGTCCAAATGCTGAAGTCGGTAGGATACTACACTCACCCTTTTGTTCGTCATTCCAGCAAGCGATTCGAATTATCCCCAGTGTGTTTCAAGAGTGTTGCAAGGGTGATCGCACTTCGAGATTTAGGGCGTTAGTATGTTAAGTTCAAATGACGATAAGTGAAGGAGGTAATAACCATTCATTCGACGCTAACACATCCAACTCAGGGACGTTCGTAAAAGCACCTAACATCCTACACAGTTTGCTAGGCGTTCTGATGAGTGTTCAGGTAATGTTTGTTGACCTCGAGATTCGTAAAAGTTCGGTGAGAAGTGAAAAGTTCGTGTACACAATATAAGGGTAAGAATACTTGGTATATTCCGTACCAACTTGATAAACTGCTAGAGCCTCAGTCGCGTGAGTGTTGATTAGGTCAGTCAACTCAGCCTGAGTCATGGTGATGTTACCACGTTCGTATCCTCGTTCACTCATGTCTCTATAGTTGGGAATAAACCGATCTAGAAGTCGGAACGAAATGAGAGTCAAGTATCATATTGATATTTACGTACTACTAGGTTCACACATAGTAGGGCAGAACCCTCCTCACGCTCGATAAGACTCTCTGGGACTTGCATGCACCCCGCGTTATTATTAAGTGTGCACCCATAATAATAAGGCGATTTGCATGTTCATCTCAGAGCCTCTTAGCTTGCGTTCGAAGTTTCCCCCCGTTCAAACAACACAACAGATGGTAATACGGGTCTATGGTTCGCATGAGTCGATGTGTGGTGTCACGCTATCAAGTCACTATGGTGCTAATTGTTTCAGTTCATATACGTTGAGAGTGTGTGACTGCTAAGCAAGTAATGTATAAAGTGAGAGAAAAACGAACCTTGCAATCTGGAGTTGAGTGTCATGATCGAGGTTCGAAGTTGTTCGGTTATAGTCTGGTTTTATAAAACGTTTTAAAACCTAGTTCACTATAACCAGTGGCTCTGATACCAACTGTAACACCCCCAAAATTTCACCTGCGGAAACTCCGCGAGGCGTGTCACGCATCAGAGTTCGAGCCACCAATCACATTGAACCAATGATAAATATTAAAATAAGTCATGACACTATTTTACCAAAATAAGTTGCCAACATAATATTAATTCTCAAAAGTTGTGTAGCGGAAGCATGTAATAAGTTGTTTAGCAATTGTTTCGTAGTAACGCTTAAAACCAATGTATTAAATGTATTTTAATCCAAGAGCCTCGATCCATGACCACTCCAGCACTCCCAGATAGCAAGCTTCCCAATTCCAAGATACCTAACGACCTGCGAGCATGTAACACGTGTATCAGACAAAGCTGGCGAGTTCACAGTTTTAGAAAATGTTTATTACCCGTTGTGTGTAAAACCGTTCAATAACCACTGCAAGTAATATTGTTAATATCTCATTTCCAAACACGGACGGCTCCTGAAATACATGACTGCCCTTCCCACGTACTCCTATCTAGTACTGGGCCAGACTGGGTCATTAGTTCACCTCCGTCCTCTACAGGCACGGGGTGAGGGTGCCAAACCTAAGTAGCGCTACTAACTAATACCCGATGAGGGACTTACAAAAGATGATAGGTGAGAATATTAACCAATATACTCGTTTTTACCCAAAGACTCATCCCCCCATGGGATACCCACTGACTGTCCCCAACCACTGGGACGCATGCTCGAATGTAGTGAACTCACCTTGGTTTGCTCGGTAAGATCGTTTACTTGATTATCAGTTGCATACACATGTCCTAAAAAAAAGGTTGCCAGATACAATCAGTTTCACATGCACATATACCACCCCTTTCACGTATAGTTAATTCACTCATTCGAGGTTCACATAAAATATATTCATTGCTCATGTAACACACATATGTATCCCAACTCGTGTCAGTTTATTCGTCCGTCCACCATATCAACCAATGTTTAACATGTCATCACACAAATATACCATCTACGTACCTACATGGTCAACTAGCATGTGCATGGCCCAAAGTTAACACATGTGTATATCATGTTAACTAACAATTCCCACATTCAAGTCTGGCCAAATTACGTCATGTACGGCCCACAACACAACCGGCCCAACAATTATGCAATTCACACACGTAAGTCAATCTATGAGAGAGAGTGCGACCAAAACCCACTTGTGTAACCGATTGGGCTTATAGCCCACTGTTTAGAGTGCGACCCAAACAGCAATCTTGGGTGGGCTTGTAACCTCATTTTGTGAACATGTGCAGCCCAGTGATAACCCAACCATAATATACATACACTAAACATTTGGGCCCTTGCATAATTCTTTTAGTTACCCGACCCACTGTTATCAATTTATTTAAAGTTTATAGCCCTACGACTTGTAATTTATCAACAATATGAGGTCGTTTAGTTGCTGTTGTGCGGTTCGTGAGACTCACCTAAAACATGTGTGGCCCAACCGACTTGTTTGTGAGTCACGTATATACAGCCCACAATCAAAATGCAAGTCCACAATATTAACAACTTATCGTTTGTATCGTTACTTATTAGTCCATTTATCAACAAGTATTAACATCCCCAGTGACCATTTGATTGACACTAAAATTACACAATACGTCATGTAATCCAAGGCAAGGTATTCCACCCTAATCCTATGTAACAATCTGTGAAACAGTCAGCTATATAATCACATCACTAATCGGCTACCACATGCTTCAATAATCTGCCCATTCGTCCACAGGTCATGATTCAACAAGTTAACACCAAACATATTCATTGTCACTTCTAAAACTCTATGATCATACAAATTCATTATAAATCATGATTCCGCCCGGTTCCTACCCGATGACCTGTATCCCACATGTACGCATATAACCGCAAAACATTGTTCACGTATTAGCACCATCAACGAAACAATTAACACCTACCCGTACATTTGATTAGTCCATATTACACATCAACAACATTCATATATAAACATCTAGCATAGTTCTAATTCTACCAGGACACAATCAACAACATTTATGTATAATCCGATTAATCCATATTGCACATGAATAATATCATGCCAAAATGAAAATCACAGTTAGGATCCACTAACCCGAAATTGTGTTATCTCTAGGGGTTTCTTCCACTGTTGATGCGATTTGGGAGGAGGAGGGTAGGGTTTGTTGTTGTGGCTATGCAACTGATCACGTGGTAACCTAAATTAGATTTATACTAGGGCCACAACTAGAATTAATGGACTAATCAACAAGTGGGCCGATTACAAGGATTTCTATCTGGGTCGGACTAGTTTAGACATATACATAACAATTACACGTATCAAAGATCAGTTGGGCTCAGCCTAGTTGGGCTATAAAATCTATATGGGCCGAAATGGTATGCGCTTGTAAGGTATAGCCATAAAGCCCGAGATGTACGCGGCCCATTCTAATTCCGCTAAGTTAATTAATCAAATTTTCGTTTGAGTTTAATGAAGTTAAGGTTGCAAGATTACACGTTACTAACCCCGAAGTTCGGGTTGTCACAAAAAGAGTCAAAAGATCTCCAACAGGATGATCAGTACAAGTAATAAACAGGCCCTAGACTCACGAATGTACGTGTGAGAATAAGGGAACAAACTAGAGAGCAGCGAATGATCAGCAGGAGAATGAGATGCTCGAATGAATCAGCCAAGGGACCAAGTCCCTCTTTTATCTTGTCGAACCCTAAGCGACATCACAGGAGCACAGGCTGGCAAACAACTGGATGCAACGGCTATAAGCCCAAGTCATAAGCCCAAGTCAGCAATAGCAAACCACTTTAATAGAACCAGCAGCCCATCCTTGATAGTCCAAAACCTCACAACCAAAAATAAATAAAAGGTTAAAAATAAAAGGAATCAAAATATATAAAATGCACATTTATACTGGATAAATATAAGTATTTTTAACACGAACACTATACAAGCTTTTAGTATATCTTTCTTTTCGATCTCTCTACAGCGAACAAGATCCTATTTTCTTTATGTGACAACATCCCTTTGTTTAGTTGTATTCTAGAGTAATTGATTGTTCCACCATGATGTTTTTTTATCCACCACAATCATTCATTCCACCACGTTTGATTATTCTACAACAATTTTAATTCTCTTTGGCCGACGGTTTATGATTCCTTTGAGTGTTATATATGGTTCACATACATTTCATCTTTGTATCATTAAATTAGATCTTTCCTATTTTACATATGGACTCGTTATATATTCTTATACCTGGCCGCTATTTCACTTATATATATGATAGATATATTACATGTTTCAAGTATATCTAAACGTCTTTTCCCGGTATATATTAAGATAACCACGCTTTACTTTGAACCAGTAGAATTTATCCGCACGGTGCGACGAGAATTCCATATACACCTACAAAACATAAACTAATTTACAATGATATCAGACCTAATCAAATAGATGTCACATACATAAGTTACGAGTTAAGAAGTTACGTTGCGGCATACCACTTTGGTACCGGTAGCGATAAAACCAAAACCGAATGAAACCGAATCGTGTCGAAACTATAAACCACAAAAATGAATTCTAACATCTAACGTCAGACCTAACTACAATGGTTTGATTACACAAACTTTGTCTCATGTGATCCAAAAAATAAAGTCATGATACCCCCAAAAGTATATTGCACGTGTTTTACATCCAACGAAAAACTATAAATACGGGTATCGATACCGGTATTGATGTTGTCTAATAGGTATTGGTTAGGTTTGATATGATATTGATACTCGTTATAGTTTACAATATAAAAAATAATTTACTTTAAAATATAACTTGGTTTTTAATATAATTTATAGCAGAATGTTGATGAAAAAAATCAAATACAATTGCGTATTTAGTTTTAATATTTTAGAGTTAACAAACACAAGTTATTTGAGAAAAATAAAAATAAGTGAAAAATGAAATATTATTAAGAGTGAATTACGAGTTTTGTCTTTTGTCTTTATACCAAATTTCAAATGGTTTCTTTTGCCTTAAAAATTGACGGGTTTTATACTTAATGTTTAAAAATCTTACACAGGTTATTCTCTGACCCTAACTCAGTTAATTTTATTTGTTAAGTGGAGACAAATTGGTTTTTTTACTTATTTATTTTAAAGTACCATTCTAATTATTTTAATTAGAGTAAATTGCAGTTTGGTCCCTGTGGTTTATACCTCATTGAAATATTTTACAAAATTCAAATGTTTTGCAATTTATATACGAAATTTTCTAATTTATTGCAATTTCACTCTAACACACTAACATCATCCACCTTCTTGTTAAATCATAGTCACATGAGTGACATGTAACACAAACCACTAGAATAATCGTTTAACCATTTTACATAATTTAGTATCTTGTATTCTTGTAACAACAACGGGATTAATAGTTGTGGTTTCTTAACTAGTTTTGTCGTTGATGTTCAAATTTTGATGGAAGTTGTGACAATGGGGAAAACAAGTTGAAAACAATATTTGTTTCTATGTTTAATTTTATGAACAAATTTAGTTTTATTTTCGTTTAAATTGAAAAAAATATTAGCTATTCTTATGGTTTTGTTTTCATATGTTATAAGCGAATCGATTATGTAATTATATATGTTTTGTTTTTATACGTCTTATAAGTTTTAAATAAGACAAAAATACAAAAAAAAAAAAAAAAAATCCTTGCGTTTATTAAAAAATAGTGAAAAACATTAAAAAGAAAACAATTATATATGAAAATTAAAGGTTTGGTCAATTAGGGTTAAGGTAAAACTATCATTTATGAAATTGTAAACAAAGTTTTTAAACAATAATTAGCATAAAGGTTGTATTATGTCAAAAAAAAAAAAGTGAACTTAAAGTATCTTAAGCATGATTTTTATAGATAAAAGGATTAAGCCAGCAATTTATATAATCTTAAAAATAAATGTCGGTGGCTGTCCCATCAAAAGCCACCGACAATTGTTTGACTATATTAATTACTGAAAGCAAATCTCTCAACAATTAAATTGTTGGATTAGGTGGCTACACATGTAATCTTCCCAATTCCATCCCGGATTCGAACCCCTAAAATGCAATTTTTTTTCATACCCTTCCACTGCATTTGTATCTCCTTTTAAAGAAGAGTTAATTATGCTAACTTTACAAACTTCCAATCCACATTTCAACACAAAACATATAATAATATATTCGCACCTTTTCTTTTGTTTTCTTTTTTCCTTACTTTATTATTATTATTATTATTATTATTATTATTATTATTATTATATATTGTATTATATAACTATTAATTAGTAATATATCGCTTTGTGGTATAGTAAGATGTGCTTAAGAGGTTTTGTACATGAGGCTTTAGTTGATGTACATGGTTTATTTAACTTTAATTCAAATCAGCTAAATATTTTGTAATAAATTTTTAAACGTTTATCGTTTTTAGTTTTCTATTTCTTTTACTATACGCGCACACTGAAAACGATTGAGTTCACACTCGCAATAACGCGCGAGTCACACCCTCAAACTTTTGATATGAAAACTATTAATCCTCATCTTTAAGTAAGTTACACATTCACTTGTAACTTTTGGTTATGAACAAAATGACCGGCAACATTTTCTACTTAATAACTTGACACCTCATTTTATCTAAATTACTTTTAAGGCTATACATTGTAACGTGTGACACAATATTATACTTTTTTTATCTATGTCTAACCACGTTAATAGCTAAATTACTTTTACGACTTTATACCGTTGTCTAAATTATCTTTACAATTTTAAACAACATCCAAGACATTATACTCTTTTTTTTTATCTATGTATAATCATATTAATGTCACAAACGTAATGTGTGTAACAAAGTAAAAACGTGTAACATTAGGTAAGGGCATCACACATTAATGTCATCACTGTTACGCGTGTAATGAAATGACAAACACGATGTTGCCGCTGCAACGCGCGGCATAGATCAAAATTCTAGTTTTATATAAACGTAAACATCATTTTCTATATTTTTTGCTTCAGTTAACTATCTAGTTTGTTTAATGACAGAAAGTTAAATACTAAATAATTGTTTATACCTAAAATACTTGTAAAATGTTAGGTATAATTATATGCATATGTTTCATTTTTTAGATCCTTTACTTACATTTAAATTAATAGAAATTTATAATAATATATAATGAAAACCTAAATTGAAAGAATATTAGCTTTAACAAAGGTGTTTCCTACAATGAATTTGTTCATCACATGCCTCTCATGTGACTAGAATTTAACTAGAAGATGGATAGAGTTAGTCTGGTGGAGTAAAATTGCAATAAAATTGAAACCTTGATATGTAAATTGCAAAACATTTGGATTTTGTAAAATATTGCAATGGACTATAGACCACAACGACCAAAACCACAATTTATTCTTTTAATTATAAAAACAAAATGAATTATATGTATATATAGTGGGGTTAAGCTACATAGTCTAAAACTCCTAAAAAGTGTACAAAGTCATAAAACACCGAATTGTTAGCCATAAAACACAACCAAACCCCATAGATAACAGAACCCCAAAGATAACAGAGTGAAGATTACTAAAACACCATATTCAAACCCTAACAGTCCATAAAAACTTCAAATACACCATTATATAACTATGAATATAAAACATAAATGATAATCAACATAAAACAGTATAATGTTAGTCATTCAATAACCAGAGCTTTATCATCCAAAACACAAATCAAAACCCACATATATGGTGTTTTAGTAATCTTTACTTTTTTTTTAGGTTTTGAGTGTGTTTTATGGTTGACTTTATGATGTTTTATAACTTTTTAGGAGTTTGGACTTTGTAGCTAGCTCCTATCATATGTGTGTGGGTGTATAGGTTTAGGTACCTGTAAAAAGGACATTTTACAAAGGTGTGTGAGAAGACATAGAAATTAACATGTAGGCATCATGTTTTAGACTTAGGCATGATGTTTTGAGTTGTTTTGGCAAGAAAAACAACAAACATAACAATTTAAAACATAATGCAATTTATTATAGGCATGAAATTTAAAACACAACTGAAACACACTACTTAACACTTAAAATCACCCTACTTAACGCTCTTGGCATGGTGTTTTAAGTTTTAAGCCTAGAATTCATTGCATTCTGTCTTAAATTGTTATGTTTGGTGTTTTTCTTGTCAAAACAACCAAAAACATCATGCATAAGTCCAAAACATGATGCCTACGTGCCTGTATTGTCACACCCAAACTGATGGCGAAAACATCGGAGTTAGACGAAAACAAGATTGCTCGAGACCTCATAACACTAATACTGACAATAACTAAATGATCCAAATTTCATAAGTACTAAAATGAAATACATTTTTCAAAATCAAATACATCAAGTAGCAACAATCATCATGAAACAAAAATATTAGTCTATCTTAAGGTGTGTATCTAAGTCCACCCTAAATGAGTTTCTTTGTATCATCAACTAGCGAATTGTAACATGTATTAAAATAATGATCAACAAAGAGTTGGCGAGTATACAAGTTTGATAACATAGCATAATAGTGAAAAGAGTTTGCTCATATCCAACATGATAAATGTATATCATGTTAGTAACATACAAAACAAGTGTAAGCTGTATGTCAAACCAGAGTTTAATGCAATCATGATTACCAAACATCGTCGAAACGAAAATGGTGTAACATAGTTTACTTAACAATACCACTAGAATACGGGCGGGGCGTTAGTCTATAATCACTAAGGTAGGCTTGCAAAGTTAATGAGCATATAGACACAAGTATACATATCGTGCGAGATTAACAAGAATAAAACAAGTCTGATGTTAATAGTGGATAGAGTGTGATTTGTAACAAGTTTAATAATGATTGTGTGTTTTTGTATAATTGTACATGTTGCACCCAAAGTTTATAAAATTAACAATGGGATCGAGTATACTCACTGTTTGTAAGTGATTTCCGCAAACGTGAGATGATCATCTTGAGAGGTTGAAGCACCAAATTATCCTAACAAGGATGAACAAGGTGTGTAAGTACAATGATTTAGAAGTTGGAATGTAAATGAGATTTGAATAAATGATAATAATAATAATAATAATAATAATAATAATAATAATAATAATAATAATAATAATAATAATAATAATAATAATAATAATAATAATAATAATAATAATAATAATAATAATAATAAGGAAAAATTCCAAGTTTTATCCTTTATCTTTATACCACTTTTCAGGCGGTGTCCTTTTTAACGAATGTTGACAGGCGGTGTCCTTTACTAGGTATTCTGTTGCAAGTTTAGTTCTTTACACCCAACCCAGTTAAAAAACTCTGCTAATTGTTGACAGGCAGTGTCCTTTACTAGGTATTTTGTTGCAAGTTTAATCCTTTACCTAGGTATTTTGTTGCACGTTTAGTCCTTTAGACCCAACAATTAACAGGGTTTTTTTAACTGGGTTGGGTGTAAAGGACTAAACTTGCAACAAAATACCTAGTAAAGGACACCGCCTGTCAATATTCGTTAAAAAGGACACCGCCTGAAAAGTGGTATAAAGATAAAGGACAAAACTTGTAATTTTCCCTAATAATAATATATGAAAATACATAAAAATATTATCTTGACTAATCACTCACTTTGGACACTATTAATTTATGTGTATTTCGTGGGTTCCATTTCACTCACTAGAAGTCCATGTGTGAGTAATTTAGTCTAAGATAAATATTTACTTTACACACAATTTTCCTCCATGAATTGGTTGGTATCATGGCTAGGTTTAATATTTATATATCTTTAGTACATAATAACAAATAATGGATTGGTAATGATAATTAGATTGTAAATCTAAATAAGTAAATAACAAAAATTAAAGAAGTTAGTACTTTTATATATTTTTAGTATGTAATTATAATTAATGAATTAGTAATAATGATCTAATTGTAAGACTAAATTAGTAAATAACAAAATTAAAAGAGTTAGTAGTTTTATATATTTTTAGTATGTAATAATAATTAATGAATTTGTAACAATGATGTAATGGTAAAACTAAATAAGTAAATGACAAAATTAAAAATATAAGTAGTATGATTAGAAGAGTTAGTAGTTAGTAACATGATTAAAGAGTTAGCATGGGTTAGTAATGTTAGACATGGTAATAATATGTTAGTTAATAATATTATATAGGTTAGGCATGAATAATAATAATAGGTTAGATAATATAATAGTAATTAGCAATGAGTTAGTAACATAATGACTATGTTATAGAGGTAGGATAAATGTCATCCATTCTACCCCTTTTTTACACTAAGAATTATAAACTTAGGTGATGATCTTGGTTGGTCATGTAAAAAATATAAATGACATACATTAATGAAAGGTTGAAAGTTATAAAATAAAACCCAAGATTGGTCCTTATTTTGGTTATGCACCATCTTTGTTTACCATGGCAAATATTTGGTGACATTCCATAAGGATTTCTCCAATATGGGGAAGTATGAAGACACAGAGAAAACAAAAAGAAAAGAAGAAGGTGAAATGAGATGGAACTCACTTTTAAGAGGAAGGAAGAATTCTTTGAAAATGGCAAAATAAAGTGGTGGAATGAGTGTGGTATTTATAGGTGAGAGATTCGGGTTTAAGGTGGTGAAAGAAATATGGAAAGTTGAAAATTGGCCCATTTATATATTTTTTATTTTTAGTTTTATTTTTTGGACCTAATGTCATGGGTTTGTTTGTTTTATGCATTTCTTTTTTTCTTATGTGTATAAATTTGAGTTTCCAACATAATTTATAAACATAGTATAACACAATAATTGATTGATTGGGGTCTTGAATATCGAATTTACACAACATAAGTCGGTTTCGAATGATTTAAATGTGTCTTGATGATTATATGAATAACACCTATGTTTGATTGAATAATTATTGAGAGAGAAAGAAAATAAATAAAATGAATTCCATGGTGATCATATATCTCGGATTACAATGGTTGAATACGAAAACACAGAAACTAATAATACAATAATTACGGAATGTTACAGTCTCCCATACTTTAGTAAATTTCATCCCGAAATTCGTTTAAGGGTTGACTTTTAGGAAGGAAATCAGAGGTGGTATTTTAGTGGTTGGATACAAGTAATAACTAGTTAAAATATTTAAATAGGAAGAAGATTGTCGTTTAATTACTATGAAGTAATGTGAGTGCAAGCGTACGGATTGGAAACAAGTTAAATATAACATGCAAATCAGGCTACCAAATGTTTGGCTAAACATATGATTTATAGGGGCGTGAAATAACGAGATTATTTGGTTAGTTAAGTAAATTGATGTAAATCAACAATTTGAGGGGAATGATATGTGAGGTTGTAAAAGAAATTCTTTTGTCTAAAATGGATTGAGATATTATCCATAAGTAGGTGGAAAAAGGTTGTAAAACGGATAGGTGTGTGTATAGGTGATAGTATTATGATCAAATTTAGGCAACTTGATAAATAGGCGACCAAAAAGGAGTGCTTAGGTAACCCGACTTAAGAAGTAATGTAGTGGGCAATATTTGAAAGAAGTGACTTGACCTTATAAAATAAGATAGTTTAAAATTGCGAAAAAGGGTTCTATCAGTTTAGGATGAATTGGTAAAATTACAATTGTAAGATAAGGTTTTACTGGTTTAAAAACAAATGATAACTGTTTATAATTGTAGGAATTAAAATGTTATTGGTTCAAACTGAGATGGTAAAAAAATTATAATTATAGGGGGATATTTTTTTATTGGGTAAATAGGTTGATTAGTTAGAGTGGTCGACCTAAAAAGTCGTATTCCTTCCATGCCTATTATCCAGTGCTAGAAGCTTTGCCAGAAGCAAGCAAGACGAGGTCGCTCTGCTTCGTAGACAAGGTTCGTTCCGTACTTTCCTAAACTGAGATTGAAATATATTTTCAATGCATTTTTTTATCACTTTCTTTTGGAAAGAAAGTGTGAGAAAAAAACAAGGAAAAAGAAATTTTAAAATATCACTGGACTAACTTGAGTTTGCGAGAATGAGTACTTAAAAATAGATAATTAGGCTGAAAGTTTATTAGATAAGGTTTGAATGAAATTTTGATCAAATAGTTGTAAACAAATTCTAGCATAAAGATAACTGACTGCACATTTTGAAAGTTGTTAATTGGGTAGCTATGTGTACAATTAAATAAATGGTCGAAGATAGTTAATCGATTCTCGTTGGTAAGAAAATGTTGCGGTTTAAGTGGTTATGTAGATACGGTTTGTCAAAAGGTTTCTAGTCAACAATGATTTACCAGGGAAAAATAGATCGTTGAAAAATGTTGAAGGTGGTTGTAGCCACAAACAACTAATGGATTTGAGGTTGAGGTTTTGTTATTGGAAAACCTATTATTAAAATGGTAATATGTATAAAACGTACTTCTAAGGTTGAGCAAGGTTTGAGTATTGAGTAAAACCTCAATGGTTGGTTACGCTGGAACATAGTATTGGAGGTTATAAGATAAAAGGAAAAATATCATGTTACTGAGAATACTTGTGACATAAAACAAAAGGGATGGGATCATGAAATAAGAAGTTTTGTTCAATTAATAATATTGTTTAGTAAAAGAAGGATATCGAACTTCACAGGTCATGTTTTACGTTACTTTTGTTAACATGGTAGGAACACTTATATATTAAAAGTACCAGCGGTGTATTCAGTATGTTCTAACCATGTCACATCTGTTTCGTTACTCGATGTCATATTACGTTCCACGTCACGACACACTAGAACTTCGCTATGATTTTCATGCGCCTACCGTTATAATTATGTGTGCACCCGTAATTATTTCGGTCATTACATGATCCACATTGGTTGTACTAGTGGTGTATGGGTCAAATGGTAAAAAGATAAGGTAATGTAGTAAAGAGTACACATATGATAGTTGTGATGACATGCTTCTAAATTTGGTGAATAAGATGCATAGTATTAAAAAGTTTTAGCCATGAAGGTATTTGAAAGCAAAGCATGGGAATATCGACAATATGGATATGAGATTATTTTGGATAAGACCCATAGTGTGATTTGTCGTGGATTTGCGTATGAATGCATGGAAGTACCAAGTGCGTGTATATGTGATTCTGTTCAAGTATATGTAAGGACAACATTTATAATAACTAATCGTGTAATGTCAAATGTATAAGTTTGAGTATGAGCAGTGACAAGTATATGTAGGACTATCATGTATTGTCAAATGTATGAGTTTAAGTATGAATAATGATAAACATATGTAAAACTAACATGCAATGAAGAATGTTTAAGTTCAAGTATGTGTAATAATAATCATATGTAAGACTAATATGTAAAAAGCTTGGAATAAAGTAGGGTGAAGTTGGAGAAAGTTTGAATGCATCGAATGTCGTGATCATAAATAGTTTGGAATAAAGTAGGGTGAAGTTGGAGAAACGGCTGGAAGACATCTAAAAGATTGAAATGGGGAAATGATGACACTTGATCATAACGTTTTTCAAAAGTTAGTTTGCATAATTTAGCATGTAGTATGTCACATAACACGTAAGTTTCAAGTAGTTCACATAAGCATAACGAGAATCCACATTGAATAATCACAAATATTGACGAAAAGAATATAAATTTAGTTTGCTCATGAAGGATTATTATTGTTTGAGATTGCTAGTAAAGTGCGATTCGTGCCTTCAATGTTGAAATGGAAAGCGTATCAAATGTAAAACACATTAAAATTGATAAGACATAAAAGAGATTCAGTATAAGACGTGGAATGTCTCGGAATGAAACTAAGACTTTTCTAAAGTGATCGGAAATCCTTTAGAGTTAGAGAAACATGCTTTGGCCTAATGGGTAGAATATTCTCACCGAGAAGCAGTTAACGGTATTCACACTTCCAGTTACTACATATCCCAAGTCAATTGAAGATTCGAGATTTTCGCGAGATTGAAAATCGAAGAGTGGGAAGAGTTATCAAGATGCGGGTTTCACCCATAACTTGAAAACATCGTACCCTAAGTGTGATTAGTACTTATCAGACGAAACAAAGAAATAAATTTCGAATTGTCGATAACGCTCCACTAAAAATATGAAAGGGAAATTCCCATCAAGATATGGATATCACTCATAACTTGATGGTGATATTTCGTAAAAATCAATAAACGCGGATTGAGAGTCTTTTACCAAGGTGAGGGTTTTATGCCTATTTTGGTGAGGTCGTTTCATTTGTAAGATAAGAGTCTCTTAAACTCTTCACGTGTGTATTGTGTTTTCTTTAGGAAAGGCATGTATATTTGAGACCAAAGAAAATGGTTAAAATCATTAAGGAAGAATTCAGGTAGTTTTAAACATAACAAGAATGGTCAACACGGTTCCTAAACTATAGACTAGGTCAAAAGCATAGCAATCTGTCACACCCCAACCGATGGCGGAAACATCAGAGTGAGACGAAAACAAGATTTCTCGAGACATCATAACACTAATAGTGACAATAAGTAAATGATCCAAATTTCATAAGTAGTAAAATGAAATACATTGTTCAAAATCAAATACATCGAGTAGCAACAATCATCATGAAACAAAAATATAAGTCTATCTTTAAAGTGTGTATTTAAGTCCACCCTAAATGAGTTTCTTCGTAAAATCAACTAGGGACCTGCACTATGTATTAAAATAATGATCAACAAAGAGTTGGGGAGTATACAATTTTGATAACATAGCATAATAGTGAAAAGAGTTTGCTCATATCCAACATGATAAAGTATATCATGTTACTAACATACTAAGTGTAAGCTATATGTCAAACCAGAGTTTAACGTAATCGTGATTACCAAACATCGTCGAAATGAAGATGGTGTAATATAGTTTACTTAACAATACCATTAGAATACATACGCGGTGCTAGTCCTATAGCACTATAATTGATAAGGCAGGCTTGCAAAGTTAATGAGCATATAGACACAAGTATACATAGCATGTGAGATTAACAAGAATAAAAGTCTCATGTTAATAGTGGATAGAGTGTGATTTGTAACACGTTTAATGGTGATTGTGTGTTTTTGTATAATTGTACATGTTGCACCCAAAGTGTATAAAATTGAAATTGTGATCGAGTATACTCCCTGTTTGTAAGTGGTTTCCACAAACATGAGATGATCGTATTGAGAGGTTGAAGCACCAAATTATCCTAACAAGGATGAACAAGGTGTGTAAGTACAAGGATTTAGAAGTTGGAATGTAAATGAGATTAGAATAAGAAATAATAATAATAATATATGAAAATACATAAAAATATTATCTTGACTAAACACTCACTTTGGACACATTAATTTATATATGTTTTTCGTGGATACTATTTCACCCACTAGAAGTCCAAGTGTGAAAAATTTAGTCTAAGATAAATATTTACCTTTGCACATAACTTTCCACCATAAATTGGTTGGTGTCATCGCTAGGTTTAATATTTATATATCTTTAGTACTTAATTATACGTAATGGATAGGCAATGATAATTAAATTACAAATCTAAATAAGCAAATACAAAAATTAAAGGAGTTTGTACTTTTATATATTTTTAGTATGTAATTATAATTAATGAATTGGTAATAATGATCTAATTGTAAGACTAAATTAGCAAATGACAAAATTAAACGAGTTAGTAGTTTTATATATTTTTAATATGTGATAATAATTAATGAAGGTAAAACCAAATATGTGAATGACAAAATAAAAAATATAAGTAGTGTGATAAGAGGAGTTTGTAGTTTGTAGCATGATTAAAGAGTTAGCATGGGTTAGTAATGTTAGACATGGTAATAATATGTTAGTTAATAATATTATCTAGGTTAGGCATGAATAATAATAAGTTAGATAATATAATAGTAATTAGCAATGGGTTAGTAATGTAATGACCATGTTATAGTGGTAGGAAAAATGTTATCCATTGTACTCCTTTGTTACACCAAAAATTATCAACTTTGGTGATGATCTTGGTGGTCATGTAAAAAAATATAAATGACATACAATAACGAAAGTTTGAAAGTTACAAAATAAAACCAAAGATTGGTCCTTATTTTGGTTATGCACCATGTTTGTTTACCATGGCAAACATTTGGTGACATTCCATAAGGATTTCTCAAATATGGGGAAGTATGAAGACACAAAGAAAAACAAGAAGAAGAGAAGAAGGTGAAAGGAGATGGGACTCACTTTCAAGATGAAGGAATAATTCTTTGAGAAATGGCAAAGAAAAGTGGTGGAATGAGTGTGGTATTTATAGGTGAGATATTAGGGTTTAAGGTGGTGAAAGAAATATGAAAAGTTGAAAATTGGCCCATTTATATATTTTTTATTTTTATTTTTATTTTTATTTTTGGGCCTAATGTCATTGGCTTGTTTGTTTTATGTATTTCTTTTTTTGTTATTTGTATAAATTTGAGTTTCCAACATAATTTATAAATATAGTATGACACAATAGTTGATTGATTAGGTCTTGAATATCGAATTTACACAACATAAGTCAGTTTTCGATTTATTTAAATGTGTCTTCATGATTATATGAATAACACCTATGTTTTATTGAACAATTATTGAGAGAGAAAGAAAATAAATAAAATGAATCCCATTATGATCATATGTCTCGGATTATAATGGTTGAATACGAAAACACAGAAACGAATAATACAATAATTGCGGTTATGGTTTGAAGAATTAGGGATTTGAAGGTATTAGGTGGTACTCGTATGGGGGAGGTCGGTGGTGGTGTGGGGTTAGGTGGTGGCAAGTGATGGTGTGGGGTGTGTTTTAGAGAGAGAATGTGTGTGTGTATGTGTATAATTCGTTTTGTTTTAAATATTAAAGTTATTAAATGATTTTGTTAAATGTATGGGTAAAATACGAATTTACCCTTCCTTTACTGATTAAAATTAATTGAGTTAGGCTCAAAGGACATAAGGTGTAAGATTTTTAAACATAAAGTATAAAACCCATCAACTTTAAAGACAAAAGGACAATGCATGAAATTGCTATAAAATTAAAGGGCATAACTTGTAATTTACTCTATTTTTTATTATTTAGTTAAATGGAATTAAAGTTTTATATTATTTATAATTATAATATGAGAGGTGAAAATTGAAATTAAAAAAAATACATGATAAATTAGCTTGCTACTCATAAATGTTATACATCATTTGATGCTTATTGCTTAACATGATGTCACCCACAATTTAATCTTAGTGGCCGAAGTAAAAGTGGTAAGTCATGATCATTGTGGAACGTGCATTATCATATGGTATTATCCTCACTCAAAATTACTTAAGTAAGTGATTTCTCATAGTTCCTTTATGTTGTCTAATAAAAAGATTACTTAGGCAAATCATGAAGATTGTATCTTCCCTTATCATTACATTGTTTTCTTCATGGATCACTTTTTCTACTTACTGTGGATATAACTTTCTGTCATTAACATAAACTTTAGTTGTTTGGTAGTTTCTCCCACTAAATTTGCTATTGTGGTTGACCAAATGTTTGTTTTTTTGATCTTAGTAAATATACTAGAATTATGTCAGCAAGAGTTGACACATTGAGGTCGATCGATACCAAGAGTTGACACATCGATCTCTGCAATTATGACAAGCAAATTGGAAACATGTTCACCCGACATTGGATCAGCAAATCACTTGAACTGACAATTGAACTTACCGTATGCTTGCAGCTGTAGGGCTAAAGACCTGGGTTAAGTTGGTCTAAGAGATTCTGACAATTGCTTTCTTTGTGCAATATCAATTCTCCATGCACAAACTAGTGTTTGCTGGTTATCTACTTTCGAGCGTTGCCTGTGAAGATGAAGAAGGACAACACTAGTTAGCAAAAACAAAATTTTGAAAACTAAAATGCTCTCACGTGCATGTCACGTGGGGTAAGGATATGTTAAAATTTGACGACCATCCATACCAAGGAGGAAAGGACCACAACGTGCAACTTGAGTGAATAATACGAATGACAACTGTAATTTTTCATAATTAAAGACTATATGTGGAATTTTAACATGCCACATAAATGATTCGTATGATACACTCTAGAATATAAAAAGAAAACTAATGAGGGGTTAGATTTTGTTAAAAAGACTTTAATATAAGGGATTTCTAAAAATATTATAAAATTCATAAAAATATATTGAGTTGCCCTTTTTACATAAGCAAAAGATAAAGATAAACTATATCACCAACTTATATTATAAAAAGCTAGCTATCTGTGCATATTTTTATTCCATATATATTTACAGGATTAGAATCAATTATAAATAAAAAGGACAAAATAAATAAGAAAGGTAAGAAAGATTTTATTCAATTGATTCTAGATTTAAAGGGTTAAGATTAATTTTAGGGAAAAGAAAGTAGTGGAAGAGTATAAAAGCAATCTTTCATTTATTGACTTTCTTTCTTCACATGCAAGACACATGTCAATTCCCCCATCAATTTAAAACGTCCATAGCTTTTTTTATACAACATTTTTTTTTTCAAAAAAAAAAAAAAAAGTTCACTATAGCCACACAAAGCTTGATTTTTCTATATCTACCGGTAAACATATTTTTGGTCTCGGACTGGAACCATGCCTTTGCCTGTAAAATCTTGATTTTAACATAGGCTTTTTAGATCACAAACTCATAATTATAAAGAAAAAGAATTTAACCAAAATACTTCAAATCTGTTTCGAGATTATTTTTGATAGATCGACCTTGAGCACTTCAATTCTCTATTAGAAAACCAGAACTTATGATTGGTTGCGTGATATGTTTGTCCACTTAAGCTCATGCTACTAACTTTCATATCCACTTAAAGATAGTTTATCATGTTTTGAGAAAATTGTTTCAAGAATACGTGTGGACCCAAAACTTGATAGGTTTTGAACTTTTCGGAACTTATGACATTTTTAGATGTATATAAAAATAAAACACTTTCAAGAGGATGAGAGCCTCCGTTCTCGGTTTCCACAAGCATAGAGGATGATCGACTGTTAATCATAAAATGAGAGCCTCAGGTCTGTGTTTCCACAAGCAAAGATGATGATCTAATGACTACCAAGAGCAGATTTACTATAAGATATAATTCCTCTAGCATGCTTTGACATTACAAGTCTTTTTGGCTCTCTTGTTAAGAAGATAACACACATCGGTGCATCCTTTGCTAAGCTCATTATTTTGGAATCTTTATTTAGTAGGTATACATGCACATCATTCTATGTCTTTTGATCCATAACAACTTAAACATCTGTCAGTCTTTTATGAACCTAATCAGTGCGTGCACGCCTATGCAAGGAGTAATCCACATGATTTTGAATTGTTATCTTATTCTAAGATAATGAATTTACTTAAATAGATAGTTGAGCCTACCAGGAAACTGTATCATGAAGCCCTTGCTTCCTTTGGGTCCTATTCATGCAAAGATCAACCTATCAAAATCTTATCATTTCTCAAAAGTCAGATTTCCTATAACACTCACAAAATAAACATTATAACCCAAACATTTTCCCCCGAAAATTATATTTACAAAGCTCTTTCCAATTTTTAAATAAAATTTTCATTTTTGCAACAAGTTACACAGTTCGATAGACTCCAAGATTTTGTTTTGAAAAATACTTGGAGTTTAAGGAAAGTAGGAAGATAGAGAATTTACAGCTATGAAAGTAAAGATAGATGACGTTAATCGAATTTGATCATTTCTAACCATGATACCAGTTGATAGAACCTAGTTTTGTCATGGGGTTTGGTGAAAATGTTAGCCTTTTGGAGATCAGTGTGGATGGGCAAAACTTTGATGAAACCCTTCTCAAATGCATCCCTGATTGCATGAATCCTGGTCTCAACGTGCTTTGTTTTAGAATGGTAGGTTGGATTTCTGATAATCCCAAGACAAGCATCATTGTCGATGAACATCGGTGTTTGCATAAAATTAAAACCATAATCGATCAGTTGATGTTGAATCCACGGGACTTGAGAGCACAACTAGCAGCAACAGTATATTCAGCTTCAATTGTAGACTGAGATACAGTGGTTTGTCTCTTGCATTGCCATGAGATCAGTTTGTTTTCTAGATATTGAAAACCTCCAAATATAGAGCGCTAAGTCATTTTGCATCCACCATGATCGGCATCAGAGTAGGCCACCAGATCAAAATTCGTGTCTCTTGGATACCATAGTCCAAGAGTGGGTGACCCTTTGAGATAGCGGAAGATAAGTTTTACTGCCAATTCATGAGTTTCTCTAGGATCTAATTGAAAGCGAGCATAATAACAAACAACAAAAATAATATATGGCCGACTTGCTGTGAGATACATCAAGGAACCAATCATTGATTTGTAGATACGACGATTCACAGGTTTTCTAGACAGATCGGGTATGAGAGAAGTCTAAGAAGAAACTGGAGTATTCTTGGGTGAGCAATCAGATTTTGTACTTATTAAGAATGTCACGAATGTACTTGGCTTGATGAATTAGAATTCCATCATCTTGTTGTTTTACTTCTAGTCCGAAGAAGAATGTAAGTTCTCCCATTATGCTTATGACAACCCAAACTTTCAAGGTTAGCATTACCTAATTCCATGACCTTTAGCTCGTATCGTTACGTTTCATGTGCCAATATACGTTGTGATCGTGAGTGTACGCATGTTAAACTTATTAAACTTGGTTGATTATATATGATTGATTATATTTTGAATGTTGTTAGTAATTAGTTACGGTATGAAGTTACTATTTATAAAAGTCTAGCCGCACACCTTCCCCGCTCCATTAGTTGTTCTCGGCCCAAATCCTTGCGAGCCCTAGCTATGCCCGGTTCACTCAATGGAGCGCATACACACATACGATTTTGTGTGTGGCTCTCATAATCTTGCAAACACAAAAATAGCAAACCTTAGCCCTTTCTTCCTTCTCCCTTGTGACCGACGGCAGCCCATCCTTTTCGAAGCTCTCTTCTCCTCGAAACATCATCTCTCTTGTCTTAGCATTCGATTAGTATGTTCATCACTGATTTGACTCACTTTCCTTGTTGTGACGTGTTACGTGTTGATTTGTATTGGTACATATGAGATCAAAGCAGGATGTAGGGTTTTGTTATAAACTGAAACGGACCTGGCTAATCATTAGAATGTTGGTAAACAATTAGTATTGTACGATATCAAGGGTTTTTGATGAATTGACTATGATAATAAACCGTTTATGCTATATGGAAGTCATGTTGTAGATCGATGAACTAGGGTTTGCATAATGTTAGTGTTCGATGATGTTGTGAGGTATGATGTTCACAGACGTGTTGCATGATGGGCATTCATTGAAACAATTGTGTTATTTGCTTTAATTTGAATGTTGATTATGATGTTAACTGCAAGATGATGATTAGGGTTTGATGTTTGATATGATGATTGGATACATGGAAACTGTGATTCATAAGATTATAGGATTGATGATTAATACTCATAAATTTGATGACATAGTATTGATTAGGGAATGTGTAAATCAATGAAGAATGTTATGATTATGTCTGTAAGGATGAAACGGTTATGAAATTGAGTTTAGATCCTACAAACTTGGGCGGTTACAAATGTGACCAGGAAGTTACCTGGTCAACCGCACAGTGGGGGTGGCACACTCCTAATCCACACACTTGGATCTAGCACACCACTTGCACTGTACAATTACTAGTCGCACATTATACCGGCCGCACACTTGCATGTCTGACACTCCTACATCGTACGCTCCTATGAAGCACATGGTACACCCATTTGGTGCAAGACCGCATACTATAGTGTGGTCGCACACTAGGGGACGTCGCACACTACTACACCGTACAGTATACTTGTATTATAGACACACTTAATGCATACCGCACACCCACTACTTTTGAGCAATCACATGATGCATGATGTATAACCTTATGTTGCATGACTGCGCATTCAGCAAGTGGTCGCACACTTGTTGATGTGCCGCACACTTCACATTTTGGGTCAGATAGTGCAATAGGCCGCTGGTGTGTTGAATGTGGTCTATAGAAAACTAACCTAATCTAGACACCATAGTTTTAAATGTATAAACTAAGACTATCTATTGCTAGACCACTGACAGGCAAGTGTACCTATCGTATGTAGTAAAGCCTAATGAAGTCCGAGTATCGAACCCACGAGACACTAGCAACGCTAAACTAGACTCTGACTCAACTAATTACTTAATTGCTTTAATTTGTGTTTTTGGGATTTTTCTAATTCTACTAAAGCGAGTAAACAAGAAAACAGAGCAAGAAAGCAAGAAAAATAAATGGTGAAGTGACGAGAAGTAGACAATGATGAGAAAGAACTACCCAGGCTTCGAATCCCTATGACCAACCCATGACCTCTAGTCCTGACCAATGGCTAAAGCTTCGAATCTACCCAGAAAACCTCCCGCTAAGGATGATCAACCAAAATAGAAGATGGAACAGAGTGATGAAGTGCTAAATTGGAAACACTCGAGCTATCGACACCGAATCCTACAACTGTCAGATTAAAAATAACTATGGTGCTAAAATCCTCCGATCGTGAAGCTAAACCTGCAAAATAATTGAAAACCTAGGAAACCCTAAACGCAAATAAGTAGCCGGATCCGAGCTATCGGCTACCCAAACTACCAAACAACGCCTAGCTAATAACCTAGCAATCCTGACTCGTCGCTAGAGTTGCCATAAAAGGATGCACACTATACTCAGTTGATTTTAATTAATTTAGTTAAACTTGAATTATCTCTAATCTCAAGTTCTAGACTGAAAACCTAATAGATTAACGAACCTAGAATGATCTAAATAGTTCCAGACTAACAAGATCACCTAACCAAACAACCAATCACAACCAAGACAAGCACACAAATTCATAAACAATCACAAAACAGGAATATGTAAATTATTACAATTTAATGATTAGTCAAAACCAAATAGTCAAAACATTAAATCATAGTTCATCTAGGCCTAGGTAGCATGAAACGTTTAGCTACTCATGTTCATAAACGACGCACAAGCATGTTTAAAACGAATAAATTTAGCAAACATGTCTAAATATTCAAGTCAATAAAACCCAAACAAATAAACAAAGTTAACCAAAGAAAAGTAATAAAGTGTCAAGTCTTTCTTTAATCCCAAAAGCTTCTCTTTAAAATCTGCTCCAAGAAATCATCTCCCCTTTCTGTTCGTTTGGCTATTCAACCGTCACAGACTTGCGCCCCAATTGATGTATGATCAATCCCCCTCTACGTCTTTAGAAACAAATATATATATATATATATATATTATATCACTAGCTTACAACCCCGTGTATTACACGGGTTAAATGACGAAAAAATGTAAATTATAAACTTGTATATAATCCTTATTAATGAAATGACTTATTTAGATAAAATAGTAAAACAAAAGAACAGTCAATTTTCGCTATTCAAAATAATTTTCTAAGTTTTCACTTCTCTTTTGAGATACTACAGTCCATTTTATTATGTCTTAAAAAGAAGTAACACTAAAAAATAAAAAAATAATGATCATTGTTGTAAAACAACGGCCTACTAGCGACTAGTATATGGACATAATCAAAGGAACACTTAGAGAAAGATAGAATAAAGAACTATTATTCATTGAGAGGTACATCATTTACAAATGCCAATATATATAGGCACTATGACATTAATACATACATAAATGATATGGGAGTTGGTAATGTGGATGGTCACTAATAAATAATATATTCATAACACTCCCCCTTGACTATCCACATATGATAAAAGCAAGAAGTACATTATCCTTTTAATATGCTTGGATATGCTGCCTCGTTAAAAACCTTGCCAGGAAAACCCAGTGGGACAAAACCTCAGCTAAGGGAAAAAGAGTGCAGCGCGTATTGTCTCCACCTGATACTTCTGGATCAGTTATGTTGCCTCATTAAAAACCTTACTAAGAAAACCTATTGGGATAAAACTTAGTTAAGGGAAAAAGAGTGCAACTTGAATGAATCTCCCCCTCATTATAATATGTATCCTTTAAGTAAAGTGTGTCCCTCATCCCCGAAAGTTGCTCAAAACTTTTGTAGAATGATTTGTCGTTTGATGCGTTGAAGTGCAATCCTTTATGTTGAGTAATGTTGTAAAATCTTCTTGTGAGACTTCTAGTTCTTCCTCTTGCAAACAGATATCATAAGATCCAAGACTATTTGTGTTACATTCTTTATATCTACAAGACTAACAAAACTAGCTTTCATGGGTTAGTAAAATATAGACACATATCATTCTTACCTTTAGGGTATCGACATATCTGCTTTACCATTCAAATGTTTCCTCATTGGACATGTGCTATATCATGTTGATAAATTCAAATAAAAAATATATATTATCATGCATAGCACGAAAGTTAAGTTAATGTACAATTGCACTTTAGCCATGGTACTTTTGAAATGAGAATCTCTACTTTGGTATGAGATGATAATAATCATTTCTTATAAAAAGTGTCTGAACAACCTTTAACATATTATAAGGTTGAGCTCTCTACATACTAAAATGTCCTACCAACATCTTCTAGATGTAGTTTGATAGATGAATAAAGTATGATTACAAATATATTCGAACTGCAAGTCGAGTAATAATTAGACTGTGCTAGGGTCATTAAAAAGAATTCCCATTCTAAAAGCTCGCCAGTTTCTCTTGATGATGCTCAGGCATCATCACTGTGAATTGCGATTATAGTGAACTTTTAAGAAAAAACATTTGATAAAGATGGATAATATTATCAAACTTATATTGCTCTTTATCAGAATATATCATGAGTTGTACAACACTCAACTTGACTATTTTAGTTCATACTATCTTTAACTTTATAAAGATACATTCTTGGGGACTTGAAATCAATGTTTCAGGCATTGGCAATCATATACATACTTCTTTCAACTTGGAAAAACAATGTATGTGCATTCACTCTTTAGGAGTTCTATTACATATTCCTCCTCATTGATTTATATATCATATACAGGGATCTCTTGAATATTTAATCCATATTGTACCATGCTTATACATTCTACATTAAGATGCCATAATAACCAGGCACAAGTTTCCTATGTATAGTTATTGGTGCACAAGAATTACATCATTAAGATGTTTCAACTAACCTTATAAGCACTTGAATGCTTTAGGATACTCATGGGGAGTTCCAATTATATTCAAATATGAATCTGTATACAATGGTCATATCGTTCTCGAGAACTTATTTTTACATGATTTTAATAAATTAAATCCTTGAGGGACTTTCATGTAAACTTTTAGTATCCAGTGATTCATAACTTTCATAAGACACATATCAATTCTCTCTTTATATTACCAGACTAATTAAATATTGGAAAGCCAATACATCCACCACCAGAGAATGCGTCTCCTCATAATCAGTCATAGGTCTTTGCGAAAATACTTGTGCCACCAATTTTGCCTTATATCACTTTATTTAATTTTCACATAATTCACATAAAAGACCCATTTGTATCCAACATATTTTACAACTTCAGTTGTATGGACTGTTGGTCCAGAAACTTTCCATGTTATTAGAGAATTCAACTCTGCCTTATTTGTGTCTTTCCATTTTGGCCAATCATTTATATGTTTTCATTCATAGGCAGATCTTAAAACTTGATCCTCGTCACTTCATCATTTCAAGCGCTATATTATTATATACAAAAGTATAACGACGTCGATTTTATTTCGATTCCATACATATCTTAGACATGATACAACTTATCGAGATCTCTTTATTTTCAGGTACCTGAGGTTCTTCTTGAACCATCATGTCTATTGTCTCTTCAAGAGACCATTTTAATATAACCTCGACTTGACCATCTTAATTAGTTGCTCCAACTTTCAAAGAATTTTATTGTTGGAATCGACTGGTCTACCACGCTTCAGACGTGCAATAGACTCATTACAAACATGTGGTGATTGTCCTTCTGGGACACTCATCTTAATTGGAGCATTAGCAGTTGGTATATGTGACATAGTCACCTTTTTAAGGTCAGTGAATGCGTCTGGTATAGATTCGCTAATCTTTATAAATGAGTTATTCTTTGAACTTCTGGTTCACACTTTTAGTTTTGAGGATCAATGATAATTCATACCAACTCATTTCTTTCCCAACTGCTTTTTATCTCTCCCTGATGTTAGGAATGTTAATCCATTTAGATGGATATCAATTAATTGAGCCATAAATAAATATCTCGTGAAAGACTCTATTCGTTATCATATATTCCCAACCACCTTTTAAGGTCCCATCTTTGTGCGTAGTGGTGGATCAATTTCAATATATATTGCACAACCAAAATCTTAGAAGGGACATATTTGGTTCCTGACTAAAACCAACTATAATGGGGAGAAACTATTACAACATGTTGGCCTGATGTGAATTAATGTTATTGCATGTAAAATTACATGTACTCATATATAAACATGAACTTGCTCTCATGATTATTTGCTTTGCTGTCAATCGTAGACATTCAGTGATCGTCTTAACAAAAGCACTTATACGAATGTTTTTTTAAGAACTTAGGAATTAAATTTACCATTATTACCAAAATAAATACGTAATCTGGAATATTGTGCTTGTTATCTTATTAGCTAAGCCACATATCACACAAACTTCAAGTTGTGAATTTGATAACCATTTAGACGATGCATCGATTTAAAACACTAAATGGTATCATGTTCGGATATGTGTATCCTTCAGTCACTTCCAGAATATTTAGGGATACACACCCTTCTTTATTTGGCAAATATAAATTTCCGTTGAGAGCAAACATTACATACAATCTTCTACTTCTTCATTATGTTTCACATCATCATTAACTCGGTGTGGTCTAACCAGTCATGCCAATTAAGTAAACAATCATGATACATAAAATTCTAGTTTACGATCGTATGTGTAGTAGTTGCATTACGCGAGAGAACAACGTGTTATCATTGCAAACTATTTTGTTATATGACTTTTATCTTTTTTCACATTTTGTTCTTGTATAATCACTACCATAATTTGCCACTTATAGTGGTCAATCTCATTATGACCATTATTACAATTCTGAACTTGGCTATCATATCACTACTGATGACCGATCTCATTATTATTATGATCGTCATTACAAATTTCTCAATTATGTCCATGATCACGATATTTTCAATGATCCTTATATAATCACATTCAATTCAGGAAATGAAGTAGAACCAGGACAAGTTTTATAGCTTTTCATTCTTCACCGGAGGTTTTATGGATCATACATGTTATACATGTTTCGTATATTATATTCTCGTATAATCATTTCCTTAGTGAGTCACTTCTTGTGGTCGATTTCAATATTAACATGGTTGATCTCACTATCAATATAGGATCATTATGGTTTTCTCATTTACCATGATCATGACCTTTATAACGATCATTGTATAATCACCACGTAATTAACATAGTTTATCTCATTATTAACATGAGCATAATAACAAACTTTCATGGTGGCATCATTATAATTTCCTTTGGTCATGATCGTGACCTTTACACTGATCATCATCATATTTACTTTATGCAATGAGATAGAATCCGAAAACATTCATGGATTCTCATTCTTTGTTCAGTCATATGGGTATGAAATCATTTTAAACTCATACTTTGTTAATCGTATCGCTACTTCATGAGCATATCTCAGGTGTGACAAATGAACATCTTTTATCCAGATTTTCATTAAAGACAATATTCTTTTCATATATTATAAATTGAGAAATCGTTACATAACCGAGTCATGTAGTATTATCGGTCTATAAATCTTATGACCTTTTATAAATTAATAATCAGATTCAGAGAGTATGAAAATTCTGATGTCATATTTAAGCATATTTATACCTCAGAAGCATATTTGAAGGACAAACAAAATTTGTTTTATCTGATTTCTCTTATAAATAAATTTCTCTTCACATAACATCAATCGAGAAGTAATCGTATGTCCGATTATATAATATTATCGGTCTGACATCTTACGGTCTTTCATAACTTGATAATGAGATACGTGAGTATGACACTTCGTGTCGTATCTAAGAATAGTTGTATTCTTTCATGATAGTAATAATAGATCATAACTTTGGTTTAGTTGTTCTCTCCGTATCATCTTTGTAAATAAATGATATCAAACCAAATATAAGAGCATACTATAAAATCAAACTATACAACATATCACCATATAATAGAATTTTACATATAAAATGTCTTGCCCATCCACTACAAACAAATATATATTTTATGTATAATATATAAACAATCATTGGTTTATCTTAGATACAAATATATCTCACTCAACTTTGAACATAAATAATTTTCTTTATCAAGTTCTCAAACATATGATTATTTATTAGTTTTAAATAAGTCATTTTTTTTTAATAATAATAATTAATATGTGGATCAAGTTCCACATATAAGACACCATGGGATTATACATAAATTATAGTTATATATGTACTAATCATATTAATGCAAATGTAATCAAATGACATAAATTTTGGACTTTTCATTTAACAAAAAGGATACATGATTTTTTTTTTACTTAAACCAAAAACTCTTAACTTTAGAATCAAAAGATTTTAATTGTTATACTCAACCAAGTAAAGGCAAAACATATATCATGGATATTAAAATGTCAACATTACTATAAATCACTCAGTTTTTTTTTTTAATTAAATTAAACATTTGTCACCAATAAGCTAGTATGCTTTGACAACAAACTGAAAAATTACAATCTCCAAATAAAATAAATATAAACCTTATGTATGCCAAAACAATAACTTAATAAAATATCTAAAAAGATCACATTAATCATACTTATTAATAGCATAACTAAAACAATAAATATAAACCTTATGTATGCCAAAACAATAATTTAATAAAATATCTCAAAAGATCACATTAATCATACTTATTAATAGCATAATAAAATCACTAGGAATAAAACACACGCATACATAATTCAATCTATATATTTTTACGATTAAACACTTATTTGCATCACTAAATTATGATTAAACACTTATTTGCATTACTAAAACAAAATAACATGTATAGTAATGATCAAATCAAATACTATTAAAATTTTCATGTTAAATTAGCCTTCAATTTTAATAAAAAAACAGCATGTGTGATGAATAGAAATAATAAGTAGATTAATTCTAAAAGCAAATCAAACATAATTTATTTATTTATTTATTTATTTATTTTTTGGTTATTTTCTCCTGAGTTACTTTCTATGCCTTCAAAATAATTCACAAAACTAGATCTAAAAAAAAACAATAATATGAGGACAAAAGATGAAACCATGAAGGCGTCCAAGATGAGAGGCAGGTCAACTGTTTCTACTATTAATTTCACTTTTCATGGGTATGACTACTTCTACAAATTCAGATTTATTTCTAGTCCAATAAAAATTTGTGCCCATTAGTAACTTTATTCAAGATGTGTAAAAAAAAAATATTAAGTTGAGATATGAGGTTTGTGTATCGTTACCTGAATGGATGAAGGAAAACCAAATCATGGATATGAACATTTTGCAGCAACTCGTGCTGATAACGTGTTGTAAAACAACGGCCTACTAGCGACTAGTATATGGACATAATCAAAGGAACACTTAGAGAAAGATAGAATAAAGAACTATTATTCATTGAGAGGTACATCATTTACAAATGCCAATATATATAGGCACTATGACATTAATACATACATAAATGATATGGGAGTTGGTAATGTGGATGGTCACTAATAAATAATATATTCATAACAATCATAAAATTGTATGTATTTTTAAAAATAATTATAAGTTATGAGGTTATGGTAAATGAATTGTAATTAAATTCTACTATGTATATTAATGATATAATAAATACTTTGATATAAATACTATTTTAACATATATGGATCATGAGACAAGATACAAATATTATCATTGTATAGAAAATATTTAATATTAAAAAAAATCATACTAAAAATAAAGTATACGTTTAAAAAAATAGGACTAAAGTTTTTTAAACTATAAATTTAAGCGTCTACAACAACTTTTTTAATTAGTAGTTGACATATAAATATTCAAATTAAAATTTTTATAATATTATATAATGTCTTTATTTAGCATGATGATAATGTCTTTAGTTGCGTAATATGATTGAAATTAAGTTTAATATTTAAAACTCAATGTTATTAGAAAGTTGGACCATTTTTTAAGATGGAAACATATTGATAGTAACATAAATTTAGAATTGGAAGAAAATATTGAACACGTATATTACACGGCTTAAGTAAATATAATGTTATATACTTAATAACAAAAAAAATATGTCTTTTAAAAACCATTTAGTGTTCGCTTTAAAGATAATTTGGTACTTTATTTAGATAACCTGCTTGTAATTTTAGTCTTCTAAGTTATATACTATAAGTACTTGTACATGTGATTTGATATACTTTATTAGTAGAAAAAGTATATCGTATATTACGGCTTAACGTACTTCACGTACGACAACGTGCGTGATTTGTTCTATAACATGCGTGATTAATGTTTTCTATATGCGTTATTATTGTGTTTCAACATGCGTGATTAATTTGGTACTTTATTTAGATAACCTGCTTGTAATTTTAGTTTTCTAAGTTATAAACTATAAGTACTTGTACATGTGATTTGATACTTTATTAGTAGAAAAAGTATATCGCACATTACGGCTTAACGTACTTCACGTGCGTGATTTTAAAATGAACGTGCGTAATTACCTGTCGTACGTGATGTACGTTAAGCCGTAATATATGTTAACCTTCCTCTTATTAGTAGTTATTGTTTATATCCAAATAATATATTTTATCTTAACAAATATATATGGTTAGGGTAAAATGAAAATTTCTACAAGTTGTGAGAACTTAGAGAACTCGGCCTTACAAAAGGTGTTTTGAATTTTTTATAGGGGGTGTGAATGAACGGTTAGAGACTCAGGACGTTAAACTTTTTGATTTTGGATTCAAGTGGTTAAAACCACTAAAATATAGGGATTCAAAAAGTAATTTACTATTAATTAAATTTGAAATTATACTTTTGATCTCTAACTATATTAAATAATAATATACTTATTATATTATTTGATATATTTATATTTGTTATAGATAATTATTAATTAAATTTGAATGTATAGGTTTATATCTCTAACTATATTAATTAATATTATATTATATGTTGTGTATAAAAATTAATATGTAATACTATTATTAAAAGGGAGAAGACACCAAAGAGTGACATATGTACAAAAAGATTTTTGTTTATTAGTATAGGAAGAAACGAAAAGTGTGGGTTACACTCTAAAACTGTATTTGGGCTAGCTTCAGCAAATTGCAACATTGGTCTTCGATCTCTAGTAGCCCAACATCTAATAAATGGAACTTCGGTCAACATAACTTGTTTTGGTCAAATTCTCCTTTTTGGTCATCTGCTTCAAAGTTCACTCAACACAAGCTGGCGACAATGGATGAATTAATTAAACGAAATATCCCGGTAAGCGACTCAAAATGTATCTTGTGCGGTGAAGATGAAAAATCGGCGGAGCATGTCTTTACATCTTGTTATATGGCGACGGTTCTGTGGCAGCAGGTTAGTATGTGGTGCTCGATTCCGTATATTCTGGCTTTTTCGGTGAAAGATCTTTTGGAAGCCCATGAATTTAGCGGCCTCAGTGGGGGTAAAAAAGAAATTGTTAAAGGCGTTATTAAAATTGAGTGTTGGAGCCTTTGGAGAGCCAGAAATGAAGCGAGGTTTAATAACAAGCCGGTTAGTATCGGAGGTATTCTTAGCGAGATTAAGACCGTAGGTTTTTTATGGTTAAATAGTAGAGCGAAATTGTTGAGAGTTTCTTAGGATAATTGGTATAAATTTGTAATTATATGATTGGTTGTGTGTTGGTGCGGCCTCGATTTGACGTTTGGCGTGTTGGTTAATGAAATTGACTTAAAAAAAAAGTTCACTCAACACAAAAATTAAAAAGCACATGGAATCAAATTCTTTTTCCATTTTGTCGTGATGTGCCTTTCATATTTCCACAAGCTTCATTGTTCTATGATTTCTTTTATTCAATTCTCAGTTTACTTATTTCACATGCCAGCCAATTTTTGCTCATTAACACCTACAAATAAATTAGAGATCCAAAAAATATATATATTAATCCCATAACAATATATTTTTGGCCAATAATCACGTCATTTTAATTTTTCTCATGTGATACAAACCCAATGAAAATTTATTTGTTCTTAATTCTCTTTACTTTTCTAGCTTAATTAATCAATTTAGCTTGTTATCTCTTGAAACTCTTAAAAATCAAATATGAACAGGTTAGGCGTAATAATCAATACAAACGGACCTTAAAGTTACTCAAAATGTAGGAATATTAATATAAAAATATGTATATTTTCGACCATATCAAATATCCCCACATTTAACCTTTTTCCGTCCCCGAAAAAGACTTATGCAAACGGAATCAGAATTAGAAAATATTCAGGTTCAAAAATTTAGATTATTTATTAAAATTAAATTTGTGTTAATAGCGATTGCAAGTATACTTGTCCGCTTAAACCCAAACCTAGTTCCAAGCCCTTACCATTCAATTTAAGTTCAAGTTTAATTAATCTACCTAGGGTCTCACACTAAAAACCGCAGTCTCACCTAATCCCGCTCAAAGCTTATGAAACAAAAGTAACAGTCACTGGACTATTTCCTAACCGTTTTATATCAAAATTAAAAGAATTTAACATCAAACTTTTTTTGAGCTTTTAGGCTATGCATACCTATCCAAGAGGCTGTCTCAACTAGAGTCACCATCCCCGAGAGCGACAACGTAAGCATCAGTATTTTTGCATTTTCTTTCTTAACAATCCCAGAGGCAATCTAAGTCAGAGTCACCATCCCCAACAAAGATTACATAGGCCTTCTCATTTATTTGGCCTAGCTCATTTATTGCATTTTTTCTTTGATAAAAAATTCTCACAATTTTAGCTTATAACGGCATTCCTTATACTATTTTTTCTGGTTTCGACTTCCCTACTTTTCCTAGATGAGAACCCACTAGTAAACTAACAATTAGGTATATTAATATCAAAGGAACCTAAAACCGGGCCAAGCCTACTCACACATCCCAAATTAGACACAAGCTTTTTTTTATTCTCATATTATTATTATTTGAAACCCGAACATATCTGACTTTTCAATCATTTTCCGTTTTTATTTTGCAAACATCTAAAACAAGAGACATTTTCTATTTTTTTTTCATTTTTTGGGTATTTTTTTTAAAATTTTTATGAATCAAAAACTAAGATCTAAACAATAGTTTCTCATCCCCACACTTAAACTCTACATTGCCCTCAATGTAGGATGGAAACCGACTCAAAAGACTAAAATAAATAAGAAATAAAAGACAAAGGGCAAAAATGGAAAGGACTTAGCTGGTTTTATAACGCGTATGCTCCAAAACTCTCGTCCAATCCATCTCGATCTTATAGCATTTCATTCGCGATCGGCTTTGACACTGACTGGTATACTTGGTAAATTCCTTGAAATTTGATAAGCAGCTTCAAAATCACCCGAATGAAGATTGAGTACAGGTGGTACAATTCAAACCTACATAAACAAAAACAAGCAAAACCAAAGCAGTACCGACTCGACACAAAATAAAACGACTCAAACGAACTAATTTAGACTCAATATACAGAAAGTACGACTCTATACAAACTCTATGAAACCTCCCCACACTTTACCCAATGAATCTAGCCAGATTCGATATTGTATTAGGAATAGATTGGTTGGTAGCCAATCGTGCTAGTATTCTATGTGATCAAAAGTCAGTACACCAACATGTGAAAAGATCACAATTAAAGTAGATAAGTCAACCAGATCGACAAAGTTCATCTCTGTGATGAAAGCCGCAAGTTATGAATGGAAAGGAGGAGTAGTATACATAATTTCCGTAATCATTAATACTAAAGGAAAAGAATTAAAAGATATTCCTGTAATATCTAAATTCTCAGACGTTTTTCCAAAAGAGTTACCTGGATTACCGCCTGACAGAGAGGTTGAATTTAGAATTCACCTAATACCAAGAACGGCACCGATTGCCAAAGCACCATATCGTTTAGCACCAACGGAGATGCAGGAACTGAAGAAACAATTGGATGAACTTCTTGACAAGGGTTTTATACAACCAAGCTCATCACCGTGGGGAGCACCGGTGTTGTTTGTTAAGAAGAAAGATGGATCGATGCGTATGTGCATTGATTACCGAGACTTGAACAAGGTTACGATTAAGAGTCGGTACCCACTACCGAGAATCGATGATTTGTTCAATCAACTTCAAGGAGCTTGATTCTTTTTTAAGATCGATTTACGCTCAGGATATCATCAACTGAATGTACAGGAAGAGGAAATTCCTAAAACTGCTTTAAGAACTAGGTACGGTCATTATGAATTTACCGTCATGCCATTTGGTGTAACCAATACCCCAACCGCATTTATGGACATGATGAATAGGATATGTAAACCATACCTGGATAAATTCATGATTATCTTTATAGATGATATTCTAATTTACTCTAAGAGTAAAGAGGAACATGCAACGCATCTGCATAAACTTCTAACATTGTTGAGAAAGGAAAAGCTTTATGCTAAATTCTCAAAATGTGAATTTTGGTTACAAGAACTGCAATTCCTTGGACATCTGGTTAATCATGAAGGAATTCATATGGATCCCATAAAGATCGAGACAATTACTAAATGGAAAGTCCCTGAATCGCCAACCAGAGTACGAAGTTTTCTTAGACTGGCAGGATATTATAGACGGTTTATCCGAGATTTCTCTAGAATAGCCATTCCATTAACCAAACTGACCTGCAAATCAGTTAAGTTTGAATGGGGTCTGAAACAGGAAGAAGCTTTTAGGATTCTTAAGCAAAGGTTAACCAACGCACCCATACTCGCATTACCAGAAGGAACTGAAGACTTTATAGTCTATTGTGATGCGTCTAAGTTAGGATATGGATGTATGTTGATGCAACACCATTATAGCTTATGCCTCTAGACAACTTAAGAAACATGAAGAGAATTATACAACCTATAATCTAGAGTTAGGATCCATAGTTTTTGCCCATAAGATTTGGAGACACTATTTATATGGAAATAAATTTGTTGTCTTCACCGATCATAAGAGTTTAAGGTACATCTTTGGGCAAAAAGAATTAAACATGAGACAGAGACGCTGGATGGAAATCCTTAGTGATTATGATTGTGATATCCAGTATCATGCTGGAAAAGCTAATATAGTAGCTGATGCTTTAAGTCGAAAGTATCATGGAAAACCAAAACGAGTACGTTCTCTCAGGTTAAATCTACAAGTAGATATAAATGATCAAATTAGAGAGGTACAGGAAACAACAATCAAGGACGATGCTGAAAGTTTAAAAGGAATGATTAAGGAATTAGAACAAGGAATAGATAGAATTTGGAAGTTCCATAAGAAAAGGATGTGGATACCTAAACAAGGAAACCTACGCAACAAAATTCTAGAAGAAGCTCATAAGTCTAAGTATACGATACATCCCGGAAATGATAAGATGTATCAGGACCTAAGGAATAATTTCTTGTGGATAGGGATGAAAAAGGATATAGCAAACTATGTTATAAATGTCTAACTTGTTCACAAGTTAAAGCTGAGCATCAAAAACCCTCAGTATTATTGCAACAGTTAGAGATGCCAATATGGAAATGAGAGTTGATAACAATGGACTTTGTTACAAAATTACCCAAGACAAGAAAAGGAAATGATACAATCTGGGTGATTGTTGACAGATTGACCAAATCTGCTCATTTCTTACCAATGAAGGAAACTTTCAGTATGGAACAGTTAGCCAAGCTATATGTAAATGAAATAGTTTCATTACATGGAATTCCTTTATCTATCATATCTGATAGAGATAGTCATTTTACTTCTCATTTTTGGACAAGTTTCCAAAAAGCAATGGGAACCAGGTTAAATCTAAGCACATCTTATCATCCACAGATGGACGTTCAAAGCGAAAGGAAAATCCAGACAATAGAAGATATGCTTAGAGCATGTGTAGTTGATTTTGGAGGAAATTGGGACGACCATTTACCATTAATATAATTTTCCTACAATAACAGCTATCATACTAGCATTAATGCTGCACCATTTGAAGCACTTTTTGGACGAAAGTGGAGAACTCCAATCTGTTGGGCAGAAATTGGAGAGAAGCAATTATCTGGACCAGAGATAGTGCAAGAAACAACAGATAAGATAATTCGAGTCAAGGAAAGACGAAAAGCAGCACGAGATCGCCAAAAGAGTTATGCAGATAACAGACGAAAACCTTTAGGATTTCAAGTAGGAGATAAAGTATTATTAGAAGCTTCTCCATGGAAAGGAGTAGTCAGATTCGTTAAAAGAGGAAAACTAAGCCCCAAGTATGTTGGACCTTTTGAGATTATAAGAAAAATAGGACCCGTAGCCTATTGGCTACAACTGCCAGAGGAAATGGCAGGAATACATGATGTTTCATGTATGTAATCTCGAAAAGTGCTTAGCAGACGAATCATTTGTGATACCTCTTAAAGACATAGAGGTAAATGAGAAACTTAAGTTTATCGAGAAACCCGTTCAGATTGAAGATAGAAAGATCAAGAACCTTAAACATAAGAGACTAGTTCTGGTCAAAGTAAAATGGGATTCCAAGAGAGGACCAGAATACACTTGGGAACTCGAGTCAGAGATGCAAAGGAAATACCCACACCTGTTCCAGCAGACCTCTAGGACAAGATCTAAAACAAGGTGGGGAGGATATAACAACCCTCCTAGAATCCTTAACGTGACCCTAAAACATTCCTAAATATACCTCGTACGCGAGAAACGAGCCCGAAATACCCTTATACCTATCAAAATCAAGAAAAACAAAGTTCAGGAGTCTCTCGCGGGGCGTGACCAAGACCTCCTGGATCTGTCGCGGGGCGCGAGGTCCAGAGACTTACCGGGCACACAATGACGCCACGTGTCCGACACGTGTGGAAGCTAGGCCAATGACTAGCCAAGCCTACCGCCGCCTTTTTGGCTCTCGCGGGCCGCGAAGGCCTACCTTATATCTCTCGCGGGTCGCGAGAGAACCCTCGTCAGGCCTATATAAGGGGGGCTTCGAGCTCATTTGTCAGTCATTCAATTCCAAATTTCTCTCTCAATTTCTGAATAGTAGAAATAATACCCGGGCATAATACCCACTATAAAGCGAAGCTCTGCCTCGTTGTAAGTACTATAACCCTGCTATTACCCTACACGATCGATTTAGGGCTCCGTAACGCATGTCAAGGCTCCGCCTGACTTAGTCATCGGAATTCTGTCTTGATTTGTATGGTTAATGTGATTTGGGTTATTTTACTAACACGTGTGCATTGTTTAATTTTAATAGATAATAACCAGGAGAATCACCAGGAAGCTATAGTAGTATCACCTAAGTCTACAATGTGAGTATATCTTCTTTTCGTCACCTTTTTGCAAATATATTTTTGTGAGTCAAAATGTTTTACCAAAACCCCAAATGTTTTAAATTACACTTAACGATAATTGAGTATTTGTGATTCTACAATTACTGTAGGTATGTTAGGGTTTTGTATACAAAATGTGGAAGACGTTACCATTGGACATCGAGATAGCCAATGAGTAATATGACCCACAAGTCAGGTGTTGACAGTACTGAATGAGTAATTGAATAGATATAAGCAAATGTAATTGCGGATGCCCTCAATTCTGTGAAGTTATAAAACTGTTTTGATTAAACTTGGATGCACTCGCCGGTATTTCTTGCTGATAAAATCATTTTAAAACGCGTTTTAGGTAACAAAATGTGAAAGCTAAAAGAAGCCAGCTGTAGAGCACTGAAGGCTTGGAAAAGTGGCTATAAAAGTCACCTAAATAAAAAGGAGTTTTTGTTTTCAATAATTAGGGTTTATCCCCACAAATGTATTGTTAAATGAACTTGGGTTTTACCCCAATGATTTATTATTATAAAAAGTTTGGTGTTTAACTCTGATAAAAATATTTCCTAACTACGTTCCTGATGTATTCCGCTCCTAAATTAATAAACACCGATACCACCCATCTGGATCTCGCGGCACCCGCTCCCGGGGTAGGGCCCAGGGGTTGCGACAAGGTGCACACTGATTTGAGTAAAACTGAAAGCGAGATTGAAGTTACACAGATAGCACCTACTTCATATGTAAGTGGAAAGTTCAAGTTGAAGAAAACTCCAAAGAAAAAGAAAACGTCAGACGAAGAAGATGTAACATATGAGCCTACACCAATAGAGAAAGAAAAGCTGAAAAAGAAAGGGATTCGAAAGCGAAAAAGCATGTCCAACAGGGGAACTTCCAAAGAGACACAAAATCAGAAAAGTCACAACTCCTATTACTGAGCAAACCCCAGAGAAAGAAAAACCTGAAAGTGTTGAAGTAGAGATTCCTGATCAGAGTGAAGTCAGAATTGCAACACCTCCACCTTCTCCTATTCAACAATCAGTTCCTATTCCGGAAGATATTCGTGAGAAAACACCAGAACAACCTCCAAAGACAGTGGAAGAACCTAGCTCAGGAACAAAGAAACCACCAACTCCAAAAAGTTCAAGTCATGGTTTTTCAAAGGTTCCTACTGATCTTCCTTCTGATTTTGGTGATTGCTTTAATGATGAAAAGGTGAATGCTTTGACAAGAAAAGTTGGGTTGCTAGAGAAAGCCAAAGCTGAATCTGAAGCAGAACTCAAAGCAACAAAAGATAAGCTAAAAGATGTTGAGGCATAGAATGTCGCGTTAAGAAATGAAGTCGAAGAGTTGACGAATGAAGTTGAAGAGTTGACAGAAAAGATTCTAGATGTTAAAGCTCAATACAAGGCAATGAATGAGACAAACACGACGTTATTAGAGATGCATTGTGATTTGCAAGTATCAATGAATAGTGCAAATGAAATCTTGAAGAAAGATATAGAAGATTTGAGGGCAGACAAAGCCGTCAAAGATGAACAGATCGATATGATGTGATAGAAAATCGTCTTGGAATTAATGTTCATGCAGCTTTCGATGAGATAGAAATCCAAAGAGTTGAGGCACGGAGGATGGAAAAAGAGAAAAGAGATGTTGAGGAAGCTGCAGAGGCTCTAAAAGACAAAAGAAAAGGCGTTGTTGTTGATACTGAAGAGATTCTTGGATCATCAAGCAAACAAGAGCAGCCACAACCTGATGTTGAGGTAAATGTTTCTCATATTGATGTTAATATTGATGATGTTGAGATGAAAGATGCAGAGGTTGAGGTAGATGCGGCATATATTGAGGTGAATCATGCTATAATTCCTTTATCGTCGTTCATTCTGGTTGGTAAATCGAAGGATGTGATTTATAGTGAAGAGGTCTTAAGGCTAAGTTGAAAAAGTATGAGGTTGATGACAATGATGAAGAATTAAATGAATGGTTTGGTGATGATGAGGATGAACATCATAAAGATGATAAAGATGACAAAGACGATAAAGATGATAAAGGTAACGATGATGATCAAGATGGTGCTAGTGGAGGTTTGATTGTGAAACCCTTAGGTACAAGTAATGTTGAAGATTTTCTGAATGATGAACAAAATGAGGAATGAGATGAAGCTCATCATCAGGGGGAGTCTCTTTCCAGAACGAAACATGCAGTTCTTCATGAGGTATTCTTTAACCTTCCTAAAGTTATTTATCTTAATCATACTGAAGAAGAGGGAGAGATAGTAGAGAACTGGACGAGGGAGTCCATGTTGGAAAGTTTAGATATGGAAGAAGATAAGTTCATGTTTGACATTGAAGAAGAAATTCCACCAACTCTTGATCGGGAGTATGAGTTTAAGTTTGTTAATGAGGCAGACAATTTTGATAATGTGGTCGTTGAAGATGGATCGGATTCTGACCAGGTTGTTCCATTTCATTATGCCTTGTGCCCTTTGATGTATTATTTTTGGTTACATGATGTCTACATGTGTTTTGAAATAGGCTTTGTTCTTGGTTTGATGAAGCTACACCTTCATCTTATAGGCCTATACGATGCGAAAGAAAACTCTTGTTTCCCATAGCCACCATTCCCATAGTCACAAACGACTGCGGATTGTTTTCAATACGTTGTCGTATCCCCCGCTATCTATTACACTCTAAGATCTGCACCATAAATAGTCCTATCAACCCCCCCATTAACCCACCATCACACTCTCTTGTTACAAGTTCTCCACAATTTGTGCAAATGAAATCCTGAAATCCACTTCATCAATAATCGAGAGAAACTTCTTCGAGTTAACTGCCGATATCTCATCCTTCGTATCTATTTCACAATCAAATCAACTCATCCTCTAATTTAAGCGGCATTTTCTTATCAACATTTATCGATATTGTTCCGATCAACGTTTATTATGATCCATTAGTATGGTAAAAGATGATGCCTTGTGCCCTTTGATGTATTACTTTTTTGTTACATGATGTCTACATGTGTTTTGAAATAGGCTTTGTTCTTGGTTTAATGAGCTACACCTTCATATTATAGGCCTATACGATGCGAAAGAAAATTGTGTTTCCCATAGCCACCATTCCTGTTAGTGCATGCATCTGTCGACTTCGTCTTGTATCGAGTCTTAGTCTAGATAGGATAGATCAAGGCACATTTTACGAGAAAATAGCTGGATTAGATGGTATATAGGCCGATTTCGCTTGAAATGACACTTAGTCATTTCAAGCGAAACCTTATGTTCTGATTCCGCTTGGATTGAAAGTTAGTGATTCCGCTTGGGAAGATATTCCGCATGAAGCATGTTTCAAGCGGAATCAGGATCAGTATAAATACATGTCCAAGCGAAATCATTGTAACCTTCTTGATTTCCATACCGAGGTGCTGCCGGTGTGAGATTTGCATGTAATCAGTGTTAAATCAATCAAATCAGTGTTAAAAGTGAATTGCAAGCTGTATCTATCTTTGTTTCTTGTTTTCCGCACCTGAAACAGAGTAAAACTCCTCTGAACGACTTGTTCGGGTCATCTACACGATCCTACAATTGGTATCAGAGCTCAGGAGGAGGAGTTCTATACGATTCAGCTTGAAAATCTCTGTTTTTCTACACCTTCTTTCAAAATTTTAAGATTTCACGGTTAAAATCGGTTAAATTTCAGATATATGGTGTAAAAATGAAAGATAACAAATCCTTAAAAGTTACACATTAAAATTCGGACTAAAAATGGGTAAAAATGATGTTCGAAGTGATTTCGCTTGAACGGATCTCTTGTGATTCCGCTCGAGTTTTGTGAACGATTCCGCTCCAAGTTGTTTGCTTCAGCTTCAAAGTGTTGATTTCGCTTCAGGAGTTTTCTGATTCCGCTCCAGGTTACCGATTCGGAGATTCCGTTTGAAGAGTTCCTGGTGATTCCGCTCCAAAAGAAACTTTGATATTCCGCTTGAAACTTAATCTGGGATTTCGCTTGAAAACAGAATTGAGATTCCGCTTGAGACAGTAATTTGCTATTTCGCTTGAACTTGTAATTGTTGATTTCGCTTGAAGCTTCTGTGTTGAAGGTATTCCGCTTGAACTACAAGAATCATGGGTGACGATTTCTACAACGCGTTCGCCACATCTTCGGTTACTCTGGCTTCGATTGCTCAAAACATGAATCTGGAAAATGAAACCGGAACTACTCAAAAACCTCCAAAACTAATGAGCATTGAAGAATACTTCGGATGGAAAGATCGCTTCGAAAACTGGGTTCAAGCTAACCATCTTAGATCTTGGGAGTGTATTCAGAAGAAGTATGTTTTGCCACGTACTGATTTGCAAGTTGTGAAAACAATTTCTGAGTTTAGTGACCAAGAACGTGATATATACAAAGCTAAAAAGATGATGATCAGTCTTCTTCAGCAAGCTATCAAAGAAGACATCTTCGTATTACTTCAACATGACAAGACATCAAAGTCAATTTGGGATGCTCTTCGAGTCAAGTTTGAGGGTAGTGAGAGTATGATTAAAAGCAAGAAGGCATTGCTTAAGAAAGAATTTGATTTATTCAGCAGTCTACCTGGGAAAGATACAAAGAAGCTCATTGAACGATATTGCCACTTAGTTCGATCTATGTCGATGCTGAGCATAACAAAAGATCGTGAAGAGTGGGTAGACAAGTTAGCTGATGCGTTACCGCAAAAAGAGTGGGGAACTTACTTGATGATTCTGAAGAACACTGGGGTTTTTGACGGGTTGACGATTTCTCAGTTTATCGAGAAGATTGAGGGTCAGGACCTGGAACAACAAAAGATTGTGAGGATGAACAGTCCGAGTGGTCAACAAGACGTAAAAATGTACTACAAAGGTAGTGTTCCAGAAGTTGAAAGAAGCCCGAAAATCCAAATTGCTTTTAGTGCTGGAGATTCATCTGAAAAAGTTGATCAAAGTTCAAACAAAAGCAGTGGATTTTCTTCGTATCCAAGTGTTAATCCCAAGAGTTCATCTGAAAGCTTTCATTCTCAAAGCACAAAAACTGGAAATGGTTGTGTGATTCAATGCAATATTGCTTTAAAACTTCCTGATGGACAAAGTTTTTTTGAAGAGATTGCGAAAGATCACATGGCTTTACTTGGTTCTGTGTTGTTATCTTATGAAGGATTAGTTGTCGGACGGATCGGGAATCCTATGCTAACAAAGGAGGATTATGATCAGATAGACGCCGAAGAAATGGAGCTAATGGACATCAAATGGTGTCTAGCTAGTGTCCTTAGAAGAGCAGAAAAGTT
Organism: Helianthus annuus; assembly: GCF_002127325.2. NCBI lineage: Eukaryota > Viridiplantae > Streptophyta > Magnoliopsida > Asterales > Asteraceae > Helianthus > Helianthus annuus. Next base: position 90,901,659 of record NC_035443.2, read on the forward strand.
CAAACTGATTACCGGCAGAAATGACTTTCTTGATGCACATGTTTCTACTTTAGGTTTTGATAAATCTAAAGCTACTTGTTTTAAATGCAGGGAGAAAGGCCATTTCAAACGAGAATGCAAGAATAGAGAAGCTAGTGGAGCTCAGAATCCATTCGGAAAAGACGATTACTACCGGAAAGCCATTTATCAACAAGTCGGTCAACAGCAACAAGAACCACAAGTGGCTCATGGTAGAAAAGTGATAGAGGATTCAAAGAGAGCATGTCTGGGAAATCAAGAAAACTTTAACTGGAACTTTCAGGATGATGAAAGGCTACCAGAAGGTTTTAGCTGAGATATGTTTACAGATGAGAAAGGAGATTTCAAAGCCTTCATTGCTAAAATTGTGAAAGAACCAGACATGTTCACAGAGTGGATGAAGTCTATTGGTGAAACTGTGAAGAATGAAGAAGAAAAGTCTGTTTCGTCTGATGAGAGCTCACAAATTTCAGATGATAATTTAGAAAAGGAAATTGTCTTTGATCAAACACCATCTGATTCTGGTTCTTCAGATGATAGTTCTGAAAAATCAGTAGAGTTCGATCAATCTCCAACTGATGATAGCACTGATGATGAGGAAGAAAAACATATTAATATTGCAAAATCTCATCTCTATCCTGAAAGTTTTCATTTTTATTTTGCAGATCGCTTGGAAAAACTGAAGGAGAAACGAGCTGCAAAAGAACAAAAAGAAATGAAGTCTGAAAGTGATACTGAACAGGATGAGATTGTTCAAAATGAAGAAGTTAAAGTTGCTGCTGAGGAGATTGTTGAGACTGAGAAGGTTGATGAAGCAGAAAAGGTGGTTGAAGTTGAGAAAATTGTAGAAGTTGAAAAAATTGTGGAAGTCATCAAGCCATGCTCAAAGTGTCTTGAATCTTGCAAAGACTGTGCAGCAAAGGACGAGAAGCTGGCTGAGCTAGAGAATATGAAAGAGCAATTACTGTTCAGTCTTAACTATGTGAAGGAGTCTTATGATGTTTTGAACAGAACAGTAACTGGTCTTCAAAAGACAAACTCTGAAAGAGAAAATGATTTGACAATGATGAATGCAACGATGATGTCGAAGCAAAAAGCTATTAACTTCTATATTGAAGAAAGTGCGAAGTGGAAGCAAGAGTTGGAAACCGAGAAGATTGAAAATGAGAGAATCAGACGTTTATTACAAAGTTATTCTAGTTCTGATTATCATATTGATCGTATTTATCCGACTATTGCAGGTTTTGAAGTATTCAAAGACGATAAGCCAAAGAAGAAAGATACTGGTAAGAAACCGACTGTTAGCTATAACAAATGTCCGCCTCCGATCTGGGAAGGTTATTTTCCCAGAAAACCAAATGAGGAGCAAGTCGAAAAACAGTCAATATAAAGCTAAAAACCGATACAACTGATGAATTACCAGAAAACATTGACGTCACTTTCACATTGTCTGACACTGATCATGAGTCTGAGTTAATCAAAAAGGTGGTCGATCAGGTGTTGGATACTGATGAGGAGTCTGAGTTAAAGTCTGAGTCTGGAGAGTCAAGTTCGTCAGTCAACAGTTCAAAACCGATGGTTAAACTGTCTTATAGTAAAGAGTTTTTATTATCAAAATCAAACTTGAATGATGAAACATTTGAAGTAGCATATACTTTGAATGATTCTGACAGGTTATATTCTGACAAGAGTTTCCAATAAGAAGTGTTCGCTATGAAATGATCAAAAAGGTTTTCAAAATGACAGAAATTAATATTTCTGAAATAAAAGATTTCAATCTTACTGGAAAACCTAAAAAATACACTTCAAGAGTTCAACAACGATTAAACAAGAAAAAGGGTTACAATTCTGGTTCTGGTTTTCAAAAGAAATCAAACCATAATGGTAGCCACAAAAAGAAAGGTTTAGGGTATATTTCTCCAGAAAATTATAAGAATGAGAAAAATTCTAAAACAAAAACAGAATTTGTTTCAGGTGGAAGTGCAGAAGAGGAACCGAAGAAACCGTTCTAGAAACAATCAAACCAGGAGTTTCTTGCTGAGAAGAAAAGGAATGGAACTAGAGTGTTTCTTCCAAAAGAAACTCGAACCTGTTTCAAGTGCAACGAAGTTGGTCACATTGCACTAAATAGTCCAAAAATTACAAAGACAAAACAGGGAGTTTCTGGAAAATTGAAAGAAAAAGTTGTTGATGTTGAACCACCAACTGAAAACTTAAAATTTTTTGAAAATTCAACTTATGAAGTTGGTGAGAGTTCTAAGAAAATTTTTTACAAAAAGAAAGCAAAAAACAACCAAGTGTGGGTTGTTAAGAAGGGTGATGAGAAAGTCGGCGATGATTCTGATTCCACAAAATTGGAGGAGCCACAATTTGAGGTTATAGATGATGTTGAAATTCCATCTTTGAAGTTTGAAAAAACTAAGTAAATGGTTGGTAAGGTGGAAATTTCAAATCAATTCTTTTCTGATCAGAAAGAATTTGATGTTGAGAAACCATTCAATGGGAATGTTAAGAAAATTGTTGGGAAAATGGTCGAGGGAAAGGCCAAAGGGGTTAAAGATTTCTATGCAACAAAGAAAGCAACATATAACCCTACTGAACAAGAGCTGAAAACATCCAGGGTTGGTAAGACCTGGGTGGAAATTCTCTTTCCCTGAAAATCTGGACTATGCCGGAGATCCCAAGTTTGTAATCGTGGATCAGGAATCGGCATCATTCTTATTATGATAGGTTTTGCAGAAAGATTTTAATGTTTGATAAAACTTTACAGAAAATGGACTATGCCGGAGCTTCCAGGATGGTAAGTGCGAAGCAGGAATCGGCATTTTGATTGGTAAAATAGTTTGTGTAGATGAGATATTCTTACATTTGATTAAGATGTTTTGATTCTTACAACTGGTACAGAGGGTGCATACTTGCAAGTGGTAATTCAGGGACATTAAGTTATACTTGGTCTACTACTAAGTGGTTAAAAATGAACAAGATGATGAACCAATCCCTAACAAGTGGTAAAAACAAACATATTTTCCGGAAAAATCATTTTGATTAAAACAAACTTAAGTGTTTTGAAATCTTAATGAGAAAATAGTTTGTTGAAAGGGGGAGTTCTGATTGTTTATGCCTGGTGGATGGCGAATTGAGGTGATTTGATATCGGTTTTCATGTTTCTGTACAGTTTGTTTTCAATTTTTCTTTAATGTGTTTGCATTTTAGGGGGAGTAGAAAATTTCAGAAAATCCAAAAACATTAGAAAATTTGAAAAAGTCCAAAATATGATAAATTTCAAAAATGAGTTTTGTTGTAAAAAGAGGAAATGATAGTACATCAGTGGACTATCACAGCATGCTAAAGAAATGTAAAGATAAAAATGTGATAAACAATCTCACTACGGATATGCCAGTAGGTTTTTGCACATTTAGTAGATTGTGACGAGATATAAACCTAATATTCAAACTTGCTTATCTCGTGGGGAACAACTTCTTGGATATATGGGTAACCCCCGAAATCTTGTTTGACAGGTCCCTCTTTCTGAGATATTAGGTCTTTATACTCAGTAATATCTGGGGTATTATCCCGGGACTTCTGCTGAATGGAAATTCTGACCTAGTCTCTGTATAATACTTTCCGTAAATGCTTGTAAAAGCTCGCTCTCAGCAAATTGATGAAACAATAAAATTGATAGTCATTGCTGTTGTAACAAAAGATCCTCTAAAGGGGACACACTGAAAAGTCGAAGCCGTCATCTCTTTGCGTATACGGAAGTATCGACCTGAGCTCTCACGACCCTCGCAATATAACCCCTTTACAGATATCATCTGTGGTATACTCACCTGTAAGACTGAATATTGGGATCTGGATACAGGAGTATATTCAAGTAGTGGGACACGCGAATAAGTTTAAGTGATTAAGACATTAATATCGTATCTCGGATCAGTTGAACTTTGTGTGAAAATTTAAGTGAACCAATATACTGACAATCTAGGTGAATTGTTTAGAACTTAAAATGAAATGAAGCTTAATGGTGTTTGGTGATATGTCTCAAAATCTGATATGATCCTCTTACACAAACTCACAAAAATATTGTTTGTAAATATTTCTTTACTGCATTTCATTATTTTAAAAATTCAAAAAGATTTTCGACAACTGGTGTTGAAGAGCTGATTTTCAAAAATTCCATGTGCTAAACATGATGAGCATAATGTGAGGGGGAGTTTTGTTCTTAATTGATTGTGTTTTAATCAAATCTTCAAGTGGTTCATTAGAAATCTGATTGATTTAAGGGAGAGTTAAGGCTAGTGCATGCTTTGTGTTTTTAAATGTGTAAAACTTACTTTGAGGTAGAGATTACGCAGGTTTAAGTTAGAGCTGGGTTTAAAGATTCTGAGCTGGAAGAAAGCCAGGTGACAATCTTGGAACCAAAGCTGTGTGATAGTAAGCCAGGTTGATCGATCTTGAGAAGCTTGTGTTTAAAGAGTCAGGTTCAGATACCTGAGGATGCTGTGAATATAGCATGAGCCAGGTTTCGATTATGTGGACAAAGTTTGAGCCAGGAAATGATCTTGAACCTGTGAGAGCCAGACAACGATCCTGAAGCTGATGATGCTGATGAACTTAAGGAATACCAGCACATTGTTAGGGGGAGTCTGTTGATGATGATTGGGAGAGTGAAGCCCAAAGACTGATCAAGATTGAAGATGTGAAGACTCGACACAGTCAGACTCGTCAACATCTGAGGGGGAGTCTGTTAGTGCATGCATATGTCGACTTCGTCTTGTATCGAGTCTTAGTCTAGATAGGATAGATCAGGGCACGTTTTACGAGAAAATAGCTGGATTAGATGGTATATAGGCTGATTCCGCTTGGATTGAAAGTTAGTGATTCCGCTTGGGAAGATATTCTGCTTGAAGCATGTTTCAAGCGGAATTAGGATCAGTATAAGTACATGTCCAAGCGAAATCATTGTAACCTTCTTGATTTCCATACCGAGGTGCTGCCGGTGTGAGATTTGCATGTAATCAGTGTTAAATCAATCGAATCAGTGTTAAAAGTGAATTGCAAGCTGTATCTATCTTTGTTTCTTGTTTTCCGCACCTGAAACAGAGTAAAACTCCTCTGAATGACTCGTTCGTGTCATCTACACAATCCTACAATTCCCATAGTTACAAACGATTGCGGTTTGTATTTCCCATAGCCACCGTTTCCTTTGTCAAAATTTATCGATTCTTTATTTTTCAACGGGGATGTAATGCAATGATTCCTCTCAATTGAATAGACAGACACTTGCTTCATAGGACTCACTTGAATCGTCTCGGATGTAATAACAGTACATTTAGCATCCGTGCCTGGTTGAATTGCAGAGAGCAAAGGATAACGAAGATGAACATTGTATTTATCACGAAAGTACTGAACAACGTGTGGTAAAGTTGCATCTTTTAAGAAGTCCAACAATCCGTTTGTTATCTGTTGTTGTCTCAACAATATGAATGCAAGCAACGAATTTGACTACTGTGACAGCTTATAAAAAGTTCCTCAGGCTCATGGAAACCACACTAGTTTTTCATCAATTCAACTATGTTGGTTCGGTTTAGTTTTTTTCCGACTGTTTTAGTTATGTTTCAATAAATAATATCTGATTGAGAAGCACTAAAATAACAACGGTTCTCCAATTCTAGATCAGTAATGTAAGGAAAAGCGTTGAGATAATGGACATCCATCAAGCTCAAAAAGAAAACTTGTTTTTCCCATAGTCACAAACGATTGCGGTTTTTATTTCCCATAGCCACTCTTTCCGTAGTAAAAAACGGTTTTGGTTTGCACATTCAATCTTCATTGCTCCATGAAAATTAACAAGGCGGTTTCAGTTGCATATTTTAGAGAGACCCTTAAGTACGGATCCTACAGTTGCATTTGGAACAAGAAGTCCAACATTCGTTCATTATCTGTTGCTGTCTCAACAATATGAATGCACACAACGAATTTGACAACTGTGACAACTTATTAAAAGTAGAAATCACCTCCAATCCTTTCCTGGTCAAATCACACAATATAAAGTTTAAACTTTTCATGTGTTGCAATTTGTATTTCCCATAGCCACCTCACGAAACGAGGTTTCATTATCATGGGAAACGAAGAAATTTGATCTTGGAAGATATCGAAGATTTGGATACAACATCAAGTCATGAAGATCACTCTGCAGTAGTTGATCATGACGACTGTAATAAAACGAAAGGGATTTCGAGCAGTTGGTCGATGACAAAATGATATTGAAATTTGTGAGCCACCAAATTAACGAAGAAGTTTTCTCCGTTGCAAATTTCTTCATTCACCGTGAAATTGAACAGTTTCTTCATAGATTCCGTCCGGTTTCAAATCCGGTTGAGGATTACGAGTGTTCTAGACTCGTTCAAGGCATGCTTGTTTGTGCGATTTATAGAAATAAGGATGAAGCTCTGTATTTTGATGCCGCTGGGAAACATGGAAGAAGTCCACCTCACGAAACGAGGTTTCATTATCATGGGAAACGAAGAAATTTGATCTTGGAAGATATCGAATATTTGATTACAACTTCAAGTCACGAAGATCACTTTGCAGTAGTTGATCATGACGACCGGTTGAGTCGTCGGGAAAACTTTTCCTCAGGTGAGGGTGGGTAGTATGAGTCTGAGTCCATTGTGGTTCGTGAAGGGATAGGGATAATATTTTATGGGTGGTGAGTTATGGTGGATTTATAGGAGGAGGTTATGAAACCAATATATGTTTATGCAAATTTAAAGGACCTGCAAGGAATGCTACCATCTATGCGAGCTTTCCATCCATATATTCCACCCAACATATGACACATGATAAAAGCGCTTCTCTAGAAATTCTGGGATTATGTTCCGTTTTATTACAGTCGTCATGATCAACTACTGCAGAGTGATCTTCGTGACTTGAAGTTGTACCCAAATATTCGATCTCTTCCATGTAAAAGCTCGAAAAGATGACCGAATAGAGATCCGAATATCCCCCTGGTAGTTGTTACCACATGACACATGATAAAAGCGCTTCTTTAGACAATCTTGGATTATGTTCCGTTTTAGGGTTTCTTCATCACCTATAACAATGTCGATAAATGTTGATTAGAACACGCGTCTTAAATCCTAGTTATATCTCATTGTATTAAGACAATACTGATAGGGGTGCTGGTCTTTTCTCCCATTGTGCAAACTTGAAAAATCTCACCATAACACATTGTAGACTGGTGGGCTTGAATGGTTTTAATATATTTCATCTTGGACTATCTAGTCTAATACTTGAAAATGGACATGACCGTGTCAAGATCTTTATCTATCATGTCATCGACCAACTGCTCGAAATCCATTCCATTTCTCAGGTTCGCATTTATCATGTGTCATATGATTGTCTAAAGAAGCGCTTTTATCATGTGTCATCTGATTGTCATTCCGGATAACTAATAGAAGACGTGTCGGGTTCTTCTGCTAGTTATTTGGAATGTTTCGAATCATCATAGAAGACGTGTCAGGTTCTTCTACTAGTTATTCGGAATGTTTCGAATCATCATAGAAGACGGGTCGGGTTCTTCTGCTAGTCACAAACGATTGCGGTTTGTATTTCCCATAGCCACTATTTCCGTAGTCAAAAAGGGTTGTGGTTTGTAATAAAACGAAACCGTTTTCGAGTAGTTAGTCGATGTCAAAATGAGATTGAAATTTGTGAGCCTTCAAATTAACGACGAAGTTTTCTCCGTCGCTAATTTCTCCATTCACCGTGAAATCGAACAGTTTCTTCATAGATTCCGTCCGGTTTCAAAGCCGGTTGAGGATGTGTCTAGACTCGTTCAAGGCATGCTTGTTTGTGCGATTTACAGAAATAAGGATGAAGCTCTGTATTTTGATGCCGGTGGGAAACATGAAAGAAGACCACCTCACGAAACGACTACGAGGTCGCCCCCACTTCTTAGAGCTCTCTTGCTACCGGTTCCTGACAAGGACTGCTTTTAATTTGGACAAATCTGGAGGGCCTTCTTGCATGGACTTGGGCTTCTTCTCCAGAGTCTTCTTGGTCATCAATACGACCTGAAAGGAAAAATTTCTGATTTTTTTGGAGGGTTTCATAATCATGACCGAATAGAGATCTGAATATCCCCTTGTTAGTTGTTACCACATGACACATGATAAAAGCGCTTCTTTAGACAATCTGGGATTATGTTCTACAAATTGGGAACCACATATTCGTGTGTAAAAGCTCGGAAAGATGACCGAATAGAGATCTGAATATCCCCTTGGTAGTTGTTACCACATGACACATGATAAAAGCGCTTCTTTAGACAATCTGGGATTATGTTCCCTTTTAGGGTTTCTTCATCACCTATAACAATGTCGATAAACGTTGATCGGAACACGTCGCTTAAATCTCAGTTATGTCTCATTGCATTATGACAATACTGACAGAGATGCTGGTCTTTTCTCCCACAGTGCAAACTTGAAAAATCTCACCATAACACATTGTAGACTTGTGGGCTTGAATGGTTTTAATATATTTCATCTTGGACTATATAGTCTAATACTTTAAAATGGATATGATCGTGTCAAGATCTTTATCTATTATGTCATCGACCAACTACTCAAAATCCATTCCGTTTCTCGTGTTCACATTTATCATGTGTCATATGATTGTCTAAAGAAGCGCTTTTATCATGTATAATCTGATTGTCATTCCAGATAACTAGCAGAAGACGTGTCGGGTTCTTCTGCTAGTTATTCCGAATGTTTCAAATCATCATAGAAGACGTGTCGGGTTCTTCTACTAGTTATTCGGAATGTTTCAAATCATCATAAAAGATGTGTCGGGTTCTACTGCTAGTCACAAACGATTACGGTTTGTATTTCCCATAGCCACCATTTCCGTAGTAAAAAAGGGTTGCGGTTTGTAATAAAACGAAACCGTTTTCAAGCAGTTGGTAGATGACAAAATGATATTGAAATTTGTGAGCCTTCAAATTAATGACGAAGTCTTCTCCGTCGCTAATTTCTCCATTCACCGTGAAATCTGTAGGATCGGGTTCGGCCCTGTTCGAGTCGATGAGTAGAATTCCTATTCATATCAAGAGGCGGAAACTAATGATTTGGTGCGATTTCAGCCAGATTCACTTATAATTGCTGTTGTATTGATCTTGATAACGTTTACAGACTCTGACAGCACTTCGGCAGCACTTCGTGGCTCACCGGAAGAAAAACACCTTCAACACACACACTAGTTTCGCTTGAAATGACCTACTATATATAGTTCCACAGGTTTCGCTTATACGTACATGTACGTATAAGCGGAACTACATCATTTACCGCATAAGCGGAACTATCCTAATGACATATAAGCGAAACTAGAACAATTGACACATAAACCTATTCAATCACATGTTTCTAGGATTTCGTGCCATATCTAACCTATACAACACTAAGACTCGATATAAGACGTAGTCGACAGACGTAGTGCACCAACAGACTCCCCCTCGGATGTTGATGGAGTCTTCGAGTCTTCGATTGTCAATCTACAGTCTTTATCAGTCTTCAATCTTCCTCTGAAATTTTTTATCATTGCAAGAATCCGCAAACTCTATCTTCATTATCAACAAACTCCTCTCTCTCGGATGTTGACACGGTGTCTTCAGACTCCCCCTCTCAATCTGCTGGGGTCGTAGTCTGGAATTCACAGCTTCATTCTAGGATCGTGATCAGGCTTCCATCAGTTTCAAGATCGTTACCTGACTCTATACTATCTCAGGATCATCACCTGGAAAATATTTACCTGCACAATCTCTACCCATACATAAGTTTCTTCAAAGATTAAATCTTTTCAACAAATTAGAAACTATGTTGGTAAACTACAGTAATGATTTTGCATTCAGGATCTTTTATTGGCTCTTTTCAAGCAAAACTTAACAACATCACATACTCTCTCCCAAACCTGTTCTTCAAGTTTAGAATTTAGAATTTCGAAAATCAGCTTCTCAACAGCAGTTGTCAAAAATCTTTTTGTATTTTCTGAAAAGAAAGTAACTGACACCACTTGGAAAGAAAATGCAGAAATGAAATATTTACAGACAATATTTTTGTGAGTTCGTGCAAGAGGATCATATCAGTTTTAAGACATGTCAACAACACCGTTAAGCTTGATTACATTTTAAGCTCTAAACAAGTTACCTAGATTGTCAGTATGTTTGTCCACTTAAATTTTCACACAGATTTCAACTGTTTCGAGATACGCAATTAGTGTCTTAAATACTTAAACTTATCCGTGTGTCCCACTACTTGAATATACTCCCGTATCTAGATCCCAATATTCAGTCTTACAGGTGAATATACCACAGATGATATCTGTCAAGGGGTTATGTGCGAGGGCCGTGAGAGCTCAGGTCGATACTTCCGTATACGCAGAGAGATGACGGCTTCGACTTTCGGTGTGTCCCCTTTAGAGGATCTTTTAATTACAACAGTAGCGACTATCAATTTTATTGTTTCATCAACATGCTGAGGGCGAGCTTATATTTCAAAGCTTTTTGCAGAAAGCATTATCCGGGGACTAGGTCAGTATTTCCATATAGCAGAAGTCCCGGGATAATACCCCAGATATCACTGAGCATAAAGACCTAGTATCTCAGAATACGGGACTTTTCAAACAAGATTTCAGGGGTTACCTATATATCCAAGCAGTTTTGTTAACCCACAGAATAAGCAAGTTTGAAATTTAAGTTTATATCTCATTACAGTTTACTAAATGTACGAAAACCTACTACACATCCACAGTAAGATTGTTTATCACATTTTGACTTTGCATATGTTTAGCATGCTATGATAGTCCACTGATGTACTATCATTTCCTCTTATATGCAAACAAAACTCATTTTTCAGTTTTATCATGTTTTTGGCTTTTTCATTTTCTGATGTTTTTGGATTTTCTAAAATTTACTTCCCCTAAAATTCAAATACATCTAATGAAAATTGAAAACAAACTGTACAGAACAAGACAACTGATATCAAATCGCTTCAATTCTCCATCCATTTGGCTTAAAACAATCAGAACTCCCCCTCACAACAAACTATTTTCCCATAATGATTTCAAAACACTCAAGTTTGTTTCAATCAAAATGGTTTTTCTGGAAAATAAGTTTTGTTGATTTTACCACTTGTAAAATTGGGGACCAAATCATCACATTGTTTTACCAATCTTTTGAATGATAGTTAATTCAACTTCAATTTAATGACCTTGATTAACCACTTGTAAGATCAATCTCAACCACTTGTAGGATTAGCAATTAAGCATTTCAGACCTGTCTTTCAACCAATTACCATGCGTTGGTTGAATTCTCAAGGTGCCGATTCCTACTCCTCGCTTACAAACCTGGGAGTTCTGGCAAGTCCTGCAAAAACTTCTCAGACACATTATACCAACATGATAAAGAATGATGCTGATTCCTGATCCACAATTATCAATTTGTGATCTCCGCCAAGTCAGGTTTTTACTCTTTGAAAAATATATCCACCCAAGCCTGACCTTCCTTGGGTGTAACAACTTCTTCATCTTTACTTTTAACGGACTTGTGAACCCCTCTTTTGGCAGCATAAAATTCTTTAACACCTTTGGCCTTACCATTAACCATTTTGCCAAAAATGTGTTTCACATTTCCGTTGAAAGTCTTTTCAACATCAAATTTCTTCTTATCAGAATAAAATTGATTTGAAATTTCAACTTTTCCAACTTTCTTCATAAAATTTTCAGCACGCAACGGTGGAAAATTTTCATCGTTCATAGTTGGAACTTTTCTGTCACACCCCTCCAAAGCCCCACCCCGCCTTGGAGGCGTGACATGCCCAGGATCATAGCCACCAATCATATTGAACAACGTATTTAAGTAAATAAAACCAACCACAATACAATTGGTGTCAAAACATAGTTTGAGTTTACAGCGGAAGCAAAACATAAGTTTAATATAAGTTTTCCCCACAACGACCACGCCTCCCAGTGCAAGCTCCTTAAGCTAGGGACCTAATGACCTGCAAGGCATGTAACAATGAGTCAACAACAAAGTTGAGTGAATTCACGGTTGGTTCGCTGGCTTTACTAGCCCGTATCGCGGTCTCCCAGACATGTGTGCGAAGGTTAGTATCCGTATCACGTCGCGGCCCTACAGGCATGTGTGCGAAGATTAGTGGAGTGGCATCCTACCTCTGGAGGATGGTCGTGCCTTGTAGAAAGTTCGTGAACTCACCTTTGCTTTTGCTTTGCTCGGTTTGCTTATCTTCCTTGATTGTAAGGGTAGAGTTTAGCCTATTGATAAGCCTAATAATCTAATGCACACGAAATTAGGTAAGTAACCAATACAGCATTTACGACAATTCATGAGATTAAACCCTCACAACGATTAACAAAGTGCAATACTTAACAATTCAGCGGATTCACAACGAATAACAGAGCATAGTCCGAAATTGGATAATACTCAAATATTCAAGTCGAAATCACGACGAATCAATAAAGTATCAGCTCAATTTGAGCAGCACTTAATCATATGTTGGATAGTTACAATCGATCAGACGTTGAATCGTAATAGCGATCGAATTAATACCCTGAATCGTAGCAGCACTTAGTGATTGGGTGTGTTTTTGGACTGTTTCCTCTATAATTCGACGTCAGTTAGAAGTTTGAGCGTCGTTTTTGTGCCCAGAAGCAAGTCCCGAAGCCTGCTATTTATACACAAATTTGCTCCTGCTTACGGACCGTATGCCTTATCCCTTACGGTCCGTAAGGGACACCTATAATTCTTTGGCTTGCCCTCCACAGGACTAGCCTAGCTGAGTCAACAGTTTTGACCAATTAGATTTCTACAACGAGTTATGTGGATAATTATCAAGTAGGAAATACCCCCCCCTGAGTTTTAGGGGCCCTGATCCTAATTCTGATTGTTCTGGAAATCTTAGGGTTTCTGCAGAATCACTTGGGTTTCTCAATTTTGGTTTCCAATTAGACTAATTAAAATAATAAATAGGACTTTTAGTGAGAGTTGCTACATTTTCTATCAACCTTTTTCTCAACACGTGGCTCCTCTGACTTTGTGGAATCAGATTCATCACCAGAATTATTACCTGAACCTTTCACAACCCATTTTTGATTTTTACATTTTCTTTTCTTCTTGAAGCACTCTTTGAACATTCTCCTTTTTCAAAAATCGAATTTTCAAAGCCAGTAAACTTCCGGGTTGAAAGTTCAGTTTTCTCAACAATCTTTTCTTTCATTTTACCAGAGACTTCCTGTTGGGGCTTGAATGTCTTTGGACAATTCTTCGCAACATGACCAACTGTTTTACACTGAAAACAGGTTCTCTTTTCAATCTTCTTTGGAACATCATTCTTCTTCAGTTCTTCTTGCTTCTTGGCAAGGAATTCCTGATTTGTCTGCTTTCTGAATGATTGTTCTTTCTCAGTTTCTGACGTTTTCCTTGAAACAAACATAGTTTTTTTTGGTTTATACATTTTTTCATTTTTATAATTTTTCAGTGATACAAAACCAAGACCTTTCTTTTTGTAGCTACGATTTTGGTTTGATTTCTTTTGAAAACCAGAACCAGAATTGTAACCTTTTTTCTTGTTTAATCTTTGTTGTACTCTTGAGGTGTAAGGATTAGGTTTTACATTAAGATTTTCATCTTTTATTTCAAAAATATTAATTTCTGTTATTTTGAAAACCTTATTTATCAATTCAGTTTTGACACCTCTTATTGGAAAAGCATCATCAGAATATAATTTGTCAGAATCTTTCAAAGTATATGCCACTTTGAATGATTCATCATTCAAATTGGATTTTGATAGCAAAAATTGTTTGTCATAAACCCGTTTGTCCTTTTTGATTGTAGGCTTTGACGCATCGGACTCAGACTTTGACTCGGATTTGGACTCCGGTTTTGACTCCTCACTGTCATCTTTATCTAACACCTGATCGACCACACTTTTTATCAACTTTGACTCATGATCAGTGTCGGATGACGTGTATGTGACATCAATATTTTCTGGCAAGTTATCCGATGGCCCAGACTCCCATTCTAGGTTTATTGCTTTTTCGACTCTCTCGGAATTTGGATTTCGAGGTGAATATCCATTTTCGACCGGGGGCGGACATCTATTGTAGACCACACTTGATTTCTTACCAGAAGTCTTCACTTTTTCTTCGTCTTTTGTCACAGATTTCTTTTCTTCGGACATCTTCTCTTTTTCAAACGTCTTCAAATTCTCCACAACCGGATAAATCCTGTCAACAACCAAGTGTGACATCTGTGCTTGTAATCGTTGTAAACAGTTCAATTATCAATGAAATAAAGTTATTTGATCCCTATGTTTGTTTGTTCATGTTTGATGTTTTTCATGTTTTGACTTTTATTCGTTTTCAAACTCTATATCGCTTTCTGGAGAATTATACGCAAACTGGTGCGTAAACGTAATCAGTTATACGCAACAAATACTCCGGAACATCAATTTATACCTTAAATAACCTTTACATAACTTAGAAATAAGTTTTGAAGGCTTTGGTATGGCAAAATCCAGTTAATTCGCTTACAGGGACTAAAATTGACAAACTGCGAAAAGTATGCCTATTTGAACTGTAACGAACATTCCGGAACATGCCCATAAGTTAAACACACCCTAAATATCCTTTACATAGCTTAGAAATAGGCTTTGAGGGGTTCGGTGTGCTAAAATAAACTTTATGCTCATTCAGGGACTAAAAGCGTCAAAAAGTGCATAAATTTGCATTTTCGCGCATAACTTACGTTCTGAATACTTCCGGACATCCAAAAATTTATGTAAGCATTAAAATATTATGTTTTAGTGTTTAGCTTGTCAAAAACCCATTCGTCGCGCAATTTGGACCGTTTTTGCGTCCGTTACGACTTCCGTCGTAATTAACCGAACAACGCAATCGTACGGCCAAACGAACCGACATCCGGCATATTTTTAAGCATGTTTTATGTTCCCTATACTTTAACATCCTTGTAGAGCTTAGAAATGGGTTTAACGGGTGTTAGAAGTGCCAAAACACGACCATACGCGCACAGGGACCAAAACTGCCAAAACTGAAACATTGCTGATCTGCAGGGTCCTTACGGACCGTATGGACCTGCTTACGGTCCGTAAAGCCTCCCCAGATCAGCAGAATGTGCTTTCCAGCCATTTCCAGCTGTTACACACCTTTACCCATGGTTTCTTGCATCTGGTGGGCTGGTTTTGGATGTCCCATGGTTTTCTAAAACAATGGGCACACATGGAGGGTGGAGATCGAAGCTCGGATTTCAAGAAACGATCCTAACGGTTCTACGAAATCTATAAATACCCCCCCACCCCATTCACTCAAACCCACTTGATTTTTCTGAGATTTCTCTAAGTTGAAGTGTAACCACTTCATACCTGAGAATACTTGGAAAGATCAATCTTGCGGGGACCTTCTGTAAGTATTCTTTCGCGTTTTTCGTTCGTTTTAGCGTTTAAGTCAAACTGTGTTTGACTTTCTGCATTGACCAGTTTATGGTCAACACGAAGTTCGTTTGAACTTCATAACGTGAGCGTAATCACGATGGTTATAGTCCCTAGTGACTATACCTACTGATTACCACGTTATCTAGGCTCAGTGACGAGTCGTAGTTTCGGCCAAAATGCGTTTTCTCGTGTATTTTGTAACCAAACTACTCTAGGGTATTAAAACCGTTTGTTTTAATACCAAACCTGTTTTCTAACATTACTAAACATGTTCTAGCATGTTAGCTCGTCGCTTTTAGTTTTGTGCTTGTCTAAGGGTCGTAAAGGTAAGCGATCTAATCAATCGCTTATACTTTCGAACCCGACCCATTTGGTCAATCATTAGGATCCGACCAAACATATTAGGTGACCATATTTGGATAGGGAATAACCTTCCGAGGTTATACCTTATGGTCACATCGTTTAACTAGTTGTATGATAGGTAATGTATGTGCCTTAGGTAAATTACCAAAATACCCTTTTTACGCCAAAATTCATTTTAAGCCTATGTAACACTATCTTTGGTATCTAAACTGATTTAGCAACTATATTAAACATGTTAAGGCATATCTTACTTGTCATAGGGCTAGTTAGGCATTCCGAACGCGTTTTACGCGAACGACGCGTTAAATTGGCATAAGCTACCTAGACGGGTCGTAACGGGTCAAAAGCACTTAGGATAAGTTTCGTTTTAGTACGTAGGCTTTGTTAGACCATATTACATAAGTTCCCATACTTATTTTGTTTACGAAACCTCGTACTACCCGATCCTCCGATAGGTCCGTTTATTAATGTAGATACCTATATAGGTGCTGTTTGATTCCGTGATCTTCTAGCATTGCTTGGTGGTTATCCTACGACTTCTAAGCAATTTCAAGTGAGTACATAGACCCCTCTTTTACAATTTTCTAAACGTTTTGGGGTGAAACACATGTGCTTACTTGTTACTTTCATGCTTTCATGTTTTCACATTATATACTTGCTATGTTCATTAGTACATTGTTTTACATGACATTCTCATGCTATGTATGTTCATCATACTTAGTACACTTGTTTTACATGACGTTTTCATGCTATGTATGTACATCATACTTAGTACACTTGTTTTACATTACCTTTTCATGCTATGTATGTTCATCATACTTAGTACATTTGATTTACCATTTTCATGCTATGTATGTTCATCATACTTAGTACATTGGTTTTACATGATATTTCACGCTATGTGTGTACATTTGATTACATACTTAGTGCATTGTTTTCACATGTTTATATTTTGGGTATGACATTTGGTTTGTTTAAGTGGGACAATATACATTCATTAACTTTGATCACGCCGCTCGTTAGTAGGTAGTGGTACCATAGGAATTGACAACTCCCGTTCCTGACATCCTGGGTATGTTTGGATGAAAGGAATGACCGAATTCGATTTAAACATAAAAACCGATAGACCTTTAATTTGTTTAAAGGTTTATCACCACAGTCACAAGGCTTGGATGTATGCATTTTTACAATACCGCATAAATGTTTGTATTCAGTATAGCATGCATCTCCACAAAACATAACGTTGATTTAAACTAAGTTTTACTTCAATACTTTGTTTTGTGCATTTTTCACCTATGGTTTAGTTGATATATATTTCACTTACCATACATGACATTTTGTTTACACATGACATGATTTACATTGACATAGACATTTTGACATTGTTACACACATTACACGATTTACACTTAACGTTAGACATGGTTTTTCGCATAAACATTTTGACATTTGGTTAAACATAAACATGTTTTACATTGGTGGTTTGTTTGGGTAAGTGATTTAAGTAACGAGGCGTGTGTAATATGATACAAACATGGTGGATACGCCGCTGGTACTTCCTATATATAAATGTTTGTATGATATTACGCATCGCAGCGTTGTTTAAATCATTTCAGTTTAGCTATATAACATATATTTTTCACAATACATTGTTTTACAAAACAACTTGTTTTATACAACTTATTTTACTTGGTTATTCATTTAACCATACATTATTCTTTCAAAAATACATATCTACCATCGTTTTTTTAAAATGATTTACAAACAATACAATCAACAAGGTTCATGACTACATTTCATTAAACATTTTTCTAAAACCTAAGTCATGGATCCTATTTTCACAAAACCTATGTATCTCACAGGCATTTTTATGCTGACGTACCTATTTTCACATGTGTTTCAGGAGCAAACGCATAGGATGATCGTGATACACTAGGATGGACTTGGGCCTTAGTGACGATAAAATGGATCTAGACTAGTTAAAACTTGTTATGTACTTTGTTTCTTTTTATTTTAAGACAATGTAACTTGTGGGTTCTCGTTTGAAACAATGTATTCCACCCTTGGGTGATGAATAAAATATTATTTAAATTACCTTGGTTGTGGAACAATAATTCTGTTACAACACTCCCCGACGTTTCCGCCACGATTTGATGTTTTACGTGGTCGGGGTGTGACACAAAGTAGAACATGAATAGCTTTCTAATAACTTTTTAACTTTCTCAGTTTCTATCTTTTGTGTTGCTAACTTCAACTCCAGATCAGCACATTTCTTTATATGAAAATTGGCATCATCAAGCTGTCTTAGGTACGCTATCTTCAGTGTATTCATTGCCACAGCTTGTTCACCACTTGAATCAGTATACTTGTTGATATCTCTGTTCATTGTATCGCAAGATTCTTTCAATCTGTTTATATTATGCAGCAACTCATTGTTCTGCTTGATTAAAGAATCACAATTCATGCACTTTTCAGGAACTTTGACAGGTTCAACATCAACTTTAACTTCAAATTCAGGAACCTTTTTGACTGTTCTGTTTGATCGTAAGAACTCTGCTCTTCGCTTTTTCTCAGCTTCAGCTTCAGCTTTTAATCTTTCTTCCTCTTCTTCTTCTTCTTCTTCTTCAAGCTTTCTCTGTCTTGCTTCAGCAGGTTCTATGACTTTTCTGCTTCTTTCTGCACATTTCAAATCATAAGCATTAGCAATGAAAGCATGAGCATTTGAAGTGTTTTTGGACATCTCTTTGGCCATGAGATCTTGATCTAGACAAAAATCGTCCCAACAGAAACCTTCAGCCAACTTTTCATCATCTTGTTCTTCAAAACACACTTTGCTCTTTGTTGGAATATATTTATCCCATGAAAAACTTTCATATTTGCTTAGACATGCTCTTTTTGACCCGTCAATCACATCTCTCCCATGTGCAGTTTGTGCCTGATGCTGTGCTGGTGGTGTGACTTGATGATAAATTGCCTTTTTGTGATAATCGTTATTTCCAAAAGGATTCTGGGCACCAGTGGCTTCATGATTTTTGCACTCTCTCTTGAAATGCCCCTTTTCCCTGCAACGAAAACACGTAACTTTAGATTTATCAAAGCCTAAAGTTGAAACATTTACATCACGAAAATCATCTCTTCCCGTAATTTGTTTAAACTTCTCAGCTCGTCTCATCACACTAGCCATGCACCATTTTATGTCCATCAATTCCATTTCCTCAGCATCAATTTGATCGTAATCCTCTTTCGTGAGCATTGGATTACCGATCTTTCTGGCCACAAAACTACTATAAGATTCTAACACCATTCCTAACAAAGACATTTGATTTTTAGCAATCTCTTCAGTGTAATCTTGATCATTTTCAATACTAAGAACAATATTGCACTGAAGTTTTCTTCTATTCTTTGTTACAGAAATATTTGGATCGAATGATGAAAATCTTGTGCTGCTTGATCCTTGGGAAGATTTCTTTTCAGAAGAATCTTTAACACTAAAAGCAGTTTCGATTTTCGGAGAACGATTTGTTGATCCAGTAGCACCACTCTTGTAGTACAAGCTGATATCTTGTTCTCCATCGTAATTCTTCATCCTGGCAATCTTCCTTTGCTCCATCTCTTGAGCTTCCAGGTGTTTGATGAAATCTCCCAGTGTCATATTTTTGTAATCTTTTCTGTTGGATCTTAGCATCATCAGAAACGTTCCCCATGTTTCATGTGGTAGCGCATATGCAAGTTTTTCAATCAATTCGTCAGTATCTTTCTTAATTCCAAGTTTTGTCATATTTCTCACCAAGTTACAATATCTATCAATTATCTGCTTGGTGTTTTCAGTTTTCAAACCACGGAATAAATCGAATTCTTTCTTCATGAGAGACATCTTATTTTTGAGCATATCATCACTTCCAACAAATTTTGCTTCCAATTCTGTCCAGATTGAATAAGCAGTTCCATCATGTTGAAGCAATATCAAGATATCTTCTTTTATCGCTTGCTGAAGCAAATTCACCATCAATTTCTCATCTCGATATTTCTTTTTATCTTTAGTACTCATTTCTCGAATTGTTTGTTGCACACCATTTGTAACAGGTCTAACATATGGTTCTTCAGTGTGTTCCCACGTATCTAGGTGATAAGCCTCGACCCAGTTTCCAAATCGTTCAGACCACACGTTATAATCATCAATATCCATGAGTTTAGGCGGCTTCTGAGACGTTCCAGTTTCATTATCAATCAAAGCATTCTGAGTAATAGAGATCGGGCTAGCAAAGGCGTTATAGAATTCAGTGTCCATTGTTCAAAGTTCACAAGTTCACAAATTTCCAAGCTTAGGCAAAATGTTCTCTCAAGCGAAACACTAACTGTCCAAAAAAGCGAAACTAGTCTAGACGGTTACAAAAGCGAAACTATGCTTTGTTCAGATAAGCGGAACCTTCAAGTGTCACTATGAGCGGAACCTTAAATGCCTTATAAGCGAAACCTCTTAGTGTCACTAAGAGCGGAACCTTAAGTTGTCAAATGAGCGGAACTACAATGGTCACTGGAGCGGAACCTCAGAAATTGTCTAAAAGAGCGAAACCTCTTTGTCACTTGAAGCGAAACTACTGAAAATTTGAAGCGAAACCTCTTAAATATATGTCACAAAAGCGGAACTATCTGACCCTTGAAGCGGAACTACTGACACGTTCGTCCACAAAAGCGAAACTACCCAGTTCCTTCAAGCGAAACTATGTGATGATGTCACCTTTTGCACGAGTCCGTAAAAGCGAAACTCTAAAAATCCTATGTTCTAGGTCGATTTTAGCTTTGAAACTTTCAAGGGTTTACTAATACATGATTCCGAGTGCAATGTGTGAAATTGAGCTGGTTTTACCGTGAAAAATTTTGAAATTTGGAAGAAAGTGTAGAAAAACAGATGAAATGCAGCTGAAATGGCAAGAACTCCTCCTCCTGAGCTCTGATACCACTTGTAGGATCGGGTTCGGCCCTGTTCGAGTTGATCAGAAGAATTCCTATTCAAATCAAGAGGCGGAAACTAATGATTTGGTGCGATTTCAGCCAGATTCACTTATAATTGCTGTTGTATTGATCTTGATAACGTTTACAGACTCTGACAGCACTTCGGCAGCACTTCATGGCTCACCGGAAGAAAAACACCTTCAACACACACACTAGTTTCGCTTGAAATGACCTACTATATATAGTTCCACAGGTTTCGCTTATACGTACATGTACGTATAAGCGGAACTACATCATTTACCACATAAGCGGAACTATCCTAATGACATATAAGCAAAACTGGAACAATTGACATATAAGCGAAACCTATTCAATCACATGTTTCTAGGATTTCGTGCCATATCTAACCTATACAACACTAAGACTCGATATAAGACGTAGTCGACAGACGTAGTGCACCAACAAAATCGAATAGTTTCTTCATAGATTCCGTCCGGTTTCAAAGCTGGTTGAGGATTACGAATGTTCTAGACTCGTTCAAGGCATGCTTGTTTGGGCGATTTACAGAAATAAGGATGAAGCTCTTTATTTTGATGCCGATGGGAAACATGAAAGAAGACCACCTCACAAAACGAGGTTTCATAATTATGACCGAATAGAGATCTGAATATCCCCTTGGTAGTTGTTACCACATGACACATGATAAAAGGGCTTCTTTAGACAATCTGAGTTTATGTTCCGCAAATTGGGAACCGCATATTCGTGTGTAAAAGCTCGGAAAGATAACCGAATAGAGATCTGATATCCCCTTGGTAGTTGTCACCACATGACACATGATAAAAGCGCTTCTATAGACAATTTGGGATTATGTTCCGTTTTAGGGTTTCTTCATCACCTATAACAATGTCTATAAACGTTGATCGGAACACGTGGCTTAAATCTCAGTTATGTCTCATTGCATTATGACAATACTGACAGGGGTGCTGGTCTTTTCTCCCACTGTGCAAACTTGAAAAATCTCACCATAACACATTATAGACTGGTGGGCTTGAATGGTTTTAATATATTTCATCTTGGATTATCTAGTCTAATACTTGAAAATGGATATGATCGTGTCAAGATCTTTATCTATCATGTCATCGACCAACTACTCGAAATCCATTTCGTTTCTCGGGTTCGTGTTTATCATGTGTCATATGATTGTCTAAAGAAGCGCTTTTATCATATGTCATCTGATTGTCATTCCGAATAACTAGCAGAAGACGTGTCGGGTTCTCTTGCTAGTTATTCGGAATGTTTCGAATGATCATAGAAGACGTGTCGGGATCTTCTGCTAGTCACAAATGATTGCGGTTTGTATTTCCCATAGCCAACGTTTCCGTAGTAAAAAACGGTTGCGGTTTGTAATCAAACGAAATCGTTTTCGAGCAATTGGTCGATGACAAAATGATATTGAAATTTGTGAGCGTTGAAATTAACGAGGAAGTTTTCTTCGTCGCTAATTTCTCCATTCACCGTGAAATCAAACAGTTTCTTCATAGATTCCGTCCGGTTTCAAAGCCGGTTGAGGATTAGGAGTGTTCTAGACTCGTTCAAGGCATGCTTGTTTGTGCGATTTACAGAAATAAGGCTGAAGCTCTCTATTTTGATGCCGGTGGGAAACATGAAAGAAGACCACCTCACAAAATGAGGTTTCATGATCATGACCGAACAGATCTGAATATCCCCTTGGTAGTTGTTACCACATGACACATGATAAAAGCTCTTCTTTAGACAATTTGTGATTATGTTCCTGATGTGTGCAAAATGCAACATATAAATTACATCAAATGAGGCATAAAACTAACCCTTTTTTAGAATTAATGTTGGAAAAAGCATGTTTCTTTCTTCCTTTTGAATTTACAGGACCAAACGAGCTTAAAAGAACAAAAGGAGCAAATAAGCATCCAAAACTAACATAAATATAAAAAGAAGGAATAAACGTGACATGCCCGACCCCTTGGCAGCATCCCCAAAGCAAAAACAAGGCAACAGAAGCCTGACCACGGGTCGTGCCCAACTGGGCATTGGGCGTGGTCAGAGGCCTACACAAAAGAAAAATCTGTAGAAGCTTCCACGCCTACCACAGGGGCGTGCCCAGCTCAACACGGGGTGTGTTCAATGCAAAGATACGCAGAATCTTGATAGTATAGATAATAGTTGACCACGGGGCCGTGCCCAGGAGACACGGGGTCGTGTGGGGCCCTCTGCTGACACTTGCAATTAATGATGGAAGAGAAAAGGCTTGCCACGGGGCGTGCCCGCTGGACACGTGGCTGTGGCCAGAGCTCTTTTCAGGCTATAAATAGGGGTGCTTGGTTCACTTCAAAGGCATCCCTTGGCAAACCACTACTCTCCCACTTTGCCACCACTCCACCACTACAACACCCACCACCATCATCCATCATCCATCTTTAGAGTGTGTAGTAGTCTCGGGATCCAAGATTGATTGTAAGGATTCTTGCCAATCCAAGGCCATGTTTGGTTAAGCCTCTTACATCACTTAGTGAAGACTAGTCTTTATTGTATTACTTTTGATTTTTAATCTTTCGGCACTTTTTATTTGGGTTTGTATTAATGAATTTAATAACTAGTATCTTATGTTGAAGGTGAATTTTCTTTATCATTTTTTCGTGGTGTCTTGAGGTTACTTTACTGTCTATATAAAGTAAAAGATTGCATCATTCGTGTCTTTACAGTCTATATAAAGGGATCTCGACTACCTGGTCGGGGATTAGGGGAATGGTTTGGTAAAGTTCTTATCTCGTTCAATGTATAGATCATGCGAGGACCTGGTTCAAGCTTACTAGGACCTCCTTCAATACCCACTGGTATTGGATGGCGGGGGTGCGAATAGCTCTAACCCCTCATATGTAAACTACTATTAATACCTTGAACTGGCTTCTTGGGATTGTATCCTTGCTGACTCAAACGACTTAGTCGAAGGTAACGTCACCTTCAAAAAAGGGGCCTACCACTTTTCGCATTAATACTTACTTAATTGTCTTTCAATATTCCGACCCTTTGGGATTGTATCTTTGCTGACCCAAACCACTGGGTTAAGGGTATGTAACACCCCGAAAACGGGTTTAGTAATTAGACCCCGTTAATACTAAACAACAGGTATAATACGATTAGCAGATAATATTTAACCGGAAATTGTTAGGATTTAAATAAATAAGCTTAATAATAAATAAAAGGAGGATAAATACTTTGAGAAAACAAAGTATATAGAAGGCCCGAGTTAACGGGACTTAAAATAAAACGGGTTCTGACTTCCCGAACCCATTAAATTAACTAGGAATAATTAACCTAGTTAGTTATATGTTATTAAGTTATAAATAGTGAATTATAGCTTAAATTGATCAAAACAAAACATAAGGGACCATTATTGCCAAGAGGGCAAACTAGTTTTATTAAAAAAAACAAAACACACACTTGGTGTGTGTGTGGGTCAATCGACCAGAGCAGGAGAAAAGGGCTCAAACCCTGGTCGCAAGGCCAAAACTGATGCATGAATACCTAGAAACGATCACCTGGTCGCAAGGATCGTAAGGTATGTCAAAATTTTGATATTCATGAAGTTGGGATTCTTGATGAATTTATGAAGTTCGAAATTTAAGCTTGAATGATTGTTGTTTGGATGAAATTAGAGTGAAATAATGTCTAGGAACAAACCCTAGTTATTAGATTGTTGAAATTGTGCTCAATGCTTGAGAATTTCATGATCACCATTGAAGGTGATAAGTGGGTTTTGACAAAATTCGGGCATGAGATGTTTTTAGAGTTTTGTTTGCAAAAAAAAAAGTAGTGTTATGATGTCAAGAACATGCTTAAATTGAAAGCTGAATTCAAACAGCTCCTGATCAGAATTTACAACCGACTTGTATTGGCTGTAAGCTGAACAAAAAGTGACAAAAACATGTGTTTCTTGAGTCTAAAACGTAATTCCAGGAAATATCTTTAAAACCCCACTGGAATCGCATTTTTTCAACAAAAATTGAGCGTTTTATGAATTTTTCCGTATCAAAGGTTCAAACTGCGTTTTCTGGCAGAATTTGCAGCCCATTACAAATGTCATAACTCAATTTAGGAATTGAGTTATGATCTCAAATTCTTACTGTAGATATTTTTAACTGATAAAAAGAATCACCAATTGGAATTTCGTCGATCGGATAAACAAGAAATTTTAAATGAATTTTTCCGTAAGCTGCAGTCAGAAGTGACGAATCTGATTGCAGCTTAGTAAATGAATTTTTACGAATTTTTGTTAAAGAGTTAGATCTTGAAATTTTAACACAAGGTCTAACCCTCCGAGAGTTACGCCACACAAACAAATCATAATTTTTGAAGGCTTGTAAACAGGTTAAACAAGTCACCCAAAACAGCCCATTTTCAGTGATATGAAATGCCTAAATGAAATCGCGGTCTACTTGGTTGTGTGTAAAATTTGATTTCATTAAGAGTTCGGATGAGATATGCCTATGTGAGTTCGATGAACCAAATGGGCATTTGAATATGTTGATAAGACAATTGACTTTTAAAAAGTCAAACCGACCAATGATTAGATCGAATGATAATTTTGATATGGTCGAATGATAAATTCGACATAAAACCCGTAGGATAGAATAGTCATAAACGATTATGACTAATCTAACTGTCTTACGAATTGTGATGATGATAGTTTGACTGTAGACAAGCTAGATGAAGACTTGGGAAAAGAAGCGGGTCAAACGGATCGAGTACGCGGAAAAAGAACATAACCGGATGCAAGGTAAGTGAAACTTACACTTCTTGGTAGAATACGTGTAAATTCTATAAGTTATGAATACGAGAAGATTAATATTCGAAATACGGGTTCCGACGCGTAATGATACGGGTCGGAACAAATATAAATGATAGAAACCATGGTTTATGAGAAAGAGGGTAAAAAATGGAAATATAGTCAAGCGTCGACTAATGTAAATTTAGTTTAAAAAGTATCTTGAGTTAAAATCCGAAATCGGTCGGATGTGAAAGTGAGAAATTGAAAACCATGTTTTATTAACCTATGCAAATGTTGTTCATACAGTCCAAACAGGTCAAATGGTGGTGAACACACCATTTGACAATATCGGCTAATGATTGTTGTCAAGTCATATGTTAACAAGAGCAATTAGCAATTTGGTAGATTGCGACGCCATAGAATATCACTTAGTTAAAGCAAGGTATAAAACGGGTCTATGTATTGACTCGAGCCAAGTACGCGTATATATAGATTTATAGTTAAAAGGACAATGTTGGTCAAAAACATTAGAAAAGGGCAAGTTTTAGACTAAATTGCTTAAATTCCCTAAACGGGTCAAAAACAGTTTATGCACATAGCCTACGAACTTGTCGTGCAATTTATAAAAAAAATTATTATTATTATTACGAACCTGAGCTAAAGATTTTGGGTTAAAATACACTAGCGTATGTATTTTGGTTGTTTAAGAATCAAGTTGGTGGTTTTAAATACAACGGGTCAAAATGTTGATTTTGAATAATAAGCCGATTGCTTAAAAGTTTGGAATTTTATTAGTTTGTATGTTGAATTTTAACTCCATATGATGGAGAATTAAATTACGAACGCCTAGGAAAAGGAATCGCGTAAAACGGACTTGTAGATAAAAAGTTAAGACAATCTCAAGTTTGATTTTTGTTGAAAATTATAGCTGGGCAGAAAATGTAGGTTTCAGTAATGAACCCACTGGAAATTGGGTTCCCCCGCGACACGCGACGAAGGACTCAGCTTGGGGCGCGACACGCGACGATCGCCGCGACACGCGACACATTGAGATGGGTCTCCCGCGACACGTGGGAGACATCAAAGTTGGAAATAATTATTTTGTTTGATTATTCGTTGCTTAGAACTTGTTTAGACTTATATTTAAGTTATCAAAACCAACTTAAGTTGGTTTTGATCATAGGTGAATGCCAAGATGCCCCAGATGAAGATCAAGCTCATTGAAGAACCGAACACGATCAAGATACAAGCTTCCGCACATGGTTTCGTCGTCATTGAAAAACGACGATTTTGTACATATTGTATTGTATTGTTTCAAATCTGAAAATGTTTTAATTTAACCGTATTTTTCAATGTATATGTAATTATAATTACAAGTTTACTTACGTAAATAATATGAAAACCCTAAAATAATAGCAAGGATGTTACAAGTTGGTAATCAGAGTTCACAGTTAAAAGAATAAAGTGTTCGGTTCGAGGCTTGATCGCAATTCCGGTAAGTACATGTATGTTAATGGTTTAACATGTTAAAGTGTTGTAAGCAACACATAGGGTTATCGCGTAATACACGCTACCCCAATTAAAGTGATTGATATAGTTAACGAAATTACGTGCGTTGACACGTATAGTAAAAAGCCTTGTATTACAATACGGGCGTTTATAAGCGTCGAAATTACTAACTTTTGTAAATGTTTAGATGAAGGACACTCGCATATGAAGATGACGAGAGTTGAACGAATTGTGGATATGACGGTGGAATGGTCCGAGGTATGACAAGCTGAGCACGCTCATTGAGGACCTAAATCGCGTGACGATCGCGAACAAAGTCAAAGGCAAGGAAAGCCCATTAAGGGCAAGCATTATCAGGTGCACGCTTTTAAAATTTAATCGCATAAGTAGTAATATGCAACAAACACGTAGGGGATAACGGTTGCATATATCTGATAAAAATTGAATAGGATATCTATTCAGGATGATGTTTCTAAGAGAAGTTTAATAGAAATATGTGTTATTCACGATGATGAATAACAAAGAAATAATAGGATTAGTTCATATGGAAACTTGGACGGGGGGTAATTATCCAAGTGGAAAACTCTCAATATAATGCTATTGAGAAAAGTAGCGATCACATTAACAAATGTGATTATATAATAGTTCGATAGAAAAAAAAAACATTTTATACGTTTAAATGTAAAACCAGTAAAACTAATGATTGTTGTTTTGCAATTAAATAAAGTTTTACTAAATGAAATCAGAGATATGAAATAAATAGAGGCATTACTTACATAGGGTGTGACGTGAAAGCTATAAAAAGGTCATGTGTATCATGTGCTGATCGCTTACTCTGGCCAAGTAAGTAGTGGCATATGATACCATGAACTTTTTGTAGCACACACATTTACGTCCGATGTAGTAAGGATGGGTTGAATGGGACTAACTTAAATGGTACCCAAATGAATCAAATAAATAAGATGTTTCATAGTAAACGTAAACGCAAGTCGGATGACGGAAGCGTATTACGTTAAAATGACGAGCCCGAGAGAAGGGACAAAGATCGAAGTAAATGAAAATACAAACCAACTAATGAGAATGCTAAGGCATGGGGATAAAGGTTTGACTGACATAAGTGATGAAATTCACATGGACAAGTCAAACAAATTAAATAATGAATATAGGACTTAATTGAATAAAAGTGATGGATTTCGCTAAGACGAACAAATAAATTAAAATGACGTCTAAAACCATATATGAATGGTTACTTGATAATGATTACGGTAAAGATACCCGATGGACGGGTAGGATTGTGGGTGAATGCGTAAACCGAGAGACAGGAACGCGAAATAGAAAGTCAAAAGACTCGGAATATGAGTCATGACTAAAAGATGACAAGAATTTTCGCAAACATAAATTTTGGTAATTACGTTCAACTATTTCAAAGTTGGACGGGTCAAATAAAGAATGAAGTTTGACATTCATAAGTGATGAAAATTCACCCAAAATGAGTCAAACGAGTCAATTAAGAAATAACGCTTAATATAATAGGAAAACGCAAACCGGTGAAACCGGAAAGCTAAAAACATTAAGATAGAAGGACCCGGGTAATGGGTTGTAAAGGAGTATAAGTATGCACCGGGTAACGGTAAGCGTAGGATAAACCGACGTGTAAATGACATTAGAAGTCGTAAAGTCGGAAAGATAGTCCGAAAGTAAACAAACGAAACCTTAGACTACGGTCAAGGTCAACTAAAGTTCAAAAGCAAAATTAAATGATTCCAAACATAACAAGGGATGCTTTAAAGCTATATATGTATAAATATACATTTGAATATAGACGTGAATAAAAGATGATCTATGGGATCATCATAACCTACGGGATAAAACGTAGTGATAAGGTCTACGGGACCATGGAGACTGTTGGGTCATAAATAGAAAGAAACGATCCTTTAGGTCTCACCTTAAAAAGGTGAAACATATAAAGAAATACCTATGAGGCTAAGTGAAGAAACCTACGAGTCAATATTGTAAAGGTAGGAAACTAGTTGCAATTTCCCGCGTAAAATAATAACGAAAAGTAACGTTAGCATAAAAGCGATGGGTTTCGCTAAGTTAATCGAACGGGTTAAAGCGAAGAGATCACGAAGAGTCTGGTTAACAAAAGTGAGGAATTTCACTAAAACATTTAAACGGGCTTAAATGACAAAAAAATTCACAATTATTAAATTATGTTACGTCACAAAAAGGGCGAAGTCATCACCGAAATGACAACGGAAGGGGGATAAATCCGTTGGACGTTTTAACAAATATAAATGTTATGAGAGGAACTAGAAGACACTAAAAGAAATGGGTATGTTGAAAACGAAACCTGGTTCGTTTTATTAAACCAATGAAATACATAAATAAGGTTTCAGGGACGAAACCTCTTTAAGGAGGGTAGACTTGTAACACCCCGAAAACGGGTTTAGTAATTAGACCCCGTTAATACTAAACAGCGGGTATAATACCGTTAGCAGAAAAGAATAAACCGGAAATTATTAGGATTTAAATAAATAAGCTTAATAATAAATAAAAGGATGATAAATACTTTGAGAAAACAAATTATATAAAAGGCCCGAGTTAACGGGACTTAAAAAAAACGGGTTCTGACTTCCCGAACCCATTAAATTAACTAGGAATAATTAACCTAGTTAGTAATATGTGATTAAGTTATAAATAGTGAATTATAGCTTAAATTGATCAAAATAAAACATAAGGGACCATTATTGCCAAGAGGGCAAACTAGTTTTATTAAAAAAAAAAGAAAACAAAACACACACTTGGTGTGTGTATGGGTCGATCGACCAGAGCAGGAGAAAAGGGCTCAAACCCGAAACTCTACAAAATCATCAAATTGAAGCTTGATTCAAGGCCAAAACCGATGCATGAATACATATAAACGATCACATGGTCGCAAGAATCGTAAGGTATGTCAAATTTTTGATATTCATGAAGTTGGGATTCTTTATGAATTTATGAAGTTCGTAATTTAAGCTTGAATGATTGTTGTTTGGATGAAATTAGAGTGAATTAATGTCTAGGAACAAACCCTAGTTATTAGATCGTTGAAATTGTGCTCAATGCTTGAGAATTTCATGATCACCATTGAAGGTGATAATGGGTTTTGACAAAATTCGTGCATGAGATGTTTTTAGAGTTTTGTTTGCAAAAAAAAATAGTGTTATGATGTCAAGAACATGCTTAAATTGAAAGCTGAAATCAAACAGCTCCTGATCAGAATTTACAGCCTACTTGTATTGGCTGTAACCTGAACAAAACTTGACAAAAACATGTGTTTCTTGAGTCTAAAGGTTCAAGCTGCGTTTTTTGGCAGAATTTGTAGCCCATTACAAATGTCATAACTCAATTTAGGAACTGAGTTATGATCTCAAATTCTTACTGTAGATATTTTTAACTGATAAAAAGAATCACCAATTGGAATTTCGTCGATCGGATAAACAAGAAATTTTAAATGAATTTTTCCGTAAGCCTGCAGTCAGAAGTGACGAATCTGATTGCAGCTTAGTAAATGAATTTTTACGAATTTTTGTTAAAGAGTTAGATCTTGGAATTTTAACACAAGGTCTAACCCTCCGAGAGTTACACCACACAAACAAATCATAATTTTTGAAGGCTTGTAAACAGGTTAAACAAGTCACCCAAAACAGCCCATTTTCAGTGATATGAAATGCCTAAATGAAATCGCGGTCTACTTGGTTGTGTGTAAAATTTGATTTCATTAAGAGTTCGGATGAGATATGCCTAAGTGAGTTCGATTAACCAAATGTGCATTTGAATATGTTGATAAGACAATTGACTTTTAAAAAGTCAAACCGACCAATGATTAGATCGAATGATAATTTTGATATGGTCGAATGATAAATTCGACATAAAACCCGTAGGATAGAATAGTCATAAACGATTATGACTAATCTAGTCGTCTTACGAATTGTGATGATGATAGTTTGACTGTAGACAAGCTAGATGAAGACTTGGGAAAAGAAGCTGGTCAAACGGATCGAGTACGCGGAAAAACAACATAACCGGATGCAAGGTAAGTGAAACTTACACTTCTTGGTAGAATACGTGTAAATTCTATAAGTTATGAATACGAGAAGATTAATATTCGAAATACGGGTTCCGACGCGTAATGATACGGGTTGGAACAAATATAAATGATAGAAACCATGGTTTATGAGAAAGAGGGTAAAAAATGGAAATATAGTCAAGCGTCGACTAATGTAAATTTAGTTTAAAAAGTATCTTGAGTTAAAATCCGAAATCGGTCGGATGTGAAAGTGAGAAATTGAAAACCATGTTTTATTAACCTATGCAAATGTTGTTCATACAGTCCAAACGGGTCAAATGGTGGTGAACACACCATTTGACAATATCGGCTAATGATTGTTGACAAGTATTGACTCGAGCCAGGTACGCGTATATATAGATTTATATTAAAAGGACAATGTTGGTAAAAAAAAATTAGAAAAGGGCAAGTTTTAGACTAAATTGCTTAAATTCCCTAAACGGGTCAAAAACAGTTTATGCACATAGCCTACGAACTAGTCGTGCAATTTATAAAAAATTATTATTATTATTATTACGAACTCGATCTAAAGATTTTGGGTTAAAATACACTAGCGTATGTATTTTGGTTGTTTAAGAATCAAGTTGGTGGTTTTAAATACAACGGGTCAAAATGTTGATTTTCAATAATAAGCTGATTGCTTAAAATTTGGAATTTTATTAGTTTGTATGTTGAATTTTAACTCCATATGATGGAGAATTAAATTACGAACGCGTAGGAAAAAAGAATCGCGTAAAACGGACTTGTAGATAAAAAGTTAAGACAATCTCAAGTTTGATTTTTGTTGAAAATTATAGCTGGGCAGAAAATGCAGGTTTCAGTAATGAACCAGCTGGAAATTGGGTTCCCCCGCGACATGCGATGAAGGACTCAGCTTGGGGCGCGACATGCGACGATCGCCGCGACACGCGACACATTGAGATGGGCCTCCCGCGACACGCGGGGACATCAAAGATGGAAATAATTATTTTGTTTGATTATTCGTTGCTTAGAACTTGTTTAGACTTATATTTAAGTTATCAAAACTAACTTTTATGTCGGTTTTAATCATAGGTGAATGCCAAGATGCCCCGGATGAAGATCAAGCTCACTGAAGAACCAAACACGATCAAGATACAAGCTTCCGCACATGGTTTCGTCGTCATTTAAAAACGACGATTTTGTACATATTGTATTGTATTGTTTCAAATCTGAAAATGTTTTAATTTAACCGTATTTTTCAATGTATATGTAATTATAATTACAGGTTTACTTACGTAAATAATATGAAAACCCTAAAATAATAGCAAGGGTGTTACAGGGTAACGTCAGCTTCAAAAGAGGGGCCTGTTACTATAACTAGATAATCTCTTAAGAAGTCCGAAAGTGCGAAAATCTTCAAAGGATACATTAAAGACGAGTCGGATCCAAGTGATTCTATCTTGTCTATCTGTTTTTATTTTATTTATCTTCTCGTTTTTAGTTTTATTTTCATGTTTCACAACTTTTCTCCAAAAAATTAGATTGATTAGACGTTGAGGATAAACCGGTATTAAAATTAGATTGATTAGACCTCGATATTTTCCAACGCTATACTACGCTCACGATGGGTGCACTTGCTCAAGTGTGTGTTTAGTGTTAGTAGAATATCGTGTTTTATTAATTTAATACTTGACTAATGCGTAAAATGGGCTCTAAATATCAATAAAAATATATCACACCTAACGCACACCAAGGTTTTGGTGCCATTGTTGGGGACACAAGGATTTTACGAAAGTTTAAAATCAACAACCTAATTATTTTTACTTATTTTTCTATTCTTTTAGGATTTTTCTTAAATTTTCAGTTTCTGCAGACTTCAGCACGGGCCGTGCTCAGCCAGACACGGGGTCGTGTCCATCATCGTTACTGGCAATCCTGTTTTAAGTCAGACAGTAGCTGACCACGGGGCCGTACCCACTCGAAACGCCCCCGTGTCCACCCTACAGTTGCTGAAAATAGAACCGTAAGATCGCAACGGTTGGTAAATTCTGACAAAAATATGAGTGATATTGATTATTTTTACTTTCGCTCCTCTTACGGTGAGTGGTGTCAAATATGTGGTGGATTCCATAAGGATTTAGATTGTTTCTTTCTAAATTATGATCCCCACTATTTAGACCCATCGTTTTCCGGTAATATACTTAAGATGGGCGAAAGTAAAAACGATCACTATCTCTCGCCAGAATGCCCTCAACCATCTCTTTCAGACGACATAACCGCCGAAGAATTATGTCGACTCGAAGAAATAGTTCTCCTAAAATTAAAAGAATTAGAGCTTGAGATGAAAACAAGTTATTCATCACAAGACAACGATCAAGGAGACTTGTTGGGGTCTCATTCGGATTCTACCAACATCGACGATACCAAAAGCACCTCAACCTCTTGTGAAAACATGAGCAATAGTCGTCCCTGTGTCGATTTTGTCGTGAAGGACTCTCCATCGGTCTCCACCGATGCGCTCATAGACCTGAGCGATTCGACATATACCTTCTTTAACAAGAGCCCGGATAAGGGGAACAAAGGTTGGTTTCTCCCACCGGTATTTAGTTTAGGTTTTACCCTTTCCGACAACCTCTGGCGTTCTTGTTTAAATCTAGAGCAACTAACGTAACCTTAGGCACTTCGGTGTTGTTCCCTCCAATAAGAAACCGCCCGATCCGAATAAAAACCTTAAAATAAGATGCCACTTCATAAAAAACTTTAGCCACGGGGCCGTGCTGAGGTCAACACGCCCCGTGCCCACCTTAAATCTGACCACAGGGTCGTGTCCAGGCCAACACGCCCCTTACTCATAATACGGACAATATGTGTCAGAACCATATCTGACCACGGGGCCGTGTCCAGTCGACACGGGGCCGTGGTCAGCGTGCTGTTGTTTTCTATAAAGTCAGCATGATTCCTGCACATTTGGATCCATTCCAAAGACCAAGATTTGTTGGGATCTTCATACATACATTAAAAGGTATATTCCAAAGAAGGTTTCTCACCAATCATCTTGTCTTTGCCACTTTTGTCACTTACCTTCTTCTCCAAAAACACTCCAACCTCCATTAAAGCTTGAAACATTCATAACTTCAAGCTTTATTGTAATATTTGCAAGGTTTTTAACCAATGAATCTTATTAAAAATAATTTTTACAACACTGTTTTAAGTTATTTATGTTTAGAAATGTTTCAGAATACAGAAACATAATTTAAAACAATAATATTCCTAGATTCAAAACCCTGCAGAGGTGTGACCACGGGGCCGTGCCCAGCGGGCATGGGGTCGTGGCCGGAGTCTCAGTTTAATACTTTTTGATAATTTTTGTCTTGTTTTCTTAGAATGTCGAGCCAAAACAGTGGAACATCTTCAACTCACTCGAGAAACAGTCGAAGGGGGAGAAGGTCGTCAATAGAAGCTACCCTTGTTTGATACGTGTGTGCACTAAGAGAAGTACTTGATGAAATGACATTGGTGGAAGAGATCCTCATTGACCGTATCAACTATTTGACGGTGGGGCTGAAGAATAGCTTTCAAGAAATCAACCTTTTGCACCAAAGGTTGAACATTCTTGCTATTCCACCCATGGAACCAATCTTCCCACAAGAAGATTGGAACTTGGCGTAAGAACTTGTCAACCCAGCCGGATGGGATGACATTCCTCCAGAGCCTCCTCTAGATGCACAACATAAGGTTCGGGTAAATGTCGCACCTCCCCCATAAGAGGTTGTGGGCAATGAGCCCGTCTTCCTTCTCCCTCGGGAGATTGAGGAATGGCTTAATGATGTTTGAGGAGCACCCTCCGGGTTGACGTTCTAAGAGCCTTTATCAACCGAAAAAAATCATTTTTTGGGTTTTTGTTGTTCTTGCCATATCTAGGATAGAACTTCTT
This sequence comes from Helianthus annuus, assembly GCF_002127325.2. Lineage (NCBI taxonomy): Eukaryota > Viridiplantae > Streptophyta > Magnoliopsida > Asterales > Asteraceae > Helianthus > Helianthus annuus. The sequence continues at coordinate 90,936,830 of NC_035443.2, forward strand.
TATGGTTTAAATTTCTTGCATTCTAGGACCTACCTATCTATCTAAAATTTTAGTTTGTAATTTTAATTTTTAGGAACTATGTATCTTGCACTCTAAATGAATGATGGTTTAAATTATTATATGGTATTTGGATATGGTTTATTAAACAAGAAAAGATGGACGTTGCCAAAGGGACGTTAAAACCACACCCCATGCACGAAAACAGAGCCTTCCGTCAACTTTTCCAGCATTACAACATGTGCAGCACGGGGCCGTGCTCAGCCCAACACGCCCCGTGCCCAGGCTCTGCAAAAAAAGTCCCAGTTCAGGTAACTGGCCAAGGGCCGTGCTCGCTGAACACGCCCCGTGGCCAGCCTTCTGTTAAAATATGATACTAGCGATCTGACCACGGGGCCGTGGCCAGACGCCCAGTAACATAAAAACTTGTTTTTCAACACCGTTAACGCATTCGAATCAACCTTAAAACTTATTTTTGAGACACATTGAGGACAATGTGCAATTTAAGTGTGGGGGGTTGCTAAAACTTTGAATCTTGCAAGTCCTAATAACAAGCCTTACACAAAACTCTATTGGAACCGCTAATTACCCCAATTTTTTTCAAAAATTTTCATTTTTTTTACTTTTCTTGGTTTAAATCGGGAATAACAAGTTATAAAAATGTTATATTTTTACAAATTTACAACCGATAGCGTCGTGATAGAAAGAACCAAATATGAAAATTAAGAAAAGGCATGACAAATCTAATTAAAATTTGATTATATATACTTGATCACATTATAAACCCATTCCCACAACAAGTGAGTTTTGAGCCTTTATTGAGCATACATGCATATATATCTTTAAACTAAATGCTTATTTTTCGTTTCTTGTGTGAATAGCCGCTTGGTTCTTAAAACTCTAGGACTTGCCACGGCGATACATTCCTGGTCCTTACCAACTTGAACCTAAGTAATTATTTTTCATTTTTTTTATCACCTACCCAAAATCCCCCTAGTTAACCCCTTTGAGCCTAAACCTTTTCATTTCAAAATCCACAAAACAAACACCCATTACCCACCAAAACCTTTTTCTTTTCAACCCCTTTTGTTTTAGTAAAAAGCTCGGTTATCTTGTGACATGAAAAAAAAAATGAAAGTCTTGCAATAAACAAACAAGTTCCTCAAAGAAATCTTGTTTGAATGTGCTTAGTTTGAATAAAAGTCACAAAAAACAAAAAGTTTTACGACAACTGGCACTTTTTACACTTTACGCCATTTTTTACTAACCACTAACCAAAACCACCTACCCTTAGCCCAAGCCTAACCCTTCCCCAAGTGCTCTTGATATTTACAAATGTTTATAGTTAAAAATGAGGAGGATTGATTGTTTGGCCAGCATATGGTAGAAGTAAGTTACAGGCCGGTCTCGAGTGTTTCACAAAATACATCTTCGGCCGAGTGTTGAGTGATCTCCTGTGAGGTATGTGAACTTGTATATAAATAGAATTTTAAAGAGGCATGTTATGCCCAAATAGATAATTTTTCTTATAAAATGTTCTAAAAAAAATCATGACGAATAGAATTGTAAATATAATAAAAATAAAACTCAAAAAAGATCTTGAATTCCCGACACTCAAGATGAGCCCAAAACATCTCCTCTACCTCTTCCACTTGGATGTGTAAGCCACATATTAAAGAGTTTTGCTTGAGGACAAGCAAAGATTCAAGTGTGGGGGTATTTGATGTGTGCAAAATGCAACATATAAATTACATCAAATGAAGCATAAAACTAACCCTTTTTTAGCACTAATGTTGGAGAAAGCATGTTTCTTTCTTCCTTTTGAATTTACAAGACCAAACGAACTTAAAACAACAAAAGGAGAAATAGGCAGCCAAAACCAACATAAATACAAAAAGAAGGAATAAACGCGGCATGCCTGACCCCTTGGCAGCATCCCCAAAGCAAAAACAAGGCAACAGAAGCCTGACCACGGGGCCGTGCCCAGCTGGGCATGGGGCGTGGTCAGAGGCCTGCACAAAAGACAAACCTGTAGAAGCTTCCACTCCCACCACGGGGGCGTGCCCAGCTCAACAGGGGGCATGGTTAACGCAAAGATACGCAGAATCTTGATAGTACAGATAAGTGTTGACCACGGGGTCGTGCCCAGGAGACACGGGGTCGTGTGGGGCCCTCTGCTGACACTTGCAATTAATGAAGGAAGAGAAAAGGCTAGCCACGAGGCGTGCCCGCTGGACACGTGGCCGTGGCCAGAGCTCTGTTCAGGCTATAAATAGGTGTGCTTGGTTCACTTCAAAGGCATCCCTTGGCAAACCACTACTCTCCCACTTTGCCACCACTCCACCACCACCACTACAACACCCACCACCATCATCCATCATCCATCTTTAGAGTGTGTAGTAGTCTCGAGATCCAAGATTGATCGTAAGGGTTCTTGCCAATCAAAGGCCATGTTTGGTTAAGCCTCTTACATCACTTGGTGAAGACAAGTCTTTATTGTATTACTTTTAATTTTTAATCTTTCGTCACTTTTTATTTGGGTTTGTATTAATGACTTTAATAACTAGTTTCTTATGTTGAAGGTGAATTTTCTTTATCATTTTTTCATGGTGTCTCGAGGTTACTTTACTGTCTATATAAAGTAAAAGATTGCAACATTCGTGTCTTTACGGTCTATATAAAGGCATGTTGACTACCTGGTATGGGGTTAGGGGAATGGTTTGGTAAAGTACTTGTCTTGTTCAGTCTATAGATCATGCGAGTACCTGGTTCAAGCTTACTAGGACCTCCTTCAATACCCCTTGGTATTGGATGGCGGGGGTGCGAATAGCTTGAACCCCTCATATGTAAACTACTATTAATACTTTGAACTGGCTTCTTGGGATTGTATCCTTGCTGACTCAAACCACTTAGCCGAGGGTAACGTCACCTTCAAAAGAGGGGCCTACCACTTTTCGCATTAACAACTTACTTAATTGTCTTTCAATATTCCGACTCTTTGGGATTGTATCCTTGCTGACTCAAACCACTAGGATGAGGGTAACGTCACCTTCAAAAGAGGGGCCTACTACTATAACTAAGATAATCTCTTAAAAAGTCCGAAATTGCGAAAATCATCAAAGGATACATTAAAGACGAGTCGGATCCAAGTGATTCTATCTTGTCTATCTATTTTTATTTTATTTATCTTTTCGTTTTTAGTTTTATTTTCATGTTTCAAAACTTTTCTCCAAAAATTTAGATTAATTAGACGTTGAGGATAAACCGGTATTAAAAGCTCTTGTGTCCTTGGACGACCTCGGTATCTTACCAACACTATACCACGTTCACGATGGATGCACTTGCCCAAGTGTATGTTTAGTGTTAGTAGAATATTGTGTTTTATAAATTTAAAACTTGACTAATGCGTAAAATGGGCTCAAAATATCAATAAAAATATATCACACCTAACGCACACCAGTTCCGCTAATTGGGAACCACATATTCGTGTGTAAAAGCTCGGAAAGAGGACAAAATAGAGATCTGAATATCCCCTTGGTAGTTGTTACCACATGACACATGATAAAAGCGCTTCTTTAGACAATCTGGGATTATGTTTCATTTTAGGGTTTCTTCATCACCTATAACAATGTCGATAAACGTTGATCGGAACACGCCGCTTAAATCTCAGTTATGTCTCATTGGATTATGACAATACTGACAGGGGTGCAGATCTTTTCTCCCACTTTGCAAACTTGAAAAATCTCACAAAAACACATTGTAGACTGGTGGGCTTGAATGGTTTTAATATATTTCATCTTGGACTATCTAGTCTAATACTTGAAAATGGATATGATCGTGTCAAGATCTTTACCTATCATGTCATCGACCAACTGCTCGAAATCCATTCCGTTTCTCGGGTTACAATAAAAATAGTTTAAACAAAATTTAGTAGGGTAATATTGGTTCATAAAATAAAACAGAATACACGAGAACTATATTATACATGTATCTAAGTGTCATATATATTTACATAGATCGTGACACCTGTGTCACCGCGACCATCAAACAAATACCAAGCCAATGAAATATTGTATTTCATACTTGGGATCTTGTATAAATATGTGTATCTTTTGCACATGTCAATTCTTGTTCAATTTCAAACTCTACAATGCTTTCTTGAGAATTATACGCAAACTGGTGCGTAAACGTACTCAGTTTAATGCGACAAATACTCTGGAACACCATCATATACTTAGCATACCTTAAATAACCTTTACATAACTTAGAAATAAGTTTTGAAGGCTTTGGTATGGCAAAAACAAGTTAATTCGCTTACAGGGACTAAACTTGACAAACTGCGAAAGTATGCCAATTTGAACTGTAACAAACATTCCGGAACATGTCCATAAGTTAAACATACCATAAATATCCTCTCCATAGCTTAGAAATAGGCTTTGAGGTGTTCGGTGTGCTAAAATAAACTTTTGGATCATTCAGGGACTAAAAGTGTCAAAAAGTGCATAAGTTTGCACTTTCGCGCATAACTTACGTTCTGAATACATCCGGACATCCAAAAATTTATGTAAGCATCCTAATATTATGCCTTAGTGTTTGGCATGAGAAAAATCCATTCGTCGCGTCATTTGGATCGTCTTTCGCGCTTATGCGCATTCCGTCGTAATTAAGCGAACATCGCGATCGTACGGCCAAACGAACCAACCTCCGGAATATTTTTGAGCATGTTTCATGTCCACAATGTTTAGGCATCATTTTAGGGCCTTAAAGTTGGCTTTACGGGCCTTGGAAGTGTTGGAAATGGCTTAAATACACAACAGGGACCTAAACTGTAAATTCTGAAAGTTTGTGCTGATTAGACAAGGCCAGGCAGCCCGCCTGAGTTTTGTGTATATCCTGACGCGGGTCGCGTCAGACATACAGACCAGATTCAATGTTTTCTGATCCACTTGCAGCGACCTTTCGAACACCCAAAGGGCAACGACACGTGTCAAAACCCTATGGTGGGGGCAAAATAAGCCACCACAACATTTCGACAAGTGTACGGATCGGATCGTGGCACGATATTCAAGAAACGATCCTAACGGTCTTGCTTTTCCTTTAAATACCCCCCCCCTTTTGGTTAAAAACCCACAAAATCTGATCTAAAGCTCTAAGTTGAGGCCTTTGCTTCATACCTGAGCTCCTGGATCGAGATTAGCTTTCGGGGACCCTTCGTAAGTGTTCTTTCGTTCTTTTATTCGCTTTTTCAAGTCCAAAAGTCAAAGTTTTCTTTGACTTTTTGCATTGGCCAGCCTATGGTCAACACGAAGTTCTTGGAACTTCATAACGTGAGCGTAATCACGATGGTTATAGTCCGTAACGACTATACCTACTGATTACCACGTTATCAAGGCTCAGTGACGAGTCGTAGTTTCGGCCAAAATGCGCATTCTTGTGTATTTTGTAACCAAACTACTCGTGAGTATCAAAACCGTTTGTTTTGATACCAAACCTGTTTTCTAAACTTAGTTAAGCATGTTCTAACATGCTTAGCTCGTCACTTTTAGTTCAGTGTTTATTTAGGGTCGTAAGGTAAGCGATCTAAACAATCGCTTATACTTTCGAACCCGACCCATTTGGTCGATCATTAGGATCCGCCCAAACATATTAGGTGACCTTAGCTGTAACCTTCCGAGGTTATACCTTATGGTCACGATGTTAGGCGTTCCAAACGCGTTTTACGCGAACGACGCGTTAAGGTAGCATAAGCTACCTAAACGGGTCGTAATGGGTCGTAAGCACTTAGATTAGGTTTCACTTTAGTATAAAGGCTTTGTTAAACCATATTACATGAGTCTCCATACTCGTTTGGTTTACGAACCCGCATACTATCCGATCCTCCGATTTTGGTCCGGTATATTAATATAGCTACCTATTAGGTGCCGTTTGATATTCCGTGATCTCTAGCATTGTGTGATTATTACACAAGGACTTCTAAGCAATCTCAGGTGAGTACATTGAACCCCTCTTTTACTATTTTCCAAACTGTTTTGGGGTGAAACACATGTGCCTACTTGTTACTTTCATGCTTTCCCGTTTTCACATCATATACTTGCTATGTTCATTAGTACATTTATAGTACATGATTCCAATACACTTCATGCTACGTACGCCCATTGTGTGCATACTTAGTACATCACATTTCACTGCACTTTATGCTATGTATGCCCATTGTGTGCATACTTAGTACATCACTTTACAATACATTTCATGCTACGTACACCCATTGTGTGCATACTTAGTACATCGCTTTACGATACATCTCATGCTACGTACGCCCATTGTGTGCATACTTAGTACATCACTTTACAATACATTTCATGCTACGTACGCCCATTGTGTGCATACCTAGTACATTGTTTAACATTACATTTCTGTTGCATATGCTCATCCAGCATATGAACACATTATACTACATTTTGAACCGTTGTAACCATTTGACTATGTGAACCGTCTTAACCCTTTGATTTTATGAACCGTTTGTAACTATTGAACCGTGTGAACCAGTTGTATCTGTTGACATGATTTACATTTGATAATAGACAATTGACTATACATAAACATTTCTACAATCGTTAAACATTACATCTTGATGGTTTGGTTTGAGTAAGTGATCTAAGTAACGAGGCGTGTGTAATACGATACAAGCATGGTGGATACGCCGCTGGTACTTCCTATATATAAGTGTTTGTATGGTATTACATATCGTAGCGTTATTTGAATCATTTCAGTTTGAGACATATAACATTTTATACAAATAACATACTTTTCACAAGACATTGACTTACAAACAACTTATCATATTCAACTCATTTTACATGGTTGTTCATTTAACCATACATTATTCTCTTATTTATACATATCATCTGATCTTACCGTTTTTCAATGATTTACAAGACAAAGCAAATTACAAGGTTCATGACTAAACATTTTCTCAAACATAAGTCATGAATTCCGTTTTCACAAAACCTATGTATCTCACAGGCATTTTTATGCTGACGTACCTATTTTCACATGTGTTTTCAGGAGATGATGCATAGGACTTATCAAGACATACTTAGGCAGACCTGTGCCTTAGTGACTTAAAACGAGACAAGAACTAGTTAATTTATGTTATGTATTCTTTGGTTCTTGTTTAAAGCAATGTAAACTTTCATGTTTGATTAATAAAACGAAACTTCATTTACCATGGATTTGAAACAATTGATTCTATTACAACACTCCCCGACGTTTCCGCCACGTTTTGTATGTTCCACGTGGTCGGGGTGTGACAGAAAAGTTGGTATCAGAGCCAATGATTATAGGGAATTAGGTTATTAGTAATGCTTTGACCTAGTCTATAACCTTCCTAGGACCCTAACGCGAGTTTACTTGCGTTTAGTCATAAAACAATACCGTCACCTATCCTTAGGCGACGACCACAACAAGAACATAAATTTCAAAACCGCTTTGAAAACTAATCATCTGTTCTAGGATGATTGGTTACTAGGTTTTGAACCCTCTGTTATAAGGTTTTGAACCCTCTGTTATAAGGTTTTGAACCCCTTTGAATTTTCAAAACTCTCGTCAAAGTTTTGGGTCCTAAATAATGTGAACACGTGCAAACTGGAAGAGTGAATGCCTGTACCCTGGGATTTCTGTCTAAGGTTAGAGTGTTCGTACAAATCCACATAATCGGACCAGTCACTCTTACCTGGGAACTCTTGGGGTGAGTGTCCACTTATAGGCGAGCATGTCTTCGCGATACACTATGAGGATCTATTTGCTTTGATTCAGCCTTGGTGTTGTTTGTTTGCTTCGTGGATTCAAACAAATGACCATCAACCATGATTATGGCTGGTAATTGTAACATCCTATTCTTACCCAATGCCATTTCATTTGTTTTCCTTCTTGTTTCTCTTTTAGAATGGCTCCTCGATGCGAAAACCAGATAGCAACTGCCGAACTGGCAGAGATCATTGCGCAGCAAATGGCTGCTCAATTCCCAAACCTCTTTGCTCAATGGAACCAAGCCAACAACAACAATCATGCCCCCTGCAACTTCAAGACGTTCAACTCGGCAAAGCCATCAAAGTTTTCTGGGTCTCAAGGAGCGACTGCACTTCTGCAATGGTTCGAGAGTTTAGAGAGCACCTTCAGACATGTTCAATGTCCAAACGAGCGAAAGGTAGAATTCGCATCTAGCGTCTTTGAGAAACGAGCTTTGACATGGTGGAATGGTGTGATGAGAGATAGGGGTGCCGATGTGGCATTGGCTCAAACATGGCAAGAGCTTCGAGCTCTGATGATGAAGGAATTCTGTCCTCGTCACGAGATCAGGGCCTTGGAAACGGAGTTCGACGATCTTAAGCAAGTTAGCGGTGAGCATCGAGCCTACACGGATCGTTATGAGGAGTTAAGTTTGTTGTGCTCGAATATGGTTACACCTTTGGATAAGGCAATCGAAAAGTACATTGATGGCCTCCCTGACTCAATACAAGACATTGTGACTGGTAGCAACCCTACTACAGTTAGACAGGCCATTGAGCTATCTGCAACCTTGACTGAATCAAAGATCAGGAAAGGTAAACTTTTCCGAAAAGGTGACAAGAAACCGGTCGGGGAATCGAACCCAATCGTGGAATCTAAGACCATGGATGAACAGACTGATTCCCCTAAGAAGTCAAGGAAGCGGAAGGCTTCTCAGAACTTCGCCGTGGTCGCTCACAATGGTCAAGCCGTCCCCAACTAACCAGCTCAGCCCCCTGCTAGAAAACCATACAATGGAACTGCACCCTTGTGCAACCAATGTAGCCTCCATCATCACGCCAATGTACAGTGCCGCAAATGCCAAACTTGTGGACTTATAGGCCATACAGCAAGAGTCTGCCCAACTGCAGCTGCGCCAAACCAAGCTGGCAACAATCCTGCTCACGGTCGTTTTCTACCAGGCTCTTGTTTCAACTGTGGCGAAATGGGTCATTTCCGAAGAAATTGCCCAAAGCTTGCTAATGCAAATCCAACACAGGGATGAGCATCTGACTGACTAGAAGACAACATCGTTTAGAAATAATCACGTCTTATGTATTATTTTCTTTTGTTGTCAAGGTCCAAGAAACAGTTGTTATTGTTGTTTATAAATAAATGTTTTATTTACATTACAATGTATTTCTGTGGTTGCATGTATAAACGATATATCCCTTACAATACCGACAATCAAGGAACCGTATTCCTTGAAGAACAAACTACCCCCAAAATTCTCCCATTCTATGATCTCTTGCATCTTCCATGAAATTCCTAAGTACCCGTTTCTTCTAAGGAAAACGAAGTACAAGGCGCAAGTTACAACACGTAACGAATACCCAAAGTACCACTATAAATCCTTAATAGGGTACCTAAGGATTTCCCGTAAGTCCTTAATTGTTGTATACCTTAATTCGAATGTGATGATTCCTTGTAATCAAAAATTGAATTTTGGGAGATCTTCCTATGTTCTCAGATAGATCCCAGTGGACACTGAAGCCCATCGATTGGTTTCGATATCCGTATTCAATCTATAACAAGTTAATAACAAATTTATAATCAAGTTAAACAATTATGTGACTTTGTGCTTATGTGTTCCTTTATGTGTTGTTGTGTGATCCAAATTATGCTATCCAAATCCTCGTAGAATCTTACATATCCTTGTACAAGAGATTCATCGTAGGATACCCAAAGGTATTACTTAAAATCCTCAATGGACTTCTACGTTACAGTTAAGTTCCTTGGATTATAAAGTACTACTTCATAATTAGACCCCTTGAGTGGCCTAGTTAAACAGATTCATCCAAAAATCTGGTTAGGGATATCATGTGATGATATAGCTGAAAGGACTCCTTGGTGGCCTAACTAAGAGGATCCCCTGTCGATCTAATTAAAAGGACCCGATGGAAGTCTAGTCACCCTCATCACAAGTTTGATATCCTTCCCCAAAACATTACAAAACAAACTGTGCGGACTGTGCAAGGGATTACGTAATTATGGATGCATACATAATTATGAAATTTATTGCACAGAAATCACAGCAAGTTCTGTCATGTGTCTAGAGTTAACCCTATTCATTTCCAACTCTGATGAAGCAACCGTTGAAAATGACTCCGTTAGTTCATTTTCGTTTCTGACGATTTATCCGTTGGGGAAAATGAATATCCGTTGTATAATCCTTCATTTCCAACTCTGATGAAGCAACCGTTGAAAATGACTCCGTTAGTTCATTTTCGTTTCTGACAATTTATCCGTTGGGGAAAATGAATATCCGTTGTATAATCCTTCATTTCCAACTCTGATGAAGCAACCGTTGAAAATGACTCCGTTAGTTCATTTTCGTTTCTGAAGATTTATCCGTTGAGGAAATCAATATCCGTTGTGTAATCCTTCATTTCCATTCTGATGAAGCAACCATTAAAAATGATCCCGTCTGTTCATTTTTCATTTCTGAAGATTTGTCCGTTGAGGAAATGAACATCCGTTTGCTTATTCCGTCATTTCCATTTCTGAAGAATACTCGTTGAGGAAAATGACTTCGTCTGTTCATTTCCGTTTCTGAGGAATGACAATTAAGGAAATGACAGGATATTGCCTTGCATATCGCTGATGGTTATTTGGCAGAGTCACAAATAGACTCCTACGAATAAATTTCGGGACAAAATTTCCTAAAGTAGGGGAGACTGTGACACCTGTGTCACCGCGACCATCAAACAAATACCAAGCCGATGAAATATTGTATTTCATACTTGGGATCTTGTATAAATATGTGTATCTTTTGAACATGTAAATTCTTGTTCAATTTCAAACTCTACAACGCTTTCTTGAGAATTATACGCAAACTGGTGCGTAAACGTACTCAGTTTAATGCGACAAATACTCCGGAACACCATCATATACTTAACATACCTTAAATAACCTTTACATAACTTAGAAATAAGTTTTGAAGGCTTTGGTATGGCAAAAACAAGTTAATTCGCTTACAGGGACTAAACTTGACAAACTGCGAAAGTATGCCAATTTGAACTGTAAGAAACATTCCGAAACATGTCCATAAGTTAAAGATACCATAAATATCCTCTCCATAGCTTAGAAATAGGCTTTGAGGTGTTCGGTGTGCTAAAATAAACTTTTGGATCATTCAGGGACTAAAAGTGTCAAAAAGTGCATAAGTTTGCACTTTCGCGCATAACTTACGTTCTGAATATATCCGGACATCCAAAAATTTATGTAAGCATCCTAATATTATGCCTTAGTGTTTGGCATGAGAAAAATCCATTCGTCGCGTCATTTGGATCGTCTTTCGCATTTATGCGCATTCCGTCGTAATTAAGCGAACATCGCGATCGTACGGCCAAACGAACCAACCTCCGGAATATTTTTGAGCATGTTTCATGTCCACATTGTTTAGGCATCATTTTAGGGCCTTAAAGTTGGCTTTACGGGCCTTAGAAGTGTTGGAAATGGCTTAAATACGCAACAGGGACCTAAACTGTAAATTCTGAAAGTTTGTGCTGATCAGACAAGGCCAGGCGGCCCGCCTGAGTTTTGTGTATATCCTGACGCGGGCCGCGTCAGACATACAGACCAGATTCAATGTTTTCTGATCCACTTGCAGCGACCTTTCGAACACCCAAAGGGCAACGACACGTGTCAAAACCCTATGGTGGGGGCAAAATAAGCCACCACAACATTTCGACAAGTGTACGGATCGGATCGTGGCACGATATTCAAGAAACGATCCTAACGGTCTTGCTTTTCCTTTAAATACCCCCCCTTTTGGTTAAAAACCCACAAAATCTGATCTAAAGCTCTAAGTTGAAGCCTTTGCTTCATACCTGAGCTCCTGGATCGAGATTAGCTTTCGGGGACCCTTCCTAAGTGTTCTTTCGTTCTTTTAATCGCTTTTTCAAGTCCGAAAGTCAAAGTTTTCTTTGACTTTCTGCATTGCCCAGCCTATGGTCAACACGAAGTTCTTGGAACTTCATAACGTGAGCGTAATCACGATGGTTATAGTCCGTAGCGACTATACCTACTGATTACCACGTTATCAAGGCTCAGTGACGAGTCGTAGTTTCGGCCAAAATGCGCATTCTTGTGTATTTTGTAACCAAACTACTCGTGAGTATCAAAACCGTTTGTTTTGATACCAAACCTGTTTTCTAAACTTAGTTAAGCATGTTCTAACATGCTTAGCTCGTCACTTTTAGTTTAGTGATTATTTAGGGTCGTAAGGTAAGCGATCTAAACAATCGCTTATACTTTCGAACCCGACCCATTTGGTCGATCATTAGGATCCGACCAAACACGTTAGGTAACCTTAGCTGTAACCTTCCGAGGTTATACCTTATGGTCACGATGTTAGGCGTTCCAAACGCGTTTTACGCGAACGACGCGTTAAGGTAGCATAAGCTACCTAAACGGGTCGTAAGCACTTAGATTAGGTTTCACTTTAGTATAAAGGCTTTGTTAAACCATATTACACGAGTCTCCATACTCGTTTGGTTTACGAACCCGCATACTATCCGATCCTCCGATTTTGGTCCGGTATATTAATATAGCTACCTATTAGGTGCCGTTTGATATTCGTGATCTCTAGCATTGTGTGATTATTACACAAGGACTTCTAAGCAATCTCAGGTGAGTACATTGAACCCCTCTTTTACTGTTTTCCAAACTGTTTTGGGGTGAAACACATGTGCCTACTTGTTACTTTCATGCTTTCCCGTTTTCACATCATATACTTGTCACACCCCGACCACGTAGAACATACAAAACGTGGCGGAAACGTCGGGGAGTGTTGTAACAGAATCAATTGTTTCAAATCCATGGCAATTGAAGTTTCGTTTTATTAATCAAACATGAAAGTATACATTGTTTAAACAAGAACCAAAGAGTACATAACATGAATTAACTAGTTCTTGTCTCGTTTTAAGTCACTAAGGCACAGGCCCGCCTAAGTATGTCTTGATAAGTCCTATGCATCATCTCCTGAAAACACATGTGAAAATAGGTACGTCAGCATAAAAATGCCTGTGAGATACATTGGTTTTGTGAAAACGGAATTCATGACTTATGTTTGAGAAAATGTTTAGTCATGAACCTTGTAATTTGCTTTGTCTTGTAAATCATTTGAAAAACGACAAGATCAGATGATATGTATAAATAAGAGAACACTGTATGGTTAAACGGATAACCATGTAAAATGTGTTTGTATAAGATAAGTCGTTTGTAAAACAATGTCTCGTGAAAAGTGTGTTATTTGTATAAAATGTCATATGTCTCAAATTGAAATGATTCAAATAATGCTACGATATGTAATACCATACGAATACTTATATATAGGAAGTACCAGCGGCATATCCACCATGCTTGTATCATATTACACACGCCTCGTTACTTAATCACTTACTCAAACCAAACCATCAAGATGAAATGTTTAACAATTGTGGAAATGTTTATGTATAGTCAAATGTCTATTGTCAAATGTAAATCATGTCAACGGATACAACTGGTTTACACGGTTCAATGGTTACAAACGGTTCATATAATCGAAGGGTTAAGATGGTTCACATAGTCAAATGGTTACAACGGTTCAAAATGTAGCATAATGTGTTCATATGCTGGATGAGCATATGCAACAGAAATGCAATGTAAAACCATGTACTAGGTACGCGCACAATGGGCATACATAGCATTTAATGTAAAGCAATGTACTAAGTACGCACACATTGGGCATACATAGCATGTAATGTAAAGCAATGTACTAAGTACGCACACAATGGGCATACATAGCATGTAATGTAAAGCAATGTACTAAGTACGCACACAATGGGCATACATAGCATGTAATGTAAAGCAATGTACTAAGTACGCACACAATGGGCATACATAGCATGTAATGTAAAGCAATGTACTGAGTACGCACACAATGGGCATACATAGCATGAATTGTACTGTAAAGCAATGTACTAAGTACGCACACAATGGAACGCCTAACATTGTGACCACAAGGCATAACCTCGGAAGGTTATAGCTATGGTCACCTAATGTGTTTGGTCGGATCCTAGTGATCAACCAAATGGGTCGGGTTCGAAGTATAAGCGATGGTTTAGATCGCTTACCTTACGACCCTATATATGCACTAAACTAAAAGTGACGAGCTAAGCATGTTAGAACATGCTTAACTAAGTTTAGAAAACAGGTTTGGCATCAAAACAAACGGCTTTGATGCTCACGAGTAGTTTGGTTACAAAATACGCAAGAATGCGCATTTTGGCCGAAACTACGACTCATCACTGAGCCTAGATAACGTGGTAATCAGTAGGTATAGTCGCCATAGACGATAACCATCGTGATCACGCTCACATTATGAAGTTCCAATGAACTTCGTGTTGCCCATAGGCTGGTCAACGCAGAAAGTCAACAAAACGTTGACTTTCGGACTCGAAGAGCGAATAAAAGAACGAAAGAACACTTCCGAAGGGTCCCCGAATGCTAATCTAGATCAAAATGGCTCAGGTATGAAACAAAGGTTCCAACTTAGAGCTTTTAATCAGATTTTTGTGGGTTTTCACCAAAAGGGGGGGGGGTATTTATAGGAAAAGTAAAGCCATTAGGATCGTTTCTTGAATATCGTGCCACGATCCAAGCCTTACACTTGTCAAGATGTTGTGGTGGCTTAATGTGACCCTTAGCTCCTGAGATGGTGAAAGGGCATTGCCCTTTGGAGTGTTTGAAAGGCCAATCTTAGCAAGAAAACAACTTTTCTGTTACTGAAGGGGCCATGCGGCCTGCATCAGGATATGCACAAACTCAGGCGGGCCGCCTGGGCCTGTCTGATCTGCACATACTTTCAGAAATGGCAGTTTTGGTCCCTGTTGCGTATTTAAGCCATTTCCAACACTTCTAATGCCCGTAAAGCCAACTTTAAGGCCCTAAAATGATGCCTAAACATTGTGGACATGAAACATGCTCGAAAATATGTCGGGTGTTGGTTCGTTTGGCCGTAAGAATACGATGTTCGGTTAATTACGACGGAATGCGCATAAGCGCGAAAAACGATCCAAATGACGCAACGAACGGATTTTTCTCATGCCAAACACTAAGGCATAATATAAGGATGCTTACATAAATTTTTGGATGTCCGGATGTATTCAGAACGTAAGTTATGCGCGAAAGTGCAAACTTATGCACTTTTTGACACTTTTAGTCCCTGAATGATCCAAAAGTTTGTTTTAGCATACCAAACCCTTCAAAGCCTATTTCTAAGCTATGTAAAGGATATTTATGGTATGTTTAACTTACGGACATGTTCCGGAACGTTCCTTATAGTTCAAATTGGCATACTTTCGTAGTTTGTCAAGTTTAGTCCCTGTAAGCGAATTAACTTGTTTTTGCCATACCAAAGCCTTCAAAACTTATTTCTAAGTTATGTGAAGGTTATTTAAGGTATGTTAAGTATATGTTGATGTTCCGGAGTATTTTTCGCATTAAACTGAGTACGTTTACGCACCAGTTTGCGTATAATTCTCCAGAAAGCGTTGTAGGGTTTGAAATTGAACAAGAACTGACATGTGCAAAAGATACACATATTTATACAAGATCCCAAGTATGAAATACAATATTTCATCGGCTTGGTATTTGTTTGATGGTCGCGGTGACACAGGTGTCACAGTCTCCCCTACTTTAGGAAAATTCGTCCCGAAATTTATTCGTAGGAGTCTATTTGTGACTCTGCCAAATAACCATCAGCGATATGCAAAGTAATGTCCTGTCATTTCCTTAACGGTCATTCTTCAGAAACGAAATGAACAGACGGAGTCATTTTCAATGGTTGCTTCATCAGAAATGGAAATGAAGGATTACACAACGGATATTCATTTCCTCAATAGATAAATCTTCAGAAACGAAAATGAACTAACGGAGTCATTTTCAATGGTTGCTTCCACAGAGTTGGAAATGAGGGATTACACAACGGATATTCATTTCCTCAACGGGTAAATTTTCAGAAACGAAAATGAACTAACGGAGTCATTTTCAACGGTTGCTTCATCAGAGTTGGAAATGAAAGATTACACAACGCATATTCATTTCCCCAACGGATAAATCTTCAGAAACGAAAATGAACTAACGAAGTCATTTTCAACGGTTGCTTCATCAGAGTTGGAAATGAGGGATTACACAACGGATATTCATTTCCTCAACGGGTAAATCTTCAGAAACGAAAATGAACTAACGGAATCATTTTCAACGGTTGCTTCATCAGAGCTGGAAATGAGGGATTACACAACGGATATTCATTTCCCCAAAGGGTAAATCTTCAGAAACGAAAATGAACTAACGGAATCATTTTCAACGGTTGCTTCATCAGAGTTGGAAATGAGGGATTACACAACGGATATTCATTTCCCCAACGGATAAATCTTCAGAAACGAAAATGAACTAACGGAATCATTTTCAACGGTTGCTTCATCAGAGTTGGAAACGAGGGATTACACAACGGATTTTCATTTCCTCAAGGGGTAAATCTTCATAAACAAAAATGAACTAACGGAATCAATTTCAACGGTTGCTCATCAGAGTTGGAAATGAAGGATTACACAACGGATATTCATTTCCTCAACGGGTAAATCTTTAGAAACGAAAATGAACTAACGGAGTCATTTTCAACGGTTGCTTCATCAGAGTTGGAAATGAACAGGGTTAACTCTAGACACATGACAGAACTTGCTGTGATTTCTGTGCACTAAATTCCATAATTATGTATGCATCCATAATTACGTAATCCCTTGCACAGTCCGCACAGTTTGTTTTGTAATGTTATGGGGAAGGATATCAAACTTGTGATGAGGGTAACTAGACTTCCATCGGTTCCCTTTAATCAGATCTACAGGGGATCTTCTTAGTTAGGCCACCAAGGAGTCCTTTCAGCTATATCATCACATGATATCCCTAGCCAGATTTTTGGATCAATCTGTTTAACTAGACCACTCAAGGGGTCTAATTATGAAGTAGTACTTTATAATCCGAGGGACTTAACTATAACATAGAAGTCCATTGAGGATTTTAAGTAATACCTTTGGGTATCCTACTATGAATCTCTTGTACAAGGATATGTAAGATTCTACGAAGATTTGGATAACATAATTTGGATCACACAACAACACATAAGGGAACACATAAGCACAAAGTCACATAATTGTTTAACTTGATTATAATTTGTTTTTAACTTGTTATTGATTGAATACGGATATGGAAACCAATCGATGGGTCTCAATGTTCACTGGAATCTATCTGAGAAGATAGAAAGATCTCCCAAAATTCGATTTTTGATTACAAGGAATTATCACATTCGAATTTAGGCATACAACAATTAAGGACTTACGGGAAATCCTTAGGTACCCTTGTGACAACCCTCACTAAACCAGGTATCCGTACTATCTAATTAATAATTAATTGCTGTTTAATTACTGTGCTTAAATGAAATTGCTGATAAACTGCTACTTGATTTCTAGTACTTGTATATTCCTGCATCATACTTTGATTCCGTCACTACATTATTTACATACTGAACTCTAGTAACAAACATGATGAACAAAAGCACAGTAGCATTTGAACGGATAACCTATTGAACATGCTGATAAAGCCAGCATCAGGCAGACACTGCTCTAAGGCATGTATGAGCCAGAAATATTTTACTACACCCATAGTGAGTGTAGGGATACAAGGGTTGTAGAACTGCGTCTCTAGGAATAAGATATAATGACTGGATGTGCCTAAAACGTACTCTAAGCACAAAACACAGCACTTTAATTTACATATCAGCTTCTGGCTAACTAGTAAAGTGCCAAACATGAGGAAAATATTCCTGACACTTCGGGGAATAAGTTGTGTCACTAAAAATGTTATTTACGACACTTAAAAGCTTTGTTAAGCACTTTAACGGATTACTATCCAACCGAACAACCGGACCATACCCGGGACATAAAAATATTGACATTAACAATATTGGTCTTTTTCTGAGCCAGTTAGGGTCCCTGAATACCCTAACATCCGCTATAGAGCACATCACACCACTAACCAAGTTAACCCCTAAACCTAACTTGGTTAACCTAACTAAACACCAACTAAGACTTGGAATCAAACTAGTACCCCCCCCCCCCTCATTACAAACCGTCCCCTTGTAGGGGGGACACACTTGGTACCTTGGTGATTAAAATAATCACACTTGTCTAATATCTAGACAACATTTGGACCAATGGATTAAGGACTTGATTTTTGTCTATAAGAAACAACTTTTACACACTTGATCTTACACTCCATTCTTCACCACTCAAGACTCTCTCTCTTGCTCTACAACCTCACGGCCGAACACCCTCTTGCACATACAACCACTTTCGACTTCCATCTTGCAAGATTTAAGCACACACAAGTGTTAAAGGTCACATACGAGGAGTCTTGGAGCTAACGGAAGACGAAGGACCTCTCTATCTAGCTTTTATCCACCTCTTTTTCGCATAGATTCTTCCCTAGCCTCGAGCTAGAGATACAATGCTTAAAACACTCTCTTAAACTAATCTAAGGTGGTTAATATGTGTTGTAACGGTTAAAATTCGGAAACTTGCGTTTTGAAGCATAAAAGTCTACTAAAACATGAATAATGTTGGTTAAAAGCATATAAGTTGTGTAAATGATGTAGTAATTGAAAGTTGTGATTATTTAGGCCCGATCTATGTTGTGGTAGCTCGGATCACCATTTAACCCGGTTTGGTTAAGATCATGAATCTTGACATAAGCTTGTTTTGAATGGTACAAGGGTTAAAAGGTGAAACTCTACCACACGAGAAACATGAACTTGTGTAAAAGTATTTTTACTTGTAAAATAGTGTTTAAAACGGGCGGATCTACGTATGTACAAATGGTATTTTCATAGAACCAAGCGTCAAGAAAATCATGTTTTCTAAAAGACGGATATCACACTAACAAGTATGATTTTTATAAACCCCAAGTGTATAAACACTTGTGAAATGAAAAGATCCGACAAAATAACAGTTTTTGTAAAAGGTGACGGGAAGTTGTAAAGATGGATTTATTCTAAAAACGAGGTTTTTACGAGATTAAGCTACTTTATATAAAGATCCACAAAATATAATGGGATTTACACTATAGTTTCGGAAAAACTACAAGTTCATGTGATTATGCGATTTACATACTTGTCGACTAGTTTGATGTGTCGGAAATTGTTGATTGAATAAAGAAGTTGTTGAAATGATTTTGTAAAAGAAAATGATACGCTTGAAAGCGTGGCCACCTCCAGTTACAGGGGAAACTCTGGCGAAATTTTTCTAAAACCTAACACTTAGAATTATTTACAAGTGTTAGAATTATTTTTGACATGTTTTCAAAATATATTTCGCCACGACTTTATTTACAAATATTCGGAGGTGGGATTTTTCACAAAACTAAACGTGATAAATATATATTTAGTAAATATATTTTCACAGCACTGTTTATGATTATTTTGTGAAAAATACACAAATATTATTTTTAGAGTAAAAATAATATTTACGAACGTTAACAGGTCCAAAATAATACGAACGCCTCTACGATAACTATATAAGTTACACTGGTAATATTTATTACCACTCGGATGATAAAACGTAACTTACGCATTATGCGGAAATATTTTTGAACGCGTATTTTATCAACGTATTATTTGTGGGGAATATTATGTGAAATGAAAATATAATATTTTTGAGAAAGATATTTATATTTTGGAATTAGAAGTAAATATATATTAAGTGAGACTTAATGATATAATTCGAATGCACATGTATTAAATCCCCCATCCTTGGGAAGGAGATTAACTACCAAGTATATACGAAAAGTAAACACGAAATAGTTGTCTAACTATTTCCCAAAAACTTGAACTATAAAGCTAAGGCACGGCCGTCCGTCTAATAGAATTAGCACATGTAGGTCGTTGCACAGCTGCCTGATTTGGAGTACTTGGTAGAGACGCACCGACTGTGAGTTCATGTCCCCCTTTTCTCTTAACTGTTTTCAGTTTTCTAAACTGCGGGGGTGAAATACATGTTACTATGATTACGAATATTTCTTACATGGTATGGTCAGCTAAGGAAGGAACTGTTAGATTATGTGATTTGGGTAGGTGAAACCTTAAGAACATTAGTCCTCGTAGTACGATCGAGGGATACAAGTGACAGGCCTATTTGAGCATAACAAAACCCCACCCATGCGCCCTAAGGTTGGACCATGTGGTGACCTTGTCTTAACACCACCCATGCGCCCACAGGTTGGACCATGTGGTGACCTTGTCGTAACACCACCCATGCGCCCGCAGGTTGGACCATGTGGTGACCTTGCCCTATCCCCTCCCATGCGCCCGCAGGTTGGACCATGTGGTTACACATTAACTGATATGTTTCCTTGTTTGCTTTCATACCAGAGTTTACAAAATATTCACACTTACAATGATTATAAAGGTTTATTCGCGCGCACATACTAAACACATGAACTCGCTCAACATTATTGTTGATTTTTCAACTTACATGTATTTCAGGGAATTAAAGGATCTGGCACGGTATGGCACGTTTTCCCGCTGCACTAGTTTCCGAGGTCATCCGGGGTTTAGGGAATGTGACTCTTTCCTGGACAAGTCACAGTCCTTAAACTGTGTTTATGTTTTGTTTGTTTGTTGAACAAGATTATGGTCGTTAGGGAGTATTCCCGTTAAAACAATGGTATTGTATTTGGTTTTCAAAACTTAATGGATGATCTTGCATGTTTTTAATTCATATTGCTTTGTTATGACTAAGCTATGGTATTAAGAAGTCACACCAAATTAACCACGCTTCCGCAAAGCCAGGGTGTGACAGCTTGGTATCAGAGCTCTGATCATAGCGAACTAGGATTCTTTCTCGAGTCTAGACTATGATCGCTAGGGCTCTCACGAAAACATTTTTACTGCATACCACTTAAGTCCAGATCCAAAACGTTTTTACAAACACATGTTGAGCACATTTTATTATGTTAGGCTCAGTCTTGGAGACTGAGGCTCGGTCTTGGAGGCCGAGGCTCGATCTTAGAGATCAAGGTAGATGTTTATTGTTTTAGGCTCAGTCTTGGAGGCTGAGGCTCGGTCTTGGAGGCCGAGGCTCGATCTTAGAGATCGAGGTAGATGGCTAGTGAGACTAGGAAGAGTAGGCTCAGTCATGAAGGCTGAGGTTCGGTCATGGAGGCCGAGGCTCGATCTAGGAGGTCGAGGTGGATGATAGAGCAGTCTTAGAGACTGGGAGGAATTTGGCTAGTGGGACTAGGAGGAATTTGGCTAGTGGGACTAGGAATGTCAGCCTTGGAGGCTGGGAGAAATTTGGCTAGTGGGACTAGGAATATCAGTCTGGGAGGCTGGGAGGCTAGTGGGACTAGGAGAATTATTTGATTGCTTATTGCTGACTAACATGTTTATATGTGGATGTGATTGATTGTTATACGTATATGTGTTTATGTTACAAATGTCATGCTTTCATCATGTACAAGAAAGATGGACACTACGAATCCCATGACCATAGCATCAGACGACATAGTACATCAAAGCACGAGGTGCACATTTCCGATACTACCGGCACAGACAATGACGACATTCAGCCCTTTGCGCTGCCTAAAGTCGTAGCAGAGCCTACTGATGGCCATCTTGTTGGGAATTTTCCACTCGCGGTGATCCCTGCTCCTGTGCCCCCTTGCCGATATCCCATTGTTGATATGCCCCCGACGTGGCCTCTGACGACGATAACGATCTACTAAAGGAGGACCCATTCGAGGGCGAGGCCCTATTGCTGCTGGTATTAGCCTACTGCTTGCGGACGCTCCTGCAGGGGAAACTCATGCCCATTCCCCTGTCCCAGACTCATTTGAGTTGCTGACATCCACATTTTCGCATATACAGGGAGTGCAGCACCGTTCACACAACGCCGACCCTGATACGGCATCATCGGCTGCACCGGTTCCCGCACATAGCTTTGAGTTTGATCACAGTATTGAGGGTGATCCTGTTCTTCCATCTGGTTTTGATCCAGACCATGACCTTGAGTTCATACGCTTAGGCCAGCCCTTGGAGGATCCTGTAACCCCCTGTGATGGTTGATCCAGCTGATTTTGAGATGGAGTTTGTTGATCCGGAGCCAGCCGTGGCCCCTGAGCCAGGCGTCGCTCCTAACACCGCATTAGAGCATGACCCTGTTCATGCCAATGCACCTGCTGTTGCTCCTTGATTGATCATCTGCTTGGACGAGAGAAAATTTGGGGTAACTGTGCAAGACAATTTATTATTACGGGGGCCCACGTAATAACGACTTGTAGTGCACAGAAATCCTGGTGGACTCTGCGGGTCAAGCTAATGAAAACCAATGTGGCAGGAAATAACTCGAACACGAATGACCAAGGCGATGAAGCCTCGAGTTCATTCTATTTCAAGCAACAAGCCAAATTGGCAAGCCTATGTGAAGGCTCAGTAATTTATTTCCCCACCCATACATTGAGTATATTTACGTATAAAATTAGGTGAGTACATGATGGCTTATGGTGCTATGTATCTCATAGACAATTGGAATGTTGTCTAACCCGCTTTATGCCATTTCGGCAGAAGAGAATGCCACCCAGGCGTGACACAAACACCAGTACGTGCCAAGGATAGAAGCCGAGCTGCGAAAACGCAACTCATAGGCAATTACACGACATGAAGCTCTCCGCTTTTAGCACAGCAATGGCACTACTGGAAATAACCCCCCAGCTGACCGCACCTATAAGCAGTTCCTGAACTGCAAGCCTTTGAACTTCGACGAAACAGTAAGCGCCATTGCAATTGTTCGTTGGTCCGAAAAGATTGACTCCATTCTAAGAATGACTAACTGTTCACCCCAACAGAGTGTTACCTTTACCTCGGGGTCATTTCTAGATGGCACACTTTCATGATAGGATCTTCAGATTCAGACCCTTGGTACAGATGCTGCTTATGCACTGAGCTGGGACGAGCTCAAGGAAATGATTAAGGAGAAATATGGTTCTAAGATTGGAATAACAGAAGTTTGAGATGGAGTCCTGGAATTTGAAAATGGACGAACCAGAGATTCCTGAACCTGTCCAACGACCGCACGACTTGCCTAGGGTCGTCACCTACTAAGTCATTGATGTTGTATGATACAGTTGGGTACCTGTAAACCTTACATTCTGGTCTCGATTCGTGGCAATGCAATCGCAGTAAACCATTGTTTATGTTCTATAACATGAGATGTTATGTGATTGATTTGTTTATAACATGGGATGTTATGTGTTGATATTGTTGTATACTTACGTACACTTTACTTACTATGACCTGACCCATACGATCATCATTTAGAAGATGCCTCCAAGACGGGATGTACGCATACCCACCAACGAGGCGGAACTTCAGGGAATCATTGCTGCAGTCATCGCACAATACGAGGCCCATCACTCCGAGCGCAACAAAGGTACCTCAGGAAATAACCCACCCAACGGCTGCACCTACAAGCAGTTCTTAGGCTGCCAGCCCCTACATTTCGACGGCACTGGGGGTGCCGTAGCCTTCGTACGCTGGATTGAGAAGATGGACACTGTTTTGCGTGCGAGCAAATGCGCCCCAAGAGATCAGGTCACGTACATTTCCGGGCTGTTCCGAGATGGGGCTCTGTCATGGTGGAAACTTCAGGTTCAGACAATGGGCGAGGCTGTTGCGTATGCTCTCTCGTGGGACGAGCTGAAAGAGCTAATGCATAAAAAGTACTGTTCGAGAACAGAAAGACAGAAGGTAGAAACTGAGTTCTGGAACTTGAAGATGGAAGGTCCAAAAATAGCTGAGTATGTGGAGAAGTTCCAAGTTCTATCGCGTATCGTTCCTTACATGGTAGATCCAGAGTTTAAAAGGATTGAGCGTTTCATTTGGGGATTGGCACCCCAAATCATGAGCATGGTAACGGCATCAAAGCCTGCCACAATCTCTGAGGCCATCAATCTAAGTGTAGCCCTGACGGAAGAGGCAATCAGGATGAACAAATTTTCAGCCTCTGAGGAGAAGAAGGAGACTCATGTAGAGTCATCTGGGGACAACAAGAGGAAGTTGGCGAATTTCAAACAGGGTACCCAGTCGAGTAGCGACGACAAGGCCAAAAAGAGAAAAGAGTACACGGGTATCCTACCAAAGTGCGACAACTGTCGACGTCACCATAACGGGCGGTGTAGATATGGAAAATGTGGTAACTGTGGCAAGGTGGGACATGTCAAGGAAACATGTCGGCAAGGTACTGAACATGGAAATAGAGGTCAAGATGGTAACGGAAATCGCGGAGGAAATAACAACGACAACAACTATCAAGGCAGGGATGGTAACGATCAAGGCTGTGGCCAAGCATCTTTTAATTGCGGTGATGTGGGGCATTTCAGGAAGTATTGCCCTAAGAACACTCAGGCACGTGGATGAAAGCTCAACAGCGGGGATAGAATCCAAGCGTGGATATCGGTACGTCTCATAATAGTCAATGTTACGCTCTATTTGACAGTATTGTCAAATTTTAGCTTCAGAAAAATATAGTTGTTTTAGTAGTAAGTAACCTAGATACCCAGTTCTCGATAGAACAAACCTAACGGAAGCTTCGATATGATAATTGGGATGGACTGGTTGTCGAACAACCCAACGGAGATTGTCATCCGCACCCGACAACGAACGGAGAAATGATTGTGATTCATGGAGCAGGATACGCTCCTACGGATTATCAGGCAGAGAAGACACAAAATTTTCGCACAAAGGATGTGTTGCATTCTTGGCTCATGTAGTGGAAAAAAAAAGAAGCCGAGGAACCAAAACCCGAAGATATCCCTGTGATTGGAGAATACCCCGAAGTCTTCCTCGAAAACTTGCCGGAATCGTCTCCTCAACGATTAGTCGAATCCCGCGTCAATTTAATTCCAGGCACTGCACCTGTAGTCAATGCATCGTAGCGACTTACATTTTCGGAGATGCAAGGATTGACAGAGAAGTTTTAGCAATGGATAGAGAAGGAAGATAACAGACCAAAATTCCCTTTTGGGGTAACCCCATTACCACTCGTCAAAAGAAGAATGATGATTTTCAAATAAACATCATCTACCGGGAGCTGAACAAGCTAACGATCAAGAATAGATACCCTCTGCCAAGAATTGATGATCTGTTTGATCAACTGCAAGGTTCAAGCTTCTATTCAAAGATCGATCTTCGATCTGGATACCATCAGTTAAGGATACAAGAGGAGAGTATCCCGAAGACAGCCTTCAGAACTCGATATGGACACTACGAGTTTCTCGTTATGCCGTTTGGTCTGACAAACGCACCTGCAGCGTTCATGGATTGAATGAATCGAGTTTGTAAGTCGTACTTGGATAAATTCAGGATTGTGTTCATCGATGATATTTCGATTTATTCCAAGACGAAGGCTGAGCACGAGCAGCATTTAAGAGCCATTCTAGAGCTGCTAAAGAAGGAACAGTTGTATGCCAAGTTCTCTAAGTGCGAGTTTTGGCTACGAGGAGTGCAATTCCTTGGGCACGTGGTAAATGGAGATGGAATCCACGTGGATCCAACCAAGATCGAGGCGATCAAGGATTGGGAAACGCCAAAGTCGCCAACCGAGATTTAGCAATTCTTGGGTTTGGCTGGCTATTATCGAAGGTTCATTGAGAACTTTTCAAAGATCGCTCAACCTTTGACGCTCCTCACGCAGAAGGATAAGAAGTTTGATTGGGGAATCAAACAGGAGGAAGCGTTCCAGATATTGAAGGATAAGCTCTGCAACGCGCCAATCTTAGTACTACCGGAAGGTACGGATGATTTTGTGGTATACTGCGACGCTTCGCGTCAAGGATTGGGTTGTGTGTTGATGCAACGCCAAAAGGTTATAGCTTACGCATCGCGTCAACTGAAAGTGCACGAAAAGAACTATACCACGCATGATATGGAACTAGGCGCAGTGGTTTTTGCATTAAGATCTGGAGACACTACCTTTATGGTACAAAGTGTACGATATTTACAGATCACAAGAGCCTGCAGCAGATATTCAACCAGAAGGAGTTGAATATGAGGCAGAGACGTTGGGTCGAGTTGTTGAATGACTACGACTGCGAAATAAAGTATCATCCAGGGAAGGCGAATGTGGTCGCCGATGCCCTAAGTCGAACAGAGAGGATCAAGCCCATAAGGGTTAAGGCTTTAGAAATGATAATTCAGACCGATCTTTCTTTGTGCATTCGTGCCGCGCAGAAAGAAGCTCTCAAGGAAGAGAACCTTGAAGAGGAATATCTCCGTGGGATGGAGAAGCTATTGGTACCAAACAAGGAAGGAACGTTATGTTTTGAGAAAAGGATTTGGGTTCCTTTGTTTGGAGGTTTAAGGAAGGTTATTTTCGATGAAGCTCACAAGTCGCGGTACTCTATCCACCCTGGAGCGGAAAAGATGTACCAGGATCTTAAAGATTATTATTGGTGGCCTAGGATGAAAGGCGATGTTGCTGTTTATGTGAGCAAATGTTTAACATGCGCCAAGGTTAAGGCGGAATACCAGAAGCCTTCAGGACTTCTGCAACAACTAGAGATTCCCAAGTGGAAGTGGGAACAAATCTCCATGGATTTTGTTACAAAATTGCCAAGAACGCCAAGAGGCCATGACACTATCTGGGTGATAGTGGATCGATTAACGAAGTCAGCACACTTCTTACCTATCCGAGAAAAGGATAATACGAGCAAGCTGGCTGAAATCTACATGAGAGAGATTGTTTCGCGCCATGGAGTACCTCTCTCGACCATCTCTGATAGAGATGGGAGATTCGTATCAAGGATATGGCAATCCTTCCAAGAAGCTTTTGGCTCGAAGCTGAATATGAGCACCGCGTTTCACCCGCAGACCGACGGTCAAAGCGAGCGGACGATTCAGACGTTGGAGGACATGCTGAGAGCATGTGTTATGGATTTGGGCGGTAGCTGGGATAAGCATTTACCCCTGGTTGAGTTTTCATACAACAACAGCTACCATACCAGTATTGGTGCCGCGCCATTCGAAGCTTTATATGGGCGCAAATGCAGATCACCGCTCTGTTGGTCTGACGCCGGTGATAGACAGTTGGTTGGTCCTGAAGTAGTCCAGGAAACCACAGACAAGATTGCACAGATCCGAGATCGCATCAGTGCGGCTCGTGACCGGCAGAAAGCCTACGCGGATCGAAGCAGGAAACCTCTAGAGTTTGAGGTTGGAGACATGGTTTTGTTGAAAGTATCACCCTGGAAGGGGGTGGCACGCTTTGGGAAGCGTGGGAAGTTGAATCCGCGATATATTGGTCCTTTCAGAATTTTGGGAAAGAATTGGGACCGAGCATACAAGTTGGACCTACCTGCCGAACTGAATGGTGTTCACGATACATTTCATGTATCCAATCTGAAGAAAAGTCCAACACAAGATACCGTTGTCATTCCTACCGACGAAATTCATGTTGACGACACGCTCCACTTCGTTGAAGAACCCGTTGAGGTCACGGATTGGAAAATGAACAAGACCCGCCGGAGCAGTGACAGGCTCGTCAAAGTTCGTTGGAATGCCCGCCATGGTCCTGAGTCCACCTGGGAGCGTGAGGACCGAATGAAAGAGAAATACCCCACTTATTTCCTAAGAACCCTGGTTCTACAAGTAGAACTTAAAATTTCGGTACGAAATTTCTTTAACGGGGGGAGAATGTGACAACCCTCACTAAACCAGGTATCCGTACTATCTAATTAATAATTAATTGCTGTTTAATTACTGTGCTTAACTGAAATTGCTGATAAACTGCTACTTGATTTCTAGTACTTGTATATTCCTGCATCATACTTTGATTCCGTCACTACATTATTTACATACTGAACTCTAGTGACAAACATGATGCATAAAAGCATAGTAGCATTTGAACGGATAACCTATTGAACATGCTGATAAAGCCAGCATCAGGCAGACACTGCCTCTAAGGCCTGTATGAGCCAGAAATATTTTACTACACCCATAGTGAGTGTAGGGATACAAGGGTTGTAGAACTGCGTCTCTAGGAATAAGATATAATGACTGGATGTGCCTAAAACGTACTCTAAGCACAAAACACAGCACTTTAATTTACATATCAGCTTCTGGCTAACTAGTAAAGTGCCAAACATGAGGAAAATATTCCTGACACTTCGGGGAATAAGTTGTGTCACTAAAAATGTTATTTACGACACTTAAAAGCTTTGTTAAGCACTTTAACGGATTACTATCCAACCGAACAATCGGACCATACCCGGGACATAAAAATATTGACATTAACAATATTGGTCTTTTTCTGAGCCAGTTAGGGTCCCTGAATACCCTAACATCCGCTATAGAGCACATCACACCACTAACCAAGTTAACCCCTAAACCTAACTTGGTTAACCTAAATAAACACCAACTAAGACTTGGAATCAAACTAGTACCCCCCCCCCTCATTACAAACCGTCCCCTTGTAGGGGGGACACACTTGGTACCTTGGTGATTAAAATAATCACACTTGTCTAATATCTAGACAACATTTGGACCAATGGATTAAGGACTTGATTTTTGTCTATAAGAAACAACTTTTACACACTTGATCTTACACTCCATTCTTCACCACTCAAGACTCTCTCTCTTGCTCTACAACCTCACGGCCGAACACCCTCTTGCACATACAACCACTTTCGACTTCCATCTTGCAAGATTTAAGCACACACAAGTGTTAAAGGTCACATACGAGGAGTCTTGGAGCTAACGGAAGACGAAGGACCTCTCTATCTAGCTTTTATCCACCTCTTTTTCGCATAGATTCTTCCCTAGCCTCGAGCTAGAGATACAATGCTTAAAACACTCTCTTAAACTAATCTAAGGTGGTTAATATGTGTTGTAACGGTTAAAATTCGGAAACTTGCGTTTTGAAGCATAAAAGTCTACTAAAACATGAATAATGTTGGTTAAAAGCATATAAGTTGTGTAAATGATGTAGTAATTGAAAGTTGTGATTATTTAGGCCCGATCTATGTTGTGGTAGCTCGGATCACCATTTAACCCGGTTTGGTTAAGATCATGAATCTTGACATAAGCTTGTTTTGAATGGTACAAGGGTTAAAAGGTGAAACTCTACCACACGAGAAACATGAACTTGTGTAAAAGTATTTTTACTTGTAAAATAGTGTTTAAAACGGGCGGATCTACGTATGTACAAATGGTATTTTCATAGAACCAAGCGTCAAGAAAATCATGTTTTCTAAAAGACGGATATCACACTAACAAGTATGATTTTTATAAACCCCAAGTGTATAAACACTTGTGAAATGAAAAGATCCGACAAAATAACAGTTTTTGTAAAAGGTGACGGGAAGTTGTAAAGATGGATTTATTCTAAAAACGAGGTTTTTACGAGATTAAGCTACTTTATATAAAGATCCACAAAATATAATGGGATTTACACTATATTTTCGGAAAAACTACAAGTTCATGTGATTATGCGATTTACATACTTGTCGACTAGTTTGATGTGTCGGAAATTGTTGATTGAATAAAGAAGTTGTTGAAATGATTTTGTAAAAGAAAATGATACGCTTGAAAGCGTGGCCACCTCCAGTTACAGGGGAAACTCTGGCGAAATTTTTCTAAAACCTAACACTTAGAATTATTTACAAGTGTTAGAATTATTTTTGACATGTTTTCAAAATATATTTCGCCACGACTTTATTTACAAATATTCGGAGGTGGGATTTTTCACAAAACTAAACGTGATAAATATATATTTAGTAAATATATTTTCACAGCACTGTTTATGATTATTTTGTGAAAAATACACAAATATTATTTTTAGAGTAAAAATAATATTTACGAACGTTAACAGGTCCAAAATAATACGAACGCCTCTACGATAACTATATAAGTTACACTGGTAATATTTATTACCACTCGGATGATAAAACGTAACTTACGCATTATGCGGAAATATTTTTGAACGCGTATTTTATCAACGTATTATTTGTGGGGAATATTATGTGAAATGAAAATATAATATTTTTGAGAAAGATATTTATATTTTGGAATTAGAAGTAAATATATATTAAGTGAGACTTAATGATATAATTCGAACGCACATGTATTAAATCCCCCATCCTTGGGAAGGAGATTAACTACCAAGTATATACGAAAAGTAAACACGAAATAGTTGTCTAACTATTTCCCAAAAACTTGAACTATAAAGCTAAGGCACGGCCGTCCGTCTAATAGAATTAGCACATGTAGGTCGTTCCACAGCTGCCTGATTTGGAGTACTTGGTAGAGACGCACTGACTGTGAGTTCATGTCCCCCTTTTCTCTTAACTGTTTTCAGTTTTCTAAACGGCGGGGGTGAAATACATGTTACTATGATTACGAATATTTCTTACATGGTATGGTCAGCTAAGGAAGGAACTGTTAGATTATGTGATTTGGGTAGGTGAAACCTTAAGAACATTAGTCCTCGTAGTACGATCAAGGGATACAAGTGACAGGCCTATTTGAGCATAACAAAACCCCACCCATGCGCCCTAAGGTTGGACCATGTGGTGACCTTGTCTTAACACCACCCATGCGCCCGCAGGTTGGACCATGTGGTGACCTTGTCGTAACACCACCCATGCGCCCGCAGGTTGGACCATGTGGTGACCTTGCCCTATCCCCTCCCATGCGCCCGCAGATTGGACCATGTGGTTACACATTAACTGATATGTTTCCTTGTTTGCTTTCATACCAGAGTTTACAAAATATTCACACTTACAATGATTATAAAGGTTTATTCGCGCGCACATACTAAACACATGAACTCGCTCAACATTATTGTTGATTTTTCAACTTACATGTATTTCAGGGAATTAAAGGATCTGGCACGGTATGGCACGTTTTCCCGCTGCACTAGTTTCCGAGGTCATCCGGGGTTTAGGGAATGTGACTCTTTCCTGGACAAGTCACAGTCCTTAAACTGTGTTTATGTTTTGTTTGTTTGTTGAACAAGATTATGGTCGTTAGGGAGTATTCCCGTTAAAACAATGGTATTGTATTTGGTTTTCAAAACTTAATGGATGATCTTGCATGTTTTTAATTCATATAGCTTTGTTATGACTAAGCTATGGTATTAAGAAGTCACACCAAATTAACCACGCTTCCGCAAAGCCAGGGTGTGACAACCCTATTAAGGATTTATAGTGGTACTTTGGGTATTCGTCATGTGTTGTAACTTGCGCCTTGTATTTCGTTTTTCTTAGAAGAAACGGGTACTTAGGAATTACGTGGAAGACGCAAGAGATCATAGAATGGGAGAATTTTGGGGGTAGTTTGTTCTTTAAGGAATACGGTTTCTTGATTGTCGGTATTGTAAGGGATATGTCGTTTATACATGCAACCACAGAAATACTTTGCAATGTAAATAAAAGATTTATTTATAAACAACGATAACAACTGTTTCTTGACAACAAAAGAAAATAATATATAAGACGTAGTTATTTCTAAACGATGTTGTCTTCTAGTCAGTCAGGTGCTCATCCCAGTGCTGGATTTGCATTAGCAAGCTTTGGGCAATTTCTACGGAAATGACCCATCTCGCCACAGTTGAAACAAGAGCCTGGTAGAAAACGACCTTGAGCAGGATTGTTGCCAGCCTGGTTTGGCGCAGCTGCAGTTGGGCAGACTCTTGCTGTGTGGCCTGTGAGTCCACAAGTTTGGCATTTGCGGCACTGTACATTGGCGTGATGATGGAGGCTACATTGGTTGCACAATGGTGCAGTTCCATTGTATGGTTTTCTAGCAGGGGGTTGAGCTGGTTGGTTGGGGACGGCTTGACCATTGTGAGCGACCACGGCGAAGTTCTGAGAAGCCTTTCGCTTCTTTGACTTTTTAGAGGATTCAGTCTGTTCATCCATGGTCTTTGTTTCCCCGACTGGGTTCGATTCCCCGACCGGTTTCTTGTCACCTTTTCGGAAAAGTTTACCTTTCCTGATCTTTGATTCAGTCAAGGTTGCAGATAGCTCAATGGCCTGTCTAACTGTAGTAGGGTTGCTACCAGTCACAATGTCTTGTATTGAGTCAGGGAGGCCATCAATGTACTTTTCGATTGCCTTATCCAAAGGTGTAACCATATCCGGGCATAACAAACTTAACTCCTCATAACGATCCGTGTAGGCTCGATGCTCACCGCTAACTTGCTTAAGATCGTCGAACTCCATTTCCAAGGCCCTGATCTCGTGACGAGGACAGAATTCCTTCATCATTAGGGCTCAAAGCTCTTGCCATGTTTGAGCTAGTGCCACATCGGCACCCCTATCTCTCATCACACCATTCCACCATGTCAAAGCTCGTTTCTCAAAGATGCTAGATGCGAATTCTACCTTTCGCTCGTTTGGACATTGGACATGTCTGAAGGTGTTCTCCAAACTCTCGAACCATTGTAGAAGTGCAGTCGCTCCTTGAGACCCAGAAAACTTTGATGGCTTAGCCGAGTTGAATGTCTTGAAGTTGCAGGGGGCATTATGGTTGTTGTTGGCTTGGTTCCATTGAGCAAAGAGGTTTGGGAATTGAGCAGCCATTTGCTGCGCAATGATCTCTGCCAGTTCTGCAGTCGCTATCTGGTTTTCGCTTCGAGGAGGCATTCTAAATGAGAGACAAGAAAGAAAACAAATGAAATGGCATTGGGTAAGAATATGATGTTACAATTACCGGCCATAATCATGGTTGATGGTCATTTGTTTGAATCCACGAAGCAAACAAACAACACCAAGGCTGAGTCAAAGCAAATAGATCCTCATAGTGCATCGCGAAGACATGCTTGCCTATAAGTGGACACTCACCCCAAGAGTTCCCAGGTAAGAGTGACTGGTCCGATTATGTGGATTTGTACGAACACTCTAACCTTAGACAGAAATCTGAAATCCCAGGGTACATGCATTCACTCTTCCAGTTCGCACGTGTTCACACTATTTAGGACCCAAAACCTTGATGAGATTTTGAAAACCCAAAGGGGTTCAAAACCTTATAACAGAGGGTTCAAAACCTAGTAATCAATCATCCTAGAACAGATGATTAGTTTTCAAAGCGGTTTTGAAATTTATGTTCTTGTTGTGGTCGTCGCCTAAGGATAGGTGACAGTATTGTTTTATGACTAAACGCAAGAAAACTCGCGTTAGGGTCCTAGGAAGGTTATAGACTAGGTCAAAGCATTACTAATAACCTAATTCCCTATAACCATTGGCTCTGATACCAACTTTTCTGTCACACCCCGACCACGTAGAACATACAAAACGTGGCGGAAACGTCGGGGAGTGTTGTAACAGAATCAACTGTTTCAAATCCATGGCAATTGAAGTTTCGTTTTATTAATCAAACATGAAAGTATACATTGTTTAAACAAGAACCAAAGAGTATATAACATGAATTAACTAGTTCTTGTCTCGTTTTAAGTCACTAAGGCACAGGTCCGCCTAAGTATGTCTTGATAAGTCCTATGCATCATCTCCTGAAAACACATGTGAAAATAGGTACGTCAGCATAAAAATGCCTGTGAAATACGTTGGTTTTGTGAAAACGGAATTCATGACTTATGTTTGAGAAAATGTTTAGTCATGAACCTTGTAATTTGCTTTGTCTTGTAAATCATTTGAAAAACGATAAGATCAGATGATATGTATAAATAAGAGAACACTGTATGGTTAAACCGATAACCATGTAAAATGTGTTTGTATAAGATAAGTCGTTTGTAAAACAATGTCTCGTGAAAAGTGTGTTATTTGTATAAAATGTCATATGTCTCAAATTGAAATGATTCAAATAACGCTACGATATGTAATACCATACAAATACTTATATATAGGAAGTACCAGCGGCGTATCCACCATGCTTGTATCATATTACACACGCCTCGTTACTTAATCACTTACTCAAACCAAACCATCAAGATGAAATGTTTAACAATTGTGGAAATGTTTATGTATAGTCAAATGTCTATTGTCAAATGTAAATCATGTCAACGGATACAACTGGTTTACACGGTTTAATGGTTACAAACGGTTCATATAATCGAAGGGTTAAGATGGTTCACATAGTCAAATGGTTACAACGGTTTAGCATAATGTGTTCATATGCTGGATGAGCATATGCAACAGAAATGCAATGTAAAACCATGTACTAGGTTCGCACACAATGGGCATACATAGCATGTAATGTAAAGCAATGTACTAAGTACGCACACAATGGGCATACATAGCATGTAATGTAAAACAATGTACTAAGTACGCACACAATGGGCATACATAGCATGTAATGTAAAGCAATGTACTAAGTACGCACACAATGGGCATACATAGCATGTAATGTAAAGCAATGTACTAAGTACGCACACAATGGGCATACATAGCATGTAATGTAAAGCAATGTACTGAGTACGCACACAATGGGCATACGTAGCATGTAATGTAAAGCAATGTACTGAGTACGCACACAATGGGCATACATAGCATGAAATGTACAGTAAAGCAATGTACTAAGTACGCACACAATGGGCATACATAGCATGAAATGTAATGAAATCATGTACTATTATGTACTAACGAACATAGCTGGTATATGATGTGAAAACATGGAAAGCATGAAAGTAACAAGTAGGCACTTGCGTTTCACCCCAAAACAGTTTGGAAAACAGTAAAAGAGGGGTTCAATGTACTCACCTGAGATTGCTTTGAAGTTCTTGTATAGTAACCAAACAATGCTAGAGATCACGGAATATCAAACGGCACCTAATAGGTAGCTATGTTAATATACCGGACCTAAATCGGAAGGATCGGATAGTATGCGGGTTCGTAAACCAAACGAGTATGGAGACTCGTGTAATATGGTTTAAGAAAGCCTACATACTAAAATGAAACCTAACCTTAGTGCTTACGGCCCATTACGACCCGTTTAGGTAGCTTATGCTACCTTAACGTGTCGTTCGCGTAGAACGCATTTGGAACGCCTAACATTGTGACCACAAGGCATAACCTCGGAAGGTTATAGCTATGGTCACCTAATGTGTTTGGTCGGATCCTAGTGATCGACCAAATGGGTCGGGTTCGAAAGTATAAGCGATGGTTTAGATCGCTTACCTTACGACCCTATATATGCACTAAACTAAAAGTGACGAGCTAAGCATGTTAGAACATGCTTAGCTAAGTTTAGAAAACAGGTTTGGCATCAAAACAAACGGCTTTGATGCTCACGAGTAGTTTGGTTACAAAATACGCAAGAATGCGCATTTTGGCCGAAACTACGACTCGTCACTGAGCCTAGATAACGTGGTAATCAGTAGGTATAGTCGCCATGGACTATAACCATCGTAATCACGCTCACGTTATGAAGTTCCAATGAACTTCGTGTTGACCATAGGCTGGTCAACGCAGAAAGTCAAAAAAACGTTGACTTTCAGACTCGAAAAGCGAATAGAAGAACGAAAGAACACTTACGAAGGGTCCCCGAATGCTAATCTAGATCAAAATGGCTCAGGTATGAAACAAAGGTTCCAACTTAGAGCTTTTGATCAGATTTTTGTGGGTTTTCACCAAAAAGGGGGGGGGGGTATTTATAGGAAAAGTAAAGCCGTTAGGATCGTTTCTTGAATATCGTGCCACGATCCAAGCCTTACACTTGTCAAGATGTTGTGGTGGCTTAATGTGACCCTTAGCTCCTGAGATGGTGAAAGGGCATTGCCCTTTGGAGTGTTTGAAAGGCCAATCTTAGCAAGAAAACAGGATATGCACAAACTCAGGCGGGCCGCCTGGGCCTGTCTGATCTACACATACTTTCAGAAATGGCAGTTTTGGTCCATGTTGCGTATTTAAGCCATTTCCGACACTTCTAATGCCCGTAAAGCCAACTTTAAGGCCCTAAAATGATGCCTAAACATTGTGGACATGAAACATGCTCGAAAATATGTCGGGTGTTGGTTCGTTTGGCCGTACGAATACGATGTTCGGTTAATTACGACGGAATGCGCATAAGCGCGAAAAACGATCCAAATGACGCGACGAACGGATTTTTCTCATGCCAAACACTAAGGCATAATATAAGGATGCTTACATAAATCTTTGGATGTCCGGATGTATTCAGAACGTAAGTTATGCGCGAAAGTGCAAACTTATGCACTTTTTGACACTTTTAGTCCCTGAATGATCCAAAAGTTTGTTTTAGCATACCAAACCCTTCAAAGCCTATTTCTAAGCTATTTAAAGGATATTTATGGTATGTTTAACTTATGGACATGTTCCGGAATGTTCGTTATAGTTCAAATTGGCATACTTTCGTAGTTTGTCAAGTTTAGTCCCCGTAAGCGAATTAACTTGTTTTTGCCATACCAAAGCCTTCAAAACTTATTTCTAAGTTATGTGAAGGTTATTTAAGGTATGTTAAGTATATGTTGATATTCCGGAGTATTTGTCGCATTAAACTGAGTACGTTTACGCACCAGTTTGCGTATAATTCTCCAGAAAGCGTTGTAGGGTTTGAAATTGAACAAGAACTGATATGTGCAAAAGATACACATATTTATACAAGATCCCAAGTATGAAATACAATATTTCATCGGCTTGGTATTTGTTTGATGGTCACGGTGACACAGGTGTCACAATACTTGCTATGTTCATTAGTACATTTATAGTACATGATTCCAATACACTTCATGCTACGTACGCCCATTGTGTGCATACTTAGTACATCACATTTCACTACATTTTATGCTATGTATGCCCATTGTGTGCATACTTAGTACATCACTTTACAATACATTTCATGCTACGTACGCCCATTGTGTGCATACTTAGTACATCACTTTACGAGACATCTCATGCTACGTACGCCCATTGTGTGCATACTTAGTACATCACTTTACAATACATTTCATGCTACATACGCTCATTGTGTGCATAGTTAGTACATTGTTTTACATTACATTTCTGTTGCATATGCTCATCCAGCATATGAACACATTATACTACATTTTGCCGTTGTAACCATTTGACTATGTGAACCGTCTTAACCCTTTGATTTTATGAACCGTTTGTAACTATTGAACCGTGTGAACCAGTTGTATCTGTTGACATGATTTACATTTGACAATAGACAATTGACTATACATAAACATTTCTACAATCGTTAAACATTACATCTTGATGGTTTGGTTTGAGTAAGTGATCTAAGTAACGAGGCGTGTGTAATACGATACAAGCATGGTGGATACGCCGCTGGTACTTCCTATATATAAGTGTTTGTATGGTATTACATATCGTAGCGTTATTTGAATCATTTCAGTTTGAGACATATAACATTTTATACAAATAACATACTTTTCACAAGACATTGACTTACAAACAACTTATCATATTCAACTCATTTTACATGGTTGTTCATTTAACCATACATTATTCTCTTATTTATACATATCATCTGATCTTACCGTTTTTCAATGATTTACAAGACAAAGCAAATTACAAGGTTCATGACTAAACATTTTCTCAAACATAAGTCATGAATTCCGTTTTCACAAAACCTATGTATCTCACAGGCATTTTTATGCTGACGTACCTATTTTCACATGTGTTTTCAGGAGATGATGCATAGGACTTATCAAGACATACTTAGGCGGACCTGTGCCTTAGTGACTTAAAACGAGACAAGAACTAGTTAATTTATGTTATGTATTCTTTGGTTCTTGTTTAAAGAAATGTAAACTTTCATGTTTGATTAATAAAACGAAACTTCATTTACCATGGATTTGAAACAATTGATTATGTTACAACACTCCCCGACGTTTCCGCCACGTTTTGTATGTTCCACGTGGTCGGGGTGTGACATAGATGTCTGTTTTCATGGACTTAAATCTTCATGATACGTAGTCATGCAAAAGTAATATATACTTGTTTATATATATTGCAATCAATCTTTAACCATATTATATTAACCAATATAACCCTAAAAAAACGAAATATAATATTCAAATTTAGAGTTTTCCGTTTCGTTTAATTACCAACGTTCGTTCTCGTTTACCGAGTAACCACAAACCGACAATTGCCATAAATTACCAGATGTATGACATGAAATACCCGGACAATGCTAGACTTTATGGACTCAATTGACACATAATCAAGTCTAATTGCATGTAATTGAATAACCAAATAGTGATTAAGTGTTGGTGCATATGTCTGTCGACTTCGTCTTGTATCGAGTCTTGTATTAGAATAGATAGATCAGGGCATGTTTTACGAGAAAACCGAGAAACATATAGGTTTGAGCCATTTCGCACGAAATGGAAAAGGCCATTTCGCACGAAATGGAAAGTCCATTTCGTACGAAATGGAACTGACCATTTCGTGTGAGCCATCTCGTGCGGAATGGGTTGCCTATAAATACATACCTTGGTGATTTCATTTGTAAGGTTTTGATTCCGGTAGCGAAGCTCTGCCGAAGTGTCTCCAGCATTGTAAAACGATCTGATATCAATACAAGAGACAATTTAAGAGATACTGTGTGCAAATCAGCTGAAACAAATCTGATACGTTTGTTTCCGCCTTTTATATTAGACGAGATCTCTTCTGAACGACTCGTTTGGTCATGCAAACGATCCTACATGTGGTATCAGAGCTCAGGAGGAAGAGTTCTTACCAATTCAGCTGAAAATTTCTGATTTCTACTCATTTTCTTCACATTTTTCAAAATTAAACAAGATTTCACAAATAAAATGGCTTAATTTTCTCATATAACGTGCGAAACATTGTTTTAACAAATCCTTGAAAGAATCAGACCTTAATTCAAAGTAAAACTTGATCAATTTGTTGAAAAACTGTCCGAAAGTGTGACGTCATCTCCACTTCGCACGTATTGGATACCAGATCGTTTGAACTTGCATCCATTTCACACGTATTGAACCTCCATTTCGCTTCAAGGGTTATTTCGCTTGAAATAGTACATCAGATCTTCATTTCGCACGAATTGGGAGGAAAGAATCCATTTCGCTTGAAACAACATTCCATTTCACACGAAGTGGGTAAAACAGGGTCCATTTCGTTTGAAGAGGTTCATTTCGCTTGAAAGACTCCATTTCGTTTAAGAGTTGTTTCCATTTCATTTGAAACATCATCCATTTTGTTTGAACAAACTATTTGTGTGAACTTTTAAAAACCGAAACATGGAGAACGAGTTCTACAACGCTTTTGCAACCCTGATCATTGTGACTCAGAATACGATGCTAGAAAATGAAACTGGCACCACACAAAACCACCTAAGCTTATGAGTATTGAGGAGTATAGTGGATGGGCAGAACGTTTTGAAAATTGGGTTCAAGCATATTACCTAGATGCATGGGAATGTATTGAATATCGATATATTAGACCGATTAAGGACAACAGAGAGAAGGTTGAAATTAAAGATCTAAGTGCTGATGAGAAAAAGAATTACAAAAGTGAAAAGATGATGGTTAGTCTTTTGCAGCAAGCTATTAAGGAAGAAATCTTGATTTTACTTCAACATAACGGAAGTGCACATTCGATATGGAAAGAATTAAAATCAAAGTTTGTTGGAAGTAAAGAGATGATCAAGAACAAAATGTCGCTTTTGAAGAAAGAATTTGATCTATTCCGTGGATTAAGAACTGAAAACACCAAGTAGATTATTGAAAGATATTGCAATTTGGTGATGAATATGAAAAGATTGAACATCAATAAAGATAAAGAAGAATTGATTGAAAAGTTGGTCGATGCGTTACCACAAGATGTTTGGGGCACGTATCTTATGATGTTGAAAAATAAACCTGAATTTGACAGTCTAACGCAGAGCGAGTTTATTGAACAACTCGAAGCTCAAGAGATGGAACAACGAAAGATAGCAAGAATGAAGAACTATGATGGTGAACAAGATATTTGTCTGTATTACAAAGGAGGTACTAGTGATAAGACCAACATTGCACCAAAGATTGAAACTGCTTTCAATGCAAAAAGTTCTTCTAAAGGTTCATCTCAAGGATCAAGTAGCAAAACTGGATTTTCTTCATATCCATCATTCGATCCAAATTTTTCAGTAACAAAGAGTGGCAAAGTTCTACAGTGCAACATTGTACTAAATCTTGAAAATGATCAAAATTACTCTCAAGAAGTAGACAAAAGTCATATGTCTTTGTTGGTGACTGTGTTAGAGTTTTATAGGAGTTTAGTTGCAGGAAGGATCGGAAATCCAATGTTGACAAAAGAGGATTACGATCAGATTGATGCTGAAGAAATGGAACTTATGGATATAAAGTGGTGTTTAGCTAGTGTGTTGAGAAGGGCTGAAAAGTTTAAACAGTTTACGGGAAGAGATGATTTCCGTGATGCTAATGTTTCTACTTTAGGATTCGATAAATCTAAAGTTACTTGTTTTCGTTGCAGGGAAAAGGGCATTTCAAGCGGGAATGCACAAACCGTGAAGCAATTGGAGCTCAAAATCCTTTCGGAAACAACGATTACTATCGAAAATCAATTTATCATCAAGTTGCTCAACAGCCGAATCAACAACAAACACAAACTACACATGCTAGGAAGGAGATTGAAGAATCAAAGAAAGCTTATCTAGTGAATCAAGATGATGAATGATCGTCAAAAGAATTTAGTTGGGACAAATATAATTCAGCTGAGAGTAAAGCATGTCTGACAGATCAAGATGATGAAAGGCTTCCAAAAGATTTCAGTTGGGATGATTATGATCCTAATAGAACTACAGATCATAAAGCTTTTGTTGCTCAAAACGTTGAATATACTGTTGATGATTATTGGGCAGATAAAATGAAAGAGCACTTAAAATTTCTAGCCGAGAGAGATAAAGAAAGAAGGAAAGATAAGAATGATGAAGAAAAGGTTCGTGTGATAAAGAAGCGGGACAAAGAAATTCCAGCTTTCGAGATTAAAAAAGAAGCTGATGTAGAAAAGATGTCTGAGAATTGTGAAAACTGTGAGACTCTGAAAAAGCACAATAACGAGTTGATTCATAACATGAACAGATTGAAAGAATCATATGATGTCTTAAACAAAGCTATGAATCAATATAACGAGTCAAGCAGTGAACAAGCTACAGCCATGAAAACACTCAATGGAGCATACATGATAAAGCAGGAAATGGTCAATTATTACATTGATATGTGATGAGCTTTAACAAAAAATAGAAACTCAGAGGATAGAAACTGAAAGAGTAAACAAGTTATTGAAAAGTTACTCATGTTCTTCTTATGTGATTGACAGGATTTACCCCACGGTTGAAGAAATGAAAGCGTTTAAAGAAGAAACATCTGAAGAGAAGAAGTTCGTAACAAAAGAGGATACTAAAGTGAAGAATTCTGGTAAGAAACAAAGTGTTAGTTATAACAAGTGTCCACCCCCGCTTGAAAGTGGATATTCTCCATGAAATCCAAATTCAGAAAGAGTCATAAAGGCAACCAACTTACAGTGGGAATCTGAGTCTTCAGATAACTTTCCAGACAACATTGATGTTACTTTGACATCATCCGACACTGATCATGAGTCCGTGTTAATAAAGAAAGTCGTTGATCAGGTGTTGGATAAAGATGAAACGGAGGAGTCAAAGTCTGAGTCCGACACTTCAAGTCCAACAGTCAAAAAGGACAAACGGATTTACAATAAAGATTTTCTGTTATCACAAAATAATTTGAATGATGAAACATTCAAAGTAGCATATACTTTGAATGATTCTGACAAATTATATTCTGATGAAGAATTTCTAATAAGAGGTGTTAAAACTGAAATGATTAACAAGGTTTCCAAATTAACAGAAATTAATATTTCTGAAATAAAAGATGTAAATCTTGCTGAGAAACCTAAACCATACATCTCAAGGGTTCAACAAAGATTAAACAAGAAAAAGGGTTACAATTCTGGTTTAGGTTATCGAAAGAAACCAAACCATAACTGTAATTTCAAAAAGAAGGGATTGGGTTTTATTCCACCAGAAAATTATAAAAATGAGAAAACTTATAAAACAAAAACTGTATTTGTTTCAGGAGCAAGTTCGAAGGAAGAGAAAAAGAGCTCATTCTGGAGGCAATCGAACAAAGAATTCCTTGCTAAGAAGCAAGAAGGAATGAAGAATGGAGTTGCTCAGAAGAAGAAGGAGACAAGAACCTGTTATCAATGCAACAAAGTTGGTCACATCGCCTTGAACTGTCCAAAGGCAACCAACACAAAACAAGGAGTCTCTGAAAAATTAAAAGAGAAAGTTGTTGAGATTGAAACATCAACCAAACAATTTAAAGTTTTCAAAAATTCAAAATTTGAGGTTGGTGAGTGTTCAAAGAGTTTTTACAAAAGAAAAGCGAAGCTTAACAACCAAAAGTAGGTTGTTAAGAAATCAGACGATAGTTCTAGCAACGATTCTGATTCATCAAAATCAGAGGAGCTATTTTCTGGCGATGAATCTGACTTGTCAAAGACAGAGGAGCCACAAGTTGAGTTGAAAAGTGAAAATTCAGTACCGCCACAGGATGATGAAAATTTTCCACCATTACGGACTGAAAATTTAAAATCAAAAATTGGAAAAGTTGAAATTTCAAATCAATTTTTCTGAAAAAAAGAATTTGATGTTGAAAAAGCTTTTAACCCCACAGTTCAAAATATTTTTGGAAAAATGACTGACGGGAAGGTGAAAGGGGTAAAAGATTTTATGAAAAGAAAACGAAGAAACCAGATGAAGATGGGTCATCCCAGGTTAGTAACTGGGATAGAACCTATCATGACTAAAAATCTGGACTTGTCGGAGCTCCCAAGTTGGTAATCGTGGAGCAGGAATTGGCATCATTCTTGAATATGTTTGTTTGAAAAGCCTACATGTGGTAAAACTCAAAATTGTCATATTTTGACTTACAAGTGGTTGAAAAAGGGGTTTTCACCTACAAAGTGTTTAATCAAGGTCATTAATTTGAACTTGATTTAACTTTAATACAAATGGTTGAAGAAACAAAGTGATGAACATATCCCCTAACTTACAAATGGTTTGTTGTCAGGGGGAGTTCTGATTGTTTACGCTAAATGAATGGAGAATTGAAGCAATTCAAATCAGTTTGTCAAATTTTCTTTAAATGATTTTGAATTTTAGGGGGAGAAAGAAATTTCAGAAAATTCAAAAACATTAGAAAATTTGAAAAAGCCAAAAACATGATAAAATTCAAAATGAGTTTTGTTGTGAAAAAGAGGAAATGATAGTACATCAGTGGACAATCACAACATGCTAAAGAATTGGAAAGTCAAATGTGATAAACGATATCACTAACGATATGCCAGTAGATTTTTATAAATTCAGTAGATTCTTTTCGAGATATAAATATAAATACCAAATACTTACTTATTTCGTGGGGAACATCTCTCGGATATATAGGTAACCCCTGAAATCTTGGTTGAAAGGCTTTCT
This sequence comes from Helianthus annuus, assembly GCF_002127325.2. Lineage (NCBI taxonomy): Eukaryota > Viridiplantae > Streptophyta > Magnoliopsida > Asterales > Asteraceae > Helianthus > Helianthus annuus. The sequence continues at coordinate 90,980,424 of NC_035443.2, forward strand.
ATTTCTTACATACTAGATCTTTGTGCGTGATGATATCTGGGGTATTATACCAGGACTTCTGATTTTGCGGAAGCAATAGCCTAGTCCTCGTATAATGCTCTGCACTGCTTTAAATCTTAAAGCTCACCCTCAGCATAAAAATGATGAAACATTGAAAAATGCTAATCATGTGCTGTTGAAGAAAAGATCCCCAAACGGGACACACCTAATGTCGAGCCATCATCTCTTTGTCTGAACGGAAGTTCTAACCCGCGATCTCATGGTCTCGCATTTACCCGTTTACAGATATCATTAGTGTACATTCACCTGTAAGACTGAATATAGAAGTCTGGCTACGGGAGTATATTCTGAGGTGGGATACGCGAATAAGCTTAAGTCCTTAAAACATTAATCTCGTATCTCGAATCAGTTGAACTTTGTGTGAAAATTTAAGTGGATCAGTATACTGACAATCTAAGTGAATCATTTAGAACTTAAAATGATTAAAGCTTAACGGTGTTAGTGATTTGTCTCATAAACTGATATGATCCTCTTACACAAACTCGCAAAAATATTTACAGACAATATAAACATAGAGTGTAAATATTTCTTTACTGTTTTTCATTAAAAACAAAAATCCAAAAAGATTGTGTTTTTAGCATAAAATTTTTGAAAAATCAAAAAGATTTTATTTCATCTTATTTTCGACAACTGATGTTGAAGAGCTGATTTTCAAAATTCCAAGTGCTAAACCTGATGGACAACAGGTTTGGGAGAGTGTGTTTAGAAATAAGAAAAATAATGTTCTTACATGTGGTCATCAGAAAATTTGAACAAATATCTACAAGTTGGTTTCTAAATTTGTTAAATTTTAAATTTAAGAAATTTATTGTGAGGTAGAGTTTGTGCAGGTAGAAGCAGCCAGATTACGATTCCTGAAAGCTATAGGAAAGCCAGGTTCCAGATCCTGTTACTTCAAAGAGCTAGGAAACGTTCCTGGACATGGAAAAGCTGCAAAGCATGAGCAAAGTTTGAGCCAGGGTTCCGATCAAGGCCTGTAGGTTGTGAATTCCAGACTGTGATCCCAGCTTATTGAAAGGGGGATTATGAAGATGCATAGAGCTAGCTTCTGATCCTGGAACTGTGTCCACACCAACTACTGACGCTGAAGAACTTAAGGAATCAAGAAACCTGATCAAGAGAATTAGATCGCTCAAGAGCCAGGCTGTGATTCTGATTCTGTAAAGAAAAGAGTCAGATTAAGAGAGAGAAGAAGAGAAAGAGATTGAAGGATGCTTTCAATGTCAGATACTTTGAAAGAGCGAGAAGACTGATAAAGACTGAAGACTTTGAAGACTCGACACCGAAGACTTCGTCAACATCCAAGGGGGAGTCTGTTGGTGCATATGTCTGTCGACTTCGTCTTGTATCGAGTCTTGTATCGAGTCTTGTATCGAGAAACATATAGGTTTGAGCCATTTCGCACGAAATGGAAAAGGCCATTTCGCACGAAATGGAACTGACCATTTTGTGTGAGCCATCTCGTGCAGAATGGGTTGGCTATAGATACATGCCTTGGTGATTTCATTTGTAAGGTTTTGATTCCGGTAGCGAAGCTCTGCCGAAGTGTCTCCAGCATTGTAAAACGATCTGATATCAATACAAGAGACAATTTAAGTGATTCTGTGTGCAAATCAGCTGAAACAAATCTGATACGTCTGTTTCCGCCTTTCGTATTGGACGAGATCTCTTCTGAACGACTCGTTTGGTCGTGCAAACGATCCTACATTAAGTCATTCGGATTAACCTGAAAATTTGCCGGTTGTCACATTCTCCCACCGGTAAAAGATTTTTGTCCCAAAATTCAAGCCGAGTAATCCTGAACAGGAGTCTTCTCAAAGAGGTGGGGATACGTTGTCTTCATTTGATCCTCACGTTCCCAAGTAAACTGGGTCTGCGCTTGGAGTTCCAACGAACTTTAACCAGTTTAATATGACTTCTCCTTAGCTTTTGGACTTTCCAATCCATAACCTCGACCGGTTCTTCAATAAAGTGGAGTTTGTCGTCGATACAGATTTCATCTAGAGGAATGATAAGCATCTCGTCAGCTAGACACTTCTTCAAGTTCGACACATGGAATGTGTCATGAACGCTACTAAGCTCATCGGGCAACTTTAGTTTGTACGCGGCGGTACTAACCTTGGCCAAAACCTCGAACGGCCTGATATACCTTGGATTAAGCTTACCACGCTTACCGAACCGTGCAACACCCTTCCAAGGCATGACTTTCAACAAACCTTTGTCTCTTACCTCTAAAGCGAAGGGTTTACGCCGAACATCCGCGTAACTTTTCTGACGATCACGAGCCACCTTGATACGGTCTCTAATCTGAAAAATCATGTCTGTAGTTTCTTGAACTAACTCCGAACCAATAAAATGTTTTTCGCCGACCTCCGCCCAACACAACGGTGACCGACACTTCCTTCCATACAAAGCCTCAAACGGAGCGGCTTTGATGCTTGGGTGATAACAATTGTTATATGAGAACTCTACTAACGGTAAATGAGTATTCCAATTTCCACTAAAATCCATCACACATGCACGGAGCATGTCCTCAAGTGTTTGGATGGTCCTTTCACTTTGGCCATCCGTTTGAGGATGACAAGTCGTATTTAGATCTATGCTAGATCCGAATGCCTTTTGGAAGGAATGCAAAAACCTTGGAATAAAACGGCAATCTCTGTCAGAGATTATAGAAACCGGCACCCCATGAGTGCCACTATTTCCTTGATATACAACTTCGCTAACGTATTCCTATTGTCCTTCTCGCGGATATGTAGAAATTGTGCGGACTTTGTCTAACGATCCACGATTATCCAAATCATGTCATTACCCCTAGATGTTCTAGGTAACTTTGTAAAGAAATCCATAGAAATTTGTTCCCATTTCCATACCGGGATTTCAGTTTGTGACAACTCAAGTTTCAAGGTCTTTCCTCGACACGTTATTTGTTTCACAACTGTATTTGCATAACTTGTTTGCTTTGTAATTGTACATGCTTGATTATGCTTAAGTTATGGTGTTCCTGTTTGATTAATGAATGTTAGAAATTTATTAACTGTTTGAACTCATAAACCCAAAATCAACGAAACCTTGTGAGCCACACACACACACACATTACGACGAAACATATGGAGTTTCGCCATCACTCTCACTCGACGAAACCTTGGAGTTTCGTCATTCACCTTCCGACGAAACTAGGGAGTTTCGCCATAATGGGTTTCGGCCCAAGTAAAGCCCAATTGAATTGACAGTTACGTTATATAATGCACACACCACTATTAGTGAAACCCTAGACTCTCTTTCTCTCAAAACAAACCAACGGCAGCCCCTTCCATTCAAAGTTAGACCTTACTTGTTCGATCATCCTATTTCGCGTTCCGTGACCCGGTTAGTAATCCCACACCTAGTTGGTTTAAATTCTGAATATATGGTTATGATGTTTGAGCATGTTCTTGAATATATGATGGATGATCGATTGGTTGCATGACATTGTGCGAATTGTTATATTAATTTAGGATTCCGATAAACTATGTGTGCTTGAATCGGATTATATTATAAACATGTATCTTGTTAAACAAACCCTAGAAAATAAGGATAGTACACGGAATATAAATACGAATATTAAGTGGTGTGGATATTTTGATCGAATAAAGACTTGTATTAATGGATTCCATGATCAAACTGTTGTAGAAATCATTATACATGTTTGGATGTAAACTTGTGTAATAGCATGAAATAGTAAATGGATTGGATGATTTATGTCTACTTGAATGACTGCTACTGCTGGTGATTATTAGATGATTTAGGATTCATGAAAGTGAACTGATGCATTCTATTTTTTATCCGATTGAATGACTGAAGGAAAACGTTAAACTGTTGTTTTCTGTGTGATTGGGTAACTGTTGATGTGATGAAACATATGGGAATTCGTCACTCTCAAGTCGACGAAACCTGTTGAGTTTTGCCATGGGTGGTACCGACGAAACATGGAGGGGTTTCGTCATCTCTGGGTCGACGAAACATAGGGGGGTTTCGTCACCCTGGGGTCTCGTCGTGTAGGGGTTTCGCTGTAGGACAGAACTTTGCAAACAGAATGTGATTAATGTGTGATTGTATGCTGACCCTAGTCTGTTGAAGATACGTATGAGGAAACATAATCTAGTTATGTCTAGCATACTTAACCATTAAGCACTATTACTAATCATACGTGTGGACTGTGTAATTGAACAAGTTGTGTAACTTCCATGTGATATGTGGTAACTAATGAGTAGATACTCACTGTGACCTGCATTTATATGTGAACTTTGCAAACATAAACTGATATCTGCATACACTAGGCTTTGACTGGTAAACTATGATCAAGTAGAGTAGCAAACCGAGCAAACCAAGGTGAGTTCACACTTTCCACAAGGCATGGGATACCCAAGGGTTGAGAATGGGTAAAGGATTTAAACTGAAACTGCGTGATCTCCTGGTTTGGGACACGTACACACCCTCTTTATTAAAGGGTGACAACACGTGATAAGAATAATATCAGAACCTGCGTAATCTCCTGGTTTGGGGATTACGTACACACCCTCTTTACTGAAGGGTGACAACACGGATACTAGACCAAAATCTCTATCATGAAGTCCCTCCTTTTATATTGACTTAATCGCCGGGCCAATGGCGAGCGGGTCATTAGTTAGATAGCGTTATTTAGGTTTGACAAGCCTCACAACGTGCCGTAGAGGACGGGCGTGAACTAATGGATCTGGGCACCAGTGAATGATGATAGACATTGACGTTAGGGCACCAACTTACTTCAGTCAGTGGTCGATATGGTAAACGGGTCTAGTGGTTCACATGGGGAAGCCCCCACTGGTACTGGATATGGTTTGGGAAACAAGGAAATGGGTTAACTTATGGTTAACAAACGAACCCATGATTTTTGAACAACTTTAAAACGAACACTCAACTGTGAACTCGCTCAACTTTGTTGTTGACTCGTTGTTACATGCCTTGCAGGTCGTTAGTGGTTTAGCTGGAGCTTGCACGAGTAGGAGGAGTCGTTGTGGGGCAAGGACCGTTGTGTGCCATGTTAAACTTTATGAACTTTAAACTATGTTTCGGTTATTTAAACTTTACTATGCTTCCGCTGATTACTTAAACTTGTTTGATTTCTTTTAGACACCAATTATATTGTGGTTGGTTTTGTTTATTTATTTTCATTGTTTAATATGATTGGTGGCTTGATCCTGGTCAGTCACGCCTCCACACGGTGATACTCCGCTTGTGGATTTTGGGGGTGTGACAGATTGGTATCAGAGCCATTGGTTATAGTGAACTTGGTTTTAAAAAGGGAAAAGCTTTTTTTTGATAAAACCAGACTATAACCTGTACAGTGCTCAACGATCCACAACGACGCTTTGCTCCACATGCAAGGCTCAACATTCTAGGTGATATGGTTTATGTTATATTACCTACTCGTTATTTACATAGTACATCGTTCATGGTATGCTTTGATTAACGTAGCAACTATTGTTAGACACTCATGGTGTGCTTACTCTCTTCTGTCACTCCACACTTACGCATTGTCACGACACTTTACTCACCCATGCTCTCTTTATTGTGAAAACCATGAGTGGACGTATCAACCTAACTCAAGCCTAGCTGACGGCTCTGATCAATGAACAAGTCGTTGCAGCACTCGCAGCCGCTCAGGCAGGAGGTATAACCTGCCATTGCAACTTATTCTAGGATCTTTAGATCCTACTCTCTTGAACCAACACTTGTGTTTAATTTTGTCTCTTCTTACTCGCACGACAGGTCAACCTGCTCAGCCTCCTGTGTGTACATTCAAAACTTTTATGGATTGCCGACCTACTACTTTCAACGGCACTGAAGGAGCTGTAGGCCTCCTCCACTGGTTCGAGAAGCTCGAATCTGTCTTCGAGATGTGTGAATGCCCTGAGGCTCGTAGGCTGAAGTATGCTACTGGTACTCTTGAAGGTGTAGCGCTCACGTGGTGGAACGCTCATGTCCAAATGTTGGGGTTGGTTGCTGTTAATGCCACCCCATGGAACGACTTCAAAGATTTAATCAAGGAAGAGTACTGCAATCATGATGACATCCACAAGCTGGAAGTAGAGTCCTTCAACTTAAAGATGACGGGGTCGGAAATCGAAGCGTATATTGTAGGATCGGTTTCGACCTGAATGAGTCGTTAGGAAGAGCTCTTGTACGTTTCAGAGGCGGAAACTAAGAAACACACTACAAAACAACTTGAACTACACTTAAAACCTCTTGTATATTCGATTGACAACGTTTACAGTGAGAGGAAATACCGGCAGCACTTCGGTATCTACAAGTCTGACCGTTACAAATGACAACAACATGAACCTATTTATAGTCGACACCTAACCGTTTGAACATACTCAAACGGACAACAGTTCAAATGACAGAACCTTTCAAACGGCCACTATGTTCAAACGGAGACTACAATTCAAACGGCCAACTAAAATGGACATGTATTTTCAAACTGTTGGGCCTTTAACTTCATACGATTGGACCATCACATTCTTTCATCTCATTGGACCTCCAAGTGAACTCTTCTAATTGGACCTCATTGATTTTTGTCTTTAGTGATGTTGTGTATGATGATATATTATCTCAAACGGCCACCATGCAATTCCTTGTTTCATGACATCACTTGTGATGTCACCTAGGTGATGTCACTTGTGATGTCACCTATGTGATGTCACTCGTGATGTCATGCCCGATCGGACCCGCAACAAGACCGGGACTCGATATTAAGACGAAGACGACAGATGACTGCACCAACAGACTCCCCCTCAGATGTTGACGAGTCTTAAGTGTCGAGTCTTCAACGACTTCAGTCTTTATCAGTGTAAGCATCCTCAAATCTTTCTCTTCTCTTTTCATCATCATTAACAAATTTCCACGAACAATCTCTACTCGGATGTCTTCAGACTCCCCCTTTCGATATGCTGGGATCGTAGTCTGGCGTGTTGAAATCACAAATTCTTCAGGTATCGGAACCTGGTTCTCTATCTCTTTGAAACCTGCACATCCTCTACCCAAAAATAAATTTTCTGATGATAACTTGTAAAAACAATCTCACCAGCTAATGAACCACTTGCAGGAATAATACAATCAAAGAATGATTTTACAATGTTAATCTTTGATAAACCACTTGAAGATATATTTTAATTTTTCAAAACAACATATTCACCCAAACCATCTGTTCATCATGTTTAGCACTCGGAATTTTGAAAATTAGCTCTCCAACACCAGTTGTCGAAAATCTTTTTGAATTTTTCAAAAATTATGCTAAAACACACTAAAATCTTTTTGGATTTTTGAATGTATAAAAATGAAATGCAGAGAAAAGAAAATATTACAGACAATATTTTTGTGAGTTTGTGTAAGAGGATCATATCAGTTTTTGACAAATCACTAACACCATTAAGCTTTAAACATACTCAGTTCTAAACAATTTACCTAGATTGTCAGTATATTGGTCCACTTTAAATTTTCACACAAATTTCAATCGATTCGAGATACGATATTAGTGTTTTAGAAACTTAAACTTAATTGTGTATCACTCCACTCGAATATACTCCTGTATCCAGATCCCAATATTCAGTCTTACAGGTGAGTATACCACAGATGATATCTGTAAAGGGGTTATGTGCGAGGGTCGTGAGAGCTCAGGTCGATACTTCCGTATACGCAGAGAGATGACGGCTTCGACTTTAGGTGGGTCCCCTTTAGAGGATCTTTTATTTACAACAGCAGCGACTATCAATTTTATTGTTTCATCAGCTTGCTGAGGGCGATGCTATGTTTCAAGCATTTTTGCGAAAAGCATTATCCAGGGACTAGGTCAGTACTTCCATACAGCAGAAGTCCCGGGATAATACTCCAGATATCACTGAGTATAAAGACCTAGTATCTCAGAATACGGGACCTTTCAAACAAGATTTCGGGGGTTACCTATATATTCAAGAATAGTTACCCACAAATCAAGCAAGTTTGAATTAGGTTTATATCTCGTTTCAATTTACTAAATGTGCAAAAACCTACTGACACATCCGCAGTAAGATTGTTTATCACTTTTAAACTTTCCAATTCTTTAGCATGTTGTGATAGTCCACTGATGTACTATCATTTCCTCTTTTTCACAACAAAACTCATTTTTGATTTTATCATGTTTTTGGCTTTTTCAAATTTTCTAATGTTTTTGGATTTTCTGAAATTTTCTACTCCCCCTAAAATGCAAACACATTAACGAAAATATGAAAACAAACTGTACAACCGATATCAAATCACCTCAATTCGCCATTCACTTGGCATAAACAATCAGAACTCCCCCTATCAACAAACTATTTTCCCATTTAGATTTCAAAACACTTAAGTTTGTTTTAATCAAAATGGTTTTTCTGGAAAATAAGTTTGATTGATTTTACCACTTGTAGATTTATCAAACAAATGTTCGGGGATGTGGTTCATCATCTTGTCTTCCAACCAGATGTAGGAAAATACAAGTACAAATTAATGTCCTTGATTTACCATTTGCAGTCAAATCATCTAATCGCTTGTAATTATAACCAACAAACATAAACAAACCTCTTTACCGAATAAAATTCAAGAAAGATGCCAATTCATGCTACACGCTTACCAACCTGGGAGCTCCGGCAAGTCCTGAGACTTACTGTTCATAATATGTACCATCCCAATCACAAACTAGGGATGGTTCAACCTTTTCTTTCTTTGTTTTCTTCTCATAAAATTCTTTAACCCCTTTGACTTTTCGATCAATCATCTTGCCAAAGATATGTTTTACCTTGGGGTTAAAGTCCTTCTCAGCATCAAATTCCTGTTTATCATTATGAAATTGGTTAGAAATTTCAGTTTTACCAATTTTCTTTTTATAATTTTCAGCCCGAAGTGATGGAAATTCCTCATCATTCACAATCGGAACTGATTTTTCATCTTTTAAAACAGCTTCACATTTTGAAACGACTTGTGGCTCAACTGACTTTGTGGAATCAGTTTCATCGCCCGAAGATAGCTCCTCTGATTTTGATCCATCAATATCATCGCTAGAGCTTTCACCAACCTTCTTAACAACCCATTTCTGGTTGTCAGATTTGGCTCTCTTCTTGTAAAACTTGTTTGAACTCTCACCAATTTCAAATATAGAATCTTGAAACAATTTTGTTCTATCAATTGGTGATTCGAACGCAAGCACTTTCTCTTTGACTTTACGAAATACTCCCTGATTTGATTGTATTGCCTCAGAACAATCTCGGGCAATATGTCCAACAGTGTTGCATCGGAAACAGGTTTTCATATCTTTCTTCTTCTCAGCCATTTTCTTCAATTCATCTTGCTTCTTTGCAATGAATTCATTGTTTGACTGTCTCCAAAATGCTTTCTTTTCTTCTTCTTCAGATGACGTTCCTGAAACAAATATCATTTTGGATTTAAAATCACGAACATATTTTTCGTTTTTCTGTTTTTCTGTTGGAGTAAAACCTAAACCTTTCTTTTTGAAATTACCGTTATGGTTTGATTTCTTTTGGAAACCAGAACCAGAACTGTAATTCTTTTTCTTGTTTAATCTTTGTTATACTCTTGAGGTGTATTTTTTAGGTTTTTCATTAAGACATAAGTCTTTTATTTCAGAAATATTAATTTCTATGAGTTTGAAAACCTTGTTTATCAATTCAGTTTTGACACCTCTTATTGGAAATTCCTCATCAGAATATAATTTGTCCGAATTATTCAAAGTATAAGCAACTTTAAACAACCCATCATCCAAATTAGGTTTTGATAACAGGAATTCTTCGTCATAGACTATTTTTCCCTGTTTTTCTGTTTGACCCGGAGTGCTTGACTCAGACTTTGACTCTGACGCGGACTCCGACTTTGACTCCTCTATCTCATCGTTTTCTAACACATGATCCACGACTTTCTTCATTAATTGAGACTGTTGATCAGTGTCAGACGATGTAAACACAACATCAATACTATCTGGTAGATTGACTGACGACTCTGACTCCCACTGTAAATTTGTTGCCTTTTTGACTCTTTCATCGTTTGGGTATCTTGGCGAATATCCATTTTCCAGCGGGGGTGGACACTTGTTATAACTGACACCTTGCTTCTTACCAGATGTCGTCTTTTTAGTGTCTTTTTCCTTGTCATTCTTCTTCTTGTCAGCAATCTTTTCATCAGCACCTCTTCCAACTTCTTTCTCTTCAGCTACCTCATCATCTTCCCATACCTTCATACTTTCAACCGTCGGATAAATCCTGTCAATAACATAGGAAGTACATGAGTAACTTTTTAACAAACGATTAACTCTCTCCGTTTCAATTCTCTGCAGCTCAAGTTTCTGTTCTAAAGCAGCACACTTCTCAATATAGTTCTTTACAACTTTCTGCTTCGCCATAAACGCCCCCTGAAGTGTCTTCATTGCTACAGCTTGTTCTTCACTCGTTTGATTGTACTGATTCATCGTTTTATTCAGCACATCGTAAGACTCCTTCAGACTGTTCAAGTTGTAAATCAACGTGCTATTTTGCTTCTTCACAACTTCACAATTCTCACACTTCACTGGAATCTTTTTTGCATCAACTTCTTCCTCAACCTTGAATTTAGGCACTTCTTTCACCTTTTGTCTTCTTACCACCGGTACCTCTTCATCCTCACTGCTCACCGGTGTGTTGATCTTTTTCTTCTTTTTCTTGGCTTTTTCATCTTCACTATCACTTTCAGCAAGCAGTTTCATATCTTCTTTAAATTTTCTTGCCCAATATTCCGTATCATCATCATCACTATCATCTACAACCTTTGTCGTAAAAGCAGTGTAAGCTGTAGTTTGATAAGGAATATAATCATCCCAGGTAAAATTTTCCTAGCTAAAACCCTCTGGTAATCTCTCATCATCTTGATCAATTATCAAAGCACTACCATCCCTTCTTTTTCCATACAATCTATCACTATTACCCACACAAGCTCTTTTTTCAGAATCTTCAATCACATCTCTTCCATGTGCAGTTTGAGCTTGATGTTTATGTTGTTGAGATGATTGTTGACCAACTTGGTGATAGATGGCTTTACGATAGTAATCATTGTTGTTGTTGAACGGATTTTGAGCTCCACTTGCTTCACGGTTAGTGCACTCCCTCTTGAAGTGTCCTTTTTCCCTGCACCGAAAACAAGTGACTTTAGATTTGTCAAAACCTAAAGTAGAAACATTTGCATCATGAAGATCATCTCTCCCCGTGATTTGTTTAAATTTCTCAGCTCTCCGTAACATGCTAGCCATACACCACTTTATATCCATCAGCTCCATTTCTTCAGCATCTATCTGGTCGTAATCTTCTTTGGTTAACATTGGATTCCCGATACGACCTGCAACAAAACAAGTGTAAGATTCCAAAACCATTCCTAACAAAGACATTTGGTTTTTGGCAACTTCCTCAGAATAATCTTGATCATTTTCAAGATTTAACACAATGTTACATTGTAATTTTCTCCCGTTTTTAGTTGCTGAAATATTTGGATCAAAAGATGAAAATGGTGTGAAACTGGTTTTGCTGTTTGATCCAGATGATGGACTTCCAGATGAATTCTTGGCACTGTAGGCAGTCTCAACCTTTGGAGATAGATTAGAAGATTTCTTTTCATTAACTCCTGCCTTATAATACAACCCGATGTCCTGTTCACCATCAAAATCTTTCATTCTGATAACTTTCCGTTGTTCCATTTCTTGAGCTTCTATCTTTTCAATGAACTTACTGAGCGTCAAATTACTAAAACCCTTTTTGTTTCTGAGCATCGTCAAGTATGTGCCCCAAGTCTCATAGGGCAACGCATCAGCAAGTTTCTCTATCAACTCATCAGTACTCTTTTCAATACTCAACCTTTTCATGTTGGCAAGCAGATTACAATAACGTTCAATAATCTCTCGTGTACTCTCATTCTTTAAACCACGGAAAAGATCAAACTCTTTCTTAAGAAGTGACTTTTTGCTTTTAACCATTTCTTCACTTCCTCTAAATTTTGAACGTAAAGCTTTCCAAATCGTATATGATGTTCCATTGTGTTGTAAAAGAACCATGATATCTTCTTTCACTGCTTGTTGAAGAAGACTTAGCATCATTTTCTCATCTTTGTACTTCTTCCTAGCATCAGCAGTAAGATCTTTTATTGGAACGGGTTCTTCATCATCATTCAAAGGTCTAACATACTTTGTCTCGACACATTCCCAAGCATCAAGATAATTAGCTTACACCCAATTTTCAAACCGACCTTCCCAACCTTTAAATTCTTCGATGTTCATTAGTTTGGGAGGCTTTTGCATCGTCCCTGTTTCGTTTTCGAGCATTGTGGTTTGAACAACAGTGATTGGGGTACTGGGAGTAGCGAATGCGTTGTAGAAATCCTCATCCATTTTTTCCGAATTTTAAATGAGCTGTATCACCTTGTAAGAATACCTGACAAACAAACAAACAAGAATACAATCAGTTTAAAAAATTATCAACTAACAGAATAAGACTGGTACTTGAACTGGTGAATATTTTGTGCGGACTAAAAGTTGACAAAATTGTGCGGACTGAAGGTTGACACACTGTACGGACTGCTATGACCCAGATTAAATTCGAACGACCTTTTCCAATGACCTGATTCACGGTGACAAAACTTTGACCCTTTCAAATGACTTTGCAAACTGAAACCAGACCTTATTTCCACGTGAACCGAAACTTGTATCAAATAACCTGATGACCTATTTACCAATATCAATGAAACATCACATGCAAAAGCCTGTCAACATTCAATGATGAAACAATCTCATTGGGCCGATTCTTTTGTAAAGAAAGACATGTGATTGGACCATATCCCTTAGTGGGTCAACAAAATGATTGAACCGATGATAGCATCTGACAATTCTTGAATCAAGCAAAATGATTTAACAAAAAAACTCTCACATGCAAATCTGTTGTCGTTACATAAAAAAATTCCACTGAATTTTTTTTTTAACCAAATACACATGTGTTGCCTTTAAATCCTAGTGGCCGACAGCTTTGACACTTCTTAATTTCTCATTTGACTTCAATTTACATGTGTCTTATTATTTGTTGATGATTGGGCCATACTTTTGAAACCTTACTTGTGATTGGGCCGTGACAAATTTTGTCACATGTACCGACAACTTATGATCACATGGGCTATCAGTCTTTTAATATTTTTTTTGAAAGGAGAATTTCATTAACACGCCAAAACCCCAAGCAGGGGCGGCAAACAAAACAACAAAGAATTACATATTAACAAAACTATACCACTCTCTCCAACTCACATTTAAATCCTTAGATCTAGAGTTAAGCCAAAACAAACCTACCGACTTTAATTCCCTGACTATCCCCGCCAAGGATACCGGAATATTGTTAAACCTAGCTTCGTTTCTAGCCTTCCAAATACAGTCTTTTAATCATATTTCATGAAATATAATGACCGACAATGCATTAAATCTGATTAGACCGATGGTATAGAATAATGGGTTGTTGAAATAATCACATGCTCGTTTAATATTTCTCACAATTCTATGTACTTTTCAAACGGTTCACAATTTTCAAAAACACTTTCAAACGTGCATCTTTTTCAAACGATAGCCTCAAACTGAATAGTTTCTTTCAAACGGGATCGGCAAGTTTCAAACGGTCACACGAGATTTCAAACGGAATGATGTTCAAACGATACACTTCAAACGACAGATTCAATTTTCAAACGACAGAAAGCTATTTCAAACGATAGGAAGCTTTTTTCAAACGACATAAACATTTTTCAAACGATAGGGCAAGATTTCAAACAGACAGGCAATGCTTCGTTCAAACGGACACCTTTTTCTAAGCCATTTTTGTCACTTTTACTTCGAGTTTTAAGCTGAGATTCTCAAGGATTTGTTAAACTATCATTACGCACACATTGTGTAAGTTTCAGCCGATTTCAACCGTAAAAACTATTGATTTTATGAAAGAAGGTGTAGAAAATGAGATTTTCAAGCTGAATATGGCAAGAACTCCTCGTCCTGAGCTCTGATACCACTTGTAGGATCGGTTTCGACCTGAATGAGTCGTTAGGAAGAGCTCTTGTACGTTTCAGAGGCAGAAACTAAGAAACGCACTACAAAACAACTTGAACTACACTTAAAACCGCTTGTATATTCGATTGACAACGTTTACAGTGAGAGGAAATACCGGCAGCACTTCGGTATCTACAAGTCTGACCGTTACAAATGACAACAACATGAACCTATTTATAGTCGACACCTAACCGTTTGAACATACTCAAACGGACAACAGTTCAAACGACAGAACCTTTCAAACGGCCACTATGTTCAAACGGAGACTACAATTCAAACGGCCAACTAAAATGGACATGTATTTTCAAACTGTTGGGCCTTTAACTTCATACGATTGGACCATCACATTCTTTCATCTCATTGGACCTCCAAGTGAACTCTTCTAATTGGACCTCATTGATTTTTGTCTTTAGTGATGTTGTGTATGATGATATATTATCTCAAACGGCCACCATGCAATTCCTTGTTTCATGACATCACTTGTGATGTCACCTAGGTGATGTCACTTATGATGTCACCTATGTGATGTCACTCGTGATGTCATGCCCGATCGGATCCGCAACGAGACCGAGACTCGATATTAAGACGAAGACGACAGATGACTGCACCAACATATATGAAAAGATCCAACGAACTGGCTATTCTGTGTCCTACTATGGTAGACCCTCCTATCAAGCGTATCGAGCTGTACCTCAAAGGTTTAGTGCCAGAGATCCAGAGTCATGTGACTGCAGCAAACCTCGCCACTATCCAGCAAGTTATTCGTTTGGCTCATCGTGTCACTGATCAGGCAGTCGAGCAGAACAGGCTGCCCAAGCGTATTGGTGCTACTACTACCACTACTACTTTTGATGCTCCCAGCGACAACAAGCGCAAGTGGGATGGAGTCTCAAGTAAGGGTTCAACATCAGCTCAGTCTCAGTCTCAGCAGCGAAAGACAGATGACTACAAGAGCCCTGGTCAACAATCTTCTGGTAGTCAAGGGCAGAGTGGGTACAAGGGGAACCACCCCAAATGCAATCAATGTGGTTTCCATCATAGCGGACCGTGTGCTAAGGGCACTTGTCAGAGGTGTAACAAACCTGGCCATGCGGCCAAGGATTGCAGGAGTCTCTACCCTGCAAATCAGCGACGACAGAACCAGCAGCAAGCTCAACAGAATCAGCGTCAGCAACAACAGCAGCAACAGGGTAACAACAAAGGATGCTTTCAGTGTGGTGCTGAAGGCCACTTCAAAAGAGACTGCCCCCAGCTAAATCAGAGATAGAACAACAACAACAATCAGGGAAACAAAAACAATAATGGGGGAAACAATGGTGGCAATGGTGCAAGGGGTCGAGATTTTGTGATAGGTCAAGGAGATGCAAGGAACGATCCCAACGTTGTGATGGGTAAGTTTCTTCTGGATGACTTCTTTATTACTGTTTTATTTAATTCGGGTGCCGATACTAGTTATGTGTCTCTAAAAGTTAGTCAGATGCTTAAGCGCACTCCAACACTTTTGAACACCAAGCATGTTGTAGAGTTAGCAAACGGTAAAAGTCTTGAAGCCACACACATAGTTAAGGGTTGTAATCTCATCTTAGCTGGTCAGACTTTCTCTATCGATCTTATCCCCATCGTTCTTGGTAGTTTCGACATCGTTATTGGTATGGATTGGTTATCTCAACATCGAGCAGAGATTCTTTGCAAGGAGAAGATCGTCCGCATTCCTCGTTCTGGTGAAGAACCTTTAGTGATTCATGGCGACAAGAGTGGTGCTGTGGTGGGCATCATTTCTTTCCTTAAGGCCCAGAAGTGTTTACGAAAGGGCCACACCGCTATTTTAGCCCTCGTTACCGACAGCTCAACGAAAGAGAAGAAGATTGAAGATATTCCGATCGTATGTGACTTTCCTGAGGTATTTCCTGAGGAATTACCAGGTCTACCGCCCCACTGTCAGGTTGAGTTTCAAATCGAGCTAGCTCCTGGAGCAGCGCCTATAGCTCGAGCACCTTATCGTTTAGCTCCATCAGAACTTGAAGAACTGTCCACGCAACTACAAGAGCTCTTGGACAAGGGTTTCATTCGTCCTAGCTCTTCACCTTGGGGAGCTCCAGTGTTATTTGTGAAGAAGAAAGACTGTACCTTCAGAATGTGTATTGACTACCGTGAACTCAACAAGGTGACCGTAAAGAATCGCTATCCTCTCCCACGCATTGATGACTTATTCGACCAGTTGCAAGGGTCGAGTTTCTACTCGAAGATTGACCTGAGGTCAGGCTACCACCAACTAAGAGTCCGAGATAAGGATATCTCTAAGACAGCGTTCAGGACCCGTTATGGGCATTACGAGTTCCTGGTTATGCCTTTTGGATTGACAAACGTGCCTGCGGTCTTCATGGATCTTATGAACAGGGTGTGCAAGCCCTATCTGGATAAGTTCGTCATTGTATTTATCGACGACATCCTGATATACTCGAGGAGTAAGGAGGAGCACGAGCATCACCTGAGACTTATTTTGGAACTCCTTCAAACAGAGCAGTTGTATGCCAAATTTTCGAAATGTGACTTCTGGCTTCGCGAAGTTCATTTCCTAGGCCACGTGGTAAACAAGGATGGGATTCATGTTGATCCATCCAAGGTTGATTCGATCAAGAACTGGCCTGCACCTTGTACACCAACAGAAATCCGCCAATTCTTGGGTTTGGCTGGCTACTACAGAAGGTTTATCAAGGATTTCTCCAAGATTGCACAACCTCTCACCTCACTGACTCAGAAGGGCGTCACCTGTCGTTGGGGTGATGCACAGGAATCGGCATTTCAGCACTTAAAAGATAGACGTTTTAGCGCACCAATTCTCTCATTGCCAGAGGGCACAGACGATTTTGTGGTTTATTGTGACGCGTCAATTCAGGGTCTTGGTTGCGTGTTGATGCAACGGGATAAAGTCATTGTTTATGCCTCGCGCCAACTTAAGGTTCACGAAAGGAACTACACTACTCATGATCTGGAACTGGGAGCTGTTGTTTTCGCACTTAAGATATGGAGACATTACCTGTATGGTACCAAGTGCATCATTTACACCGATCGCAGGAGTCTCGAGCATATCTTCAAGCAAAAGGAGTTAAACGTGTGACAACGTCGATTGGTCGAGCTCTTGAATGATTACGAATGCGCGATCAAGTACCATCCGGGCAAAGCCAATGTTGTGGCCGATGCCCTCAGTCGAAAGGATACTACACCTAAGCGTGTGCGAGCGTTACAACTTACCATTCAATCTAGTCTTCCTACTCAGATACGAGATGCTCAGGTTGAAGCATTGAAGGCAGAGAACATCAGGGCGGAGTCCCTACGTGGATCAAGGAAACGATTGGAAGAAAAAGGAGACGGCACTTACTACGTAACAGGGCGCATCTGGGTCCCACTATATGGAAAATTACGTGAACTGGTGATGGATGAAGCACATAAGTCTCGTTACTCAGTACATCCTGGTTCAGATAAGATGTACCATGACCTAAAGACTACATACTGGTGGCCTAGTATGAAAGCCCAGATAGCAACTTACGTCAGCAAATGTTTGACTTGTGTGAGAGTCAAGACGGAATATCAGAAAACATCGGGCCTACTCCAACAACCAGAGATCCCGAAATGGAAATGGGAGCAAATTTCCATGGATTTCGTTACTGGCCTGCCTAGATCCCAACGTGGAAATGACACCATTTGGGTGGTAGTGGATCGATTGACTAAGTCTGCACACTTTTTGGCCATCAAAGAAACAGACAAGTTCTCTACTTTAGCAGACGTTTACTTAAAGGAAGTGGTTTCGAGGCATGGGGTGCCAACCTCCATTATTTCCGATCGTGATGCGCGTTTTACTTCTTAATTGTGGCAAGCACTGCACAAGTCCTTTGGCTCACGTCTAGACATGAGCACCGCTTATCATCCGCAAACAGATGGGCAGTCTGAGCGCACTATCCAAACCCTTGAAGACATGCTTCGAGCATGTGTAATCGATTTTGGCAATGGTTGGGAAAAGCATCTACCGTTAGTGGAATTTTCGTATAATAACAGCTACCACACCAGTATCCAGGTTGCTTCGTTTGAGGCATTGTACGGGCATAAATGCCGATCACCTCTTTGTTGGGCAGAGGTTGGCGACAGCCAAATAACTGGCCCAGAACTTGTCATAGACACAACCGAGAAAATAACTCAGATACGACAACGAATGGCGGCAGCTCGTGACCGTCAGAAAAGCTACGCTGATAAGCGCAGGAAACCACTCGAGTTCCAGGTTGGGGATCGAGTGCTACTCAAAGTCTCACCTTGGAAAGGCGTAGTTCGTTTTGGCAAGCGAGGCAAACTTAACCCGTGATACGTTGGACCTTTCGAAATCATAGAGAAAATAGGCAAGGTGGCCTACAAACTAAATCTACCGGCAGAACTCAGTGGAGTTCAAAACGTATTTCACGTGTCAAATCTGAAGAAGTGTCTGTCAGATGAGACACTCATAGTTCCTCTTAAGGAGCTCACTATCGACGATCAGCTGCAATTCGTCGAGGAACCAGCAGAAATCACTGACCGAGACGTTAAGGTTCTCAAGCGCACCAGAATACCTCTTGTTAGAGTTCGTTGGAACTCCCGTCATGGCCCAGAGTTTACCTGGGAACGAGAAGACCAAATGAAACACAAGTATCCCTAGTTTTTCAAGAAAAGTACAACCACTACTGAGGCTGAAGCTACTGCGGAATTTCGGGACGAAATTACAAACTAACGGGGGGATGATGTGACACCCCAGGAAAACCAAGAAACAACGCAACACAACTAGCTTCCTCAGTAACCACGTGCTAAATTTCGGGACGAAATTTCTTTCAAGTTGGGGATAATGTGACAACTCAAGTTTCAAGGTCTTTCCTCGACACGTTATTTGTTTCACAACTGTATTTGCATAACTTGTTTGCTTTGTAATTGTACATGCTTGATTATGCTTGAGTTATGGTGTTCATGTTTGATTAATGAATGTTAGAAATTTATTAACCGTTTGAACTCATAAACCCACAATCAACGAAACCTTGTGAGCCACACACACACACATTACGACGAAACATATGGAGTTTCGCCATCACTCTCACTCGACGAAACCTTGGAGTTTCGTCATTCACCTTCCGACGAAACTAGGGAGTTTCGCTATAATGGGTTTCGGCCCAAGTAAAGCACAATCGAATTGACAGTTACGTTATATAATGCACACACCACTATTCGTGAAACCCTAGACTCTCTTTCTCTCAAAACAAACCGACGGTAGCCCCTTCCATTTGAAGTTAGATCTTCCTTGTTCGATCATTCCTATTTCGCGTTCCGTGACTCGGTTAGTAATCCCACACCTAGTTGGTTTAAATTCTGAATATATGGTTATGATGTTTGAGCATGTTCTTGAATATATGATGGATGATCGATTGGTTGCATGGCATTGTGCGAATTGTGATATTGATTTTGGATTCCGATAAACTATGTGTGCTTGAACCGGATTATATTATAAACATGTATCTTGTTAAACAAACCCTAGAAAATAAGGATAGCACACGGAATATAAATACGAATCTTAAGTGGTGTGGATATTTTGATCGAATAAAGACTTGTATTAATGGATTCCATGATCAAACTGTTGTAGAAATCATTATACATTTTTGGATGTAAACTTGTGTGATAGCATGAAATAGTAAATTGATTGGATGGTTTATGTCTGCTTGAATGACTGCTACTGTTGGTGATTATTAGATGATTTAGGATTAATGAAAGTGAACTGATGCATTCTCAATTTTTATCCGATTGAATGACTGAAGGAAAACGTTAAAATGTTGTTTTCTGTGTGATTGGGTAACTGTTGATGTGATGCAGCATATGGGGATTCGTCACTCTCAGGTTGACGAAACCTATTGAGTTTCGACATGGGTGGTGCCGACGAAACATGGAGGGGTTTTGTCATCTCTGGGTCGACGAAACATAGGGTGGTTTCGTCACCCTGGGGTCTCGTCGTGCAGGGGTTTCGCTGTAGGACAGAACTTTGCAAACAGAATGTGATTATTGTGTGATTGTATGCTGACCCTAGTCTGTTGAAGATACGTATGAGGAAACATAATCTAGTTATGTCTAGCATACTTAACCGTTAAGCACTGTTACTAATCATACGTGTGGACTATGTAATTGAACAAGTTGTGTAACTTCCATGTGATATGTGGTAACAAATGAGTAGATACTCACTGTGACCTGCATTTATATGTGAACTTTGCAAACATAAACTGATATCGTATATATGCATACACTAGGCTTTGACTGATAAAATGTGATCAAGTAGAGTAGCAAACCGAGCAAACCAAGGTGAGTTCACACTTTCCACAAGGCATGGGATTCCCAAGGGTTAGGAATGGGTAAAGGATTTAAATTGAAACTGCGTGATCTCCTGGTTTGGGACACGTACACACCCTCTTTATTGAAGGGTGACAACACGTGATAAGAATAAAATCGGAACCTGCGTAATCTCCTGGTTTGGGGATTACGTACACACCCTCTTTACCGAAGGGTGACAACACGGATACTAGACCCAAATCTCTATCATGGAGTCCCTCCTTTTATATCGACTTAATCGCCGGGCTAATGGCGAGCGGGTCATTAGTTAGATAGCGCTATTTAGGTTTGACAAGCCTCACACCGTGCCGCAGAGGACAGGCTTGAACTAATGGATCTGGGCACTAGTCAATGATATAGACATTGACGTTAGGGCACCAACTTACTTCAGTCAGTGGTCGATATGGTAAACGGGTCTAGTGGTTCACATGGGGAAGCCCCCACTGGTTATGGATATGGTTTGGGGAAAAGGGAAATGGGTTAACCTATGGTTAACAAACGAACCCATGATTTTTGAACAACTTTAAAACTAACACTCAACTGTGAACTCGCTCAACTTTGTTGTTGACTCGTTGTTACATGCCTTGCAGGTCGTTAGAGGTTTAGCTGGAGCTTGCACGAGTAGGAGGAGTCGTTGTGGGGCATGGACCGTTGTGTGCCATGTTAAACTTTATGAACTTTAAACTATGTTTTGATTATTTAAACTTTACTATGCTTCCGCTGATTACTTAAACTTGTTTGATTTCTTTTAGAAACCAATTATATTGTGGTTGGTTTTGTTTATTTAATTACATTGTTCAATATGATTGGTGGCTTGATCCTGGTCAGTCACGCCTCCATGCGGTGATACTCTGTTAGGATCTGAGGCTGTCATGATTCGTGTTTGTTTGCATAAAACTAAGAAGTGCAGCGGAAATGAGTTGCAAACAAAGTAAACACAAACAAAGGAAAGTATAGATTGATAAACAATTGCTTTTCATTGAGTCAAATGATTGAAATACAAAGCAAATGATTACAGTAAAGGCTTACAATCTAAACTCCCCCTCAGCCTGATACACCAGAGTTGGTTGCACAAGATGAAAGGATGAATTGAGGAGAAGAACTCACTCAAAACAATCAAGTGTAACAGTACAGAGTACTGTCATACTTATAGGCAAACCAAACTACTGATATACTTCAGCTGACGTCACCATGATAGTGACATCTAACGACCTAACAAACTACAAATACTGTCCTATACAAACTACTGTTATGTAACATCTGATATTCACTAACATACAAAACATAAGGAAAACTACTGCTTCACGTTCCACTGTTGTAGCCTTAGCACAGATGTTGAGTCTTCAGTGCTTTCTTCAAAGGTGATCAGTCTTTGAGAGGGCAGTGCTTGAATCTTCAGCAGCACTTAGGAAACAGCAGTAGATAGAGCAACAGAGTTTGTCTTCAGCAGTTGTTAGGTAATCATCAGAGTTTGGTTTATCAGTTGTTGTAGTTGAGCATCACTTAACATTTATCAGCTGTTAGATAACCACTGTTAAGGGGAGAGATTAGAGTAAACTGCTGCTTATTAGGAGTCCACTGATGGGATCCGGTTTTGGCTTTACATTATCTGTTCCTCTGTTAGGGTTCAATCCCAACAATCTACCCTTGAACAGATAATGCCAAAACCCTTCCTTATTCAGGACCTTTATTTTTCATCAGAAGTTCCATTGCTTTTCTTTTAAATTCTTTCTCAAAATCCTTGGAACTTGTATCATCCTCATCCCTGCACAGTGTAAGCTCAAGGAGATCCTGTAGACCTTCAGCACTTAGGCCTAGTGCCTGATTCCTTGATATATGCTTCACTTCACCATTGAATCTGAGCAAAGTCAATATGTGGGTCTTTTGATCAGACATCCACTTTAGTATTTTTGAACTCAATGGGTTTCTTGGGAGAGCTTTATTATCTGATGAACTTGAAGTGATTGGCCTGAAGAAGTGAAGAGCAGCATCCTGAGCTTCAGACACTCGTATGAATGCTTGTTCAATGATCTTGTTGGCTGTAGCTATGTCTGCTTCAACTTCTTTGTCAATCAGCTCACTGTTTGTGATGCCTACTGATGACTTTTGGCTTACTACTTTAACCTTTTTGGCAAGGGCTTGTAGTTTAGCCAATCTTTCTTTATCTGAAGCTATTTTCTTCATAGCTTCTTCAATCTGTTCGGCTTCTTTGTTCTTATCTACTCCAGCAGATAGCATTTCCTTTTTTTCTTTACTCAGCTTTGTGACAAAATCTTCTGCTGTGCTGATCTGTGTTTCGAAAAGTTTGACTTGCTCTTGAAGCTTTTTGTAGTCAGACCTTTTAGGAGAGTTAGAGGCTTTCATCCTCTGCTTCTCAAGTCTTTCATAAGCTTCATCAGTTTGTTGCCTAGACCATTTTGATATGGCTTCAGCAGTGCCTATCTTAGCATCCACCAACTCCCTTTTCTTTCTTTTATACTCAGCAGTGAGATCAGCAATGAGTCTTTTGTACTTACTCCAGTTTGGAGCAGTTTTCTTCTTTGAAGGATCATTCTTCACCTTTTGAATTCTCTCTGCCTCACGCTTTAAAGCTACTAAAGGCCATTCCTCAAACTGTTGTTCTTCAGCAGGATAGAACTTTTCTTTCATGATGTAGGCTAGAAGCTGTTCTCTGAGTTTCTTCTTTTGATCAGCCTTTTCTCTTTCTAGTTCTTGTGCAAATTCTTCTATCTGCTTTACCTTTGTGAGGTAGAACTCCAGTCTTGTAGCAAAGCCTTCTTCGCTCAGTTTCTCACTTTCACAATCAATTTTAGCTTTAACTTTTGCTTGCCTTGCCTTTATTCTGAGATAATCATCCATGTCTTCAGGAACCATATACCCGATGAGTGAGGAGAATTTTCTTTTTGATGGGTCTGCTTCTGTGTAAAACTGCCTCATCTCATCTTTGATGGCTTCTAGTTCCAGTGGATACTTTGCAGCATTTGGATCATGACTACCTTCATCAGCAGTGATTGGCTTTCTTTTTCTTTTTAGGAGCTGTTGTCACACCCCCAAAATCCACACGCGGAGTACCACCGCTTGGGAGCGTGACTGACCAGGATCAAGCCACCAATCATATAGAACGTTACATGTAGTAAAAGTAATTGTCATTTAAACCAAAACAAATCCATATGAAAGGTGTTCCAAATCATAAGTAAGTTATCATTGTTTAGCGGAAGCGTATAAATAAAACCCATCGTAAATAAGTATCAAGTATCATAAGTGTTTAACAAGATAATCACGATCCAAGCCCACAACGACCAGCTTCTCCCTGTGCAAGCTCCATGAATCTAACGACCTGCAAGGCATGTAACAGATGATCAACAATTAGTTGAGCGAGTTCACAGTTAACAGTTCAGTAATAGTATAGTGTGAGTAGTAGTATGTTCGTTCGTTATGTCATGTATCGTATTAGTTTCCATCGCGGCCTCCCAGGCAGGTATGCGAAGATATTAGGGGATGTTCATCCCGAGTATTCTAGACTAGGTTTATCTGTATCGCGGCCTACCAGGCAGGTGTGCGAAGATTAGTAAATTTCAGTTCGCGGCCTTCCAAAGGCAGGTGTGCGAAGTCAGTCATAATATCGCGGCCAACCCTTGGCAGGTGTGCGAAGATCAGTTCAATAAGTGTTACTAGTCTAGTCGTATTCTTATCGTTAGGTTCTATCAACTGAGTATGTACAATAAAGTAATCCAATCCCATTCCCACCCTGGGAACCCCATGCCTTGGCTGTGTGAACTCACCTTGGTTTGCTCGGTATGTTATTGATTCTAGGGTTTGTTAATCGTCTAAGTCCGTTACACCCGACCTAGGATATATTGCACATGATTCGATGTGAGTGCTTGCATCAAATTAGGGTTTACACATCTTTGATATCCAAGCGATTGTGTTGTGTGTGTTTATTGTGTACATGATGATATCACATAAAATGATCACGCACGTAGAATCATATCGTTGCATTCAGTATCAAATGATTATGCACATAGAATCATACATCATGTAATCAGTTCATCGTATTCACATATTTCATGCGTCACATCTTTACTTTCACCTTTCAGTCTAACATGGAGGTTAACGTATGTGTCAATGTTAACATACTTCGTATATTCAACGGCGTTGATAGACTTAACAAGTTTAACCGAGTCAGCGGCTTAAGAATGTGACATACACATCCTATCAGATTCAATCATTATATATACACGTTCAGGGCCTCATATTAAACACACATCAGATTCAATACTCAGACAAGTGTGTGTGGGGGGGGGTTTCCCCTGTTTAAAAGTCGGATAGCACATGAGGGTTTCAAAACTTGGGCAACATAATTTTTACACATGAAATTCGGACTAGGGGGTATAGGGATCAAAACTCGGACAAGGTAGGGGAATTAAAGTCGGACAGGAGTGTGGGAGTTAAAACTCGGACAACAACCTCCCCCACAAACTCGGACCAACCTCCATCATATCTAAACTTCGGACCCCCAAACCTTATTCACAAAACTCGGACATGCATTCATTAAGAAACTCGGACCCTACTTGTTTGTTACAAAAATTCGGACCAAACTCATATTCACTATAACCTCGGATAGCACTTGAGTATAAGAAACTCGGACCTATCAATTTAAAGATCGGACATGGTGGCTCACATAAAACTCGGACCATGTGGCAAGGGTTAAAGGTCGGACCTTGCACACTTGTAAAACTCGGACATTAGCACACCCCTATAAAACTCGGACACACAATGTGTTAAAGGTCATCCAATGATAAAACTCAGACTACTTGGTGTTATTAAAGCTCGGACATCATCGTGTTATAACAAAAATCAGACAATTTTATTAGGGTTACGAAACTCTGACAATAAGCAACACGTGAATTTCAATCATTGCACAGAGTCCAAAGAATCAAATCAGTTACGTTTCTTGTTTTCATACGACCAGAACCCTAAACTCATCACTTTTGTATAGCAGGAATCACTTTAACAATTAACAACTTCAAACTACCAAGCATATTTTGCCATCAAACAACGATTTCACGACTAATCATTATCATAACACAATAATCAAGATTCAATTCAGTAAATACAGGACCATCATATCAAGAACTAGGGTTTGCAAGAATTACAAGAATCAAGAATTGATATCAATCAAATAATCAACAAACAATCATTAACAATTACCTTGTGTTGATCCTAGAGAAAGAGAGGAATCAAACTTGTGATGTCTTGCCAATGATTTGGTGATGATTGCCAGAGAATTGTGAACTACGTGCTTGGATTTTTGTGTGTATGGTTTAGTGAAGGATTAGGGTTAAGTATAATTAACTTTTCACTAATTGCTCAATACACCCTGAATAATTATATTTTACACAAGCATACCATCTTACAAGCATTTCACAGTTTCACCACCAGGTTCACATAATTGACAAGTCTATCACAATTAATCAAACAACCATGCCCAATCACACAATACGATTTATTTCATCAAAACGTATACCATTCCATAGCAATCAATTGTGCAAATAATTAACTACACGAACAATGAACGTGCAATAAATGCGAAATAGAAATCTTGGAAATTCGAGTTGTCACAGCTGTGGTTGTGATATAGGAAGAGATATAGGAAGAATTAGGGCAGTTGTGGATGTCTGACTAACAGTGGTTGAAACAACTGGTGTCTCATCTACTGTTGTCATTACAATTACTGATGTATCAGTAGTTGTCTTCTACTTTTGAGCAGGGGATGAAGAATGGGAAATGATATTTGAAGGTGGTGATGGTGGTGGTGAGTCATCATCAGGAATGAAGACCCTTCTCCTTTTAGAAGAAGAGGCTGATGATGTTTTGGATGGATCAGTGGTTTGAGATTGGATGGTAGTGGATTGTGATTGACTAACAGTGGTTGAAACAACTGGTGCTTCAATCACTGTTGTCACTACAGCAGATGTTGTAACATCTGCTCTCTTCTGTTTTTCTCCCCCTTTTTGGCATTATCTGCCAGAGGTGTATCCATGAAGAAAATGGCAGATGGAGCTTTCTCACTTTGAGCATTCTGTTGAATGCTGGCCTTTATAGCCTTGATATCAGCTTGAGTATCTTTGAACCGAGATTCAACCATGTTGGTCAACATTTGCACTTGAAGAGCATGCTTTTTAGCAGCCATTTGTTGTTGTTGTTCAAGCAGTGGTTGGAGGATGTTCCATAGCTCATTTGCAGCAAATGCTTGTGGAGCAGGTGCTTGAGTAGGAGGAGCAGATGATTGGGCTATTTGAGCTTGTAACAGCTGCTGCACCATATCTTTTATTTCTGCAACTGAAGATTCCAGGTTTTCAACTCTGGTCGTGAATTCATTATATCTTGAATCATCACCTGAATTAACAGGATTATCTGAATCCCCACCAGCAGTGGTTGTATCAATGTTTGACTTAGGAAGTGAATCCCAAAAATCATCCATTGATGCCCCTTGTTCTTGGTACCGGGGACTTCTTTCTTCAGCAATCGATAAACCTTTGATGGTACCAGTGGTTATATTTAACTCACTGGTGGTTACCGATGTTGCCATGGAAGAAATTGCCTTCAAGGGAGTCTTAGTTATGAAACAACTGTCCAACTGAAGATCTATTGATCCATCAGTTGTAGTTGCTGCTCCACTTGAACTACCACCAAGAGTTACTTGTAACTCAAGGGGTGTAACCTCCTCAACTGTTGCTGGGATAGCAGAGGTATGCACATCAGACCCAGTCACTTATGGAGGTATACTCTCAGTAATAGGTGATTGAGAGGAACTGGTTTGTGTCTGTGCCATATCAACTGCATGCAACAGGGGCATTATTGATTGTGGTAATATTATTGGTGAGGGTGTGGGGGTAGAAAGAGACATGTCCTTGGGATCAGGACTGTGGAAGATGGATCCGAGTGGATACAGAGCTTCATAATGTGGTGTCCCTGTGCTTACAACCTGACCCTTTTGTGAGGATGCAGGAGGAGTTTTAGGTTGGGGATGAAATCTTTCTTCCAACTGCTGTGAGGAAGTAGCAGCAGTAGTTTCTTGTGACTTTTGTGTTGTCACTGGCATTAACTCTGGGATCTCATCTTCCAGAGTTGCCTTTGGTGTGGGTTTGGTGGGTTTTCTGGATGGTTTTCTTTTGGTCTTTTTGGTGGCAGGTGTTGGTTTCAAAGCAGTGGGTGTGCTACTTTGATCACCTGGAGCAGTGGGCTCAGCAGTGGTTGCTACAGGGTCAGTGGTAGTTTCTAAAACCTGCTCTGCCCCTTTTGTTTTTAATTTTATTGGTGCCATCATTCTTGAAAAAGTTTCTTTTGTTAAAAAGTTTATTTTGAATGAGACACCTTGTTTGGGCAGTTCTGCATCTTTCTCTACAAATGTTTGTTCAAAATAATAGCTTAGAAATCTCGGAAAGAGCAGAAAAGCCTTATTATCAACGTTCTTTACCAAATCATCAAATATTACCTGGGAGTGGTTAAAGTTTTTATCGTTTAAAATTGCATACCCCAGGCATTGAATTTTTGTTGGTATCTCATTGAAGGACGTTGTTTTATTTGAAACACACACGAGCAGTGTGTGAAATAAAAATCTGGGTGTAGAAGGGAAGTAACCCTTTTGAAGGGTATCTACCTTTGGTTGTTCTGCATAACCCCTTTTCATGAAATCCTTTACCAACTCGTCTTTTGTAAAAGAGGTTTTTCCATTTAAATCATCGAGTTTAAAGGTTTCAGAGATGGATTTTGGTGAGATGTTTACCTTCTTACCCTGTATCGAGGAGTTGGGGCGGCGATGATATCTCCTTGTTTTTCAAGGGTGGCATTTTTCCAGAACTCTCTCTGGGTGTCAAGGTAAATAGGCGCGTCTGCTGTTATCAAAGTTTTGTACTTTGACGCAGAAAGGATGTCAAGGATGGAATCGAAGGTGTGGTTATCGGTAGGTTTTGTGAGTATACCTACATAGTTGTGTGGAGATTTGTAGCGAATCTCCGGCGTTTCAGCAGCCATTTGAGTGGCATCTACTGTTGTGGAAGAAGATGTTGGTTTTGATTTTGACTTCGATTTTGGTTTCCTCATTTTGGATGAAGAAGATCGAAGAAGTTTTTTTCCGAGTTATGAGAGGGAAACTGTTATGAGAAGAGAACTTTTGGAATTCAATTCGACAGTAAAACCCTGTTTGGATTTAATCAGGGTTTTATTTAGGGAAAAAGTGATTGCTGATGTGGCAGCGGTTATTTTTGATCTGAAGGCTAAAAACTGACCACGTGTCAAACATCTGATGGAATGGTAAATAATGGAGGACAGTTGTTTTGACAACTACTGATGGAGCAAGTATCAGTAGTTACAACGGTAATAAAATGAAACAGTGGATGTATCAGTGGATGAAACAATGATTTTAAACATCAGTGTTTTTGAAGAACAGAGGTTGACACTTTAACAGTGGACAGACTTTAGAGAGCAGATGTTAAGGCACAACAGCATTTAAAGAACAGCAGTGGATAGAAATCATTTTTAGCAACTGCTTGTGCATCAGTGTTTTGACATTTGACAAATAATTTTAGCATCTGTTGGTTTAGATGTAGATATTGATTTTTGTCTTTGTGAAAACACAATATCTTATCTATCATCTGTTGTTTACAGAATTGCTATTCTTAACAAGATACATTTTAGATGTATCATATCAAGATTAAGTTGTCAGCAGTCATTTTCAGAAATTTGTTCAAGGTTTTGCCATCTGTCTATTTTTCAGACAGTGGTTTAGCATCCCAGATGATGAAGTCTTGCTCTACTTAGAACAACTCATTTTATGTCTAATTACTAGAACATGAGTGTCTTAGTAATTCAAAAATGAATTTACAATCAATTTCTGATCTGTGACAAACTAAACTTGAGCTCAACATGACCTTGATGTGTGAGTCATTTCCTTTTGACCAGTTTTAAGGATAGTAATTTCACACAAAAATAAGGAGATTACATCCTGACCAGAGATGAACTTTCACTATTAAAAATGAGTAAAAGTTCAAAATACATTTTATAGAAATTAAAATGCATCTGGTTTTATTAAAAGGAAAACACCTTTTAAAAAAAATAAAAGATATTTTGGATATAATCAAAAGGATCTGACAGTTTTTTTTCAAGTAAATGATCAAATTATTCTCAAGTTATTCTGACCATTATTTGGGTCATTTTCTTGTCAATTGATTGTAAATTTCTTTTGAGCACAATCACTGGATATGCCATTGTTATCAGAACAATTTCTGTATTGATGAATGCACACAGTTGCATGATGACCACTGAAGATCTAATTTTAACCTCAAAAGTGTTTTATGCTAATACTCTTTTCTTTTGATTTCAAAAGTTTTGAGATAGTCACACTTTGAGATTTTGTTTATTTCCCCTTTTCCTTTTTACCCTTATTATTCATATGTTCAGAAATACTCACTAGGAGATTATATTTTGAACATACCTTGTCCATAATCACTTTGAAGCAATGTTTTAAGAAATCTGACCATGTTTGAACATGTTTTAGTTCAGATTTCACATTACTTATGATTAGGACTGTTTTGACATTTTATTTTTCTCAATATGTGTTAGACAAGGTTGATTTGGTCCTTTTGTAGGCACTCAACATGCCTTTGAACACATGAGAGATTTTGACTAAAGTTTTTCTCCCTCTTTTCGATATCAGCAGTATGCAGGTGTTTTAGATGAACACAAGTTTTGCTGATCTGAGGTACATACTTTAGTGTTATTAAAAAAAAGACATCACAAATATCGAAACAACAATTGTAATTCATTTTGAAACATTTAACGATCTCATAATTTATCAGATATTTTGCAAATCTGAAAACTATAAGTGACATATGTATGAAAACATTTGTTGTGTGAGATTTGTGTGTCATATGACATCTTGGTTGATTTACAGAGTTTTTGAATAACCATTTTGATCATGATTTGCTAATTACTCTGTTTTTCAACTGAATGCAACCAACCTTAGTATCAATGAATTTTGAGCTAAACTGTTATGTCAAATTGATTGTTAGATCGAATTTGACTGTCCAAGCTCTGATACCAATTGTTAGGATCTGAGGCTGTCATGATTCGTGTTTGTTTGCATAAAACTAATAAGTGCAGCGGAAATGAGTTGCAAACAAAGTAAACACAAACAAAGGAAAGTATAGATTGATAAACAATTGCTTTTCATTGAGTCAAATGATTGAAATACAAAGCAAATGATTACAGTAAAGGCTTACAATCTAAACTCCCCCTCAGCCTGATACACCAGAGTTGGTTGCACAAGATGAAAGAATGAATTGAGGAGAAGAACTCACTCAAAACGATCAAGTGTAACAGTACAGAGTACTGTTATACTTATAGGCAAACCAAACTACTGATATACTTCAGCTGACGTCACCATGATAGTGACATCTAACGACCTAACAAACTACAAATACTGTCCTATACAAACTATTGTTATGTAACATCTGATATTCACTAACATACAAAACATAAGGAAAACTACTGCTTCACGTTCCACTGTTGTAGCCTTAGCACAGATGTTGAGTCTTCAGTGCTTTCTTCAAAGGTGATCAGTCTTTGAGAGGGCAGTGCTTGAATCTTTAGCAGCACTTAGGAAACAGCAGTAGATAGAGCAACAGAGTTTGTCTTCAGCAGTTGTTAGGTAATCATCAGAGTTTGGTTTATCAGTTGTTGTAGTTGAGCAGCACTTAACATTTATCAGCTGTTAGATAACCACTATCAAGGGGAGAGATTAGAGTAAACTGCTGCTTATTAGGAGTCCACTGATGGGATCCGGTTTTGGCTTTACATTATCTGTTCCTCTGTTAGGGTTCAATCCCAACATACTCCGCTTGTGGATTTTGGGGGTGTGACACAGGTTGTTGTAACAAGCAAGACGGCTTCTGATATTCGGGCTTAACTTTAGAACAAGTCAAACACTTTCTCACGTAGGTCGCAATATCACCTCTTAGATTAGGCCACCAATAAAATTCTTTCAAATCATGATACATCTTATTGGCGCCTGGATGGATCAAATACTTCGACTTATGAGCTTCATCTAAAACTAGATTACGTAACCCGCCAAACAATGGAACCCAAACATGACCCATGAAATACAGCATTTCATCTTCCTTAGTTTCCAATTGTTGTTCCATACCACGCAAAGATTCTTCCTTAATAAACTCCGGTTTAAGAGCTTCACGTTGTGCGTCACGAATTTGAGCGGGGAGGCTCGTTTAGATCAATAATCCTAACGCACGAACACGTAAAGTCTTAACCCTTTCTTTCTGACTCAAGGCATCCGCAACAATGTTGGCCTTGCCCGGGTGATACTTTATCTCGCAATCGTAGTCGTTCAACAACTCCACCTAACGACGTTTGCGAATATTTAATTCCTTTTGATCAAATATGTTAGGACCGGTTTTGACTCCGAAATGATTGCGAACTGAACGTGTGACGTGCGGAATCTGTACACGAACGTGATCGAACACACGAGAACGTAATATAAATGGTGATTCTATTGATTGATGTGAAAAAGTACAGCACCTGAATCACGTACAACGAACTTTCTCTCTCTAGATCTAGATCTCCAAGTCTTCAAATGAGCAAAAGTCTCTAACTATATCCCTAAGACATCTATTTATAGGCCAAGGCTTATAAGAGCTTTCCTGTTATTTACAATATTGCCACCTTGCCTTTTCTATCTAATATTACAATATAAAGCAAGTTTTCTTTAGTTTCTGCTACGGATTGGATTGACGGAAGCGATGGACATAAATGCACTAACAAACTCCCCCTTGGATATTGTCGTAGTCAATCCGTAGTCAAACTCGTAGCGACTTGTCTGAGTCTTCTTGAAACTTTAACACATTTTCAGCAATCATAGACTCCCTCTTTCTTGAACAGTATCCTCGTGGATCTGTCTTCAGCTTCAGTTCCCCTTTCAGTAGACTCTTCTCTTCAGGCTCCCCCTTTCGTCAAGCTTCCGTGCTTTTGGGATCGACACCTTGCTTTCCGTATACAAGCTCTTCTGGGATAGTTACCTGGCTCTTTGAATGCATGCTTCCACTTGCATTGAGCTTGTCTTCAGACTCCCCCTTAGACTCGGCTATCGGGATCGTAGTCTGGTATCTGCAATTTCTCAAACATTTATAAGTAACAGCTTTTTTGAACATCCAGGATTGAAAATCCTGGCTCTCTCAACATAATGCTAAAACATTTAAAATATACAACAGTAAAAGCTTTTTTCGATTGCCCAGGAATCATGACCTGGCTCTTAAAAACTTTTAATCAAGATCCTGGCTCTAAATATAATAGTATGAATATATCCAGGATTGCTTGATTCTCTCCTATCAACAATCTTCATAGATTTGGCAGTATTAAGTATCCACAATCGAAAACTGGCCCTTTACAACAGATTTTAACAATTTGAGCATCCAAATCCCTCACAGTTAATCATCCAAGTCCAAATTAATGATTTTAAGAACTTCAAGTTTCAAATTAATGAACCTGTTTTATTTTCAGAAACACGATCAGCATACTTTGATTTTGAAATTTAGCATTCGGACATCGGTTGTCGAAAATAAAGTAGAATCAAAATCTTTTTGTTTTTTTCTTGAAATAGAAAGCAATAAAGAAATATTTACAAACATATTTACAGACAATATTTTTGTTTAAGTTCGTGTCAGAGGATCATATCAGTTTATGACAAATCACTAGCACCGTTGAGCTTTGAACACTTTAAGTTCTAAAGGATGCACTTAGATTGTCAGTATACTAATCCACTTAAATTTTCACACAAAGTTCAATTGTTTCGAGATACGAGATTAGTGTTTTAAGGACTTAACTTATTCGCGTGTCCCACCTCAGAATATACTCCCGTATCAAAATTCCCTAGATTCAGTCTTACAGGTGAGTATACCAATTTGATATCTGTTCTCTAGGTTAGTACGAGACCTTGAGAGCTTAGGTATGAACTTCCGTTCAGTTAAAGAGATGAAGGCTCGACTTTAGGTGTGTTCCCTTTAGGGTATCTTTTCTTCAACTACAATTGATTCATATCTTTCATTGATTCATATCTTTCGATATTTTTCAATTTTTATGCAGAGGGTAAGCTTTAAAAGCGCGTAAAGTATTATACGAGGTCTATGTGACATCTGTGCTTGTGATATCATTTTACAAACTCTGAACAATACAATATTAATAAAACAATGTGTTTTGATCCCAATATTAGTCATTTATGTTTGGTTTTGTGCCCGTGTTGATTTTTGATCGATTTTGAACTCTATATCGCTTCTAGAGAGTTATACGCAAACTGATGCGTAAACGCGGTCAGTTTAACGCGACAAACACTCCAGGACATCATCATAAACTTAACATACCTTAAATAACCTTTACATAACGTAGAAATAAGTTTTGAAGGCTTTGGTATGGCAAAAACAAGTTTATTCGCTCTCAGGGACTATTTGCGTCAACTTGCAAAAGTCTGCCGTTTCGTAAGGCAACGTGTCACACCCCGGCCGCGTGTAACGTGCAACCGCGGCGGAAACGCCGGGGAGTGTTGTGGACAGAATTAATTGTTTCATAACCATGGAAATCAAAGTTACATTTTATATATTAAACAGAAGTGTTACATTATCTTAAACAAGAAACAGAGAGTTCATAACAAAATTAAACTAGTCTATCTTCATTTTTAGTCTCTAAGGCACAGGTCCGCCCTAGTGTCATGATCATCATCCTATGGAATAGCTCCTGAAAACACATGTGAAAGTAGGTACGTCAGCATAAAAATGCCTGTGAGATACATATGTTTTGTGAAAATGGGATTCATGACTTGAGTTTAAAGAAATGTTTAATAACAGTCAGTCATGAACCTTGTAATTTGTCTTGCTTTGTAAACCATTTGAAAACCGATGACATCAGATGATATGTATAGGTAAGTGTAAGGTTAAACGAGTAACCAGGTGAAATGAGTTGAATAAGATAAGTTGTTTGTAAAAATAATGTCTTGTGAAGAGTATGTTATTTGTGTAAAATGTAATGTGTCTAAACTGAAATGACTTAGATAACGCTACGATATGCAATATTATACAAGCATTTATATATAGGAAGTACCAGCGGCGTATCCACCATGTTTGTATCATATTACATACGCCACGTTACTCCAACCATTTACCCAAACCAAGCACCATGTAAATTGTTCATGTATAAATCAATTGTCAAGTGTTTTTGTGTAAACCATGTTGAAATGTCTATGTTCAATGTAAACCACCATGTATGTATATCAATGTCAAAATGTTTATGTTTAATGTAGATCATGTAATGTGTACCCAAAATATATCTTGTATGGTAAGTGAAATGTATCAACTAAACCATATGTAAAATGCACAAAAACAAGGTGTTGAAGTAAAACATGGTTTAAATCAATGTTATGTTTTGTGGAACAATGCATGCTCTACTGATATAAACATTTATGCGGTATTGTGAAATATGCATACATCCAAGCCTTGAGACTGTGATGATAAACCCTTAAACAAATTAAAGGTTTATCTAAGTTATGTATATCGAATTCGGTCATTCCTTCCAATCCAAACAAACCCAGGATTTCAGGAACAGGAGTTGTCAATTCCTATGGTACCACTACTTACTAACGAATGGCGTGATCAATGTTAATGATGTATTGTTCCATGTTAAACAACCCAAATGTCATACCAAAATGAAGGCATGTGATGTAAACAATGGGCATAAATAGCATGAGATGTAATGTGATGTAATGTACTAAGTACGCACACAATGGGCATACATAGCATGAAATGTAATGTAAAGCAATGTACTAAGTACTCACACAATGGGCATACATAGCATGAAATATAATGTAAAGCAATGTACTAAGTACGCACACAATGGGCATACATAGCATGAAATGTAATGTAAGGCAATGTACTAAGTACGCACACAATAGGCATACATAGCATGAAATGTAATGTAAAGCAATGTACTAAGTACGCACACAATGGGCATACATAGCATGAAATGTAATGAAATCATGTACTATAATGTACTAAAAAACATAGCAGGTATATGATGTGAAAACATGGAAAGCATGAAAGTAACAAGTAGGCACATGTGTTTCACCCCGAAAAAGTTTGGAAAACAGTAAAAGAGGGGTTCAATGTACTCACCTGAGATTGCTTTGAATTCCTTGTGTAATAATCACACAATGCTAGAGATCACGGGATATCAAACGGCACCTAATAGGTAGCTATATTAATATACCAGACCAAAATCGGAGGATCGGATAGTATGCGGGTTTGTAAACCAAACGAGTATGGAGACTCGTGTAATATGGTTTAACAAAGCCTACATACTAAAATGAAACCTAACCTAAGTGCTTGCGACCCATTATGACCCGTTTAGGTAGCTTATGCTACCTTAACGCGTCGTTCGCGTAGGACGCGTTTGGAACACCTAACATCATGACCACAAGGCATAACCTCGGAAGGTTATAGCTATGGTCACCTAATGTGTTTGGTCGGATCCTAATGATCGACCAAATGGGTCGGGTTCGAAAGTATAAGCGATGGTTTAGATCGCTTACCTTACGACCCTATATAAGCACTAAACTAAGTTTAGAAAACAAGTTTGGCATCAAAACAAACGGCTTTGATTCCCACGAGTAGTTTGGTTACAAAATACGCAGGAATGCGCATTTTGGCCGAAACTACGACTCATCACTGAGCCTAGATAACGTGGTAATCGGTAGGTATAGTCACTACGGACTATAACCATCGTGATCACGCTCACGTTATAAAGTTCCATGAACTTCGTGTTGACCATAGGCTGGTCACATAGAAAGTCAAACAAAACTTTGACTTTCGGACTCGAAAAGCGAATAAAAGAACGAAAGAACACTTACGAAGGGTCCCCGAATGCTAATCTAGATCAAAATGGCTCAGGTATGAAACAAAGGTTCCAACTTAGAGCTTAGATCAGATTTTTGTGGGTTTTAACAAGAATGGGGGTGGGGTATTTATAGTATTGCCCGAACCGTTAGGATCGTTTCTTGAAAAACGTGATCGAATCTCGTGCGTACACTTGTCGAAATGTTGTGGTTACTGAAAATGACCCTTAGTGAGCTGAAAGGGCAAGTGAAATCATGTGGTTGTGGTTTAATCAGCTGAAATTTGCTGACTAATTGATCTTATCTGATCTGTATGTCTGATGCGGCCCGCGTAAGGATTGCCTCCAGGCTTACGCGCCTCACCTGACCTTGTCTGATCTGCACCACTTGCAGAATTTACAGTTTAGGTCCCTCTCGCGTATTTAAGCCATTTTCAGCATTTCTAAGGCCCGTAAAGCCAACTTTAAGGCCCTAAAATGATGCCTAAACATTGTGGACATGAAACATGCTCAAAAATATTCCAGATGTTGGTTCGTTTGGTCGTACGAACGCAATGTTCGCTTAATTACGACGGAATGCGCATAAGCGCGAAAAACGATCCAAATGACGCGATGAATGGATTTTTCTCATGCCAAACAGTAAGGCATAATATAAGGGTGCTTACATAAATCTTTGGATGTCCGGATATATTCAGAACGTAAGTTATGCGCGAAAGTGCAAACTTGTGCACTTTTTGACACTTTTAGTCCCTGAATGATCCAAAAGTTTATTTTAGCATACCAAACCCCTCAAAGCCTATTTCTAAGCTATTTAAAGGATATTTATGGTATGTTTAACTTATGGGCATGTTCCGGAATGTTTGTTACAGTACAAATTGGCATACTTTCGCAGTTTTTCAAGTTTAGTCCCTGTAAGCGAATTAACTTGTTTTTGCCATACCAAAGCCTTCAAAACTTATTTCTAAGTTATGTAAAGGTTATTTAAGGTATGTTGAGTATATGTTGATGTTCCGGAGTATTTGTCGCATTAAACTGAGTACGTTTACGACCAGTTTGCGTATAACTCTCCAGAAAGCGATGTAGAGTTTGAAATTGAACAAAAGTCAAAACATGAAAAATGTAAAACACAACCAAACAAACATTGAGATCAAATAACATTGTTTTATTGATAACTGAACTGTTCACAATGATTACAAGCACAAATGTTACAGTCTCCTCTACTTGTGGAAATTTCGTCCTGAAATTTATTTAGAGGAAACTCGTGGAAAAAGATGCGGATATTTTGCCTTCATTTGATCTTCGCGTTCCCAAGTAAACTCGGGTCCACGCTTAGATTCCCAACGAACCTTGACCAAAGGAATGCGCTTGCGTTTAAGCCACTTGACTTCACGTTCCATGATTTCCACCGGCTTCTCAACAAATTTTAGTGTTTTGTCAACACGAATTTCGTCAAGCGGTATGTGGAGGTTCTCATAAGCTAAAAACCTCTTGAGATTGGACACGTGAAAGGTTGGATGAACATTTCCAAGTTCAGGAGGTAACTCAAGTCTGTAGGCTACCTTACCGATTCTTTCGACGATCTTGAATGGTCCAACGTATCTTGGTGCAAGTTTTCCTTTCTTTCCAAATCTGATCACACCTTTCCAAGGTGAGACTTTAAGTAATACACGATCACCGACTTGAAAATCCAAGGGCGTGCGTTTTAGGTCCGCGTAACTCTTCTGACGGCTTCTAGCTGTCTGAAGGTTATCACGAACTTTCTTTACCTTATCTGTTGTCTCTAACATGAGGGCAGGTCAAGTAAGCTGAGCCTCGCCGATCTCATTCCAGCAGACTGGTGAACGACATTTTCGACCATAGAGATCCTCGAAAGGGGCCATGTTGATGCTGGAGTGATAACTGTTGTTGTAGGAGAATTCAATCAACGGAAGATGTGAATCCCAACTACCACCAAAATCGATCACACAAGCTCTAAGCATATCCTCCAGTGTCTGGATTGTTCTTTTAGATTGACCATCCGTTTGCGGATGATAAGCTGTGCTCAGATTAAGTTGGGACCCCATAGCAGATTGCATGGTTCTCCAAAAATGAGAAGTGAAACGAGCATCTCTGTCAGAAATGATGTTCAAAGGAACACCATGTCGAGCTACACTTTCATCCACATAGATTTGAGCAAGTTTGTCAGCCGAAAAATCCTCACGGATTGGCAAGAAATGCGCTGACTTGGTAAGACGATCCACGACTACCCAGATGGCATCGTGACCTTTCTTTGTGCGCGGGAGTTTGGTAATGAGATCCATAGTAATGTTTTCCCATTTCCAAACTGGGATCTGTGGTTGTTCCAATAAACCAGAAGGACGCTGATGTTCAGCCTTAACCTTAAGACAAGTAATGCATTTGGATACGTATAAGGCAATGTCTTTCTTCATACCAGGCCACCAATACTGAATACGAAGATCCTTATACATCTTATCTGAGCCAGGATGAATAGAATAACGAGACTTATGGGCTTCATCCATAAGCAGGGTATGAAGATTATCTTGGCTCGGGACCCACAAACGGTCCATGAAGTAATACAATCCATTGTCCTTCAGTTCCAGAGCAGGTGTTATGTGACAAGGAAATTCCTTATCCATCAAGCCTTGTGAAACACAAGATTGTTGAGCCTGAGAAATTCGGGTTTGGATATCGGATTGAGCTTGAATAACAGATTGCACACGAACACAATGAAGCTTAGTACGTTCCTTGCGACTCAAAGCATCGGCTACGACATTCGCCTTACCAGGATGGTAGCGAATCTCGCAGTCGTAGTTGTAGTCGTTTAGAAGTTCAACCCAACGTCGTTGCCTCATGTTGAGCTCTTTCTGATTGAAGATATGCTGAAGACTTTTGTGGTCCGTGAAAACCACACATTTTGTACCGTACAAATAGTGTCTCCAGATCTTAAGAGCGAAGACAACTGCACCCAACTCAAGATCATGAGTGGTGTAGTTCTTCTCATGTATCTTCAACTGCCTTAATGCGTATGCTATGACTTTGTTTCTTTGCATCAGGACGCAGCCAAGACCTAATTTAGATGCGTCGCAATAAACAACAAAATCATCATTGCCCTCAGGCAATGTTAGGACAGGCGCGTCGCAAAGCTTTTGTTTCAAAGTCAGAAACGCTTCCTCTTGTTTGACTCCCCAATCAAATGGCTTGTTCTTCTGAGTTAGAGCAGTTAGAGGAACTGCAATCTTTGAGAAATTCTCAATGAAGCGGCGGTAATAACCCGCTAGACCAAGAAAAGAACGAACTTCAGTCGGAGTAGTAGGTGTATCCCAATCCTTAATCGCACTGATCTTGGAAGGATCTACATGAATACCTTGTTCGTTGACAATATGTCCTAAGAATTGAACTTATTTAAGCCAGAATTCACACTTGGAGAATTTGGAGAAAAGTTGCTCTTTCTTTAGGAGTTCCAAAGTAAGACGAAGATGTTGCTCATGATCAGCTCGCGTCTTAGAATATATTAAAATGTCATCAATGAAAACGATGATGAACTTATCCAAATAAGGTTTGCAGACCCTATTCATCAAGTCCATGAAAACAGAAGGAGCATTAGTCAAACCGAATGGCATGACTGTAAACTCATAATGTCCATAGCGTGTGCGGAACGCTGTCTTGGGAATGTCTTCTTCATGCATACGAAGCTGATGATATCCAAATCGTAGATCAATCTTTGAAAAATAAGAAGCGCCTTGCAATTGATCAAAGAGATCATCAATGCGTGGTAGGGGATATCGATTCTTGATGGTAAGCTTGTTAAGCTCACGATAATCGATACACATCCTAAAAGATCCATCCTTCTTCTTGACAAAGAGAACGGGAGCACCCCAAGGTGAAAAGCTAGGACGGATAAAACCTTTGTCAGAGAGTTCCTGCAGCTGCTTAGACAACTCTTGCATCTCAGACGGTGCAAGACGATATGGAGCCCTGGCAATGGGATTTGCACCAGGTACAAGATCAATACGGAACTCGACTTGGCGTGCTGGGGGTAGACCAGGTAACTCTTCAGGGAAAACTTCAGAATAATCCCGAACGACAGGAATATCTGAAATAGACTTACCCTTGCCTTTATCTGCTGTAATATGTGCTAAGAAAGCCACATAGTTCTTCCGTAGATACTTCCGTGCTTTAAAACAAGACATGAGTTTGAGACCACCGGCAGGCTTCTCACCACGAACCTGTAGGATCTCGCCTGTCGACAGCGGCACACGAACGATCTTCTCAGAACAAACTATCTCTGCGCGATGCTTAGATAACCAATCCATACCCACTATAACGTCGAAGCTTCCAAGTTGCATTGGTGTGAGGTCAATAGGAAAAATATGGTTGTTAAGGTTCAACTGGCAGTTGCGTATAACCGAATTAAGAACAATGGGTTCACCACTGGCAACCTCTACTGTCAAAGGTTTACCTAGTTTCGTTCTAGACACGCGAAGCATTGGCTCAAAAGACAATGACACAAAACTCTTGTCGACACCCGAATAAAAAAGAACAGATGCTGGCTGATTATTAATAAAGAACGTACCGTTCACCACTTCATTGTCTGCTTGGGCTTCTTGAGCATTCATGTTGAAGACTCGCCCTCGAGCCTGAGCCTGATTCTGGTTTGCATTCTGATTTCTATAATGGGTCAGATCCCCACAGTTATAACAAGCACCTGGTGGGTATTGTGGTCGTGCAGCTTGGCCATGTTGCTGAGCAGGAGGCAGAGCAACTTGTCGAGCAGGGTTCTGAACTGCGCGATTTTGAGCAAACCGACAAACATCGGCAAGATGACCTGACTTCCCACAGTTAGTACAGAAACGGACTCATGTTGCGGCTGATGGTGACTGTTGCATCGATTGCACAAAGGTGCACTTCCTGAGTAGGGCTTCTTTGCTGGAGGCTGTGCGGCTTGGTTGGAGG
This sequence comes from Helianthus annuus, assembly GCF_002127325.2. Lineage (NCBI taxonomy): Eukaryota > Viridiplantae > Streptophyta > Magnoliopsida > Asterales > Asteraceae > Helianthus > Helianthus annuus. The sequence goes on from NC_035443.2 coordinate 91,021,906, forward strand.
TGCCTGGTTAGCTTGGGCAGTGACCGCAAAATTTTGGGAAGCCTTACGCTTCCTTGACCCCCTTGAGGAACCAGAATCCTTTCCCTTCTTGTTTTGACCTTTCTTGCTATCTTCCTTGTCAGCCGACTGTTTCTTGCCCTTGTCACCCTTCCTGTGTAGTTTATTCTTCCGAATCTGCGACTCAGTCAGTGTCGCTGATAACTCGATTGCCTGACGGAGTGTGGTAGGGTTGCTACCAGTAATAATGTCTTGTATCGAGTCAGGAAGGCCGTCGATGTACCTTTCGATGGCCTTGTCGAGTGGGGCGACCATAGTCGGGCAAAGCAGACTCAACTCCTCAAACCTATCAGTATATGCCCTGTGTTCGCCACTATCTTGTTTCAAATCATCAAACTCCTTCTCCAACGCTCGTTGTTCATGACGAGGACAAAACTCCCTCATCATAAGAGCTCTGAGTTCAGCCCATGTCTGTGCTAGAGCAACATCTGCACCACGGTCTCTCATTACTGTAGGACCGGTTTTTACGCCGTTCGATTGCGTAACGAACGTTTCACGTGCGGAATCCGTGAACGAATGTGACCGAACACACAATAACGTACTACTAATGTGATTCCATTGCTAAATTTGACGTGTACGATACAAGAATCACAAATATACAACTTTCTCTCTCTACTTTCTCTCTCTAGAAAGTCTTCTCTCCAAGTCTTCTCCTAAACTCTTTCAAGAACTCTTCAAAATCTAACTAAACTAGTGACATAATCCCCTATTTATATGGTCAAGGCTATTTAATGAAAGTTCACATTAATTACAAGTTTGCCACCTTGCCATTTCTAACTAAATATGACATTATGCGCTTGATTCCTTCCGGCTTTTCACTACGACTCGGATTGACGAAGGCGATAGACAATAAATGCATCAACAATCTCCCCCTTGGATATTGCCGTAGTCAATCTCGTAGTGAAACTCGTAGCAACTTGACTTTCTCTCTCTCTTGAGTTCCTCTTGCTTGAACAGAATCCCGGTGGATCTGTCTTCAGCTTCCGTTGCTCTCTTTCTTCAGAATCTTCAGGCTCCCCCTTTCGTCAAGCTTCCGTGCTTTTGGGAACGACGCCTTGCTTTCCGAATACAAGCTCCTTTTGCATTAAGCTCGTCTTCAGACTCCCCCTTAGACTCGGCTGTCGGGATCGTAGTCTGGCTTTTCGTAGCGACAAATTCTGAAACCTACACATCTCAAACACACAATTATAACAAACAATATTGTGATTCAACTTAATGAATCAGCTAAACATTTGAGAATTTTCACATTTAAAACTGATAAAATTTGAAACATTCCAATTTCTAATTCAAATTAATGAATTATCTTAAACATTTCAAACCAATTAACCAAACCGTCTGTTCATCATGTTTATCCTTTGAGATTTTGAAAATCAGCTCTCCAACATCAGTTGTCGAAAATCTTTTTGGATTTTTGAAAATAAGAAACATAAATGCAAAGACAGAAATTAAATGCAGAAATGAAATATGTACAAACATATTTTTGTGAGTTTGTGTAAGAGGATCATATCAGTTTTTTTAGACACATCACACGCACCGTTAAGCTTTTAGACATTTTAAGTTCTAAACGATTCACGTTGATTGACGATATAGTTGTCCTCTTAAATTTTCATACAATTTTCAATGTATTCAGGATACTATTTAAGTGTTTTATGAACTTAGTTCGATTCATGTGTCCCACCTCTTGAATATACTCTCGTATCCAGAATCCCAATATTCAGTCTTACAGGCAAGAATACTACAATGATATATGTACATAAATTAGGGGTTAAATGCGAGAACTGAGGGATCTCAGGTCAGAACTTCCATTCAGCAGAGAGATATCAGCTTCGACTTAGCAGTGTGTCCCCTTTAGAGGATCTTTTCAGCTACAACAGATGATTATCAATTTTATTGTCTAATCAGCTGAGGGCTTTATGCTATGTTTCAAGCATTTTGCGGAAAGTATTAGCCAAGGACTAGGTCAGAACTACCGTTCAGCAGAAGTCCCGGAATAATACCCCAGACATCATAGAGCATAAACACCTAGTATATCAGAATACGAGACCTTTCAAACGAGATTTCAGGGGTTACCTATATATCCAAGTAGTGTTCCCCACGAATTTCACAAGTTTGAAATTTTAGGTTTATATCCCGAATAAATCTACTAAATGTACAAAAACCTATCGTCACATCATCAGTGAGACCGTTTATTACATTTGACATTACATTTCTTTAGCGTGCTGTGATAGTCCACTGATTTACAATCATTTCCTCTTTTTTCACAACAAAACTCATTTTTAAATTTTTAATGTTTTTTGACATTTTCAAATTTTCTAATTTTTTTAAAATTTTTCTCCCCCTAAAATCAAAATATGTTTCAATTTTGATTTTCTGGGAAAATTTGAAACAAACTGTACAAATAAAGTGACAACATGATATCGAATCGCTTCAATTCGCCATCCACCTGACATAAACAATCAGAACTCCCCCTGACAACAAACTATTTTCCCATTATGATTTCAAAACACTTAAGTTTGTTTTAATCAAAATGGTTTTTCCGGAAAATTAGTTTTGTGTGTCATTTCATAAACTCGGGGTTTCATCACCTTGTTTTTCAAATTACCACTTGTAGGAAAGATGAATCAAGTAGAACTTAATGTCCCTGATTTATCTTTTGAAAGACGAAAAATCACCAGAGTGAAATTTCTCAAGAAATATGCCGATTCATGTTCCACGCTTACCAACCTGGGAACTCCGGCAAGTCAGGATTTTAAGCAACGAATGTAGGCACCCAAGCCTGACCAGCCTTGGGTGTATTTGAGTTATTTTCACTCGGGGTTTGAACATTCCTTTTTGTTTCATAAAATTCTTTAACCCCTTTAACCTTTCCCTCAACCATCTTTCCAAAAATATTTTTCACTTTTCCACTAAAAGCCTTTTCGACATCAAATTCTTTCTTTTCAGAATAGAATTGATTCGAAATTTTCACTTTACCATCGTTTTGTTTAAAATTTTCAGTTCACATTGGTGGAAAGTTTGTGTCATCCATTGGCGGAACTGAATTTTCACTTTTGAGCTCAACTTGTGGCTCCTCTGATTTTGACGAATCAGAATCATCGCCAGAACATGGCTCCTTTGTTTCCGAAGAAACAAATTCATCGCCAGGAACATTTCCTTTCTTCACACTCCATTCTGTCCTCAGATTTGCATCTGATGAATTCGTTTTGCTTGAATTGTCATCCTTTGGAAAGCAAGCCGATTTATCAAAACTTTTATCTGTTTTTCCAGTTTTATCCGAGGACAAAATCCTTTCGAGATACTCTCGAGCTTTCTTTCTTTTCTTTCTCAGTCGGTCTTTCTGCCCTTGTGAAAGCTTCACTTTCTGTTCTTTCACCTTCTGTTCTTTGGGCTTTTCTTCGACCTTGACTGATTTCTTCAACTTTTTCTGAGATTCAGCCCTCGATCTTTCCATTGATCTCATTGGGCAATCTCTGGCAATGTGACCTTTGATTTGACAATTATAGCATCTCCTCGTCTCATAACTCCAATTCTGGCAGTCAACAGCAATGTGTCCTTGATAGCCGCATCTATAACACACTCTGTTATCGTACCAATCACCATTTTCATACCAAACGCTCATATCAAAGCACTGTTTGGCTTGGTGATACTCTTTCCTCCTCTTGATTGTTGGATTTGACTTTTGAGCACTGTGGTCAAACCTGCACCACTTATTACCAACAATTTTTAAGTTTTCGTTTTTCAATTTTTGTGCTTTTTGAATGCGATTGGATGATCGATCTGATGAGCTTTTATTATGTTTTTGAACAATTTTCAAATTTTTACCTTTTTGTTTTTGTTCTACACTCTTCTTAACAGGTTTCTGCTTTGAGCATTCACCTATTTCAGTAGATTGCAAAACAGTATTTTTGAATTTTTCTTTTAATTCTAAAAACAATTTTTGTTTTTCAATTTTTTCATTTTCATCATCAGATATCTCATCACAATCTTCAACTTTGACATTGTCAAAGTTTGTGACACAGTCACTTATTGGAACTTCATTGATTGGTTTTGGACAGGGGATATTCAAAAACTCAGATGATGTCACAAAACCTTTCAATTTCTTTTCAAGCTCATCAATTTTAGCTCTCGAATTCTCAGCCTCATTTTCAAGCTGAGATATTCTTTCAAGATGAGACTTGATTAATTTTTCATTTTCAATCTTAATGTTTTCAAGAACAGACTTTTCATTGACTAAAACTTTTATCTGTTCTTGAAATTTTGTTTCATTTGCTTTCAGATTTTTGTTTTCAAGGTTTATCCAAAAATCTTCATTTTCTGAGGATTTCTTTTTGCTTTCAAAGTCTTTTTCTTTCTCTTTCAAAACCTTGTTTTCTGATGTCAGACTGTTCAAATTACCCAACAGTTTGTCATTTTCAACTTTCAGTTTCTCACAAATTTCCTGAATCATAAGAATCTGTTTATCATCAGCTTGCTTCTCATCTTTCAACTTCTTGACTTCCAATGTCAAACTTTCCACATCCTTCAAGAGTTTGTCATTGTCAGTCTTAAAGTTGTCACATTTGGTACAAACTGATTCAGAACTTGAAGATTCATTCTTCACAAATTCTTCATTCTTTGGAACTTGCTCTTCCTCTGTTTTGTATGTACCTGCACAAAAGATTTTAACAAAGTCAAGAGGATTCATATTTTCATCAATATAACAACCCCTCTTAATATCGTATTTCATAACATTTTTTGCTGCAAGACATATATTGACTCTTCGTCTCATTTCAAAAATGACATCCAAACTTATTTTTTCTAAGTTCTTTTCTATTTCATTCATCAACCCCTTCTTTTTCTTTTCATTTTCATACTTGTGTGTTTTGAGCTTATTAATAAATTCATTTGGATAAAAATTTGAGAACCTAGAATCCTTTTTCAATTCAATCAAAAATTCATCCCACTCTAAAGGTAACGCGTCTGCAAATTTTGATATTTTTTCAGCATTTGACATTCTTATCTCGTACCTTTTTAAATTGTCAAGTAAGCTTTCATACCGCTTTTCCAACTCATTAACTGTTTCATCTTTCTTACACAAAAAACATTTAAGTCTTTTAACCCAAATATTTTTATTTTCATTCTGATATCTACTACCACAAACCCCATCAAACCAATCATTTATCATTTCAAAGTTATCGTTTCCCTGTTCGTCAAACATTTTAACCACAATTTCTTTGTTAAATGACTTGGTTCAAAACTTTGTTTTTAGTTCAAAGACCACAAATTTCAATGTCTTGATATTTGCTCCTTGTAAAAACACTTCGAATCTCCTGCAACCACACAAACAAATGATCAGTTAAAAAAAAATATCAAACTCTCAAAACTGAATCAAATTGTGATTAGGCCTTTGTTATTAAAATGGACGGTGATGGTGGGCTGGGATTGGGCCAAACTTGATGTGTAAGTGGGTCGGTGAGTTTTGGGCTTCACATGGGACAACAACCTGCCACAAACGACAATTGAAGGTGAAAAAGCTGGGATATGGGAGGTACAAATCCACTCAGTCGACAATTATTGGACCTCAACTATGTAATGGGCCTGTACACCTTTACACTTGAACAAACCTCATTTAGCCAAAATTCTTTAGTGGGACGGTGCTTTAATGACAACCACTAGCCACAACACTTATTTCTTTTTAACAGGCGGTGACACATGTGGGCGGTGATTGGGCCTAAGACTTAATATAGCGGTGCATGATATCACGACAACAATAATTGGCCCTCAAATTAATAGTGGGGCGGTGCATAGGTCTTGGGATTGGGCCAACAAAGTAAACAAGTTGATTAAGCCACTTAGCTTTGATTTTTTTTTATTCAAGACAGTGGGTCGATCATCACAAGTAAACAAACAAATAGGGCGACAACTGGGATTGGGCCTCCAAGATATAACCTGTCCACAACTTAAAATCACATGCAAATGGGCGGCACCTCCAAGTCTATTATACTGATTGATGATAGGGCCACAATTCTACTAATCCAACAACATAAAGTGACTGCTTTGGGTTTCACATTTATCCGACACCTACAAACACCATCACATTCATTGGGTCTTTTTTATTAATGGAACGGTGATGTCGTTTAATTTTGGGCAGCACAACAACAACCGGCAGTGATTTTTTTTTATGTAACAGACAATCCCTTTCTTTTTCAGAAACTCACGTGAAGAAGATGACTAATAAGCGACCCTAAAACCAAAACTTTTGAGCGGACCAGAAACTGACTAAAAAGCGAACCACAATTGACACCTTTGGAGCGGTCCTCAACTGTTTGAATAAGCGGACCACACTTGTTCAATGAGCGGGCCTCAACTGGTTTGTTTGAGCGAACCATACACTTGTTCACAAAAGTGGTCCATGTCAGATCTGATCGTATGACTCAAAATCGGACCGAAAAATCGCGATTACTCCTAAACGACTTGGAGTTTCGAGCTGAAACTTGGTAGGGTTGTAGATCGGGTCTAGATGCACAACATATCCAAAAATCAGACGAAACGGACCATGAAAACCTGTTCAATTTGACGTTTTTCAGTAAAAAACGTGAAAAGTAGGTAGAAGATGAAGAAATAGATGAAATCGGATCTAAATCGGCTGAAATCTGGTACGAAAATGATGTGTTTGATCAAGCAATCGAGCTCCTAGCTCTGATACCAATTGTAGGACCGGTTTTTACGCCGTTCGATTGCGTAACGAACGTTTCACGTGCGGAATCCGTGAACGAACGTGACCGAACACACAATAACGTACTACTAATGTGATTCCATTGCTAAATTTGACGTGTACGATACAAGAATCACAAATATACAACTTTCTCTCTCTACTTTCTCTCTCTAGAAAGTCTTCTGTCCAAGTCTTCTCCTAAACTCTTTCAAGAACTCTTCAAAATCTAACTAAACTAGTGACATAATCCCCTATTTATATGGTCAAGGCTATTTAATGAAAGTTCACATTAATTACAAGTTTGCCACCTTGCCATTTCTAACTAAATATGACATTATGCGCTTGATTCCTTCCGGCTTTTCACTACGACTCGGATTGACGAAGGCAATAGACAATAAATGCATCAACAATTACCCCATTCCACCATGTAAGAGCCCTCTTCTGAAACACGCTCGAAGAAAACTCGACCTTGTGATTATCCGGACACTGCACGTGGCGAAAAGTATTCTCGATGCTCTCGAACCATTGAAGAAGCCCAGTTGCTCCCTCAGAACCACTAAACTTGAGTGGTTTACCCGAGTTAAAGTTCTTGAAATTGCATGTACCATTATTGTTGTTGTTGGCTTGGTTCCATTGAGCAAAGAGATTTGGGAATTGAGCAGCCATCTGCTGCGCGATAATTTCTGCCAGCTCGACAGTTGCTATCTGGTGTTCGCGTCGAGGAGGCATTATAAAAGAGGAAAAACATGAAAGGAAACGAGTGAGATGATTGGATGAAGAGAATGAGATGAAATAGAATCAACAAAAGCAAAGATGGTGGTTACGCATCGCAAAACAAACAAGCGACACGAAATGTCTAGTCAAAGTAAGTGGGTCAAAATAATGTATCGCGAAGACATGTTCGCCTATAAGTGAACACTCACCCCAAGAGTTCCCAGGTAAGAGTGACTGGTCCGATTATGTGGATTTGTACGAACACTCTAGCCTTAGACAGAAAGCTCAGGGTACAGGCATTCACTCTTCCAGTTCGCACGTGTTCACACTATTAAAACCCGAAAACCTTGACGATATTTTGAAAATTCAAAGGGGTTCAAAACCTTATAACAGAGGGTTCAAAACCTAGTAATCAATCATCCTAGAACAGATGATTTATTTTCAAAGCGGATTCGAAATCGAAATTCCCGTTGTGGTTATCACCTAAGGATAGGTGATGTGCATGTTTTAAAATCTAAACACAAGATAGCTTGTGTTAGGGTCCTAGAAAGTTATAGTCTAGGTCAAAGCATTACTAATAACCTAATTCCCTATAACCATTGGCTCTGATACCAACTCTTCTGTCACACCCCGGCCGCGTGTAACGTGCAACCGCGGCGGAAACGCCGGGGGGTGTTGTGGACAGAATTAATTGTTTCATAACCATGGAAATCAAAGTTACATTTTATATATTAAACAGAAGTGTTACATTGTCTTAAACAGGAAACAGAGAGTTCATAACATAATTAAACTAGTCTATCTTCATTTTTAGTCTCTAAGGCACAGGTCCGCCCTAGTGTCCTGATCATCATCCTATGGAATAGCTCCTGAAAACACATGTGAAAGTAGGTATGTCAGCATAAAAACACCTGTGAGATACATAGGTTTTGTGAAAATGGGATTCATGACTTGAGTTTAAAGAAATGTTTAATAACAGTCAGTCAAGAACCTTGTAATTTGTCTTGCTTTGTAAACCATTTGAAAAACGATGACATCAGATGATATGTATAGGTAAGTGTTAGGTTAAACGAGTAACCAAGTGAAATGAGTTGAATAAGATAAGTTGTTTGTAAAAATAATGTCTTGTGAAGAGTATGTTATTTGTGTAAAATGTAATGTGTCTAAACTGAAATGACTTATAAACGCTACGATATGTAATATTATACAAGCATTTATATATAGGAAGTACCAGCGGCGTATCCACCATGTTTGTATCATATTACATACGCCACGTTACTCCAACCATTTACCCAAACCAACCACCATGTAAATTGTTCATGTATAAATCAATTGTCAAGTGTTATTGTGTAAACCATGTCGAAATGTCTATGTTCAATGTAAACCACCATGTATGTATATCAATGTCAAAATATTTATGTTTAATGTAGATCATGTAATGTGTACCCAAAATATATCTTGTATGGTAAGTGAAATGTATCAACTAAACCATATGTAAAATGCACAAAACAAGGTGTTGAAGTAAAACATGGTTTAAATCAACGTTATGTTTTGTGGAACAATGCATGCTCTACTGATATAAACATTTATACGGTATTGTGAAATATGCATACATCCAACCTTGAGACTGTGGCGATAAACCCTTAAACAAATTAATGGTTTATCTAAGTTATGTATATCGAATTCGGTCATTCCTTCCAATCCAAACAAACCCAGGATTTCAGGAACGGGAGTTGTCAATTCCTATGGTACCACTACCTACTAACGAATGGCGTGATCAATGTTAATGAATGTATTGTTCCATGTTAAACAACCCAAATGTCATACCAAAATGAAGGCATGTGATGTAAACAATTGTACTAAGTATGCACACAATGGGCATAAATAGCATGAGATGTAATGTGAAACAATGTACTAAGTACGCACACAATGGGCATACATAGCATGCAATGTAATGTAAAGCAATGTACTAAGTACGCACACAATGGGCATACATAGCATGAAATGTAATGTAAAGCAATGTACTAAGTACGCACACAATGGGCATACATAGCATGAAATGTAATGTAAAGCAATGTACTAAGTACGGACACAATGGGCATACATAGCATGAAATGTAATATAAAGCAATGTACTAAGTACGCACACAATGGGCATACATAGCATGAAATGTAATGAAATCATGTACTATAATGTACTAACAAACATAGCAGGTATATGATGTGAAAACATGGAAAGCATGAAAGTAAAAATAGGCACATGTGTTTCACCCCGAAACAGTTTGGAAAACAGTAAAAGAGGGGTTCAATGTACTCACCTGAGATTGCTTTGAATTCCTTGTGTAATAATCACACAATGCTAGAGATCACGGGATATCAAACGGCACCTAATAGGTAGCTATATTAATATACCGGACCAAAATCAGAGGATCGGATAGTATGCGGGTTTGTAAACCAAACGAGTATGGAGACTCATGTAATATGATTTAACAAAGCCAACATACTAAAATGAAACCTAACCTAAGTGCTTGCGACCCATTACGACCCGTTTAGGTAGCTTATGCTACCTTAACGCGTCGTTCGCGTAGGACGCGTTTGGAACGCCTAACATCGTGACCACAAGGCATAACCTCGGAAGGTTATAGCTATGGTCACCTAACGTGTTTGGTCGGATCCTAATGATCGACCAAATGGGTCGGGTTCGAAAGTATAACGATGGTTTAGATCGCTTACCTTACGACCCTATATAAGCACTAAACTAAAAGTGACGAGCTAAGCATGTTAGAACATGCTTAACTAAGCTTAGAAAACAGGTTTGGCATCAAAACAAACGGCTTTGATGCCCACCAGTAGTTTGGTTACAAAATACGCAAGAATGCGCATTTTGGCTGAAACTACGACTCGTCACTAAGCCTAGATAACGTGGTAATCGGTAGGTATAGTCACTACGGACTATAACCATCGTGATCACGCTCACGTTATAAATTTCCATGAACTTCGTGTTGACCATAGGCTGGTCACACAGAAAGTCAAACAAAACTTTGACTTTCGGACTCGAAAAGCGAATAAAAGAACGAAAGAACACTTACGAAGGGTCCCCGAATGCTAATCTAGATCAAAATGGGTCAGGTATGAAACAAAGGTTCCAACTTAGAGCTTAGATCAGATTTTTGTGGGTTTTAACAAGAATAGGGGTGGGGTATTTATAGTATTTCGCGAACCGTTAGGATCGTTTCTTGAAAAAACGTGATCGAATCTCGTGCGTACACTTGTCGAAAAGTTGTGGTTACTGAAAATGACCCTTAGTGAGCTGAAAGGGCAAGTGAAATCATGTGGTTGTGGTTTAATCAGCTGAAATTTGCTGACTAATTGATCTTATCTGATCTGTATGTCTGACGCGGCCCGTGTAAGGATTGCCTCCAGGCTTACGCGCCCCGCCTAACCTTGTCTGATCTGCACCACTTGCAGAATTTACAGTTTAGGTCCCTCTCGCGTATTTAAGCCATTTTCAGCACTTCTAAGGCCCGTAAAGCCAACTTTAAGGCCCTAAAATGATGCCTAAACATTGTGGACTTGAAACATGCTCAAAAATATTCCGGATGTTGGTTCGTTTGGTCGTACGAACGCGATGTTCGCTTAATTACGACGGAATGCGCATAAGCGCGAAAAACGATCCAAATGATGCGACGAATGGATTTTTCTCATGCCAAACACTAAGGCATAATATAAGGGTGCTTACATAAATCTTTGGATGTCCGGATGTATTCAGAACGTAAGTTATGCGCGAAAGTGCAAACTTGTGCACTTTTTGACACTTTTAGTCCCTGAATGATCCAAAAGTTTATTTTAGCATACCAAACCCCTCAAAGCCTATTTCTAAGCCATTTAAAGGATATTTATGGTATGTTTAACTTATGGGCATGTTCCGGAATGTTTGTTACAGTACAAATTGGCATACTTTCGCAGTTTGTCAAGTTTAGTCCCTGTAAGCGAATTAACTTGTTTTTGCCATACCAAAGCCTTCAAAACTTATTTCTAAGTTATGTAAAGGTTATTTAAGGTATGTTGAGTATATGTTGATGTTCCGGAGTATTTGTCGCATTAAACTGAGTACGTTTACGCACCAGTTTGCGTATAACTCTCCAGAAAGAGATGTAGAGTTTGAAATTGAACAAAAGTCAAAACATGAAAAATGTAAAACACAACCAAACAAACATTGAGATCAAATAACATTGTTTTATTGATAACTGAACTGTTCACAATGATTACAAGCACAAATGTTACACAACGTACAGTCCGGAACTTGATCATAAGTTAAACATACCATATATGACCTAAACATGGCTTAGAAATAAGCTTTGATAGGTTCAGTGTGTGAAAACATGCTTACATGATCTTACAGGGACTAAAAGTGTCAAAAACAGCGTAAGTTTGCATTTTCGCGCATATCTTACGTTCTGGCCACATCTGGACATCCAAAATTTTTGTACACACTAAAATATTTTTATTTTAGTGATCGGCATGCAAAAATACCATTCGTCGCTTAATTTGGTTCGTTTTCACGTCCGTTTGAGTTTCGTCATAATTTAGCAATCAACACGACCGTACGACCAAACGAGCCAACATCCGAGACTTCTCTGAGCATATTTTGAGTCCTCTAAACCTTATGACCTTGTAGAGCCTTGAAAATGGCTTAACGGGTGTCAAAAGTGCCAAAAATGGACTCGATTGCATGCAGGGACCAAAACTGGCAATATTCAAACTTCTTCTGATCTTGGAGGGCCAGGCGGGCCGCGTAAGCCCCCTCCCATATCTTACGCGGGCCGTGTCAGTGTGCCCAGTTCCAGAAACTTAAATTCAGCAATCTGTTGCAACTTCAGGGGCTGTTTGTGCAATTTCTTGGAATGTTGAGCAAGTTTGTGTGACCACCAAGGCTACTAATCAGCCTTTAACACATGGATGGCTAGGATTTTATGCTTGTTGGCCACACAAACAAGCGGAATGATCTTGTTAATCCACTACAACTATAAATAGCCCATACATTTCATTCATTCATTGCTCATTTCTCATTTCTCCTCTTTGCATCTGCTTTAAAAGCTCTCTAATCTGAATTGGGACTTTGTCTTCTTGTTGAAAAGATAGCAAGGACCCTAAGTGAGCTTCTTTCATTCTTTTTATTGCTTTTTCCTTATGTTAGTGCAGAAAGTCAAACAGTTTGGCCAACAGTTTGAATTTCGGTTTTGACCATTAATTGGTCAAGTCAAAGTTCAATTGAACTTTGAAACGTGATTGTAATCACGATAGTTATAATCCTTCGTGATTATAGCCGCTGATTACCACGTTAGCTAGTTGTAGTGTCGAGTCAAAGTTTCGGTCAAAATGCGTTTTAGCACGCATTTTGCCTCAGAACTACTTTAGGGTATCAAAACACTTTGTTTTGATACCAAATCAGTAGGTTAAACATGTTTTGACATGTTTAACTCGACACTATTAGTTTGTGCTTGTTTAGGGTCGTGAGTTAAGCGGTCTAAACCACCGCTTACACTTCCGAACCCGACCCGTTTGGTCGATCTTTAGGATCCAACCAAGCTTAGTTAGTGATCATAGTTGCATAGGGAATAACCTCAGAGGTTATACCTTATGATCACATAGGATTGGTTAGTCATTTGCTAGTTAGCTTGTATGCCCATTGGAAATGACCAAAATGCCCTTTTGAAGCATAAATCCGTATTTTGACTATGTGAACATATTTTTGACAAGTAATCTGATTTAGTAACATGTTTAGGGATAATTGGGCATGTAAGACTTGGCATAGCACATAGTTAACCATCCGAACATAGTTTTACGCAAACAACGCCTTATAGTAGCTTATGTTACCATAATGTGTTGAAACGGGTCAAAAGCACTTAGGTAGAGTTTCCAATCAGAATGTAGGGCCTATTAAATCATACCATATGAGTTCAATTACTCATTTGATTTATAGAACCTCATTCTATCCTATCTCCCGATTTAGGAGCCGATTATTAATATAGTTGCCTATACTAGGTGCCGGTTGATTCTGTGATACTTGGAGCTTGAATTGGTCTTATTCTCAAGACTAATTAGAAATCCCAAGTGAGTACATAGTTCCCCTCTTTTAACATTTTCAAATACTTTGGGGTGATACACATGTACGTACGTGTTACTTTCGCGCATTTCATGCTTTTATGACATAAACATGCTAGTTTCACCTAGTACACTTATAGTACGTGCTTTCAATTGTGTTTTGCTATGTATGTCAAGCATGCTAGCACATTGATTTGTTACACATTTGTTGCATATGTTTACTTAGCATATGGAACACATTGTTTTACATGACATTTCTGCTATGTATGTTTACTTAGCATGCTAGCACAATGTTTTACATGAACATTTCTACTAGGCATGTTTACTTAGCATACCTAGTACATGGTTTTCACATACTACATTGGTTATGACATTTGGTGTGTTTAATCGGGACAATAATACATTCATTAACATTGATCACGCCGCTCGGACTTATGTAATGGTACCATAGGAATTGACAACTCCCGTTTCCGACTTCCTAGGTTTGTTTAGAAGTTGGGAATGACAGAATCCGACTACATAACTTTAGATGAACCTTTAATTCGTTTAAGGGTTTGTCGCCACAGTCGCAAGGCATGAATGTATGCGATTAACATTACTGCATAAATGTTTGTAATCATAAAGCATTGTTTTTCTGCAAAACATAACATTTGATTTAACTTAGGGTTATTCAAAAACATTGTTTTGTACATTTTCTATGGGGTTGAGTAGCTTCTAGTTATTCACCATACATGACATTTATTTCACATTGACAGCATCACATAGTTTAAGTAGATGATTTCCTACTTACTATGCATTTCATTAGTTATACATGATACAGTTATACACATGACATTATACATGGTTTATACATAAACATTTTGACATTTAATGTCACACCCCCAAAATCCATCTGTGGAGTATCACCACTTGGGAGCGTGACTGACCAGGATCAAGCCACCAATCATATTGAACATGCATTTAATATTAAGTAAGATAAAAGAAAACCATCCATTCAATACAAAAGGTGTTCAAAACATATCATCGTTTTAATGTGTAGCGGAAGCATAGTAACGAAACCAACAGTAGTAAATAGTTTAAGCGTTGTAACAGTTCAACATAAGAAACACGATCCTCGTCCACAACGACCCGCTTCTCCAATGCAAGCTCCCAGTACCTAACGATCTGCAAGGCATGTAACAGAATGATCAACAAACTAGTTGAGCGAGTTCACAGTAAGTAATTGTGTAACAGTAAGTAACAGGTGGCTTTACAGGGCCGATAGTAAGTTATGCTGGTGGGGGCTTCCCATGTTAAGTGACCACTAGACTATTCGTATTATTATCCCTGTTCTTCGTCCGAGAACAGAAGTGTGTATAAAGTGTGCGTAGGTTTTACGCACGTATCCTTCGTAACCTGAGGATAGAAGTAAGTAATGCGTACACGTAGGTTTTACGTGCGTATCCTTCGTAACCGAGGATAGAATGGCATGTGAACCCGTAGGTGTTATCCCAACCTACGTAACCGTCCTGACATCCGAGGACATGATAGGTGATAGTCTAGTAAAGCATATGTACGTTCCTTTCAATAATAACCTTTAACCCATTCCCACGACCCGGGAATCCCATGCCTTAGTAGGAGTGTGAACTCACCTTGGTTTGCTCGGTATGCTAAGTTATGCACTCACAAGTAATTAATCACGTCCTAGTGTATGCACGTATAACAAATCAGTTCATGTTCGAAATGATACGCATGCAATTAATTGTTCACATAGCAGTCAGTTTGCATATCAGCACGGCACGTAGTATTGCACGTTCATCACTAAGCATGGCATGTCAATTAAATCAACATATGTTCCACTGTTCAAACATTATTCAAAACCCTAGTATCCTTCGACTCATACTATCATCTTTCGAAAACAAGTGTCACAATGATCCTTCGGTCCAACTATCTGTCGGTCAACCAGTATCCTTCGGTCAACTATGGTTCGATCAGATTATGGTTCGGTCAAACTACCATGGTTCGAGCCATTGATATCTTTCGGTCATGGCAGTTACGTTTTATCCATTAACACAATTTCACTAATCAGTTATTGTCAACAGGATCAAACAAGCATAATCACAAGGTTTCACTCAAGAACCCTAATTTAATTACATGAACACTAATCCGGCTATCAGCAACCTAAGCCATTCGCAACCCAGTTAACCAAGTTAGCAATTCGGTTACAACAATCCGCTTTATCATGCAAGCAAGCCAAACACAACATTACATAACCGGTTATCGTACAAACAATCCGAACGTAGGGCTTGGTGACCGATTAACATGCTATGAACCCTACTATCATAAAATCATCTAATAATCAATCGTCCAAATTATCATAACGTAAATCGAATCATGGAATCGCACATATTCAACATGTCATAAGCAATAATTCCGATTAACTACTCACAGAATTATTCAAAGCATACGATCTTATAATCCAAAACATGCAACAATATCATCATTAAATCAATAGGTCACAATTAGCAATTAACACTAACCGATCGGGTAGCAAACAAGGAATTGATCAGCAGAATTTCCGTAAGTTTGTGGTTGCCGTCACAAGTGAAAATGTTCTAGGGTTTGCCGATCAAAAATGTTATCACGTAAAGTCTCTAATCAATTTATATTAAATCGGCAGTGGGCCAAGGCCCAAATTGAAAGACTGGGCCGAAACATATCGAAAGATATGTTTCGTGATCCTTCGGGCCGAACAAGGTCGAAGGATATGTTTCGTGCTCGAATAATGTCGAAGGATATGTTTCGGGGTCGAAGGTTATCCTTCGTGGTCCTTCGAATCCTTCGAACTACATGTCATCCTTCGAGGGCTAGGTTAAAGTTAATATTATAATAATAACAATTCTAATATTATTTTCTATCACCACAAATAGTAACATATAGGTAAAACGACAATATATTCTATTAACACACAACTCGTATAATTCAAGTCCACAATCCAACAACTAAACAGTCAAAGTCAAAGTCAACGCGCAATAAATGCGAAAGTGAAAGTCAAACACTCGAGTTGTCACATTATCCCCAACTTAAAAGAAATTTCGTCCCGAAATTTGGTACGCACTCACTGAGAAAGCTAGATAAGTTACCTTGTTCACTGGTTTTCCTGGGGTGTCACATCATCCCCCCGTTGGTTTGGAATTTCGTCCCGAAATTCAGTAGTAGTAGCTTCAGCCTCAGGAGTGGATGCATTGGTTTCGAATAGATGGGGGTACTTTTCTTGCATCTGATCTTCGCGTTCCCAGGTATACTCTGGACCACGCTGGGAGTTCCAACGAACTCGGACAAGAGGGATTCTCTTGTGTTTGAGGACCTTAACATCCCGGTCCGTGATTTCAACTGGTTCCTCGACGAACTGCAACCGCTCGTCGATAGTGAGTTCCTTAAAAGGAACTATAAGGGTCTCATCTGATAGGCATTTCTTCAGATTCGACACGTGAAAAACATTGTGAACTGCACCGAGTTCAGCTGGTAGGTTTAATCTGTAGGCTACTTTGCCAATCTTTTCTAAGATTTCGAATGGTCCGACGTACCGCGGATTGAGTTTGCCCCGTTTACCAAAACGTACCACACCCTTCCAGGGTGAAACTTTCAATAAAACCCGGTCCCCGACCTCAAATTCCAACGGCTTTCTACGCTTGTCCGCGTAGGCTTTCTAACGATCGCGTGCTGCCGCCATGCGTTGCCGTATCTGTGCAATCTTTTCTGTGGCGTCCACTACAATATCTGGACCCGTAATTTGACTATCCCCTACCTCTGCCCAACAGAGAGGTGACCGGCATTTACGTCCGTACAATGCCTCGAATGGAGCGGCTTGAATGCTGGTATGGTAACTGTTATTGTACGAGAACTCCACCAAAGGGAGGTGCTTTTCCCAGCCGTTGCCGAAATCGATAACACACGCTCGAAGCATGTCTTCTAGAGTTTGAATAGTTCGCTCAGACTGCCCATCTGTCTGAGGATGATATGCTGTGCTCATGTCTAATCGTGAGCCGAAGGATTTGTGCATCGCTTGCCAAAGCTCTGACGTGAATCGTGCATCGCGATCCGAAATAATAGAGGTGGGCACTCCGTGCCTCGAAACAACTTCTTTAAGATAAACGTCTGCGAGAGTGGAGAACTTATCCGTTTCCTTGATCGGTAGGAAGTGTGCAGACTTGGTGAGTCGATCAACTATGACCCATATTGTATCGTTCCCACGTTGAGATCTTGGTAAGCCCGTAACGAAATCCATGGAAATTTCTTCCCATTTCCACTGCGGTATCTTGGGCTGCTGAAGTAGACCAGCTGGTTTCTGATACTCAACCTTGACTCTCGCACAGGTTAAGCATTTTCCAACGTATGTAGCGATGTGAGCCTTCATACTAGGCCACCAATAAGTAGTGCTGATGTCGTGGTACATTTTATCCGACCCTGGATGTACCGAATAGCGAGACTTGTGAGCTTCATCCATTACAAGTTCGCGTAAACCGCCATAAAGTGGGACCCAAATACGCCCCGTTACATAGTAAGCACCGTCTTCCTTTTGTTCCATGCGTTGCCTTGAACCGCGTAAGGCTTCAGCTTTGACGTTGTCAGGTTTCAGTGCTTCTAACTGAGCTGCTCGTATCTGTGCAGGAAGACTGGACTGAATGGTAAGCTGTAGCGCTCGCACGCGCTTAGGTAGAGTGTCTTTCCGACTGAGGGCATCAGCCACAACATTGGCCTTGCCTGGATGATACTTGATGGCGCATTCATAGTCGTTCAGAAGTTCAACCCATCTTCGTTGACGCATATTCAGATCCTTTTGCTTAAGAATATGCTCGAGACTCCTGTGATCGGTGTAAATCGTGCACCGGGTACCGTACAGGTAGTGTCGCCATATCTTAAGCGCGAAAACAACAGCTCCCAGCTCTAAATCGTGCGTCGTGTAGTTCCGTTCATGAACCTTGAGTTGCCGAGAGGCGTATGCGATCACTTTATCCCGTTGCATCAATACACAACCAAGCCCTTGTATCGATGCGTCACAATAAACCACGAAGTCATCCGTGCCCTCGGGCAGTGAGAGAATAGGCGCGCTGCAAAGCCTATCCTTTAAGTACCGAAAAGCGGTCTCCTGTGTATTACCCCATCTGTAAACGACACCTTTCTGTGTAAGCATAGTGAGTGGTTGCGCGATCTTGGAGAAGTCTTTAATAAATCGCCTGTAGTAACCTGCCAAACCCAAGAATTGGCGTATTTCTGTCGGTGTACGTGGTGCTGGCCAGTTTCTGATCGAATCAACCTTGGATGGATCGACATGAATCCCATCCTTGTTTACCACATGGCCTAAGAAGTGGACTTCACGAAGCCAGAAGTCGCATTTTGAAAACTTTGCGTACAGTTGCTCTTTTCGAAGAAGTTCCAAAATAATACGTAGATGCTGCTCGTGCTCCTCCTGACTCTTGGAGTAAATCAAAATGTCGTCGATGAAAACGATGACGAACTTGTCGAGATACGGTTTGCACACCCTGTTCATGAGATCCATGAAGACTGCAGGTGCGTTTGTAAGCCCGAATGGCATGACCAGAAACTCGTAGTGACCATAACGAGTTCTGAAAGCAGTTTTGGAGACGTCCTCATCCCGGACTCTCAGCTGATGATACCCTGACCTCAAATCGATCTTGGAATAGTAACACGACCCTTGCAACTGGTCGAATAAGTCATCTATGCGTGGAAGAGGATAACGGTTCTTCACCGTCACCTTGTTGAGTTCACGGTAGTCGATGCACATCCTGAACGTACCGTCTTTCTTCTTCACAAATAACACTGGAGCTCCCCAAGGCGAAGAGCTTGGACGAATAAAGCCCTTTTCCAAGAGCTCTTGCAGCTGTTTCGACAGTTCTTCCAGTTCGGTTGGAGCTAAACGATATGGTGCGCGGGCTATTGGCGCTGCTCCAGGTGCCAATTCGATCTGAAACTCGACTTGACGATGAGGCGGTAAGCCTGGTAAATCTTCAGGAAACACCTGAGGGAAGTCACGTACAACTGGGATATCCTCCAGCTTCTTTTCCTTTGCTGATGCATCAGTAACGAGAGCCAGAATGGCAGTATGCCCCTTTCGTAAACATTTCTGCGCCTTCAAGTAAGAGATGATGCCAACCACAGCACCACTCTTGTCACCCTGAACTTCGAGAGGTTCTTGACTGGAGCGAGGAATACGAATAACCTTTTCCTTGCATAAGATCTCTGCGTGATGTTGAGATAACCAATCCATGCCGATGACGACGTCGAAGCTACCCAAGACTATGGGTATAAGATCAATCGTGAAAGTCTGACCCGCTAGAACAATGCTACAACCCTTGACTACATGAGCGGCTTCTACACTTTTACCATTTGCTAGTTCTACGACGTGTTTAGTGTCTAGAGGTGTTGGTGTACGTTTTAATAAGTTACTCATTTTCATGGACATATAACTTGTATCAGCACCCGAATCAAATAAGACAGTAACGTAAATATCGTCGAGAAGGAACTTACCCATAACTACGTTAGGATCATTCACTGCATCTCCTCGACCCAACACAAATGCTCGACCACGAGCTTCATTGCCGTTGTTGTTGTTGTTGTTGTTGCCCCTATTATTGTTGTTATGGTTCCCGTTGCCCTGATGGTTGTTGTTGCGGTTCTGGTTCAACTGTGGGCAATCGCGTTTGAAGTGACCTTCAGCCCCACACTTATAACACCCCCTGTTGCCCTGTTGCTGATTCTGCTGATTCTGTGGAGCTGGTTGCTGAGGCTGCTGATTCTGATTTGCAGGGCGAGCGCTTCTACAATCTTTGGCCTCGTGACCCATCTTTAAACACCTTTGACAACGGCCCTTATTGCACTGGCCGCTGTGATGCCTGTTGCAGTTGCTACACTTTGGAAGGTTTCCTCGATACCCTCCCTGTCTGTGGCTGCTCGATGAGTGCTGACTGGGACTTTGGTAACTATCCGTCTTTCGCTGCTGAGACTGTGACTGTACCGATGCTGATCCCTTGCTAGAATCCCCCTCCCATTTTCTCTTACTTTCGCTGGGAGTGGCAAGTGTAGTAGTAGCAGTAGCGGTAGCACTGATACGCTTTGGCAGTTTGCCCTGGTCTACTGCCTGATCTGTGATGCGATGAGCGAGGCGCTGAATTTCTTGGATGTTGTTGAGGTTAGCCGACGTTACGTGGCTCTGGATCTCTGGCGCGAGCCCCTTGAGATACAACTCAATTCGCTTGTATGGAGGATCTACCATAGTTGGGCACAGCACAGCCAACTCATTTGACCTCTTGGTGTAAGCTTCAATTTCCGAACCAACCATCTTCAGATTATACAGCTCATCTTCTAGCTTGTGAATATCTTCACGCGTGCAATACTCACGTTTAATGAGTTCCTTAAAATCGTTCCATGGGGTGGCGTTAGCAGCTGCCAACCCAAGAATCTGCACCTGCGCGTTCCACCAGGTTAGCGCGATTCCTTCTAAAGTACCGGTAGCAAACTTGACCTTGCGAGCCTCAGGGCACTCGCACATCTCAAATACTGATTCTAGCTTCTCGAACCAGTGGAGGAGTCCAACCGCTCCTTCTGTGCCGCTGAAAGAGCTTGGACGACAGTCCATAAAGTTCTTGAAAGTGCACCCAGGTTGTTGCTGAGCGGGTTGACCTATTGTGTACGAATAGGGCAAAGTTAAGTACAAGAATTAATGTAGGATCTAAAGATCCTAGTGTCTATACTGCAGGGTATACTACCTGCTTGTGCGGCTGCAACTGCCGCAGCAATGAGAGCCTCTAGCTGGGCTTGAGTCATGTTAATTCGTGCGGCCATTGATCTTCACATCAAAGGCAACATAAGTGAGAAAGGTTCGCGAATAGTGCGATGACAGAAGAGTGTAAGCACATAAGTATTCTCATGCAATGACAAGTTGTGAGCAAGTAATGTAAGCATACTACGAGCAAGGTCCTATGCTAATCCTAGCATGTAGGTAATAAACATAAACCCTATTACCTAGAAAGTTGAGTCTTGCACGTGGAGCGAAGCGTCGTTGTGGATCGTTGAGAGCACTGTTCTGGTTATAGTCTGGTTTTAATAAAAACGTTTTCCCATATTAAAACCAAGTTCTCTATAACCGATGGCTCTGATACCAATCTGTCACACCCCCAAAATCCATCTGTGGAGTATCACCACTTGGGAGCGTGACTGACCAGGATCAAGCCACCAATCATATTGAACATGCATTTAATATTAAGTAAGATAAAAGAAAACCATCCATTCAATACAAAAGGTGTTCAAAACATATCATCGTTTTAATGTGTAGCGGAAGCATAGTAACGAAACCAACAGTAGTAAATAGTTTAAGCGTTGTAACAGTTCAACATAAGAAACACGATCCTCGTCCACAACGACCCGCTTCTCCAATGCAAGCTCCCAGTACCTAACGATCTGCAAGGCATGTAACAGAATGATCAACAAACTAGTTGAGCGAGTTCACAGTAAGTAATTGTGTAACAGTAAGTAACAGGTGGCTTTACAGGGCCGATAGTAAGTTATGCTGGTGGGGGCTTCCCATGTTAAGTGACCACTAGACTATTCGTATTATTATCCCTGTTCTTCGTCCGAGAACAGAAGTGTGTATAAAGTGTGCGTAGGTTTTACGCACGTATCCTTCGTAACCTGAGGATAGAAGTAAGTAATGCGTACACGTAGGTTTTACGTGCGTATCCTTCGTAACCGAGGATAGAATGGCATGTGAACCCGTAGGTGTTATCCCAACCTACGTAACCGTCCTGACATCCGAGGACATGATAGGTGATAGTCTAGTAAAGCATATGTACGTTCCTTTCAATAATAACCTTTAACCCATTCCCACGACCCGGGAATCCCATGCCTTAGTAGGAGTGTGAACTCACCTTGGTTTGCTCGGTATGCTAAGTTATGCACTCACAAGTAATTAATCACGTCCTAGTGTATGCACGTATAACAAATCAGTTCATGTTCGAAATGATACGCATGCAATTAATTGTTCACATAGCAGTCAGTTTGCATATCAGCACGGCACGTAGTATTGCACGTTCATCACTAAGCATGGCATGTCAATTAAATCAACATATGTTCCACTGTTCAAACATTATTCAAAACCCTAGTATCCTTCGACTCATACTATCATCTTTCGAAAACAAGTGTCACAATGATCCTTCGGTCCAACTATCTGTCGGTCAACCAGTATCCTTCGGTCAACTATGGTTCGATCAGATTATGGTTCGGTCAAACTACCATGGTTCGAGCCATTGATATCTTTCGGTCATGGCAGTTACGTTTTATCCATTAACACAATTTCACTAATCAGTTATTGTCAACAGGATCAAACAAGCATAATCACAAGGTTTCACTCAAGAACCCTAATTTAATTACATGAACACTAATCCGGCTATCAGCAACCTAAGCCATTCGCAACCCAGTTAACCAAGTTAGCAATTCGGTTACAACAATCCGCTTTATCATGCAAGCAAGCCAAACACAACATTACATAACCGGTTATCGTACAAACAATCCGAACGTAGGGCTTGGTGACCGATTAACATGCTATGAACCCTACTATCATAAAATCATCTAATAATCAATCGTCCAAATTATCATAACGTAAATCGAATCATGGAATCGCACATATTCAACATGTCATAAGCAATAATTCCGATTAACTACTCACAGAATTATTCAAAGCATACGATCTTATAATCCAAAACATGCAACAATATCATCATTAAATCAATAGGTCACAATTAGCAATTAACACTAACCGATCGGGTAGCAAACAAGGAATTGATCAGCAGAATTTCCGTAAGTTTGTGGTTGCCGTCACAAGTGAAAATGTTCTAGGGTTTGCCGATCAAAAATGTTATCACGTAAAGTCTCTAATCAATTTATATTAAATCGGCAGTGGGCCAAGGCCCAAATTGAAAGACTGGGCCGAAACATATCGAAAGATATGTTTCGTGATCCTTCGGGCCGAACAAGGTCGAAGGATATGTTTCGTGCTCGAATAATGTCGAAGGATATGTTTCGGGGTCGAAGGTTATCCTTCGTGGTCCTTCGAATCCTTCGAACTACATGTCATCCTTCGAGGGCTAGGTTAAAGTTAATATTATAATAATAACAATTCTAATATTATTTTCTATCACCACAAATAGTAACATATAGGCAAAACGACAATATATTCTATTAACACACAACTCGTATAATTCAAGTCCACAATCCAACAACTAAACAGTCAAAGTCAAAGTCAACGCGCAATAAATGCGAAAGTGAAAGTCAAACACTCGAGTTGTCACATTTAACATGACATTTTGGTTGGTTATTGATAAGTGACTTATGTAACGGGGCCATGTGTTATATGATAAAAGCATGGTGGATACGTCGCTGGTACTTCCTATATATAAGTGCTTTTATTATATCATACATTGTTGCGTTATCTAAATCACTTGGGGCAAGACATGAAACATTTTATACAAGAACATGACATTGTTTTATAAAGTACACTTTTTATCCAAATTCATTCCCACTTGGTTATTCATTTAACCATGCATTTTCTTTTCATTATCATTTGATTTTCATATCGATTTTCACATGGTTTTACAAAGGAAAACATTTTACAAGATTCATGACTACATTTTATTAAACACTTCTTTCAATTACAAGTCATGAATCTACATAAAAAAAACTATGTATCTCACAGGTATTTTTATGATGATGTACGTATTTTTACATGTGTTTTTAGGTGCTGATGCATGATGTGTGTGCTTCACTTAGGCGGACTCGGGCCTTAGTGACTTAAAAGACAGTTATTATGTTATTTTAGTTTGAACTTAAAGACAATGTAACATTAATCTTAATAATACAAAACCTTTATTGCCATGGTTGTTGAAACAATAATTTTGTAGCATTCACTCCCCGGTGTTTCCGCCGCGGTTTTGTTGTTTTGACGCGGCCGGGGTGTGACAGAAGAGTTGGTATCAGAGCCAATGGTTATAGGGAATTAGGTTATTAGCAATGCTTTGACCTAGACTATAACTTTCTAGGACCCTAACACAAGTTTACTTGTGTTTAGATCTTAAAACAATACATGTCACCTATCCTTAGGTGATTACCAAAACTTGAACATATTTTCCAAAATGATTTTGAAATCAATCATCTATCCTTAGATGATTTCTTTTTGGCCTCGTGCCTTCCAAATTTTCAAAATCTCGTCAAAGTTTTGGGTCTAAATAATGTGAACACGTGCAAACTGGTAGGGTGAATGCCTGTACCCTGAGTTTTCTGTCTAAGGCTAGATTGTTCCTACAAATCCGCAGTATCGGACCAGTCACTCTTACCTGGGAACTCTTGGGGTGAATGTTCACTTATAGGCGAGCATGTCATCGGTAATACATTATTATGACTCATTTACTTTGATTTGTCACTGTGTGTTGTTTGTTTGTTTTGTGGTAACAAACAAACGACCACCATCCTTGCTTTTTGTCAATTTTATTGTTATCTCATTTTCATCACATCATCTCACTCGTTTTCTCTCATGTTTCCTCTTTTAGAATGCCTCCTCGACGTAACGTTCCTCAACCTGATGCCGAACTGGCAGCTATTATAGCACAACAGATGGCTGCTATGCTACCTGGTCTCATAACTCAAATAAACCAAGCCACCAATAACAACGTTAATGCACCTGCTCCGTGCAACTTTAAACAGTTTAACTCGGCTAAACCACTCAAGTTTAGTGGTACTGAAGGAGCAATAGGGCTTCTCCAGTGGTTTGAGAGTCTTGAGAGCACATTTCGCCATGTTCAGTGTCCGAACAATCGTAAGGTCGAGTTTGCTTCGTGCGTATTTCAAAAGAGGGCTCTTACCTGGTGGAATGGAGTAATGAGAGATAGAGGTGCTGATATTGCTTTGGGTCAGACATGGGAGGAACTCAGGGCTCTCATGATGAGAGAATTTTGTCCTCGTCATGAGCAGAGGGCACTAGAAGATGAGTTCAATGATCTGAAGCAAGTAAGTGGTGAGCACCGGGCTTACACTGACAGATATGAGGAGTTAAGCTTGCTCTGTCCGACTATGGTCACGCCTTTGGATAAGGCTATTGAGAGGTACATAGACGGTTTGCCAGATCCTGTTCAGGATATTGTCACTGGCAGTCACCCTACTACCGTCCGACAGGCCATTGAGCTAGCTGCTACCCTTACTGAATCCCAAATCAAGAAGGGTAAACTCCACAGGAAGGGTGATAAGAAGCAGAAACAATCTGATAGTACCAAGGATAACAAGGGCAAGAAGGCTGCCGAGTCTTCGAAGAAATCGAGGAAGCGTAAGGCTTCCAAGAATTTTGCTGTCACTACTCAGACAAACCAGGCTGCTCCAAATCAGGCTGCACAGAATCAGGCTGCACAACCTGCTTCCAAGAGGCAGTATGCTGGTAATGCACCTTTGTGCAACAGATGTAATAGCCACCACCAGCCACAGTTGCAATGCCGTATCTGCACTAATTGTGGTAAATCTGGTCATCTTGCGAATACTTGCCGTTTTGCTCCTAATCAGAATCAGGCAGCTCAAAACCCAGCAGTACAAAACCCTGCCCAGAATCCTGCACGACCTCATTTTCCGCCTGGTTCATGTTTCAACTGTGGGGATCTGACCCACTACAGGAACAATTTCCCGAGGTTGGCAAATGCAAATCAGGCACCGGCTCATGGTAGAGCCTTCAATCTGAATGCAAATGAGGCGCGTGCGGATAACGAAGTGGTGAACGGTACGTTCCTTGTTAACAACCATCCTGCTTCTGTTCTATTTGATTTGGGTGCCGATAAGAGTTTTGTGTCCTTAGCATTTGAGCCTTTGCTTGCGATGACTAGAACAAGACTAGGAAAGCCCTTGACAGTAGAAGTAGCTAGTGGTGAACCTGTTGTACTCAACTCTTGAATCTTAATAACCATCTCTTCCCTATCGACCTCACACCGATGCAACTCAGGAGCTTCGATATTATAGTAGGAATGGATTGGTTATCAAAGTACCATGCTGAGGTGGTATGTTTTGAGAAGTTGGTTCGTATACCGCTTTCGACTGGTGAGATCTTAGAAGTTCATGGGGAGAAACCCGTCAGTGGTCTTAAGCTTATGTCTTGTACCCAAGCCCGCAATTACCTGCGAAATAAATATGTTGCTTTCCTAGCACATGTCATAGAGGATAAAGGCAAGGGTAAGACTATCCAAGATATCCCTGTTGTTCGGGATTATCCAGAGGTATTTCTTGAAGAATTACCTGATTTACCCCCTGTGCGCCAAGTTGAGTTCCGCATTGATCTTGTGCCTGGTGCAAATCCCATTGCTAAGTCACCTTATCGTCTTGCACCGTCTGAGATGCAAGAGTTATCTAAGCAGCTTCAGGAGCTATCTGACAAAGGATTCATCCGTCCAAGCTTTTCCCCTTGGGGCGCTCCTGTCCTATTCGTGAAAAAGAAAGATGGATCTTTTAGGATGTGTATCGATTACCGTGAGCTTAACAAGCTTACCATCAAGAATCGATATCCCCTACCTCGCATTGATGATCTCTTTGATCAGCTATAGGGTGCTACTTGCTTTTCAGAGATTGATCTACGTTCTGGGTATCATCAACTTCGAGTTCTCGAAGAAGATATTCCTAAGACAGCTTTCCGTACGCGTTATGGTCATTATGAGTTTACTGTTATGCCTTTCGGTTTAACAAATCCTCCTGCTGTTTTCATGGACTTGATGAATAGGGTTTGTAAACCTTATTTTGACAAGTTCATCATTGTTTTCATTGATGATATTTTGATCTATTCTAAGTCTCAAGCTGATCATGAGCAACATCTTCATCTTACAATGGAGCTCCTAAAGAAAGAACAGCTTTTCGCCAAATTCTCCAAGTGCGAATTCTGGCTTAAGGAAGTTCAAATTTTGGGACACATCGTCAACGAACAAGGTATACATGCAGATCCCGCCAAAATCAGCAGATTAAGGATTGGGATACTCCTACTACTCCTACCGAGGTTCGTTCATTTCTTGGTCTCGCGGGTTATTACCGTCGTTTCATTAAAAACTTCTCCAAGATTGCGGTTCCTCTCACTGCTCTAACTCAGAAGAGTAAACCTTTTGAGTGGGGATCCAAACAGGAAGAGGCTTTCCAGACCTTGAAACAGAAACTTTGTGATGCACCTGTTCTATCCTTACCCGAGGGTAACGACGATTTTGTTGCGTATTGTGATGCATCAAATTTAGGCCTTGGTTGCGTTCTTATGCAAAGAAACAAAGTTATAGCCTATGCATCAAGACAGCTGAAAGTGCACGAGAAAAACTACACCACTCATGATCTTGAGTTAGGTGCAGTAGTCTTTGCTTTCAAAATCTGGAGACACTACCTGTATGGTACAAAGTGTGTAGTGTTTACTGACCACAAAAGTCTCCAGCATATCTTCAATCAGAAAGAACTAAACATGAGGCAACGACGTTGGGTTGAACTCCTAAACGACTACGATTGCGAAATTCGCTACCATCCTGGTAAGGCGAATGTTGTGGCTGACGCATTGAGTCGTAAGGAACATGTCAAGCTTCACTGTGTTCAGGTTCGATCTGACATTCAATCCCACATAATTCAGGCTCAACATACTTGTGTTGCACAAGACTTGATGGGTAAAGAATTACCGTGTCATACTAATCCTGAGCTTGAACTGAGAGACTTTGGGATATTCTATTACATGGGCCGTTTGTGGGTCCCAAGTATAGACAATCTTCACACCTTGCTTATGGATGAAGCTCACAAGTCTCGTTATTCTATTCATCCTGGTGCAGACAAAATGTATAAGGATCTTCGAACCCAGTACTGGTGGCCGGGTATGAAGAAAGACATTGCCTTATATGTTTCAAAATGCCTTACTTGTCTTAAGGTTAAGGCAGAACAGCAACCAGAGATTCCGGTTTGGAAATGGGAAAACATTTCTATGGATCTCGTTACCAAGTTACCGCGCACTAAAAGAGGTCATGACGCCATTTGGGTTGTTGTTGATCGTCTAACAAAGTCAGCACATTTCTTACCAATCCGTGAGGATCTATCTGCTGATAAGTTGGCCAAAATCTATGTTGATGAGATTGTATCTCGACATGGTGTTCCTTTGAACATTATATCTAACAGAGATGCTCGATTCTCGTCTCGCTTTTGCAGAACCATGCAATCTGCCATCGGTACTCAACTTCATTTGAGCTCAACGTACCATCCGCAGACAGATGGTCAATCTGAGAGAACAACCCAGACACTGGAGGATATGCTTAGAGCTTGTGTGATTGATTTTGGTGGTAGTTGGGATTCGCGTCTTCCATTGATCGAATTCTCCTACAACAATAGTTATCACTCTAGCATCAATATGGCTCCTTTCGAAGCTTTATACGGTCGAAAATGTCGTTCACCGGTCTGCTGGAATGAGATAGGTGAAGCTCAGCTTACTGGACCTGAACTCATTCTAGAGACTACAGATAAGGTCAATAAGATTCGTGATAACCTACAGATAGCTAGAAGCCGTCAGAAGTGCTACGCAGATCGACGACGCAAGCCCTTAGAATTTCAAGTTGGTGATCACGTCCTACTCAAGGTATCCCCTTGGAAAGGTGTGATTAGATTTGGAAAGAAAGGAAAACTTGCACCTCGCTATGTTGGACCATTCAAGATCGTTGAAAGAATCGGAAAAGTAGCCTACAGACTTGAGCTACCTCCTGAACTTGGAAATGTTCATCCAACATTCCACGTGTCCAATCTCAGAAAGTGTTTAGCTGATGAGAACCTCCACATACCACTTGATGAAATTCGTGTTGATAACACGATGCACTTCGTTGAGAAACCTGTGGAGATAGTGGACCGTTCATTTAAACAGTTGAAGGGCAAGCTGATTAAATTGGTCAAAATTCGCTGGGAATCTAAACGTGGCCCAGAGTTTACTTGGGAACGTGAAGATCAGATGAAAGCGAAATATCCGCACCTATTCTCACAAGTTTCCTCTAAATAAATTTTGGGACGAAATTTCCTGAAGTAGGGGAGACTATGACATCTGTGCTTGTGATATCATTTTACAAACTCTGAACAATACAATATTAATAAAACAATGTGTTTTGATCCCAATATTAGTCATTTATGTTTGGTTTTGTGCCCGTGTTGATTTTTGATCGATTTTGAACTCTATATCGCTTTCTAGAGAGTTATACGCAAACTGATGCGTAAACGCGGTCAGTTTAACACGACAAACACTCCAGGACATCATCATAAACATAACATACCTTAAATAACCTTTACATAACTTAGAAATAAGTTTTGAAGGCTTTGGTATGGCAAAAAACAAGTTTATTCGCTCTCAGGGACTATTTGCGTCAACTTGCAAAGTCTGCCATTTCGTAAGGCAACGTACAGTCCGGAACTTGATCATAAGTTAAACATACCATATATAACCTAAATATGGCTTAGAAATAAGCTTTGATAGGTTCGGTGTGTGAAAACATGCTTACATGATCTTACAGGGACTAAAAGTGTCAAAAACAGCGTAAGTTTGCATTTTCGCGCATATCTTACGTTCTGGCCTCATCTAGACATCCAAAATTTTTGTACACAGTAAAATAATTTTATTTTAGTGATCGGCATTCAAAAATACCATTCATCGCTTAATTTGGTTCGTTTTCACGTCCGTTTGAGTTTCGTCGTAATTTAGCGATCAACGCGACCGTACGACCAAACGAGCCAACATCCGAGACTTCTCTGAGCATATTTTGAGTCCTCTAAACCTTAATGACCTTGTAGAGCCTTGAAATGGCTTAACGGGTGTCAAAAATGCCAAAAATGGACTCGATTGCATGCAGGGACCAAAACTGCCAATATTCAAACTTCTGCTGATCTGGGAGGGCCAGGCGGGCCGCGTAAGCCCCCTCCCATATCTTACGCGGGCCGTATCAGTGTGCCCAGTTCCAGAAACTTAAATTCAGCAATCTGTTGCAACTTCAGGGGCTGTTTGTGCAATTTCTTTGAATGTTGAGCAAGTTTGTGTGATCACCAACGCTACTAATCAGCCTTTAACACATGGATGGCTAGGATTTTATGCTTGTTGGCCACACAAACAAGTGGAATGATCTTGTTAATCCACTACAACTATAAATAGCCCATCCATTTCATTCATTCATTGCTCATTTCTCATTTCTCCTCTTTGCATCTGTCACACCCCCAAAATCCACCCGCGGAGTATCACCGCTTGGGAGCGTGACTGACCAGGATCAAGCCATCAATCATATCGAACATAGCATTTATTAATAAAAGTAGATAATATAATTCAACAAGACATGATTGATGTTCAAAACCAACATTTGTTTAAGTAGCGGAAGCATGTAAGTAAACCCACATAATTAATAATGTAATGTCATAAGTGTTTAAAGAAACAATCACGATCCAAGCCCACAACGACCTGCTCCTCCCTGTGCAAGCTCCATATACCTAACGACCTGCAAGGCATGTAACAGAGGATCAACAACTAGTTGAGCGAGTTCACAGAAAGTAAATACGTAATAGTAAGTTCGTTTGTACAGGTGGCTCTACTGGGCCGTTAGTACGTTCTATTGGTGGGGGCTTCCCATGTTGTATAACCACTAGACTACTCGTAACCATAAGTATCCTTCACAACCGAGGATAGTAATAAGTATAAGTATCCTTCACATCCGAGGATAGTAATAAATATAGGTATCCTTCACAACCGAGGATAGTAGTAAGTATAAGTATCCTTCACATCCGAGGATAGTGATAAGTATAGGTATCCTTCACAACCGAGGATAGTAGTAAGTATAAGTATCCTTCACATCCGAGGATAGTGATAAGTATAGGTATCCTTCACAACCGAGGATAGTAGTAAGTATAAGTCTACGTAGATTGTAAGTATGTGTCCTGCACAACCGAGGACAGTGAATAGCGTAGGTATGTGTCCTGCACAACCGAGGACAGTGGTATGGTAGTCTAGTATTAGTGTCAGTACGTATTTGTTCCATCTTATTCCTTCAATCCCATTCCCAAGCCCTTGGGAATCCCATGCCTTAGTAAGGGTGTGAACTCACCTTGGTTTGCTCGGTATGTTATGCTCTAGGGTTTATCAAATGTCTAAGTCCGTTACACACGACCTAGGATATGTTGCACATTATACGATGTAAGTGTTTGTATCAAATTAGGGTTTACAAATCCGGGATATTCGAGTAACTGTGCTTTGTGTGTTTATTATGTACATGATATCACATAGAACGTTCACGCATGCAAGATCATACAGTTGCATTTAGTATCATACGATCATCTATCACGTCTTTGATTTCACAGTTTAGTCTAACATGTAAATTAACATAATTGCTACGGTGAACATATTTAACTGAATTATCATATCAAATAGAGCTTTCAATCTTACAGGGTTGAATACATAATTTCACAGAGTTATCATCCAATAGACTTGACATCTAACTGTGTTTGCTGAACGGACATGGCTAAGCATATATACAATTAAAAACATCGGACATCAACACAAGTTTAAAAGTCGGACCACATAGGAGACACAAAGCTCGGACCAAAGACAAGCCAAAACTCGGACCATAAGGGGATGTAGGAAACTCGGAGAGCCCATCCTCTCTTTGACAAACTCGGGCAGTGGGGGTGGGTGTCAAGAAACTCGGATAGGGGGATGGGGGCTTCACAAAACTCGGACTAATATGTGGGGGGTTAAACTCGGACTTAATACTAAAGTCGGACCCCTTGGTGTTGTTTTGAAAGTCGGACAAGGGGGAACTCCCCTTTGAAACTCGGACCACAAACAAGGACCCTTAAACTCGGACTAGAGGTGCTCAACAAACTCGGACCTCATCTTATGTCTTAAAACTCGGACCATGGTAATTAGTGAAGCTCGGGCATCTCATCATCTTGAAGGTCGGACTAAGGTGACTTATATAAAATTCGGACAATGTGGCAAGGGTTAAAAACTCAAGACATCACAATGTGTTTAAACCTCGGACATACATGTGAGAGGAAACTCGGATAACATCACATAATCAAAACTCTGACTAACAATTCGCGTGAATTCCAAACCTTTGTACAGAATCAAGGCATCAGTTACACTTTTCATTTCAACAGTTACGTCCTATTGTTCCTGCGATCTCAAACCCTAATTCATATTTGTTTTGTTTAGCAGTAATCAACACAATCATTCATATCATACATCAAAATTATCAAGCAATCGATTAAGCACTAAACAAATAACCTAGTCACAATAATCAGAATCACATTAACAATTACAGAACTTAGCATGTGAAGAACTAGGGTTTACATGATCAATCAATCTACAATTAATCACAAACAATGATTAGATCGTTACCTTGATTTGATTCTAGATGAATTGGTACTCAAGCTTGATGCAAAAGAACTTGTGAATCCAGGAATGATGAGAAGATGGTTGTAGAGAGGATTAGGGAATGTGAGGGTACGTGTTTTGGTTTCTTGTGAATGATTAGTGAAAGGAATTAGGGTTAAGAATGATTTAAGTTTCACTATTAGCACAAAGCACCCCTAAGTATTGTCTATTACATGTTACATGCACAAAATACACAATTTACATTTTCATCACCCCAATCAAGTATTTGACAATCCATTCATAAACCTTATCAAATCCAAAACGTATACAATTTCATAGCAAACCAATTGAGCAAGCAAGCAATTTGACAATCAATAAACGTGCAATAAATGTGTAATAGAAATCTTGGGAATTCGAGTTGTCACATTATCCCCAAC
The DNA here is from genome assembly GCF_002127325.2 of Helianthus annuus. Classification (NCBI taxonomy): domain Eukaryota; kingdom Viridiplantae; phylum Streptophyta; class Magnoliopsida; order Asterales; family Asteraceae; genus Helianthus; species Helianthus annuus. Next base: position 91,055,326 of record NC_035443.2, read on the forward strand.
TTAAAAGAAATTTCGTCCCGAAATTTGGTACGCACTCACTGAGGGAGCTAGGTAAACTGTATTGTTCACTGGTTTTCCTGGGGTGTCACATCATCCCCCCGTTGATTTGGAATTTCGTCCCGAAATTCAGTAGTAGTAGCTTCAGCCTCAGTAGTGGTTGCATTGGTTTCGAATAACTGGGGGTACTTTTCTGTCATCTGGCCTTCGCGTTCCCAGGTGTACTCTGGGCCACGTTTGGAGTTCCAACGAACTCGGACAAGAGGGATTCTCTTGTGCTTGAGGACCTTAACATCCCGGTCCGTGATTTCAACTGGTTCCTCGACGAACTGCAACCGCTCGTCGATAGTGAGTTCCTTAAAAGGAATTATGAGAGTCTCATCTGACAGACACTTCTTCAGATTCGACACGTGGAATACGTTGTGAACTGCACCGAGTTCAGCTGGTAGGTTTAGTCTGTAGGCTACTGTGCCTATTCTTTCAGTGATTTCGAACGGTCCAACATACCGTGGATTGAGCTTGCCTCGTTTACCAAATGTAACCACACCCCTTCAGGGTGAAACTTTGAGTAAAACCCGGTCCCCGACCTGAAATTCCAATGGCTTCTTACGCTTATCCGCGTAGCTTTTCTGGCTATCGCGAGCTGCCGTCATGCGTTGTCGTATCTGTGCAATTCGTTCAGTAGCGTCAACTACCATTTCTGGGCCTGTAATCTAACTATCCCCCACCTCTGCTCAACCGAGAGGTGACCGGCATTTACGTCCGTACAATGCCTCGAATGGAGCGGCTTGAATGCTGGCGTGGTAACTGTTATTGTACGAAAACTCCTCTAAAGGGAGATGTTTTTCCCAGCCGTTGCCGAAATCGATAACACACGCCCGAAGCATGTCTTCAAGAGTCTAGATCGTACGCTCAGACTGCCCATCCGTCTGAGGGTGATATGCTGTGCTCATGTCTAATCGTGAGCCGAAAGATTTGTGCATCGCTTGCCATAGCTCTGACGTGAATCGTGCATCCCGATCCGAAATAATGGAGGTGGGCACCCCGTGCCTCGAAACAACTTCTTTAAGATAGACGTCTGCGAGAGTGGAGAACTTATCCGTTTCCTTTATAGCCAGGAAGTGTGCAGACTTGGTGAGTCGATCCACGATCACCCACATAGTATCATTCCCACGCTGGGATCTGGGTAGGCATGTAACAACATGTACCGAGTAGCGAGACTTGTGTGCTTCATCCATCACAAGTTCTCGTAAACCGCCGTATAGTGGGACCCAAATACGTCCCGTTACATAGCAGGCGCCGTCTTCCCTTTGTTCTAATTGTTGCCTTGAGCCACGCAAAGCTTCATCCTTTACGTTTTCTGGTTTCAATGCTTCCACCTGAGCATCTCGTATTTGTGCAGGAAGATCAGACTGAATAGTGAGCTGCAAGGCTCGTACGCGTTAAGGTAGAGTGTCCTTTCGACTGAAAGCGTCAGCCACAACATTGGCTTTTCCTGGTTGGTACTTGATTGCGCATTCGTGGTCGTTTAGTAGTTCAACCCATCGACGTTGTCGCGTGTTCAATTCCTTCTGTCTGAAGATATGCTCGAGACTCCTGTGATCGGTGTAAATAGGGCACTTGGTACCGTACAGGTAGTGTCGCCACATCTTAAGCGCGAAAACAACAGCTCCCAGCTCTAAATCGTGCGTCGTGAAATTCCGTTCGTGAACCTTGAGTTGGCGCGAAGCATAAGTATTGACCTTGTCGCGCTGCATTAACACACATCCAAGACCCTGGATGGATGCATCACAGTATACTACAAAATCGTCCGTGCCCTCTGGCAATGAGAGACTAGGTGCACTGTAAAGCCTATCCTTTAGGTACTGGAAAGCGGTTTCCTGGGGATCTCCCCAACGGTAGGTGACACCCTTCTGTGTCAGTAGTGTAAGTGGCTGTGCGATCTTGGAGAAGTCTTTGATGAATCGTCTGTAATACCCTGCCAAACCCAAGAATTGGCGTATTTCCGTTGGTGTACGCGGTGCAGGCCAGTTCCTGATCGAATCTACCTTGGATGGATCGACATGAACCCCATCCATGTTCATCACATGGCCTAAGAAGTGGACTTCAAGAAGCCAGAAGTCGCATTTTGAAAACTTGGCGTACGGTTGCTCCTTTCGAAAAAGTTCCAAGATAAGACGCAGGTGCTGCTCGTGTTCCTCCTGACTCTTGGAGTAGATCAGGATGTCGTCAATGAAAACGGTGACGAACTTGACTAGATGGGGTTTGCACACCCTGTTCATAAGATCCATGAAAACTGCAGGTGCGTTCGTAAGCCCGAATGGTATGACAAGAAACTCGTAATGGCCGCAGCGAGTTCTGAATGCTGTTTTGGAGACGTCCTCATCCCGGACTCTCAGCTGATGGTACCCTGATCTCAGATCAATCTTGGAGTAGTAACTCGACCTTTGCAACTGGTCGAATAAGTCGTCAATGCGTGGAAGAGGATAACGGTTCTTCACTTTGACCTTGTTCAGTTCACAGTAATCAATTTCACATCCTGAAGGTGCCATCCTTCCTTTCCACCGATAATTGGTATCCAATAGTTCTCGTAGCTCCCCAAGGCGAAGAGATAGGTCGGATAAATCCCTTATCCAAGATTTCTTGTAGCTGCGTCGATGGTTCTTCCGATTCTGATGGAGCTAAGCGATAGAGTGCCCGAGCTATGGGTGCTGCTCCTGGAGCGAGCTCGATTTGAAATTCGGTCTGACGATGAGGCGGTAGACCAGGTAAATCTTTAGGAAACACCTGAGGAAAGTCGCGTACAACTGGATGGTCTTCCAACCCCTTTTCTTTCGCTGATGCGTCAGTAACGAGAGCCAAAATTGCGGTGTGGCCCTTCCGCAAACACTTCTGAGCCTTCAAGAAAGAGGTGATGCCAACCACAGCACCACTTTTGTCGCTTTGAACTTCGAGAGGTTCTTGACCAGAACGAGGAATGCGAACAATCTTTTCTTTGCATAGGATTTCTGTTTGCTGTTGCTGCTGGCGATTCTGATTTGCAGGGCGTGGGCTCCTGGATCCTTAGCTTCATGGCCCATCTTGAGACACCCCTGGCAACGTCCCTCGTTGCACTAACCACTGCGGTGTCTGTTGCATTAGTTACACATTGGGTGAATTCCCCAATATTCGCCCTGCCCCTGACCACCAGAAGTTGGCTGACTCGGCTCTGGTGATCACTATTCTTGCGCTGCTGCTGTGCTTGAGACTGAACGGTAGCTGAACCCTTGCTGGAATGCCCATCCCATTTCCGCTTGTTGTCACTAGGAGTAGCGGGAGTAGCAGAAGTGGTAGCGGTAGTAATAGCGCTGATACAACTAGGCAGCCTGTTCTGTTCCACTGCCTGATCCGCGAGGCGATGAGCAAGACACTGAATGCCTTGGATATTGTCAAGGTTAACCGATGTATCATGGCTCTGAATCTCTGAGGCTAGACCCTTGAGGTACAATTCGATACGCTTGCTTGGAGGGTCCACCATGGTTGGATACAAGATGGCCAGTTCGTTTGACCGTTTCGTATAAGCTTCAATTTCTGACCCCGTCATTTTCAAATGGTAAAGCTCCACTTACAACTTATGGATGCCATCACGCGTGCATTATTCTCTTTTAATGCGTTCTTTGAATTCGTTCTAGGGGGTGGCGTTAGCAGCTTTCAACCCTAGTATCTGTACTTGCGCGTTCCACCAGGTTAGCGCGATTCCTTCCAAAGTACCAGTGGCGTACTTGACCCTGCGAGCCTCAGGGCATTCACTCATCTTGGATACTGACTCGAGCTTCCCAAACCAATGGAGTAGTCCCACTGTTCCTTCCGTGCCACTGAATGTGCTTGGACGACAGTCCATGAAGTTCTTGAATGTGCAGCCAGGTTGCTATGCGTTCTGACCCGTTGCGCGAGAAAGATAGGTCAAGGTTAAGCGCGAGAGTTGGGTCACGAGAGTAGGATCTAACATCCTAGGATAGGTCTGGAATAGCAGGTTATACCTCCTGCTTGTGCGGCTGCAAGTGCCGCAGCAACTCATTCGTTAATGAGAGCCGTCAACTGGGCTTGAGTCATGTTCACACGTCCAGACATGATCGAACAATAAAGGTAGCATAAGTATGAATGGTTCGCGAGTAGTGCGATGACAGAAAAGTGTAGGCACATGGGTGTTCTCAAGCAGTATCAAGTAGTGAGCAAAGTAATGTAAGCATACTACGAGCAAAGTTCTTATGTAGTTCTAGCAAGTAGGAAATAAACATAAACCTTATTACCTAGGATGTCGAGTCTTGCACGTGAAGCGAAGCGTCGTTGTGGATCGTTGAGAGCACTGTTCTGGTTATAGTCTGGTTTTAATAAAAACGTTTTCCCATATTAAAACCAAGTTCTCTATAACCAATGGCTCTGATACCAATCTGTCACACCCCCAAAATCCACCCGCGGAGTATCACCGCTTGGGAGCGTGACTGACCAGGATCAAGCCATCAATCATATCGAACATAGCATTTATTAATAAAAGTAGATAATATAATTCAACAAGACATGATTGATGTTCAAAACCAACATTTGTTTAAGTAGCGGAAGCATGTAAGTAAACCCACATAATTAATAATGTAATGTCATAAGTGTTTAAAGAAACAATCACGATCCAAGCCCACAACGACCTGCTCCTCCCTGTGCAAGCTCCATATACCTAACGACCTGCAAGGCATGTAACAGAGGATCAACAACTAGTTGAGCGAGTTCACAGAAAGTAAATGCGTAATAGTAAGTTCGTTTGTACAGGTGGCTCTACTGGGCCGTTAGTACGTTCTATTGGTGGGGGCTTCCCATGTTGTATAACCACTAGACTACTCGTAACCATAAGTATCCTTCACAACCGAGGATAGTAATAAGTATAAGTATCCTTCACATCCGAGGATAGTAATAAATATAGGTATCCTTCACAACCGAGGATAGTAGTAAGTATAAGTATCCTTCACATCCGAGGATAGTGATAAGTATAGGTATCCTTCACAACCGAGGATAGTAGTAAGTATAAGTATCCTTCACATCCGAGGATAGTGATAAGTATAGGTATCCTTCAAAACCGAGGATAGTAGTAAGTATAAGTCTACGTAGATTGTAAGTATGTGTCCTGCACAACCGAGGACAGTGAATAGCGTAGGTATGTGTCCTGCACAACCGAGGACAGTGGTATGGTAGTCTAGTATTAGTGTCAGTACGTATCTGTTCCATCTTATTCCTTCAATCCCATTCCCAAGCCCTTGGGAATCCCATGCCTTAGTAAGGGTGTGAACTCACCTTGGTTTGCTCGGTATGTTATGCTCTAGGGTTTATCAAATGTCTAAGTCCGTTACACACGACCTAGGATATGTTGCACATTATACGATGTAAGTGTTTGTATCAAATTAGGGTTTACAAATCCTGGATATTCGAGTAACTGTGCTTTGTGTGTTTATTGTGTACATGATATCACATAGAACGTTCACGCATGCAAGATCATACAGTTGAATTTAGTATCATACGATCATCTATCACGTCTTTGATTTCACAGTTTAGTCTAACATGTAAATTAACATAATTGCTACGGTGAACATATTTAACTGAATTATCATATCAAACAGAGCTTTCAATCTTACAGGGTTGAATACATAATTTCACAGAGTTATCATCCAATAGACTTGACATCTAACTGTGTTTGCTGAACGGACATGGCTAAGCATATATACAATTAAAAACATCGGACATCAACACAAGTTTAAAAGTCGGACCACATAGGAGACACAAAGCTCGGACCAAAGACAAGCCAAAACTCGGACCATAAGGGGATGTAGGAAACTCGGACAGCCCATCCTCTCTTTGACAAACTCGGGCAGTGGGGGTGGGTGTCAAGAAACTCGGATAGGGGGATGGGGGCTTCACAAAACTCGGACTAATATGTGGGGGGTTAAACTCGGACTTAATACTAAAGTCGGACCCCTTGGTGTTGTTTTGAAAGTCGGACAAGGGGGAACTCCCCTTTGAAACTCGGACCACAAACAAGGACCCTTAAACTCGGACTAGAGGTGCTCAACAAACTCGGACCTCATCTTATGTCTTAAAACTCGGACCATGGTAATTAGTGAAGCTCGGGCATCTCATCATCTTGAAGGTCGGACTAAGGTGACTTATATAAAATTCGGACAATGTGGCAAGGGTTAAAAACTCAAGACATCACAATGTGTTTAAACCTCGGACATACATGTGAGAGGAAACTCGGATAACATCACATAATCAAAACTCTGACTAACAATTCGCGTGAATTCCAAACCTTTGTACAGAATCAAGGCATCAGTTACACTTTTCATTTCAACAATTACGTCCTATTGTTCCTGCGATCTCAAACCCTAATTCATATTTGTTTTGTTTAGCAGTAATCAACACAATCATTCATATCATACATCAAAATTATCAAGCAATCGATTAAGCACTAAACAAATAACCTAGTCACAATAATCAGAATCACATTAACAATTACAGAACTTAGCATGTGAAGAACTAGGGTTTACATGATCAATCAATCTACAATTAATCACAAACAATGATTAGATCGTTACCTTGATTTGATTCTAGATGAATTGGTACTCAAGCTTGATGCAAAAGAACTTGTGAATCCAGGAATGATGAGAAGATGGTTGTAGAGAGGATTAGGGAATGTGAGGGTACGTGTTTTGGTTTCTTGTGAATGATTAGTGAAAGGAATTAGGGTTAAGAATGATTTAAGTTTCACTATTAGCACAAAGCACCCCTAAGTATTGTCTATTACATGTTACATGCACAAAATACACAATTTACATTTTCATCACCCCAATCAAGTATTTGACAATCCATTCATAAACCTTATCAAATCCAAAACGTATACAATTTCATAGCAAACCAATTGAGCAAGCAAGCAATTTAACAATCAATAAACGTGCAATAAATGTGTAATAGAAATCTTGGGAATTCGAGTTGTCACATTATCCCCAACTTAAAAGAAATTTCGTCCCGAAATTTGGTACGCACTCACTGAGGGAGCTAGGTAAACTGTATTGTTCACTGGTTTTCCTGGGGTGTCACATCATCCCCCCGTTGATTTGGAATTTCGTCCCGAAATTCAGTAGTAGTAGCTTCAGCCTCAGTAGTGGTTGCATTGGTTTCGAATAACTGGGGGTACTTTTCTGTCATCTGGCCTTCGCGTTCCTAGGTGTACTCTGGGCCACGTTTGGAGTTCCAACGAACTCGGACAAGAGGGATTCTCTTGTGCTTGAGGACCTTAACATCCCGGTCCATGATTTCAACTGGTTCCTCGACGAACTGCAACCGCTCGTCGATAGTGAGTTCCTTAAAAGGAATTATGAGAGTCTCATCTGACAGACACTTCTTCAGATTCGACACGTGGAATACGTTGTGAACTGCACCGAGTTCAGCTGGTAGGTTTAGTCTGTAGGCTACTGTGCCTATTCTTTCAGTGATTTCGAACGGTCCAACATACCATGGATTGAGCTTGCCTCGTTTACCAAATGTAACCACACCCCTTCAGGGTGAAACTTTGAGTAAAACCCGGTCCCCGACCTGAAATTCCAATGGCTTCTTACGCTTATCCGCGTAGCTTTTCTGGCTATCGCGAGCTGCCGTCATGCGTTGTCGTATCTGTGCAATTCGTTCAGTAGCGTCAACTACCATTTCTGGGCCTGTAATCTAACTATCCCCCACCTCTGCTCAACCGAGAGGTGACCGGCATTTACGTCCGTACAATGCCTCGAATGGAGCGGCTTGAATGCTGGCGTGGTAACTGTTATTGTACGAAAACTCCACTAAAGGGAGATGTTTTTCCCAGCCGTTGCCGAAATCGATAACACACGCCCGAAGCATGTCTTCAAGAGTCTGGATCGTACGCTCAGACTGCCCATCCGTCTGAGGGTGATATGCTGTGCTCATGTCTAATCGTGAGCCGAAAGATTTGTGCATCGCTTGCCATAGCTCTGACGTGAATCGTGCATCCCGATCCGAAATAATGGAGGTGGGCACCCCGTGCCTCGAAACAACTTCTTTAAGATAGACGTCTGCGAGAGTGGAGAACTTATCCGTTTCCTTTATAGCCAGGAAGTGTGCAGACTTGGTGAGTCGATCCACGATCACCCACATAGTATCATTCCCACGCTGGGATCTGGGTAGGCATGTAACAACATGTACCGAGTAGCGAGACTTGTGTGCTTCATCCATCACAAGTTCTCGTAAACCGCCGTATAGTGGGACCCAAATACGTCCCGTTACATAGCAGGCGCCGTCTTCCCTTTGTTCTAATTGTTGCCTTGAGCCACGCAAAGCTTCATCCTTTACGTTTTCTGGTTTCAATGCTTCCACCTGAGCATCTCGTATTTGTGCAGGAAGATCAGACTGAATAGTGAGCTGCAAGGCTCGTACGCGTTAAGGTAGAGTGTCCTTTCGACTGAAAGCGTCAGCCACAACATTGGCTTTTCCTGGTTGGTACTTGATTGCGCATTCGTGGTCGTTTAGTAGTTCAACCCATCGACGTTGGCGCGTGTTCAATTCCTTCTGTCTGAAGATATGCTCGAGACTCCTGTGATCGGTGTAAATAGGGCACTTGGTACCGTACAGGTAGTGTCGCCACATCTTAAGCGCGAAAACAACAGCTCCCAGCTCTAAATCGTGCGTCGTGAAATTCCGTTCGTGAACCTTGAGTTGGCGCGAAGCATAAGTATTGACCTTGTCGCGCTGCATTAACACACATCCAAGACCCTGGATGGATGCATCACAGTATACTACAAAATCGTCCGTGCCCTCTGGCAATGAGAGACTAGGTGCACTGTAAAGCCTATCCTTTAGGTACTGGAAAGCGGTTTCCTGGGGATCTCCCCAACGGTAGGTGACACCCTTCTGTGTCAGTAGTGTAAGTGGCTGTGCGATCTTGGAGAAGTCTTTGATGAATCGTCTGTAATACCCTGCCAAACCCAAGAATTGGCGTATTTCCGTTGGTGTACGCGGTGCAGGCCAGTTCCTGATCGAATCTACCTTGGATGGATCGACATGAACCCCATCCATGTTCATCACATGGCCTAAGAAGTGGACTTCAAGAAGCCAGAAGTCGCATTTTGAAAACTTGGCGTACGGTTGCTCCTTTCGAAAAAGTTCCAAGATAAGACGCAGGTGCTGCTCGTGTTCCTCCTGACTCTTGGAGTAGATCAGGATGTCGTCAATGAAAACGGTGACGAACTTGACTAGATGGGGTTTGCACACCCTGTTCATAAGATCCATGAAAACTGCAGGTGCGTTCGTAAGCCCGAATGGTATGACAAGAAACTCGTAATGGCCGCAGCGAGTTCTGAATGCTGTTTTGGAGACGTCCTCATCCCGGACTCTCAGCTGATGGTACCCTGATCTCAGATCAATCTTGGAGTAGTAACTCGACCTTTGCAACTGGTCGAATAAGTCGTCAATGCATGGAAGAGGATAACGGTTCTTCACTTTGACCTTGTTCAGTTCACAGTAATCAATTTCACATCCTGAAGGTGCCATCCTTCCTTTCCACCGATAATTGGTATCCAATAGTTCTCGTAGCTCCCCAAGGCGAAGAGATAGGTCGGATAAATCCCTTATCCAAGATTTCTTGTAGCTGCGTCGATGGTTCTTCCGATTCTGATGGAGCTAAGCGATAGAGTGCCCGAGCTATGGGTGCTGCTCCTGGAGCGAGCTCGATTTGAAATTCGGTCTGACGATGAGGCGGTAGACCAGGTAAATCTTTAGGAAACACCTGAGGAAAGTCGCGTACAACTGGATGGTCTTCCAACCCCTTTTCTTTCGCTGATGCGTCAGTAACGAGAGCCAAAATTGCGGTGTGGCCCTTCCGCAAACACTTCTGAGCCTTCAAGAAAGAGGTGATGCCAACCACAGCACCACTTTTGTCGCTTTGAACTTCGAGAGGTTCTTGACCAGAACGAGGAATGCGAACAATCTTTTCTTTGCATAGGATTTCTGTTTGCTGTTGCTGCTGGCGATTCTGATTTGCAGGGCGTGGGCTCCTGGATCCTTAGCTTCATGGCCCATCTTGAGACACCCCTGGCAACGTCCCTCGTTGCACTAACCACTGCGGTGTCTGTTGCATTAGTTACACATTGGGTGAATTCCCCAATATTCGCCCTGCCCCTGACCACCAGAAGTTGGCTGACTCGGCTCTGGTGATCACTATTCTTGCGCTGCTGCTGTGCTTGAGACTGAACGGTAGCTGAACCCTTGCTGGAATACCCATCCCATTTCCGCTTGTTGTCACTAGGAGTAGCGGGAGTAGCAGAAGTGGTAGCGGTAGTAATAGCGCTGATACAACTAGGCAGCCTGTTCTGTTCCACTGCCTGATCCGCGAGGCGATGAGCAAGACACTGAATGCCTTGGATATTGTAAAGGTTAACCGATGTATCATGGCTCTGAATCTCTGAGGCTAGACCCTTGAGGTACAATTCGATACGCTTGCTTGGAGGGTCCACCATGGTTGGATACAAGATGGCCAGTTCGTTTGACCGTTTCGTATAAGCTTCAATTTCTGACCCCGTCATTTTCAAATGGTAAAGCTCCACTTACAACTTGTGGATGCCATCACGCGTGCATTATTCTCTTTTAATGCGTTCTTTGAATTCGTTCTAGGGGGTGGCGTTAGCAGCTTTCAACCCTAGTATCTGTACTTGCGCGTTCCACCAGGTTAGCGCGATTCCTTCCAAAGTACCAGTGGCGTACTTGACCCTGCGAGCCTCAGGGCATTCACTCATCTTGGATACTGACTCGAGCTTCCCAAACCAATGGAGTAGTCCCACTGTTCCTTCCGTGCCACTGAATGTGCTTGGACGACAGTCCATGAAGTTCTTGAATGTGCAGCCAGGTTGCTATGCGTTCTGACCCGTTGCGCGAGAAAGATAGGTCAAGGTTAAGCGCGAGAGTTGGGTCACGAGAGTAGGATCTAACATCCTAGGATAGGTCTGGAATAGCAGGTTATACCTCCTGCTTGTGCGGCTGCAAGTGCCGCAGCAACTCATTCGTTAATGAGAGCCGTCAACTGGGCTTGAGTCATGTTCACACGTCCAGACATGATCGAACAATAAAGGTAGCATAAGTATGAATGGTTCGCGAGTAGTGCGATGACAGAAAAGTGTAGGCACATGGGTGTTCTCAAGCAGTATCAAGTAGTGAGCAAAGTAATGTAAGCATACTACGAGCAAAGTTCTTATGTAGTTCTAGCAAGTAGGAAATAAACATAAACCTTATTACCTAGGATGTCGAGTCTTGCACGTGAAGCGAAGCGTCGTTGTGGATCGTTGAGAGCACTGTTCTGGTTATAGTCTGGTTTTAATAAAAACGTTTTCCCATATTAAAACCAAGTTCTCTATAACCAATGGCTCTGATACCAATCTGTCACACCCCCAAAATCCACCGGCGGAGTATCACCGCTTGGGAGCGTGACTGACCAGGATCAAGCCATCAATCATATCGAACATAGCATTTATTAATAAAAGTAGATAATATAATTCAACAAGACATGATTGATGTTCAAAACCAACATTTGTTTAAGTAGCGGAAGCATGTAAGTAAACCCACATAATTAATAATGTAATGTCATAAGTGTTTAAAGAAACAATCACGATCCAAGCCCACAACGACCTGCTCCTCCCTGTGCAAGCTCCATATACCTAACGACCTGCAAGGCATGTAACAGAGGATCAACAACTAGTTGAGCGAGTTCACAGAAAGTAAATGCGTAATAGTAAGTTCGTTTGTACAGGTGGCTCTACTGGGCCGTTAGTACGTTCTATTGGTGGGGGCTTCCCATGTTGTATAACCACTAGACTACTCGTAACCATAAGTATCCTTCACAACCGAGGATAGTAATAAGTATAAGTATCCTTTACATCCGAGGATAGTAATAAATATAGGTATCCTTCACAACCGAGGATAGTAGTAAGTATAAGTATCCTTCACATCCGAGGATAGTGATAAGTATAGGTATCCTTCACAACCGAGGATAGTAGTAAGTATAAGTATCCTTCACATCCGAGGATAGTGATAAGTATAGGTATCCTTCACAACCGAGGATAGTAGTAAGTATAAGTCTACGTAGATTGTAAGTATGTGTCCTGCACAACCGAGGACAGTGAATAGCGTAGGTATGTGTCCTGCACAACCGAGGACAATGGTATGGTAGTCTAGTATTAGTGTCAGTACGTATCTGTTCCATCTTATTCCTTCAATCCCATTCCCAAGCCCTTGGGAATCCCATGCCTTAGTAAGGGTGTGAACTCACCTTGGTTTGCTCGGTATGTTATGCTCTAGGGTTTATCAAATATCTAAGTCACACACGACCTAGGATATGTTGCATATTATACGATGTAAGTGTTTGTATCAAATTAGGGTTTACAAATCCTGGATATTCGAGTAACTGTGCTTTGTGTGTTTATTGTGTACATGATATCACATAGAACGTTCACGCATGCAAGATCATACAGTTGCATTTAGTATCATACGATCATCTATCACGTCTTTGATTTCACAGTTTAGTCTAACATGTAAATTAACATAATTGCTACGGTGAACATATTTAACTGAATTATCATATCAAACAGAGCTTTCAATCTTACAGGGTTGAATACATAATTTCACAGAGTTATCATCCAATAGACTTGACATCTAACTGTGTTTGCTGAACGGACATGGCTAAGCATATATACAATTAAAAACATCGGACATCAACACAAGTTTAAAAGTCGGACCACATAGGAGACACAAAGCTCGGACCAAAGACAAGCCAAAACTCGGACAATAAGGGGATGTAGGAAACTCGGACAGCCCATCCTCTCTTTGACAAACTCGGGCAGTGGGGGTGGGTGTCAAGAAACTCGGATAGGGGGATGGGGGCTTCACAAAACTCGGACTAATATGTGGGGGGTTAAACTCGGACTTAATACTAAAGTCGGACCCCTTGGTGTTGTTTTGAAAGTCGGACAAGGGGGAACTCCCCTTTGAAACTCGGACCACAAACAAGGACCCTTAAACTCGGACTAGAGGTGCTCAACAAACTCGGACCTCATCTTATGTCTTAAAACTCGGACCATGGTAATTAGTGAAGCTCGGGCATCTCATCATCTTGAAGGTCGGACTAAGGTGACTTATATAAAATTCGGACAATGTGGCAAGGGTTAAAAACTCAAGACATCACAATGTGTTTAAACCTCGGACATACATGTGAGAGGAAACTCGGATAACATCACATAATCAAAACTCTGACTAACAATTCGCGTGAATTCCAAACCTTTGTACAGAATCAAGGCATCAGTTACACTTTTCATTTCAACAGTTACGTCCTATTGTTCCTGCGATCTCAAACCCTAATTCATATTTGTTTTGTTTAGCAGTAATCAACACAATCATTCATATCATACATCAAAATTATCAAGCAATCGATTAAGCACTAAACAAATAACCTAGTCACAATAATCAGAATCACATTAACAATTACAGAACTTAGCATGTGAAGAACTAGGGTTTACATGATCAATCAATCTACAATTAATCACAAACAATGATTAGATCGTTACCTTGATTTGATTCTAGATGAATTGGTACTCAAGCTTGATGCAAAAGAACTTGTGAATCCAGGAATGATGAGAAGATGGTTGTAGAGAGGATTAGGGAATGTGAGGGTACGTATTTTGGTTTCTTGTGAATGATTAGAGAAAGGAATTAGGGTTAAGAATGATTTAAGTTTCACTATTAACACAAAGCACCCCTAAGTATTGTCTATTACATGTTACACGCACAAAATACACAATTTACATTTTCATCACCCCAATCAAGTATTTGACAATCCATTCATAAACCTTATCAAATCCAAAACGTATACAATTTCATAGCAAACCAATAGAGCAAGCAAGCAATTTAACAATCAATAAACGTGCAATAAATGCGTAATAGAAATCTTGGGAATTCGAGTTGTCACAGCATCTGCTTTGTAAGCTCTCTAATCTGAATTGGGACTTTGTCTTCTTGTTGAAAAGATAGCAAGGACCCTAAGTGAGCTTCTTTCATTCTTTTTATTGCTTTTTCCTTATGTTAGTGCAGAAAGTCAAACAGTTTGGCCAACAGTTTGACTTTCGGTTTTGACCATTAATTGGTCAAGTCAAAGTTCAATTGAACTTTGAAACGTGATTGTAATCACGATAGTTATAATCCTTCGTGATTATAGCCGCTGATTACCACGTTAGCTAGTTGTAGTGTCGAGTCAAAGTTTCGGTCAAAATGCATTTTAGCACGCATTTTGCCTCGGAACTACTTTAGGGTATCAAAACACTTTGTTTTGATACCAAATCAGTAGGTTAAACATGTTTTGACATGTTTAACTCGACACTATTAGTTTGTGCTTGTTTAGGGTCGTGAGTTAAGCGGTCTAAACCACCGCTTACACTTCTGAACCCGACCCGTTTGGTCGATCTTTAGGATCCGACCAAGCTTATTTAGTGATCATAGTTGCATAGGGAATAACCTCAGAGGTTATACCTTATGATCACATAGGATTGGTTAGTCATTTGCTAGTTAGCTTGTATGCCCATAGGAAATGACCAAAATGCCCTTTTGAAGCATAAATCCGTATTTTGACTATGTGAACATATTTTTGACAAGTAATCTGATTTAGTAACATGTTTAGGTATAATTGGGCATGTAAGACTTGGCATAGCACATAGTTAACCATCCGAACATAGTTTTGCGCAAATAATGCCTTATAGTAGCTTATGTTACCATAATGTGTTGAAACGGGTCAAAAGCACTTAGGTAGACTTTCCAATCAGAATGTAGGGCCTATTAAATCATGCCATATGAGTTCAATTACTCATTTGATTTATAGAACCTCATTCTATCATATCTCCCGATTTAGGAGCCGATTATTAACATAGTTGCCTATACTAGGTGCCGGTTGATTCTGTGATACTTGGAGCTTAAATTGGTCTTATTCTCAAGACTAATTAGCAATCCCAAGTGAGTACATAGTTCCCCTCTTTTACCATTTTCAAATACTTTGGGGTGATACACATGTACATACGTGTTACTTTCGCGCATTTCATGCTTTTATGACATAAACATGCTAGTTTCACCTAGTAAACTTATAGTATGTGCTTTCAATCGTGTTTTGCTATGTATGTCAAGCATGCTAGCACATTGATTTGTTACACATTTGTTGCATATGTTTACTTAGCATATGGAACACATTGTTTTACATGACATTTCTGCTATGTATGTTTAATTAGCATGCTAGCACATTGTTTTACATGAACATTTCTACTAGGCATGTTTACTTAGCATAACTAGTACATGGTTTTCACATGCTACATTGGTTATGACATTTGGTGTGTTTAATCGGGACAACAATACATTCATTAACATTGATCACGCCTCTCGGACTTATGTAATGGTACCATAGGAATTGACAACTCCCGTTTCCGACTTCCTAGGTTTGTTTGGAAGTTGGGAATGACAGAATCCGACTACATAACTTTAGTTGAACCTTTAATTCGTTTAAGGGTTTGTCGCGACAGTCGCAAGGCTTGAATGTATGCGATTAACATTACTGCATAAATGTTTGTAATCATAAAGCATTGTTTTTCTGCAAAACATAACATTTGATTTAACTTAGGGTTATTCAAAAACATTGTTTTGTACATTTTCTATGGGGTTGAGTAGCTTCTAGTTATTCACCATGCATGACATTTATTTCACATTGACAGCATCACATAGTTTAAGTAGATGATTTCCTACTTACTATGCATTTCATTAGTTATAGATGATACAGTTATACACATGACATTATACATGGTTTATACATAAACATTTTGACATTTAACATGACATTTTGGTTGGTTATTGATAAGTGACTTATGTAACGGGGCCATGTGTTATATGATAAAAGCATGGTGGATACGCCGCTGGTACTTCCTATATATAAGTGCTTTTATTATATCATACATTGTTGCGTTATCTAAATCACTTGGGGCAAGACATGAAACATTTTATACAAGAACATGACATTGTTTTACAAAGTACACTTTTTATCCAAATTCATTCCCACTTGGTTATTCATTTAACCATGCATTTTCTTTTCATTATCATTTGATTTTCATATCGATTTTCACATGGTTTTACAAAGGAAAACATTTTACAAGGTTCATGACTACATTTTATTAAACACTTCTTTCAATTACAAGTCATGAATCTGCATAAAAAAAAATTATGTATCTCACAGGCATTTTTATGCTGACGTACCTATTTTTACATGTGTTTTCAGGTGCTGATGCATGATGTGTGTGCTTCACTTAGGCGGACTCGGGCCTTAGTGACTTAAAAGACAGTTATTATGTTATTTTAGTTTGAACTTAAAGACAATGTAACATTAATCTTAATAATACAAAACTTTTATTGCCATGGTTGTTGAAACAATAATTCTGTCGCATTCACTCCCCGACGTTTCCGCCGCGGTTTTGTTGCTTTGACGCGGCCGGGGTGTGACAGTCTAGGCCGTTACTTCCGCAATATCAGAAGAACAAGTATAATACCCCATATATCAAACAGTATAAAGACCTAGTATCTCAGAATCAGGCAATCTCTCAAACAAGATTTCGGGGGTTACCCATATATCCGAGAGATGTTCCCCACGAGATTAGTAAGTATTTGATATTTAGGTTTATATCTCGAAAAGAATCTACTAAGCGTGTAAAAACCTACTGGCATATCATCAGTGAAACCGTTATCACATTTTAACTTTCCAATTCCTTAGCGTACTGTGATTGTCTACCGATGTACTATCATTTCCTCTTTTTACACAAAACTCATTTTTGAATTTTATCATGTTTTTGGCTTTTTCAAATTTTCTAATGTTTTTGGATTTTCTGACAATTTCTACTCCCCCTAAAATTCAAAACATTTAAAGAAAATTTGACAACCTGATACTGATAGCTTTGTCTCGCCATCCATTTTCTGCTTCTCATGCACTGATTTGCAGAAAATA
The DNA here is from genome assembly GCF_002127325.2 of Helianthus annuus. Lineage (NCBI taxonomy): Eukaryota > Viridiplantae > Streptophyta > Magnoliopsida > Asterales > Asteraceae > Helianthus > Helianthus annuus. The sequence goes on from NC_035443.2 coordinate 91,072,415, forward strand.
TAATGTACCCCCATGATTTACAATACATTGATATTTTACAGTTTGAAAACCGTTTTTCAATCTTGTGAAATTAATCATGTTTGTTCAGCCGTGAGGGTTTCGGCATATTCAATCAACAAATTTTTGTAATTTTTCAAATTTTTGCAAATTTAAAAACAAACATATTTTTGATTTTTCAAATTTTTGACAAACTAAAAACATATTTTTGGTTTTTTAAATTTTTCAGTTTTTAGGGTTTTTTGAAATATGGTTTATTTATTTACAGAAAATCAAACAAACTCCCTGTTTAACCATCGCAGGGATCAGCAGCCTTATCTTCTCATGTCGGGCTGCTTCGATTCTCTTTTGGTTGACATTCTATTTTCTTCGGAAGCACTTGCATATTCACACTTACTCAATTACTTAAACAATTTAGCCCAGGTCTGTTTGACCTTAGGCATTTCAACACAATATGCTTCATTCAACTTCGGAAAATCTTTGTCATTTTGCACAAAGACTTTTTCAATTTTAGCATCATCTACCGAAGTCACTTGTTTCTTAACAGTCCATGTTTGACCTTTAGGAGTACCTCGTTTGTAAAAATATGACTCTTTTTGAACATATTGACTTTGAACAACAGTTGGTTCCAAAACTCGTTTAGTTTTGTTGCATCGACAGTTGTTTTCCAACTTTGTGTTGTTCTAAATCTGGGTGTGTGAAAATTCCAGGTCTGTCTAGAATCGAACCTATTCGGGTTTGATTTCCATGTTTGATTCGAAGCAAACTTTTTTGTGTTGTACCTCCAAGTTGTTTTTTTTGAATCAAATCTGGTTGACCTTTGTTTCACATCCTCAGATTTATGTATCTCAACAACATCAGATTTCTTTATCTCAACATCAACAGGTTTCAGATTTGGACACTTGTGAGCAAGATGTCCTATTTGATCACATTTGAAACATGTTCTCTTTGAAACATCTTTCACCTGTTGTTGTTGCGTTTTCTTTTGAGCCTAAAACTGTTAGTGCAATAACGTCTGTAGCTTCCGTCAACATGTAGTCGTATTTTGTATAGTTGTGTGTATGTTTTGTATGTGTGTATGTAAAGCAGGACAGAATCAGTGAAGTTTTTGTTAAGTGCTGTTGATGCCAGCCGATCGGCTAGCCCAGCCGATCGGACAGCCCGGCCGATCGAGCAGGATACTCGATTGGTTAGCATTGTCAGCCGATCGGCTAGCCCAGCCGATCGGCCAGCACTCTCTTATTCTGTCCTTGCCTATAAATAGCCGGTAGGTTAGTTTATTTACAATCTTTTTGACACTTTCACTTGCAACCTATCTTTTGTATGTCTGATTTCTTTCTGGCTCCTGTACATTTTTATATCATTCAATAGAATATCAGACAGTGATTCAAAGTAGAATATTGTCTCTGTATATCTGCTATGTGATTACATGAATTCCGCGCATTGATCACTTTACGATTCAACTACGTTTACGAACAGGAAGATCCCATCCGAGGGACCAACAAGTGATATCAGAGCACAAGGAAGCTGAATCAAGACCTACAGAGACGAATTCACCGGAATTCAAGTCGTGTTTGCTGTGTCAGAAACAAATTTCACCGGAAATTTGTTATTTCTATCATTCCGACTCAAATTTCGCGGAAATTTGACCGATTCTTCTATATTCTTCTCAGATCTAGTTTTACTTTTCACTTTTACATCATAAAACCAGAAAAACTTAAAATTTCAGTAGGATTTTACGGTTAAAAATTGACAAATTTGCTATCAATCGAATCGCAATCATTAGAATTACAATCCTACAAAGTTTCACAATCAAATTTAATCTAAAACTTGTTCAAATCGATCAAAATCCATGGAAAACTATTCATGTTTGCTGATGTCAGCCGGTCGAACGACCTAGCCGATTCTTGTACTTGCTGACGTCATCATTCCAGTTGCATAACCGTTCAGATATTTTCAAGTGTTGCTGACATCATCAGTGTTAGCCGATCGAACGAGCAATTCGATCGGACAGCATTGTTGACATTTGATATTGTTGCTGACATCATATTGCTAGCCGATCGAATACGCCACTCGATCGGACAGTAATTATGTACTGATTACATAATTGTGTTTGTCAGCCGATCACGAGTCACTCGATCGAACGAGCCAGCCGATTGAGTGTGTGCTCGTCGATCGAGCGAGCCATTCGATCCAAGTGTCCTTGTGTTTACTTCTTTGAAATTCAAAATTTTTCTAAGTGTTTGATAAACATCTCAGGTACTTAACAATGGAAGAATTCATGAACCCATTCAGTGAAATGTATGCGTTTGCTGGAAATAGTGGAGATGATTCAACAAACCGAACAAATGAGAATACTCCAAGTACGAGAAAGACGTTGACAGAAGCACTTAGTGTGGAAAGCGCTTATGGAACCTACAATAAGCCACCAAAGCTGTTAGCAATTGAAGATTATAATCGGTGGGCAAAACGATTCGAGGAATGGTTGAAAGCCTTCGCGTACCCCAGTTGGAAAAGCTTAAAAAACAGCTTTAACAATGGAAGAGAAGACTTTGAGAACATGTCAGAAAGTGAAGAGATTGAATATTTTGTGGCTGAACAAAAATGTCTAGCTTTGATTAACCAATCAGTGAGAGAAGATATTATCTCACTAATTGATTATTCAAACGCAAAGGATCTCTGGGATAAATTACAAAAGAAATGTGTCGGTACTGCAGAAGTCATTAAAAACAAAAAGAAACTGCTAAAAAGGAATTTGATCTGTTTGGTTGTCTTAAAAATGAATCTGTTCCAAAAATGATTGAACGTTTTAGGCGTCTAAAGCTAGATTTGGCCAGGCATGGAATTGTTTTTACTCAAGAGGAGCTTGTAGACAAGTTATTTGATTCTTTGCCAGACGAAATGGATTGGCAATACTTCGCAATGATGATCAAGAATACAATCCAACCAAGTGTTCTGACAGTTGATTTGCTGATAGAGAAACTTGAGAGTCATGAGCTCAAAATAAAGAAAACACATAAAGTCAATCACTCGTTATATCATCAAAATGTGGAACTTTATTATCCAAAGAGCTTGATTCAAAAGACAGGATCTCCGAAAACAGCCTTCACTGCAGAAAGTTCATAACCAATGACTCAAGAAACCTCACACAGTGGTTTTCATGGAGGAATGTCTTCCAACACTACAAGTCAAGGACCATCTTCAAGCACAACAAACCAACAGCAAACTGCACCAAAGAATGTCTTTCAATGTAACATTGCAGTTGACTTGAAAAATGGTCAGAATTTTAGTGAGGAGTCGGCGAAACAACAGATGATTTTCTTGGCATCTGTATTGGAGTCATATGAGGGGTTAGTTGTTGGGAAGATAGGTAACACCAACCTGACGAAGGAAGACTACGATCAAATAGATCCTGAAGAAATGGAGCTAACTGATATTCGTTGGGCTATGGCCAGTGCTGTTCGTCGAGCACAACGCTTCATGGAAATAACGGGCACGAAAACAATTGGTGGTCCATCTACCAAATTGGGTTTCGATAAGTCTAAAGTGACATGCTTCAAATGCAAACAAAAAGGTCACTTTAAACGAGAATGCATAAATGAGTATGCTGATGAATCAGCTAATCCGTTCCGAGAAGATTACTATAAGAAAGCCATTTATCATCAGAACAAATCGGAACCTCCAAGGCTGAAGCAGATCGAAGAAAAAGATAAGGAAAAGTCAAGAGCTCTAGCAGCCATTCATGATGATGAGGGATACAACTGGAGTGAGATATTGCCTGAAGAAGATGCGGTTGGTTACGCATTCGCAGCAGGAAAGATTGTTCCGTTCAAAGATACAAGAACAGAAGAAGAAAAGTTTGTGAACAGAAGAATGAAAGCCCAAACAAAAGTAAGCAGAATCTATACCATTTACAAAGAAGCAAAAAGGGCTAAAAGGTGGGATCCAGACAGAGAATGCTATCTTGATCCTCAAGGTAATATCGCAATCGATCCAAGTTCACTCAGTGTTGATGCAATCATTCAGCAATATGCTGAAGAAGAGGAAGCTAGAAAAAGAGAATGGTGGGGTGAAGGTGAGAAGAAAGTGGAAGAGAAAGAAGAAAAGGTGAAGTTGGCAGAAAAGAAGATCGATGATGGGGTGATAGATACATCACAGGAGGTCACAGCCGAAAATCTAATGAAGATGGAAGACAAAGTTCTAGCTGCAAAAGAACTGGAGGTAGATTCTAGTTCCGGAACTGAGTCAAACGCCAAGGTCAGTCAGATAAACATGAATGTAGTGTCAGGTAAGAAAGACAAAAGCAAAAGTGACTACAAGAATTGCATGAAAAATGGCAAAGATTGTAGTACTATCGCTTATCTCAACAACAAAAAGGTTGAAGATCTGACTAAAAGAGTCAGAGAGGTTGAAAACCAAATCTTAAACCGAGACAAATTGCTAAATGCTTCAAATGATCGTGCAAAAGAATTAACTGAAAAAATTGAAAGTGATAAAAGTGACATAGAAAGAACTAAGAATGAAAATGAAAAACTCATTCTTGAAAATCGTCACATCACTGAAAATTTTGAGAAGCTTAAGCGAACGGTTAAAGATTCGGATGATCGAAATGGGAAAACAACAAAAGAAAATGTTCAACTGACGGGTGTGTTAAGGGTGAAAGAGGAGTTAATAAACAAACAATTGGATGAAATTGCTAATCTGAAGCTTCAATTCCAAGAAGCAAAAATCGAAAATGAACGCATCCAATTAAAATTAGCCAGTTACAACTCCGCGAGCTTTGTTCTGCAGCACATTGTTCCCAAACCCATCGGGAAAAACAAAGCTGGCGAAGATGTATTTACGGACGGAACTGGAGTGGGATATCATCAAGTCCCACCACCTGTTTTAAACAATTTCTCAAAGAAAAAGTCCGGACTGGTTAATGATGATGAAAATTCAGATGAAATAAAACTTCCAGAGTCGATTGATGTTACATTCTCATCATCATCATCTGATGATAGTGTTCAGACTGATATTGTCAAAAGCATGGCAGAAAGTGTCTTAGAGTCTGATTCAAATGAAGATGATGGTTGTTTCTTGGATAAATACATTCCGAAACAAAAATCCAAGAACTACTTAAATGAAGAACCAAATCTTGTCATGTACAAGATGTTGGGTTCAGATAAGTTGTTTTCGGATACCGAGTTTCCGATTGAGAATGTAAATGTCAACAAATTGAAAAATGTTTACAAATTAATCGAAGTTGAGCTGACAGAAGTCAAGAGTTTGAACCAAACAAAAAGACAAATAAATTTTGAAAGAGATAAAGCTTACTATAAGAAACCTGTTATTCCTCCACGTTTTTCTAATAACAATCAAAACAATTGGTCGGGTGGATATCAGGGGGTAAGTCTTATCAGAAGAAAAATGTTCAAAACAAGAAATTTGTTGAAAAGAAAGTTTTTGTGAACAGTTCAAGTTCATTTTCAAATGAAGAACCTGAAATCTTTTCAAAATCGAACAAAGAGTTCTTTGAGGAAAAAGCTTCACAACCTCAGTCTGAAGGCACTAGTCGGGTTGTTGACACCCGAACATGTTTCCGATGCAATCAAGTTCGGCATATTGCACGAAAATGTACCAACTTGAAGTCTAAGACTGATGTTGTTGAAAATCAAAAGAAGAAAAATGATGAGAAAGAAAAGGTTCCATTGATTGTTGAGTAAAAGAGTTTGAAAAATGACAAAGTTAAAACTGAACCCGTAAAGAAAGTGGTAATTAAAAATGATAAATTTTACAAACGGGTTGCAACAACTCAACAAACATGGAAGCCAAAAGTTACAGAAATGAAAGCAAGTGGTTCAAAATAAAAGATTTCTAAAGTGGAAAAACAATCATCTTCTACCACATCGGTAAAGATGAGTGTTTCTGAAAAGAAAAGGATTCCATTATCTCAACAAGTTTGGAAACCAAAAAGTGAGAAGAAAAATTCAACTTCTGAGGTGAAAAAGTTTGAAGAATCAATTACGGTTGATTATGATGCAAATTTTCCACCTCTCAAGCCTGAAAATTTCAAAATTCAAATTGCAAGAGTCAAAGTTACACCTATGGCTGATGAGGCCTGGGTGGACTCGATGTTTGACTGAACAATTTGAATTACCGGGGCTTTCTTAATCGTGAAGCATGTATCGGCATCCTTTATTGAAATGTTTTAATCATGTTTATGTATGTGCAGGATCTTCCACAACTTGCTTCAAGATGAATCATGGACAGTGGAGCTTCCAGACATATGACAGGGAAGACTGCATTGTTATACGATGTGAGGAATATAAATTGAGGATATGTTGGATTCGCGGGCAATCAAGGTGGTCGTATAATTGGTGAAGGAACTTTATCAAATGGGACTGTAACGTTTGAAAGAGTCAATTACATTGCTGAGCTGGAGAACAACTTACTAAGTATTTCTTAGATCTGTGACAGAAAGTACACCACTCACTTCACTAACAAAGAATGTTTGATTCTAAAACCGGGATTTGTTGTTCCTGAGGAGTGGGTCATCATGAGAGCACCAAGAGTCAACGACCTGTATGTATTGGATATGAGCATAGCAACGACAACAACGGGTCAGGCTCACTGTTTTGTGTCAAGAGCAACTGAGAAGGAGTCAAGATTGTGGCACCGAAAGATGGGGCATATACATCTTCGAAAAATGAATCACTTGGTGCATAATGATCTGGTTACAGGAGTTCACATCAAAGGTTTTCATCTAGAAGGGGAGTGTATAAGTTGCATTAAAGGTAAACAGAAGAATAAGTCGCACCCAAAAAAGCAAGTCAATTCAGTTTCACGACCTCTGGAAAGACTTCACATGGATTTATTTGGTCCTGTGAATGTCAAAAGCATTACAGGAGATTACTATTGCTTGGTCGTCACTGATTATTATTCTAGATTTTCTTGGGTATCTTTCTTGAAAACAAAAGATGAAACGTTTGACAGTCTGATGGCGTTATTCAAAAAGATTGAGAATTTGTACCAGAGGCGTATCCGAAGGATTAGAAGTGATAATGGTACTGAATTCAAAAACCACACGATGGAAGAATTTTGTGAAGAAAGAGGTGTAATGCATGAATTTAGTGCTCCGTACACTCCGCAGCAGAATGGAGTAGCAGAATGCAAAAACCGGACGCTAATCGAGACAGCCAGAACTATGCTCACAGATTCAAAACTTCCAATAAATTTCTGGGCTGAAGCTGTTTCTGCCGCATGCTATACTCTCAACAGAGTTCTCACCGTGAAGAAATTCAACAAAACATGTTTTGAATTGATCAATAACCGCAAGCCTAACTTGAAGTATCTTGAACCGTTCGGGTCCCCCTGTACGGTGATAGAACCTTTGGAAAAATTTGGTCCGAAGTGCATCGAGGGTATATTTGTTGGATATGCAAGTCTTCTGCGTCGTGTCTTCGTGCCAAGTGAAAAGCGGATTATTGAAGCTGCAAATGTTGAATGTCAAGGTAATACGATGCCGCCTCAGAACCCAGGAGATTCATGGCGTTACCATTACGACACGTTGTGGGATTCCTTTGATGTAATGGAAGAACCTGAGGATGAAGAAGATTTCTTTGATGAGCTGGATATTCTTAGAAACTATGAATCATCAAAAGAAAGATTTCCAGCACAGTATTCTAGGCAATCTCAGAAAACTTCAAATGATGATGAAGCCAGTCCTAGTAATGCTGGTGAACAAAATGATACTCCTCAAACTCCAGAAAATCAGACAGCAACAAATGATGACACAACATCTGATATTGGTCCAACTTTTGATCATGGGGATTCTGAATCTGAGGGGGAGCAAATCCAGATCTTAGATCAAGCAGATTCTATCAGTGAAGAAGGTGCAGATCAAAATGTCACTAATCTGGAAAGCAATGTGGATGTTCCGAGTGAAGTAATGCCAAGAACTCTTTCATATCATCCGGAGGAGTTGATCATTGGAGAACTCCAATCAGGAGTTCGCACCAGACATCAAATTGACCAAGGGCTTACTAGTTTTTATTCATCAGTAGCACCTTTACAAACTGAATTTTCACTATGTTGTTTTATCTCGCAGATTGAACCTCGAATGTATAAAGAGGTGCTTACTGAAGATTCTTGGGTCAACGCGATGCAAGAAGAGCTGAACCAGTTTGAGAAATTAGGTGTTTGGAAACTGGTAGATTTACCAGAGGGTCACAGAAAAATCAACACCAAATGGGTGTTCAAGTGTAAGAGGGACGACAGAGGTGTAGTGGTCAGAAACAAAGCTCGACTTGTTGTTCAGGGCTTTAGTCAACAGGAGGGAATTGACTTTACCGAAGTATACGCTCCTGTGGCACGACTAGAAGCAATCAGAATTTTCCTAGCGTTTGCATCATGGAAAAACTTTAAAGTCTACCAGCTTGATGTGAAGTCGGCCTTTCTCTACGGCAAAGTGAAGGAGGAAGTGTATGTGGGACAGCCACCGGGTTTTGTCGATCCACAACACAAGAATAAAGTGTATCTCTTGGATAAAGCGTTATATGGCTTACACCAGGCCCCGAGAGCCTGGTATGAGACATTATCTCAGCATTTGCTAGCCAATCACTTCATCTGGGGAACAATAGATGCCACTCTCTTCACAAAGATAGTCGACGGTCACCTGCTGATAGTACAAATTTATGTGGATGACATAATTTTTGGGTCAACAAACGAGGACTTGTGCAAAGACTTTGAACAAGTGATAAAGCAAAAGTTCGAAATGTCATCAATGGGGGAAATGAAATTCTTTTTGGGACTCCAAGTTGATCAACTTCCTGAAGGAATTGTCATACACCAGACAAAGTACGTTCATGATATTCTAGAGAAATTTGGAATGTCAGGTTCTACTCCTGCGGCAACCCCATTAGCAACAAATCATGGAATTCACCCAGATCTCACCGGAGATAAGGCAGATGAAACACTTTATCGTTCCATGATTGGTTCTTTGATGTATCTTACTGCTTCAAGACCCGACATTATGTATCCGACGTGCCTCGCAGCAAGATTTCAATCTAACCCAAGAGTTTCGCACTTAATCATTGTGAAAAGGATATTACGCTACCTGAAGGGAACTCCATCGTTGGGGTTGTGGTATCCTAGAATAGGGGATTTTACGCTCGAAGGGTATTCCGACTCGGATTTCAGATGCTGCAAAGTCAATGCCAGATTAACAACTGCAGGATGCCAGTTCTTTGGACCTCGCTTGGTCACCTGGCAGTGTAAGAAACAAACTTCTGTGGCGCTATCCACATGTGAAGCAGAGTACATTTCTGCCAGCAGTTGCTGTTCTCAGATCCTGTGGATACAGCAACAGATGCGCGATTACGGTTTGCAGTTTCTTAACACTCCTCTTTTTGTTGATAATGAGGCCGCAATTAATATAACAAAAAATCTGGTACATCACGCTAAAACCAAACATATAGAAATTCGTCATCACTTTATTCGCGATTGTTTCGAGAAAAAGTTGATACGAATTGAGAAAATCCACACTGACGAGCAAAAAGCTGATTTACATACCAAGGCATTTGATAGAACATGTTTTAAATATCTTTTAAAACTAAATGGTATGATGCTTTTGTCGGTGAAGGATGGGATTGTTGGCGTTGATGAGGATACCACTGTAGATGATGCTGATAATCTATCTGCAATGGTTTTTCGATTTTTTACCTGTTTTGGTCTTTAGGGGGAGATAGGTATATTTGTATATATTTTTTAGAAAATCCAAAAACATTAAAAAATCAAAAAGTCGAAAACATGATAAAATTTCAAAATCCAAAAACAATAAAAAATGAAAAAGAGCTTGTGTAAAAAGGGAAAATGATAGTACATCAGCTAGACTGTTAAGGTATGCTAAAGATTTGCAAAGTTTTAAAAGGTTTAAACAGTCTCACTAATGATGTGTCGATAGGTTTTTACACAGTCAATAGATTTGTTCGGGATATAAACTTAAAAATTCATAACGAGACTTACTTTGTGGGGAACACTATTTGAATATATAGGTAACCCCTAAAATCTCGTTTGATAGGTCCCTTATTCTGAGATACTAGGTCTTTATACTCAGTGATATCTGGGGTATTATTCCGGGACTTCTGCTGAATGGAAGTTCTGACCTAGTCCCCGAATAATACTTTACGCAAAATACTTGAAACATAGCATCACCCTCAGCAAGCTGATGAAACAATAAAATTGATAGTCACTGCTGTTGATATTAAAAGATCCTCTAAAGGGGACACACTGAAAAGTCGAAGTCGTCATCTCTCTTCATATACGGAAGTATCGACCTGAGCTCTCACGACCCTCGCATTTAACCCCTTACAGATATCATCTGTGGTATACTCACCTGTAAGACTGAATATTGGGAACTTGATACGGGAGTATATTCAAAGGTGGGACACATAAATGAGTCAAGTTAATAAGACATCTAAATCGTATCCTGAATAAATTGAAATATGTGAGAAAACTTAAAATGGATCAGTATATCGACAATCGAGGTGAATTATTTAATCCTGAATATGAAATGAAGCTTAACGGTACTTGTAACATGTCTAAAGAGCTGATATGATTTCCTGACACGCTCATCAAAAATATGTTTGTATATATCTTTCTTTACATTCTGTCTTTCAGTTTCAGTTATACTTTTATAGTTTAGAATCTGCATTGAAAACTCAAAAAGATTTTACACTTCTGCTTTATTTTTGACAAACCAAAGCGGAAGATTGATCTTCAGATTCACAGTCTGATGCAAGTTGCGGGAAGTTGTTCTGAGCTGAAAAACAAGTTGGGAGCTAATCTTGATACAAACAGAGAAAATAAAAAGTCAAAATGCAAGTTCATTAAGTTGAAACTTGTAAAATTTTCAGAAAAATGTTTAAAATATCAGTTTGTTTTTGCTTCGGGTCAACCAAGGTCATTAAGTTGAACTTGGTCGACAAATTAAGTACCTAGGGTCATTAACTTGGACCTAGATACTTAAGTGGATTTGTCGAACACTGATAATGTGGAAAAGGTAAAAAAGTCAAATTGGTTTGAAAGTCAAAGTGCCTTGAATCGAACAGGCCAGCCGATCGGCTGGACCAGCCGATCGAACTGCCTAGCCGGTTCATTGACACACTATAAATAGGAGTTCATGCTTCATTTATTCTTTTTCGCACTTCGATCGAACCAAAAACACTCTCAGCCGACTCACTGATTTCACTGTTTTCATTTGATCTTCATCTCTCTTTGCATCAATATATTTGATTTGTTGGCTTACTCATCATCTCAAATGGCAAAGGTATGATTTCTAACATCAAAATCTTTAAAATCCTTAGTGTTCTTCATGTTCATATCTGTCGGTTCTTTTAAACTCAGATTTAGGAAGATTTAAGATGTTTTGATGAAATCTAGGTATAGGGTTTTGTTCGCAATGCAAAGATCTTCAAGTTTACCAGTTCAATTTCAGAAAAATCATGCTAAAACTTGATAGATCTAAGATTAAAGCATTACGGCAGTCGGCATGTTCTTTGTTAAATTAAACTTTGTTTAGGACGATAAAGACAAGAATGAACATAGGGTTTTGATCGCGACAACATTAGGAACATGGATCTGTGCCCAATTTGTGATAACTAGCATAAATTTTTGAATCATTAGTTCATGTTCTTCAAACAGTTCTTCATCGAAGTTGCCAGCCGATCGGCTAGCCCAGCCGGTCGGACAGCAATCATAGTGTGCCTTAGTTGTTGGTTGAATAATGTAGTTCATGTCTTGAAAAATGTGCCTTGATTGTGCTAAGTGCTTGGAATGAGGTTTTGCATTGTGCTAGCCGATCAGCTAGACCAGCCGATCGAATAGCAATGTGCTAGCCGATCAGCTAGACTAGCCGATCGAGTAGCAATAATGTGACACCCCGTTGAAACATCCGCACTTATACTAGCTTGACAGTGACTGCCTTAACTTTCGGGACGAAAGTTCTTAAAACTTGGGGATAATGTGACACTTCGGGTTTCCCGAGCAACCTTCTCGATGTAACATTGCGTGTACGTATATTATTAAATGAAAACTATGAATTATTTGTTATTACGTGTTGTATGTATGTATATTATATAGATATGTGCGTGTTACAAGTGAGCCGAGACCCCAAGGACCCGACTCGAGACCACTCCCGGTCTCGAGTGAACAGTGAAAGTTTGGGCCGGTTGGGCCGTTGAGCCCCACTCGCAACATGCTTGGAAAACCCACTAGGGGTGTACCGGCTTTGTAAAGAGTATAAAAACCCAAAACCCTCACACTTTCTCCTTTACACTCTCCCTCATTTCACTCTCACACTCCCTACCTCTCCCTCACTAAAACCCTAGCAACATCACATTCTTCTCCTTCTTCTCGGATCAAATCGGTGACCACTAGGAGCTCTCGGATCAACTCACACACACACCCGTTTAGAAGCTTCATACTCACCCTTGAACCTCAACAACCGGTTAGTGATTCCTTGCATTTTTGAGATGAAAATGTTGTATGTGTTGGCTTGTTAAATCATATGCATGACAAATATGCCTTTCCTTGTATAGTGATGTTATTATTGTTGTTTATCAATGATGAAAGTGATTGTTTGATGAAGTAAATGGTTATTTGTTACTAAATGATGCTTATGTGATGATTGAGTGTCTTGAATGTGAAAATGGTTGTGTTATCCGGTTTTGTCATAATGAGTTGTTAAATGGTTTTGTTATCCGCTTGATGTTAGAGTTTTGGTTAGATGGTTTTTGATACCGAATATTATGCATGATTGTTTAAATCTTAGAAGATATGATTGCTTGATAATATGATGAATATGTGTTTAAAAAGTGGGATGAAAATAAGAAGAACATCATGAATGTCATGAAAATATTTGAATATGCTTGTTTTGATCTGTTTTGATTATAACTTAGACAACAAAACATGTTTGTGTATTCTGATTGGTTAGTACAAAATTACAAGAAAACATAATTCTATTGGTTAGTACAATAGGACAGGTTCTAGAAGGATTCAGGTGCACGTAACTGAGGTTGCGAGTCGGAACCCTTGGTTGCGACTCGAGACCAAGGCATGACGACTCGAGACGGACTTCAGGGACTCGAGACCGGCAAGGTCTCGACTAGAGACTTCATGATCTCGACTCGAGACTGGACTTGAGACTCCTGAGATTGCGACTCGCAAGCAGCACACTCGAGACCAAAACATGATTCTTCGAGATCTCCCGGTTGCGACTCGAGACCGTGTATTCTCGAGTCGAGACCACCCTTGTCTTGACTGGGCTGCCTACGTGTTATTGGGCCACGACTTGTTGGGCTATCTGTTGACTGGGCTGCATGTGTATCTGTTACTGTTTGTGAAAATGTTAGGGCAGGCCCAATAACCCAACTGTTTGAATGTATGCACGCTAAGTGTGTCTATACGTGTTTGCTATACGTGATTACTTGTACCCCAACTTGACCTATATTTGGTAACCATGCTAGGACGTGGTGACCAACGTGATTGACCGGGTAATCAATCTACCGAGCAACCCAAGGTGAGTTCACAACCTAAAGCATGTGTTCCCGGTGGTTTGGGAAACGGAACTAAGAACAACACTATCCCCTTATGAGGGATACAACTTACTTTTCTTCCCTTGTTATTGGGAACCTTTAGTTAATTACTGTTTATACGGAATGCAACCAACGGCACTAAACGAAACTCTATCACTCAAGTCCCTACTACATAATACCGATTAGTCGCCGGGGCCAGGCGAACGGGTTATTAGTTGATAGCGCTATTTAGGTCTTACCAACCTCACACCGTGCCATGGTATGGGATCGGTCGTGAACTAATGTACTCAGGCATCCGTCAATGATGATAGAACATTGACATCGGGGCATCCTGCGGAAACGCAAATGGTTACCTAGTGTTCGGTATTGGAAAAACAGTTTAGTCGCTAACTTTTGGGGTAGCTCCCTGTGGCATGTATAAACGGATAAATTAACTGGTGTAACAAGTTTTTGGTAATTAAAACTGGACAACTAGTGAACTCACTCAGCATTATTGTTGACACCTTACTGCATGCTTTGCAGGTAACCAGTGACTGAGGAGCTTGCTGCTTGGGGAAGTGTAGTGTTCGTCCACCCCTGTGTTGGGTGTTAAATAAACATGAACTATGAACCTTGTTTTGAACTGTTTATTTTATGCTTCCGCTACTTACTACTATTTGAACTTAAAACTTTAAACTCTGAACATGATATTTACTGATCGTATGGTTAGTAAGTATTACTATGGTTATTAATTCAATTATTCAGTATAATTGGTGGTTGGATCCTGGTCAGTCACGCCCTCAAGCGGGTGGTACTCCGCAGGTGGAATTTGGGGGTGTGACAGATTGGTATCAGAGCCATTGGTTATAGTGAACTTGGTTTTAAAAAGGGGAAAATCTTTTTGAGAAAAACCAGACTATAACCCGTGACTCGTGACGACACTACACTCCAAGTACAAGACTCGACTTATCTGACCTCATAGCTCGGACCCATGTTTACTTGCTTGTTTGTCGTATGCTTCCTGCTCTACTATACGTACTAGTTTGCCTGATTAGATAGATACGCCTCCCCTCTTCTATCTCATTCTCGCTATGTTACGACATCACACTCATACTATGTTTCCTGGTTATGAAGACAATGAGTGGACGCGGACGAGGAAACGTCAACATGACTCAGGCTCAGTTCACTAACCTGATCAACACGGTGGCTGCAGCTTTCGCAGCTCACCCTGGAGGTAAGCTCGTCGTTTTAGGATGTTTAGATCCTACCGCCACATCGTCTTTTCACCTCTAAACCTATTCGTATCGCTCCCACAACAGGTCAGCATGCACCTGTGCAACCACGTGTTTGTACTTTCAAGACCTTCATGGATTGCAAGCCTCTCCCTTTCAGTGGCACTGAGGGTGCCATAGGGCTTCTGCACTGGATCGAGAAGGTGGAAGCTGTCTTTGCTGTCTGCGAATGTCCCCCAGCTAATTGGGTAAAGTTTGCTACTGGTACCCTTGAGGGAAGCGCGCTTTCGTGGTGGAAAGCGCAAATTCAAATGCTTGGTTTGGAGACTGCTAATGCTACTGCATGGGAAGATTTCAAGGATATGATCAAGGAAGAGTACTATCACTGGGATGACATCCACAAACTCGAAGACGAGTACTATGGTCTCAAGATGGTGGGGTCAGAGATTGAGACCTACACCAAGCTGTCCAACGACTATGCTGCACTTTGCCCAAACATGTCCCGACCCATGTATCGAAGGATCGAATTGTACATCAAAGGCTTAGTCCCAGAAATCAGGAGCCATGTGACCTCGGCCAACCTCACTACCATACAGCCTGTGGTCCGTCTTGCCCACAAACTCACCAACCAGGCTGTGGAAGAGGGCAGGTTGCCCAAAAGGATCAGTGTTGCGGAAGGAACTTCTAGTAATGGCAAACGAAAGTGGGATGGAAATCAGGGCAAGGATGCTAACTCTACTCAGGCCCCAGCCCAGCAAAGGAAAACTGAGAACAACAAAGGCCCTCAGCAACAGGGCGGCTACCGGGGAAGCTACCCTAAGTGCAACAAGTGTAACAGGCACCACAATGGGGCATGTAACAAAGGTCAGTGCCAGCGATGCAACAAGATGGGGCATGAGGCCAAGGATTGTAGAAGTCAGTTCCCAACAAGGCAGAATCAGCAACAACCCCAACAGCAACAGCAGCAGGGAAACAACCGCGGATGTTTTAAGTGTGGGGCAACAGGGCACATGCGAAAGGATTGCCCTGAACTGAATCAGAATCGCAACAACAACCAGGGACCTGGGAACAATGAACAAAACAACAATGCTGGGAATGGTGCAAGAGGAAGAGCTTTTGTGATTGGAGCTGGAGAAGCAAGGAATAACCCCAACGTCGTGGCGGGAAAGTTCCTACTTGATGATCGTTATGTTTCTGTGTTATTTGATTCCGGAGCCGATGCTAGTTATGTATCCCTTCGTATTAGTAAGAAACTTAAACACCCGCCTGCAGTATTAAGTTCTAAGCACGTCGTCGAGATAGCCAATGGTAGAAACATCGAGGCCTCGCACGTAATCCACGGCTGCAAACTAGAACTGTCTGGTCAAACGTTTAGTATCGACCTTTTTCCCATCAAACTTGGAAGCTTCGACGTCGTCATCGGTATGGATTGGTTATCCAAGCATCGCGCTGAGATCCTCTGTCAACAGAAAGCGGTTCGTATTCCTCGCCGTTCTGGCAAACCCCTCATCGTTCAAGGTAACAAAGGCGGAGAAGTCACCGGCATTATCTCGCTTCTAAAAGCCCAGAAGTGTTTACAAAAAGGGCACACCGCTATCCTAGCACTTGTCACCGACACTCACGAAAAGGAAAAGAGGATTGAAGATTTTCCTGTAGTACGTGACTACCCCGAGGTATTTCCTGAGGAACTACCTGGACTCCCTCCCCACCGTCAGGTCGAATTCCAAATCGAGCTAGCTCCCGGAGCAGCGCCCATAGCTCGTGCGCCTTATCGTCTAGCCCCTGCAGAACTGAAGGAACTCTCTACGCAACTACAGGAACTATTGGATAAAGGATTTATCCGTCCTAGTTCATCACCCTGGGGAGCACCAGTACTCTTTGTTAAGAAGAAGGATGGCACATTCCGAATGTGCATCGACTATCGTGAGCTAAACTAGGTTACCATCAAGAATCGTTACCCTCTCCCGCGCATAGACGACCTATTCGATCAGTTGCAAGGATCGAGCTACTATTCTAAGATTGACCTGCGATCAGGCTATCATCAGCTGAGAGTTCGTAATGAAGACATCTCCAAGACTGCGTTCAGGACTCGCTACGGTCATTACGAGTTCCTCGTCATGCCTTTTGGAATGACTAACGCACCTGCGGTTTTCATGGATCTCATGAACCGAGTGTGCAAGCCTTACCTCGACAAATTCGTGATTGTGTTTATCGACGACATCTTGATCTACTCGAAAAGTCAAGAAGAGCATGAACGACACCTACGTCTTATCCTCGAACTCTTACGCAATGAGCAATTGTACGCCAAATTCTCGAAGTGTGACTTCTGGCTCCGAGAAGTCCATTTCCTTGGGCACGTGGTCAATAAGGACGGCATTCACGTCGACCCCGCTAAGATCGACTCGATAAAGAATTGGCCTACGCCCAAGACTCCAACCGAAGTTCGCCAATTCTTGGGATTGGCAGGATACTACCGCAGATTCATCAAAGGATTCTCAAAGATTGCTCAACCCCTCACGACTCTCACTCAGAAGGGCACTGCTTACAAGTGGAATGAAGCTCAGGAGTCGGCCTTTCGAAGGTTAAAGGATAACCTCTGTAGTGCTCCTATTCTCTCGTTGCCTGAAGGCACTGACGACTTTGTGGTTTACTGCGATGCGTCTATCCATGGGATCGGTTGCGTGTTGATGCAACACGAGAAAGTTATTACCTACGCTTCTCGACAACTTAAGACGCATGAAAGAAACTACACTACGCATGACTTGGAACTGGGAGCAGTGATTTTTGCTCTTAAGATATGGAGACACTACCTGTACGGTACCAAGTGCACTATTTACACCGATCACAGGAGTCTCGAGCATATCTTTAGGCAAAAGGAATTAAACATGCGGCAGCGTCGATGGGTCGAACTCTTGAATGATTATGAGTGCGCCATCAAGTACCATCCGGGCAAGGCCAATGTCGTGGCAGATGCCCTCAGCCGAAAGGACACTATACCAAAGCGCGTGCGAGCATTGCAACTTACCATCCAGTCTAACCTCCCTACTCAGATCCGAAATGCTCAGGTTGAAGCATTGAAACCGGAAAACATCAGGGTTGATGTGACACCCCAGGAAAACCAGTGAACGATACAGCTTACCTAGGTTCCTCAGTGAGTGCGTACCAAATTTCGGGACGAAATTTCTTTCAAGTTGGGGATAATGTGACAACTCGAATTCCCAAGATTTCTATTTCGCATCTATTGAACGTTCTTGTATTGCTGAGTTGACTGATTGCACAATTAATTGCTACGGAACTGTATGCGTTTAAATACAATGAAGTGTATTATGTGATTATGCATGGTTATGTATTACTTGTGAATGATTTGACAAATACTTAAATGTGGTGGTGAAACTGTAAATTGTATATCTTGTGCATGAAATATGTGATAGATAATTCCTTAGGGTGTTTTGTGCGAATAGTGAAACTTTAACAACTTAAAACCCTAATCTCCTTCCCTAATCATTCACTAATCATTCTCAAGGAATCAAAACACGTACTCTCACCTCCTAATCCTCTCTACAACCATCTTCTCATCATTCTTGATTTCACAAGTCTTTTGCATCAAAGTTTGATCCTTCAATCCATCTAGAATCGAATCAAGGTAATTGTTTAATCATTGTTCATGATTAATTGTTGATTGATTGATTGATGTTAAAACCCTAGTTCTTCATGAGATAGGCTGTGATTATTGATTTGATTCGAAATTTATGTGATGACGATGATGATTAATTGTATGCTTGATGGATCGTTTGTTTTGTGATAGTTATTGTAATCATCGATCGACTGCCTATGATTTATGCAATGTGAATTAGGGTTTGATTTCATGTAAACGTAACTGGTTGAATATAAGAAACGTAACTGATATAATCCTGTCGAACTTGATCATTCGTATGTATGTTGTGTTAAGTCAGAGTTTTTGGATCCTCTTGTCTGAGTTTTTGAATGATACACAAGGTCCGAGGATTTGTTTTAAACGCCTGCCTGAGTTTATAATGAAAACATCAAGTGCCCGAGTTTATTAACAAAACATAAATGTCCGAGTTTAAACTAATCAAAGTGGTCTGAGTTCCATTCATTTTATATTGGTCCGAGTTTAAAGGTATATAGGGAGTCCGAGTTTTATCATAACAAATCATGCCCGACCTTTGATCCCACACTTGGTCCGAGTTTCATCATCTTGTGTGATGACCGAGTTTTAATGTGTATCTTGTCCGACTTTGTATCAAGACCCTTAGGTCCGAGTTTGTTGCTTAGAATTCCCTCAAGGTCCGAGTTTCTTATTTGTTCTAGTCTGAGCTTATGATATGCTTGTTATGTCCGAAGTTTGTAAGGAAAGGGGGTCCGAGTTTGATCCCCACTATCATGGGTCCGAGCTTTAACCTCAAGCCCACTCACCCGAGTTTTAAACCCACCCCAATGGTCCGAGTTTCCTGATAATATGTGATGTCCGATTTTGTAATGAAATGTCAGGGTCCGAGTTTAATCTCTTAAATGCTTGTACGAGGTTTAACAATTAAAATGTGGGTGTCCGACTTTTAAAGGCTCAATTGGTCTGAGTTTCACAACCTCTCATGTTGTCCGAGTTTCATTATAGCATGAATGTCCGAGTTTTAATTGAAAGCTATAAGTCTGAACCTTTATGATACACACTTTTCTTATTAGCACTTGTTCGAATTTTTAATAAAGGATACTGATGGACCGATGTTTTGATATCCATATAAGTGGGCCGACTCTTGGGCTTGTAGCACATAATCTGATTTTTGTATGTCAACCATGTAGCTTGACTCTTATATATATATGTATCAAATATGATCTGAAATTTAAATATAACGTACAATCCGAATATTTAAATGGTAATCATATGATCCGATTTTTATTCGTAATCTCATTGTCCGACTGTTATGCATGTTAACTTGACCGACCTTCATTGATGTGCGTTGCCCGAATATGTTAACTGTGTTAAGTGTTAACCACGTTAAGTGTGTGAGTTTTGCCAAAACTTGTTACCTTATTAAGTATGTGAAGGTCGTTAAACACGATACTGAGTAACCTTGTTCGTATTAACCAAGAACTCTATATTATGATGCATGATTGTAAGAAAGTGAAATAACTGTTATGTGTTACATGTCGATGGTTGCTTACACCCATTTCGAGACATACATATTGCATGTGAGTCTACAAGCTTAACTGATTGAGTGTTCATGCATAAATTAGGACTTGACTGATTACCTGTGAGCACATACTTAGCATACCGAGCAAACCAAGGTGAGTTCACATAGCCAAGGCATGGGGTTCCCAGGGTGGGAATGGGATTTGATTATTTACTGGTACTTATCTATACTGGAACGTAGTGATGTGATTTGATGAACTATGGTACATACTCCGCTGATTGAACTACGACTAGACTAGTAACACTTATTGAACTGATCTTCGCATACCTGCCAAGGGTTGGCCGCGATATTATGACTGTCTTCGCACACCTGCCTTTGGAAGGCCGCGAACTGTAATTTACTAATCTTCGCACACCTGCCTGGTAGGCCGCGATACAGGTAAACCTAGTCTAGAATACTCGGGATGAACATCCCCCCTAATATCTTCGCATACCTGCCTGGGAGGCCGCGATGGAAACTGATACGATACATGACATAACGAACGAACATATTACTACTCACACTAAACTATTACTGAACTGTTAACTGTGAACTCGCTCAACTAGTTGTTGATCCTCTGTTACATGCCTTGCAGGTCGTTAGATACTTATGGAGCTTGCACAGGGAGGAGCGGGTCGTTGTGGAGCATGGATTATGTTTTGAAACTTATTGAACTTATGTTACACATTTGGGCTTTCGTACTTATGCTTCCGCTATACTTATAAACTATGATTATGTTTTGAACACCTATCGTATTGAATGATTGGTTTACATTTATTATATTTGATATTAATTACATGTTCGATATGATTGGTGGCTTGATCCTGGTCAGTCACGCTCCCAAGCGGTGATACTCCGCAGGTGGATTTTGGGGGTGTGACAGATTGGTATCAGAGCCATTGGTTATAGAGAACTTGGTTTTAATATGGGAAAACGTTTTATTAAAACCAGACTATAACCAGAACAGTGCTCTCAACGATCCACAACGACGCTTCGCTCCACGTGCAAGACTCGACATCCTAGGTAATAAGGTTTACGTTTATTACCTGCTTGCTAGAACTGCATAGAACTTTGCTCGTAGTATGCTTACATTACTTTGCTCACTACTTGTTATTGCTTGAGAACACTTACGTGCTTACACTCTTCTGTCATCGCACTATTCGCGAACCTTTCTCACTTATGTTGCCTTTGATGTGAAGATCAATGGCCGGACGAATTAACATAACTCAAGCCCAGCTAGAGGCTCTCGTTCAAGCTCAAGTTGCTGCGGCACTTGCAGCTGCTCAAGCAGGTCAACACGCGCAGCAGCCTGTCTGCACTTTCAAGAACTTCATGGACTGTCGTCCAAGCTCATTCAGTGGCACCGAGGGGGCAGTGGGACTCCTCCATTGGTTTGAGAAGTTAGAATCTGTGTTCGAAATGTGTGAATGCCCTGAGGCTCGCAGGGTCAAGTACGCCACTGGCACTTTGGAAGGAATCGCGTTGACTTGGTGGAACGCGCAAGTACAGATTTTAGGGTTGGCAGCTGCTAACGCCACACCCTGGAACGATTTTAAGGAACTTATCAAAAGGGAATATTGCACGCGTGAAGATATTCACAAGTTGGAAGACGAGCTGTATAATTTGAAAATGGTTGGGTCAGAGATCGAAGAGTATACTAAACGGTCGAATGAGCTGGCCGTGCTGTGTCCAACTATGGTGGACCCTCCATACAAGCGCATCGAGATGTATCTCAAGGGGTTGGCACCAGAAATCCAGAGCCATGTTACCTCGGCTAATCTTGACAACATCCAGGAAATTCAGCGCCTTGCTCATCGTATTACAAATCAGGCAGTGGATCAGAACAGACTGCCAAAACGTGTCAAGGCTACCACTGCTGCTGTCACTACTGCTGCTACTCCCAGTGACAACAAGAGGAAATGGGAGGGGGATTCCAGCAAGGGATCAGTTTCTGTTCAGTCTCAGCAGCGCAAGACAAATGACTACCAGAATTCGAGTCAGCAATCATCTGGCAGTCAGGGGCAGGGTGGATATCGGGGAATTCACCCACTGTGTAATAAGTGCAACAGACACCACAGCGGAAGATGTCGTAGGGAACGTTGTCAAAGATGCCTCAAGATGGGTCATGAGGCAAAGGATTGTAGAAGCTCTCGGCCAGCGAATCAGAACCAGCAACTCCCACCGCCAGCTCCACAGAACCAGCAGCAGCAACCACAGCGTGGAAACCGGGGATGTTTAAAGTGTGGGGCAGAAGGTCATTACAAACGCGATTGCCCTCAGTTGAACCAGAATCAGAACCACAACAATAACTAGGGCAACGGGAACAACAACAACAACAGGGGAAACAACCACAACAATGGCAACGAGGCAAGAGGTCGAGTTTTCGTGTTAGGACGAGGAGATGCAATGAACGATATTTGAACTTATAACTTATTTTGGGTTTTCATTATTATGTTTCCGCCACTCAAACAAAGTTTGGTTTGAACATCAATTGTATTGGGTTTTATGAATTATTTTAACTACTATACTTTATGTTTGATATGATGGATGGTTTGATATTATTGAGCGCACCTGCCGTATTTATGGACCTTATGAACAGGGTGTGCAAACCCTATCTTGACAAGTTCGTCATTGTCTTCATCGACGACATTCTGATCTACTCCAAGAGTCAGGAGGAACACGAGCAGCACTTACGTCTTATCTTGGAACTCCTTCGAAAAGAGCAACTGTACGCCAAATTTTTAAAATGCGACTTCTGGCTTCGCGAAGTCCACTTCTTAGGCCATGTGGTGAACAGGGATAGGACTCATGTTGATCCATCCAAGGTGGATTCGATATGGCGATTTAGAGCTGGGAGCTGTTGTTTTCGCGCTTAAGATATGGCGGCACTACCTGTACGGTACCAGGTGCACGATTTACACCGATCACCGGAGTCTCGAGCATATCCTTAAGCAGAAGGATTTGAACACGCGTCAACGGAGATGGGTTGAACTACTGAACGACTACGAACGCGCCATCAAGTATCATCCAGGCAAGGTCAATGTTGTGGCCGACGCCCTCAGTCGAAAGGACACCCTACCTAAGCGCGTGCGAGCGCTACGGCTTACTATTCAGTCCAGTCTTCCTGCACAGATACGAGATGCTCAGGTGGAAGCATTGAAACCCGAAAACGTCATGGCTGAAGCCTTACGCGGTTCAAGGCAACGAATGGAACAAAAGGAAGACGGCGCCTACTATGTAACGGGGCATATTTGGGTCCCACTTTATGGCGGTTTACGAGAGCTTGTGATGGATGAAGCACACAAGTATCGCTACTCGGTACATCCAGGGTCAGACAAAATGTACCACGACATCAGAACTACTTATTGGTGGCCTGGCATGAAGGCCCACATCGCCACCTATGTTGGCAAGTGCTTGACCTGTGCGAGAGTCAAGGTTGAATATCAGAAACCCGCAAGCCTACTTCAACAACCCAGGATACCACAGTGGAAATGGGAAGAAATTTCCATGGATTTCGTAACGGGCTTACCTAGATCCCAGCGTGAGAATGATACTATATGGGTGATCGTGGATCGACTCACCAAGTCTGCACACTTCCTGGCTATTAAGGAAACGGATAAGTTCTCCACTCTCGCAGACATCTATCTTAAAGAAGTTGTTTCGAGGCACGGAGTGCCCACCTCCATTATTTCGGATCGGGATGCACGATTCACGTCAGAACTATGGCAAGCGATGCACAAATCTTCCGGCTCACGATTAGACATGAGCACAGCATATCATCCTCAGACGGATGGACAGTCTGAGCGAACGATCCAAACTCTTAAAGACATGCTTCGGGCATGCGGTATCGATTTCAGCAACGGCTGGGAAAAGCACCTCCCTTTGGTGGAGTTTTCGTATAATAACAGTTATCACACCAGCATACAAGCCACTCCATTTGAGGCATTGTACGGACGTAAATGCCGGTCACCTCTCTGTTGGGCAGAGGTGGGGGATAGTCAGATTACGGGTCCAGAGATTGTAGTGGACGCCACGGAAAAGATTGCACAGATACGACAACGCATGGCGGCAGCACACGACCGTCAGAAAGCCTACGCGGTCAAGCGTAGCAAGCCTTTGGAATTTCCGGTCGGGGACCGGGTGTTATTAAAAGTCTCACCCTGGAAGGGTGTGGTTCGATTTGGTAAACGAGGCAAATTCAATCCACGGTATGTTGGACCATTCGAAATCACTGAAAGAATAGGCCCAGTAGCCTACAGACTGAACCTACCAGCTGAACTCGGTGCAGTTCACAATGTATTTCACGTGTCGAATCTGAAGAAGTGCCTGTCAGATGAGACCCTCATAGTTCCTTTTAAGGAACTCACTATCGACGAGCGGTTGCAGTTCGTCGAGGAGCCAGTTGAAATCACGGACCGGGATGTTAAGGTCCTCAAACACAAGAGAATCCCTCTTGTTCGAGTTCGTTGGAACTCCCGACGTGGCCCAGAGTACACCTGGGAACGCGAAGATCAGATGACAGAAAAGTACCCCAGTTATTCGAAACCAATGCAACCACTACTGAGGCTGAAGCTACTACTACTGAATTTCGGGACGAAATTCCAAATCAACGGGGGGATGATGTGACACCCCAGGAAAACCAGTGAACGATACAGCTTACCTAGCTTCCTCAGTGAGTGCGTACCAAATTTCGGGACGAAATTTCTTTCAAGTTGGGGATAATGTGACAACTCGAATTCCCAAGATTTCTATTTCGCATCTATTGCACGTTCTTGTATTGCTGAGTTGACTGATTGCACAATTAATTGCTACGGAACTGTATGCGTTTAAATACAATGAAGTGTATTATGTGATTATGCATGGTTATGTATTACTTGTGAATGATTTGACAAATACTTAAATGTGGTGGTGAAACTGTAAATTGTATATCTTGTGCATGAAATATGTGATAGATAATTCCTTAGGGTGTTTTGTGCGAATAGTGAAACTTTAACAACTTAAAACCCTAATCTCCTTCCCTAATTATTCACTAATCATTCTCAAGGAATCAAAACACGTACTCTCACCTCCTAATCCTCTCTACAACCATCTTCTCATCATTCTTGATTTCACAAGTCTTTTGCATCAAAGTTTGATCCTTCAATCCATCTAGAATCGAATCAAGGTAATTGTTTAATCATTGTTCATGATTAATTGTTGATTGATTGATTGATGTTAAAACCCTAGTTCTTCATGAGATAGGCTGTGATTATTGATTTGATTCGAAATTTATGTGATGACGATGATGATTAATTGTATGCTTGATGGATCGTTTGTTTTGTGATAGTTATTGTAATCATCGATCGACTGCCTATGATTTATGCAATGTGAATTAGGGTTTGATTTCATGTAAACGTAACTGGTTGAATATAAGAAACGTAACTGATATAATCCTATCGAACTTGATCATTCGTATGTATGCTGCGTTAAGTCAGAGTTTTTGGATCCTCTTGTCTGAGTTTTTGAATGATACACAAGGTCCGAGGATTTGTTTTAAACGCCTGCCTGAGTTTATAATGAAAACATCAAGTGCCCGAGTTTATTAACAAAACATAAATGTCCGAGTTTAAACTAATCAAAGTGGTCTGAGTTCCATTCATTTTATATTGGTCCGAGTTTAAAGGTATATAGGGAGTCCGAGTTTTATCATAACAAATCATGCCCGACCTTTGATCCCACACTTGGTCCGAGTTTCATCATCTTGTGTGATGACCGAGTTTTAATGTGTATCTTGTCCGACTTTGTATCAAGACCCTTAGGTCCGAGTTTGTTGCTTAGAATTCCCTCAAGGTCCGAGTTTCTTATTTGTTCTAGTCTGAGCTTATGATATGCTTGTTATGTCCGAAGTTTGTAAGGAAAGGGGGTCCGAGTTTGATCCCCACTATCATGGGTCCGAGCTTTAACCTCAAGCCCACTCACCCGAGTTTTAAACCCACCCCAATGGTCCGAGTTTCCTGATAATATGTGATGTCCGATTTTGTAATGAAATGTCAGGGTCCGAGTTTAATCTCTTAAATGCTTGTACGAGGTTTAACAATTAAAATGTGGGTGTCCGACTTTTAAAGGCTCAATTGGTCTGAGTTTCACAACCTCTCATGTTGTCCGAGTTTCATTATAGCATGAATGTCCGAGTTTTAATTGAAAGCTATAAGTCTGAACCTTTATGATACACACTTTTCTTATTAGCACTTGTTCGAATTTTTAATAAAGGATACTGATGGACCGATGTTTTGATATCCATATAAGTGGGCCGACTCTTGGGCTTGTAGCACATAATCTGATTTTTGTATGTCAACCATGTAGCTTGACTCTTATATATATATGTATCAAATATGATCTGAAATTTAAATATAACGTACAATCCGAATATTTAAATGGTAATCATATGATCCGATTTTTATTCGTAATCTCATTGTCCGACTGTTATGCATGTTAACTTGACCGACCTTCATTGATGTGCGTTGCCCGAATATGTTAACTGTCTTAAGTGTTAACCACGTTAAGTGTGTGAGTTTTGCCAAAACTTGTTACCTTATTAAGTATGTGAAGGTCGTTAAACACGATACTGAGTAACCTTGTTCGTATTAACCAAGAACTCTATATTATGATGCATGATTGTAAGAAAGTGAAATAACTGCTATGTGTTACATGTCGATGGTTGCTTACACCCATTTCGAGACATACATATTGCATGTGAGTCTACAAGCTTAACTGATTGAGTGTTCATGCATAAATTAGGACTTGACTGATTACCTGTGAGCACATACTTAGCATACCGAGCAAACCAAGGTGAGTTCACACAGCCAAGGCATGGGGTTCCCAGGGTGGGAATGGGATTTGATTATTTACTGGTACTTATCTATACTGGAACGTAGTGATGTGATTTGATGAACTATGGTACATACTCCGCTGATTGAACTACGACTAGACTAGTAACACTTATTGAACTGATCTTCGCATACCTGCCAAGGGTTGGCCGCGATATTATGACTGTCTTCGCACACCTGCCTTTGGAAGGCCGCGAACTGTAATTTACTAATCTTCGCACACCTGCCTGGTAGGCCGCGATACAGGTAAACCTAGTCTAGAATACTCGGGATGAACATCCCCCCTAATATCTTCGCATACCTGCCTGGGAGGCCGCGATGGAAACTGATACGATACATGACATAACGAACGAACATATTACTACTCACACTAAACTATTACTGAACTGTTAACTGTGAACTCGCTCAACTAGTTGTTGATCCTCTGTTACATGCCTTGCAGGTCGTTAGATACTTATGGAGCTTGCACAGGGAGGAGCGGGTCGTTGTGGAGCATGGATTATGTTTTGAAACTTATTGAACTTATGTTACACATTTGGGCTTTCGTACTTATGCTTCCGCTATACTTATAAACTATGATTATGTTTTGAACACCTATCGTATTGAATGATTGGTTTACATTTATTATATTTGATATTAATTACATGTTCGATATGATTGGTGGCTTGATCCTGGTCAGTCACGCTCCCAAGCGGTGATACTCCGCAGGTGGATTTTGGGGGTGTGACAGTTGAGTCCCTGCGGGGATCGAGACAGCGACTGGAACAGAAAGAAGATGGCGCTTACTATGTAACAGGGCGCATTTGGGTTCCACTCTATGGAGAGTTACGTGAACTCGTGATGGACGAAGCCCATAAGTCCCGCTACTCAGTACATCCTGGCTCAGATAAGATGTACCACGACTTGAGGACTACATATTGGTGGCCTGGCATGAAGGCCCACATAGCAACATATGTCAGCAAATGTTTGACTTGCGCAAGAGTCAAGACAGAGTACCAGAAACCAGCAGGCCTACTCCAACAGCCAGAAATCCCAAAATGGTAATGGGAGCAAATTTCCATGGATTTTGTTACAGGGCTACCTAGGTCTCAACGCGGAAATGACACTATTTGGGTAATAGTAGATCGATTGACTAAGTCCACACACTTTTTGGCTATTAAGGAGACAGACAAGTTTTCTACCCTGGCGGAGGTTTACTTAAAGGAAGTGGTTTCAAGGCACGGAGTGCCAACATCCATTATTTCCGACCGAGACGCTCGTTTTACTTCGGAATTGTGGCAAGCTATGCACAAATCCTTTGGCTCACGTCTAGATATGAGCACCGCTTATCACCCGCAAACAGATGGACAGTCTGAACGCACCATCCAAACCCTAGAAGACATGCTTAGAGCATGTGTGATCGATTTTGACAAGAATTGGGAGAAGCATCTACCACTAGTGGAATTCTCCTACAATAACAGCTACCACACTAGCATTCAGGCAGCACCTTTTGAGGCATTGTACGGTCGTAAATGCCGATCACCTCTCTGCTGGGCGGAAATCGGTGATAGTCAAATCACGGGCCCAGAGATGGTGGTAGATACAACGGAAAAGATTGCCCAGATCAGACAACGCATGGCGGCAGCTCGTGACCGCCAGAAGAGTTACGCTGATAAGCGTAGGAAACCACTGGAATTCCAGGTCGGTGACCGGGTTCTACTTAAAGTCTCACCCTGGAAGGGTGTGGTTCGCTTTGGTAAACGGGGCAAGCTTAATCCGCGATATATCAGACCCTTCGAAATTACCGAGAAAATCGGTAAGGTTGTTTATAGCTTGAATCTGCCTGAAGAACTGAGTGCGGTGCACAACGTCTTTCACATATCTAATCTGAAGAAGTGTCTGTCAGATGAAAAGCTCGTAATTCCTTTCAAGGAACTAACTATTGATGAACAGCTACACTTTACTGAGGAACCGATTGAGATCACGGATCGAGAGATCAAAATCCTCAAACGTAGCCAGATACCTCTTGTACGAGTCCGTTGGAACTCACGACGCGGCCCAGAGTTTACCTGGGAGCGGGAAGACCAGATGAAGCACAAGTATCCCCAGTTGTTCCCAAACGAAAACCCCAGCACTGAAGCTACAACCGAATTTCGGGACGAAATTCCAAACTAACGGGGGGATGATGTGACACCCCGTTGAAACATCCGCACTTATACTAGCTTGACAGTGACTGCCTTAACTTTCGGGACGAAAGTTCTTAAAACTTGGGGATAATGTGACACTTCGGGTTTCCCGAGCAACCTTCTCGATGTAACATTGCGTGTACGTATATTATTAAATGAAAACTATGAATTATTTGTTATTACGTGTTGTATGTATGTATATTATATAGATATGTGCGTGTTACAAGTGAGCCGAGACCCCAAGGACCCGACTCGAGACCACTCCCGGTCTCGAGTGAACAGTGAAAGTTTGGGCCGGTTGGGCCGTTGAGCCCCACTCGCAACATGCTTGGAAAACCCACTAGGGGTGTACCGGCTTTGTAAAGAGTATAAAAACCCAAAACCCTCACACTTTCTCCTTTACACTCTCCCTCATTTCACTCTCACACTCTCTACCTCTCCCTCACTAAAACCCTAGCAACATCACATTCTTCTCCTTCTTCTCGGATCAAATCGGTGACCACTAGGAGCTCTCGGATCAACTCACACACACACCCGTTTAGAAGCTTCATACTCACCCTTGAACCTCAACAACCGGTAAGTGATTCCTTGCATTTTTGAGATGATAATGTTGTATGTGTTGGCTTGTTAAATCATATGCATGACAAATATGCCTTTCCTTGTATAGTGATGTTATTATTGTTGTTAATCAATGATGAAAGTGATTGTTTGATGAAGTAAATGGTTACTTGTTACTAAATGATTCTTATGTGATGATTGAGTGTCTTGAATGTGAAAATGGTTGTGTTATCCGGTTTTGTCATAATGAGTTGTTAAATGGTTTTGTTATCCGCTTGATGTTAGAGTTTTGGTTAGATGGTTTTTGATACCGAATATTATGCATGATTGTTTAAATCTTAGAAGATATGATTGCTTGATAATATGATGAATATGTGTTTAAAAAGTGGGATGAACATAAGAAGAACATCATGAATGTCATGAAAATATTTGAATATGCTTGTTTTGATCTGTTTTGATTATAACTTAGACAACAAAACATGTTTGTGTATTCTGATTGGTTAGTACAAAATTACATGAAAACATAATTCTATTGGTTAGTACAATAGGACAGGTTCTAGAAGGATTCAGGTGCACGTAACTGAGGTTGCGAGTCGGAACCCTTGGTTGCGACTCGAGACCAAGGCATGACGACTCGAGACGGACTTCAGGGACTCGAGACCGGCAAGGTCTCGACTAGAGACTTCATGATCTCGACTCGAGACTGGACTTGAGACTCCTGAGATTGCGACTCGCAAGCAGCACACTCGAGACCAAAACATGATTCTTCGAGATCTCCCGGTTGCGACTCGAGACCGTGTATTCTCGAGTCGAGACCACCCTTGTCTCGACTGGGCTGCCTACGTGTTATTGGGCCACGACTTGTTGGGCTATCTGTTGACTGGGCTGCATGTGTATCTGTTACTGTTTGTGAAAATGTTAGGGCAGGCCCAATAACCCAACTGTTTGAATGTATGCACGCTAAGTGTGTCTATACGTGTTTGCTATACGTGATTACTTGTACCCCAACTTGACCTATATTTGGTAACCATGCTAGGACACGGTGACCAACGTGATTGACCGGGTAATCAATCTACCGAGCAACCCAAGGTGAGTTCATTACCTAAAGCATGCGTTCCCGGTGGTTTGGGAAACGGAACTAAGAACAACACTATCCCCTTATGAGGGATACAACTTACTTTTCTTCCCTTGTTATTGGGAACCTTTAGTTAATTACTGCTTATACGGAATGCAACCAACGGCACTAAACGAAACTCTATCACTCAAGTCCCTACTACATAATACCGATTAGTCGCCGGGGCCAGGCGAACGGGTTATTAGTTGATAGCGCTATTTAGGTCTTACCAACCTCACACCGTGCCATGGTATGGGATCGGTCGTGAACTAATGTACTCAGGCATCCGTCAATGATGATAGAACATTGACATCGGGGCATCCTGCGGAAACGCAAACGGTTACCTAGTGTTCGGTATTGGAAAAACAGTTTAGTCGCTAACTTTTGGGGTAGCTCCCCGTGGCATGTATAAACGGATAAATTAACTGGTGTAACAAGTTTTTGGTAATTAAAACTGGACAACTAGTGAACTCACTCAGCATTATTGTTGACACCTTACTGCATGCTTTGCAGGTAACCAGTGACTGAGGAGCTTGCTGCTTGGGGAAGTGTAGTGTTCGTCCACCCCTGTGTTGGGTGTTAAATAAACATGAACTATGAACCTTGTTTTGAACTGTTTATTTTATGCTTCCGCTACTTACTACTATTTGAACTTAAAACTTTAAACTCTGAACATGATATTTACTGATCGTATGGTTAGTAAGTATTACTATGGTTATTAATTCAATTATTCAGTATAATTGGTGGCTGGATCCTGGTCAGTCACGCCCTCAAGCGGATGGTACTCCGCAGGTGGAATTTGGGGGTGTGACAAATAAAGACCATGTGTTTGTGATGAGATATTAGATAAATGCTGATGCTTTGAAATGTGTGCTAAATCTTTGCTATGAAATCTGTGTTTGAATTCTTTAAAGAATACTTTTTGATCACAACATTGTCAGCCGATCGGCTAGACCAGCCGATCGAACGGCAATGACAACATTGTCAGCCGATCGGCTAGACCAGCCGATCGAACAGTAATGTGCCAGCCGATCGGCTGGACCAGCCGATCGAACAGGAAGTGCTAACCTATTGAAAAGCATTTGTTAGTCAAGAGGGGAGCATTACTTGTTGAAAAGATAGTATTCTTCACATACTTAGATTTCTGTGCATAAGTTTGCCAGCCGATCGAAGAGCTTTTGCTAGCCGATCGGACACCATATGAACTTCTTTATCACATTTTGTCAGCCGATCGGCTGGACCAGCCGATCGACCAGATACTTCCACTATATTCATTCTCAGCCGATCGAACAGTAATGCTCTTCGATCGACCAAACCAGTCGATTCTGTAGTGTTGTCACATAGAGATGTCAAAGTGTTAGAAAAATTTTCAGAATTTTCATGTTCTTGTTTTACTGAATAATTTTTACAGGGACCAGGAAAAGAGAAAGACAAGAGTCATAACATACCTTGTGAAATTGATTCTGAATCAACCACTGGTACTGTGATAGAAAAGATGGCAACGTTTTTTAGAGAGAGCATAATAGCTAAAGCTATGTCTGATAAAACTGTGATTTATGAATGACATGTTAGAACATTCTGGAACACTGCTAGATATGAAGATTCAGACAAGATGATACATGCAGTATTGAGAAAGAAGGATCAAGCTGGAAAGGATATAGATGTGGAGTTTAAGTTTGATGTAGGAGATGTGAGGAGAGTTCTAGACTTACAAGATTCTGACAATGATCCAACAATCATGTCTGAACGTCTTGTAAAAGGTTTGTGGTGTAGAATGGGATTTACTGGGTTCATTAATGGAAAGATGTACAAAAGATGCTTCTCCAAATCATATAGGTACTTAATACACTGCATGATACACTCAATGGGACATAGAAAGGGAGCATATGATGAGGTTGCTGACTACATCATGAATATGATAACAAGCTTGGTACTAAACAGAAGGTACAACATTTCACAAGTGATTTTTGAATACATGAAGGAGAATTGCGAAGCTGGAGCAGATAAGTACATCATGTATCCTAGATTCATCATGATGTTACTAAATGACAAAATCAAAGATCATCCAAAGGATTGTGAGGATGTGATGGAGATGAGTGTTGTGAATAAGACAACAATAGGAAGAGTTACAAAGGATAAGGATGAGAAAACCAAGCAGATGATTTGCAGAATAAAAGATAAAGCATATGTTGCTCCTGAAAACGATAAATGGAGGCATGACGACAGCAATTCAGACAATGAAGATTCAATGGTGAGTGAGATGGTTGAGAAAAAGACTAGGTGGTGGCATGTTAGAGATGGAAAAAGGAAAAGGACTCCTAAGTCATCCCCTGCAGTTGTTATTCCTAAAGAAGGAGAAAAGGGTATAGTGAAAGGGGGAGCATTAAGACAGTTAGATCACATATGATTTAAATGTTACTAATCTTGTTGTCTATGTTTGTCTTGTAGGGTCTTCTGGAGAGCCACAGCAGAAGTTAATTGATGAGACAGATCTAGAGCCATCTGTGGTGATTGAACAAGGTGCTGATGTGTTAAAGCAATCTTTGGAAAGCTATTTGAAAAAGAATGAAGAAGTTGCAGCACAACAAGCTCAAGGAACAAGTGCTCATGCTGAAAAGGTTACAAGGGTTCAACCAGATACAGAAGCTTTAAGAAGTTCAAGTGATGGAGATTCGGAAGCTACTCAATCTGAATTTGAATTAATTCCTGAAACTATTGGTAAAGGAAAAGTTCAGTCGGAGAAAAGACCAGAAAAGAAACAAAAAGGTTCAGATGATGAAGATTCTCCTTATGATCCTGAAAAGTCAAAGAAACAAAGAAAGAAACGAAAGGCAGCTCTAGTTGGTGTAATTCCCAGAAATGTCAGATCAAAGAAATCAGGAGCTGAGTCACAAAAAGATAAAGAAGAAAGGCAGCTCAACATGTTCAGAAAGAAAAATCACCAAGTGTTGATGTTCCAAAAGAACCGGAGGTGAAAACAAAAGAAGTTCCAGTTGTGGGAACAGAAAAGAAGACAAGTGATGATGATTATGTAGAGATCACTGGATTCAGAGCTGCTAGTCCAAAACCTGCTCAACAAGAGATTCCTCAGTCATCACAACAGAAAGTAGAAGACTTTAACTTTGATTTTGATAATATTGGCTCGGCTACTGGTATTTTCTCTGAAGATATGCCTGAAGGTGAAAGTGATATGTTCAATGATCAGGCGGTTAAAGATCTAACTAAGAAAGTTAAAGAACTGGAAAAAGAGAAAGCAAAAGCTGAGGAAGAACGTAATATGCTGAGAAGTCAAATTGATGAATTGATGGAAGCTCACAATAAAATAGTTGCAGCATTGGTTGAAAAGGAGAAAAGAATGAATCAAATGAAGGATGAGGCCAAGGGTAATTCTAAAGTGTTTGATTCGTTAACACAAGAGATATCTTCTTTGAATGCCAAAATAAAGGATCTGGAGAATGTGAATCAAGCGTTAAATCAGCTTCTTAATGAGATGAGTGAAGCTTCGTCAAATGAAATGAAGGCAATGAAATTAGAGATGGAGGCTATGAAAGCTGATAAAGTAATGAAAGATCAACAACTTCAGAGGCTGGTTGCTGTGGTTGAAAGTCATTTAAAGATGAACATTCATGTTGCATTTGATGAAATTGATGGGATGAGAGCTAATGAAAGAAGATTGGAAGGTGAACGTCAAATGGCTGAAGAAGCAAACCTAAAGAACAAAGGAATAGTTGAAGAGGTTGAGATAGTTGATGCATCTTCAAGTCAACCAGAGGTTGGAGGTTCTTCTTCGCAACCTGATATTGAAATGATTGAAGAGATTGAGGTTCAAGAACAAGAAATTGTTGAAGATGATCAAGAGATGGTTGAAGTTGAAGCCAAAGAGCCTCATGAACCAGAATACTTGATTGTTGGTGAGCCTATTGAGCCTATTATTGCTGAAAATGTCCTTCGAAGAGTTGAAATTATTCAAAGAAGAAGAAGAGCAAGGGAAGTACTACTGCTGGAGTATACAACTGACAAATTTGTGTTAGTTGGAAATGCTTACCCTGTTGGGATTGAACCCTAACAGAGGAACATATAATTAAAGCCAAAACTGGATCAGAACAGTGGATTCTGAATAAGCAGATGCTGACATACAAATCTCTCCCCTTGAAAGTGATTACAACTACTGATGACTCTTATCCGCTGATCTTACCAAACTGCTGACTCATAACTGCTGCTCAACTAAAGATCTGATGGAAGACTAAAGTCCTGCTGATTCAATCTACTGCCTTGAGTCAAGCACTGCTGATCCGGACAAGTGCTGCTGGGTTCACAGCAGTAGAAGGTTGCAGCAGCTGTTCTAAAGTCTGTTTTGTAATAGAATGTATTAGCAGTAGTTAACACAAGCAGTGTCTGTATAAATCAGAGGTTAGGTAGTTCCTGCAACCTTCCTGGTGTAAGACAATAAGGAATACTAGTAACAAGGGCTGCTTCTGACATGATACCGATCTGATATTCCACCTGACGATGTGAAGGTAAACCTGACAGTTCTTCTAGTAGCACTTAGGGAGAAAATCACGAACAATTGGGGGATCCTCGATCCTCTATTCCTTAGCCTTGACATCAGTAACGTGGGCTATCATGGCGGGGTAATCCTTCCGTGGACACTTTTGACCTTCACCGCTGATTTGATGCTAACCCCTGCACCACTCGGATACTTTATGACAGACGAAAACTTTCCCCTCACAGGGTATAACTGCGCGATGTCTGGTTAACCCACCCCTACTGATTACTGCATCAACACCATCGTGGATAGTAAAAGGAAGTTCATTTCCCGTGTTGTTGTTTTCATTACAAGGATTTCCAGTACTATCGTTGTTCCTTGGGTTGTTGTCTTCTTAACTTAAGAACGGCCAATCCATGTTGTAGGCACCTTTATTTCCATACTGTAGGCTAGAATTACGAATACCTTGTTGTCGCTGTGACTGCTGATCCCAATGTCGTTGCTCGAAAAATGCCCTACGATTCTTCACCATCATAGTCCATCTTTTCGCATCCTGAGCCGCGTTCTAAAGCGTTACCCACTGTGTTGGCAGTTACGCATACCACACTAAGGTCAATGATTACCACTTATGCCTCGATTGGTTCGTAGGTGTTGACTCCCATGAGTCGCTGACGAGGATTAAGGATTCGATTGAAGCCAATTCGCCGGTGCTCGTTGCCGGTAATCAAGGTCGTCAAAGTACTGAGGTCGGTAATGTGCTACGCCCATCCTCCTGTCCGTCGTCGTTGCAAGTGGTTCGAGTAGTTCACTGTCTGTTACGAGAGTGTTGCAGAAGTGATCACACTTCGGGATCGGAGACGTCAATACATGAGTTTCAGCAACCGAGGAGGAGTAAGAAAGGTATCGCTCACTCATTCGACGCTGGGACATCCAACTCAGGGACGTTCGTATAAGCACCTATCATTCTACGCGGTTCGCTAGGTGTTCAGATGGGTATTCAGGTAGCACTCGACAGCATCGAGTTTCGAAAGAATCCAATGATAAACGAGAAGTTCACGTTTGAGTTTGAGTAGGGAACAATTACTGCCATGGCCCCTATAGGTTGGTTATGTTTCATATTGATCAAATAACGGGACGGAACCCCTTTTCCACTTGTTAAGCCTCACTGTGACTCACATGCACCCCACAGTATTATTATGTGTGCACCCACAATAATATTGTGATTTGCATGCTTGTCTCAGCTCCTCCTAACTCATGTCAAATGGTTCCTCAAACATGGGTAGCAACAAAGAGCATTACGAAGTGTAAGTCGCGAAGGATTAGGGAAATACCACCCTATCAGTCACATAACATGTGCAAGTGTACATGGATTCACATTGTTGTGCTAATCGTGCAATCACATGCAGTATCGTATGTAGGTGTTTACTAGTTATGTAGTACAATGAGCATAAGAAAGACGAACCTTGCAGTCTGGAGCTGAGTGTCATGGTCGTTTTCACGTTTTCAGAACCTTCCGGTTATAGTCTGGTTTTACAAAAACGTTTTCCCCTTTTTAATAAAACAAAGTTCACTATAACCAATGGCTTTGAGACCAATCTGTCACACCCCCAAAATCCACTAGCGGAGTATCACCGCAGGATGCGTGACTGACCAGGATCTAGCCACCAATCACATTGAACTCACAGGTATATTTAAATAAAACTTTCATATATTAACATTGAGTGTTACAGCTTTTCAAATAATTTACAGTATACAGCGGAAGCATACTTCATTCGTTAAGTGTTTATAATCACATGTAAAAACCATTTGTCTTGTTTTATGATTCCATGTATCTCGACCCATGACCACTCCAGCCTCCCAGACAGCAAGTTCCAATCAATATGCACCTAAAGACCTGCAAGGCATGTAACAACGAATCAACAACAAAGTTGAGCGAGTTCACAGTTGGTTGTTTAGTTATAGTATTCGTTTCGTAAATCATAGGTTTGTTTTGTAAACCATGTATCGTATTAATTCGTATCGCGGTCTCCCAGATATGTGTGCGAAGATTAGTGGGGGCTTCCCATGTGTTCTAGACTAGTTGTATCTGTATTCGTATCGCGGTCTCCCAGACATGTTTGCGAAGATTAGTATTCGTATCGCGGCCTCCCAGACATGTTTGCGAAGATTAGTGGGGGCTTCCCATGTGTTCTAGTCTAGTTGTAACTATAGGTGTCCTTCCCCGAACGAGGATAGTGGTACGTATTTCAGTAGCGATGAAAGTACTAGTAATCATTCAATCCCATTCCCAACCCACCGGGAATCTCATGCCTTGGTAAGAGGGTGAACTCACCTTTGGTTGCTCGGTAGATAAATATGTTTTATCCTAAACTTGGTCAACCCCGTCCTATAACGTTTACCAATTGTTAAGACCGTATACAAGTTGTGCACACATAATACGTATTTCACAAGTAGTGTACGGATGATACCAAACACGTATTCCGTTCAACAAATAAGTTCACACAATAGGTTATCATAAATTTTTAACCATATTAGTGGCTCACAAAAATGGATGAGAACAGTGCCAAGTGTGCGATCAAATCTTCAAAATATAGATCCTCTAGTATGCGGCCATTGTGTGTAGATGGTACAAGGTTTGTGAGGCCCAATAATATAAGAGATAAAAGGTTAGTGTGCGGCTGATCTCTTAGTGTGCGACCAGAAATTTATACAAAGCAAATAATGGGGTGCATGTTCCTATATTCAGTGTACGTTGAAACAATTGTGTGACTAAATTAAAAGTTTTCCAAAACAAGTGGTGGGGCCAGCTCATAAAGTGTGCGTTCAAGAGTCAACATCCACATTCCCTTTTTTTTATTATTATTTTTTTTTAAATCAAATCAAATACGACAAAATCATTTAACGTACAATGTTCAATTCATGACACCTTCAAGCAAGTGGATTATACCCTATGCAACCTTTCTTGTACATTTTAAGAAAACCCATAAAATTGATGGCAGCAATCATCAGACATAATCATAATAAATCATCCTAAAGCATATAGCATCATCTCCCTTATTCCTAGGCATCATGCAAATAATATATGCAAGACCAGGTTGTACCCTGGGCACTGGTAGTTGTACATTCAAATGAAAAACCCAGTTTCCTTGTTACTGTTGTCACTAACTTATGAGGAATCATCAAACACAGTTGTAACAATCATTTGAACGGCTAACACTCATGCATACATATGCTTCAAATCTCATAACACAAGACACACATAGACACACCTTCATTTTGAAATCAAAAACCACAGAGGATTCAAAACAATAATCTTGAATACTGACCGGAGAAATCATGGAATGAGTGTATGTGCGTGTGTCACCGATTCGTCTAACTGGTACCGTCGATGCCCACTGTCTACCACCGTTAAGACTCTCATCATCCTCATCATTATCTGATCATCAACACACATCATCTCCGTGAACTCGTCGGCCCGAGCAGCCCTGCCACCGCTGTGTGCGGCGGTTCTCCTCCCGATAACTCCGTCTCCTCGTCTCTCTCTCTCGTCACCACGCCACCACAGACGGCGGTGGTGGTGATCGGTTATTCATCAGGTTGGGGGGGGGGGTATAACTGAGGAGGAGTGTACGTGTGGTGTGAGTTGCCAGAGAACAAGGGACGCCGGTAGCCCGTCGCTGGCCCTGTGCTGGTTGCCGGTCAGAAACGAGAGAGGGAAAATGGGGCACGGTAGAGATGGTGTGGGGCTGCAACTTTTGCAAAGGGATTTAGGGTTTTGAGGTTTTAAATTATGAGGGGGAATGGGGTGTTTGGATAAATATAAAGGGTAGGGTTTCTTTTTTTTTTTTTTACTTGTTAGGGTTAGGGAGTGTGGTTGGGCCTAGTCCAAGTGTATGTGTGGATCCATAATACTTAACGTGTGTAGCTAAAATGAACAGGCCCGATGACAATTAACTAGATGCGTAAGTGTTTAAAACTCTCATCGCGGTTTATTATTATTTTTCGAAAATAATAATAAAAGAAATAATAATAATAATACCGATATTAGTAGATGTGCGCGTTACCAAAATACCCTTTTTCTCGACAATGATAGTACGGGTTGTTACATTCTCCCCATGTTACAGAAATTTCGTCCTCGAAATTTAAGCCAAGATATACAATTCGTTAATAACCTTACTGTTATACGTAAATACACGTAGTTTCACAAAAGTTCACAAAACGGGTCATGCAAAGCACATAGCACATAAAGTCATGTAGCATGTAAATTCATGAAATTCTTATAACATGAAAATTTTCACATAGTTTATTCTTATTTCACATTGCAGGGAATATTATATAAGTTATATCCGTTTTGCTCACGAACACTGTGTCACGATTGTATGTGAAATTTTTGGGACACTTGATTTATCTGAACCTGAGCATAACGCCTAAGTGAATATATAAGTTAACAGAGTTAACAGGGTTTGTGTTTACCCTATGAAGGTCGGGTGTTACATTATCCCCTACTTGAAAGAATTTTCGTCCCGAAAATTGCTCTAAAACGATGGCTTGAAGTGAGTTCCGACGAACTCGATCTATAGACACCTTACAACGCTTTGAGGGGGGGAGAGAAGGGGTTAGGTCACACCCGGTTCCTCAATGAAGTGATAAAGTTGAGTTTATCAACTAACTATCGAAATTAAACCGATATGTTAAAAAAAATATTCCTCCAGGAATATTAGTTTGAAAAGTACTCCTTCCCAATCCAGGGAGAGTAGTATTCCAATCTAAAATTTTAAGGCAGTCCCAATCCAGGGGTAGTAGTGGTTCCCAATACCCGGGAATATGTACTTTTCTAAGGATGCGCGTGTAGCCTCAAGCTAGGGGTACCGTATGTATTTCTAAAACCGGGGAAATAGTGTGTTGTCCCAAACTATGGACATATGCCTTTAGCAAGAGTTGTTAACTCATTTTAGGGTGTGCGTTGTATCAAAAGTCTTGTGTCGACGACGCGAACTAGTATAGTAGGCAAACAATCCCAAAACAATCTTAATAATGGTTGCACGTCCTGAGTAACCAGGACCCGTGTACGGTTGTTTCACATAAGGTTGAGTTCCATCAACTGTAAACGAAGTAGGTGTTGTTTCCGGCCGTGGACAAAATCGGTAGCACATGCCTGCAGCATGTCTTCAGTAGTTTGTTGGATTTGACCATTTGTTTGTGGATGTTAAGTAGTGCTCATGAATGATTGTGAGCCGAAGGATTTGTGCATGCCTTGCCACAAATCGGACGTGAAACGTAAGTCATATACAGAGACGATGGGAATCGGCGTCCTGCGCCTAGCAGCTACTTCCTTCAAGTAGTTGTTTGCAAGATATTGAAAACTTGCCGGTTTCCTCGACCACGAGAAAACGTGCGGTTTTAGTCAGGTGATTCCATCAATACTCAACCGATGCCATCTTTGAGTTTGAGTTACTTACCCATGCCCCGCATGGACTTGAAAATCCTCTTCCCTCAGTCCTCCAGTTTGAACAGAGCGAGTCTGATCAGGTAAGTTAGAGTCGATTGCGAGCTGCAGAGCTCGTGTGCGTTCAGGTTTCACAGTCGTACTCATTCAGAAGTTCCACCCAGCGATGTCATTGCATGCTTTAGCTCTTTAGAACATCGATACATGGGAGGCCCTTGTGATCGGTCTAGGTAATGCATTTGGTACCGTCCAAGTAATGCCTCCAATTTACATTCGACAACCACGGTTCTCACCGCAGGTTATGTGTCGCGCAGTTCCTCTTCGTAATTTCATTTAGTGAGTCATGACCTTCTCATATTGCATCGGTGTGTGACTGGGACTCTGATTCAAACCATCCTAGTATACCACTAAATCATCAGTACTTTCAGATAAAGACGATGCTCAGTGTATTGTTGAGTTGTGATTCGAAATCTGAAAAGATGTCCCCCTGTTTATCTTTCACGAATACAGCACCCTGTTGTGCTAAAGAGGTTGCAGCAGTGCAATTTCCGAAAATCCCTCGATGAATCTTCGATAGTATTTAGCAAAACCAAGGAATTGCTGCATCCCCGCATAAATCTTTGGTGTCGATCGGGTTTTAACCAAAATGGGTCTTAGCGAGATCTATGTGCATTCCCAGCTCATTGATTATATATCCAAAAGGTACCTCTCGAACCCAGAAATTACATTTAACAAGACTTTGCGCGGAGTGGCTTCTCCCTCAGAAGTTCTAAAATAGGATACAAATGCCACCTATGGTGTTCCTTTCTCCTGGTCATGATGCAGAACGTTGTCAACAAATACGGTCGATTCATGTGATCCCTGAAGCTGCTGGTGTGTTAATCAACTCAATGATCATGGTGCACAAAGTTGAAATGGCTGCATTGCGTTCGACGTGCCGTTCTAAGAGCATTCTCCTCTTGGACTTCCAGCTGATGATGGTTTGTTTGCTAGCCAATCCCCGAATGGAAGCTTGTTCCTTGCAACTGGTCGATAGGTGGCCAATACATGGTTGAGACAAGCGGTTCCTAACTGTTACGTTCTCGATAATCGGTATACTTACGAAAAGGCTTATCTTCACTGGTATAACTGGGGCTCCCCAAAGCGAAAAATTAGATCCGATAAAACTTATGTCCAGTAGTTCCTGAAGTTGATTAGGTAGTTCCTGCAACCTTCCTGGTGTAAGACAATAAAGAATACTAGTAACAAGGGCTGCTTCTGACATGATACCGATCTGATATTCCACCTGACGATGTGAAGGTAAACCTGACAGTTCTTCTGGTAACACTTAGGGAGAAAATCACGAACAATTGGGGGATCCTCGATCCTCTATTCCTTAGCCTTGACATCAGTAACGTGGGCTATCATGGCGGGGTAATCCTTCCGTGGACACTTTTGACCTTCACCGCTGATTTGATGCTAACCCCTGCACCACTCGGATACTTTATGACAGACGAAAACTTTCCCCTCACAGGGTATAACTGCGCGATGTCTGGTTAACCCACCCCTACTGATTACTGCATCAACACCATCGTGGATAGTAAAAGGAAGTTCATTTCCCGAGTTGTTGTTTTTATTACAAGGATTTCCAGTACTATCGTTATTCCTTGGGTTGTTGTCTTCTTAACTTAAGAACGGCCAATCCATGTTGTAGGCACCTTTATTTCCATACTGTAGGCTAGAATTACGAATACCTTGTTGTCGCTGTGACTGCTGATCCCAATGTCGTTGCTCGAAACATGCCCTACGATTCTTCACCATCATAGTCCATCTTTTCGCATCCTGAGCCGCGTTCTAAAGTGTTACCCACTGTGTTGGCAGTTACGCATACCACACTAAGGTCAATGATTACCACTTATGCCTCGATTGGTTCGTAGGTGTTGACTCCCATGAGTCGCTCACGAGGATTAAG
Organism: Helianthus annuus; assembly: GCF_002127325.2. NCBI lineage: Eukaryota > Viridiplantae > Streptophyta > Magnoliopsida > Asterales > Asteraceae > Helianthus > Helianthus annuus. The sequence goes on from NC_035443.2 coordinate 91,114,975, forward strand.
GATTCGATTGAAGCCAATTCGACGGTGCTTGTTGCCGGTAATCAGGGTCGTCAAAGTACTGAGGTCGGTAATGTGCTACGCCCATCCTCCTGTCCGTCGTCGTTGCAAGTGGTTTGAGTAATTCACTGTCTGTTACGAGAGTGTTGCAGAAGTGATCACACTTCGGGATCGGAGACGTCAATACATGAGTTTCAGCAACCGAGGATGAGTAAGAAAGGTATCGCTCACTCATTCGACACTGGGACATCCAACTCAGGGACGTTCATATAAGCACCTATCATTCTACGCGGTTCGCTAGGTGTTCAGATGGGTATTCAGGTAGCACTCGACAGCATCGAGTTTCGAAAGAATCCAACGATAAACGAGAAGTTCACGTTTGAGTTTGAGTAGGGAACAATTACTGCCATGGCCCCTATAGGTTGGTTATGTTTCATATTGATCAAATAACGGGACGGAACCCCTTTTCCACTTGTTAAGCCTCACTGTGACTCACATGCACCCCACAGCATTATTATGTGTGCACCCACAATAATATTGTGATTTGCATGCTCGTCTCAGCTCCTCCTAACTCATGTCAAATGGTTCCTCAAACTCGGGTAGCAACAAAGAGCATTACGAAGTGTAAGTCGCGAAGGTTTAGGGAAATACCACCCTATCAGTCACATAACATGTGCAAGTGTACATGGATTCATATTGTTGTGCTAATCGTGCAATCACATGCAGTATCGTATGTAGGAGTTTACTAGTTATGTAGTACAATGAGCATAAGAAAGACGAACCTTGCAGTCTGGAGCTGAGTGTCATGGTCGTTTTCACGTTTTCAGAACCTTCCGGTTATAGTCTGGTTTTACAAAAACGTTTTCCCCTTTTTAATAAAACCAAGTTCACTATAACCAATGGCTCTGAGACCAATCTGTCACACCCCCAAAATCCACAAGCGGAGTATCACCGCAGGAGGCGTGACTGACCAGGATCTAGCCACCAATCACATTGAACTCATAGGTATATTTAAATAAAACTTTCATATATTAACAGTGAGTGTTACAGCTTTACAAATAATTTACAGTATACAGCGGAAGCATACTTCATTCGTTAAGTGTTTATAATCACATGTAAAAACCATTTGTCTTGTTTTATGATTCCATGTATCTCGACCCATGACCACTCCAGCCTCCCAGACAGCAAGTTCCAATCAATATGCACCTAAAGACCTGCAAGGCATGTAACAACGAATCAACAACAAAGTTGAGCGAGTTCACAGTTGGTTGTTTAGTTATAGTATTCGTTTCGTAAATCATAGGTTCGTTTTGTAAACAATGTATCGTATTAATTCGTATTGCGGTCTCCCAGACATGTGTGGGAAGATTAGTGGGGGCTTCCCATGTGTTCTAGACTAGTTGTATCTGTATTCGTATCGCGGTCTCCCAGACATGTTTGCGAAGATTAGTATTCGTATCGCGGCCTCCCATACATGTTTGCGAAGATTAGTGGGGGCTTCCCATGTGTTCTAGTCTAGTTGTAACTATAGGTGTCCTTCCCCGAACGAGGATAGTGGTACGTATTTCAGTAGCGATGAAAGTACTAGTAATCATTCAATCCCATTCCCAACCCACCGGGAATCTCATGCCTTGGTAAGAGGGTGAACTCACCTTTGGTTGCTCGGTAGATAAATATGTTTTATCCTAAACTTGGTCAACCACGTCCTATAACGTTTACCAATTGATAAGACCGTATACAAGTTGTGCACACATAATACGTATTTCACAAGTAGTGTACGGATGATACCAAACACGTATTCCGTTCAACAAATAAGTTCACACAATAGGTTATCATAAATTTTTAACCATATTAGTGGCTCACAAAAATGGATGAGAACAGTGCCAAGTGTGCGATCAAATCTTCAAAATATAGATCCTCTAGTATGCGGCCCATTTTGTGTAGATGGTACAAGGTTTGTGAGGCCCAATAATATAAGAGATGAAAGGTTAGTGTGCGGCTGATCTCTTAGTGTGCGATCAGAAATTTATACAAAGCAAATAGTGGGGTGCATGTTCCTATATTCAGTGTACGTTGAAACAATTGTGTGACTAAATCAAAAGTTTTCCAAAACAAGTGGTGGGGCCAGCTCATAAAGTGTGCGGTCAAGAGTCAACATCCACATTCCCTTTTTTTTATTATTATTTTTTTAAATCAAATCAAATACGACAAAATCATTTAACGTACAATGTTCAATTCATGACACCTTCAAGCAAGTGGGTTATACCCTATGCAACCTTTCTTGTACATTTTAAGAAAACCCATAAAATTGATGGCAGCAATCATCAGACATAATCATATTAAATCATCCTAAAGCATATAGCATCATCTCCCTTATTCCTAGGCATCATGCAAATAATATATGCAAGACCAGGTTGTACCCTGGGCACTGGTAGTTGTACATTCAAATGAAAAACCCAGTTTCCTTGTTACTGTTGTCACTAACTTATGAGGAATCATCAAACACAGTTGTAACAATCATTTGAACGGCTAAAACTCATGCATACATATGCTTAAAATCTCATAACACAAGACACACATAGACACACCTTCATTTTGAAATCAAAAACCACAGGGGATTCAAAACAATAATCTTGAATACTGACCGGAGAAATCATGGAACGAGTGTGTGTGCATGTGTCACCGATTCGTCTAACTGGTACCGTCGATGCCCACTGTCTACCACCGTTAAGACTCTCATCATCCTCATCAATATCTGATCATCAACACACATCATCTCCGTGAACTCGTCGGCCCGAGCAGCCCTGCCACCGCTGTGTGCGGCGGTTCTCCTCCCGATAACTCCGTCTCCTCGACTCTCTCTTGTCACCACGCCACGACAGACGGCGGTGGTGGTGATCGGTTATTCATCAGGTTGGGGGGGTATAACTGAGTAGGAGTGTGCGTGTGGTGTGAGTTGCCAGAGAACAAGGGACGCCGGTAGCCCGTCGGTGGCCCTGTGCTGGTTGCCGATCAGAAACGAGAGAGGGAAAATGGGGCACGGTAGAGATGGTGTGGGGCTGCAACTTTTGCAAAAGGATTTAGGGTTTTGAGGTTTTAAATTTTGAGGGGGGAATGGGGTGTTTAGATAAATATAAAGGGTAGGGTTTTTTTTTTTTTTACTTGTTAGGGTTAGGGAGTGTGGTTGGGCCTAGTCCAAGTGTATGTGTGGATCCATAATACTTAACGTGTGTAGCTAAAATGAACAGGCCCGATGACAATTAACTAGATGCGTAAGTGTTTAAAACTCTCATCGCGGTTTATTATTATTTTTCGAAAATAATAATAAAAGAAATAATAATAATAATACCGATATTAGTAGATGTGCACGTTACCAAAATACCCTTTTTCTCGAAAATGATAGTACGGGTTGTTACACTACTGAGCTCGGGCTGAGGGGGAGTTTGCATTCATACATCTATCTTTGTAATCGTTGTTGAAATTAAATTCAATCATTCGGTTCATTGTGTAAAAGATGTTTGATTAAAGTATTACTCTCATTTGATTGTATGCAAAGTTTGTTTTCATTTTAATTCCGCTGCACAACTCATCCATTTTCATCTTAACTTCAAACACAAAATACAATCAAAAAGAAACTCAGATCCAACAATTGGTATCAGAGCTTGGACAGTCAAATTTGATTTAACAATCATTTTGACGTAAAAAGTTCAGCTCAAAACAGTTGATACTGATCGTTTGTTCGTCGTTGAAAAACATAGTAAGGATTAATCACCACTAAAGTTGATTTCTCAGTACCTGTAAAACAACAAGAATGACGTCACAATCTCAGGACGATAAAAACAACATTGGTTCTCTCTTTAAACCACCTATGCTAAAAAGAAATGAGTACAACATCTGGCAGAGGAGGATGGGTCACATCCTCGCTCAACAAAGCACAGGTTGTTGGAAGTCTATCATCTTTGGTCCCCATGTTCCTAAAGTGCCAAGCGCTGAAGATGCTAAAAAACAAGTTCCAAAACCTGTTGAAAATTATACTGAAACGGATTATCAAAAGTTTGAACTAGATGCTAAAGCATTTAGTATCATAGCATCAGCGCTGCCCAACGAAATATATGCTGGATTGTTACATTGTGACAATGCCAAAGAGTTGTGGGACGCGCTTAAGGAACAGTTTGGAGGTACCGAAGAGGTCATAGAAAACAATAGGGAAATCCTGAACCAACAGTATGAAACATTTTGTCATGTTAAAGGTGAATCACTGACGCAACAATTTGAGCGGTTCGGTTGTCTCATCAGTGAACTGAGGCTTGTTAAAACCACTTTTACAAACTCAACTCAAAACAGCAGGTTCCTCAGGTCACTGCCAGATAAATGGGACACAATAGCGTTTGTCACCCGAAATTCACCTGAGTTCAAGGATCTGACCTTGACCCAACTCCATGGTCGACTCCTGACCTACGAAAGGGAGTTGAACCAGAAAAGGAAGTTACAAGAGTCAGGGAAAACCGTTGATGATTATTCATTCGGTAACACTGCTCTTCTGGGTCAAGAAGAATCTGGTGGTAGTGGTAAGGATCAGGGTTATGATCACTTCATTGACATAACTGTTGGTGCAAATTTTAACAACCCTGATCCTCGCTCTACAGGTTATGCATTCACTGCAAATGAAAACCAGATGTCAGACAATTTAAGCTTTGAACTAAATGATTTACAACATTTTGACCCCACTGATCTAGAGGAAATGGACATCTTGCATCAACTTGCCTTGCTAAGTGTTAGAACTAGCAAGTTTTATAAAAGAACAGGGCGAAAATTCCCAGGGTTGCATGGGAATCTAAGGGTTGGGTTGGATAAATCGAAAATCAAGTGCTATAAGTGTAACAGGTTAGGACATTTTGCTAGAGAGTGTAGGATTCAAACAACTGGTCCCATAATCACTCACCCTAGTTCAAATCCTAGACCTCAAAATCAAAACACTGTGCACTATGCCCAATATGCCCAAGCAGCACATGTGAACACTGCTCACTATGCTGTTGCTCCTGTGTCAGTGCATTATGTCCAAACAGCTGCTCCACAGATTCAATATGTTCAAACCCCTGCTCCCCAGGCACAAGTGCAACCTACACCACAAACCACTGCTCCAGTAGCAACACAACCAGATCAACAAAGTTTCTTTACTCAAGAGTTTGTTGACTGGAGCAGTATGCCTGAAGACCTCAGTGATGAAAACTTTGCACTCTATGCTTCTAATGTTTCTTCTCATGATGAGTTTTGTTTGATGGCATTAGAGTCAATACAGGAGGGTGTTGAATCTGAAGAGAAACAGCTGGTCTCTGAAACAGTGGATGAGGTGATTGAAGCAGTGGTTACTGCTGTGGCTAATGAAGTACTGTTGGAAGAAAGTTCAGGTACCCTGATTGAACCACTGACAGATCTATGGTCTGAAGAAGATAAGAAAGAAGAAAAGGCAGGTGAAAAAGAAGAGAGAGCTGGTGATGAAGAGAATACTCAGTGTGATTGTGCAATGATGGCTGCTGCCAAGGTATCACCTCAAGTTCTAGAAAAACTATGTTCTGACAATTGCATTATTGCTTTTGCTAACATCAAAGAGGTGAATGAAAACCTTAGGAACAAAATCTTAACTGATGAAGTCAAATTTGAAAGATCTTTAAAAGAACTTAAAAACAAATTGGCTGAAAAAGAGAAAGAGATTAGCAGCATGAAAGAAGAGCAAAGCATAACCAAAACCCAACTCCAAACTATGGTAGAAAAATACCAAGTTTGCAAAAAGGAGTTAGAATCCACCCAGATCACATGTGAGAAATGGGTGGAATCATGCAAAGGGTATGAGGTTATGCTTGAGAAACAGATAAAAAGCAATGTGAAGGTTGGGGTTGGTTATAGAAAACATGATGATGAAAACACTGCTTTTGAAAAATCTGTTTCAACCACTGATGTAACTGCTGAGTACATCCCCACAAACAAGAATGGCCAAGAAGTGAAAATCACTGACAAACTTGGTAACAAAATCACACTTGACAGACCAATGGGCCCCTCTGCTTTTGAGGAGATTGAAAATCATCAATTTAAACCAAAATGGTCTGATGAGTGTGATATTCTTGAAAATTTCAAGCCAATGGACTTTACATCAACTGATGGTGTTAAAGCTCCAAAAGCTAAAGTCATTCCTCTTAAGGACATCCCAGCAGTGGTTAAAACCTCTGTTGCAAAGGAGTCTGAAAAGAGGAAGAAGAAAGAAAAAATTGATAACTTGTTTTGTGAATTTTGTGAGAAAAGGAACCATCTAACAAAAGATTGTTTCCACTTAAAAGCTTATGATATAAACAAAACAAGTGTCATAGTTTCAGCTGAAAGCTGCATTGTTTGTGGTAAAACAAACCACAAAACTCAAGCATGTGTGTATCTCAAAAACTTTGACATCAAAAAGAATGAGTACCTTGCTAAAACATCCTTGAGTCCATCAGCATCACCATCTGTCAAATTCACAAAGAAACAACCACTGTTTGTGCCAGTTCAAACAGCTGTCACAAAACAGCTGAACCAAACATCTGTTAAAAGAGATGTTCAGGTTACTGATGCACCTCCTGCCAATCAGTTCAGAAAAGGCAAGGAAAAACAGTCTTACCAAAGGATTCCACACGTTTATGAGGTCTACAAAAAACCCTCTAAACCCAGAGTGAATAGGCATCCTTTCGATTACCAGCAGGTGATTGGGCAAGACCCTCAACAGTGGTTAGCAAGGAACAGTACTAAAACTGTCTAAACCCCTGACTTAACCACTGTCCATCACACTGCATCCATGCCAGACACTGTTGAGACTCCATCCAAAGCCCTGCTGGCTTTGGAGTCCTTAATGAACTAATCCTTTTACTTCATGTGCAGGGAGCTTCTGCATGCTTTGATAGTCTTTGGTATGTAGATAGTGGAGGCTCCAAGCACATGACAGGATGTAAAGCCCTCCTCAAAGACTTTAAAATCCATGGTGGGGGTGATATATCCTTTGGAAATAATAGTAAAGGGAAGGTTTTAGGGTCTGGAACAGTGCAATCTGGCAATGTAAAATTTGAAAATGTCAATCTAATAGACAATCTAAAATTCAATCTTCTGAGTGTATCTCAAATGAGTGACAAAGGGTTTGGGTCATTCTTCACAAAAGATTGTTGTAGGATTGTTGGACCAGAAATGGTCAAAAAGATTGAAGCAATAATAAAAAATGGTCAAACTAAACTTGTTGCTCAAAGAAGTGGCAATGTTTATGTTGTTGACATGTCAAAAGAGTGTCCCAGAGCTGATGCCTGTCTGTTCTCAACTGCCTCTAACAAAGAGACAGAACTTTGGCATAAAAGACTGGGGCACACAAATCTTAAGACAATAACAGAAATTTCAAAAAATGGTTTGGTGAGAGGCCTACCACAAAATTGTTTTCATGTCCTGAACATTGCATTTCCTGTTTAAAAGGAAAACATCATAAAAGTTCTTACAAGTCCATTGAAGAGTCCAAAACAACCCAGTGTTTGCAAATGCTACACATGGATTTGTTTGGCCCAGTTCAAGTCATGAGCCTTAAAAAGAAAAGATATTGTTTGGTTATAGTTGATGACTTTTCTAGGTTTACATGGACTTTCTTTTTGCACTCTAAAGATGAAACTTTCTTTTGCAAGACTTTGTGACACAGGTTGAAAAGCAATTTGACCTTCCAGTGAAAAGCTTTAGGAGTGACAATGGCACAAAATTTAAAAATAGGGAGTTGGATGCCTTCTGTGTGAAGAAAGGGATTGTAAGGCAGTACAGCATCCCTAGAACACCAGAGCAAAATGGGGTTGTTGAAAGAAAGAACAGAACTTTGATTGAGGCTGCCAGAACCATGCTTGCAGATTCAGGTTTGCCATTAACTTTCTGGGCAGAGGCAGTAAACACTGCTTGCTATGTCCAGAACAGAGTTTTAATAAACCCCAGGAACAAAAAGACTGCCTATGTAATTCTGTATAAAATCAAACCACTGATCTCATACTTCAAGGTGTTTGGCTGCCCATGCTTTATTTTGAACTTAAAAGATTCCATTTCAAAATTTGCAGCCAAAATTGATTGTGGTTATTTTCTGGGATACTCAACCACTGCCAAGGCCTACAAAGTGTTCAATGCACGGACCAAGGTAGTGGAGGAGACTTTGGATGTAAAGTTCAATGAACTTTCATCGATGAAAATCCCAGCAAATCCTGCTGAACTGTTTGATCTTGAAAAATTCACTTTTGAAAATACTGCTGTCAAGACTAACAGTGTAGGTCCATCAGAGGATACAACACCAGACTATGGGTATGAAGTCATCATCCCTCAAAGGTCTGCCACAAAGGGAAAAGCACCAGTGGTTCAAAACAGCTGCCAAAGCTCAACCCCTGCTACCTCAACAGTTGTTGACCAAAGTAGCCCATTTCCCACTGCTTCCACATCCTCAACTACTGCTGACAAAAGTCCTCAAACAGTGGATAAAAGTCAGCAGTGGTCCATTTCATTACCACCCATTCCACCACCTTTTGAAGCCACTGCTGGGTCATCAAAGTCATCAGCAGTGATTAGCTCAGATGATACACATTTGCAGCCTTCACCAACAAATGCCATCATACCATACCAAGGAGATTTAATCTTCTTGAGATCTCATCCACCTGATCAAATCATTGGCAACATCAATGAAGGGGTGCTCACAAGAAGCCAAACCCAAAACATTTATCTTTTTGCTGGTTTTCTATCACTTCATCAGCCAGTCAAGTACCAAGAGGCACTAAAAGAGAACAGCTGGGTAGAAGCCATGCAAGAGGAGCTCCAACAGTTTAAGAGACAACAAGTATGGGAGCTTGTACCACTGCCAAAAGAGGTTAGTCCCATTGGCACAAAGTGGGTCTTCAAGAACAAAACAGATGAAAGGGGCATTGTTGTCAAGAACAAAGCCAGGCTTGTGGTTCAAGGTTACAGACAGGAAGAGGGGATTGATTATGATGAAACATTCGCCCCTGTTGCAAGATTGGAAGCTATCAGACTGTTCCTGGCCTTTGCTGTCAACCACAACATGAAGGTGTTTCAGATGGATATCAAAAGTGCTTTCCTCTATGGTACATTGCAAGAAGAGGTATATGTATGTCAACCTCCAGGCTTTGAGGATCCATTTTATCCTGATCATGTCTACAGGCTAAACAAAGCCTTGTATGGCCTGAAACAAGCACCTAGAGCCTAGTATAAAACTCTTTCCAACTTTCTACTCTCAAATGGTTTCAAAAGAGGTACCATTGATAAAACACTGCTTCTTAAATGGAGAGGGAAAGATTTAATGATTGTCCAAATTTATGTGGATGACATTATTTTTGGAAGCACATGTACCAAAATGTGTGAAGAGTTTAGAGAACTCATGACAGCTGAGTTTGAAATGAGTGCAATGGGTGAGCTGCAATGGTACAGCAATTGCAAAATGGAACTTTCATTCATCAAAGCAAATATGCTAAAGAACTTTTAACCAAATTTGATATGAGTGATTGTAAACCATGCAGCACACCCATGGCCACAAATAAGCTGGTCATGTCTGATGAAAAGGATGAGCTGATTGACCAAACACTCTATAGAAGCATGATTGGGTCCTTATTGTACCTAACTGCATCTAGACCAGACATCATGTTTGCAACATGTGTCTGTGCAAGAAGTCAATCAGCACCCAGAAAATCAAATCTCATTGCTGTAAAAAGGATTCTCAGATACATAAAAGGTGCTCCCACACTTGGTATCTGGTATCCAGCTAATGGGAATATCAAGCTTTCAGGTTTTCCAGACAGTGACTTTGCTGGATGTCACACCACAAGGAAGTCCACTTCAGGAGGGTGCCAGTTTCTAGGTGATTGCTTAGTCTCTTGGCAAAGCAAAAAGCAAGCAGCAGTTTCAACATCCACTGCTGAGGCTGAATACATTGCTGCTGCAAGCTGTACAGCCCAACTCCTGTGGCTTCAAAATCAGTTACTGGATTTTGGTATCACTGCCTTAAAGACACCACTCATGTTGGACAGCCAGGCAGCAGAAAATATCATCAAAAATCTAGTTTCCCATTCTACCACAAAGCACATCGACATCAGACATCACTTTGTGAGGGATTGCTATGAAAAAGGTTTGATTTCTCTGCATCATGTCCCAACTAAAGACCAACTGGCAGATGTGCTCATAAAAGCACTTGATACAGCTACTTTTGAAAGCTTGGTCTCTAGGATTGGGATGCTAAACATGGAATAACAAGCAACATCTTGTTTTTCTATGAATAAAAGCAACAAAATGTTTTCAGAAAATCAAAAATCCATCCTTAAAAATAGCTTAAAAATGAAAATTTCATTAAAATCCTTAAAAGTCTGCCATAACCACTGATTATTCAAAAGTCTGCTCTACTTCAAAAAGTCTGCCCACTGCTGAAAGGCAACCTCTGTTCTCTCATTCCTTGATAACCACTGTTGTTCAAAAGCAGTGTCTTATCCACTGATATGCTATCCACTGATAGTGAAAATCATCCACTGCCCCCTTTCCACTGCTTTCATCAGTTGCTTTCACCAAAAGTACTGTCCTTCATTTTCACCAGTGGTTGTCACGTGGGCAGTACATAGCAGTCAGACCTTTTGTAACGATTGCCACGTCAGCATTCATTCTCTTTCCTATAACATCCCCACTCACCATCAAAACAGGGTTTTACTGTCGAATTGAATTCTTAAAAATTCTCTTCTCAAAGCAGTTTTTCTTCTCATTTCTCACAAATTTCTTCGATCGTTTTGTTTCAAAAATGACAAAATCGAAGCTCTCTGCAAAACCCACATAAAAATCATCGAAAACAGCCTCTCAAAAGGCATCTACCACTGAAATTCCATTCAAAAAATCTCACAATCTCCTGGGTCTTCTCACAAAACCAGGAACCACAGATGTTTTCGATTCCATTATCACCATCATGGCAAAATCAAAGTACAAAACTTTGCTCACCGTCGACGCACCCATCTACTTGGCGACCCAAAGGGAATTTTGGAAGAATGCAACCCTTGAAAAACAAGGAGACATTGCAACTGCAATCCAATCTTCCATAAAAGGTAAAGCTGTCCACATTACACCACAATCCATCTCCGAAGTCTTTCAACTCAATGACCAGGCAGGTAAAACTTCCTTCACTAAAAACGAGTTGCACATTGACTTCATTGAAAGAGGGTATGAAGCCACAATGATGAAGAAACTAACCTTAGAAAAAGGTTATTTTCCTCCTGCACCAAGATTTCTATTTCATACCCTCCTCTTATGTGTTTCAAACAAAACCACTTCTTTTAATGAGATCCCTATAAAGATTCAAAATCTGGGATATGCAATTCTTCAAGAAGAAAATTATATTTATTCTCGGGAAATCTTTAAAGATTTGGTTAATAATATTGAAAGCAAATCATTCTTACTATTCCCAAGGTTTTTAAGCTATTATTTTCAAAAGAAATTCAGTAAGGAGGATTTAGCTTTAATAAACCAAGGTGAAATAACTGCAATAAACTGCCTAACATCTGAAACTTTTTCACGAATGTTAGCACCTTGCAAAACACAAGCAGGGGTACCTGAGCAGAATTTAGCAGCAACCACTGCTCCTCAGGTATCTGCTGCTGAGCCTACTGCTCTAGGTGACCAAAACAACAGACCAACTGTTTTGAAACCCACACCTACCAAACCCAAAAGGCCATTCAAAAAAAAATCAAAAACCCCCCAACCCAATCAAAAAGGCAACTCTGGAGGATGAGATACCAGAGTTAATGCCTGTGACAACACAAATGTCACAAGAAACCACTGCTGCTACTTCCTCACAGCAGTTGGTACAAATATCTCAACCCATAACCATACCTCCTCCTGCTTCTTCACAAAAAGAACAGGTTGTACACAAAGGGCCACCACATCATGATGCTCTGGATACATTCGTCTCCATCATCCACAGCTCAATGCCCGGAGCAAATCCGTTTTCTAAACCCACCATCACATCCACAATTCCACCAAAAACACAACTACTGTTGGATGCAATTGATTTGAACCAGGCATTACTCAGTCCTTCTCAATCACCTGTCAATGAGAATATACCTCAACAAATGACTGAGCCTGCTGTATCATCCATTGCTAACCCACCAACACAACCTGAGGAGGTTACACCCATTGAGTTACAAGTAACTCTTTGTGGTAATCCAAGTGAAGCAGCCACTACAACTATTGAACCTACAGGTTTACAGTTGGACAGTGGTTACATCAATAAGACTTCCTTGGAGGCAATTCCTTTTATAGCACCTCTGCCAACCACCAGTGGATTTATTTATCCTACTGGCAACATCAAAATGTTGTCAAGTGTTGAAGGAAGAAGACCCCAGTACCAAGAAAAAGGGGCATCAGTGGTTAAGGTTTGGAGTAAACTCCCTACTTCTACCACTGATAAAACCACTGTTAGTGGGAAATCAGATGATCCCATTAAATTGGGTGATGGTTTAAAGTACCAGAAATTGACGGCTCGCGTTGAAAAACCTGATAACTCCGTTGCAGAACTCAAAGATATACTACAACAGTTGTTACAAGTACAAAAGGTACAATCCACCGCTGTTCCACCTCAAGCACCTGCTCTCCAACAGGCACCTGCTACAAATGAGCTCTGGAATCTATTTCAACCTTTTCTCCATCATCAAGCACAAATCGCAGATCAGCAACATGAAAAACATGTTCAACAATTGAGAAATGCTATGGAGTCTAGGTACAAAGACACTCAGGCTGATCTAAAGACTCTCAAAACTCAGATCTTGCAATCCACTGGCACTGCTCCTCCACTAGTGTTCTTCATTGATCAACTCCCCGAAGATAATGCCAAAAAGGGGGAGAAAATTCAGGAATGGAGAAGGAAAGGAATAACAGATGGTCTCTACCTCGCACCAGAAAATTCCAATATGACCAAACAGATTCCTTTGCCAGATGGGAGTAAGAGAATTGATGTGACCACAAATGCACTTGCAGAAGCACTTGCATGTGTAAAAAGGGATAGAGAGGCCAAAAAGAAAGCCAGGGTGGATTATCCGGATCAGGGTACTTCAGGGTCAAGAGATGATGAAAATCTCATTGATGAAAAGAAGAAGCCTACTAGAAAAGTAAGGCTACCCAAATCCATTCTGGTCAGACGTTCAAAGTCTGCTAAAAAACCACCACCTAAAACAGCTGTTGTAACTCCTGGTGTATCAGCTGCTGTTGGTACTTCAGTAGTTTCAACATCTGTTCCCACTTCAACACACACTACATCCAATGCTTTACCTCCATTACCACCAAAATCACAATCACCTCCTGTCAAAAGGCAGAAGACAGCAGTTGTCATAACTTCTGCTGTAAAGACAACAGTAGTTGGAACACCAGTTGTTTCAACAACTGTTAGACTATCACAAACCACTGCCACTACAACCACCTTTCCACCCAAAACATCATCAGTCCCTCCTCAAATAAAGAGGAGAAGGCTAATTCCTAAAGAAGATGTCACTTCACCATCCCCAACATCTTCAAAACCTTTAGCTCTTGTCAATATACCAAAACCAATTCCACTCTCTTCTATTCCAATGCACAAGCTTTTACCTCCTGCAGGTGTTCATTTTCCTCTTGAACTGGAAGCAGTTAGAGAAGAAATAAAATCCTTTTATACTGAGGATGACCCTGCCAAAAGGAGTTTGCCTTCAATCAAAGGATATCCCTGGCCCAAAAACATTGAAGAATATTTGAAGATAAAGGCCAAGCAAGCAGAGGATATCTCGAAAAGAAACACACAAGGGAAATCTGACAAAGAAGTATCAAGATACTATCAATATCTGCTCGCACAAGTCAGTTCCCTAGAACGTTTTGCAAAGAATGTCAGTCAACAAATTTCAGAAAGAGCAGCTGAAACTTTGAAGAAAGACTACATTGAAAGCATTATGTTTTACAAGAAATACAAAGGAGAGAGACACATGTACAAAGAGTGGACTGTTCCAGAGCTTGAAGCAGAAGCTGCCAGAATTCAAGATATGATAAAAAGAAAAGTCACTCACACTCCTCCTGATTGGGCAAAGTTCAAAAGGAATGTACCAGAAAAGCAGTTGGAACTAAAGAGAATGAAAGAAGAACTGGTTGTTACTGAATTTGGCACCAAAAGACAAGTTGTTAGATGGAAAGAAGATTTGGTCAGGTCAACCTACAAAAGGTCGGAGGAATTAAGAAAGAAAGATCCAAAAATTCCTCAAAAACCTGACTACCCTGAACCAGCGGTTTCAAAAGGACCATCAAAGCTGCAAATCAGGAGAGCCACTGCTCCAGCTGGTAATGCCATCTACAAAAGAAGGACACAAAGCCAGTTAGGAGCTGAAACTGTTCAAGAAATTATTGCTGGAGATGCTGTTTTAAAAGAAGGCTTGTTAAGAACGTTAAAAGAAGAACTTGAACAGGAAAACTCTGCTACCACTGCTCAGCCAGTGATGAACAGGCCAGCCTCACCAAATACTTCTGCAAATAAACATCTCCCAAGAAACCCACCAGGCTCAAAAATACAAAAGTGGGCAACTGACAAACAGACCTGCGTATTGACTTTGCTCAGGTCTGGTGGAGAAGTGGAGAAAATATCAAGGGAACAAGCTCTTGGCCTGAGTCTTGAAGATTTGCAGGATCTCCTTGATCTTCCACTTAGCAGGGATGATGAAGATACAGATGCCCTTGACTTTGAATTACAATTTAAAGCTCAGATAAGGGAGCTGTTAATGAGGAAATAAAATATCCACAAATAATGAAGGGTTTTGGCATTATCTGTTCCAGGGGGAGATTGTTGGGATTGACCCTAACAGAGGAACAGATAATTAAAGCCAAAACTGGATCTGAACAGTGGATTCTGAATAAGCAGATGCTGATATACAAATCTCTCCCCTTGAAAGTGATTACAACTACTGATGACCTCCTATCTGCTGATCTTACCAAACTGCTGACTCATAACTGCTGCTCAACTAAAGATCTGATGGAAGACTAAAGTCCTGCTGATTCAATCTACTACCTTGAGTCAAGCACTGCTGATCCGGACAAGTGCTGCTAGGTTCACAGCAGTAGAAGGTTGCAGCAGTTGTTCTAAAGTCTGTTTTGTAATAGAATGTATTAGCAGTAGTTAACACAAGCAGTGTCTGTATAGATCAGAGGTTAGAGTTTGTTAGGAGGTTAGATGTCACTTTCATGGTGACGTCAGCAAAGATGCTCAGTAGTTTGCAAGTGCCTTTAAATAGTTCAGTACTTTGTATTGTTCTATTAGCTCTTTACATCATTCGTCTTCTTTGCACGAACAAACTACTGAGCTCGGGCTGAGGGGGAGTTTGCATTCATACATCTATCTTTGTAATCGTTGTTGAAATTAAATTCAATCATTCGGTTCATTGTGTAAAAGATGTTTGATTAAAGTATTACTCTCATTTGATTGTATGCAAAGTTTGTTTTCATTTTAATTCCACTGCACAACTCATCCATTTTCATCTTAACTTCAAACACAAAATACAATCAAAAAGAAACTCAGATCCAACATACCCTGCGCCATATAATTCAAAAGAAGTGGCAAAGTTGTTAAAGTTTATGGATCTAAAAAGAAAAGGAAGGATAGCACGTGGAGAGATTGTGGATGAAGATTCTGATAGAGAGCTATTTGGAGATGATGAAGAAGAAGATAAAGATGATTCTAATGATAAAGATGATTTTAATGATAAAGATGATAAAGCTGATGATAAGTCTGATAAAGATGACAAAGGCGATGACGACAATGATCAAGGTGCTTCGGGTTTATTAACCAGTGAACCAAATGTTCAAGAAAGAGTGGATGAGATGATGAATAATGAAATAAACGAACAGGAGGATGAAGTTGATTATGATGCATCGTCGTCTGGAAAACAACCTGTTGATCAGGTACTTCTTTCTAATCCTACTGTCATTTACTTATCTGGTAAACAACAAGGAGAGGTAGAGGTTAAAAGAACACGGGCTGAAATGTTGGAGGAATTGGGTTTGGAAGACGGAAAATTTAAATTCGATGTTGAAGATGAAATTCCTCACTCACCTGCAAAAGATTTCGAGCCTAGATACCCTCATGAAGCTGATCATTATGATGAAGTGATTGTTGAAAGCGCGTCTGATTCAGAAGAAGATAGGGTGGATTTTCATTATGAAGGTGAAGATGTTGCATTCCCTACTTTCACAGAGTTGTTTCAAGAAAAGAATGAAGATGAGTTGAGAAGAAAGATTGAAGAAAGGGTTGCTACAGCAGATATTCCTGAACCGGTTTCTAAAGAGATAACATCTGAAGAAAGAAAACGATGGTTCAAGAATATGCCAAAAGAAAGAAAGACTCTCAGGGCTCTTCAATATTTCACTCATAACAAAGATCTTTCTTGGGGAGATATTTTATCTTGGGGATATCTGGAAGACTTGAAAGTTTATGCAATCAGAAGGGAGCAGGGTGTACAGTATTTTGAATTCTTAGCTGATATAGCTACTTTACCCTGGTGGGACGTAGATGAGTTGGTGGTTACAAAGAATATCAAGCAATACTACTACGGTCCAGAAGTTCGTGAACGTGATCAGGATTTGTGGAATTACATCAAATGGCAAGCAAAGAATAATTATCCAGATTGGAAACCACAATATCCGAAGCAGATTGTTACTTACTTGGAGAGTGGAGAAAAAGATATTACGTTGGATGTGAAGCCTCCAAGATGTTTGAAGAATATGCCACTCAGAGCCATTGAACAAGATTTCTATGATCTATTTCAAGCTTGGCTATATAATCCTTCTACAGCTGAAGCAGTTATTTCTTTGTATGACAAGACCACTGGAGAAGGACGAAGAATAAGTATTTTGGATCCTATGTGGTTGGTTAATTGTTCGAAGAAAGATATAGATTGTCTGTTTGTCAACAAGATAATCTATGATAAGAAAGACAAAGAGATAGCTATGCAGTATCAAGGTGTGATAGATGTTTGCTTCGCAAAAGAAATCAATTCAGAGAAAAATTGGAAGACGAAATGGAGAGATCTTGAAGTTAATGAGTTCCTAAAGGTGTACAAGCGAAGTCAAAGACAGAAAGAGATAGCTAAAAAGGCTGCAGAGAGGGGAAGAAGAAAACTTGGGTATGTGCCGCCTACAGATCAAACGCCTATTCAATCTGAAGAGAACAAAATTCCAAAGTGGGATCGAAAGCGTGACGGCGACCCAGAATATCGAAAGTGGTGGATAAATGAGGGCAGGCATAAAAGAAGGAGAATGTTAGAGGAACGAGCTGAACAGAGAAGACAAAAGGCTAAGGAAAGGAGACACAACAGGAGGAAATAAAGACTATGTTGGAAGGAACTACAGCTACATCCGAGGGGGAGTCTGTTAGTGCAATAACGTCTGTAGCTTCCGTCAACATGTAGTCGTATTTTGTATAGTTGTGTGTATGTTTTGTATGTGTGTATGTAAAGCAGGACAGAATCGGTGAAGTTTTTGTTAAGTGCTGTTGATGCCAGCCGATCGGCTAGCCCAGCCGATCGGACAGCCCGGCCGATCGAGCAGGATACTCGATTGGTTAGCATTGTCAGCCGATCGGCTAGCCCAGCCGATCGGCCAGCACTCTCTTATTCTGTCCTTGCCTATAAATAGCCGGTAGGTTAGTTTATTTACAATCTTTTTGACACTTTCACTTGCAACCTATCTTTTGTATGTCTGATTTCTTTCTGGCTCCTTTACATTTTCATATCATTCAATAGAATATCAGACAGTGATTCAAAGTAGAATATTGTCTCTGTATATCTGCTATGTGATTACATGAATTCCGCGCATTGATCACTTTACGATTCAACTACGTTTACGAACAGGAAGATCCCATCCGAGGGACCAACAAGAACGCTTCATTAGACTGTCGTCTAAATTGGAGTTCTTTCTCTTCTTCTGAACTTGTTCCGTGAACAAAGTTCATCTTTTGTTGATAATTTGGAATTTCATTTCGTTTCCAATTTTGTTTCTTTTTATAACCCAAACCAGCCTTCATGTTTTTCTTCTTGAAACCAGGTTTGTTATAAAAAGTTTTATGATCTTTTCCAGCAAACTTTGGAATTTCAGATTTTTCAATCTCAACCATTTTGAAAACTTTGTCAATCTTTTCTGTAATCACATTCTGAATCGGGAATACAATATCTAAGAATAATTTGTCCGATACAATCATGGTATAAATGTAGGACCGTTCTAAGACCCGAAAAGTCAGTCGAAGTAGTTCATCTTTTCATACGAAGGCGGAATCAACGTAAGTAAAGTAACAACAGCTAATCCTTTCAATTCCTTGCGTTTATTTTGCTTTCTGGTAAAATTTCAGCAGAGTTTCGGCACCGTAGCACACACATACGTCGTTACAAATGATGAACCGCCCAAGCCTATATATAGAGATCTTGGGTCGCTTATGTGACATGTCATAAAAGCGATCCAGCACCTTTGTCACATAAGCGATCCAGGCTAGTGTCCTAGCGGTCCAGGCTACATGACAAATAAGCGGTCCACAATATTACATTCAATATTTACACTTTGACCCCCTATAATCCAATCTTGACTTCAGACTTTTTGTAGACGCAGTCAACAGACATTCCGTGTATCAACAGACTCCCCCTTGGATGTTGACGTAGTCTTTTTAGCATCTTCAGATCCATAGTCTTTAGTCTTTGTCTTTTCACCAACTTTGTCTATCATCTCAAACATTCTTCACAGGTTCCTGGACTGACTTCTAGCTTTATCTACAAGCTTCCCATTAGCTATTGATCCAGACTCCCCCTCTCACTGACTCCCCCTCTCATTATGCTGGAATCTTGAGATGTCTGGTTCAAGCTTTTGCAATTAGCCTCCGTTAGGAAATATCGTCCAAACCTGTTACTCAATCAATAACATTACAATCTATCTTTTCAAACAATAAACACTAATACAATCAGTTTTAGAAATCCACTCAAGTTTTCAAGTTCAAATTAATAACCTTGAATACTTGATTAATCTACCAAGTTCAATTTAATGACCCTGGTTGATCTTTTGACGAAACAAACTGATTTAGTGAAACAATTTTCCAATTTTCAAAAAAAAATAACAAGTATCAACTTAATGAACTTGTTTATAACTTTGAAAACAAACATTTTCCAACAATGTAAGCTCTCCTCGATCTTCGGCTCAGAATCTCCTGCATCTGCTTCATCTTTCCAGAATCTGACAATCAACTTTCCACTCTGGTTTGTCTAAACTAAAGCAGAAATAAAATCTTTTTGGATTTTAAGATGATCTAAACTAAGAAATGAAATAACAGAAAACTTAAATTGCAGAAAATAACCTATTTACAAATTTGTTGGCGAGCGTGTCAGGGAATCATATCAGCTTTTCAGACAGATTACAAGTACCGTTAAGCTACATTACATACTCAGATTTAAACAATTCACCTCGATTGTCGATATACTGATCCATCTTAAATTCTCATACAGACTTCAATCTATTCAGGATACTGTTTAAGTGTTTTAAGAACAAAGATCAATTCATGTGTCCCACCTCTTGAATATACTCCCGTATCCAGAATCCCAATATTCAGTCTTACAGACAAAAATACTACAATGATATCTGTACATAAATTAGGGTATGCGAGAACTGAGGGATCTCAGGTCAGAACTTCCGTTCAGAAGAGAGATATCAGCTTCGACTTTGCAATGTGTTCCCTTTAGAGAATCTTTTAGCTACAACAACTGATTATCAATTTTATCGTCTAATCAGCTGAGGGCTTTATGCTATATTTCAAGCATTTTGGTGAAAGTATTAGCCAAGGACTAGGTCAGAACTACCGTTCAGCAGAAGTCCCGGAATAATACCCCAGACATCATAGAGTATAACCGCCTAGTATATCAGAATACGAGACCTTTCAAACGAGATTTCAGGGGTTACCTATATATCCAAGTAGTGTTCCCCACGAATTTCACCAGTTTGAATTTTTTAGGTTTATATCCCGAATAAATCTACTAAATGTACGAAAACCTATCGACATATCATTAGTGAGACTGTTTAACTCATTTTGTCTTTCCAAATCTTTAGCATACTGTAATTGTCTAGCTGATGTACTATTATTTTCCCTATATACACAAACTCTTTTTCAATTTTATCATGTTTTTGGATTTTAGCATTATTACTGTTTTTGTATTTTTCTGAAAATAAAATATGTACACAACTAACTATCTCCCCCTAAATACCAAAACACGTAAAAAATCGACAAACCATCGCAGATTGTTTCTCATCTTCATCCGTAACAGTACTCTCATCAACGCTCACAACCCCATCCGACACCGAAAGCAATTTCATACCATTAAGTTTTAACAAATATAGAAACCTATTTTTATCAAAAGCTTTGGTATGTAAATCAGCTTTTTGTTCGTCAGTGTGGATTTTCTCAATTCGTATCAACTTTTTCTCGAAGCAATCGCGAATAAAGTGATGACGAATCTCAATGTGTTTAGTTTTAGCGTGATGTACTAGATTTTTAGTTATATTAATCGCAGCCTCATTATCAACAAACAGAGGTGTGTTAAGAAACTGCAAACCGTAGTCGCGCATCTGTTGCTGTATCCACAGGATCTGAGAGTAGCAACTGCAAGCAGAAACATACTCCGCTTCACATGTAGATAGCGCCACAGATGTTTGTTTCTTACACTGCCAAGTAACCAATCTCGGACCAAAAAACTGGCATCCTGCAGTTGTTGATTTCGCGTTAATTTTGCAGCATCCGAAATCGAATCGGAAAACCCTTCGAGTGTAAAATCGCCTTTGCGAGGATACCACAACCCCAATGTGGGTGTGCTTTTCAAATAACGTAAAATCCTCTTCACAATAATCATGTGCGATTCTCTCGGGTTAGACTGAAATCTTGCTGCGAGGCACGTTGGGTACATGATGTCAGGACGTGAAGCAGTTAGGTACATCAAAGAACCTATCATGGATCGATAAAGTGTCTCATCAACCCTGTCTCCGGTGAGATCTGGGTGAATCCCATGATTAGTCGCAAGTGGGGTAGCAGCTGGAGTAGAACTTGACATTCCAAATTTCTCCAGAATATCATGCACGTACTTCATTTGATGAATGAAAATCCCTTCAGGAAGTTGTTCAACTTGTAATCCCAGAAAGAATTTCATCTCCCCCATTGAAGACATTTCAAATTTCTGCTTCATCACCTGTTCGAAATCTTTGCATAATTTCTCATTCGTCGACCCAAAAATAATATCGTCTACATAAATTTGTACTATCAGAAGATGACCATCAACGACTTTAGTGAAGAGAGTGGCATCCACTTTTCCACATATGAACTGGTTAGCGAGTAGGTGTTGAGACAAAGTCTCGTACCAGGCTCTCAGCGCCTGATGTAGACCGTATAACGCTTTGTCCAGCAGATAAACTTTGTTCTTGTGGATTGGGTCAGTAAAGCCCGGCGGCTGACCAACATAAACCTCCTCTTTGACCTTCCCATAAAGAAACGCTGATTTAACATCTAACTGAAATACTTTGAAATTCTTCCAAGACGCAAATGCTAGGAAAATTCTGATAGCCTCTAGTCGTGCGACAGGAGCATAGACTTCGGTAAAATCAATCCCCTCCTGTTGACTAAATCCCTGAACAACGAGTCGAGCTTTGTTCCTTACAACCACTCCTCTGTCGTCCCTCTTACATTTGAAAACCCATTTTGTATTGATTTTTCTTTGACCATCCGGTAAATCAACTAACTTCCACACACCTAACTTCTCAAACTGACTTAATTCTTCTTGCATCGCTATGACCCAAGAGTCTTCAGTAAGCGCCTCTTTGTAAGTTCGCGGTTCGACCTGCGAGATAAAACAACTTAATGAAAATTCAGTTTGTAAAGGTGCTACTGTAGAATAAAAACATATTAAGCCCTGGTCAATTTGACGTCTCGTTCGAACGCCCGATTGCAATTCTCCTATTATCAATTCCTCTGGATGATAAGAAAGAGTTCGCGGCATCACTTCGCTTGGAACTTCTACATTTCCCTCCAGATTAGTAACATTCTGCTCTACATCTTGTTCACCAACTTGGTTTGTTTGACTTGACAACTGGATCTGCTCCCCCTCAAGATCTGAATCACCATGGTCAAAAACTGGCATGTTTTCAGCTTCTTGATCATCATTCACCTCCGACTGATTACCAGGAGCAACTTCATCATCATGTTCACCAGCATTACTAGGACCTGCTTCATCATCATTGGAAGTCTCCTGAGGTCTTCTAGAATACTCTGCTGGAAACTTGAGCGACGATTCATACTCTCGTAAAATATCCAGCTCATCAAAGAAATCTTCCTCTTCCTCGGATTCTTCTCTCATGTCAAACGATTCCCAAAGTTTGTCATAATTATAACGCCATGAATCACCAGGATTCTGAGGCGGCATAGTATAACCCTGACATTTAACATTTGCTGCTTCAATAATACGCTTTTCACTTGGAACAAAGACACGCCGTGTAGGACCTGAATATCCAACAAATATTCCTTCAAAGTTCTTTGAACCAAACTTGCCATTCGGCTCTATTACCGTACAGGGTGACCCAAACGGTTCTAGATACTTCAAATTTGGCTTGCGTTTATTGATAAGCTCAAAACACGTCTTGTTGAACTTCTTCACAGTAAGAACTCTATTGAGAGTATAGCATGCAGCAAAAACAGCTTCAGCCCAGAAATTGATTGGTAACTTGGAATCTGCAAGCATCGTTCTGGCTGTCTCTATTAGCGTCCGGTTCTTGCGTTCTGCAACTCCATTTTGCTGAGGAGTGTACGGAGCACTAAACTCATGCAGTATACCTCTTTCATCACAGTATTCCTCCATCTTACTGTTTTTGAATTCAGTACCATTATCGCTTCGAATTCTACAAATTGGTCTCTGGTACAGATTCTCAATTTTCTTAAACAAAACTACCAAACTATTAAAGGTTTCGTCTTTCGTTTTCAAAAACATGGCCCACGAAAATCTGGAGTAGTCATCAGTCACGACCAAACAGTAGGAATCTCCTGTTATACTCTTAACATTCACTGGACCGAACAAATCCATGTGAAGTCTTTCCAAAGGTCTCGAAACTGAATTGACTTGTTTTGTAGGGTGTGACTTTTTCTTCTGTTTACCTCTGACACAGCTTATGCACTCCCCTTCCAGATGAAAACCTTTAATATTCACTCCTGTGACCAAGTCGTTATGCACTAAGTGATTCATTTTCCTTAGGTGAATATGCCCCATCTTTCTATGCCATAACCTTGACTCTTTTTCCGTTGCTCTGGACACAAAACAATGAGCCTGACCCGTGGTTGTAGTAGCAACGCTCATGTCTAACACGTACAGATCGTTGACTCTTGGTGCCCTCATGATGATCCACTCTTCAGGTATCATAAATCCTGGTTTCAAGATCAAACATTCTTTGTCGGTGAAATGAGTAGTATACATCCTGTCACAGATCTGGGAGATACTCAGCAAGTTGTTCTCCAGCTCAGCAATGTAGTTTACTCTCTCAAACATGATAATGCCATTTGATAATGTTCCTTCACCTATGATCCTGCCTCCTTGATTACCCGCAAAACCCAAGTAACCACCATTAATGTCATTCACATCATACAGCAATGCAGTCTTCCCTGTCATATGCCTTGACGCTCCACTATCCATTATCCACCTGGATACAAGTTTTGGAAGATCCTGCACATAACAAATCATCATTTAAACAACTTCAAGAAAGATGCCGATTCATGCTTCGCAATCCAGGAAGCTCCGGCAATTCAAACTGTTTAGTCAAACATGGTGTCCACCCAGGCCTTATCAGCCTTAGGTGTAACCGTGACTTTAGCAATTTGAATTTTGAAATTCTTAGACTTAAGAGGTGGATATTGTGCATCATAATCAACCGTAATTGATTCTTCAGCCTTTTTCACCTCAGAAATTGAATCTTTCTTCTCAACTCTTGGTTCAATTTTAGGTTTCCACACCTGTTGAGCTACTGCAACCCTCTTATAAACTTTATCATTTTGATTTACCAGCTTCTTTACGGGTTCAGTTTTTACTTTCAAATTGTCAATTTGAACATTTTTCTTCCCAACAACTTTCTTCTCAATATACATCGGTGTTTTACCCTTCACATCAACTTTCTTTTGTTGAACCTTCACAGCTTCAGTCTTAGGCTTCACATATGTACACTTTCGTGCAATATGACCAACCTATTCACATCTAAAACACATACGAGTATCAGCTACCCTACTCGTGCCTTCAGACTGAGCATGTGAAGCTCTCTTCTCAAAAAATTCTTTGTTTGATTTTGTAAAAATTTCTTTTTCTTCATCAACAAGTGAACTTGAACTATTCACAAACTTTTTCTTTTCGACATACCTCTTGTTTGCAACATTTCTTTTATGAAATGATTTACCCCCCCTGATAACCATCCGACCAATTATTTCTGTTGTTATTGTAAAAACTTGGTGGATAAACAGTTTTCTTGTTGTAAACCCTCTCTTTCTTTCGACTCAAATTGTTCACTGCTGACAACTCAACTTCGACCAGTTTGAAAACATTTGTCAATTTGTTCAGATTAACATTCTCTAATGGAAACTCAGAATCTGAAAACAACTTATCCGATCCCGACATCTTGTACATGACAAGATCAGATTCATCATATAAGTTGTTTTTGGACTTTTGCTTCGGAATGTATTTATCTAGAAAACACCCATCCTCCTCAGAAGTGTCACAATCCGGCTTAAGCACTTTGTCTATCACACTTTTCACCACATCATTTAGGACACCCTCTTCATTGGAAGACGTAAACGTGACATCAATGTTCTCAGGAAGTGTAACATCACTTTCTTCCTCAATTTCCACCAAACTAGACTGCTTTTTCGTGTAATTGTCTAAAATTGGCGGTGGAACTTTGTGAAACCCTACACCCGTTCCATCAAAAAACACATCCTCACCAGCTTTGTTTTTTCCTATAGGTTTGGGAACGATGTGCTGCAAAATAAAGCTAGCTGAGCTATAACTGTTTAATTTCAACTGAATTCTTTCATTTTCAATCTCAATTTCTTTAACCTTAAGTTTTAATTTTGCAATCTCATCCAGTTGTTCATTAATTAATTTTTCTTTTAATTGCAACACAGCTCTTAGATGTTCGTTTTCTTTGAATGTTTTTCCGTTTCGATCATTACTGTCTTTCACAACACTTTTAAGTTTCTCAAATTTTTCGGAGATCTGACGGTTTTCCAGAATTAACTTTTCATTTTCAGTTGTAATTTTGTCACATTTAGTTGTTAATTCATTAAACCGTTCAGTTGAAACTTTTAACTCTGTGTCACGATCGAGAATCTGATCTTCAAAAGTTTTAACTTTTGATTTCAGATTTTTCAATTTCTCATCATTCAAATACGTGACAGTACTACAAAAATTGCATTGTTTGTTGCAATTTTTGCAGTCAACATTTCCATTGACTTTATTACCTGACCTGGATGTTGACACACTTTGACTGACCTTCTCTTTTGACTCAGAAACAGAAATAGAATCTACCTCAAGTGCTTTCGCAGCTAGCACTTGGTCAGCCATTTTCTCTGAATTCTCAGTTGTCAACTTCCGAGTCACATCGATCAACTCCGTATCAACCATCTTCGATCTCTCAGTCTCTGCGTTTTCTTTCTTCTCTCTCTCTCTCTTCTTTTTCTTTTTCCTCCTCAATCATCTTCGAAGTTGGTGTTCCCCACCACTTATGCTGCCAGTATTCATCCTCTTCTTTGTACTCCTGAATGATGGCTTCAATATCTAGCGTTTTGTCATCAATCGCCACATTTCCATACCGATCAAGATAGCACTCTCTGTCTGGATCCCAACGATTTGCTCTTCTTGCTTCCAAGTATACACCAGAAAGTCTGATAATCTTTGTTTCAGCAGTCATCTTCCTGTATTGGTACTTCTGTTCCTCTGTACGATCATCCTTCCAAGGAATCGGTTCATCATGACTTGCCATGAAAGCATAACCAATGGCATCATCTTCCGGCAAAACCTCTTTGCTCCAATCGTAACCCTCATCATCATAGATCACAGCTAAAGCCCTTGACTTTTCTCTTTGCTCTTCAGCCTGCTTTAGTCTGGGCGGCTCCGATTTATTCTGATGGTAGATTGCCTTCTTGTAATAATCGTCACGAAATGGATTTTCAGATTCATCAACGTATGCATTCCGACATTCTCGCTTGAAATGGCCCTTTTGTTTGCATTTAAAACACGTCACTTTTGACTTATCGAACCCAAGCTTTGTTGACGGACCACCAATTGATTTCCTCCTGGTAATTTCCATAAAACGTTGCGCACGTCGAACAGCACTTGCCATTGCCCAACGAATGTCAATAAGCTCCATTTCCTCGGGGTCTATCTGATCGTAGTCTTCTTTGGTCAGATTTGTATTTCCGATCTTCCCGGCTACCAAACCTTCATAGGACTCCAAAACAGACGCTAGAAAAACCATCTGTTGCTTGGCCGATTCTTCGTCAAAGTTCTGTGCATTCTTCAAATCGATTGCAATGTTGCAAGAAAACTTCGCATCAGAACGATTTACAGAAGATGTAGATCCACTGTGATAACCACTGTGACTTCCACTGCTTGAACTGCTTTGACTTTCTTTGTTTGTTGAAGAAACATTCTCAGCAGAAAATGCTGTTTTCGGAGAAGTAGCTTTCGGCATCAAGCTTTTTGGATAATACAGATCCAGATTCTGCTGAGAGGATGAGTGATTAACTTTGTATGCTTTCTTCAACTCTAGCTCATGGCTTTCAAGTCTCTCAATCACAACATCTGGTTTCAATTTGTCAGGAGCAATAGTGTTC
Organism: Helianthus annuus; assembly: GCF_002127325.2. NCBI lineage: Eukaryota > Viridiplantae > Streptophyta > Magnoliopsida > Asterales > Asteraceae > Helianthus > Helianthus annuus. The sequence goes on from NC_035443.2 coordinate 91,141,922, forward strand.
TTTAACATCAGTGCGTAGTATCTCCAATCCAATTCATCAGGTAGTGAATCAAACAATTTATCAACTATCTCATCATCAGGATAATTGATCTCATGTCGAACAAGTTCCAGCTTAAGATGACCAAACCGTTCAATCATTTTACACACTGATTCATTTTTCATACATCCAAACATATCAAATTCTTTCCGGAGAAGTTTCTTCTTATTCTTTATAATCTCAGTACTTCCTATACACTTTTTATTGAGTTTATCCCATAAATCTTTTGCATTTGAGTAATCGATCAAAGAAATGATGTCTTCTCGGACAGATTGGAAAAGCAATGCTACACACTTTTGTTCTGCCACAAAATTATCAATTTCTTCAACTGATCTCAAAGCTTCACCATTCTTCTTTCCATTTGCATAGCCATTTTTCATGCTTTTCCAGCTTGGAAATGCAAATGCCATCATCCAATCTTCAAACTTTGTTGCCCACCTACTATAATCCTCTATAGCCATAAGCTTTGGGGGTTTGTTGAATGTTCCGAATGCGCTCTCGGACTCCCATGCTTCTTTCTTTCTTTCTTTCGGCGGACTTTTATCTTTATTGCTTGATGACGTATCGTTGTTGTCCGTACTACCCGAGAATGCGTACATATCGCTGAACGGATTTAAGAAAATATCATCGATTTTGATTGTACCTGCAAAATCAAACAACACTTAGAAAAATTTTGGTTTTGAAAAATATCAGTTCACAAAAGCGATCCAGAGTATGTCCAAATAAACGGATCAGACACTTATGTCTTTTCGAGCGATCCAACAAAGTGTATGTATGAGCGATCCACACTTTGTCAGAAAAGCGAGTCACAACTGTTATTCGAGCGATCCAGAAAATGATCGTTCGAGCGGTTCAAGAGATGATCGTTCGAGCGGTCCAGGTAATATCCGTTCGAGCGATCCTAGCAGTGAAAATGTCCGAAAAAGCGGTTCAAGATGTAATTTCGAGCGATTCAAACACAATTATGTTCAAATAAGCGATCCTGAATGGTTATTTCGAGCGATTCAAGATTGAATTTCGAGCGGTCCTCGATGTACGAAAAAGCGGATCAAAGTTTTTATCTTGTTTTTACCACTTTTAATCCGTATTTTAACCTGATTCTTTCTAGGATTTGTTATTAGTGTATTTTACATGTTATACTCGAAATTCAGACAATTTCAACCGTTGGAACCACTAAAAACTGAAAAAGTATGAGAGAAAGTGAGTAGAAAAGAGAGATTTCTGCAGATCTATGCTGTCGTAGTATGAACTCCTCGTCCTGAGCTCTGATACCACTTGTAGGACCGTTCTAAGACCCGAAAAGTCAGTCGAAGTAGTTCATCTTTACATACGAAGGCGGATCAACATAAGTAAAGTAACAACAGCTAATCCTTTCAATTCCTTGCGTTTATATTGCTTTCTGGTAAAATTTCAGCAGAGTTTCGGCACCGTAGCACACACATACGTCGTTACAAATGATGAACCGCCCAAGCCTATATATAGACATCTTGGGTCGCTTATGTGACATGTCATAAAAGCGATCCAGCACCTTTGTCACATAAGCGATCCAGGCTAGTGTCCTAAAAGCGGTCCAGGCTACATGACAAATAAGCGGTCCACAATATTACATTCAATATTTACACTTTGACCCCCTATAATCCAATCTTGACTTCAGACTTTTTGTAGACGCAGTCAACAGACATTCCGTGTATCAACAATAAACCAATCCTTTTTAATCATCATTCAAATTTTTCTCAGATTTTGAGTTTTTCAGATATTCTTCTTCTGATCATCAACCAAATTCTCAACATTCTTTTTCATTCTTTCTTCATCCCTCTTTTTCAAACTCGCGGTCATCACGTCACGAATTATCTTGTCCATCCTTTTTCAAATAGGTTTTATCCGTCGCAACATTCGAATAGTATTCGCCGGACAGAGGAATTACTGCAAGAACATCATTGAAAACCACTTCTTTTCTGTGAACGACAGGATCACCATTTTTGTTGACATAGCAATCTCTCTTCTTCTTGTATCTTCCACAGTACGTTGCATCTTCGTATTCTTCTTGCATTTTCTCAATCCTGCACCCAGTAAAGAATCTCTCTCTTTCAGTTTTCTCACTCAGAATTTCTCCTCGAGTTTTCTCCTTTATTTCAGCAACAAAGGCATTATGTTTGCTCTTTGATATAGTTCTGCCATGAGCTGTGAATTGATCAACACGATCTTCTTCTGGAAGAATCTCACTCCAACCATACCCTTCGTCATCATGGATTACTGCACAAGCTCTTGACTTCTCTTTGGGATTATTTTCAATCAGCTTCGGCTCTTCTTTGCTATGGTGGTAGATTGCCTTTCGATAATAATCATCATTGAAAGGTTTCTCAGTTTTGTCAACCTCAGAATTTTTGCATTCTTGTTGGTGCACTACATCTGTCGACTTCGTCTTGGATCGAGTCTTAGATTGCATTGTATAGATTAGGGCACGTTTTATGAGAAAATAGGAGAATCTATGTGTCTTAGGTCATGATTTCGCTTATAGGGTCTTAGACTGATAATTTCGCTTATATGGTCATGTGATGATTTCGCTTATTTGGACAGGTTGATTTCGCTCATGTGGACATGTGGTCCTTGGAGCGAAATCATCAACACTATATATATGTATTCAAGAGCGAAATCACATAACAGTTGTGCAATTCCATACCGAAGTGTTGCCGGTGTGAAGACTGAGTTGTAATTGCCTTTCGATCAATACAATCAGTAGTTAAAGTGAAGAATCAGCTGTTTCTAGCTTTGTTTCTTGTTTTCCGCACCTGAAACAGAGTAAAACTCCTCTGAACGACTCATTTGGGTCAGAATTCGATCCTACAAGTGGTATCAGAGCTCAGGAGGAGGAGTTCTGCAGAGATTAGCTGGAATTCATCAAGTTTTCTGACTTCTACACCTTCTTTCTTCACTAGAACGAGTTTTAACAGTCAAAATCCGCTCAAATTTTCACAGACTGTAGAGAATTGGATATAGACTAATCCCTGAAAGTTTGACACTAAAATTCAGACTAAAAATGGACCAAATTAACTTCCGATCAGATTTCGCTTATACGGACATTGTGTAATTTCGCTTTTTGGAACATCTGATTTCGCTCCTAGGAGTCATCATTCAGTGATTTCGCTCATGTGTCAGGTTGATTTCGCTCCAGTGTGAAGTGTTTGAGTAATTTCGCTCCAGAGTACTTATTTGATTTCGCTCCAGTGAACAATATCAGTGGTTTCGTCTTTGTGAACACTGTAATTTCGCTCATAAGGCCATCCAGAACCCTGATTTCGCTCATAAGGGCCATTCAGAACCTTAATTTCGCTCAAAAGGACTGTTGTGGAAATTTTTTTGAAATCTGAAAAACAGACGAGGAATTTTACAACGCATTCGCTACTCCGGTTACCCCCAATCACTATTGCACAGAACACAATGCTCGAAAACGAAACAGGAACAATGCAAAAACCACCCAAACTCATAAACATAGAAGAATATAAAGGTTGGGAAGGTCGTTTTGAAAATTGGGGGCAAGCTAACTACCTAGATGCTTGGGAGTGCGTTGAAACTAAATATGTGAGACCATTAAATGATGATGAAGAGGAAGTTGAGATCAAAGATATGAGTGCCGATGACAAGAAGAAATACAAAAATGAGAAAATGATGCTAAGTCTGCTACAACAAGCTGTGAAAGAGGATATTATGGTTTTATTGCAGCATAACGGAAGTTCTTATTCTATCTGGAAAGCATTGCGTTCAAAGTTTGTTGGTAGTCAGGAGATGGTGAAGAATAAGAAGTCACTTCTGAAAAAGGAGTTTGATTTGTTTAGAGGACTGAAGAACGAGAGTACAATGCAAATCATTGAAAGATATTGCAACTTGTTGGTGAACATGAAGAGGTTAAGCATCAACAAAGACAATGATGAGTTGATTGAAAAACTTGCAAATGCGTTACCACATGAAACTTGGGGAACATATCTGATGATGCTCAGGAACAAAAAGGGTTTTAGCACGTTAACCTTGAGCAAATTCATTGAGAAATTGGAAGCTCAGGAAATGGAACAAAGAAAGATTGTTCGAATGAAAGATTTCGATGGTGAACAGGATATTGGGTTGTATTACAAAGCAGGGGTGAATGAGAAATCTACAAATCTATCTCCAAAAATAGAAACTGCTTACAATGCCAAGAATTCTTCTGGAAGTTCATCATCAGGATCAAACAGCAAAACAAGTTTCACATCATTTCCGTCTTTTGATCCAAACATTTCAGCAACAAAAAATGGGAGAAAACTTCAGTGCAATATTGTTTTAAATCTTGAAAATGATCAAGATTATTCTGAGGAAGTTGCTAAAAACCACATGTCTTTATTAGGAATGGTTTTAGAATCTTATAGTTGTTTTGTTGCAGGTCGTATCGGGAATCCAATGCTAACAAAGGAAGATTACGACCAGATAGATGCTGAAGAGATGGAACTAATGGACATAAAATGGTGTTTGGCAAGCGTGTTAAGGAGAGCTGAGAAATTCAAGCAGATCACGGGGAGAGATGATCTTCGTGAGGCTAATGTTTCTACTTTAGATTTTGACAAATCTAAAGTCACTTGTTTTCGTTGCAGGGAGAAAGGTCACTTCAAGAGGGAGTGCACCAACCGTGAAGTAAGTGGAGCTCAGAATCCTTTCAACAACAACAATGATTATTATCGAAAAGCCATTTACCATCAAGTTGCTCAACAACCATCTCAACAGCATCAACATCAAGCACAAACTGCACATGGAAGAAGTATAATTGAAGATTCTGGAAAGAGAGCATGTGTGGTTAATCAGGATGAAAAGAAGCCATTCAACTGGGATAAATATGTCTCAGCTGATGGAAAAGCTTGTTTGATCGATCAAGATAATGAAAAGCTACCCGAGGGTTTTAGCTGGGAGAATTTCACTTGGGATAACTATATTCCTGATCAAGCTACAGCTTACACAGCTTTTGTTGCCAGAGTTGAAGAAGATAGTGATGATGATGGTACTGAATACTATGCTAAACAGATGGCAAAACATTTGAAGATGATGGCAGAAAGCGATAGTGAGGATGAGAAGGCAAAGAAGAAAAAGAAAAAGGTAAAGACACCGGTTAATAGTGATGATGAGACAGTACCGGTAGTGAGAAGAAAAGTGAAAGAAACTCCAAAGTTTGAGATTAATGAAGAAGCCATTGCAAAGAAGAGTCCAATAACTTGTGAAAATTGTGAAGCTGTAAAGAAACAGAACAGTACATTGATCCACAACATGAACAGATTGAAAGAATCATATGATGTGTTGAACAGGGCAATGAATATGTACAATGACACAAGTGAAGAGCAGGCTACAACAATGAAAACACTTCAGGGAGCTTTCATGGTCAAGCAAAAAGTTGTAAACAACTATATCGAGAAGTGTGCTGATCTTGAACAGAAACTTGAACTTCAGAGAATTGAAACTGAAAGAGTTAATCGCTTGTTGAAAAGTTATTCATGTTCGTCTTATGTTATTGACAGGATTTATCCGACAGTTGAAAGCTTAAAGGCATTTGAGGACAATGATGTAACTGAAGAAAAGAAAGTTTCAGAAGAAAAGAGTGAAGAAAAGACTCCAGTGAAAAAGACTAAAAAGAAAAAAGGCACTGTAGAGACAATATCTGGTAAGAAACAAGGTGTCAGTTACAACAAGTGTCCACCTCCTCTGGAAAATGGATATTTGGCTAGAAATCCAAATGATGAAAGAGTCAAAAAGGCAACAAATTTGCAATGGGAGTCTGTCAATTTGCCAGAAAACATTGATGTCGTTTATACATCGTCTGACACTGATCAACAGTCTCAATTGATGAAGAAAGTCATGGATCATGTGTTAGATAACGATGAGATAGAGGAGTCAAAGTCTGAGTCAAGCACTCCGGGTCAAACAGAAAAACAGGGCAAAATTGTTTATGACAAAGAATTTCTGTTATCAAAATCTAATTTGGATGATGAAACGTTTAAAGTTGCTTATACTTTGAATGATTGTGACAAATTATATTCTGATGAGGAATTTCCAATAAGAGGTGTCAAAACTAAAATGATTAAAAAGGTTTTTAAACTAACAGAAATTAATATTTCTGAAATAAAAGATTTACATCTTAATGAAAAACCAAAAAAATACACCTCAAGAGTACAACAAAGATTAAACAAGAAAAAAGGTTACAGTTCTGGTTCAGGTTTTCAAAAGAAATCTAATCATAACGGTAATTTCAAAAAGAAAGGTCTTGGTTTTACTCCAATAGAAAAACAGAAAAATGAAAAATATGTTCGTGATTTTAAATCCAAAATGACATTCGTTTCAGGTACGTTAACAGATAAAGAAGAAAAGAAAGATTTTTGGAGACACTCAAACAATGAGTTCCTTGCAAAGAAGCAAGATGAAATGAAGAAGTTGGCTGAGCAGAAGAAGGATTCGAGAACCTGATTCCAATGCAACATTGTTGGACATATTGCCAGAGATTGTTCTAAGGCAATACAATCAAAACAGGGAGTATCTCGTAAACTCAAAGAGAAAGTGATTGAGTTTGAACCACCAATTGATAGAACCAAATTGTTTAAAAATTCTACATTTGAAATTGGTGAATGTTCAAACAAGTTTTACAAGAAGAGAGCTAAATCTGACAACCAGAAATGGGTTGTTAAGAAAGCTGTTGAAAGCTCTAGCGATGATTCTGATAGGTCAAAATCAGAGGAGCTATCTTCTGGCGATGAATCTGACTCCACAAAGTCAGATGAGCCACAGGTTGTTTCGAAAAGTGAAGCTATTTTAAAAGATGAAAAATCAGTTCCGACTGTGAATGATGAGGATTTTCCATCACTTCGGGTTGAAAATTATAAGAAGAAAATTGGTAAAGTTGAAATTTCTAACCAATTTTATAATGACAAACAGGATTTTGATGCTGAGGAGGTCTTTAACCCCAAGGTAAAACATATCTTTGGAAAGATGATTGACCGAAAAGTCAAAGGGGTTAAAGAATTTTATGAGAAGAAAAGGAAAGGTAAGAAACCGAGTGATGGTGACTCGGTAACACCCAAGGCTGGTCAGGCTTGAGTGGATATTTTCTTCAACTAAAAACCTGACTTGCCAGAGATCCCAAGTTTGTAATCGTGGATCAGGAATCGGCATCTTTCTTGAGGAATTTACTACGGTAATGTCAATCATACAAGTGGTAAAAAGGTTTGTTTGTGTTTGTTGTACAAGTGGTTAGAAGACTTGGTTGAACATACTTGCATATGGTAAATCAAGGACATTAATTTGTACTTGCATTTTCCTACAAGTGGTTGAAAGACAGGATGATGAACCACATCCCCAAACTTATTATTGATAAACCTACAACTGGTAAAATCAATCAAACTTATTTTCCGGAAAAACCATTTTGATTAAAACAAACTTAAGTGTTTTGAAATCTAAATGGGAAAATAGTTTGTTGATAGGGGGAGTTCTGATTGTTTATGCCAAGTGAATGGCGATTTGATGTGATTTGATATTGGTTGTCATATTTCTGTATAGTTTGTTTTCAATTTTTCTTTAATGTGTTTGCATTTTAGGGCGAGTAGAAAATTTTTCAGAAAATCCAAAAACATTAGAAATTTTGAAAAAGCCAAAAACATGATAAAATCAAAAATGAGTTTTGTTGTGAAAAGAGGAAATGGTAGTACATCAGTAGACTATCACAACATGCTAAAGAATTGGAAAGTTTAAATGTGATAAACAATCTTACTGTGGATGTGTCGGTAGGTTTTTACACATTTAGTATATTGTGACGAGATATAAACCTAAAAATCAAACTTGCTTACTCTATGGGTTAACAAAACTACTTGGATATATAGGTAACCCCTGAAATCTTGTTTGAAAGGTCCCTTATTCTGAGATACTAGGTCTTTATGCTCAGTGATATCTGGGGTATTATCCCGGGACTTCTGCTGTATGGAAGTACTAACCTAGTCCCCGGATAATGCTTTCCGCAAATGCTTGAAACATAGCATCGCCCTCAGCAAGCTGATGAAACAATAAAATTGATAGTCGCTGCTCTTGTAATCAAAAGATCCTCTAAAGGGGACACACCGAAAAGTCGAAGCCGTCATCTCTTTGCGTATACGGAAGTTTCGACCTGAGCTCTCACGGCCCTCGCATCTAACCCCTGAACAGATATTATCTGAGGTATACTCACCAGTAAGACTGAATATTGGGATCTGGATACGAGAGTATATTCAAGTAGTGGGACACACGGATAAGTTCAAGAGCTTAAAACATTAATATCGTATCTCGGAATAATTGAACTTTGTGTGAAAATTTAAGTGGATCAGTATACTTGTTGGAACCCGAAGGTTTATTCATGTAGGTTATTAATGTTTAGGGGTTGATCTTGTAATTATCTAGTTCTTTATGTTTTGGGTTAATTATTGTGGTTTGGGCTAGGTGTTTGATGTCGTATGGGCCTAAGGGTTTCGGCCCTATATGTTTAGTATATAAACAACCTTAATCATTAGATTAAAGGTTGTTGATTGTGGTTACAAAGTGGGGGCGACACAAGCATAGGAACCGAGTTCCTCTTGAATTCTTGTATCAGTCATTGGTAAACTTTGAATGCAAGTTTTCGATTAGTTTATTGCTTATCGTTTATAGTTTGATCTTTATACTATTCTTGAATCAACTTGTGTTTGATTTCCGCGCTTTCACAAGTTAAGATTGATATCATTGAGAGATCCTCACGGGTTTTACAATTGGTATCAGAGCTATTGAAGCCATTCAAGGGCTCGGTTTTGATATCATTCGGATTCAAGAATTTTCATATGCTACTGATCCGTTTTTGTTGAGTGTTTTGCAGAAATATTCATCAACTGTTCTTGACAGAATCATCGAAAAAACACTGATTTTGGTTTGTTGATTTCAGTCTTTGGTGTTTGCTGAATTTTCGGGATATCGGTGGTCAACAGATTCAAAGATTACAATATCTTTGAATTTTGGAAATTGCTGAAAAGTCGGGATTGCGAGTAAACAGTTCTTATCACTTATTGTTTTGCAGGTTACGACTCGCAATCACTCAGTTGCGGCTCATCACGTTCCAGTTACGACTCGCAACCATTGCTGGTTTCGGTTCATCCTGCCTCAGTTACGACTCGCAACCAGAAGATTGGTCTCCACTCGCAATCAAAGACATTACGACTCGCAACCTTGGTTTCGGCTCATTCTGTTTTGTTACGACTCGCAACCATTCCAGTTACGACTCGCAACCACAGCAAACTTGACTCGCAACCTTTGCCATTACGACTCGTAATCACTGAAGTATTGACTCGCAACCCGTTTGTTTCGACTCGCAACGACATTGTGTTACGGACATTTGGACTGTTGACTTTGGACTTAATAAAATCAATTAATTAATTAACTGATTAATTAACCATGTCATCGAACAACAGTGAACTGTCTGCCCTAACTCAACAACAAGAACTGGACTCAAAGCTTGGAACTACAACACGTATTCCGAGATTAACTGATGCTAATGACTTTCCCGAGTGGAAGTGGCGCTTTGAACAGCATCTGAAGGTTAAAGATTACAAGCTATGGCGCAGTATCTTGAGAGGACCTAGGGAGATTATGATGGAAAGTCCTACAGAACCAGATGTCAAAATTAAAAAGCCTCGAGATAAATACACTGAAGATGATTTGCTCATTGTTGAAGAAGATGATCGTGCTCTTTCCTACTTAACTATGGGTTTAGGTCCTGATATTGCTATTGGCTTTCGCTCCTGCAAATCTGCCAAAGAATTGTGGGATTCTCTGATTGAAGTGTATGAAGGAAACGAAGACATGAAAGAGAGCCGAAGAAACTTGCTGCAACAAAACTTCAACAATTTCAACCATATTTATGGTGAAACAATAGATAATCAGATTCAGAGATTCGTGAAGCTAGTCACTCAAATGCAAATGGAAGAGATTCATACAACTAATGCATCCTCCAATCGACAACTTCTCAATGCACTGCCTAAGAGTTGGGATCATCATGTTGCAATGATCAAGAAGACAAAAGACTTAGCTAGATGTACTCTGTCTGAGATGATCTCTCACATCAAGGCATGCGAACTGGATGATAAGCAAAGAGAAACGAATTACAAGAACAGTATGCTAGCTGCCGGTTTCTCCATTGCTCCCGCCTCTTCCAACAACAACAACACAGCCTTACTGTCTCAAGGAGGTTTTCAGATGTTTCGCAATAATTCATCCGCTTCTCAAATTTCAGCAAAGGTGCACTCACCTGGATCCTCAAATCAAGTTGTTTCTTCAGCGTCTACTGTTACTTCTCCTTCAATTCAAAATGCTGGAAATGTCTCTACTGTCGCTCCTACTTCTGCATTCGCTGCAAACAACGAAATGATAGCCTTCTTCGCCAGTCAATCAAAAGAAAAACTGGAAATAGCAGCTTCAGTGATCAACTGTTTGAATGCTTTCATTGCAGGAAAGCTTGATCCACCAAAGTGGAGTCCTAATGATCTGTCTCAGATTCATCCAGATGATGTTGAAGAAATGGATATCACTTGGCAGATGGCAATGGCTGCCTTCAGAGCTCAAAAGTTTGTGAGAAAAACAGGTAAAAACAGGTGGGGAAATGCATGGAATGGAGCTGCTAAAGTGCCCTTTAATCTTCGTTGTTTCAACTGTCATGAGGAAGGACACTATGCTCGTAACTGCCCAAAGCCACTTGTAAACAGAGATCAAGCTCCTGCAGAATTAGCACAACCAGCAACACCTGGTCAACCTGCAACTCCTAATCGAGAAAGGGCTCTTGTGACCACTACCAGTATAGCAGATGCTGCAACTTCTGGAAGTCCACAGCCGCAAGGATTAGCACAAGCACTGGTGGCACAGCCCAACATTCACTTTGATTGGTCTTCAGAAATTGAGCGTTTGAACATATCTGCTCCAGAGAATCAAACTGCTACATCCAACATTGCTTTCATGACCTCAAGCGAACATAGCTCTAAGCCAGAGGAAGAGACTGCAGCTGATGATTTTGCATTCATGACTCAAATCCTGTCAGCACCTGTCAAAGGTCTCACGAAAGAAGAGGTAATTTCTGTTTTCTGCACTCCTGAATGTAGGGAACGAGTTGAGTCTTATCGAATTCACAACGCTGAGCTAATCGAAGACTATAATGAAATTAAACGTAAAAATTTTACTTTAACGAAAAACGAAAAACTTTTCAAAGAGAAAATCGAAGCTCAGCGTAAGGACATCGTTCAACTCAAGGACGATGTCAGTGTAGCCGAAGCCCAACTCATGATAGTCAAAGAAAAATTGTGTGAGGTGACTAAAGAACTGGAGAATGTTAGGGATAAATACCAAATAAATCAATTAAACATTAAGAAATTCGATTCCTCCAGTAAATTAGTCAAAAATCTGTGCGATCAACAATTGGCATATTCCAAAAAGAAAGGGTCAGGTTTGGGCTATAATCAGACTCCTCCTCCGTACAATGATAATTACACTTATTTACCAATGACAGAGGAGGAGATGCTGAACGAAAGTAAAATGACATATGGTTCAAATAACTACAAATCGTCTGTTCATAACAAACACGTTGAGCCACAAAAGTCCTCACCATTGAATTTTGTTCCTAAAGGCACAATTGATCCTAACGTTTCCTTGTCATGTGCAGATGATAGCTCTGAAGTAAAATGTGGTGATGTTCATGGGAGTGAACCAGTCGTTATTTCAAATGTGTCTGAACCTTATTTTGAACATTATTCTGAACCTACTGAGTCTGACATTGCTTTTACTGATTCTTTGTTTGCGTTGTTTTTTGCTTTTGTTTCGTCTTGTGAGCCTGTTGTTTTGGGCAAAACTGATAATGTTTGTGTGGATGATTTGAACAATAAGTGTGGTGATGACTGTTTTTCTTCAAATGCTTGTGATACTAACATACCAAATGTTTCAGCTTGTGAAAATGTTACAGGTGAGGTCCCTCAGGATGCATTCAGTGAAACCACTGAAACGCCTTCTCAAGAAAATCAAGTGTATCCTGATTTTTCTTCTGAATCTGTCTCAGTGGGCGTCCCTAATGTTGAATCTAGTGGGACCCCATTGGAAACTATGTTAAACAATGAATCTGAATCTGTGTCACAAGATAAATGCTCTGAGGAAATGCATATTGATGAAAATTTTTCAGGATCAGAAAAGAAACCTGAATCAGTTTCACATGATAAATGCATTGAGGAAGAGCATATTGTCGAGACTTCTTCTTGTTCGGGAAGTGAACCTGAATCAGCTTCAGATGATAAATGTATTGATAAAACGCATTTGGATGAAACTCATATATGTTCAAATTCGGAATCAAGATTAAGTGAAAATGAAAAGGATGTTGGTCAAAAAGAGAAATCATCAGAAGAAAATCTGTTAAAAGAAAAACCACAAGTCAAACATGTTCAGAAAACTAAAACGTTGAATCACACGAAATCAACCAAACAGAGTCAAAATGTCAAATATATTCAAAATGTGAAACGTCAGACATGTTTTAACTGTGGCATTGCCGGTCACATTGCCAGAAATCGTGGTAAACTCCCAAGGACACCGAACAAGAAAACATCAGGGCGAAATCAGAAGGTCACGTCTAATCGATATCACTGTTCGGAGTCCATGAAGTCTGCAAGGACAAAGACGATGAAGAACAACGATTATCATAGGTCTAGACCTTCTGATCAGGATTGGAATGCAGCCAAACGCCATAATCAATATCAGAATAGACAAACAAATTTTTGGCGTAATCGAAGTAATTCTTTTGGTAACGTATTTGAAAGTTTTAATTCTAACTGGTCAAGACAGTTTTGGAAACCTAAAGTCAATGGCATGCAATCCAATCCAATGAAATCATATCATCAAAAGGTCGCCAACAAAAATGTTTCAAAATTTCTGAATAAAGATAACTTAGTTTGGCAGAGGGTAACGTATTTCGATGCTCAAGGAAAACCCAGATCCACTATGGGCTGGGTTCCTAAATCTAACTAATCCCGCTACTCGTGCAGGAACAGCTGTGGAGGACTACCGTGCGCCTCTGGTACATGGATAGTGGCTGTTCCAGGCACATGACATGAGACTTATCCCAACTTGTGAATGTCAAAGAATTTAATGGCGGATATGTCTCATTTGCGGGAGGTGAATCTGGCAGAATCACTTTGAAAGGAACTGTTCAAAACGGTGTTCTCAGCTTTGAAAATGTCAATTATGTTCCAGAACTGAAACACAATCTGTTAAGTATTTCGCAGATTTGTGATCGAGGGAATTCAGTTCATTTTACGAAGAAGGGATGTCATGTTCTTAAGCCTGGGATTGTTATTCCAGAAGACTGGTTCTTGATGACAGCTGAAAGAAAGGGAAATGCTTACGTCATTGATATGAACAAGAAACCGTGTGAAGAGATCACTTGTTTATTTTCAAAGATTTCAGAGCATGATGGTCTACTGTGGCATCGTCGACTTGGGCACGTGAATATGAAAAATCTGAACCGTCTAGCTAAAGGTCAATTGGTACGAGATCTTCCGATCAAGGATTTCATGTTGGTGGAAAAATGTGTTGCATGTGCGAAAGGGAAAGCTCATCGAAAACCTCATAAGACTAAACCAGCACCTTCGACAAAAGCTGTACTCGAACTACTTCACATGGATCTTTTTGGTCCAGTGAATGTGCTGAGCATTGGGAAGAAAGCTTACTGTTTGGTAATCGTCGATGATTATTCTCGCTACACTTGGGTGTATTTTCTCAGTCACAAAAATGAAACTGCTGTCTTGGTAAAACAATTCATCACTTTGGCTGAAAATCAAGCGAGCACTAAGGTGAAAGTTATTCGATCAGACAATGGAACAGAATTCAATAACGTGACTTTAGATACGTTCTGTGTTGATAAGGGAATCGATCGTCAGTTCAGTGCGCCTCGAACTCCACAACAAAATGGAGTGGCTGAAAGAAGGAATCGTACTCTCATTGAAGCTGCGCGTACTATGCTGGCTGATTCAAAGCTTCCTAGCTTCTTTTGGGCCGAGGCTGTTAGCACGGCTTGTTACGTCCAGAATCATGCTTTAGTAAACAAACGTCACATGAAAACCCCTTATGAGATTCTGGAAGGACGTAAACCTTCGGTTTCACACTTTCGCATCTTTGGTTGTCCATGCGTATTATTACTAATGGACTCCAACGGAAAGTTTGAAGTCAAAGGTGACGAGTGTTACTTTATTGGATATGCTAAAGGCTCTGCTTATAGGGTATACAACAAAGTAACTAAAAAGGTCGTCGAGTCGTGCAACATTGAGTGGCTTGAAGAGAATGCTACGGACGCTAGAGTTGGTCCAGATTGGTTATACGATTATTCTGCTCTGTTTAAATCATTTAACATTTTGTCAAGTGATGTTTCAGTTGCAGGTGTGTCTATTCCCAAACAACCATTGTCATTTGAAGATACAGAAGACGAAGCCCAGATGCAAGACAATGTGAAGCATCATACCGTTGATCCACCGGGAATGGTGTTTACGCAACATCCTACACCGACACCGATGGTCAATCAATCCCCTGAGGGTGCAGCAACTAGTGACTCTGCATTGTTTCCTGATCCAATTCCTGAGGATTGTACTGTCACTTCTCCTGTAGTTCACACTACAACCGCACCTAATGAGGGGGAGTCTAGCAACACCACCACTGAAGAGGAGATTGTACCTGATTTGGCCATACCGACGAGCGTTCAACGCAATCACCCGATCGAGAATGTGATTGGTCCTGTAAATGCAGGCATTTTGACCAGGAGTCAATCAGGAACCATTAACACTTGCTTATATTCTTGTTATCTTTCTCAAATCGAACCTAAAACCATTGATATAGCTTTGCAGGAACCTGGCTGGGTAGATGCTATGCACGAAGAGCTGAACCAGTTTGAAAAACTTGGAGTATGGAAGCTTGTCAAGTTGCCAGCAGGAAAGCGTAAGCTTGGAACTAGATGGGTATTTCGAAACAAGCAGGATTCTGCGGGTGTCATCGTTCGAAACAAAGCAAGGCTGGTGGTTCAGGGATTTAGACAAATCGAAGGTCTGGATTATGATGAAGTATATGCTCCGGTTGCGCGACTTGAAGCCATCCGGATCTTTTTGGCTTACGCGTCATACATGGGATTCACTGTTTATCAGATGGATGTCAAGACCGCGTTTCTCTATGGAGATGTGAAGGAGGAAATTTTTGTCGAGCAACCGCCAGGGTTTGTGCATCCAGATCATCCTGAGTACGCCTACAAATTAGACAAGGCGTTGTACGGGTTACACCAGGCTCCTCGAGCTTGGTATGCCACACTAACAGAGCATCTGTTGGCTCATGGATATACGCGTGGCACCATAGACCAGACTCTGTTTATCAAGAGGGTAGGACGTGATCAAATTTTGGTTCAAATCTACGTTGATGATATCATTTTCGGATCTACAAGCGAGGATCTTTGCAAGGAGTTCGAGAGAGTTATGAAGAAAAAGTTTGAAATGAGTGCTCTGGGGGAGATGACACTGTTTTTGGGTCTACAAGTCAAGCAGAGTTCACAAGGAATTCTGATTCATCAAGGGAAGTATGTGGATGATGTGCTGGCAAAGTTCAAATTCACGGACGCAAAGCCTGCTGAAACACCTATGGCTGAGAGACCATTATTGACTGAAGATGAAGAAGGAGAGTCTGTAAATCAACGTCAATATAGGTCCATGATCGGGTCATTGATGTATCTCACAGCTAGCCGTCCGGACATCATGTTCGCTGTTTGCAACTGTGCACGCTATCAGGCTAATCCTAAAACTTCTCATCTTATTGCTGTTAAACGGATCTTTCGGTATCTTAAAGGCCGACCTCGGTTTGGCCTGTGGTATCCGAGAGATTCCAATTTTGACTTGTTTGCTTTCTCTGACAGCAATTTTGGAGGTACTGACAGTGACAGGAAATCCACTTCTGCGGGATGTCAATTTTTGGGTGATCGGCTCATTTCTTGGCAGTGCAAGAAACAACAAACAGTGGCGATATCCACAGCTGAAGCTGAGTATGTTGCTGCTTCTGCTTCTTGCTCTCAAGTGGTGTGGATGCAACATCAATTGCAGGATTATGGTTTGACTTATCTTAACACTACTATTTACTGCGATAATGATGCTGCAATACAAATTGTTCGAAATCCTGTTTTTCACTCCAAAACCAAGCACATTGATATTAAAGTTCATTTCATTCGAGACTGTTTTGACAGAGGTCTGATTACTCTTGAACAAATCGACACCGATGCAAATGCTGCCGATTTGTTCACCAAACCTGTCAACAGCTCAAAATTCAGAGTGCTTGTGGATTTTCTAAAAATGATCCGTTTTACTGATTGAGCATGTTTTGTTTTTCGTAGGTAAATTTGTTCATAAAGTTTTCTATTCTTAGGTAGTTTTTATTTCTGCACAAATTTAGGGGGAGAAAAATCGAAAAATACAAAAACATTAAAAAATCGAAAAATACAAAAACATTGAAAAATTGAAAAATACAAAAAGAGGTTCAAAAGGAAGTGTGGCTGGACTGGGAAATGAAATGAATTTTCACATTATGGTCGAGGGCTGACTCATGAAAGACCAGTATCGAAATAGTTTGACTCTAGTATGATGTGTTGGTAGGCTCTATCCTTAAGATTGGAAACAATAGCTGTTTCTGTTCAGAACTAAACTAGTTCATGACCTCAGAAAAGAAAATCACTTGGAATTAGCTCATGTCTATTTGAATGTTTGTATGTTTTTCCCGATACACACAATTTTGATCTAATTCTGAAATCTTATCTGAAAAAGTCGTGTACCTCCTCTGCTGCATCCAGATACATGCTGACCTGGAGGTGCTAGGCAACGTCAGCTTCTGCTGCATCCAGATACATGCTGACCTAGCTGTACGTTGTCGATCTGTAGATCAATTAACACCCGAAAGAGGCCCTCTAGTGCCCAAAAGAAACCCAATAAACCTATATCAAATTGAGAAAACTCATTTGATCTGTATATTATATCATCTCAATCTAAGATCTATTCTGTTCTCTTCTCAACCTATTCCCAGTTAAGATTTCAGAAATTTGGATTGGACTTGTGAAATATGTGGTAGGGAAACTGCTTGCATGATAGAGTGAGTTGTGCATAATTCCAGGATTTGATTAGTATTTGTTTGGGTGCTCATTATTAAAAATATCAAAACATGATAAAAAGAGATACAGGCAGTTATATGGAAAAGATCTAGGGAGATGAGTTTAAAAGGACAAATATACTGGCAATCGTCTAGATCATCCTCTAGTAGATCAGTGTTGATAAGTGAAGTCAAGCCCGAAACCTTGTGATTTGATCCCTGAATATCTATGCAAATTTCCTGATTTTATTTTTGTAAATAATATTTTATTATTTAATTTTGTTTTAGGTTTTTATTTTGCAAACAAATGCTCAAAAGGTTTAATGGGTAATTTTTTTTTTTTTTTGTTAAATCAGATTTTTGAATTGGGTTTGTTTAAAATATCTTTTGAAAATCATTTTTGAACCCAAGTCCATAAGGCCCAAGCCCAACAGATTTGGGCCCATGCGAAACAGTTGAAGTATAAAAGGGTGATTACGACTCGCATTCCTCATTCACTCGCAATCACATCTCAATTCTCTCTCAATATTCCGGCATCTATCAACAGTTCCGACTGACTTCCGATTGCGACTCGCAATCTGATTTGATATTCATCAGGTACAATGTCGTCATTGTTCAAGTTTTTGCAGGAATTATGAATTTTTGTTGAAGATTCCGGCGAATGTTTGAAGATTCCGATGAAGATTTGATGATTTCGATGATGTTTCCGATGATGTTTTGAAGTTTCCGATGAAGTGTTGACTCGCAACCAAGAACAATTAAGACTCGAAACCAGTGGTTACGAGTCGCAATCTCAAGATTGCGACTCATGGTTGCGACTCATCTTGGCTTGTTGCGACTCATGATTGCGACTCGCAATCTGCTGGTTGCGACTCAGTTTTGCTGGTTGCGACTCATGGTTTCGACTCGAGATCTTTGGGTTGCGACTCATGGATTCGAGTGAACAGTGACAGTGTTTGTTTTGTTTTTAATTTTTATCACTGTTATATCTGTAATTGGAAACTTATATGATTTGTTTTTGTGTGCAGAAAAATGGACTTAAAGTTTATTGCATCTCATAATCAAGTAGCATATTTGGCAACTCCACCAGTGAAGCACAAGCAGCTGTTCACGTCATTGATAAAAGGCCTAAATACATGCCGTATTGTTCATGCTCTTCGTGAAAATCCGGTCGTTTATGAAAGCCTAATTCGAGAATTTTGGAAGACTGCTGCAGTTGAAATCATTGAAGGAAAGGGAGCTATAGCTGCTGAGATCGACGGGACGAAGGTTATAGTGACGGAGCAGATTATCAGAGATGTGTTGAAGTTCAATGATCAGGAAACAGATCCAATCGAGCTTGCTGCTGGAACCATTGAAGCAATTTTGCCACGATTGAGTTATGAAGGAAAGTTTCCTCCCTTGGTTAAGAAGTTTGTTCATCCGTATTGGCGTCTATTACTGCACATGTTCCTGTTGTGCATGACCGAAAATCGTGGGGGAATTGATCAGTTAAACTCCACACAGACGGCTGCTTTGATTTGTGTGATTACAAACGAGCCGTTCAACTATTCAAGATATGTTCTGGAAGCGATGAAGAGAAATGCTATTGGGCTTCGAAAGGATAAGTTTCTTATGTATCCTAGATTTGTGCAGATGATTCTAAATGAGCGTTATCCTGAATTGAAGAGATCTGGTAACACTTTGGAGTTAAAGCCTATGGGCCCTTCATGTTTTGGTGCTCTCACTACGAAGAAGGGAACAGAGAAAAAGTTTGAAGGTTTGATCGAGTTGGAGAAATTTGGTCAGTTTGCAGAGACCGAAGACATTGGTGAGAATCCAGTGATGGCACAAGCTGTACCTGCACGTGCTATCGTTGCTGAAGAACATGATATTCCAAGGGGAGCTGAAAATGAGCCTGAGCCAGAGCGTATTACGATTAACTCTGACGATGAAGGTGTTGAGATAATGTGTAATTCTGATGATGATGACATAGAACTTCCTCCTGAAGTTAATGCTGATGCTGTGTCTACGGTTAATCCAGTGATTTCTGCTGAAAATTTGGCTATTTTGATAAAGTCAGTAACTGACAAGATGGGAAATCCTCCTTCCAATCTGTCAGTATCAACTGAAGAGCCTGTTGAAAGCCCAAGGGATTCTGATTCCATTCCGTTGAAAAGGAAAAGGAGGGATCCTAGACCTGGAATGTTTATTGAACAAGGAAAAGATCAATCCGTGAGCGTTGCTGATGATAGCGAAGGTTTGTATGATTTTGATTTTGAAAAGTACGTTGACGATGCTACCACCACCACTACGGAGAATATCTTTGAGTCTGGTGTTCATACTCAAAGAGATGATATAGCTACAATGGAAGTTGAAGTTCAAAATGAAGCTAGGCCCAATGTTGAAGTTCACAATGAAGCTGGTGCTGGACCTTCTGGTATTGTTCATGAAGAACCGGGCAGTTCAAGTGGAAAAAGGCCTGTAGAACCACTTAGAATGCCGTTTGATAGTGACTCTAGTGACGAAGATGAGTTTATAAGCATGAGGGAGATGAAGAAACGAGTGATTGTGCTTGAGCAAGATTCGATTCATAAAGATGCAAAGATTATTCAGCTTGAAGACACAATTGTCAAGAAAGATCAACAAATTGAGCAACTCCAAGGAGACGTTAGCTTGTTATTCAACATTGTTTATGATCTACGAGGAAAGCTTGAAAAGAAGTTTGGCCAGGAATTTTCTGATCCAACAGATGTTGAAAACAGAAAGAAAGCCTTTGAAAAGGATAATGCTGAAAAGAATGCTGCAATGGAGAAATACTTTGAAAGAGTTACTGATCCAGAAGCAGATAGAGCAAAGGCAGAAAGATTGAAAAAGAAAAGGGAGTTGGTGATTTTGAAGAACAAGAATGTGAATCCAGACGATGAAGATGCTCATGCGACTCATCACTTAATGGATGTTGGTGAAACCCTTTACGATAAAGTTGGAAATCGTTCTGGCGTAGTCAGCTGGGGGTATGATCATGATCGCAAGAGATGGTGGATTCGAAGAAAAGTTGGACCAGTCGAATGGTATAAGCATTCAGGACAATTTCAGTCGTTCACTAAGGTAGATTTGACAGACTTGTCTAATAAACCTTATGTGGATGATAAGCCTAATGGTCCTGGATATGCATTTTTGAGAGATTGAAAAGGGAGGTTGCTAAAGGTTTTCCCTCAATGCGTACGGCAGATTCTATTGTTAGACCAGCAAAAGGTATTAGGGATCCTTATACAAACAAACGCATGAAGATTGTGCATTGGCCAGCTACTGATAAAGAGAAGACGATTCCGTTGGTGAGAAAGATTCCCAAAGGGGCACTGAAGACATTGCACTTTTGGGCATATGATGAACGTCTTGGACAAGCGGTGATTGTTTGTGATGGAGATGCAAGTTACTGTTTGGTAGATCAGGTTGACTTGTTGAATCTTGCGGTTGAAGATCTGGAAGTGTTAGCAAGCAACCAAATCAGAGCTACTGAAAAATATGAGGAAATTGCTAAGGGTTGGACATCTGCGGTAGCCTCTGTCATGCATATTCATAAGAAAGGTTTCGGTGGTTATAAAGACAGTGTGAGTGGTGGTGATCAAGGCAACTAAAGTCAGAAGAACCTTCATGCATAAACCTAGGGGGAGATTGTTGGAACCCGAAGGTTTATTCATGTAGGTTATTAATGTTTAGGGGTTGATCTTGTAATTATCTAGTTCTTTATGTTTTGGGTTAATTATTGTGGTTTGGGCTAGGTGTTTGATGTCGTATGGGCCTAAGGGTTTCGGCCCTATATGTTTAGTATATAAACAACCTTAATCATTAGATTAAAGGTTGTTGATTGTGGTTACAAGGTGGGGGCGACACAAGCATAGGAACCGAGTTCCTCTTGAATTCTTGTATCAGTCATTGGTAAACTTTGAATGCAAGTTTTCGATTAGTTTATTGCTTATCGTTTATAGTTTGATCTTTATACTATTCTTGAATCAACTTGTGTTTGATTTCCGCGCTTTCACAAGTTAAGATTGATATCATTGAGAGATCCGTAATCTAGGTGAATTGTTTAGAACTTAAAATGAAATGAAGCTTAACGGTGTTGGTGATTTGTGTAGGATCGAATTTCGACCTAAACGAGTCGTTCGGAAGAGCTCAACTCCGTTTCAGAGGCGGAAACAAGGAAACGGATGCGTACACAGCTTGTATCACACTTAAATCCTCTTGTAGATTGATTTTACACTGTTTACATTCACAAGGAAAACCAGCAATACCTCGGTACCAGATCTGAAAACTGTTACAAATGAAATGTATGACAAGCCTATATATACTAGACTAGGATCGCTCGTATTGACAGTGTACACAAAAGCGATCCATGAAGCAAGCCATATAAGCGATCGTAAAAACTGCCATAAGAGCGGTTCACCACATGTTGCCTTAAAAGCGATCTGACATGATTCAAATAAGCGATCCCCACATGCAAGTTGACTAATCATCTTTTTGTCTTATATGAATTCTTCTTATTTGACCTTTGAATGAATGCTTATGATTGGACCTTTCATATTAACCATCTCATTGGACCATTTCAAGGCAATCTATCATTGGACCATTTCATCTCTTGTCTTTTTGTGAACATATATATCTCTTGAGTCTTGATATTAAATGGCTATTACTCATTCTTGTTTCATGACATCACTTGTGATGTCACCTAGGTGATGTCACTCGTGATGTCATGCCCGATCGGATCTGCAACACACCTGAAACTCGACATAAGACGTAGTCGACAGATGACTGCACCAACAGACTCCCCCTCAGATGTTGACGAGTCTTAAGTGTCGAGTCTTTAACGACTTCAGTCTTTCTCACAGTGCAAGCATCCTCAATTCTTACTCTTCTCTTCTCATCATTATCAACAGACTCTCCACGCACCATCTCTACTCAGATGTCTTTAGACTCCCCCTTTCGATATGCTGGGATCGCAGTCTGGCATATTGTAATCACAAATTCTTCAGGTATCGAACCTGGTCTTCAAAACCTGCACATCCTCTACCCAAATATAAATTTTCTGATGATAACATGTAAATATCTAATGAATCATTCGCAGAAATTCTACAATCACAGAATGATTTTACAATTTGAAGAACCACTTTGAGATATATATCATTTTTGTTTTCAAAACCAACACACTCTCCCAAACCATTTGTTCATCATGTTTAGCACTCGGAATTTTGAACATCAGCTTTTCAATACCAGTTGTCGAAAATCTTTTTAAATTTTTCAAAAATTTATGCTAAAACAAACTGAAAATCTTTTTGGATTTTTTAACATAAGAGAAATAAAATGCAGTAAAGAAATATTTACAGACAATATTTTTGTGAGATTGTGTAAGAGGATCATATCAGCTTATGAGACAAATCACCAACACCGTTAAGCTTCATTTCATTTTAAGTTCTAAACAATTTACCTAGATTGTCAGTATACTGGTCCATTTAAATTTTCACACAAAGTTCAACTGATCAGAGATACGATATTAATGTCTTAGAAACTAAAACTTATCCGTGTGTCCCACTACTTGAATATACTCCCGTATCCAGATCCCAATATTCAGTCTTACAGGTGAGTATACCACAGCTGATATCTGTAAGGGGTTAGGTGCGAAACCGTGAGAGCTCAGGTCAGAACTTCCGTTCAGCAGAGAGATGACGGCTCAACTTTTGGTGGGTCCCCTTTAGAGGATCTTTTTTACAACAGCAATGACTATCAATTTTATTGTTTCATCGATTTGCTGAGGGCGGCGCTTTTTCAAGCATTTGCAGAAAGTATTATCCGGGGACTAGGTCAGTACTTCCATACAGCAGAAGTCCCGGGATAATACCCCAGATATCACTGAGCATAAAGACCTAGTATCTCAGAATAAGGGACCTTTCAAACAAGATTTCAGGGGTTACCTATATATCCAAGTTTGTGTTAACCCACAGAACAAGCAAGTTTGAAATTTAGGTTTATATCTCGTCACAGTTTATTAAATGTGCAAAAATCTACTGACACATCCACAGTAAGATTGTTTAACACTCTTAAACTTCCCAATTCTTTAGCATGTTGTGATAGTCCGCTGATGTACTATCATTTCCTCTTTTTCACAACAAACTCATTTTTTGGTTTTTATCATGTTTTTGTCTTTTTCAAATTTTCTAATGTTTTTGGATTTTCTGAAATTTTCTACTCCCCCTAAAATGCAAACACATTAACGAAAATTGAAAACAAACTGTACAGAAACATGACAACCGATATCAAATCGCCTCAATTCGCCATTCACTTGGCATAAACAATCAGAACTCCCCCTATCAACAAACTATTTTCTCATTTAGATTTCAAAACACTTAAGTTTGTTTTAATCAAAATGATTTTTCCGGAAAATAAGTTTGGTTGATTTTATCACTTGTAAGTATATCAATACTAAGTTCGGGGATGTGGTTCATCATCTTGTCTATCTTTTACCCATATGTAGTAAATCAAGTACAACTTAATGTCCCTGATTTACCATTTGTAATCAAGCAATCTCTAAACCAATTGTAAAAATAACCACTTGTAAAAGCACACAATACCACTTGTAGGAATGTTACGTCTACATCACCATTTTACCAATCAGGATGCCGATTCCTGCTTCGCACTTACCAACCTGGAAGCTCCGGCGTAGTCCTCTCACCTGTAAACATTCAAACACTATTCAAAATCTTTCAAACAAACTTTTCAAACACTAGAAAGATGCCGATTCCTGATCCACGATTACCAACTTGGGATCTCCGGCATAGTCCTGTGTATTACTCAAACATAATGTCCACCCAAGCCTCACCAGCCTTGGGTGACTTTGGAACACATCTGTCCCACCAACATTTTGATTTATAAAACTCTTTAGCACCTTTTACCTTCTTATCAACCATCTTCCCAAAAATGTGTTTGACTTTCCCGTTGAAAGCCTTATCAACATCAAATTCTCCTTTATCGGCGAAGAATTGATTCGAAATCTCAGTCTTTCCAACTTTCTTCATCAAATTTTCCTTTGACAGTGATGGAAAATTCTCATCGTTCACCACAGGAACGGAATTATCAATCTTTTTCTCAACACATGACTCCTCTGATTTTATGGAATCAGATTCATTGTCAGAATTACCCTCAGATTTAACAACCCATTTTTGTTTACTTAAATCACCTCTTCTTTTGTAAAACCTTTTTGAACTTTCTCCTTCCTCAGAAGTAGAATTTTCAAACTTCTTAACCATGTTTACAGATTGTTCTTTCTTATCAGCACAAGTCTTTCTCCAAACAGAGTTAGAAGAAACTCCCTGTTTTTGGTAGTTGGACTTGGGGCAATTCCATGCTATGTGCCCAACTTCTTGGCATTTGAAACAGGTTCTTCTATCAACTCTTTGAACATATTTTCTCACATTCTTCTTCACTTCAGCAAGAAACTCTTGATTCGACTGCTTCCAGAACGGTTTCTTCTGCTCATCTTCAGAACTCCCACCTGAAACAAATTTTGTTTTTGGTTTATAAGTTTTCTGATTTTTATGATTTTCTGAAGAATTGAAACCAAGACCTTTCTTTTTGAGATTACCACTATGGTTTGATTTCTTTCCATAACCTGAACCATAATCGTAACCCTTTTTCTTGTTCAATCTCTGTTGAACTCTTGAAGTGTATTTTTTAGGTTTTTCAGTAAGATTTACATCTTTTATTTCAGAAATATTAATTTCTGTTAATTTGAAGACCTGTTTGATCATTTCAGTTTTGACACTTCTTATTGGAAATTCCTCATTAGAATATAATTTGTCTGAATCGATCAAAGTATATGCTACTTTGATTGACCCATCATTCAAATTAGATTTTGATAACAAGAATTTTCTATTGTAAACCCTGTTAACCGGTGAACTCGGACTCTTTTCTGACAAACTCGAACTTTCAGACTTAAACTCCTGTTTTGACTCTTCATCCGTATCCAACACCTGATCGACAACTCTCTTAACTAACTCGGACTCATGATCAGTGTCAGACGCTGTGAATGTAACATCAATATTGTCTGGTAATTCATCAGTGATTTCAGACTTTAATTTGATGTTTAGAGCCTTGTCTACTTGTTCCTCGTTTGGTTTCCTGGGGGAATAACTCTCAAAGATAGGAGGCGGACATCTGTTATACTTGACACTTAGTTTCTTACCAGTATCCTTTTCTTTTTCTTTCTTCTTGAACGCTTCAAGACCTGCGACAGTAGGATAAACACGATCAATCAGATAATCACAAGTAGTATAACTCAAAAGTAATCGGTTGATCCTTTCACTCTCGATCTTCTCAAGTTCCAACTCCTTCTTCAAGTTAGCACAGTCTTCAATATAGTCATTAATGACACTTTGCTTTGTCATTAAAGTTGCACTCATCTTGTCATTTGCTTTTTCAAATTCTGCATTTGCTCTTTTCAAACTGTCAACTGTCATGTTCAATACGTCGTATGACTCTTTCACATATTTCACATCAAACAGTAAATCTTCTTTCATTTTCTCTAGCTCAGCAATCTTTCTATCTTTTTCTTCACAATCTTTGCAAGACTCTGAACATTTCTCACAAGGCTTAGTAACTTCAACCACCTTTTCAACTATCTTTTCGACTTCGACAGTCTTTTCAACTTCAACAAATTTCTCGACATCCACTAATTTTTCAACTTCTTTCTCAGTCACTGGTTCATCAGATTCTTTTTAAGCTTTCTGTCCTTCAGCTTCCTTTGTTGAACTTTCTATAACTTTTGCTTTTTTCTGGATATCCAACTCATGCTCTTCAATTTTCTGAATAAACTGTGCCAGATTCATAACTTGAGACTTCCTCATGTGTTTTACAATCAACAGATAGGTTCCCCACTTCTGTTGGGGTAAAGCCTCAGCTAGCTTATCGATCCACTCATCATCCTCTTTCTTAATGTCCAATCTATCCATTTCCATTTCCAATACCAGATGACAATATCTATCAATTGTCTGCTTTGTTGTTTCATCTTCAAAACCCACAAACATATCAAATGATTTCTTCAATAACGCAGCTGAAACTGTATCAACCGATGTAGCAAGAGCATTGTAAAAGTTCTCTTCCATGTTTCAAAAATCAGATGATACTTCGGGAAATACCTGGCAAGAACCTGACAATCCAAACAGAACAAACAACAATCAGTTTAAAGACTTATCAATTAACTGAAAAAAAACTAGTACTCGAACTGATGATTTTCTGTGCGGACTGAACGTTGACCAACTGTGCGGACTTCTAGGACCCGAATCAATTGACTTGACCCTTTGAAACCTTTGAACTCCGAACCGTACAAACTGACAATTTCACTCTAACTGACCACACTAAACAAACTGACTGTTCAAACAATCTTGATCAATCCGTGCAAACTTTTGATAGGACCTTATTACTAAGTTGGGCGATGATATTAAAGGGGGCGGTTATGGGCAGCAATTCATATGATAACCTAATTAATGAACTGACACAACATATTCATCGGACCAAGATACTAAATGTCAGTCAAAAGATACCTAAATGTCAAGCGGTGCACAATATTCAACTAACAATCATGTGAAGACTTAATTGTCAAGCGGTGCACATTAATGTCTTAAGAGCGAAACACCAATGTTGTCTCAAAAGCGGGCCAGCAATTTTACGATGATGCCATATGAGCGATTCACAATGTAACGTAACAAAAAGCGGTCCATGATGTATTATAAGCGATCCACGACTGACTTAAAAAGTGGTCCTAAAATATCCAAAGAGCGGTCCTCGGTATTACTTTTGACACAAAAGCGGTTCAAGATTTCACCAAATGAGCGAACAACAATCGATAATTTGGAGCGGACCAGGATGATGTCAGCGAAACACGAACAACTTTCGAGCGAAATTTCAATTTTAATCAATTTTAAGCCGAATTAGGTTCTGAAAACTTCCAGGTTTTGTTAATTCATGATTACGCACATACTGTGAGAATTTGGAGCGACTTTGACCGTAAAAGTTCCGTTTTTTCCGAAAAAGAAAGGTGTAGAAGCAGAAAAACGATGAAAAACGAGCTGTATATGCGAGATCTCCTCCTCCTTGGCTCTGATACCAATTGTAGGATCGGATTTCGACCTAAACGAGTCGTTCGGAAGAGCTCAACTCCGTTTCAGAGGCGGAAACAAGGAAACGGATGCGTACACAGCTTGTATCACACTTAAATCCTCTTGTAGATTGATTTTACACTGTTTACATTCACAAGGAAAACCGGCAATACCTCGGTACCAGATCTGAAAACTGTTACAAATGAAATGTATGACAAGCCTATATATACTAGACTAGGATCGCTCGTATTGACAGTGTACACAAAAGCGATCCATGAAGCAAGCCACATAAGCGATCGTAAAAACTGCCATAAGAGCGGTTCACCACATGTTGCCTTAAAAGCGATCTGACATGATTCAAATAAGCGATCCCCACATGCAAGTTGACTAATCATCTTTTTGTCTTATATGAATTCTTCTTATTTGACCTTTGAATGAATGCTTATGATTGGACCTTTCATATTAACCATCTCATTGGACCATTTCAAGGCAACCTATCATTGGACCATTTCATCTCTTGTCTTTTTGTGAACATATATATCTCTTGAGTCTTGATATTAAACGGCTATTACTCATTCTTGTTTCATGACATCACTTGTGATGTCACCTAGGTGATGTCACTCGTGATGTCATGCCCGATCAGATCTGCAACGCACCTGAAACTCGACATAAGACGTAGTCGACAGATGACTGCACCAACAATTTGTCTCATAAACTGATATGATCCTCTTACACAAACTCACAAAAATATTGTCTGTAAATATTTCTTTACTGCATTCCATTTTGGTTATTTCACAAAATTTCAAAAAGATTTTCGGTGTGTTTTAGCATAAATTTTGAAAAAGTCAAAAAGATTTTCGACAACTGATATTGGAAAGCTGATTTTCAAAATTCCAAGTGCTAAACATGATGAAAAGATGGCTTGGGAGAGTGTGTTGTTTTGATAAGTAAAATGATATAGTTTCAAGTGGTTCATCAGTATCTAATTGTTTGATTAGTTTGTGACAGGATCTTCAAATGGTGTCTATATGCTTAAATATTTATCATAAAACTTATGTTCGTGGTAGAGTGTTATGCAGGATGAGTTAACATTTGAGGGGGAGTGCATGTTGATGATGATGAATTTAAAGATGTCAACATCTAAGAGAAGAAGTTTGTTGGTGATAAAAGAGAAAGAGATGAAGATAGAGAGAGAAGCCCAGAGACTGTTCAAGACTGAAGAAGTGAAGACATGATATTGTCAAAGACTCGATGGACGACTCGTCAACATCTGAGGGGGAGTCTGTTGGTGCACTACATCTGTCGACTTCGTCTTGGATCGAGTCTTAGATTGCATTGTATAGATTAGGGCACGTTTTACGAGAAAATAGGAGAATGTATGTGTCTTAGGTCATGATTTCGCTTATAGGGTCTTAGACTGATAATTTCGCTTATATGGTCATGTGATTATTTCGCTTATTTGGACAGGTTGATTTCGCTCATGTGGACATGTGGTCCTTGGAGCGAAATCATCAACACTATATATATGTGTTCAAGAGAGAAATCACATAACAGTTGTGCCATTCCATACCGAAGTGTTGCCGGTGTGAAGACTGAGTTGTAATTGCCTTTCGATCAATATAATCAGTAGTTAAAGTGAAGAATCAGCTGTTTCTAGCTTTGTTTCTTGTTTTCCGCACCTGAAACAGAGTAAAACTCCTCTGAACGACTCATTTGGGTCAGAATTCGATCCTACAATTCTCTTTTGAAATAACCTTTTTGCTTACATCTGAAGCAGGTCACCTAGGATTTATCAAATCCCAGCTTTGTTGACGGACCACCTATTGACTGCTTCCCAGTAATCTCCGTATATCTCTGAGCTCTTCGAATGCAACTTGCTAAACACCAGCGTATGTCAATGAGTTCCATTTATGCTGGGTCGATCTGGTCGTAGTCTTCCTTTGTCAGTTCTGATTTTCCTATTTTCCCAGACACTAGACCTTCGTATGACTCTAACACAGATGCCAGAAAACTCATTTGTTGTTTTGCTGCATTAATGCTCATAGCCAGAGAATTCTTTAATTTCAGAGCAAAGTTGCAGAGCACTTCTTCAGATTCTTCAGGACTTGCTTTTGAAGAAGATGAATGATATCCTGGATTGTAGCTTGATGAGCTTTTCTGTGGTTCTTTTGACTTTTCAGTGCTGAATCCAGTCGTTGGTGATTCACCAACTTTCACCGAAGGTGTGCTACCTTTGTAATAAAGACCGACATTCTGATGATGCGAAGAACCGCTCATCTTGCTTTGCTTTTGTAGCTCAAGCTCATGACTTTCTATCTTTTCTATCAAAACATCAAGAGTAATTGAATCATATAAAACATCATTTTTCAAGATAAACACAAACGTTTGCCACTGATCAGCTCGTGGTAACGCTTCTATGAGTTTATCAATTATTCCTCACATGTTTTGACAATTTCAAACCTTTCGAGTTCAATTTTTAAATGACAAAAATGTTCAATCATTTGCCTCACTGATTCTCCTTTTAAGCTGTCAAACAAATCAAATTCCTTTTTTAGTAAAGCAATTTTGTTCTTTTTAGTTTGTTTGCCACCTTCGGCTTTAACCCTTAACGTTTCCCAAACCGATTTTGATGACCCATTATGATTTAACAAAGAAAATATATCATCTCGGATAGATTGTTGAATCAAAGCGATCATCTTCTGTTCATATGAGAATTTCCGTTTGTCTTCATCGGAAAGATCATTGAGATGGATCTCTTCTTTCTTGTCATTGATCGGTCGACTGTATCCAAACTCTAAGCAGAACCAACTCTCGTGAGCGTATGCCTTGGTCCAGTTCAGGAATCTTTCTTTCCACCAAGTATAATCCTCTATATTCTCAAGCTTTGGTGGTTTCGAATAGGTTCCATAGAAGTTATCATGTTTTATGTTATCATTGATTGTTTTTGTTATTGATTTCGGTGTGACGGTTGATGTCTCAGACGATTCGGATGTAAACGTGTTGTAGAACTCTTCAGCCATGATATGAACTTCTCGAATCACAAGAACCTGAATCACGATCAAACAAAAAACGATCAGTTTAAACACTTATCGAACAACTTGAATCGGACTGGAACTCGAACGAGCTACTGTTCGATCAAGTCACACCACAAAGTTGATGTTCGATCGAGCTGTTGTTCATTGATGGACACCACAAAGTTGTTCGATCGAGTTGCTGTTCGATCGGGTAGCCTGTTGACTTTGAATCGAGTAACTTTGAATCGGGTGACAACTCGTACGAGTTGCTGTTCGATCAATGGCACAATAAGACAAACAACTTTTCAAATCTGATTTAATTTGAATCTTTGAACTTTGAAATAGGTGTCTTTGAATAGGGTAGCACCTCGAACGACCCACCACTTGATAGAAGGCACTAAACAACAAAATGTTATGTTGTCCGATCGGGTGGCTATGCTTTGAATATAATGGCAATTCGTTCGACGCACTGTTCAATCGAGTAGCCTGTTGACTTTTTTACCACAACAATGAATTACAATCTCACATGCAACCTGACATGTCACATGCACAAATCAATTCTCATGCAAATACTTTGCAAATGGCCGACATACCTGTTTTGATATAAATTGTGATTGGACCGATTGATATGAATCTATCTATATTAGTGCAACATGTGACTTCTGTTGTTTGTAATTAATGAGTTTGATTGACAAGGTTATCAAGGTTGGCTAAGTAACTCGATCGGGTGGGATGTACTGACTCGTATTACCGCCCGATCGGGTGGGATTTGGATAAGTTGTCCAATCGGGTAGCAGTCAACATAGTCAACATTTTTTAATGAATAGCAGTGAATGGGATTGGTTGTCTGATCGAGTGGGCTTGTGACTCGATCGAGTGGGATCTTCAAAACTAATGTGACTCGATCGAGTTGTGAAGAACAGCTATATTTTTTTAATAGTTTTCGAACACAAAAATCTAGATTTCTTTCAAACCGCTTTGAATTAAGATCTGAAACTTTGTAGGCTTATAGATCAAGTATTTTCGCACATAATATTCAAAAATCACCGATTTTTAACCGTAAAAACTTGTTTAATTTGGCGATTTTCTGATAAAAACGTGAAGAATATGAATAGATGAAGAAATTTGACAAATCTAGATGAAATTTTGATCTGATTCTGATGAAATCCTGTACGAATCTGTGTGATAGATCAGTGCAATCAAGCTCCTGCTCTAATACCACTTGTTAGGACCGGTTTTGACTTTGAAATGATTGCGAACCGAACGTGTGACGTGCGGAATCCGTACACGAACGTGACCGAACACACGAGAACGTAATATAAACGGTGATTCTATTGATTGATGTGAAAAAGTACAACACCTGAATCACGTACAACGAACTTTCTCTCTCTAGACTTTCTCTCTCTAGCTCTAGATCTCCAAGTCTTCAAGCAAAAGTCTATAACTCTATCCCTAAGACATCTATTTATAGGCCAAAGCTTATAAGAGCTTTCCTCTTATTTACAATATTGCCACCTTGCCTTTTCTATCTAATATTACAATATAAAGCAAGTTTTCTTCAGTTTCTGCTACGGACTGGATTGACGGAGGCGATAGACATAAATGCACTAACAAAATATATGTTGAAGACTTTTATGATCCGTGAATATGGTACACCGTGTACCATAGAGATAATGTCGCCAAATCTTCAACACGAATACTACCGCACCCAATTCCAAGTCATGGGTGGTGTAGTTCTTCTCATGAACCTTCAACTGACGGGATGCATACGCGATGACTTTATCTCGTTGCATCAACACACAACCTAGACCTTGATGCGACGCATCACAATAAACCACAAAATCATCCGTACCATCGGGTAGTGACAAAATTGGAGCACCGCAAAGTTTCTCTTTAAGTAACTGGAACACTGATTAATGTTTATCTCCCCAGTCAAACTTTCTATCCTTTTGGGTCAAGGCGGTTAGAGGTTGCGCTATCTTTGAAAAATTCTCAATGAATCGTCGATAGTACCCCGCCAATCCTAGAAACTGGCGTATTTTAGTTGGAGACTTTGGTTCTTCCCAGTTCTTTATAGCCTATATCTTGGAAAGATCAACATGAATCCCTTTCTCGTTCACTACATGACCGAGAAACTGTACCTCGCGAATCCAAAATTCGCACTTCGAAAACTTTGCGTATAGCTTCTCGTTCTTCAGCAATTCAAGAATAAGCCTTAAATGTTGCTCATGCTCTTCCTTCGACCGCGAATATATTAACATATTGTCAATAAAAAACGATCACAAATTTGTCCAAGTAAGGTTTGCACACGTGATTCATCAAATCCATAAATACGGCCGGTGCGTTAGTCAAGCCGAAAGGCATGACAAGTAACTCATAATGACCATAACGGCTTCTAAACGCCGTGTTGGGAATACTCTCCTCTTGAGTCCGCAACTAATGATAGCCCGAACGCAAATCAATTTTTGAATAGAAACTAGAACCTTGAAGTTGACCGAACAAGTCATCGATCCTTGGTAAAGGGTACCTATTCTTGATAGTGAGCTTGTTCAACTCTCGATAATCTATACATAAGGGAAGGTTCCATCTTTCTTTTTCACAAACAAGACCGGAGCTCCGTAAGGCGAGAAACTCGGTCGGATGAAACCCTTGTCTAACAATTCTTGAAGTTGGTTAGATAATTCCTGCAACTCTGACGGAGCTAAACAGTAAGGCGATTTAGCTACAAGGGCAGCTCCTGGGACCAAGTCGATGCGAAATTCAACTTGCCTTTGTGGGGGCAATCCTGGCAAGTGTTCAGGAAAGACTTCAAGGAATTCCCTCACAATAGGAATATCCTCAAGTTTAGGCTCCTTGGTCTTCTTATCAACTACGTGCGCTAAGAATGTGAAGCAACCCTTCTGTAGACACTTTGGGGCGTTCAGGCAAGTAATAATTCGCAATAGGGTTCCACGTCTTTCTCCATGGACAGAAAGCGTCTCACCATCGGATAGAGGAATACGAGTTATCTTTTCATGACAAATCACTTCGGCGTGATTTTTCGAAAACCAATCTATGCCGACTACGACATCAAAGCTACCCAGCTGGACCGGCAAAAGAACTATACTAAATTCCTGATTGCAGAAGACCAACGTGCAAGCCTTAACAACCTCACATGACTCAACCAACTTTTCGTCAGCCAATTCAATAGAATAGGGTATATCTAACTTGCTTGACTCTAAATTCAACATACGTTTAAAGTCGGTAGATACGAAGCTAAGATCGGCACCAATATCAAAAAGAATTGAAGCATAACTATTATTGAGAAGAAACGTACCTGTAACTACATTCGGGTCCTGACAAGCATCCTTAGCTCTAATCACGAAGGCTTGACCCTTAGCTTGGTTCAACTTAGGACATTGGCGCTTGAAATGATCCTCGGCACTGCACTCGTAGCATCCTTTGTCCTTCTTTGGTAACACCACCCTGCAAGTTTCCATTTTGTGTCCTACCTTTTCACGCCTTTTACACTTGGCACTTTCACATGTGCCCACATGATGGTAGTTACATTTGTTGCACTTGGGTAGAGGAACCAAATACTTCCTTGGACCAGAGCTTGTCGCGTTCATAGTAGCGGAGAAAGCTTTCACATCTTGAGTTGTTGCAGTTTGGTTTGTAGCTTATTACCCTTCTTGAAGTTAGACCATTTCCATTTACCCGAACTCTTTGATTCATCGACCAAATTCTTCTTGTCACTTCCCTTCCTAGTTAGGGTCTTCATACGCACCGCATCTTCAGTTAAGCTAACCACTAGGCCCAATGCACTTCGAATTGTGGCAGGGTGAGACGAGGTAACCATGCTATGGATTTCAGGCGCCAAACCCCATATATATCGTTCGATTCTCTTGAACTCCGGTGTCACAAGATAGGGAATTACCTTGGACAAATCATGGAACCGTTGCGTATACCCCACCACATCAGCGCCAATCGTAGTTAAATTCCAAAATTCTGTCTCTGGTCTTTGGATTTCAGCTCTCGAGCAGCATTCTCCTCGCATCAATTCCCGAAGTTCTTCCCATGTCATGCCATAAGAGACTTCATCACC
Source organism: Helianthus annuus (assembly GCF_002127325.2). Taxonomy (NCBI): domain Eukaryota; kingdom Viridiplantae; phylum Streptophyta; class Magnoliopsida; order Asterales; family Asteraceae; genus Helianthus; species Helianthus annuus. Next base: position 91,176,367 of record NC_035443.2, read on the forward strand.
TAATGTTTGAACCTGAAGGTTCCACCAAGTCAATGCTCATCCAGAAAGAGGCAAGTAACATACATCATCGTTTGTTCCGGTGTACATTTGCTGATACGGATCACCGATTCCATCTTCTCCACCCAACGTACAAACCCAACGGCTCCCTCGGTACCATTGAAGTTTAAGTGCACCCTAGAATAGTCATACCTCCTGAATTATCAAGATATAATTATTACGAGAATAAATATAAACAAGAAACTCCTTAGATTGCCATGCAAAACCAACTATTACCAATCAAAACGTTGCCAATCGTTCCTGATCCGTCGGGTCCAAAACCTCCAGAGCCTCCAGTACCGCCGGGTCCAGAACTTCCGGAGCCTCCAGTACCACCGCTGGAATCGACACGGTTTGCTTCATACTGTGCGATTGCGGTAGCGATGCACTGTTCCAACAAAGCTTCCAACTCTGCCTCTGTGGTGGGAAGTTGGTAATTCGGTCGTTTACGAGTATTTCTTTGTTTCGGAGCCATGGTCTTCTAATATAAAATATCAAAAGAATTTTAGACATATATTTCAACAAATATTGCCAACCACGCACGAATATAAGAATACAACCAATCGTAATAACCATATGATGACGTCGACAAGTATCACCAACAATCATGAGTGCACGAGTAATAACAATTATATGAATAATCACCATCATAATAATCGCAATATCATACAAGTACCACGCCATAACAACCACAACATCATAATGATCATGACAAGAACAGAATACAACACATCAAAGAATATACCATAATTTACATATCATTCAAACTTGTTACATTGTTTCGTGAAAGATCCAAAAGAGCTCGAGGCTATATCACCTCGGCTTACAAGTTTAGACAATATACAAAAAGGTAAAATTTCTTCCACAAGCAATCTACGTAACCAAAAGTAGGGTCATCATATCACAACTACTGGGGTGGGGGTGGGGTGGTCGTGTCTCAAGCGCCGCTCTGACTCTAGCTAAGTCCTCCTCGATAACTCTCATCCCATGAGCGAGTGTAGCCACCATAGCCCGAACCTCTGAAATCTCAGAATCTGTCATACCAAAAGTCACACCGTGGCGTGCTAAAGCTGAAGTGAGGGTAATCATCTATTCAACATCATTGAATCGCTGCTGACATATAGAATCCAACTCCCTATCAATCTTACGCATAAACATATGTAGGTGCATCTCAATAGAATCTATCCGCTCCTCAAGAGTGGGTGGAAACACGGGAGAATGATAGTATAGATCGGAAGGCGACATGGTGGGTAGGGGCGAGACGGTCCGGCCGTCTCGAGCTCTGGGGGCACAGGAAAGCCAGCACCTCGAAATCTCTTAATGAAAGGACTGGCAGGAGCGGGTCATGAAGGTCCTCTAGTCTCAAAACGGAAGGAATCTCCCTCCTAGGCTCACTAACTCTCTCATCATCAACTCGAGCAGGAATAGCGCGAGACGGTCCACCCATCTCGAGAGTAGTGGGAGCGATAGGCTTCGCAGAAGAGCCACAGTCCACAGCGTAAGCGCTAAGACCTACGGCTCTAAGAGCAGAAGAAGATACACTATCAGTAGTGTCGGAAGATGAAATGTCCATGACGGACACCACTGGGGAAGAGACCTCTAGAATCGCAATATCAAATGCCCAGCGCACTCCTAAGTCATCATCGAAATGATCAACATGAAACACTGGAACCTCGTCCCCACCAGCAGGGACATCAACAAGAGGGACCTCAATCGCAAGGGTGGGATGTCAAGAATAAGGTGTCCATCGGGGCGACCTGCGACAACTACACCGGGGATGAAAACATCCCCCAGATCGAGAACATCATCCATCAGCACAGGGCCACCTAAGGCTATGATCTCCTCCTCATCACTAACGCCACTCAGCGCATCATTGGACACATATTCCGGGTCCTCCTCTAGCTCACTATCCGTCTCCGGCACTACCTCCATAGCAGGCTCATCATTCGACTCCAACTCGATCACCTCCTCATCGGGCACGAGGTCAATGATCTCCTCGTCTGAATCTGAAATGTCGATAGGATCCGAAGCTGACAACATCGTGACCTGGCAAGATAATCCGTACAAACACATATATAAATTATATATATATAAATCACAAAACCCTCCACAAGAACCAAATAACTTGCCTATACAATATAGACCAAACCATGCATACCAAAACTCCTTTCTACACTAAGTAGAATAAACTATGAATCTCACCTACGACTCGTAAACCCAACCATGAACGTGATGCAATGCAATGAAACTTTTCATGCATGTGAAAACGTTTAATGCGAGCAACCTAGATATGAGATTATAGTCTAGATTCGAGACCGAATCCTAGTTCGCTATAATCGAGGCTCTGATACCAATCTGTTACACCCCACCGAAGGCGGAAACGTAAGGTGCGACCATGAAAGGTTTTCAAGCATACGATAAGCAAACAACTAATATGATTAAGCATCAACGATTCTAAAGTTTAACGTTTACAAACCATAACAATATATTTAGTTTACACAACTCAAATATAATACTTCAAGTTTCAAAACACCCATGACCAAACATTATATCGTTTATAAAGTTACTAGGATTTGCCAAGTATATTTCTGATACGATGAATATACAAGGCAAAACCCCTAAAAGGTATCGTCCATGATGCATGCAACTTCCAAAAGTCGCAAACCAAAGTTCACTTACCTGGAAAACATGCTTAAAATGTCATTATAACGCTGGTGAGTTCATAGGTTTAAATGGCACAAATAAAACTTAAAATCATTTGACAAAAATTTAGTGTGCGTAGTTGATGAAAATCATGAAAGTCAAATCAAGGTCTTGCAAAAACCGTGATACATGTGCCGACATAAGCTCGTAACCAACCCATAACGATGATGTCTCGCCACATCGTGCACCACAAAGATGTCTAAGAATAATTGGACTTGCACTCCCACAGGGTTACGACCGACCAGGAGCGGGGCTCATTAAACCCAATAGATCAATTCGACTGTTCCGCGGTCATTACCACGACTAATGGTTACTAAACGAAACAATAACATGAGGACTTCCGAGCTCTAAACCCACCAACTTACGCGTACAAAATAGACAAAAATGGATTTCATTCCTCACTACCATACCCCGTAACCAAGCATAAATTTCCCCTGATTTAAATAAACATTTAAATAAGTAAAAGGGGTCGTGAAGACTCACAAATATGTGTTCCGTGCGAATGCTAGCAACTCAATGTCCGTAATGTAATATATATAATCCCGACCTACAAGTGTCCTAAACTAAAATGACACTAATGTCTAAATATGTGTCTACCCGGCAAGTCGTTCACCAAACTTGTTTAGACCGAATGAGATGTTTTCATTTAAGAAAAACATTTATCTTAACGACCCGTTGGTGGTTATTGACCATGTTATCGTTATACATATTTACACAAAACATATATAAAATAAACATATAAGTTCCATCAATGTTGGGATCCCATCCCAGAACCTTGTTTGAAAACACTTGTCGACACACGTCTAAACCGTATAATAAATATATATTTTAAATAAAATAATATATATTTATTTTTACAAAAATAATCCACGATCCTTGTAGATGCGAAAATAACCTAAGTATCTATATTTATTCCTCAAACAAATATATACTTAGTATAATTCGTCGTCATAACGAAATAATATATTTGCATGTCGTTATTTCTCAAAAACGTTCATTTATCGCAAAATCCGTATATACATATATATACTTATGAACTTTACAACTCTGTGATTCACCATTTGTTTTGTTAATAGTTTCTAAAAAATTATTTTAGTCATTCGAGAGACTAATTTTCGACAAAACATATATGGAAAATATTAAGTAACATTTTAGCAAAAATACACATTTGCCTTGTTTTAGTAAAATAACTCATATTTATACAAAATCTCTAGAGTTTTACTAAAACAAGTTAAAAGTCTTGATCCTCATATATTTATAAAAATACCATTTTTATTATCCAAAATACCCATATAAACTATAATAAAGTTTATAAACAAACCACCACTAAAATAATTTGTAAAACATTAAACTTTAACATACTAGTTTTACCATATCTAACATGTAAGTCTTTTTTTTTTTTTTTTTTTTTTTTTGACTAATACATACATGGTCATGTAAGTCCGTCACTTACATAAGTGATTTAGAGTTTTAGTGTTAAATAAGCAACACACATGCACATCTAAGCATGCCTACATCATACTCACATACATATATTCATGCATTTGCTAAGTGGAATAAAGTCAAGCACACATATGTATGAAGAATTACACCCAAACCACACACATACATGGATCCAACCATTTAATGCATTTCTTTTTCTTTTTTCTTTTTAACATACATTTTAAAAGTAGTTTATATATGTGTAATAGTCAAATTATATATGTGTAATAACTTATTACATATATGTAAACTCCTAGTTTACATATATATATTCATAAAATTACATATAAAAGATGATAAAATTACTCTTAAGATGTATGTGATGATAAAAAGACATATAAAAGTATCTTAAATATAAAAATATATAAATAAAAAGACTGTTTATTAGGAATTCTGTAAGTTTTGTAAATATTTAGGGTTCTGAAATGATCATTACCATATATAGGGCCAGGATCATTTCAGAACCATAAATATTTACAGAACTCGCAGAACTCCTAATAAACAATATTTTTATTTATATATTTTTATGTTTAGGATAATTTTATTATTTATTATGTGTATTTTTACGATTACATACATGTTAAGAGTAATTTTATTATTTTTATATGTAATTTTATAATTACACATATGTAAACTAGTTTTTTTACATATATGTAATCAGTTATGGCACATATATATAATTTTGGCAATTAAACATATGTAAACTACTTTTAACATGTATGTAATCAAAGAAATACATATAATAGATGATAAAAAGATCCTAAATACAAAAACTTATATATAAAATGATTGTTTATTAGGAGTTCTGAAAGTTCTGTACTTATTTAGAGTTCTGTAATGAACTCAACCCTATATATATATATAGGGTAAGGTTCATGCGAGAACCATCCTTATTGCGAGAACCGCGAGAACCAATGTGAACACAAAATAAAATCTAAAAAAAATCAAAAAAGCACTCAAATTTTTTTTTAATATTTAAAAAAAATCGCGATATTTCGTTACCATAAAAAAATAATAATAACTTTTTTTTTCGAGTAACAGTTATCTATGCACATGTGCATATGTATCATTACTTCGACAAATTCGGTAATACGTTATCAGGAATAGACAAATGCACTTTAATTTACAATATCATTAGTAATACACTACTTTTTACATTATCAATATTCAAAATGCACATGTGCATCATTAGGTATAACCATGATATAAAGTGTTTTATTACAAAAAGTTTGTGATTTTGAATGGAGAAGTAGGCCCATATACATGTTTTTTGGTTAGTTATATCTAGTGGTTGATGGTTTGGTTATAGTTGTCAATTTATGATGTAATATGTTGATTGGATGGTATAAATGGTGTTTACATACATGTAATAAAGTGAAAATAATGTTAATGGTATTGTATTATGGATGGTAGCAGGTAATGGCTAAGCAGTTAAAGCGGTAAAATAGCGGATAGCGGTCAAGGTCCGCTATACGATATATAGGTTATAGCGGTGGTATAGCGGTGATATAGCGGTAATTTTTATACCATGCATAATTTATGTATTTTTATATATATTATATACATATACCATTAATTTTATATTGTTTATATATAAATTCACAAGTATGAGGACTAAATATAAACTAATGAAGATGGAGGGGGGTTATATGTTAAAATACCCAAACTTAAATAACCCTAATTATCCCACTTTCATCATACACGCCGTTTTCTTTCCCACTCCCCACTTTCATCATAAGTCTGTAACAGATTCATGAGTATCAGACCACTAATACATTCAAGAACAGATTCATGAGCTCGAGTATCAGACCGAAGAGAACACTATTACACTAATCGAACAGCTCTGATGAACTCGAGTATCAGACCAGCAATCGAATCGAACAACATTGATTCGATTTTTATCAGCTTTGATGAACAGCAATTGAACTCTGATGATGATGAACTGCTTCCAAGACCTCAACCAAGGCTGACCGCTAATATCACTGCTTCAGCCGCTATAAAGGACTACATATAGCGGTCAAATAGCGGGCTATAGCGCCGCTATTAGCAGAACCGCTATGCCCAACCGCTATTTGGACCGCTATGATGCCAGACCTCCGCTACACCGCTATAGCGCGCTATAGCACCGCTATAGCGCGCTATAGCACCGCTATAGCGCCGCTATTAACTGCATAGGGTAATGGTATTGTATTATGGATGGTAGGAGGTAATGGTAGTGTATTATGGATGGTATGATAGATGAAAGGGAAAGTGTATTCAAAGTAGTGTACCAAAACACCTTATTTAATGTTTATACATATAAATGCACATGTGCATTTCTAATATTGATAATGTAAAAAGTAGTGTATTACATATGGTAGTGTAAATGAAAGTGCAATTGTCCAATATGTGTAATAAATTACCGAATTTGTCAAAGAAATGACAAAAATGCACATGTGCATGCTTGTGTATTATGGATGGAATGATAGATAAAAGAGAAAGTAGTGTACCAAAACACCTTATTTCATGTTGATACATATAGATGCACATGTGCATTTCTAATATTGTTAACGTAAAAAGTAGTGTATTACACGTGATAGTGTAAATGAAAGTGCAATTGACTATTATTTCTAACGAATTACGGAATTTGACAAAGAAATGATACATATGCACATGTGCTTGGATAACTGTTACTTGGATTTTTTTTTTTAAATTTTTTATTTTGTTTTATTAACAAAATATAGCGATTTTTCCAAAAAAGAAATTGTAAAAAAATAAAAAAAAAATCAGGTGTTTTTTATAATTTTTTCTGTTTGTGTTCACACTGGTTCTCGCGGTTCTCGCAATAAAGGGTGGTTCCTAACGGATCTTTGTCCTATATATATAGGTAGAGGATCCTGTAAAAAGTGCTCAAAGTGTGAGAAGTGTATTATAACACTATATAACACCATATAAACACCGTATAACAATATGTAACACCATATAATACCATATAACACTATGTAACACTATATATCATTATATAACAATTATAACACTATAGGTTGTCTGATAGCATGTCGATGATAGATGTATAGTGTTATATTTGTTATATAATGATATATAGTGTTACATAGTGTTATATGGTATTATATGGTGTTACATATTGTTATAAGGTGTTTATATGGTGTTATATAATATTATATATAGTGTTATAATACATTTCTCACACTTTAGGCCCTTTTTACACTATTCTTACCCTATATATATATATATATATATATAGGGTCAAGATCAAGGGAAAACCACTCTGAGCTGTAAGAACTTAGAGAACTCGGCCTTCCTATGCGAGTTTTGCCCCCATTTTCACACCCCTATATTAAAATGTTTAGAAAAACTGTCGTAAAAAAAGTAAAAGAAAATCGAAATGCTGTTTTTCAGCCCCTTACAACAGCTATAAAAATGTGATTATATAAGTGTGACATAACTTTTTACAGCATTTACGGGTACCGTAAACTAAAAAAACTACTTTTTTTTTTTTTTGAAAAGTTGATTTTTTAGGACTTTTGGTAAAAAAAAATTTAAAAAAACCTTTCGTAAGACCAAGTTCTCTATGTTTTCACAACTCGTATAAGTTTTCATTTTACCCTAACCCTATATATATATCGTTTTGCTCACTTAACGCCCTGCTTGCGGTATACGCATATAATGTATATATGTGTGGACCCTCGTGTGGTAAAAGTAAGTGCACTAACTTTAACATAATTTTAATAATTTCGTGAAAATAACGTTAAAAAGCGAGGGACGGTTAATCATGCACCATGTGGTGTCATTGATAGCCGAAAGACAAATGGATACATGCATTAATCGACTTTTGTCCCAATTGCTAATTGTTATGTGCCTTATGTCAAAAACTTGATGCATAACTAATATCGAGACGGGGTCTCACTGTAAGTAGTCTCTCTATTCCCAGTTCCTACAGGGTAGAGGTAAGGCTGTCTACATCTTACCTTCCTTAGACCCTACCTTAACTTTGCTATTGATGAAATTTATTGAGTATGATGATAATCTTTTTGCTCACTTGACATGTTTTTGAATGGCGAACACACAGGCCCTGTTAAATCTACTCTTAAAATCAAGAAATTGCCCAATTTGTAGAACTTCAAGGCACACCATTTTAGTAGAGATAAACAGCTTGTACCACTAGGCTAAAGAGGCCATGGGCATTGGACACGTTATATATAAAATTTCACCTAAGATGTTCACCCATATAAAACATACTATCTACACACTCCTTTGCGTATCATGAACTTTGCTACATACCAGAAGAAGTCTATAGCACAGAATCATGACCATTCATTTTCATCAAATGGGGCTTCACCACACACATGAAGTACATAACATGAAGTCGATGTCTTAAATAAAAAATTTATAAGGTATACTTACCCTATATAATTTTACCCTACAATTCTACAAACCCTCTACCTCAACATATCATGAAAGTACTCGACCGGTTGTAATATTGCTACTAAAGTTGATTATATATTAAACGAACCTAAACAGTATCATTAAGGTCTTCAAACCATAGCGGCCGCTCATATAACATTAGGTATTTATAAAAGAATAAGCATACACTTTTAGTTTGTAAACAAAAAAGTAAAAATTCAAAACTTATGCACAATAGCTACAATGTATATCAAAAAAGGAATTATTAAACCACAGATTAATGATAGTAAAAATGTTTCACAAGAAAAGGGGTCAGATCCATAATCTTTCAAGTTTCTTAATAATGGGATAAGCTATAACTATATTACCGGTTGTGAGCAGCAGCAGCAGTACTACTTCTTGTTGCTTTAACTCGCGCCTTCCTTCCCTGAAAAACCCCAAAAGATATGACGAGAAATGAAAAATGGATATTTAAGTTTTGATCCTACTCACGAAGAACTAAAATTGAGCATACAGAAAGGGTTTAATCATGCTGTTTGTATACTAGTCGAAGTCTATACACATCAAATATATAGGGTAGGGTTCATTTTACCAAATAAACTCACCCCCTATTAAAAACATAAATTACTTGTAAAATTAAAAAAATAAGATGGACAAAAAGTGTTTTTAAAAAAGACCTGCTTCGATTTTAACCCTCTGTTGACCCAGTATCCAACTTGTTTGGCCTGCTACGCTTGTAACCAAACCGGACGTTCAGTGAAACGTTCAACAGGACTTTCATTTATGTTCGTTTATTTTAATAAACAAACAAATATGAGCTTATGTCCCGTTTGTGAACGTTCGTTTATATTCGTTCATTTAGGTTCTTGTGGATTTGTTCATTTATGTTTTATTCGTTTACATATTCATTCAATCTTATCTATTACTAATACTAATAGGGTCATCAGATTATCAGCCCATTCACATTTGACAACTATCAGCAACTCAGTTGCATTAGGGCAATCGTAGAAGATGACTGATGGTACTAACTTTAACTTGAATATTGTTGTTAGGGGTAGTATTTTTAACCGATAACCGAAAACCGAACCCGACCCGAGGAACCAGCTTAACCAATTAACCCGAACCCGATATAGTTAATTGGGTCGGTTATTGGATAATACTTTCACCACTGAAAACCCGAAGAACCCGATAACCTAAGAACTAACCCGATGAACACCCCTAGTTGTTTAGGTTTATAATATTGGATATTATTGAATTATCATCATTGATGATGGTGGTATGCAGACATTAAAGAGAATAATGTTGTTTACTTCTAATTGATGTCCGTTTGTGTTGGTTTATGTTCAATAATTTTCCTTTATGTTCATTTAGAACATAAAAACAAACTTATACAAACATAAAAACATTTGTTTGTTCGATAAAGTGAAACGAACGAACACGAACAAGCCCGCGTTTGTGTTCGTTTACAAGCCTATCAAATTCAAAACACTATCTACATATGATCCAGTACATATAGGGTTCAACGAACATTATGTGAACCGTTCGGCGGGAAATTTGTTTATTTTCTCGTTCGTTTAATAAATGAACGAATACGAACAAGAAATTTCGTTCATTAAGTTAAAAAAACGAACATGAACAGAGGTTATTTTCGTTTATGTTCGTGAACGTTCGGTAATGTGTTATTTATGTTCACTCGTTTATGTTCATTTGTGTTCGCTCATTTAAAGGTTTTTATATTTTGCATTTTTGTTTTATTGTTTTTCGTTTTTAAACAAATTCGGATGGTTTATATCATATTTTTATAGAACAAAAAGTATCAAGAGATATAACACATAGTATAGAAAAAGGGAACGAAATACTAAACAATCACCTTCCCCATGCATTTCTCTAAATGAGGAGCAAATCTTCCAGCAACAATAGATCGGCCGCAATTCATGCAATCAAATATTTCAGCAGCTACAGCAGGATGTGTTTGACCGAATATGTCAACCACGTATTTGCTATTTACTTCACTGTTACTTGGATCTGCTATTCTGGCCCTTGCTTCTGCAGATAACCTCAACTCTTCTTCCTCATCATCTAGATTACGGTCAAGCCCTAATCTTGCAATTCGATGACACTCAGATGCAACGTCCATTATCACAGAGTCTAGAAGTTCACCAAAGAAGTGTGATGCAAGCTGTGGAAACAAAATTCGGACCAATAAAAAATGAAAGCATCATAAATCAATAAAACCTTGCTTCTAAAAGAAGCGAGGCAGATCTTCGGTAGTAACGATGTTTCTCGCACACATGATGCAGTAGGTAAAGGTCAATCAAGCATTTGCAACTGTAAACCACATCCAGATGATAAAAAAGTAAAACCACAATTTCCACAAAATACAGGATTCAAACAAACCTGTGTATGATCAGACGTGATATTGTCATCAGGAGCAGACATGATTCTCCTACAATCAGTATTCCTTACCTATATCATATCAAACAACAATAAAAATTCACTACAAAACAATGAAAAAAGGCATTCCGATGCCGTTGCTGCAAAACATAAACTTAGGGTTTCAAACAGACAGCTACAAATTACTCAACCGACCTGATTAGCATACATACACCGTGACCGATATATGCTAGATTGCTAGTTTGTGAGATATAGATAACCTACCGTAATCTGTACGGAATAAACGCAGTTGAGAGAAAATGCAATGAAATTTTGCCGGAAAACTAACAATTCGATACCTAATAACAGAACAAAATCATCAATTACAAAAAAAAAAAAAAATCACTACAAATCTACAATACCATAAATAAAACGTGTTCCGGTTCATATCTAGGGTTCGTACATCTCCAATTGAATAACTACAAAATCTATAATTTCCGGAAAACAGAAATTTAGGGCTTCAAACACACACACACTTAGTGATTACTAAACGGATCTAGTAAGTAATTTGCGATGTTTAGCATACATATACCGGTGAAACGAGATCAAAATATATAATAGTGTGTGAGATAGAGATGATAACGTACTGGAAACTGCACGGAATAGATGAAGATAAGAGAGAGATTTGGCCGGAAAATAATAGATATTTTGATGGTTTGGTAGTAGAGGCGGCGAAGGGGAGGTAGAGTGACGGTTTAACTTTTCGGGTCAATGGAAGAAAAAAAGGATCCGCATTGCATTGTATATATGGATATGAATAAAAATGTATGTTGACAGCTGTGGGATTTGAACCCACGCCCTTTCGGACCAGAGCCTAAATCTGGCGCCTTAGACCACTCGGCCAAACTGTCGGACGTTTATATTGGAAACTTAATACTTATAGCTTCTATAGAGTAACTAAGTATCCATATTACCCCGAGTTTAGTTGCTTTTTTTTTTTAAAGAAATTATACTTTTTTTTCTTTACTACTATCGATATTTACGTTTGTTTTCTTATTTGAAATCATGAATTTACCTTCTCACCTAATAAACAAGTAACTGTTACGTCTCGTCTCCTAATTATGTGTGCCTAATGTTGTTTTTACCACTTCTCTTATTTTGCCCTTTTAATTTTGAACAATATTGCTTTATTACTTAAAGTATTTTACTTATACACAATTTCAATCGTATCTTATTCAAAATATGATTTTGTAACTCTTAAATCTTTATTATTAACTACTTAATATTTCATTTATTCAAGACATGTTTTTACATGGTAATATATATAAAAATAGCTTCCATTCAAGTAACCCATCCCACGTCTTCCTTCTATGTCAATCCTATTTTGAAGATCCGCCCTCACTCGTTACGTTTAATGCTTTACTATACAACACAAATCTCCTCCTTCATCCAATCCAATCTATATTCTATATTTATATATATATATATATATATATATATATATATATATATATATATATATATATATATATATATATGAGATGGATTTGGGCCATGTGGCATGTGATTTTGGACCTTTTGCTGATGCGGCATGTTATGGTGGAGGTAGAGGATGATTTTGGGAGGGAATTCACTCTCAATTCTCAATACACAAACAAAATCACTTTGGACGCGGGATCCGGCTACATTTGGGTCCGATATATGGGTTTTCAAAGAAACCCAGTAACAAATATGGATCCTATAAATCCTTTCTCTCAATTCACGCTTTACTTTTTCTCTAAACCCTAAAGGAGAGCGTTCATCCTTCTTCTGTCGGCGATTAACATCTCCTCTCTTCGCTGTGACATAAATTCATCTTCTTGATTATCTCAACAAGATCCAAGGTTATATGTGTTGTGTTTATGTTATATAGATTATGTAGATTCATCTTTTTATAAAATTTTGATTCGAATGTTATTAACATCATTGTTCGATTCTTTTTTTTTCTTATTCTTCTTTTGTTTCCACGATTGCGGTACAGAACTGAAGAGCGGATCAATCTTGTGACCTGGTGTTTTTTGGTCTGATGAAGCTCGTGATCTTGCCAATGAAGTTATGAAAGTCATACCGTTTGATCGTGTTCAAACCCTTGAAGTTTCATGTGATAAAGTATATTCTTTCAGAACATGTAATCCAGCCATTCTTGAAATATAAAGAAAATTCAGTTTAGTTTCTGCTCCTGTAATTGATAATCAGGAAGTGCATTGAGCATATATATGTAAAAAAGTGTGACCTTGCTGCTTAATTTGTGAAGAAAAGGTTGTGCACACCAACTATTTGTTTTATTGCCTGAGTGTCAATTTTACTTTACAAGATGGAAGGTAGTATAGTTAGACGAGTGATTCATTCGGATAACAGTTGTCTATTTAATGTCATTGGGTGAGTCTCTGAAACATCACACTATTGTTTTCTCTGTATTTTTTAGTTATTTTTTGGTTATTTGTATCCATGCAGGTATATCATGGACCATGACAAAAAATAAGCCTCCAGAATTGAGACAGGTTAAATTCGAGCGTTTTTCATTTGTCGTGTATGTTGATTATCAAACTGTGTTATCTACAATACCATTTCTGTTAGTGCAGTAATGTCTATCGCCTCCGTCAACTCCGTTAGTAGCAGAAACAGAAGAACTTTAGTGATTATAATGTAATATCTTGTTACTAAAAGGCAAGGTGGCATTATTGTAAATAAGGAAAGATTCCTTATCACCTTTGGCCTATAAATAGAACCATTAGGGTTCTCATTTAGAACTTTTGCCATTTGGAGCTTTGGAGTTTAGAGGTTAGAGAGAGAAGCTAGAGAGAGAAAGTAGAGAGAGAAAGGCAAAAGGTGATTCGTGTTGCTTGTACATTTTCATACGTTTCTATAGAATCACAGATTGAGTACGTCTCGTGTGTTTCGGTCGTTCACGTTCACGGATTCCGCATGTCGAATGTGTCATACGCAATCGTTTCGGAGTCAAACCGGTCCTAACAAGTGGTATCAGAGCACAGAAGCTTGACGAAAGGGGGAGCCTGAAGAGTTTACCAAAAGGGGGAGCTGAAGCTGAAGACAGATTCACCGGGATTCTGTTGGAGCAAGGGGGAGTCTGTGTTACTAAAGACGTCAAATCTTCAAGAAGACTCAAAGATAAAAAGATTGAAAAGTCGCTACGAGCTTGACTACGGATTGACTATGGCAATATCCAAGGGGGAGTCTGTTAGTGCAGTAATGTCTATCGCCTCCATCAACTCCGTTAGTAGCAGAAACAGAAGAACTTTAGTGATTATAATGTAATATCTTGTTACTAAAAGGCAAGGTGGCATTATTGTAACTAAGGAAAGATTCCTTATCACCTTTGGCCTATAAATAGAACCATTAGGGTTCTCATTTAGAACTTTTGCCATTTGGAGCTTTGGAGTTTAGAGGTTAGAGAGAGAAGCTAGAGAGAGAAAGTAGAGAGAGAAAGGCAAAAGGTGATTCGTGTTACTTGTACATTTTCATACGTTTCTATAGAATCACAGATTGAGTACGTCTCGTGTGTTTCGGTCGTTCACATTCATGGATTCCGCACGTCGAATGTGTCATACGCAATCGTTTCGGAGTCAAACCGGTCCTAACAAGTGGTATCAGAGCTTAGGACACAATGGAATTTTAAAATTTGACGTGAAGCATTTGTTAACACGTTGATGCTTTGTATTCAAAATATTGTATAAATATGTTTTTTACTAGTAATGTATTATATTTTTTTACTGGTTATAGCTGGACAGGTGGCCTTCAAGGATGAAGGAGGAATCACTGTTGTTGATTTAAGTCGCGTTTTCAGAAGATATTGCTGATGCCATGGATGTACCGAGTCCTTTTGGCACTGCATTAAGTATGGCAGCTGCCTTAAAGACAGACCATGAAGCCAGTAAGTTTTAATCGTATTTCTTTTGATTAGACTACATATACTTTGTAAACAAAAAGCAGAGTGTCTATTTAATTTCGTTGTAGGTGGTAGGGAACTGGTGCATATACTGCTTGCTGCTGGAGTTGATGCTACTGTGCAAGACACCCAGCATGGGCGGATAGGTTTGCGTAAGCTGGATACTCCTTCCTTTTTATGGCTTGGATCTGATTTCCTACCTTTGAAACTAGGATAAGCTGGATACTCCTTTTTTATGGCTTGGAAATGGACTCATCTTTATTTAATCAAGTGTTGTACTATTGAGAAGATTATCTTTGAATTCCATCTGATGTCGCGTTATCTGCGTTCTGGTATATTTCTTTCACATTACTCATATGTTGTATTTTTTACTTGATTTTGTAGGCTAGATCTTGGTCTCTTAAGGGATCACTCAAGTTTAAAAATGTGTTCGTTTATAGTGAACTTTGGGATGGTATATTTCAAGGTTTTTTTTTATATATAACATAGTTTGTAAATGAATTTTATTATTTTCAACTCTGTTCTAGAATGGGTTCTATATTGACATGGCAAGTTTTTTAACTGTTATCCAGGTACTTGCAACATGAGAGTTAAGTATTATTAGGCACTGAGCTGCTGGTGTTTTAGTACATTAATATCTACACATGTAGTGTACAAATATAGTATCCTAACTAACTCATGGTCACCTGGGTCAATGACTAATACACCTAGATGCCTGTTTTGGTTCGTAAGTCCTGGTGAGTTGGCTATTGTAGTCGGTGGGTGCGGTTCATCAGGCAACATCTTGAGCTCAACTAAAAGATGGGCGTTCATCGTCATTAGTCACTCAATTGTGGCACTCAAATGGAAAATTCCCTAAAAGAACTATCCCCAATAGAAGAACAAAGAAAGAGGACTTACTCAGAGCGGGTTCTTTTAGAAGTTATGGGAAGAAGAATAGTATTTCTGTTGCTCAACCAAACTCCATTTGTGTTGAACTCGATGTGAGCAGGCGTTATGAGGTAAGCCTCTTTTGACATATGTAATTATTATTTAGCCAACTTTGCTTATTTAGCGTTTTCTCTAACTGTTAAAAGTCAATGCCTATTTTGTAAATTTCTTAGGTCATGTGCCAATTTTGGTGATTTTTTTATTTATTTACTACGTTTGGTAATTACGTTATGTTAATTTGAGTTTTTTTTAGTTTGCATATGCATATACTAGAGGGGATTCTATGCAACTATAGCAACATTAAATCTTTGGAATCCAAGGGTTCAAGAATCTAATGAATATAGTTTGGCTCAAATCTGGATAGTAGGAGGTGATTTAGATACATTGAAGCTGGTTGTCAAGTGAGTTCCTTCTTCATTGAAGTACTTGTATCAAATAAACAAAACTCATAACAAACACTACAAGAAAAAAAGGGAATTAAATGATTAAAAAGCCTTTGAAACAGGTTGATCCAGAATTGTATGGAGATACAAACACTAGGCTCTTTATCTACTGGACTGTAAGTTATTTTTAATATGCGTATAGTACGTCTTAATTTAACAATAATAATAAGAACTTAAATATCATGTGAACATGCATTGAAAGTTATTTTAAGATATTATCATACTTTGTATAGAGTGATGGATTTTAAAGAAAAGGGTGTTTCAATCTGGAGTGTTCTGGTTTTATTCAACTCAGCAATAAGATTGCACTTGGGGCAACCATGTCTCCCACTTCAGTCATTTATGGTTCTCAACATGATATCACCATAATTATCCTAACGGTATTTCTAATAGTTAATTACTGTTTTCGTCCCTGTGGTTTGTCAAAAATTACTATTTCAATCCATTAGTTTAAAATTTGCGATTTCAGTCCCTGTGATTTCACTTTCGTAACCATTTCAGTCTATGTGGTTTCACTTTCGTAACCATTTCAATCGATTTATTTTGTTAATACAGGGACTGAAATGGTTATGAGGTGGACTGAAATGGTTATGAAAGTGAAACCACAGGGACTGAAATCGCAATTTTTAAACTAATGGACTGAAATAGTGATTTTTGACAAACCACAGGGACGAAAACAGTAATTAACTCTATTTCTAAAAAGTTCTAATCATTTATCTCAAATAATTTTAAGTTATATCCTGTACCGCAATGGCGGAATATGCGTTTAACTATATTGAATCTGCATATAACTTCATGTATTTTATTTTTGTGAGAACCGTAGACTTCTAAAACTTAGTGAAGAAGTTTTTTTATTCAAGTTTAGGGACTTATTCATGAAAAAAAGACTTTTTCATTTATATTTTGATATGTACAGGGATTTTATCTCCCAAAATAGAACTTTATGTTAGTAACAAAGTGTGAGGACTTTATTGTTGAGTAATTTCAGGGAGGGTATATATGTAATTCTTTTATTTATTCGAACCTTTTCTTCACTGGCCTTTTTATCCCTTTATGCTTCATTTTTATTTTGTCTTTGTTTTTTTTTTTTTTTTGCTGTCAATCGAAGTACAAGTAATTGCCTTTAATTAAGTAGGGATTCAAAATGGGATGTACACTCTTGGCACTCATGTTTACACTATGTTATAGATAGGTTTTTTTATGGACGTGTTGATGGTCATGATATTGGTCTCAATTTCGACTAATTTACTTCGGAAATGGTCAATTTAAGTAGTGGTATATATAAACAGTGCATTGAGTTTATTTTTTGTTTTTTGAGATTCAATAACATTTTTCTTTTATGATCTTTGATTTCAGTTGCATAGCAGAAATTATGGCGGAAAGGAAGAGTGCGATCGGTAAGGATGTTACGGAGATAAAAATGTGGATTGTATGATATATGTCAAGATTATTAAGGTAAATTTCACTCTTTTATACCTCATTAGGGATGAGCAAATGGTACCGGGAAATGGTTCGGTTCAGAACCAGTATTTGGTTCGATTTGATGAGTTAAGTTTTGATAGTATGGATTAATTCATTGCGATTTTTGTTTATTGTTGCTCTGTTAGTCGATTAGGTTTTTGTTCAACATATCTCACTGTTGGTGCATAAATGTCTGTTAACTTCGTCTTTATCGAGTCTTGTGTCTAGATAGGATAGATTGGTGCTTGGTATTAGAGAAATTAGGGATTGAATGTTATAGGGTCATTTCGCACGAAATGAACAAGTCATTTCGCACGAAATGAACAAGTCATTTCGTACGAAATGAACAAGTCATTTCATACGAAATGAGATTTGACTATTTCGCACGAAATGATGCTATTTCGTATGAAATGAGTCAAAGTCATTTCGCACGAAATAAGGTGTGTTGGTTTCGTACGAAATACCACCTCTATAAATACCAAGCTTGCTAGTTCATTTGTAACTTTCCGATTTCAGAGCCGAGGTGCTGCCGATTTGTCAACTGATCTGTAAAAGCTTTGAAATCAATAAAAGAAAGATAATTAGGGAGAATCAAGTTGTAATCACGTCTATATCATTGATTCCGCATTTGTTATAGATTGTAAACTCTTCTGATTGACTCATTCGGGTCACACATCGATCCAACAAGTGGTATCAGAGCTCAGGAAGAAGAGTTTATACCAATTCAGCTTGTTTTCATCACTTCTACTCATTCTTTTCAAAATTAAACGAGATTTAACGGACAAAATGGATTGAATTTCACATATATCACGTAAAACACTGTTTTAATGAATCCTTGAAAGAATTGGACTAAAATTCGACCAAAAACCGGATTAATTTGACAAAATGGTGGCCGATATGCTGATGTCATCATCATTTCGCACGAAATAGTCAGCATCTATTTCGCACGAAATCAATTCTGTGAAACCTATTTCGTATGAAATCAAGCTATTTCGCACGAAATCCGCATATTATTTCTTATTTCGCACGGAATCAACTTTGAGAAGTTTATTTCGTACGAAATCAAGCTGGTTAGAGGTCATTTCGTACGAAATACCTTTGAGATCTTCATTTTGTACAAAATCAGACTTCATTTCGCACGAAATCATCTTAGAACTTTATTCACCGCAAAGATTGCAGACAAAGTGCTTGCAGCGAAAGAGCTAGAGGTAGTTTCTGGTTCTGGAACTGAGTCTAAAAGCAAGGTCAGTCCGAATGATGCAACCAATGAGTCAGGTAAGAAAGCAAAGATTGAGAGTGACTGCAAAAATTGCATGAAAGACTGGAAAGTTTGTAGTACACTTACTTACCTCAATGGTAAAAACATCGAAGAACTGACAGGAAGAGTCAGAGATGTTGAAGATCAGATCTTAAACCGTGACAAAATGTTAAAAGCTTCAAATGAACGATTAAAAGAATTAATTGAGAAAATTGAAAATGATAAAATTGATGTAGAAAGAATTAGGAAAGAAAACGAAAAGTTAATTCATGAAAATCGTCAACTTTCAGAAAATTTTGAGAGGCTAAAACAAACGGTAAAAGATTCTGATGAATGAAATGGTAAAACAAACAAAGAAAATGTGCAACTGTCAGGAGTTCTTAGGGTTAAAGAAGAGCAAATCAACCAACAGTTGGATGAGATTGCTAAGTTCAAGCTTCAGTTTGAGGAAGCTAAGATTGAAAATGAACGCATCAATCTGAACTGAACGGTTACAACTCCGCAAGTTTTGTTCTTCAATATATCATTCCTAAACCAATTGGGAAGAACAAAGCATGCGAAGATGTATACTCGGATGGAACTGGGGTTGGGTTTCATCAGGTTCCACCGCCAGTGTTGAATAATTTCTCAAAGAAAAAATCAGGGTTGGTAAATAATGAAGAAGAAAATGAAATTAATCTTTCAGACACAATTGATGTCACATTCAATTCATCATCTGATGAAGATAGTGTCCAGTCTGAAATTGTTAAAAGTATGGCTGAAAATGTTTTGAAATCTGAAAGTGACACTACTGAGGATGATGAATGCTTTTTGGACAAATATATTCCGAAATCAAAATCCAAAAACAACTTGAGTGATGAACCTAATTTTGTGATGTACAAGATGATGAGATCTGATAAGTTGTATTCGGATCGTGTATTTCCTTTGGAGAATGTGAATGTTGGGAAATTGAAAAATGTGTTCAAGTTGATTGAGATTGATGTGTCGGAAATCGAAGGTGTGAAATATGCTGAAAGACAATTAAACTTTGAAAAAGATAAATCTTACTATAAAAAACCTGCTGTACCACCGCGTTTTTATAACAACAACCAAAACAGATGGTCGGGTGGTTATCAGGGTGGTAAGAATTATCAAAGGAGAAACTTTCAAAATAAAAAGTTTGTTGAGAAAAAGGTTTTTGTGAAAAGTTCAAGTTCGAGCTCACTTTCCGAGCAAGAGTCTGAGATTTTTTCAAAATCAAATCAAGAATTCTTTGAGAAGAAGGCTTCACAGCCTCAGACTGAAGGCACAAGTCGGGTAGTTGACACTCGAACATGCTTCAAATGTAATCAAGTTGGACATATTGCACGAAAGTGCACCAATTTAAAGCCTAAGTCTGAAGTTTTTGAGATTCAGAAAAAGAAAGTTGATGCAAAAGGTAAAGCTCCAATGGTTGTTGAGAAGAAAGTTATGAAAAATGAAAACACCAAAATCAAAACTGAATCTGTAAAGAATGTGGTAACTAAAAATGACAAGTTTTACAAGCGGGTTGCGTCATCTCAACAAACATGGAAGCCAAAAGTTGTTGAAAAGAAAACAAGTTCTCCAAAATCAAAGGTTTTAGAGTCGGAAAAACAATCATCTTCTACTACACCTGTAAAGATGAATGTTCCTTTGGATTTCTATGAGAAACTTGAGAAACAAATGCTCAATTCTGAAAAGAAGGATGTTCAAAAGAAAGACCAACCATCTGTTCAACCTCAGAAAGATGAGTTTTTCTTATACAAAGAGGTTGAGGTTGGATCTGAAGAGAGCTTAAAGATGAATGACAAAAATTTTCCACCATTGTTCACCAAAAGAACTGTCCTCAATTTCCAGCTACCTGAGTCAAAAGAGGCTTGGGTGGCATCAAAATCTAACTAATTGTTTGTGATATGTGCAGGAGCTTACAAGATCCGTTTCACATTGGATTATGGATAGTGGAGCTTCTCGGCACATGACAGGGAAGAAAACCTGACTGTACGATGTTCGAGGGTTTAACGGAGGATATGTGGGATTTACAGGAAATCAAGGTGGTCAAATAGTTGGTGAAGGAACTCTATCTAATGGTATTGTCACGTTTGAAAGAGTGAACTACATCGCCGAGCTTGAGAATAATCTTCTGAGCATTTCTCAGATCTGTGATCGCATGTATACAACACATTTCACAGACAAAGAATGTTTGATCTTGAAACCAGGATTTGTTGTTCCCGAAGAGTGGGTTATCATGAGAGCACCAAGAGTCAATGATCTGTACGTGTTGGATATGAGCGTAGCTACTACTACCACGGGTCAGGCTCATCGCTTCATGTTAAGAGCAACGGAAAAAGAATCAAAATTATGGCATCGAAAGATGGGCTACATTCACCTGCGAAAAATGAATCACCTGGTGCACAACGACTTAGTAACTGGTGTTCATTTGAAAAGTTTCCATCTAGAAGGGGAGTGCATTAGCTGCATCAAAGGTAAGCAGAAGAAGAAATCACACCCTCAAAAGAAAGTCAACTCAGTTTCAAGACCGTTAGAGAGAATTCATATGGATCTTTTTGGTCCAGTGAACGTCAAAAGTATAACCGGTGATCTCTACTGTCTTGTAATAACTGACGATTTCTCCAGATTTTCGTGGGTATCATTTCTGAAAACAAAGGATGAAACGTTTGAAAGTTTGATGGTGTTGTTCAGAAAAATTGAGAACTTGTACCAGACTCGAATCAGAAGAATCAGGAGTGACAACGGTACAGAGTTTAAGAACAACAGAATGGAAGAGTATTATGATGAGAGAGGTATATTGCAAGAATTTAGTGCTCCTTACACTCCACAACAAAATGGAGTAGCTGAATGTAAGAACAAGACACTAATTGAAACGGGCAGGACGATGCTTGCTGCTTCAAAATTACTTGTCAACTTTTGGGCAGAAGCAGTGTCAGTCGCTTGCTATACACTAAATCGGGTTCTCACTGTAAAGAAATTCAACAAGACGTGTTTCGAGCTAATAAACAATTGCAAACCGAATCTGAAGTATCTAGAACCGTTTGGATCTCCCTGCACTGTTCTAGAGCCTTTTGGAAAGTTTGGTCCAAAGAGCATCGAAGGAATATTCGTGGGTTACTCAAGTCCACAAAAACGAGTCTTTATTCCAAGCTTGAAACGGATTCTTGAAGCTCATAATGTTGAATGCCAAGGCTAGACAATGCCACCGCAGAATCCCGATGACTCATGGCGATTCAATTATGATACTCTGTGGGATTCGTTTGACATGGAAGAAGAACTAGAGTTCTTTGACGAGTTGGATATTCTAAGAGAGTATGAGTCATCACAGGAAAGGTTCCTAGCTAAGTCTTTTAGGTGTCAACGGCAAACTTCAAATGATCATGAAGCTGGTCCAAGCAATGCTGGAGAACATGATGATATTCAGCAATCTTCAGAACAAGAACATGCTCCTGACAATCAGACGGAAGTCAATGATAATCTAGAATATGATAATAGGCCAATATTCGATCATGGTGATTCAGATTCTGAGGGGGAGCAAATCCAGATTTCAAGTCAAACAATTCCAGTCAGTGAACAAGATGCAAATCAAAATGTCACTAATTTGGAAGGCGAGGTAGATGTTCCAGGCGAGGTGATGCCGAGAAATCTTTCATACCATCCAGAGGAGTTGATTATTGGAGAATTACAATCAGGCGTCCGCACTAGACGACAAATTGACCAAGGACTTACTTGTTTTTATTCTACAGTAGCTCCTTTACAAACTGAGTTTTCACTAAGTTGTTTTATTTCGCAGATCGAACCGCGAACATACAAAGAGGCGCTAACTGAAGATTCTTGGGTCAATGCTATGCAAGAAGAGTTAAGTCAATTCGAGAAATTGGGAGTGTGGAAATTGGTAGACTTGCCTGATGGTCACAGGAAGATCAACACTAAGTGGGTGTTTAAGTGCAAAAGAGACAACCGAGGGGTTATTATTCGTAACAAAGCTCGACTCGTAGTCTAGGGTTTTAGTCAGCAGGAGGGTATAGATTTCACCGAAGTGTATGCTCCTGTAGCTAGACTTGAAGCGATCAAAATCTTCCTAGCATTTGCATCGTGGAAAGGATTTAAAGTATTTCAGTTAGATGTTAAATCGGCTTTTCTCTATGGGAAGGTAAAAGAGGAGGTATATGTCGGACAGCCACCGGGCTTCACCGACCCAATCCACAAAGACAAGATCTATTTACTGGATAAAGCGCTGTATGGTTTACACCAGGCCCCGAGAGCCTGGTACGAGACATTGTCTCAACATCTGCTTGCCAGTAGCTTCATCCGAGGAAAAGTGGATGCCACTCTCTTCACCAAACAAGTCGACGGACATCTTCTGATAGTTCAGATATACGTAGATGATATCATATTTGGGTCAACAAATGAAGATTTGTGCAAAGAATTTGAAAAAGTTATGAAGCAAAAGTTTGAAATGTCATCGATGGGTGAGATGAAATTTTTCTTGGGACTTCAGGTTGATCAACTGCCCCAGGGAATATTCATACATCAGACGAAGTATGTTCATGATATCTTAAAGAAATTTGGGATGTCAGGATCTACTCCAGCTTCCACCCCGTTAGCGACGAACCATGGGATAAACCCTGATCTCACCGGAGAGAAGGTAGATGAAACGATGTATCGTTCCATGATCGGATCGCTAATGTACTTGACTGTTTCAAGACCCGATATCATGTATCCTACCTGCCTCGCAGCAAGATTTCAATCTAACCCGAGAGCTTCGCATACGGTGATTGTGAAACGGATATTACGCTACCTGAAAGGAACTCCATCATTGGGGTTGTGGTATCCAAAAGAAGGCGATTTCACGCTTGAAGGGTATTCCGATTCTGACTTCGGATGCTGCAAAGTTAACGCTAAATCAATAACAGCGGGATGTCAGTTTTTCGGACCTCGATTGGTCACCTGGCAATGTAAGAAGCAGACCTCTGTAGCTTTATCCACATGTGAAGCCGAGTATGTATCTGCTAGCAGTTGCTGCTCTCAGATCTTGTGGATCCAGCAACAGATGCGCGACTATGGTTTGCAATTTCTTAACACCCCTATCTTTGTTGATAATGAGGCAGCGATAAACATTACAAAAAATCCTGTTCATCACGCAAAAACGAAACACATTGAAATTCGTCATCACTTCATTCGCGATTTTTCGAGAAGAAGTTGATACGAATTGAGAAAATCCACACTAACAATCAAAAAGCTGATTTACAAACCAAAGAGTTTGATAAAACTCGTTTTAAATACCTTTTAAAACTGAACGGTATGAAGTTTTTATCGGTGTCAGATGGGATTCTTGGCGTAGATGAAGGTACCACTGTAGATGATGTTGAAAAGCAATCTGCAATGGTTTGTCGATTTTTTACTTATTTTGGTATTTAGGGGGAGTTAGGTTATTTTCAGAAAATACAAAAACAATAACAAATTCAAAAGTGCAAAAACATGAGACATGTTAAAATTTAAAGACAATAGAAAACTGAAAAAGAGCTTGTGTAATAAGGGAAAATGATAGTACATGTCACACCCCCAAAATCCACAAGCGGAGTATCACCGCACGGAGCGTGACTGACCAGGATCCAGCCACCAATCATATTGAACAATAAAAATAAATGAATTAAATCCAAACCAAACAATATAATTGGTGTCAAAAACAATTTAACAAAGCCTAAATTATCAGCGGAAGCATTGAGTTCAAAACCAGAAGATAAGTTTAGAGTTCATAAGTTATTCATGAACACACAATGGTTCATGTTCCCCAACGACTCCTCCCATGCAAGCTCCTGCTAAGTTCCTATCGACCTGCAAGGCATGTAACAATGAATCAACAACAAAGTTGAGCGAGTTCACAGTTGGTTGTCCATTTTAAGGTTGTTCCAAAAACCACGAGTTCATTCAAAAACCATGAGTTATCCAATTCATTGTTTCCCAAACCATAAGCAGTGGGGGCTACCCCATGTTATCCACTAGACCCGTTACCATATCGACCACTGACTGAAGTAAGTTGGTGCCCTAACGTCAATGTCTATCATCATTGACCAGTGCCCAGATCCATTAGTTCACGCCCGTCCTCTGCGGCACGGTATGAGGCTTGTCAAACCTAAATAGCGTTATCTAACTAATGACCCGCTCGCCATTGGCCCGACGATTAAGTCGATATAAAATGAGGGACTTCATGATAGAGAGTTTTGGTCTAGTATCCATGTTGTCACCCTTCGGTAAAGAGGGTGTGTACGTAATCCCCAAACCAAGAGATTATGCAGGTTCCGATTATATTCTTATCACGTGTTGTCACCCTTCAATAAAGAGGGTGTGTACGTGTCCCAAACCAGGAGATCACACAGTTTCAGTTTTGTTGGTGCACTTCATCTGTCGACTTCCTCTTGGATCGAGTCATATGTTGAATTGTATAGATTAGGGCACAATATACGAGAAAATAGGCGAGTATATGTTGTTAGTGAAATAGTTTCGCTTATAGGGTCACTAGAACAAGTTTCGCTTATGTGTACAAGATAGTTTCGCTTATACGCACATAAGAGGTTCCGCTCTTGTGGACATGTACGTATAAGCGGAACCTTCATACCTATATAAACCCTATAAGCGAACTCAGTTAAAACGGGGTCGAATTCCATACCGAGGTGCTGCCGGTGTGACGTTTGAGCTGTAATCATTGTCAAATCAATAAAACAGTAGATTAAGTGAAGAACAAGCTATTTCTACCTACGTTTCTTGTTATTCTGCACCTGAAACATAGAAGAACGCCTCCAGATGACTCGTCCGGGTCAATTCTCGATCCTACAAGTGGTATCAGAGCTTGGGAGGAGGTTTTCTACAGAAATTAGCTGGATTTCATCATTGTTTCTTTCTTCTACATCTTCTATTTTCAATTCAGAAAGTTGTAACGGTCAGATTGGATCAAAATTTCTCAGATTGTGTGCAATAGAACAAAGAAAAACCCTGGAAAGTTTCAGATCAATTTACGGACTAAAAATGGTTGAAATTACCTTCGAACCTGGTTCCGCTTATTCGAACATAGTGTAGTTCCGCTTGTCTGTACATCATAGTTCCGCTTATTTGGTCAACAATCAGTGGTGCCGCTCCAAATTACTTGATAGTTCCGCTTCTGTGTCATCTTTAGAAAGGTTCCGCTTCAAAATCATCAGGGTTCCGCTTGAAACGTTCCACTTCAAGGGACATATTTAGAGTTCCGCTTATTGGTTTCGCTTAGTCAAAATATCAACCAGTTTCGCTTATAAATACATCAGAAGGTTTCGCTTTTCTGAACATCCTGGTTTTGCTTCAAAGGTTGATTAAGGAATAGTTTCGCTTTTCTGATCATCTGAGTTTCGCTTTTAGTGCACAGAATACTTAGTTTCGCTTATTTGTCACTGATATTGAAAACGTGTCAGTTCATTATGGATACTAAGTTTTACAATGCGTTTGCAACATCGTCTACTCCAGCTGCGATTGCTCAGGCCATGAACTTAGAGAACGAGACAGGAACCACCCAGAAACCCCCGAAATTGATGAGTATCGAAGAATACTACGGGTGGAAAGATAGATTCGAGAACTGGCTTCAGGCAAACCATCTTAGATCGTGGGAATGTATCTTGAAGAAATATGTGTTGCCTCAAACAGAATTGCAGACTACCAAAAATCTATCGGAATTCACGGAGCAGGAACGGGCTATGTACAAAGCTGAGAAAATGATGATAAGTCTGCTTCAGCAAGCGATCAAAGAAGACATCTTTATCTTGCTACAGCACAACAAAACAGCAAAGTCAATCTGGGATGCACTTAAAGTCAAATTTGAAGGAAGCGAGAACATGATAAAGAGCAAGAAAGCATTGCTTAAGAAAGAGTTTGATCTGTTCAGTAGTCTACCGGGTGAAGACACAAAGAAGCTGATTGAGAGATACTGCCACCTTGTACGATCAATGTCGATGTTAAGTATTGAAAAAGATCGTGAAGAGTGGGTAGACAAACTTGCTGATGCCCTACCACAGAAAGAGTGGGGAACATATCTGATGATTTTAAAAACACGGGTGTTTATGATGGATTAACGATTTCTCAGTTTATCGAAAAGATCGAGAGTCAGGATCTGGAACAGCAGAAGATCGCAAGGATGAACGGTCTGAGTGGTCAACAAGATGTGAAGATGTACTACAAGGGTAGCATTCCAGTTCCAGAATCTGAGAGAAGTCCGAAAATCCAAACTGCATTCAGTGCTGGGGATTCATCAGAAAAGGCTGATAACGGATCTAACAAAAGCAGTAGTGGATTCTCATCATTTCCGAGTGTCAATCCTAAAGAGTCAAACACAAGCTTTCAGTCTCAAAGCACAAAGACAGGAAATGGCTACGTGATTCAATGCAACATTGCTCTAAATCTTCCAGAAGGACAAAGCTTCTCAGAAGACACTGCTAAAGACCACATGGCTCTACTTGGTTCTGTACTGTTATCATATGAGGGTCTAGTAGCTGGTCGGATTGGAAATCCTATGCTCACCAAAGAGGATTACGACCAAATAGACGCCGAAGAGATGGAATTAATGGATATCAAATGGTGTCTTGCAAGTGTTCTTCGACGTGCTGAAAAATTCAAAACAATCACCGGGAGAAATGACTTTCTTGATGCTCATGTATCTACTTTAGGTTTTGATAAATCTAAAGTTACTTGCTTTCTTTGCAGGGAGAAAGGCCATTTCAAATGGGAGTGCAAGGGTAGAGAAGCTAGTGGAGCTCAGAATCCGTTTGGAAAAGATAATTACTACCGGAAAGCCATTTATCAGCAAGTTGGTCAATCACAAGATTCACAGATGGCTCATGGTAGGAAGATTGAAGATTCTAAGAGAGCGTGTTTAGTGGACTTCAGCTAGGACAAATACATATCTCCTGACAGCAAAGCCTGTATAGTTGATCAAGATGATGAGAGACTACCTGAAGATTTCAGCTGGGATATGTTCGTTGATGAAAAAGGGGAGTTCAAAGCCTTCATCGCCAAGATTGTCAGAGAGCCAGACATGTTTGCTACCTGGATGAAATCTATTGGAGTGAATGTGACAAGTGAGGATGAAAAATCTGTTACGTCTGATGAAAATTTAGAAAGTGTTGATGAACTTTCGGAAAATGTTGAGGAAAGTTTAGAGAGTTCAGATGAGAGTGTTCAAAATGTTGCTAGTTCTGAAAAAGAAGTTGTATTTGATCAAACACCATCTGATTCTAGTTTGTCGGATGCTGTTTCTGAAAGGTCTGTACAGTTTGATCAGTCACCGGTTGATTGCAGCAGTGATGATGAGGAAGGAAAACATATCAATACTGCAAAATTTCATCTTTCTCCTGAAAGTTTTCATTTCTACTTTGCAGATCGCTTGGAGAAATTAAAGGCAAAAAGAGCTGCAAAAGAACACATGGAAATGAAGACTGAAAGTGATGCTGAGGAGAATGATAATACTGAGCTGGTGAGTGAAGAAAAGATGTCTGAAGCTGAGAAGGTGAAAGAAGAAGAAAAAGTGGTTGAAGTAGTGAAAACAATCGAAATTGAGAAGATTGTTGAAGTTGTCAAGCCTTGCGAGAAGTGTTTGGAAGCCTGCAAGGGATGTGCAGCAAAAGATGAGATAATTGCTGAGTATGAAAAGAAGAAGGAGCAGTTACTGTTCAATCTCAACTATGTAAAAGAATCCTATGATGTCTTGAACAAAACAGTAACTGGTCTCCAAAAGACAAACTCAGAAAGAGAACAAGCACTGACGATGATGAATGCAGTCATGATGTCAAAGCAAAAAGCCATAAACTTCTACATCGAAGAGAGTGCTAAATGGAAGCAAGAGTTGGAGACAGAGAAAATTGAGAATGAGAGGATTAGACGTTTATTACAAAGTTATTCAAGTTCTGATTATCTCATTGATCGTATTTACCTAACTGTTGCAGGAATGGAAGCTTTCCAGGACGAGAAGCCAAAGAAAAAGAAAGATTGTGGTAAGAAACCGATTGTTAGCTATAACAAGTGTCCGCCTCCAATTTGGGAAGGGTATTCTCCTAGAAAACCAAACGAGGAGCAACTTGAAAAAGCAGTCAATATAAAGCTAAAAACCGACATAACTGATGTTTTACCAGATAACATTGATGTCACGTTTACCTCGTCCGATACTGGTCACGAGTCTGAATTAATCAAAAGGGTGGTCGATCAGGTGTTGGATACTGATGAGGAATCTGAGTCAAAGTCTGAGTCTGGAAAGTCAAATTCGTCAGTCAACAGGGAAAATTCGTCGGTCAAACGGTCTTACAGTAAAGAATTTTTGTTATCAAAAGAAAATTTGAATAATGAAACATTCGAAGTTGTTTATACTTTGAATGGTTCTCACAAATTATATTACAATAAAGAGTTTCCAATAATGAGTATTAAAACAGAATTGATTAACAAAACTTTCAAACTAATAGAAATTAATATTCCTGAATTGAAAGTTTTGAAAAGTTTTGAAAAATCTAAAAAGTATACTTCAAGAGTTCAACAACGGTTAAACAAGAAAAAATGTTACAATTCTGGTTCCGATTTTCAAAAGAAACCTAACAAAATCGTAGCTACAAAAAGAAAGGTCTTGGTTTTATTCCACCAGAAAATTATAAAAATGATAAAAATTCTAAAACAAAAACAGAATTTGTGTCAGGTGGAAGCTCAGATGAGGAACAGAAGAAACCATTTTGGAGACAGTCAAATCAAGAGTTTCTTGCTGAGAAGAGGAAGAATGGAACTGAAGTGTTTTATCAAAGAGAGACTCGTATCTGTTACAAGTGCAATGAAGCTGGTCACATTGCATGGAATTGTTCAAAGAATGGAAAAACAAAACAGGGAGTTTCTCAGAATTTAAAAGAAAGAGTTGTTGATGTTGAACCACTCTTCAATAGACTTAAATTTTTTGAAAACTCAACGTATGAGGTTGGTGAATATTCGAAGAGGAATTTGTATGAAAAGAAAGGAAAAGACAACCAAATGTGGGTTGTTAAGAAAGTTGATGTGAATGTCGGCGATGAATCTGGTTCCACAAAGCCAGAAGAGCCACAGGTTGAGGAAAAAATTTCAATCAATGATGATGATTTTCCATCACTGAAATTTGAAGAAGTTAAAAAGAAAATTGGAAAAGTTGATATTTCGAAATAGTTTTACACAGAGAAAAATGAATTTGATGTCGAGAAAACTTTTAATGGAAGTGTTAACAAAATTTTTGGGAAAATGTTGAACGGGAAAGCAAAGGGGGTCAAAGATTTTTATGCGACTAAAAAGGCAACATACAACCCGACTGCGCAAAAGTTGAAAGCCATCAAGTCTGAGAAGACTTGGATGGAAGTCTGTTTCCCTTAAAGTCTAAGGACTATGCCGGAGATCCCAAGTTTATATCGTGGATCAGGAATCGGCATCATTCTAGTGTTTGTAAAGTTTGTTTGAAAGATTTTGAATAGTGTTTGAATTTTACAGGTTGAAGGACTATGCCGGAGCTTCCAGATTGGTAAGTGCGAAGCAGGAATCGGCACTTTGATGGGTAAAATGTAGATGATTCATTCCTACAATTGATATTGATTGGTTATATCTACAAGTGGTTATTCTTACGAGTGATTTAGAGGTTGTTTGATTGCAAACAAGTGAATCAAGGACATTAAGTTGTACTTGATTTACTTCAGTTGAAATAACTGACAAGATGATGAACCATATCCCCGTACTTAAACAAGTGATAAACTTACAAGTGATAAAAACAAATTCATTTTCCAGAAAAATCATTTTGATTAAAACAAACTTAAGTGTTTTGAAATCTAAATGAGAAAATGGTTTGTGAAAGGGGGAGTTTAGATTGTTTATGCCTAGTGAATGGCGATTTGATGCGATTCGATGTCAGTTGTCGTGTTTCTGTACAGTTTGTTTTGAATTTTCTTCAAGTGGGTCAAGAAGTTTTGTTTGTTTTCAAATTTCTTTAATGTGTTTGCATTTTAGGGGGAGTTGAAAATTTCAGAAAATCCAAAAACATTAGAAAATTTGAAAAAGCCAAAAACATGATAAAATTCAAAAATGAGTTTCGTTGTATATAGAGAAAATGATAGTACATCAGTGGACTGTCACAACATGCTAAAGAATTGGAAATTTAAAATGTGATAAACAATCTCACTGCGGATATGCCAGTAGGTTTTTGCACATTTAGTAGATTGTGATGAGATATAAACCTAAAAATTCAAACTTGCTTATTCTGTGGGTAACAACATCTTGGATATATAGGTAACCCCTGAAATCTTGTTTGAAAGGTCCCTTATTCTGAGATACTAGGTCTTTATACTCAGTGATATCTGGGGTATTATCCCGGGACTTCTGCTGTATGGAAGTACTGACCTAGTCCCCGGATAATGCTTTCCGCAAAAGCTTGAAACATAGCTTCGCCCTCAGCATGCTGATGAAACAATAAAATTGATAGTTGCTGCTGTTGAAATAAAAAATCCTCTAAAGGGGACACACCGAAAAGTCGAAGCCGTCATCTCTCTGCGTATACGGAAGTATCGACCTGAGCTCTCACGGCCCTCGCATCTAACCCCTGTACAGATATCATCTGTGGTATACTCACCTGTAAGACTGAATATTGGGATATGGATACGGGAGTATATTCAAGTGATGGGACACATGGATAAGTTTAAGTTCTTAAAACATTAATATCATATCTCGGAACAGTTGAAATTTGTGTGAAAATTTAAGTGGACTGATATACTGACAATCTAGGTGAATTGTTTTGAACTAAAAATGTAATAAAGCTTAATGGTGTTGGTGACATGTCTCATAAACTGATATGATCCTCTTACACGAACTCACAAAAATATTGCTTGTATATATTTCATTTCTGCTTCATTCAGTTTTTATAAGTGGTGTCATTTACGTTTCATTAGAAAAATCCAAAAGATGTTGGGTGTGTTTTAGTATAAATCTTTTTGAAAAGACCAAAAAGATTTTTGACAACTGATATTGGAAAGCTGATTTCCAAAATTCTGAGTGCTAGACATGATGGTCTTGTTGTGAGGGTGAGTGTGTATTGAACGATCAGATTTACTTTGAAAATCAACAAGTGGTTCTGTAGGATCGTTGTTGGACCC
Source organism: Helianthus annuus (assembly GCF_002127325.2). Classification (NCBI taxonomy): domain Eukaryota; kingdom Viridiplantae; phylum Streptophyta; class Magnoliopsida; order Asterales; family Asteraceae; genus Helianthus; species Helianthus annuus. The sequence goes on from NC_035443.2 coordinate 91,208,569, forward strand.
AAATGAGTCAATCCGAAGAGTTGTTTAACCAATTCAGAGGCGGAAACAATGAATTAGACGCTCAAACTAATTATAATGCTTTCTTTTATTGATCTAACAACATTTACAACCTGAAAGCAGATTGGCAGCACTTCGTTACAATTTTCAGAACCGTTACCAAATGAACATCAAGTGCACATATATATAGTAGAGAGGTTTCGCTTCAATGGACTGTCCATATAAGCGAACCTGTTGTTATGGTTTCGCTTATACGGACAATGTTCATATAAGCGGAACCTCTTGCTAATCCACTAAATTCCGACTCTCGAACCTCGTGCACTGGATATCCTATCCTATCTTATATTATTACATGATACAAGACGAAGTCAATAGACGTAATGCACTAACAGACTCCCCCTCGGATATTGACGAAGTCTTTAGTAACCATTCTCTGTTATGGCACCTCTTTGGTCTTGATCATTTTGCCATCTCAATCAGATTGTAACAATGTAAGCATCCATCACTCTTTCTCTTTGAATAACTTCTAACTTTGACTCTTTCACCAGGATTTCATCACTGGCTTTATCATCAACAGCTTCATTATCATCTGGCTCCCCCCCTCGTCAAGCTTCTGTGCTTTTAGGGATCGACACCTAGCTTTTTGGCTACAAGCTCATCCTCACTTTCAGCTTGTCTTCAGACTCCCCCTCAGACTTTACTTTCGGGATCGTAATCTGGTATCTTTCTTATTCTGCAATCACTCAAACACTATATAAGTAACAACATTTTAAAAACTAACAATCAAATTCTTTAATCCACTCCTCTATCAACATACTTTATAGATATGGCAACATTAAAGAATCCACCTCTCTCACAGTTTATCATCCAAGTTCAAGTCAATGACCTTGGAGATATCACAAACTGTTTTTGAAATTTTTGATTTTAATTCAAGTATCAAATTAATGAACTTGTTTTATTTTCAGAAACACAATCAGCTTACTTAGATTTTGAAACTCAGCATTTCAGATATCGGTTGTCGAAAATAAAGCAGAAATCAAAATCTTTTTGTATTTTCTGAAAATATAAAGCAGTAAGAAATATATACAAACATATTTACAAATAATATTTTTGTTTGAGAATGCGATAGAGGATCATATCAGTTTTGACAAGTCACAAGTACCGTTGAGCTTAATTTCACTTTAAGAATTAAACAATTCACCTCGATTGTCGATATACTGATCCATCTTAAATTTTCATACAAATTTCAACTGATTCATGATATGATTTAGATGTTTTAAGAACTTAAACTCATTCATGTGTCCCACCTCTTGAATATACTCCCGTATCAAGAATCCCAGATATTCAGTCTTACAGGTGAGTATACTACAATGATATCTGTACATAAATTAGGTTTGCGAGGGCCGAGGGATCTCAGGTCAATACTTCCGTATACGCAGAGAGATATCAGCTTCGACTTTTCAGTATGTCTTCTTTAGAGGATCTTTTAGATACAACAGCAGCGATTATCAATTTTATTGTTTCATCTGCATGCTGAGGGTTTATGCTGTGTTTCAAGCATTTTGGTGAAAGTATTATCCAAGGACTAGGTCAGAACTTCCGTTTAGCAGAAGTCCCGGAATAATACCCCAGATATCACTGAGTATAAAGACATAGTATCTCAGAATATGGGACCTTTCAAACGAGATTTTAGGGGTTACCTATATATCCAAGTAGTGTTCCCCACAAAATAAGCAAGTGTTTGAATTTAGGTTTATATCCCGAAAAAGTTTACTAAATGTATAAAAACCTATCAACATATCATCAGTGAGACTGTTTAATGCTTATTATTTCTTTACAATTCTTTAGCATACCGTAACTATCTACTGATGTACTATCATTTCCTCTTTTTACGCAAAACTCAAATTTTGAATTTTATCATGTTTTTGGCTTTTCAAATTTTCTAATGTTTTTGTATTTTCTGACAATTTTTCTCCCCCTAAAATGCAAAACCATTAAAGAAATTTGACAACACGATACTGATAGCTTTGTTTCGCCATCCATGTTCTGCTAATCATGCACTGAATCATACTAAAAGCAGTAATTACCCCCATGATTTACAACACATTGATTTTTACAGTTTGAAAACTGTTTTTCAATTTGATAAATGTAATCATGTTTGTTCAGCCGTGAGGGTTTCGGCGTATTCAAGTAACATTTATTCTAAACAAAAACTAAAACAAAACATATTTTTGGTTTTTACTTTTTCAAGTTTTTAGGGTTTTGATAATATTGTTCATTTATGTACAAACAACAATCAAACTAAACTCCCTGTTCAACCAAACCAGGGTCCTGCAACCTCTTCCTGTGCCAGGCTGCTCCAACTATCAATCTCACAATCTTCAGCTCCATTGAGCACCTGCACATTCAAACTTTATCAATCATTTGAACAATTTAGCCCAGGTCTGTTGGACCTTAGGCATTTCAACACAATAATTTTCATTCAATTTTGGAAAATCTTTGTCATTTAAAACTTTTTCAGCTTTGATTTCAACTTTCACATCTTTTACCGACGACACTTGTTTCTTAGCACTCCACACTTGCCCTCCTGGAGTACCTCTTTTGTAAAAATTTGTCTCTTTTTGAACCTTTTGATTTTGAACAACATTTTTAGGTTTCCAAAACTCTTGAGGTTTTATCATATCAACAGATGTTCTCCAACTCTGTGTTGTTCTCAATCTGGGTGTGTGAGAATTCCAGGTCTGTCTTGAATTGAACCTTTTCAGGTGTGAATTCCAGTTTTGACTTGAAGCAAACTTGTTCGTATTGTATCTCCAAGTTTGTTTCGAATCAAATTTGGTTGACCTTGATTTCACATTCTTAGATTTCTGGTTTTCAACATCAATAGGCTTTGGATTTGGACACTTTCGTGTAACGTGTCCAATTTGATCACACTTAAAACACACTTTCTTTGAAACATCCTTTGCCTGTTGTTGTTTCTTTTTCATAGCATCAAACTCCTCATTAGACTGTTGTCCAAATTTGAGTTTTTCCTCTTCTTTCAAGTTTTTCCCTTGAACAAAATTCATCTTTTGTTGCGAATCTTGTTGTTTTCTTTGATTCCAATCCTGTTTCCTTTTATAACCCAAACCAGCCTTCATGTTTTTCTTCTTAGAACCAGGTTTGTTATAAAAAGATTTATGACCTTTACCAGCAAATTTCGGAATCTCAGACTTTTGAATCTCAACCATTTTGAAAACTTTATCAACCTTTTCTGAAATCACATTCTGAATCGGGAATCCAACATCTAAGAATAATTTGTCCGATCCAATCATGGTATAAACCAATCCCTTTGAATCTTCATTCAAAATTTTCTCAGATTTTGTGTTTTTCAGATAACCATCATAAAGATTTCCTTCATCTTCATCCTGTGATTCAGACTTACCTTTTGTAGACTCATCTTTCAAAACACTATCAACCACCTTACTTACCACCTCTGAATCATCAGCATCATCAGATTTGGTGTAAGTCACATCGATACTTTCAGGTAATTGGTCAGCTATGTTCAAACCCTTTGCCACCTTTTCCTCATCATAAAAAGTATAATTGTTTCTCAATGGTGGTGGTACCTGATGAAATTCTGAACCAATGCCCTTTTTGCAATTATCAGTATCTTTGTCATCTGGTGTGATATTGAAAATGCGTTCGAGAATGTACGAAGAGTTATGATAACTTTGAAGTTTTGTAACAATCTTTTCTTTTTCAGCCAAGACTTGTTTAAGATTAGCAATTTCATCAACACACTTGTTCAATTCAATTTGCTTTTCTTTAAACTTTCTTTCATACATTTCTTTTGTAACTAAAGTTTCAGACAATCTTTGATCAAAACTTTTGACTTGGCTTTTCAAAGCATCATAAGCCTCTTGTACTCTCTGACTCGACCACTTTAAAGAATCATACTGTTTTTGTAAATCCTGAAATTTAGATTCTTTTTCAACACAATCAACACATTTTGCTATACACTTTTCTTTCAAAACCTTATTTTCTTCTTCAAGACCTTGACATTTTAGTGTTAGCTTTTCAATTTTTAATTTCAAAATTTCTTCTTTGTCAATCATTTCTTTACATTTTATTGTGAAAACATTTTCAAGTTTAACAATGTCATTGTCTTTTGTTTTTATGATGTCATCTTTTTCAGTACAGGCTTTGCACATTTCTATGCAATTCCTGCACTTGTTTTCTTTTTTATCAATTAAACCAACATTCAATAAGTCAGAAGATTTTCTTACTTCAGGCTCTTCAAGCACCAATTCTTCTGTCTCAGTTTTCTGATCTTCCACTATCTTCTCCTCTTTTCCTTCTTTAAGTGCTACCTCGATCTTCTGTTCTTCTTCAGCTTTCTGTCTATCTTCAGCATTCTGTTTCTCTTTAGTTTTCTGTACCTCTTCAGTAGCAGTCTTCGCAACAACCTTTACTTCTTCAATCATCTTCTTTAATTCTTCTTCTTTTCTCTTCTTCATCTCTACTACCTTCGGTAGACTTTCTTCACAAACCTCTCTTATCTTCTTCTCCAAATCAGGTAGATACTCTTTATCAGATAACCTTCGTGTGTTGAAAGTAGCTTGCCTTGGAAGCAGATTTGTAACAGCTTTGAAATCCACTTTTGATGGGTCAGCAACCGGATTACCCCGTGGATCCATGTAACACTCTAATTCTTCATTCCATCGTTTGGCTCTCTGGGCTTCTTTGAAAGGTTCGTTTAATTTTCCAATTTCCCATCTTGCATAATCTGCTTTCCACCACCTATCAAGATCAGCATCAGCAACAAATGCATACCCAACAGCATCTTTTTCTGGGCAAACTTCTTGACTCCAGTCGTAACCTTCATCGTCATATATAACTGCAAGAGCCCTTGATTTTTCTTCTGGCTGTTTCAATCTTGGTGGCTCAGACTTGTTTTGATGGTAAATCGCTTTCTTGTAGTAATCTTCGTTGAACGGGTTCTCAGAATCATCAGCAGCATACGCATTTCTGCACTCGCGCTTGAAGTGACCTTTTTGTTTGCATTTGAAGCATGTCACTCTGGATTTGTCAAATCCTAATTTGGTAGATGGACCACCAATTGACTTTCTCCCCGTGATCTCCATGAACCGCTGTGCTCGACGAACCGCACTGGCCATGCACCATCTTATATCCATTAGTTCCATCTCCTCGGGGTCTATTTGATCATATTCTTCTTTCCTCAAATTGGTATTGCCAATCTTCCCTGCAACGAGGCTTTCATACGATTCCAGTACAGATGCCAAGAAAACCATCTGTTGTTTCGCCAATTCTTCGCTGAAGTTCTGCCCATTCTTCAAATCAACTGCGATATTACACTGGAATAAATTCTTTGAAGCAGATTGGTCTAAGGTGTTTGAAGAAGATCCACTGTGAAAACCACTGTGAAGACTTTCATTGATCACTGAATTTGAACTTTCAGCCGAAAATGCTGTTTTTGGAGATCCAGCCTGTGGTATATTTCCTCTGTAGTAAAGCTCCACATTCTGCTGATAAGCTGGACTGTTGACTTTGGATCTTTTTAACTCCAATTCATGACTTTCAAGCCTTTCAATCAGCAAATCCACTTTTAGATCATCAGGCTTGATTGTATTTTTCAGCATTAGAGCGAAGTATTGCCAATCTTGATCATTGGGCAATGAATCAAACAATTTATCCACCATCTCTTCTTCAGAATATGAGATTTCATATCTGGCCAGCTCCATTTTTAGATGTCCAAATCTCTCGATCATTTTACAAACATATTCATTTTTCATACAACTGAATAAATCAAACTCTTTACGCAACAATTTCTTTTTATTTTTGACAATTTCATTACTACCAACACACTTTTTCCCTAACACTTCCCACAAACTCTTTGATGTTTTTCTTGTTCAAGTAACGAGATAATATCCTCTCTCACTGACTGTTTGATTAATGTGATCATTTTATATTCAGCTACAACATTTTTTATATCAATGTCAGTGAAATCTTTTGGATCTATCAACTCTCCTCCCTCTTTAACTGGTTCAATGTATCCATTTGTCAATTTCAGCCAGCTTTCCGGAGCGAAAGCTTTTACCCAACCCTCAAATCTGTTTTTCCACCAGTTATAGTCTTCAACTTTCATTAACTTTGGTGGCTTCTATTGGCTTCCGTACATGTTCTCGAACTTCAAATTCTCCGAAATTTCTCTTGAATATTCTTTCAACTCAGATCTTCTATCTGACGATTCGGAAGTGAAAGCGTTGTAAAATGTGTTGTAGAATTCATCACCGTTGTTTGACATCTTTAATCACCTGAAAGCAAACAAACAAACTTAATCAGTTTAAACAATATCAAGTAATCTGAAATACACTGATACTCTATTGTCGTGAAATGATCTTGACACAATAAACTCCACTTTCAAACGAAATATGACACACGAGGAAAATCAGATCGAACGTATGAGCGAAACCCTAATTGTCTGTATAAGCGAAACCAGCAGACGACAAATAAGCGAAATCAGGTTGGACAGATAAGCGGAACTCCTATTGGACTAATAAGCGAAACCTTATTGGACCGAATAAGCGATCCACACAAGTGGAACCTCTGAAGTGGAACTATCAAATGTTCGTTCAAGCGAAAGTCAATTGTCCGTTCAAGCGGAACTACACAGTTCGAACAAGCGGAACTAATGACCTTTGAAACGGAACCTTGATAAATGATGACACTCAAGCGAAACTATCAAGGTGACTTGGAGCGGAACTAATGTATTTCAAGCGGAACTATGTGACTTTCAAGCGGAACCCTTTGAACTTTTGTTCACTGAAGCGGAACTATATGGTTCTATGAGCAAAACCACATGTTGTTCGAATAAGCGGAACCACATCCGAATGTCATTTTGTCCATTTTTAATCCGAATTTCAGCTTCAAACTTTCAAGGGTTTGTTATTATCCATTAATACACATCCTGTGAAAAATTTGGTCAATTTTAACCGTGGAAACTTGTCCAGATTTAAAAAGAAGGTGTAGAAGATAGAAAACAGATCCAATTTGAGCTAAACTCTTCTTCTTGAGCTCTGATACCACTTGTAGGATCGTTGTTGGACCCAAATGAGTCAATCCGAAGAGTTGTTTAACCAATTCAGTGGCGGAAACAATGAATTAGATGCTCAAACTAATTATAATGCTTTCTTTTATTGATCTAACAACATTTACAACCTGAAAGCAGATTGGCAGCACTTTGTTACAATTTTCAGAACCGTTACCAAATGAACATCAAGTGCACATATATATAGTAGAGAGGTTTCGCTTCAATGGACTGTCCATATAAGTGAACCTGTTGTTATTGTTTCGCTTATATGGACAATGTTCATATAAGCGGAACCTCTTGCTAATCCACTAAATTCCGACTCTCAAACCTCGTGCACTGGATATCCTATCCTATCTTATACTATTACATGATACAAGACGAAGTCAATAGACGTAATGCACTAACAGGTTCATTATGTGTGAATGTTTTGAGGAAGAATTAGTTGAGAGGGAGTTAGTGTTGGTGCACTCAAGTTGTTAAATTTAGAAATCTTATTGCTGGGTTAAGAATATGTGCAGGTATAGTCAGGTTTTGATCTTGAATCTGAAGGTAGAGTGCCAGGTTTCGATTCCTGAAGACCTCTGTTTGAATCAGGCTGATCAATCCTGAGAACCTCTGAAGGCCGGACAATGATCCTGTTTCAGTTTTCGCTAAAGAACAAAGGGATGCCAGCAAATCGAGAGGGGGAGTTTGAAGATAGAGAGAGAGAAAAGCCCAGAGACTGATCAAGACTGAAAATGTGAAGACACAGTATGTGACAACTCGAACTTTAGATTTATCTTGTAACGTTACGTGCTAATGTGAAAGTCTACTATTTAATGATTTTATGAAATGTTATGTGCCTTACGTGTTACGTGTATGTATGTCGTGTGCAATAGGTATTGTGTGTATGTATTGCATGTTTGTATTAACCACGCAACTAGATCCGACCGCACAACCTATGCTCGATCGCACAAGGCCGTTTGGGCCTTATTCTTGTACGCGGACCATTAGGGCAGCCCATTGAGGGTTCGGCCCACTTCCCTTAACCGTGTAAATCCCATAGTTGGGGATTGGTATTGTTAGTTGGTTACACAAAACACTATCACACAAACCCTAGGCGATTTCCTCTCTATCTCTCTCGTTTTGCTTGAACCCGACGGCAAGATCATTCCATACTCGGATCATCCTTGCTTCTTCTTTAATTCGGTTAGTATATCTTCGATTGTGTTCATGTATGATTCATATGGTATTGCTCGTATTCATGCTAATTGATTGGTTGCTAAATGATTGTAATCGGATGAGATGTGAATTATATGGATGGATAATCATGTGCTAGGAGCTTGAATGATGATATAATTATTATGTAATCGGGTTATGTGAAGGTGTTAATAAATCGGATTGAAGGCTACTGCCATTGTTATTATTCATGTTTGAATATATGTTTATTAACCGGTTGTAACGTTTTGATAAGGGGTTATGACTTAGGTTGCATGCTAGCCTAATAATATGATTCATGATTCGGTTTAGGTTGTCTAATAATATGTTCTTGATGCTGTTATGGTGATGATTTGAAGGTGTTACGAAACTGTTAATTATCATGTTGATCCAAATTGTGAAACTGCCAAAGATGTTTGCTTGAATCACGGAACTGATTGAATTAGATTATGGAAAGTTGTTACATTTGATAGTCACACGGTTGCGAGTCGATATCTCCAGTTGCGACTCGAAACCTCACACCGGCACACAACAGCACAACTCGAGACCGAGGTTGTGAGTCCAGTTGCGACTCGTAACCAGACCATGACAAGCCGAGACCACGGTTGCGAGTCCCGTTGCGACTCGAGACCGGACCATGACGAGTCGAAACCAGCTCTTGCGACTCGAAACCTCCTGTTGCGACTCGAGATCGCTGGTTGCGACTCGAGACCAGTTTTACACGCACACTGTTTTGGACCTACACTATCACAGGCCCAATTGATTTGGGCCAAGTATTTGGACTTGTTTACGTATCTGCTAATTGGACTGTTTATATGTTGGGCCGGGGTACTTTTGGGCTAATGATCATTTGCACAAGTTGAATGGATCCGCTTTGATTATAAACTGTTGCCATGAGCTATATGTGTTTGTAACGTGTTAACCTATGTGATACATACGTGCATAACTTGATGTCAAAACCTGACTTGTATAGTAACCCTGGTAGGACGTGGTTGACCACTTTAGTTCAAGAACCCTTTAGTGTGTATCTGCCGAGCAACCCAAGGTGAGTTCACACTCTTACCAAGGCATGGGATTTCCCGGGGTGTTGGGAATGGGATTGAAAGGATAAGGTTGAATAGATTCATACGGATACCATTACTAGACTACCATACCATCGTCCTCGGTTGTGCAGGACACATACGTAAAACCTACGTATAACTAAGTTACTCGCTATCCTCGGTCGTGAAGGATACTCACGTAAAACCTGCGTGAACGGATACTCACTACTGCCTCGGTTGTGTAAGGCACTTACGTAAAACCTACGTAAACCCCCACGTACCCTATCCTCGGTTGTGAAGGATACTTACGAAAATCCTACGTAAACTTGTACATATTACTGTTCTCGATTGTGAAGAACACACATGGTTACGCATAGTCTAGTGGATTAATAACATGGGAAGCCCCCATCAATAAAAACCTACATTGGCCCAGTAGAGCCACCTGATACTCATGAACTTACTATTACGCATTTACTTTCTGTGAACTCGCTCAACTAGTTGTTGACTCTCTGATGCATGCCTTGCAGGACCATAGGTACTTTTGGAGCTTGCACAAGGAGGAGCAGGTCGTTGTGGGCAGATAGAATCGTGATTACTTATTAAACACTTATGACATTTCAACATTAATACTTATGTTGGGGTTTATATAATTGCTTCCGCTACATTACTTATGTTGGTTTTGATAAACACCTTTCGTATTGATTTTTATTATTTAATTACATGTTCAATATGATTGGTGGCTTGATCCTGGTCATGTCACGCCTCCAAGCGGTGGTACTCCGCATGTGGATTTTGGGGGTGTGACAGATTGGTATCAGAGCCATTGGTTATAGAGAACTTGGTTTTAATATGGGAAAACGTTTTTATTAAAACCAGACTATAACCAGAACAGTGCTCTCAACGATCCACAACGACGCTTCGCTCCACGTGCAAGACTCGACATCCTAGGTAATAAGGTTTATGTTTATTGCCTGTTTGCTAGAACTGCTTAGAACTTTGCTCGCATTACGTTTAGATACACATGACTTATTTCATGAGGATACCTACGTGCTTACACTTTTCTGTCATCGCCCTACTCGCGAACTACTCTCACTTACATTACTTTTTACAATGAAGATCATGTCTGGACGAATCAACATGACTCAAGCCCAGCTAGAGGCTCTCGTTCAAGCTCAAGTTGCTGCGGCACTTGCAGCTGCTCAAGCAGGTAGTATACCCTGCAGTATAGACTCATACTAGGATCCTTAGATCCTGCATTAACTCTCGTATTTAATCTCGTCCTATTCGTACACAATAGGTCAACACGCGCAACCACCTGTCTGCACTTTCAAGAACTTCATGGACTGTCGTCCAAGTACCTTTAGTGGCACTGAAGGAGCAGTTGGACTCCTCCACTGGTTTGAGAAGCTCGAGTCTGTGTTCGAGATGTGTGAATGCCCTGAGGCTCGCAGGGTGAAATACGCCACTGGCACGCTAGAAGGAATAGCACTAACTTGGTGGAACGCCCAAGTTCAGATCTTAGGGTTGGCAGCTGCTAACGCCACACCCTGGAATGATTTCAAGGAACTGATCAAGAGGGAGTATTGTACTCAGGAAGACATCCACAAGCTGGAGGATAAGTTTTACCATCTGAAGATGATTGGATCAGAGATTGAAGCTTACACCAAGAGGTCAAACGAACTGGCCGTGCTGTGTCCAACTATGGTGGACCCTCCGATTAAGCGCATTGAGTTGTATCTCAAAGGGTTGGCGCCAGAGATCCAGAGCCATGTTACTTCGGCTAATCTTGATAACATCCAGGATATTCAACGCCTCGCTCACCGCATCACAGACCAGGCAGTGGATCAGAACAAACTGCCTAAACGTATCAGCGCTACCGCTACCGTTACTACTCCTGCTACTCCCAGTGACAGTAAGAGGAAATGGGATGGGGATTCCAGCAAGGGATCAGCTTCAGTTCAGTCGCAGGCCCAGCAGCGAAAGACTGACAGTTATCAGAGTCCCAGCCAGCATTCTTCAGGTAATCACAGGCATGGCGGATATCGAGGGAACCTCCCAAAGTACAACAACTGCGGTAGACACCATGGTGGCCAGTGTAACAAGGGTCGCTGTCAAAGATGCCTCAAGATGGGTCATGAGGCTAAGGATTGTAGAAGCCCTCGTCCTGCGAACCAGAACCAGCAGCAGCCACCAGCACAACAGAATCAGCAGCAGGGCAACAAAGTATGTTTTCAGTGTGGGGCATGTCACACCCCCAAAATCCCACACGCGGAGTACCACCGCTTGGAGGCGTGACATGACCAGGATCAAGCCATCAATCATATCAAACATAGCATTTAATAATAAAAGTAATTAATGTAATTCATCATGACATGATTGATGTTTCAAAACCAAACATTGTTTAAGTAGCGGAAGCATAGCAATGTAAACTCAAAATAGTCATAAGTTCAGATATCGTTCATGATCCATATCCCACAACGACCTGCTCCTCCCTGTGCAAGCTCCATAATGTACCTAAGGTCCTGCAAGGCATGCAGCAAATAATCAACAACTAGTTGAGCGAGTTCACAGGAAGTAAGTTCATAACAGTAATGCGTAAGTTCATCTAGTGGGGGCTTCCCATACATGTATATACTACTGGTGAGGGATTCTCACATTTATCCTTTATAATGGGGGTTTCCCATTATGGTACTTACTAGACTAGTGCAACCATGTGTTCTTCTTAAACCGAGAACAGGAATACGTACTGGGTCATGTAGGCTTTACGTGACGTGCCCTTCCCCGAGGACAGTGGTACGCGTGGGGGGCTACGTAGGCTTTACGCAGCGTGTCCTTCCGACCCGGAAGACAGTAGAAGGTATTGGGTTTCGTAGGTTTTACGTAACGTGTCCTCCCGACCCGGGAGACAAATGGCAAATACTGGGTTACGTAGGCTTTACGTAACGTGTCCTGACTATCCTGAGGACGATGGTCTATAGTCTAGTGAATGCGTAAGTACGAGTAACTCTTTCAATATCAACATATCCAACCCAATTCCCAACCCGGGAATCCCATGCCTTGGCTGTGTGAACTCACCTTGGATTGCTCGGCAGATACACAAAGAGTACAGGTAAGCTAGTAAAGGGGTCAACCACGTCCTACCACGGTTACCACGCAAATCAGGTTTTGACTTAAGTAATACACATTGGTTTCACATAGGTTAACATAGTACGAACATGTGAATATCATGGTATACACATAACAGTCAACAATGTGCGAAAACAACAAGCCCAACGTATTGTGCGATCCATTGTAAACCCGGCCCAAATAGATAAGCAGTCCAAAAAAAACATAACAGTCATAAGTCCAATTATTTGGCCCAATTGATTGGGCCCGTGACAGTGAAGGCCCAAAACAGTGTACGTGCACAACTGGTCTCGAGTCGCAACCGGCGATCTCGAGTCGCAACAGGGGGTTACGAGTCGCAACTGTGGTTTCGGCTCGTCATGGTCCAGTTACGAGTCGCAACATGACTCGCAACCGTGGTTGCGGCTCGTGCTGCTGTGGTCTCGAGTCGCAATCCGGAACTCGCAACGCTGGTCTCGGCTGATGTTGTTGTGTGGTCTCGAGTCGGGATGGTGAGGTATCGACTCGCAATCCGTGTCGCAACAAGGCATCTAACAACTTTCCATGATTTTAGACAATTAACTTCCGTGATTTCAGCTAACACATTGGCAGTTTCACAAATCGGATCAAATGGCAATTATTCACGATCATGCACATCTTAACATTATTATCAAGAACAATTAACAGTTAATCAATTCCAAATCATGCTCATACACGATCAAATGAGAGTTTTAACCTTCTAATTCTCATGAACCCTAATCTAAACATATGAACCATTTAACAAGCATGGAGCCGATTTATAAACATTGGTTCTCGAAACAACAAGATATGATCCGACTCGTATGAACATCAACAACAATCAAACCTCCTAAATTCACAAGCAAGGCATAGCAATATCAAATCGGTTCTAGCTTAACATCATGCAATAATACGTACAAGAACAACACATATTCAATCCAAATCGGTTGATCTAAGCATGGAACATATAAATCACAGTGTACATCATACAATCAAATACCAAACAAACACCAAAGTACTAACCGGATGAAGGTAGAGGATCGATCCGGTTCACAAGCTTCAAAGGGTGTGTGTGTGCCATCGGGTTCCAAGCAACAAGAAGGAAGAACTAGGGTTTTGTGTGTGGTGGTGTTTTTGTAACAAATGAGATTACTAATCCCCAACTATGAGTGTTTACACGGTTAAGAGGGGTGGGCCGAACCCTCAATGGGCTGCCCTAATGGTCCGCGTACAAGAATAAGGCCCAACGGCCTTGTGCGGGTGACGTGAGCTTGTGCGGTTCAAGTTCATACATGCATACAATATATACACAACATACATAACACATTATTCACAAGGTTCACGTAACATTCATTAATTCAAGGTATCACATAGACACGTAACGTTACATTAAAGTAAGTCTAAAGTTCGAGTTGTCACATTATCCCCAACTAATTAGAAATTTCGTCCCGAAATTTGGTATGCACTCACTGAGGAAGCTAGGTAAGTTATAACGTTCACTGGTTTTCCTGGGGTGTCACATCCTCCCCCCGTTGATTTGGAATTTCGTCCCGAAATTCCGAAATAGTAGCTTCAGCCTCAGTAGTGGTTGCATTGGTTTCGAATAACTGGGGGTACTTTTCTGTCATCCTGTCTTCGCGTTCCCAGGTGTACTCTGGGCCACGTTTGGAGTTCCAACGTACTCGAACAAGAGGGATTCTCTTGTGTTTGAGGACCTTCACATCCCGGTCCGTGATTTCTACTGGTTCCTCGACGAACTGCAACCGCTCGTCGATAGTGAGTTCCTTAAAAGGAATGATGAGGGTTTCATCTGATAGGCACTTCTTTAGGTTCGACACATGAAAGACATTGTGAACTGCCCCGAGTTCAGCTGGTAGGTTTAGCTTGTATGCTACTTTGCCAATCTTTTCTATGATTTCGAATGGTCCGACGTACCGCGTATTTAGTTTGCCCTGTTTGCCAAAACGTACCACACCCTTCCAGGGTGAGACTTTAAGCAAAACCCGGTCCCCGACCTGAAATTCCAATGGCTTTCTACGCTTGTCTGCGTAGGCTTTCTGACGGTCGCGTGCTGCCGCCATGCGTTGTCGTATCTGTGCAATCTTTTCTGTGGCGTCCACTACAATCTCTGGACCCGTAATTTGACTATCCCCCGCCTCTGCCCAACAGAGAGGTGACCGGCATTTACGTCCGTACAATGCCTCGAATGGAGCGGCTTGAATGCTGGTGTGATAACTGTTATTGTATGAGAACTCCACCAAAGGGAGGTGCTTTTCCCAGCCGTTTCCGAAATCAATAACGCATGCCCGAAGCATGTCTTCGAGAGTTTGGATCGTACGCTCAGACTGTCCATCCGTCTGAGGATGATATGCTGTGCTCATGTCTAATCGTGAGCCGAAAGATTTATGCATCGCTTGCCATAGTTCTGACGTGAATCGTGCATCGCGATCCGAAATGATGGATGTGGGCACCCCGTGCCTCGAAACAACTTCTTTAAGATAAACGTCTGCTAGAGTGGAGAACTTATCTGTTTCCTTTATAGGTAGGAAGTGTGCAGACTTGGTGAGTCGATCCACGATCACCCATATGGTATTATTTCCCCGCTGGGATCTAGGTAGGCCTGTAACGAAATCCATGGAAATTTCTTCCCATTTCCACTGAGGTATCTTAGGCTGTTGAAGTAGACCCGCTGGTTTCTGGTATTCAACCTTGACTCTCGCACAGGTCAAGCACTTGCCGACATAGGTGGCAATGTGGGCCTTCATGCTAGGCCACCAATAAGTAGTTCTGATGTCGTGGTACATTTTGTCCGACCCTGGATGTACCGAGTAGCGAGACTTGTGTGCTTCGTCCATCACAAGCTCTCGTAGACCGCCATAAAGTGGGACCCAAATACGCCCCGTTACATAGTAGGCGCCGTCTGCCTTCTGTTCCATTCGTTGTCGCGAGCCGCGTAAGGCTTCAGCTTTGACATTTTCGGGTTTCAATGCTTCTACCTGAGCATTTCGTATCTGTGCTGGAAGGCTAGACTGAATCGTAAACTGTAGCGCTCGCACGCGCCGTGGTAGAGTGTCTTTCCGACTGAGGGCATCAGCCACAACATTGGCCTTGCCTGGATGGTACTTGATAGCGCATTTGTAATCGTTCAGTAACTCGACCCATCGTCGTTGACGCATATTCAATTCCTTCTGCTTGAAAATATGCTCGAGACTCCTGTGATCGGTGTAAATCGTGCACTTGGTACCGTACAGGTAGTGTCGCCATATCTTAAGCGCGAAAACTACAGCTCCCAGCTCTAAATCGTGCGTCGTGTAGTTCCGTTCGTGTATCTTGAGTTGGCGTGAAGCGTAAGCAATGACCTTGTCGCGCTGCATTAACACGCATCCAAGACCCTGGATGGATGCATCACAATATACTACGAAATCGTCCGTGCCCTCTGGCAATGAGAGGATAGGTGCACTGCAAAGTCTATCCTTTAAGTACTGAAAAGCAGTCTCCTGGGGATCTCCCCAGCGATAGGTGACACCCTTCTGTGTCAGTAGCGTAAGTGGCTGAGCAATCTTTGAGAAATCCTTGATAAACCGTCTGTAATAACCTGCCAAACCCAAGAATTGGCGTATCTCCGTTGGCGTACGTGGTGCAGGCCAGTTCCTGATCGAGTCTACCTTGGATGGATCGACATGGATCCCATCCTTGTTCACTACATGGCCTAAGAAATGGACTTCACGAAGCCAGAAGTCGCATTTTGAAAACTTAGCGTACAGCTGTTCCTTCCGAAGGAGTTCCAAAATAAGACGAAGATGCTGCTCGTGTTCCTCCCGACTCTTGGAGTAAATCAGAATTTCGTCGATGAATACTATGACGAACTTGTCAAGATAGGGTTTGCACACCCTGTTCATAAGGTCCATAAATACAGCAGGCACGTTCGTTAACCCAAATGGCATGACGAGAAACTCGTAGTGACCGTAACGAGTTCTGAAGGCTGTCTTGGAGACGTCCTCATCCCGGACTCTCAGCTGATGATACCCTGACCTCAAGTCTATCTTGGAATAGTAACTCGACCCTTGCAACTGGTCGAATAAGTCGTCGATGCGCAGAAGAGGATAACGGTTCTTCACCGTCACCTTGTTGAGTTCACGGTAGTCGATGCACATTCTGAACGTACCGTCCTTCTTCTTCACGAAAAGTACTGGAGCTCCCCATGGCGAAGAGCTTGGACGTATGAAACCCTTTTCCAAGAGTTCTTGCAACTGTTTTGACAGTTCTTCTAATTCTGATAGAGCAAATCGATATGGTGCGCGAGCTATGGGTGCTGCTCCTGGAGCGAGCTCGATCTGAAATTCGACCTGCCGATGAGGCGGTAATCCAGGTAAGTCTTCAGGAAATACCTGAGGAAAGTCACGTACAACCGGTATATCCTCCAGTTTCTTTTCCTTTGCTGACGCGTCTGTAACGAGTGCCAGAATGGCAGTATGCCCCTTTCGTAAGCATTTCTGAGCCTTCAAGAAAGAGATGATGCCAACTACAGCACCACTCCTGTCACCTTGAACTTCGAGAGGTTCCTGACCAGAACGAGGAATGCGAATAATCTTCTCGCTGCATAAGATTTCTGCCTGGTGTTGGGATAACCAATCCATCCCAATCACGACGTCGAAGCTACCCAAAACTATGGGAATGAGGTCGATAGAGAAAGCTTGACCAGCTAAGATAAGATCACAACCCTGAACTACGTGCGTGGCTTCTAGACTTTTACCGTTAGCTAACTCTACTACATGTTTGGTGGGTAAAAGTGTTGGTGCACGTTTTAGCAGTTGACACATTTTCACAGACATATAGCTTGTATCCGCACCCGAATCAAATAAAACAGTAACATAAAGATTGTCGAGGAGAAACTTACCCATAACAACGTTGGGATCGTTCACTGCGTCACCTCGACCTAGCACAAAAGCGCGTCCCCTAGCTTCGTTGCCATTGTTGTTGTTGGTTCCACCGTTGTTGTTATTCCCGTTGCCCTGATTGTTGTTGCGGTTCTGGTTCTGGTTCAATTGAGGGCAATCACGCTTGAAGTGACCTTCAGCCCCACACTGGAAACATCCCCGGTTTCCACGCTCTGGCTGCTGCTGCTGGTTCTGTGGAGCTGGTTGTTGTGGTTGCTGGTTCTGATTTGCAGGACGAGGGCTCCTACAGTCTTTAGCCTCGTGCCCCATCTTGAGGCATCTTTGACAACGACCCTTGTTGCACTGGCCGCTGTGATGCTTGTTGCAGTTGTCACACTTGGGGTGAAAACCCTGATATCTTCCCCGTCTATGACTACCAGAGGATTGCTGACTAGGACTCTGGTAGTGATCAGTCTTCTGTTGCTGAGCTTGAGACTGAACAGTTGCTGAACCTTTACTGGAATCTCCATCCCACTTTCTTTTGCCGTCACTAGTTGTAGCGGGAGTAGCTGAAGGAGTGACTGTAGCAGTAGCGCTGACACGCTTAGGCAGTTTATTCTGATCCACTGCCTGGTCGGTGATGCGATGAGCGAGACGTTGAATATCCTGGATGTTGTCAAGATTAGCCGACGTTACGTGGCTCTGGATTTCCGGTGCCAACCCTTTGAGATACATCTCGATGCGCTTGTATGGAGGGTCTACTATAGTTGGACACAGCACGGCCAGCTCGTTTGACCGTTTAGTATACGCTTCGATCTCAGATCCAACCATTTTCAGATTATACAACTCGTCTTCCAGCTTGTGAATATCTTCACGCGTGCAATATTCTCTCTTGATAAGTTCCTTAAAATCGTTCCAGGGTGTGGCGTTAGCAGCTGCCAACCCAAGAATTTGCACCTGCGCATTCCACCAGGTTAGCGCGATTCCTTCCAACGTGCCAGTGGCATACTTGACCTTGCGAGCCTCAGGGCACTCGCACATTTCGAATACTGACTCTAGTTTTTCAAACCAATGGAGGAGTCCCACTGCCCCCTCGGTGCCACTAAAAGAATTTGGACGACAGCCCATGAAGTTCTTGAAAGTGCAGACAGGCTGCTGCGCATGTTGTCCTATTGTGTATGAATAGGACGAGATTAAATACGAGAGTTAATGCAGGATCTAAGGATCCTAGTATGAGTCTATACTGCAGGGTATACTACCTGCTTGAGCAGCTGCAAGTGCCGCAGCAACTTGAGCTTGAACGAGAGCCTCTAGCTGGGCTTGAGTCATGTTGATTCGTCCAGACATGATCTTCATTGTAAAAGTAGCATATGTAAGAATGGTTCGCGAATAGGGCGATGACAGAAAAGAGTAAGCACGTAGGGATTCTCATGCTATAGTATCATGTGTATCTAAGCGCAATACGAGCAAGGTTCTAAGTAATTCTAGCAAACAGGCAATAAACATAAACCTTATTACCTAGGATGTCGAGTCTTGCACGTGGAGCGAAACGTCGTTGTGGATCGTTGAGAGCACTGTTCTGGTTATAGTCTGGTTTTAATAAAAACGTTTTCCCCATATTAAAACCAAGTTCTCTATAACCAATGGCTCTGATACCAATCTGTCACACCCCCAAAATCCCACACGCGGAGTACCACCGCTTGGAGGCGTGACATGACCAGGATCAAGCCATCAATCATATCAAACATAGCATTTAATAATAAAAGTAATTAATGTAATTCATCATGACATGATTGATGTTTCAAAACCAAACATTGTTTAAGTAGCGGAAGCATAGCAATGTAAACTCAAAATAGTCATAAGTTCAGATATCGTTCATGATCCATATCCCACAACGACCTGCTCCTCCCTGTGCAAGCTCCATAATGTACCTAAGGTCCTGCAAGGCATGCAGCAAATAATCAACAACTAGTTGAGCGAGTTCACAGGAAGTAAGTTCATAACAGTAATGCGTAAGTTCATCTAGTGGGGGCTTCCCATACATGTATATACTACTGGTGAGGGATTCTCACATTTATCCTTTATAATGGGGGTTTCCCATTATGGTACTTACTAGACTAGTGCAACCATGTGTTCTTCTTAAACCGAGAACAGGAATACGTACTGGGTCATGTAGGCTTTACGTGACGTGCCCTTCCCCGAGGACAGTGGTACGCGTGGGGGGCTACGTAGGCTTTACGCAGCGTGTCCTTCCGACCCGGAAGACAGTAGAAGGTATTGGGTTACGTAGGTTTTACGTAACGTGTCCTCCCGACCCGGGAGACAAATGGCAAATACTGGGTTACGTAGGCTTTACGTAACGTGTCCTGACTATCCTGAGGACGATGGTCTATAGTCTAGTGAATGCGTAAGTACGAGTAACTCTTTCAATATCAACATATCCAACCCAATTCCCAACCCGGGAATCCCATGCCTTGGCTGTGTGAACTCACCTTGGATTGCTCGGCAGATACACAAAGAGTACAGGTAAGCTAGTAAAGGGGTCAACCACGTCCTACCACGGTTACCACGCAAATCAGGTTTTGACTTAAGTAATACACATTGGTTTCACATAGGTTAACATAGTACGAACATGTGAATATCATGGTAAACACATAACAGTCAACAATGTGCGAAAACAACAAGCCCAACGTATTGTGCGATCCATTGTAAACCCGGCCCAAACAGATAAGCAGTCCAAAAAAAACATAACAGTCATAAGTCCAATTATTTGGCCCAATTGATTGGGCCCGTGACAGTGAAGGCCCAAAACAGTGTACGTGCACAACTGGTCTCGAGTCGCAACCGGCGATCTCGAGTCGCAACAGGGGGTTACGAGTCGCAACTGTGGTTTCAGCTCGTCATGGTCTAGTTACGAGTCGCAACATGACTCGCAACCGTGGTTGCGGCTCGTGCTGCTGTGGTCTCGAGTCGCAATCCGGAACTCGCAACGCTGGTCTCGGCTGATGTTGTTGTGTGGTCTCGAGTCGGGATGGTGAGGTATCGACTCGCAATCCGTGTCGCAACAAGGCATCTAACAACTTTCCATGATTTTAGACAATTTACTTCCGTGATTTCAGCTAACACATTGGCAGTTTCACAAATCGGATCAAATGGCAATTATTCACGATCATGCACATCTTAACATTATTATCAAGAATAATTAACAGTTAATCAATTCCAAATCATGCTCATACACGATCAAATGAGAGTTTTAACCTTCTAATTCTCATGAACCCTAATCTAAACATATGAACCATTTAACAAGCATGGAGCCGATTTATAAACATTGGTTCTCGGAACAACAAGATATGATCCGACTCGTATGAACATCAACAACAATCAAACCTCCTAAATTCACAAGCAAGGCATAGCAATATCAAATCGGTTCTAGCTTAACATCATGCAATAATACGTACAAGAACAACACATATTCAATCCAAATCGGTTGATCTAAGCATGGAACATATAAATCACAGTGTACATCATACAATCAAATACCAAACAAACACCGAAGTACTAACCGGATGAAGGTAGAGGATCGATCCGGTTCACAAGCTTCAAAGGGTGTGTGTGTGCCGTCGGGTTCCAAGCAACAAGAAGGAAGAACTAGGGTTTTGTGTGTGGTGGTGTTTTTGTAACAAATGAGATTACTAATCCCCAACTATGAGTGTTTACACGGTTAAGAGGGGTGGGCCGAACCCTCAATGGGCTGCCCTAATGGTCCGCGTACAAGAATAAGGCCCAAACGGCCTTGTGCGGGTGACGTGAGCTTGTGCGGTTCAAGTTCATACATGCATACAATATATACACAACATACAAAACACATTATTCACAAGGTTCACGTAACATTCATTAATTCAAGGTATCACATAGACACGTAACGTTACATTAAAGTAAGTCTAAAGTTCGAGTTGTCACAGGGCAGAAGGTCACTTCAAAAGGCACTGTCCTCAGCTAAACAGGAACCAGAACAACCATAACAATCAGGGCAATGGCAACAACAACAACGGGGGAAACAACAACGGCAACGAGGCAAGGGGTCGTGCATTCGTACTAGGTCGAGGCGACGCAGTGAACGATCCCAACGTAGTTATGGGTAAGTTTCTCCTTGACAATATTTACGTTACTGTTTTGTTTGATTCGGGTGCGGATACAAGCTATATGTCTGTGAAAATGTGTCAACTGCTAAAACGTGCACCAACACTTTTACCCACCAAACACGTAGTAGAGTTAGCTAACGGTAAAATTCTAGAAGCCATGCACGTAGTTCAGGGTTGTAATCTTATCCTAGCTGGTCAAGCCTTCTCTATCAACCTTATTCCCATAGTCTTGGGAAGTTTTGATATCGTTATTGGGATGGATTGGTTATCCCAACATCAGGCAGAGATCTTGTGCAGCGAGAAGATTATTCGCATTCCCCGTTCTGGTCAGGAACCTCTCGAAGTTCAAGGCGACAAGAGTGGTGCTGTGGTTGGCATCATTTCTTTCTTGAAGGCTCAGAAATGTCTGCGAAAGGGTCACACCGCCATTTTGGCACTTGTTTCAGATGCATCAGTGAAAGAAAAGAAACTGGAGGATATTCCAGTTGTACGCGACTACCCTTAGGTGTTTCCTGAAGACTTACCTGGCTTACCGCCTCATCGACAGGTCGAATTTCAAATCGAGCTCTCTCCGGGAGCAGCACCCATAGCTTGCGCACCATATCGTCTAGCTCCATCAGAATTGGAAGAACTGTCAAAGCAGCTACAAGAGCTCTTGGAAAAGGGTTTCATTCGTCCAAGCTCTTCGCCTTGGGGAGCTCCAGTACTTTTTGTGAAAAAGAAAGACGGTACGTTCAGAATGTGCATCGACTACCGTGAACTCAACAAGGTGACGGTGAAGAACCGTTATCCTCTTCCACGCATAGATGATTTATTCGACCAGTTGCAAGGGTCGTGTTACTATTCGAAGATAGACCTGAGGTCAGGTTATCATCAGCTGAGAGTCCAGGAGGAGGACGTCTCCAAGACAGCATTCAGAACTCGCTACGGCCACTACGAGTTTCTTGTCATGCCGTTCGGGTTAACGAACGCGCCTGCCGTATTTATGGATCTTATGAACAGGGTATGCAAACCCTATCTTGACAAGTTCGTCATTGTTTTCATCGACGACATTCTGATCTACTCTAAGAGTCAGGAGGAGCACGAGCAGCACCTACGCCTTATTTTGGAACTCCTTCGGAAGGAACAACTATACGCGAAGTTCTCGAAATGTGACTTCTGGCTTCGTGAAGTCCATTTTCTAGGCCACGTAGTGAACAAGGATGGGATCCACGTCGATCCATCCAAGGTAGACTCAATCAGAAACTGGCCTGCACCACGTACTCCAACGGAAATACGCCAATTCCTGGGTTTGGCGGGTTACTACAGACGGTTTATTAAAGACTTTTCAAAGATTTCTCAGCCACTTACGCTACTGACACAAAAGGGTGTCACCTACCGTTGGGGCAACACGCAGGAAACTGCTTTTCAGTACTTAAAGGATAGACTTTGCAGTGCACCTATCCTCTCTTTGCCAGAGGGCACAGACGATTTCGTAGTATACTGTGATGCATCCATCCAGGGTCTTGGGTGTGTATTGATGCAGCGGGATAAGGTCATTGCTTACACCTCGCGCCAACTTAAGATTCATGAACGGAACTACACGACGCATGATTTAGAGCTGGGAGCTGTTGTTTTCACGCTTAAGATATGGCGACACTACCTGTACGGTACCAGGTGCACGATTTATACCGATCACAGGAGTCTCGAGCATATTCTTAAGCAGAAGGATTTGAACATGCGTCAACGACGATGGGTCGAGTTACTGAACGATTATGAATGCGCCATCAAGTACCATCCAGGCAAGGCCAATGTTGTGGCTGATGCCCTCAGCCGGAAGGACACTCTACCACGGCGCGTGCGAGCGCTACAGCTTACGATTCAGTCTAGCCTTCCTGCACAGATACGAGATGCTCAGGTAGAAGCATTGAAACCCGAAAATGTCAAAGCTGAAGCCTTACGCGGCTCACGACAACGAATGGAACAGAAGGCAGACGGTGCCTACTATGTAACGGGGCGTATTTGGGTCCCACTTTATGGCGGTCTACGCGAACTTGTGATGGACGAAGCTCACAAGTCTCGTTACTCGGTACATCCAGGGTCGGATAAAATGTACCACGATATCAGAACTACTTATTGGTGGCCTAGCATGAAGGCCCACATCGCTACTTATGTCGGCAAGTGCTTGACCTGTGCAAGAGTCAAGGTTGAATACCAGAAACCAGCGGGCCTACTTCAGCAACCTACGATACCTTAATGGAAATGGGAAGAAATTTCCATGGATTTCGTTACAGGCCTACCTAGATCCCAGCGGGGGAATGATACTATATGGGTGATCGTGGATCGACTCACCAAGTCGGCACACTTCCTAGCTATAAAGGAAACGGATAAGTTCTCCACTCTCGCAGACATCTACCTTAAAGAAGTTGTTTCGAGGCACGGAGTGCCCACCTCCATTATTTCGGATCGCGATGCACGATTCACGTCAGAGCTATGGCAAGCGATGCACAAATCTTTCGGCTCACGGTTAGACATGAGCACAGCATATCATCCTCAGACGGATGGACAGTCTGAGCGAACGATTCAAACACTTGAAGACATGCTTAGGGCATGCGTTATAGACTTCGGCAACGGCTGGGAAAAGCACCTCCCTTTGGTGGAGTTCTCGTATAATAATACTTATCACACCAGCATTCAAGCTGCTCCATTCGAGGCATTGTACGGACGTAAATGCCGGTCACCTCTCTGTTGGGCAGAGGTGGGGGATAGTCAGATTACGGGTCCAGAAATTGTAGTGGACGCCACAGAAAAGATCGCACAGATACGACAACGCATGGCGGCAGCACGCGACCGTCAGAAAGCCTACGCGGATAAGCGTAGAAAGCCATTGGAATTTCAGGTCGGGGACCGGGTTTTACTTAAAGTCTCACCCTGGAAAGGTGTGGTTCGTTTTGGCAAACGGGGCAAACTAAATCCGCGGTACGTCGGACCGTTCGAAATCATTGAGAAAATAGGCAAGGTAGCCTACAAGTTGAACCTACCAGCTGAACTCGGTGCAGTTCACAATGTATTCCACGTGTCGAATCTGAAGAAATGCCTATCAGATGAGACCCTTATCATTCCTTTCAAAGAACTCACTATCGATGAGCGGTTGCAGTTCGTCGAGGAACCAGTAGAAATCACGGACCGGGATGTGAAGGTCCTCAAAAACAAGAGAATCCCTCTTGTTCGAGTACGTTGGAACTCCAAACGTGGTCCAGAGTACACCTGGGAACGCGAAGACAGGATGACAGAAAAGTACCCCCAGTTATTCGAAACCAATGCAACCACTACTGAGGCTGAAGCTACTACTTCGGAATTTCGGGACGAAATTCCAGATCAACGGGGGGAGGATGTGACACCCCAGGAAAATCAGTGAACAATACAGTTTACCTAGCTTCCTCAGTGAGTGCATACCAAATTTCGGGACGAAATTTCCAATTAGTTGGGGATAATGTGACAACTCGAACTTTAGATTTATCTTGTAACGTTACGTGCTAATGTGAAAGTCTACTATTTAATGATTTTATGAAATGTTATGTGCCTTACGTGTTACGTGTATGTATGTCATGTGCAATAGGTATTGTGTGTATGTATTGCATGTTTGTATTAACCACGCAACTAGATCCGACCGCACAACCTATGCTCGATCGCACAAGGCCGTTTGGGCCTTATTCTTGTACGCAGACCATTAGGGCAGCCCATTGAGGGTTCGGCCCACTTCCCTTAACCGTGTAAATCCCATAGTTGGGGATTGGTATTGTTAGTTGGTTACACAAAACACTATCACACAAACCCTAGGCGATTTCCTCTCTATCTCTCTCGTTTTGCTTGAACCCGACGGCAAGATCATTCCATACTCGGATCATCCTTGCTTCTTCTTTAATTCGGTTAGTATATCTTTGATTGTGTTCATGTATGATTCATATGGTATTGCTCGTATTCATGCTAATTGATTGGTTACTAAATGATTGTAATCGGATGAGATGTGAATTATATGGATGGATAATCATGTGCTAGGAGCTTGAATGATGATATAATTATTATGTAATCGGGTTATGTGAAGGTGTTAATAAATCGGATTGAAGGCTACTGCCATTGTTATTATTCTTGTTTGAATATATGTTGATTAACCGGTTGTAACGTTTTGATAAGGGGTTATGACTTAGGTTGCATGCTAGCCTAATAATATGATTCATGATTCGGTTTAGGTTGTCTAATAATATGTTCTTGATGCTGTTATGGTGATGATTTGAAGGTGTTACGAAACTGTTAATTATCATGTTGATCCAAATTGTGAAACTGCCAAAGATGTTTGCTTGAATCACGGAACTGATTGAATTAGATTATGGAAAGTTGTTACATTTGATAGCCACACGGTTGCGAGTCGATATCTCCAGTTGCGACTCGAAACCTCACACCGGCACACAACAACACAACTCGAGACCGAGGTTGTGAGTCCAGTTGCGACTCGTAACCAGACCATGACAAGCCGAGACCACGGTTGCGAGTCCCGTTGCGACTCGAGACCGGACCATGACGAGTCGAAACCAGCTCTTGCGACTCGAAACCTCCTGTTGCGACTCGAGATCGCTGGTTGCGACTCGAGACCAGTTTTACACGCACACTGTTTTGGACCTACACTATCACAGGCCCAATTGATTTGGGCCAAGTATTTGGACTTGTTTACGTATCTGCTAATTGGACTGTTTATATGTTGGGCCGGGGTACTTTTGGGCTAATGATCATTTGCACAAGTTGAATGCATCCGCTTTGATTATAAACTGTTGCCATGAGCTATATGTGTTTGTAACGTGTTAACCTATGTGATACATACGTGCATAACTTGATGTCAAAACCTGACTTGTATGGTAACCCTGGTAGGACGTGGTTGACCACTTTAGTTCAAGAACCCTTTAGTGTGTATCTGCCGAGCAACCCAAGGTGAGTTCACACTCTTACCAAGGCATGGGATTTCCCGGGGTGTTGGGAATGGGATTGAAAGGATAAGGTTGAATAGATTCATACGGATACCATTACTAGACTACCATACCATCGTCCTCGGTTGTGCAGGACACATACGTAAAACCTACGTATAACTAAGTTACTCGCTATCCTCAGTCGTGAAGGATACTCACGTAAAACCTGCGTGAACGGATACTCACTACTGCCTCAGTTGTGTAAGGCACTTACGTAAAACCTACGTAAACCCCCACGTACCCTATCCTCGGTTGTGAAGGATACTTACGAAAATCCTACATAAACTTGTACATATTACTGTTCTCGGTTGTGAAGAACACACATGGTTACGCATAGTCTAGTGGATTAATAACATGGGAAGCCCCCATCAATAGAAACCTACATTGGCCCAGTAGAGCCACCTGATACTCATGAACTTACTATTACGCATTTACTTTCTGTGAACTCGCTCAACTAGTTGTTGACTCTCTGATGCATGCCTTGCAGGACCATAGGTACTTTTGGAGCTTGCACAAGGAGGAGCAGGTCGTTGTGGGCAGATGGAATCGTGATTACTTATTAAACACTTATGACATTTCAACATTAATACTTATGTTGGGGTTTATATAATTGCTTCCGCTACATTACTTATGTTGGTTTTGATAAACACCTTTCGTATTGATTTTTATTATTTAATTACATGTTCAATATGATTGGTGGCTTGATCCTGGTCATGTCACGCCTCCAAGCGGTGGTACTCCGCGTGTGGATTTTGGGGGTGTGACACAGTATTGTCGTGACTCGATGGACGACTCCGTCAACATCTGAGGGGGAGTCTGTTGGTGCACTTCATCTGTCGACTTCGTCTTGGATCGAGTCATATGTTGAATTGTATAGATTAGGGCACAATATACGAGAAAATAGGCGAGTGTATGTTGTTAGTGAAATAGTTTCGCTTATAGGGTCACTAGAACAGGTTTCGCTTATGTGTACAAGATAGTTTCGCTTATACGTACACAAGAGGTTCCGCTCTTGTGGACATGTATGTATAAGCGGAACCTTCATACCTATATAAACCCTATAAGCGAACTCAGTTAAAACGAGGTCGAATTCCATACCGAGGTGCTGCCGGTGTGATGTTTGAGCTATAATCATTGTCAAATCAATAAAATAGTAGATTAAGTGAAGAACAAGCTATTTCTACCTACGTTTCTTGTTATTCCGCACCTAAAACATAGAAGAACGCCTCCAAACGACTCGTCCGGGTCAATTCTCGATCCTACAAGTTTAAATCCTTTACCCATTCCCAACCCTTGGGAATCCCATGCCTTGTGGAAAGTGTGAACTCACCTTTGCTTTGCTCGGTAGATAAATCGTTTGTCCTAAGTTGGTCAACCACTTCCTATTACGGTTACCACTTGTTAGGACGGTAAACAAGTAATCACGTATAAGGTACATGCATCTAACACGTATTTGTCAAGTAGTGTACTAGTAACAGTTATGGCATAACAACTTAATCATAAATAATCCGTTTATAAAACAATTAACACGAAATGACATGGAACAGTAAGCTGTGTGTGGCCTATAAAAGGTTTGGGCTTTTCTAGTGTGCGGCCCACTAGAATAAGGCCCAATGTATGTCTAATGTGCGGCCCACTTGTCAAGTGTGCGACCCACACGAGAGTGTGCGGTCTATTGACAAGTGTGCGGTCATATGAGTGTGTGACATATATTAAAGGGCAAAACAAGTGTGCGACTAATCATGTAGTGTGCGATCCATAATCAAATTCACAAAACTAATGGTGCGGCCCAACCATTGATGAGGCCCAAAGAAGTAAATAAAAGTGATTTATATTCTTGGCAATTAGTGTGCGGTTAAAAACAGTCTGTGCGACCAATCAAATGTACGGAAACAGTCAGACATTTGGGAGTGTGCGGCCATACCTTACATGTGGGTGGCCCCCACATCATGTCTACTATATGGTCCCTCCTATTCCTATTGGTGTGCACATGCTCTCTACGGTTGTACCCTAAGTTCATAATGTTGTACGTTCCACAAACAACTAATTATCACACTAAGATTAATTCGAATAAGACAAACTCCCATTGTATGATATTCAATCAACTCCAAAAATGAAAACCCAATCACGTGACGTATGGTCATGCATCAACAAATTGTACATTTGGCTTATATGATGGTACACACCATTAAAACACAAACCAAGCTTATCATGAGAACCTAGATTCTTTTTAACTGTTTGCCTAAAATCATCATCAGTTTCATAAAACAAACATCATGCCTTAATTTCTAAATACTCAAAGAACCAGCATCCTACTAACCACATGGTTTTATCTTTATTAAAACATGAACAAAAAAAAAAAAACATTTATATACTCAGAGCAACTTCTAATATCATTTCATCACCAACATGGTATCATACTATCACATTAGTGGATTATTCAAATGAACAGATTATTGTTTTTAATTCACACTCTTGTTCAAATCATGTTGACACACAAAACACCAATCATGAATTATTATTATCATTCAGCTAGTTCACCAGAATCATCAACACTTTCAGGTCACTTATTCAACATTATTCAAATCCTTTGTCTAAGCACATAATTCATCAAGTAAGAACAACACAAGCCATTCGGTACAAAAACGACTTACCAATTACGTCTCAGTCCTGACACTGCTGCACCGATGCCACTACTGACGTTACTACGCCAGAACTGAACCGAAGACATCACTGCA
The DNA here is from genome assembly GCF_002127325.2 of Helianthus annuus. Taxonomy (NCBI): domain Eukaryota; kingdom Viridiplantae; phylum Streptophyta; class Magnoliopsida; order Asterales; family Asteraceae; genus Helianthus; species Helianthus annuus. Next base: position 91,237,773 of record NC_035443.2, read on the forward strand.
GCATCGCCAACTCTGACAGCATGGCTCCGACTACCGTCATTCACCATCGACGCCTGCCGGTTTCCCGTCACCCACCGTTACTCTCGGAATCATCACCGTCGATGCCCTCTCGTCTCTCTCCAAACTGATCGGGATTGGATATATGTGTGCAGGGGGAGCGGGTAATGATGTGTAGATAGGTGGGTGTGAAGGTGCACAAGAAGGAGGGGTGTGTGGGTGTCATCATCTCGTCGGAGTTTTGGCCAGAACCAGTCGCCGGATCTGACTACATGTTCACTGGTGATTGGCAGGAGAATGAGGATGGAGAGGGGGATTCACTGTGCGGCGAGGGTCTCTTTTAGGGTTTTATTAGGATTAGAAAGAAGGGGGTGGAGTTTATAAGGTATATGTGTATATATATATATACACACATATATATATATATATATATATATATATATATATCTATATATATATATGGTAGAGTTTAGGTGGGTTGGGTTGGGCTTGGCCCAAGTGCGCTAGCCCATCATCTCTCTGTACGAACGGAAGTTCTAGCCTGAGCTCTCATGGTCTCGCATTTTGTCACACCCCCAAAATCCCACCCGCGGAGTACTACCGCTTGGAGGCGTGACTGACCAGGATCCAGCCACCAATCATACTGAACAAGCACATAAGCAGTTATAAAAGTTTAACCAATACGATTGGTGTTTCAAAGCAAACAAGTTAAGTTGCAAGCGGAAGCATAAGTTAAAGTTATAACATAAGTTCAAATGTTTTCAAATAGAACACGACACGCAGCAATCCGTGTCCCACAACGACCCTCCTCCATGCAAGCTCCAGCTGAGTACCTAGGGTCCTGCAAAGCATGTAGTAACGAGTCAACAACTAGTTGAGTGAGTTCACGGTTGGGTGTTCGTTTTAGTTGTTTCGTAAATAGTTTACTTTACTGGCATCCTGCCGTGGGGGTTACCCCATAGTTTAAAAACGTGACGTGTTCATTCCCAGTTACTCCGGCACTCCAGCCGTGGGGGCTACCCCATGTTAGTTATCAGGCATTTCGGCCGTGGGGGCTACCCCATGCGTACACTAGACTCGTTACCATATCGACTGCTGACTGTAGTCATGTTTATGTGCCCTGAAAACATCAATGTCTATCATCATTGACGTGCCCCAGATCCATTAGTTCACGCCCGTCCTCTGCGGCACGGTGTGAGGCTTGTCAGACCTAAATAGCGCTATCTAACTAATGACCCGCTTGCCATTGGCCCGGCGATTAGTCGATACAAAAAAGGAGGGACTTCGTGATAGAGTTTTAGTCTAGTACGTGTTATCCATCCATCCGGACGAGGAATCACATTCCTGAACCACTGACGTCCTACCCAAGGAGGACGAGGAATCCACGTTCCTTAACCCCGTTCCCAACCCAGGGAATCCCATGCTTTGTAGAGGGTGTGAACTCACCTTGGTTTGCTCGGCAGTTAATCACAGAAGGATCAATCAAGTCGCAAGTAGTCAATTACGTCCTAACATGGATACCACTTATAATCAGATTCAAACCAAGCAGTGCACGTACAAGTAGTAGTTACGGCAAACAGTTTCTATCATGGCAGTTTAACAACAGTGCACCATATTTCGATTAACAGTAGCACATTTGGCCCACAAGTTCAGTCCAACTACTTAAGCCCAAAACACGTATAAAACAGTTAACACCGAAGTCCACAAGGCCGGCCCATTAACTAGGGCCCGTAACTAAGCAAGTCCAATAAGTGTGGTCTCGAGTCGCAACCGGACTCGCAAGCATGGTCTCGAGTCATGCTGTTTGTGCTGATCTCAGGTGGTTGCGAGTCGCAACCTATGTCGCAACCGTGGTCTCGGCTAATCATGCTAAGGTCTCGAGTCGCAACGGGACTCGTAACCTGTGTCGCAACCTGTGGTCTCGGCTTGTCATGCTGTGGTTGCGAGTCGCAACCGCGTGGTCTCGAGTTATCACGCTGTGGTTGCGAGTCGCAACTGTGTGATTGCGAGTCGTAAGCTGTCGTTTTCATGTTCACGTGTTGATTCAGATATAGTCAGCTTAATGGTACTATGTAATCAGGCCCAAATCAGGAAACAACCAATAGGATTTTACTAACAAGTTTTCCTAATCAGTCTATTAGTAAAAATGGATCAAAATCATAAGGGTTTTCACATCTTCAACCATCATTCAAATTGTTCTTCATATATTCAAGCACATTCATCAAGTTCTTCAATCATTCATAACAAAAATAACCCTTTTTAAACAAATTATGAACAAGCATCAAAACACTTAGCATAACACACAAACTCGGTTTTTATATAAGTCCGATTTCATGACAAGTGCAACTCGGTTTCATGTTCATCAACATAAGTGGTTCAAACTTCATTTAGACACAAAATATCACAACTCACCATATAATATATGTTAACCGGTTATCAACATTGTACACATTAGAATCATCATATACATCAAGAACATCATGTAAACACTAACAATAAACATCATCTCATTCATTTTATCATTTAACATAACTAACATCAATCCAAGCACAAAACACAACAAGATTACTAACCGGTTGAGAGATGGGAAAGGTGAACTCTAATGTTGATTCCAAGCTTGAGCCGACAATCCTAGTGCTAACCGGTTGGATCCGAAAATGATGTGTGTTTGTGTTCTTAGGGTTTTAGTGAGAGGAAAAGATAGGAGAGTGTGTGTGTATGTGTTGTTCAACAAATGGTAAAATAACTAAGGGTGGTATATATATATGCTAGTTCCAAGTGGTGCACCCTTAATGGGTTTCGGGTGAGGGGTTTACGGCCCAAATGGCCCAACCGGCCAAAGGCCCAAACCGGCCTAATGGTTACTGTTCACTCGAGACCACATGGTCTCGAGTCGGGTCCTTGTTGTTTCGTGATGGGTTCTCGGTTCACATATAACACGTACACATATATATACAATGCACACATAACAAAGCACATATCACATAAAAGGTTCACGTTTATCATTAAGTTTAATCAGTTAACTAGTCACATAACGTACAAGTAGGTTGCATCAAGACACAACGAAGGTTCTAGATTTCGAGTTGTCACATCATCCCCAAGTTGAAAGAAATTTCATCCCGAAATTTGATGGCACTCACTGAGGAAGCTAGTCAAGTTGCATGGTTTTCCTGGTTTTCCTGGGGTGTCACATCCACCCCCCGTTGATCTGGAATTTCGTCCCGAAATTCCGTAGCTTCAGCCTCAGTAGCGGTTGTACTGTTCTTAAACAGTTGGGGATACTTTTGTTTCATCCGATCTTCGCGCTCCCAGGTAAACTCTGGGCCGCGACGTGAGTTCCAACGAACTCGAACGAGAGGTATTCTAGTGCTCTTGAGGACCTTAACATCCCGGTCCGTGATTTCGACTGGTTCCTCGACGAATTTCAACTGTTCGTCGATCGTGAGTTCCTTCAGAGGAACTACGTGCGTCTCATCTGACAGACACCTCTTCAGATTCGACACATGGAAAACGTTGTGAACTGCACCGAGTTCTGCTGGTAAGTTCAGTCTATAGGCCACCTTGCCTATTTTCTCAAGGATTTTGAAAGGTCCAACGTACCGTGGGTTGAGTTTGCCTCGTTTACCAAAACGAACCACACCCTTCCAGGGTGAAACTTTGAGTAATACCCGCTCCCCAACCTGGAGCTCAAGTGGTTTCCTGCCCTTATCGGCGTAGGCCTTCTGACGGTCTCGAGCGGCCGCCATGCGTTGTCGTATTTGAGCAAACCGCTCAGTAGTGTCTACCACATGTTCTGGACCAGTGATTTGACTATCCCCCACCTCTGCCCAACAAAGAGGTGACCGGCATTTACGTCCGTACAATGCCTCAAACGGAGCAGCTTTAATGCTGGTGTGGTAGCTATTATTGTATGAAAATTCCACAAGTGGCAGATGCCTTTCCCAGCTATTGCCAAAGTCGATTACACAAGCGCGAAGCATGTCTTCTAATGTCTGAATAGTTCGCTCGGACTGCCCGTCCGTCTGCGGGTGATATGCTGTGCTCATATCTAGACGTGAGCCAAAAGACTTGTGCATTGCTTGCCACAGTTCCGAAGTAAAACGTGCATCTCGATCAGAGATGATAGAGGTGGGCACCCCGTGCCTCGAAACAACTTCCTTGAGGTATATCTCCGCTAGAGTGGAGAATTTATCCGTTTCCTTAATTGCCAAGAAGTGTGCGGATTTCGTGAGTCGATCCACGATCACCCAGATAGTATCGTTTCCGCGCTGTGATCTAGGTAGGCCAGTAACGAAATCCATGGAAATTTGCTCCCATTTCCATTGTGGTATCTCTGGTTGTTGGAGTAGGCCTGAGGGTTTCTGATATTCCGTCTTGACTCGCGCACAAGTCAAACACTTGCTGACGTAAGTTGCTATGTGGGCCTTCATGCTAGGCCACCAATACGTAGTTTTAATATCGTGGTACATCTTGTCCGAACCAGGGTGTACCGAGTAGCGGGATTTGTGCGCTTCATCCATCACAAGTTCTCGTAAGTCGCCATAGAGTGGGACCTAAATGCGTCCTGTTACATAATAAGCACCGTCTTCTTTCTGTTCTAAGCGTTGCCTTGACCCGCGTAGGGCTTCGGCTCTAACGTTTTCTGGTTTCAGTGCTTCTATCTGAGCAGCTCGTACTTGCGAAGGTAGACTAGAATGGATCGTGAGTTGTAAAGCTCTTACGCGCTTAGGCGCGGTGTCCTTTCGACTCAGGGCGTCGGCCACAACATTGGCCTTGCCCGGGTGATACCTGATAGAGCACTCGTAGTCATTCAGTAATTCGACCCATCGTCGTTGCCGCATATTCAGTTCCTTCTGCTTGAATATATGTTCTAGGCTCCTGTGGTCGGTGTAGATGGCGCACTTGGTTCCGTACAGGTAATGCCGCCATAATTTGAGTGCGAAAACAACAGCTCCCAGCTCTAAATCATGCGTAGTGTAGTTCTTCTCGTGAACTTTGAGTTGTCGTGAAGCGTAGGCTATGACTTTATCTCGTTGCATCAATACACAACCAAGACCTTGAATTGATGCATCACAGTAAACCACAAAATCTTTTGTGCCCTCTGGCAGTGAAAGGATAGGTGCACTACAAAGTCTATCCTTTAGATGCTGAAAAGCCAACTCTTGTGCATTTCCCCAATGATAGACAACGCCTTTCTGTGTTAACAAGGTGAGAGGCTGCGCGATCTTAGAAAAGTCCTTAATGAATCTCCTGTAGTAACCTGCCAATCCCAAGAATTGGCGAATTTCCTTTGGTGTGCGAGGTGCAGGCCAGTTCTTAATAGAGTCCACTTTGGATGGATCAACGTGAATCCCATCCTTGTTCACCACATGTCCTAGGAAATGGACCTCTCGAAGCCAGAAGTCGCATTTCGAGAACTTTGCGTAAAGCTGTTCTGTTCGAAGGAGTTCCAAAATAAGTCGTAGATGCTGTTCGTGCTCCTCTTTGCTCTTAGAATAGATCAGGATGTCGTCGATGAAGACTATAACAAACTTGTCCAGGTAAGGCTTGCACACTCGATTCATCAAATCCATAAAAACTGCCGGTGCGTTAGTCAGCCCAAACGGCATGACCAAAAACTCATAGTACCCATATCGAGTCCTAAAGGCCGTTTTAGAGACATCCCCTTCTCGAAGTCTCAACTGGTGATATCCCGATCTCAGATCGATCTTTGAGTAGTAGCTCGACCCCTGCAACTGGTCGAACAAGTCGTCAATACGCGGTAGAGGATAACGGTTCTTCACAGTCACCTTGTTAAGTTCGCGATAGTCAATACACATTCTGAAGGTACCGTCCTTCTTCTTCACAAATAGCACCGGAGCTCCCCAAGGCGATGAGCTTGGACGAATAAAACCCTTATCCAAGAGTTCTTGTAGTTGCGTGGAGAGTTCTTCCAACTCTGATGGAGCTAAACGATAAGGTGCACGGGCTACAGGCGCAGCTCCAGGAGCTAGTTCAATCTGAAACTCGACTTAGCGATGGGGCGGAAGACCAGGTAATTCCTCAGGGAATACCTCAGGATAGTCGCGTACAACTGGAAAATCTTCTAGCTTCTTCTCCTTCTCTGTGGTATCAGTAACTAGAGCCAAAATCGCAGTGTGGCCCTTTCGTAAGCACTTCTGGGCCTTAAGAAGAGAGATGATGTTCTCAACAGCACTTCTCTTGTCGCCACGAATCATGAGAGGTTCACTACCTAAACCAGGAATACGAATGATCTTCTCGTTACAAAGAATCTCTGCTCGGTGTTGGGATAACCAATCCATCCCAATGACAACGTCGAAACTACCCAAGACAATAGGAATAAGATCAATAGAGAAGGTCTGGTTAGCGAGAATAAGCTGACAACCCTTGATTACGTGTGAGGCTTCCAAGCTCTTACCATTAGCTAGCTCTACAGTGTGCTTGTCGCTCAGGGGTGTTGGAATACGCTTAAGCATTCTACTAACTTCTAGTGACACATAGCTAGTATCGGCACCCGAATCAAATAAGACTGTAACATAAAAGTCGTCGAGAAGGAACTTACCCGTCACCACGTTGGGATCATTCCTTGCTTCACCTTGACCAATCACGAACACTCGTCCCCTAGCACCATTGTTGTTGTTGTTCCCATTGTTACCATTCCCCTGATTGCTGTTGTTGTTCTGGTTCAGTTGGGGACAATCTTTCTTGAAGTGGCCTTCGGCTCCACACTGAAAGCACCCTTTGTTGTTACCCTGCTGCTGTCGCTGGTTCTGCTGAGGTTGCTGACGATTCTGATTGGCGGGGTATGCGCTCCTGCAATCCTTTGCAACATGACCAGGCTTGTTGCATCGATGACAGTTGCCCCTGGTGCATGGCCCACTGTGGTGTAAGTTGCAACGATTGCATTTAGGGTGATTCCCCTTGTACCCACCATGACTTTGACCACCAGACGATTGCTGACTGGGGCTCTTGTGATCGTCCGTCTTTCTCTGCTGAGACTGAGATTGCACAGAAGTTGAACCCTTGCTTGAAGTTCCATCCCATTTCCGTTTGTCCCCACTAGAAGTACCAGAAGTAGTTGCAGCACCTATGCGCTTGGGTAACTTGTTCTGCTCCACCGCCTGATCAGTGAGACGGTGAGCCAACTGTACAACCTGCTGGATAGTAGTCAAGTTTGCTGAAGTCACGTGACTTTGGATCTCTGGCACCAAGCCCTTGAGACAGAGTTCAATTCGCTTATACGGAGGATCCACCATAGTAGGACACAACAAGGCAAGTTCATGCGATCTCTTAGTGTATGCTTCAATCTCTGACCCCGTCATCTTGAGATTGTAGAACTCATCTTCCAGCTTATAAATGTCGTCACGACTGCAGTATTCCTCCCTGATCATTTCCTTGAAATTTTCCCATGGGGTGGCGTTGGCAGCAACCAACCCCAACATCTGCACTTGAGCATTCCACCACGTGAGGGCCAAACCCTCGAGAGTACCAGTAGCATACTTTACCCTGCGCGCTTCAGGGCATTCACACATTTCGAACACAGATTCCAGTTTCTCAAACCAGTGTAGGAGACCTACTGCTCCTTCAGTTCCGCTAAAAGTAGTGGGTCGGCAGTCCATAAAGGTCTTAAAAGTGCACACCGGTGCCTGAGCATATTGACCTAAGGTAGGTGAAAGAAAGACAGAGTTTAACACAAAGGTTGGTTCACGAGAGTAGGATCCAAATGATCCTATAACAATTTCGGACCGCAGGATATACCTCCTGCGTTTGCAGCTGCAAGCGCTGCGGCAACTCGTTCGTTGATCAAAGCCGTCAACTGGGCTTGTGTCATGTTAACGCGTCCAGACATGATTCTTCATAATAAGAGTAATACGTGTGAGAGAGGTTCGTGAAAGTACGATAGTGGGACAGAGTAAGCACACACGTGTTCGAACAACAGTAGTTATACTAATCAAGCATACCATGAGCAATGTACTACTTAACTAACAAGTAGGCAATATACACATATCATATTACCTAGTATGTCGAGCCTTGCATGCGGAGTAAAGTGTCGTTGTGGACCGTTGAGCACTAAACCGGTTATAGTCTGGTTTTAACAAAAACGTTTCTCCTTTATTAAAACCAAGTTCACTATAACCAATGGCTCTGATACCAATCTGTCACACCCCCAAAATCCCACCCGCGGAGTACTACCGCTTGGAGGCGTGACTGACCAGGATCCAGCCACCAATCATACTGAACAAGCACATAAGCAGTTATAAAAGTTTAACCAATACGATTGGTGTTTCAAAGCAAACAAGTTAAGTTGCAAGCGGAAGCATAAGTTAAAGTTATAACATAAGTTCAAATGTTTTCAAATAGAACACGACACGCAGCAATCCGTGTCCCACAACGACCCTCCTCCATGCAAGCTCCAGCTGAGTACCTAGGGTCCTGCAAAGCATGTAGTAACGAGTCAACAACTAGTTGAGTGAGTTCACGGTTGGGTGTTCGTTTTAGTTGTTTTGTAAACAGTTTACTTTACTGGCATCCTGCCGTGGGGGTTACCCCATAGTTTAAAAACGTGACGTGTTCATTCCCAGTTACTCCGGCACTCCAGCCGTGGGGGCTACCCCATGTTAGTTATCAGGCATTTCGGCCGTGGGGGCTACCCCATGCGTACACTAGACTCGTTACCATATCGACTGCTGACTGTAGTCATGTTTATGTGCCCTGAAAACATCAATGTCTATCATCATTGACGTGCCCCAGATCCATTAGTTCACGCCCGTCCTCTGCGGCACGGTGTGAGGCTTGTCAGACCTAAATAGCGCTATCTAACTAATGACCCGCTCGCCATTGGCCCGGCGATTAGTCGATACAAAAAAGGAGGGACTTCGTGATAGAGTTTTAGTCTAGTACGTGTTATCCATCCATCCGGACGAGGAATCACATTCCTGAACCACTGACGTCCTACCCAAGGAGGACGAGGAATCCACGTTCCTTAACCCCGTTCCCAACCCAGGGAATCCCATGCTTTGTAGAGGGTGTGAACTCACCTTGGTTTGCTCGGCAGTTAATCACAGAAGGATCAATCAAGTCGCAAGTAGTCAATTACGTCCTAACATGGATACCACTTATAATCAGATTCAAACCAAGCAGTGCACGTACAAGTAGTAGTTACGGCAAACAGTTTCTATCATGGCAGTTTAACAACAGTGCACCATATTTCGATTAACAGTAGCACATTTGGCCCACAAGTTCAGTCCAACTACTTAAGCCCAAAACACGTATAAAACAGTTAACACCGAAGTCCACAAGGCCGGCCCATTAACTAGGGCCCGTAACTAAGCAAGTCCAATAAGTGTGGTCTCGAGTCGCAACCGGACTCGCAAGCATGGTCTCGAGTCATGCTGTTTGTGCTGATCTCAGGTGGTTGCGAGTCGCAACCTATGTCGCAACCGTGGTCTCGGCTAATCATGCTAAGGTCTCGAGTCGCAACGGGACTCGTAACCTGTGTCGCAACCTGTGGTCTCGGCTTGTCATGCTGTGGTTGCGAGTCGCAACCGCGTGGTCTCGAGTTATCACGCTGTGGTTGCGAGTCGCAACTGTGTGATTGCGAGTCGTAAGCTGTCGTTTTCATGTTCACGTGTTGATTCAGATATAGTCAGCTTAATGGTACTATGTAATCAGGCCCAAATCAGGAAACAACCAATAGGATTTTACTAACAAGTTTTCCTAATCAGTCTATTAGTAAAAATGGATCAAAATCATAAGGGTTTTCACATCTTCAACCATCATTCAAATTGTTCTTCATATATTCAAGCACATTCATCAAGTTCTTCAATCATTCATAACAAAAATAACCCTTTTTAAACAAATTATGAACAAGCATCAAAACACTTAGCATAACACACAAACTCGGTTTTTATATAAGTCCGATTTCATGACAAGTGCAACTCGGTTTCATGTTCATCAACATAAGTGGTTCAAACTTCATTTAGACACAAAATATCACAACTCACCATATAATATATGTTAACCGGTTATCAACATTGTACACATTAGAATCATCATATACATCAAGAACATCATGTAAACACTAACAATAAACATCATCTCATTCATTTTATCATTTAACATAACTAACATCAATCCAAGCACAAAACACAACAAGATTACTAACCGGTTGAGAGATGGGAAAGGTGAACTCTAATGTTGATTCCAAGCTTGAGCCGACAATCCTAGTGCTAACCGGTTGGATCCGAAAATGATGTGTGTTTGTGTTCTTAGGGTTTTAGTGAGAGGAAAAGATAGGAGAGTGTGTGTGTATGTGTTGTTCAACAAATGGTAAAATAACTAAGGGTGGTATATATATATGCTAGTTCCAAGTGGTGCACCCTTAATGGGTTTCGGGTGAGGGGTTTACGGCCCAAATGGCCCAACCGGCCAAAGGCCCAAACCGGCCTAATGGTTACTGTTCACTCGAGACCACATGGTCTCGAGTCGGGTCCTTGTTGTTTCGTGATGGGTTCTCGGTTCACATATAACACGTACACATATATATACAATGCACACATAACAAAGCACATATCACATAAAAGGTTCACGTTTATCATTAAGTTTAATCAGTTAACTAGTCACATAACGTACAAGTAGGTTGCATCAAGACACAACGAAGGTTCTAGATTTCGAGTTGTCACATCATCCCCAAGTTGAAAGAAATTTCGTCCCGAAATTTGATGGCACTCACTGAGGAAGCTAGTCAAGTTGCATGGTTTTCCTGGTTTTCCTGGGGTGTCACACATTTACCCCTTTACAGATATCATTAGTGTACACTCACTTGTAAGACTGAATATAGTGGTCTGGCTACGGGAATATATTCTGAGATGGTACACTCATATAAGTCAAGATCTTAAAACACTAAATTCGTATCCTGAACTGATTGAAATTTGTGTGAAAATTTAAAGAGGACCAATATATCGACAATCTAAGCGAATTGTTTAATTCTTAGTATGTTATAAAGCTTAATGGTACTTGTAACTTGTCGATCGCTGACATGATTCCCTAACACGCTCACCAAAAATATGTTTGTAAATAGTTTACATTTACTGCATTTTATTTCTGTTAAACTTCCAAAACTCAAAAAGATTTCATTGCATTCTAGTTTAGAAACTTTATTAAAAATCCAAAACGATTTTACATTTCTGCTTTACTTTTTTCGACAAACCAAAGTGGAAAGCTGATCTTCAGAATTGCAGTTTGAAGCAGATGCAGGAAGATTCTAAGCTGGAAGATGAGTTGGGAGCTTATTATACTAAAACTTGAAAGATGAAAAGTCAAAACAAGTTCATTAATTTGACACTTGTAATTTTCAGAAAATGTTTGATTTTTTTTAACAAAAAGTCAGTTTTGTTTTGTCTCAGATCAACCAAGGTCATTAAGTTGGACTTGGTAGATAAATTAAGTATTCAGGGTCATTAAGTTGGACCTGAAGACTTAAGTGGATTACTAAAAACTGACAAAAACAACCAATGAAGTTAAAAGGTTATTAGATTATAATGTAAAATTTTTGAGAAGCAGGTAACAGTTGTGAATATGTGAAAGCAGTAAAGTGAAATCCCCATGGTAAAGTTTGTGTAAAGTTTGAGCCAGAATTAAAGTCCCAGCTTATCGAGAGGGGGAGTCTTCGAAAGGGGGAGTCAAAATTCTGGATCAACATTCAAAGGGGAGTTTGTAGGTTAAAGTGAGACAGAGATTGAAGGAAGCTTACAGTGTTAGAACAAATTGGAAAAAGTGAGAAGATAGATCAAGACCGAAGACAACCAAAGACTCGATCCTGAAGACTTCGTCAACATCCAAGGGGGAGTCTGTTGGTGCATAAATATCTCTTAACTTCATCTTTATCGAGTCTTGTGTCTAGATAGGATAGATTGGTGCTTAGTATTAGAGAAATTAGGGTTTGAATGTTATAGGGTCATTTCGCATGAAATGAACAATTCATTTCGTACGAAATGAGATTTGACTATTTCGCACGAAATGATGCTATTTCGTACGAAATGAGTCAAAGTCATTTCGCACGAAATAAGGTGTGTTGGTTTCGTACGAAATACCACCTCTATAAATACCAAGCTTGCTAGTTCATTTGTAACTTTCCGATTTCAGAGCCGAGGTGCTGCCGATTTGTCAACTGATCTGTAAAAGTTTGAAATCAATAAAAGAAAGATAATTAGGGAGAATCAAGCTGTAATCACATCTATATCATTGATTCCGCCTTTGATATGGATTGTAAACTCTTCTGATTGACTCATTCGGGTCACACATCGATCCAACACTCACTATGCTTCCAATCAAGGTTAGTATACATAGTTTGTTTGTATATTTGAATATTTGAGTTTCGATTTTAGTTTTGGTTCCGATTAGTATTTTGCTTATTGTATCCTCACTGTGGTTCGAACAATTTTTGTTTTACATTTTACAAATGTTGCAATGTCCTTGTTGGTTCAGGAGTTTTGATATTCGCCTATGGTCCTGTATTGTCAATCAATGCTGTATGCACCTGATTATGGTGGATCTGAGTATTAGCGGTAGACATGACTTTGAGTCAAATATGTTTTCTGCATTAGAGAATATACAACACAAATCGTTCAATAACATTACCTCAGATTCTGATATGGGGTTGTCGTTAGCATTCCGACTGTTAGCCGGAAAAACTCGAATGAGACAGTACAATGGTTCACCGGAACATAAATTCCGGTTAATAAGTAGAATTATGAGTATATATCAGTTGGTGGTTTCAATTTGGAGTTTGGATTATGCTTTATTTGGTACCGTTTGGGGTTGTTTATCTTATGGGTAAATGATAATTGTTCATTTTTTATAGCTAATTATGTTGAATTTACTGACTGACGAAATGGACGGTGCTGTAATGCAAGAGGTTCAGGCGAGGACGGGGTTTGGACTAGGTTTGATCGGTTTTAGTAGGTTTGAAATTTTTATATATTATTTACGATATATTTAATATTTATGCTAATTTAGAACTAACTTGGTTTTATATTGTACTTTCTTATAGCAACTGCTAGATGGATCTGATGTCGGGCTGCTTCTGTACCCTATGGATTCCACCATGGTTACATGTATTAATTGTTTATAGGTTCTTTTTTGAAGGCGTTCTCTCAATGTTTATGGGTTTTAATACATTTAATACATTATTCACTGTATAATTAAACTCTTAGATTGATTAATGTTAACATTAGTTAACTTGATTAGAATTGGCATGTGATTGTTAAACATATCGGGCTCTCATTTAGAAGAGTGTTCCCATACCCTTAACATACCTCGTTTCATCCCGAAACAAATATATTCAACAAAACCGTTTCATCCCCGAAACATATACTTTCACAAATCCATATATTTTCAACGAAAATATATAATTTATATAAAAAAGGTATGTTTTATTCCAAAAACATTATTAAACCCTATTTATTGGCGTGTCCTACCCCCAAAATATATACAAAGCAGTAAAAAGAGGGGTTTAGTGACACTCACCTTTGGGTGCGTATTTTAAATAGCGCAATCCCAGAGATTGATTTCTACACGTCCTATTATATATATATAGGAACGATTTTAAATCAACATTCATAACACAAAATTCTAAGTTTCTCCATTTCTTAGAATTATCACATAACTTTGAGATTTTCTCGAAAAGTTATCATTTTTGATTATGTTGGCATGTTAATATATATATATATATATATATATATATATATATATATATATATATATATATATATATGATTTTGCGATTTGAACGATTTTATTGGTGACCATTATTGTGTAAATCCGTTAACGCTCCTGTTGATACGTAATATATCTACGATTTGCGCATCGTAATATATATACATAAACGTTCGCATAATTTATCATCAAAACACGCGAAATCTTGTGAACTTATTTATTGTGTCATTTTTAAAGCAAATATACATAAAACATCTCATATATATCAAATTTCATGCTCGACAAACAAGTTACATATTCAACGCGATTTTTACCGTTTCTACCGCACAAAACGCACAAATATACATGCATAATCTAAATTTCCAAAATCATGTTAAAAACTTAACATACTTTCACATTCTCATGTTTAAATCACATAACACATTTTAACACATAAGGTTTACCCAAAATTTTACCTATAATGGTGTACGTTGAAAAATGCTTATTTTAGCGATTCGGTAACGTTTTTGGGCGTCGGAAGTCACATATGACTAACCAAACACCGGTAAACTTAAAATTAGTTAAAATACTTATTTTTAAACTAAAAACATCAGTTTACTTACTGATCTAAATCAGTTTTGTAAAAATCACTTGAAAAGCCGATTTTTGACCGTTTTAAAGCATAGTTTTGCGTTAAACGTTACTATTATCATCCCAACTCGAAACGACTTGATATTTTAACACAATACATGTTATTTACTGATTAAAATAGTGGTTATAATCAGATTAGTGAAGTTTTTGTATAAGTCACATAAATCATGCGATTTCACGTATTTTACAACCTTTAATGCACCAAGTACAACATGCAAAGCTAGCAAACATTATGACAAAGTTATATGTCACTAAACATTTTAAAATAACTTTATTTTAATGTTTATAATCTGATTATATCTATTTTTTATTAAATCATACTCAAATCACCTTTTCATAAACATTTATCATCATACAAGATCTAGTTAGTGCATCTAATGCATCCAAAACATGTTCTAATCATTTTGTATGAACTTGAATGCACTTAAATCTTCAATTATTTCATGTTTCTCATACTCAAACATTCCAACATTCTTATGATCATCACACAATCATTTCTTATAAATGCAAGACATATACCTTCTTACATTTTTAAAACTTTTAATCATCAAAATTTACATGCATATGTACATATACATAAATACATACACGACACATATACACACATGCATATACTTCCAAAGTTTTACTTTTTAACATATTTATTTCAAATCATAGAAACCTCTCTAAGAACATTCCTTTATGACACCTTTTCAACATATGCATGAACTCATCTTTCAAAGATCAACTAAAGTCATTCAAGAACAAGAAATCAAAACACAACTTAAATACACACATTGCCACAATTTTTCGGCCATACATACACACATATGTACACTCACTTTTACTTTGATTAGAATCTCATTCTTTGTTAAATAAAAGTTTGTGATTTATTCCAAGTTCAAGAGAAACCATCTAACATCTCCATCATCACTAAAAATCAAGAATGTGATTTAAAAACAAGTTTATACCTTTAAGATTTTTAAGTGGGTTTTTGAGAAAAGATGATGATATGAGACTTGTTATTGCTTGAATCTTGCTTGAAATCACTTCCAAACACCCATATTAGCTTGAAATCATCGTGAAAAGCCCTTAAATCTTCATGGAAAGGTTTGAAATTTTTGAAGGTGTATGTGTGTGAGGGTGTTCGGCCGAGCTTAATCAAGAGAGAGAGAGGAGGTGATTTTTGATCTTGGTTTATGCAAATGAAGGGTGTAATATGTGTTTAAATGATTACTTATATTTCCAAGAACAACACATGGCAAGAAGATCAAGAAATGGCAAAAGGTGGGCATGTCTATGGCCGCCACCTAGTCCCCTCTCACACACACATTTACATATACATACACATATATATTATATGTAGTGTAAAAACAGGTATTTTACTTGATACCGGGTATTTTATCTAGCGTTTTAATCTCGTTTTAGTGCGTTTTAAATTATTTTTATTATTCTATAAAAATAATCACACGATATTATTACTAAAATATTTACCAGTTGCCTCGACTGGCTGCGTTGACATTATTTTGTTTAATTCGCGCAGTATCGCGCAGCACGCGCTCAAACTCGAAAAATAGAGTTTCTTAACGTTTTAATTTAACCCACTGTTTTCATTGTTAACGTTGCAAACCACTGATATTGTTCCATCAGTGGCTTCCTAACAACTGTCATCCATTATTCATCAGCGGATGCAAGTGGATAAAATTATTATTCTAATCATAACAGGCTATTTTTAGGATTTTAACACTGATCAGGTGGTCACCGATGTTCGTTTCGCATTTTAACCGCTACGCGATAAGTGTTTATCTTACCGTTGCCAACATAATTTTTACCAAAGTTTAATTTTACCAACTCATTAAATTCCACAAACAAACATCATAACCAGTTAAATATAGCCCTGTTACCTATTCACAACACGTGTTACAACTGTACGGTACGGCCTGAAAAGCCGGGTGTCACAGTCTCCCCCTGTTTAGGAAATTTCGTCCCCGAAATTTTTACTCTTCAGGTTTTGCTTTCGTACTAAGTAAAAATAGCAAAAACAAGTTTAATGAATATGGTCTTGTAGTTTCTATGAGAAACTTTGATTCTTATGAAGAATCCTTGTAGACCTATATTACACACATCCTCGATTCCTAAACTCACGTCTCAACGCTCTCTACCCTTTCCAGGGTCCAACATTTACAAGCACTTAATCAAGAGGTTTAAGTCAAAGTTCCACCATTTTGGGTTTATCATACGTATATTTGCATATACATTACCCTGTACCTGAGGTAGTCTGAGTTTACACACGATTGATCCAACTCGAGATGGGCTCTCGAAAAAATCAAATCTCATAAACTAATTTTCTTTCTTGCATTCATTTCAGATATCCACAAACTGCACAATCAATAAATTACGTATACGACTAGAATGCTGAAATCGCCTCTCAAGTTATTAACATAACTTTTCCAGCTATACGCACTGCTTCTATGATACTTCAATAAACCTCTGTTTATCTTCTAAATAAATCTCTACAAGAACAAAATCTGTGTATTATCCATTATACACTCTCTCAACTGCATCCAAATAGTACATCATGTACACCACTCAATCCTGATGGTAGCTTGAGCCTATAAGCGACTGATCCAACTCAAGATGGGTTCTTGAAAGGACCTAATCATTGTGGCTCAGCTCTTCTTTTCTCTGCTAAACCTAATAGCATCTCTACAAGATAACTCCTTTAACAGAACCGAATCTTCGATCTGAAATCGCAATAGTTTCCTTTAATTGTCCATGTAATCCTTCTGTTGATCAATTGGCGACTTTTAACCTTCCCTCGATCTAGGCAAATCCTGTCGCTGGTTTCCTAGATAACTGAGGTCTGGTTAATCGTCTTTTGCCACATTAGTCCAGCAAAGTGGCGATTAACACTTCCATCTATGCAAGGCTTCAAACCGAGCAACCTAAATACTGGCGTTTTAATTATTATTGTAAGATAACTCTGCCAAGGGCATGTGAGTATCTTAACTTCCTTCCGAGTCCATCATACACGCTCCCAATCTCAAGCTGATCTACGAGCATACCTTCCTCATCCCTTCCAATTCCAAAGTTAACTTCAAACGTTACTCATGATTCTCTTTGGTTCGTGTATAGGCAAGCATGTCGTCAATGAATATTATCACGAATTCATCCGATTAGGGTTTCCATACCCTATTCATGAGATTTATGAATATAAACGGCGCATTAATTTATTCAAAGGGCATGACTAATAACTCGTAATGGCCATATCACGTTTGAAAAGCAGTCCCCAAAATATCTTCGTCAGCAACCTTCAGCTGATAATATCCAAATCGCGGATCGATCTTCGTGTGGCAGCTGGGTCCCGGTAGCTTGATTGAACAGATCGTCAATCCTCGGTAAAAAGGGTACCGATTCTTGATAGTCAACTTGTTCAGCTTTCTGAAATCCTCACATCTCCTGAAGGATCCATCCTTCTTTCTCTCAACAAGACAGATGCACCTCAAAACGAAAAGCTTGATCGAATGAAGCCCCTTGTCCAATAGCTCTTAAATCTGACTCGACATTTCTATCATCTCAGACGGTGCTTAATCTATAAGGAGATTGTGCAATTGAGTGCAGTACCGTGTGCCAGATTGATTCGAAATTCGATCTGTCTCGCAGGGGAAATCCAGGTAAGTCTTTTTAGGAAGACTTCCGGATAGTTGCGATTGATAGAAATCTTTCCGACATTTCTACATTTGGTTTCCGCATCCACCACATTCACTAAAAACGCTGGATAGCCCTTTCGTAACAACTCGAGCATCCTCATAACACTGACGACTCTCAACTATCAACACTCAACACTCGAATCGGTCGATCTCCGCGAACAACTTCCGCCTTTCTACCGTCATCAGGACGAGATATCCTAGCTAGCTTCTTCAAGCGATAGTCCCCACTTCGTTCTCAGATAATCAATCCACTCTCGCATCTTCGTCAAAGCTCCCCAGCTCCACTGGAAATAAACTAATACTAGAACTATGATCTCCTAACTAAATTCTACAACCGCGAACGACCTCGCTAGTTTCTATCAACTTACCAATTGCTAGTTCTATCGGGCACTTTATACTTAGCTTACTTGTAAGTGAACACAAAAATGGTTCAAAGTTTTTCGAACAAAACTCAAGTTAGCTTCGGTATTAAAAGTATGAACATAGATTGGCTTTTGATTCGAAACATACCAGTAACAGTAGCAGGACTCTAACTTGCCTTCCCGACACTCGCCTCAATGGAATTGCTCTTAATATCTTGTACTTTCGGTTTTGGGCACTTTCTTTCATTGTGTCCTTGTTCACAACATGCAAAGCATCCTTTGAGCGCAACTCCATTCAACGTATTCTTGGCATAACACTGGGAAATCACATGTCCGGTTCGGACACATCTGGTGTCCATCACCGACTTTACCCTTTCCTGACTCTTTAGGGTTAGCTACACTTGCTTTCTCCAAGTTACGTTTCTTCCTACATTCCATTTCAAGAGTCTTCTTGGAGCTCTCAGGTTTACGCTTCTTCGAATCTCCAGTTCTAGGTTCGGATCGCCGAAACACTCGGATGACCGACTCATTTTGATAGCCCGATATCACGCATATCGATGTCACATCATTGCATAGGACACTAGTAAATGATCTTGGGTTATAACCCTGGATTGTTTTGTGTATGCTCCTGTGCACTGTTCATACGGTTAAAGGAAATCAGGAATACGTTCCAATGAGATCATAACAGATGAATAACCAAAACTTTCCGATCATTATTTTACCTGGAGGGTTTCCAATCTGTGTCCCACCAAGATCATGCCCGTGAGCATCGCATCCACGTTCCTGGCCATCATTTTGGTTAGCATTACGCTGTTCCAAGGCAGTATCAACGTGCTGGGTTATGAGTCGTACCAACTCTTCTGGTGTAGCAGGTAGTCCAGTACCCTGTCTTACTTTTGGCGGAATTTTCGTCGTTTCTATTACTTACAAGCAATAATAATCACATGAGACGATAACCCAAAAATAATTCAATCATTAAATGTAGTGGACCAAACATTACGCATGTATAATATCCACTTATTAATGAGAACATTTTTTAAACTAAAAGTAGACCATTTGATATTATCATAGAAATTAATAACTTGTTTTCAGTACATCCCTACTATCCTTGGCATGTCTACATCGACACCCATAACAAGTTTTCACAAAAATTTCTACCTAATATCACAAAAATATATCCGACACGCAGGCCCCCAAAAGAAAAGTACCAAAAGTATCTAACAAGGTGGGTTTGTACTGATCCGCTTTCGAGCTGTCGAGTGACGATTGCCCCATTTATTAAGAAAGGACGCGGGGGGCCTGTCTGATAATAAAAGGGGTACTCTCTTCTCTGATGTGCGCTATATTATTGTGTCCTATTCCTGAAGGAGTGATCCGGGATTAAGCCACGTGGCGGACACAAACAAACAACTACAAACGAACAACAATCAACATCTAACGCTTCATCCCTAAAAAATATAGCATCTTCCTGACCAACTCCTCCAAATCCACTATCCTCCAATGCATCTGGTCCATCGCACTGTTATCTAAATCCTTCAACTCATCGTACCTGTCACACCCAACCGATGGCGGAAACATTGAGGCGTGGCACTGAGCGAAACAGATTGTCCAGAAGTTTCCATAACAACTATCATTACCAATCAATTTAAAATAACATGTCCCATACCATGTCTCAAAAGGTAAACAAATTATTACTGACAAATCTAGGCAAATTGTTCTGTTTCGACAACTCAGGTTTCATTAGTACAGACAACTATTTGTTGGTTACTAAGACTCTCTCCTAGCCTTGATTTCCAAGCAAATAGACACCTTAAGCACCTGTCACATACGTTAAAATAAAGTCAGTACGCATAGTGTAAAGGCGAGTATACAAGTTTGATAATAGCATATAGAGTTCGAAGTAGTTTACGCATAACCAGCACGTACACTGAGTAAAATGAAGCATGTTAGTTATCGAGATGAACCTATAGATACCAATGACTGCGGGTTGACTGCCCAAGGCAGTTCGTAATACATGATCACCACTTTAATCCATGCAAATATTGTCCTTAACAACTCCCATGTGAACGGGTGCTGAGTCCAAACTATAGTATTATCGTTGCTAAGGCAGGTAGACAGCATTCCATGTGTAAACATAACAAAGAAGCATTCATTAAGTCACGTATAACATGCGGTAACGGTTAGCGTTAAAAGTGTTGCCTAGTGTGTTCGATTTTGATTTCGTATAAGTAACGTATGTAACACCCAAAAGTGCGAAAGCAAAAAGGGATCGAGTATACTCACAGCGGTTGATGTATTGAAGGGAGCGCTTGAGAGTAAGGTTAGCCTGAATAGTTTGATAGCATAATGATAAGTGACGCGTATAACGAGAACAAGTGTTGATGGGTCGATCAGCTGGTCGATCGGATGGTAGTCCGTTCAGACATCTGATCGTGCGGGTGATAGTCCGTTCGGACGGCTGTCCGTTCGGGTGGTCGTTCGAGTGGACTGTTTATTCCTTTAGGAAGGATGTGTTTGTGCATGATGGTTTGACTTTTGAAGTTTTTGTTGTAGCATTTTGAAAACATTGAAGTATCTCTACCTTTCAGGTCGGTCGATCGGACGGTCGTTCGATCGGCCGGCAACCCGTTCGGCTGGGCACTTCAGCTAGAACATTATCAGCGGGATGTCACTCGATCGGACAACAGTTCAATCGGGTGGCATTGCTAGTGCATTGAACATGTTGAAAATTGTTTAAGTGTGGAAGCTTAAGTGTTTCATGGTACGGACGGCAGTTCGATCCGATGGTAGTCCGATCGGACAGTGATTCGTTCAACACTCAAACTTCATAGATTGGCAAAAATGATGAAGTGTGGGTCCCAAGATGCAAGCCGTTCGGCTGACCGGTTGTTCGGGTTGGCTGTACGTTCGAACAGCAGTCCGATCGGACGGCACCCCGTCCTAGTCGTCCTGTTCGTCTTACACTTGGTTGTTTTGATTGTTTGTTGTTTTATCAAGATGTTTTTGATAATGCGTTAAGCAACAGAAACCTTTTCAATACTTGGTATTCCTGATCGGTCAGGAATCACCCAAATCCGGTCAGTTAACTGTTCAAGACGGTGTTCCAAGTTTAACCCGTAATCGGTAACCCTCGTTGATAGGATCCGGATCTTGGACCAACACAACCACAAGAATGAGTAGGAAGTCGGTACAAGCTCCGATTCCATCGGTTTTGAGTGCATTGAGTGTAAAAGAGTTGAATGAAGGTTGGAAAACATTCTCTCAATCCTTTTCACCATGAACATGTTTAGATCTACGAAAGATCTTTGTTGTTTATGTGAAAATCGGTTGGATCTAAGTTGTTCTTGGTGGATTGAGGCCAAAACATGAAGTTCTTCAAGAACACATGATGATGTCATCCTATAACACCTTGAATCTTGGTGATTTCACGGTTAAAACTTAAGATTTGAAAGATAGGAAGGTGTAGGAGTGCGTGTAGATCAAGAAAGTACAAGATTTAGGACGAGATCTTACCGGAATCGAGAGAAATCTGAGAAAGGGTGAGGAGCACGAGTTGTTCGGTCAGAGAGTTTCCAAAAGTGGAAAGAATGAAAGTGACAGGGGTATTTATAGAGTTCCAAAAGAGGAAAGGGCTGACTGATTGGCCAGGCAGCTCGATCGGACAGCCTGGTTCGAGTGTTTTGTGCGACGAGTTTTGCTGTTTCGATTTCGATTGCGAGTGTTGCGATGCAATACAGTTTCCTAATCAAATTACTTTTAATCCCAACTATTCATATCTCGCACTATCTCTTCTCCACTAATTGTCATACTATATCAACATACAATCATCCCTATTTCGTATTCGTTTAGCGTTTGCGATTCGATTGCGATTGGGTTCGATTGCGATTAGATTGATTACCACACATAACATAAATAAACATGCACAAGTAACACATAAGGCACACCTACATGTATAAAAATCACCAAATGTGAAATTCGAGTTGCGAGCGCGATGTTGATTAGATTAGTTCGATTAGCGTTTAATTGACTTTATCGCATTGTTACTTCCTATTGTTCACAGTCGTTAAGGCGATCATAGCGATAAATATACATCGATTACTGCGATTCTTAATAATTACTCCACATAATACAACTAATGTCAAATATAAAATAGACTAACTAAGAGTCAAAAAAGTCAAAACAGGAATGGAGCGAGGAGAGACAGATTGCAATTAGCAATCTTTTCTTCCTTTGACTTCAATCTTGACTTTGACTTTGACTTTCGAAACACGGGGTGTTACAGCCTCCCCTTGTTGAGGGAATTTCGTCCGGAAATTAGGCCAAAGCCATAACAAAAAACTGCGGGTACTTCGCCCTCATGTCGCTTTCGAGTTCCCAAGTGAACTCCGCGCCTCGTTTGCCTTCCCATCGGACTTTCATAATAGGGATGCGTGAGCGTCTGAGTTGCTTGGTTTGGCGATCCATGATTTCGACGGGCTTCTCCACGAAGTGTAGTGTTTCGTTTATTTGGAGGTCATCGAGAGGTACAATTAAATCATGCTCAGCCAGGCACTTTCGGAGGTTTGACATGTGGAAAGTCGGGTGGACATTACTAAGTTCCTCCGGTAGTTCGAGTCTGTAGGCGACTTTTCCGATCCTTTCCAGAATCTTAAAAGGTCCAACATATCGAGGCGCTAGTTTCCCTTTCTTTCCGAATCTGACCACACCCTTCCAAGGTGATACCTTTAGGAGTAAGTAGTCGCCAACATCAAATTCAAGGGGCTTGCGTCGTCTATCAGCGTAACTTTTCTGTCGACTTCGAGCTTTCAACAAGTTGTCTCGAATTTGGAGAACTTTGTCAATCGTTTCTTGCAACAGCTCAAGACCGGTTAATTGCGAGTGACCGATCTCGTGCCACACAATAGGTGATCGACATCGTCTTCCGTATAAAGCCTCGAATGGTGCCATCTGAATGCTGGAATGATAACTGTTGTTATACGAGAATTCGACTAATGGCAGGTAAGTATCCCAGTTACCACCAAAGTCTATGACACATGAACGGAGCATGTCTTCAAGAGTACGGATCGTTCTTTCAGTCTGACCATCGGTTTGAGGGTGAAATGCGGTACTCAGATTAAGTGTAGTACCGAGAGCAGCTTGATATGTTTCCCACAGTCGTGAGGTAAACCGAGCGTCACGGTCAGAGATGATGTCACAAGGCATCCCATGATTACAAATGATATCGTTGGTGTAGATTCGGGCTAATCGTTCTACCTTGTAGTCTTCCCGTATTGGCAAAAAGTGGGCTGATTTGGTCAAACGGTCAACAACAACCCAAATGCTGTCGTGACCTGATGACGTGTGCGGAAGCTTTGTTATGAAGTCCATAGCTATACTCTCCCACTTCCACATGGGGATTGGGGGTTGTTCGAGTAAGCCAAAGGGCCTTTGATGTTCAGCCTTGACCCTTGCACAAGTCAGGCACTTCCCAACATAGAGGGCAATATCCCTTTTCATGCCCGACCACCAGTACTTGTAGCGAAGATCCTGGTACATTTTATCGGCACCGGGATGAATAGAATACCGGGATTTGTGGGCTTCGTCCATCAATATCTGTCGCAAATCGGTCTGCTTAGGGATCCAAATTCGGTCCAGGAAGTGGAATATCCCATTCAATTTATTCACTAGCTGAGCTCCATCGTGATAGATTCTTTCCTTCTTCAGAGTGCGTTCATTAAAACAGGCATGCTGGGCTTCGCGGATAAGAGTTTCGAGATCGTATTGGGCTTGGGTATCGCGAATGCTGAGCAAATAACTCCGTCTGCTGAGAGTGTCGGCAACGACATTTGCTTTGCCTGGGTGATAACGAATCTCACAGTCATAATCGTTGAGAAGTTCTACCCATCGGCGTTGACGCATATTAAGCTATTTCTGATCAAAGATATGTTGTAGGATCCTATGATCGGTTAAGATCGTACACTTGGTACCATACAGGTAGTGTCGCCAAATCTTTCACGCAAAAACAACTGCGCCTAGCTCGAGATCATGGGTTGTATAGTTCCTCTCATGGATTTTGAGCTGACGAGATGCGTAAGCTATAACCTTGTCCCGTTGCATAAGAACACAACCAAGACCAAGGTTGGAAGCATCACAATAGACAATTAAACCATCATTCCCATCGGGCAATGTGAGAACAGGAGCATTGCAGAGCATGTGCTTGAGGCTTTGGAAGGCAAACTCTTGTTCGGTTCCCCAAACAAAAGGCTTGTCTTTAAGCGTGAGGGCAGTAAGCGGCACAACGATCTTTGAGAATCCTTCGATAAATCATCGGTAATAGCCCGCTAGTCCGAGAAAAGAACGGACCTCAGGCGGGTTCTTAGGTTTAATCCAACTCTTAACTGCTTCAATCTTCGCGGGATCAACGTGAATACCTTGACTATTGACAATGTGACCCAGAAACTGAACCTCCTCTAGCCAGAATTCACACTTGGAAAACTTGGCATAGAGTTGATTCCCCTGGAGTAGCTCGAGAACCAAACGTAGGTGTTGCGCGTGTTTAGCCTTCGACTTGGAATAGATCAAGACATCGTTGATGAACTCGATGATGAAACGGTCGAGATATGGTTTACACACGCAATTCATTAAATCCATGAAAACCGCGGGTGCGTTGGTTAAACCAAATGGCATAACAACGAACTCATAGTGGCTGTAACGAGTGCGGAAAGCGGTTTTGGGTATATCCTCCTCTTGAATGCGTAGCTGGTGATAGCCTGAGCGTAGATCGATCTTCGAGAAACACGTAGCACCTTGTAGCTTATCAAACAAATCGTCGATGCGAGGTAGGGGATAGCGGTTCTTGATGCTTAGCTTATTCAATTCCCGATAGTCGATACACATCCTGAACGACCCATCCTTCTTTTTGACAAAAAGGACTGGCGCCCCCCAAGGAGAGGTGCTCGGGCGAATGAAGCCTTTCTCAAGCAATTCCTGAAGCTGATTCGAGAGTTCACGCATTTCTGACGGCGCGAGTCGGTAAGGAGCTTTGGCAACAGGGTTGGCTCCAGGAATGAGGTCGATACGAAAGTCGATATCACGACTTGGCGGTAGTCTCGGAAGATCATCAGGGAACACCTGAGGAAATTCATGGACCACAGGGACGTCTTTCACTTCTGTCTTCCTTTTCTTTTCCTTCTCCGCTACTACAATGTTAGCCAAGAAAGCTCTGTATTCCTTGCGGAGATACTTGCTAGCTTGGATACATGACATGAGTTTGAGACCATTCGAAGCAGTTTTGCCATATATAAACAATAAATCACCATTCGCGAGCGAGAATCGAATCATCTTGTCGAAGCACACAACTTCAGCATGGTTTTTGCGAAGAAAGTCCATGCCTACTATGACATCAAAACTTCCGAGTTGCATCGGGATAAGGTCGATTGGGAAGATGTGATTGTTGAGCTCAAGAGTACAATCACGGAGAACAGAATTAACGGCGACAGTTCTTCCAGTGGCGACTTCAACATCGAATGTCGAGGGGAGATGGGAGCATTTACGACTAAGGAGCTTCTCGAATTCAAACGACACAAAGCACTTATCGGTTCCAGTATCAAACAAACACGATGCATAAATACCATTCACAAGGAACGTACCATTGACCACGTTGTTGTCAGCCTGGGCTTGGCGCGCATTGATGTTGAAGGTTCTGGCGCGCGCTGCTTGCTCTTGCTGCTGAGGCTCTTGTTTCACAACCCTGTTCAGGCACATGTTCGCAAAGTGGTTGGGATCACCACATGCAAAGCAGACTCGGGCGTTGATCGCGGGTGCCTAAGCCGCTTGATGGCCATGCGGGGCTGGGAGCAAAGCTTGATGAGTAGTGGCAGGAGTTGCGGTGTTACGGGGACCAGTACGGCAGTTGACAGTGAAGTGGCCGTACATGTTGCATTGGGCGCAGAAACGACATGAAAGACCCACCGGGTGATGATAAGAACATGTTGGGCAAGCCGGGTAGGGGCCTGTGTATGCACGCTTTGCAGGCGGTGCATAAGTGACTGGTGCTGGACGGTGGTGGGACTGCTGCTGAGCCGGTACGGCTTGCAGTGGAGCAGCAGTGGTGGTGACAACACAATTCTTATTGCTGGAGCTGCTGTTGTAGTTCTTCTTCTTGCGGCGTGAGGACTTCGATGACTGAGGAACGGCGATGGTGTCAGCGGTCGGTGCGGTGGTAGCTTGATACAGAGACTTGGAAGCTTTATTACGAAAACCAGCTTTTACCCGCTTGTCGTTGATCTCGGCAGCAAGCAGGTAAGTTTCTTCGATCGTTGCTGTCTTTGCGGCATGCACAAAATCAGCAACACAGTCGGGTAGAGCTCGAATGTACTTCTTGATTGCCATATGAGACGTCTTCACTTGATCAGGGCAGATGATGCTGAGCTGCTTAAAGCGAGCAGTCAGGGCAACGTTATCTCCATCCTTCTGCTTAATGTTCCAAAACTCGTCCTCCAGCTTTTGGTGTTCATGGGGAGGGCAGAATTCGTCCATCATGATGGCTTTCAACTCTTCCCAGGTCAGCTCATAAGCTGCATCATACCCGCATTTGTTTCATTCGGCCGTCCACCAGTCCAGTGCGCGGGACTGGAAGACGCCAGTTGCGTTTAGGGTACGGAGATTTTCAGGACAACCGCTTTGGCGCAGAGTGACTTCGATGGAATCGAACCATTGAAACATAGCCGTTGGGCCATCTTCTCCAGTGAATTCCTTTGCACCACAAGCCTTGAACTGCTTGAAGCTGAAAGCAGTCTTGGTAGCAACTTTAGGAGCTTCGGTTCTAGACTCCTTAGATGATTTGCTGATGTTCTCGTAAATTTCACTCACGATCTGGGGCACAACCTTGGCCACTTGTTTAGCTAGGATGGCAGCAAGGCGTTTGTCCCGTTGTTCTTGGTGAGTGAGTCGTGGGTGACGAGGGCCAGATGATGGTCCGGTTGACAACGTCTGCAATAGACATCATCATAGGTCTCAGACACATCATAATCGAATCTCACCTCACACGTCCAATACTTACTAAAGTGCAGGAACAGAGGGAAACATATATCACATAAGCATGCAGGCATATAATCACAGTTTCACATAAGCACAGAAACACATAGGCATGTAAGGTACAGAATCACAGAAGCACATAATCACCAGAAGCAGTTAGAATACAGAAAACTATCATTCAAAGTCTGCGAGCGTTCGAATATAGCGATCGCGTTTGGCATAGTGATTAGTATAGTATAAGCGTATAACATAGCATGAGGTCGTCCACGATTTAATGATTTGTCAGCGTTTTGAGGTAGAATTGCAGTGCGAGTCGTGCGTGTCGATCGAAGTGAAAGCAAAAATCGAATAAATCTCAAAATTTAAACACATAAGCAGGTAAATACACACAAACAAATAAAATCAACGAGTCATCAGAGTCAGCAATTGCGAGCTTAGAATCGAAACACATAAAAATCGAGAAATAGATTGTCTGCGGCTAGTAGACATTGACTACCCAAAGTGATTCAACTATTCTCAATGACTTGTCGTACATATTTTGACTTTAAGGATCGGGCCTCTGCCTCCATTCTTGGGCATCCGGCACACATCCCTCTAGTCATATTGTTGGATCGTCGTGTGACCCTAACGAGTCAAAATGATGAGTTCAACATCAAAAACAAAGGCGGAATCAATGTAATTGATGCAACACAGCTTGTTTTCCTCTAATTATCTTTTCTTATTGATTTCCTGAGCTTTTACAATTCTGATAACAATTCGGCAGCACCTCGGCTCTCAAACACACACACTAAATCTGTGTGAAATGACACAGGCACAATAGTATTTATATGTGTCTTAATTCCACATGAAATCATCTCAAGCGGAATTATCAGTTCAATCGGAATCACCTAATTCCGTGCGAAATTAGTGACTTCATGTGAAACACCAAATTCCGTGCGAAATTACACTAGTGAAATTTCGTGCGGAATTACCCTAAAACACTGTTTCTTGATTTTCGTGCCCTGATCTATCTAGTACATTACAAGACTCAATAAAGACGAAGTTAACAGACATCAGTGCACTAACAGACTCCCCCTTGGATGTTGACGAAGTCTTTAGCATCCTGTCTTCAGTCTTTAGTCTTGATTTATCGCTCTCTGCCCTAAATTGTCTTGAACTTGTAAAGCATCCTTCAATCTTCTATCTTCAAACTCTAACCTTCAATCTCCCCTTTGAATGTTGATCCAGAATTCTGACTCCCCCTTTCGCAGACTCCCCCTCTCGATAAGCTGGGACTTATATTCTGGTTCAAACTTTAACATTTTCTTTGCCATGGGGATCTTCAAAACCATTTCCTGTTTCTCAAAAATATAACATTACAATCTATTCATTCTAAACATTTTTTTTTGTTAACAGTTCATTAGTTTTAGAAATCCACTTAAGTATTCAGGTCCAACTTAATGACCGTGATTACTCAATTTATCTACCAAGTCCAACTTAATGACCTTGGTTGATCTTAGAGAAAACAAACTGATTTTTGTTCAACATTTTCAAACATTTTTCTGAAAATTACAAGTTTCAAGTCAATGAACTTGTTTTGACTTTCCAATTTCTCAATTAACAAGTTAAGCTCCCAACTCATCATCCAGCTTAGAATCTTTCTACATCTGCTTCAATCTTCTGAATCTGAAGATCAACTTTCCACTTTGGTTTGTCGGAAAATAAAGTAGAAATGAAAAATCTTTTTGGATTTTTAATAAAATTTCTAAACTAGAAAATGAATTACAGAAATTTAAATGCAGAATGTAAGTAAACTATTTACAAACATATTTTTGGTAAGCGTGTTAGGGAATCATATCAGCTAACGACAAGTTACTAGCACCGCTAAGCTTGATAATATACTAAGTCTTAAACAATTCACGTAGATTGTCGATATACTGATCCTCTTAAATTTTTATACAAACTTCAATCTGTTCAGGATACGATTTAGGTGAATTAATGACTTAAACTTATATGTGTGTCCCAACTCTTGAATATACTCCCGTATCCAGATCCCAATATTCAGTCTTACAGGTGAGTATACCTAGATGATATCTGTAAAAGGGTTAGATGCGAAACCGTGAGAGCTCAGGTCAGAACTTCCGTTCAGCAGAGAGATGACGGTTCGACTTAAGGTGTGTTCCCTTTAGAGAATCTTTTCTTCAACAGCACATGATTAACATTTTTCAATGCTTCATCATTTTTTGTACTGAGGGTGAGCTTTATTTCAAGCAAGCGCAAAGTGTTACACGGGGACTCGGCCATTGCTTCCGCAAAATCAGAAGTCCCGGGATAATACCCCAGATATCACTGAGTATAAAGACCTAGTATTTCAGAAAGAGGGACCTTTCAAACAAGATTTCAGGGGTTACCTATATATCCAAGATTTTTTCCCCACAAAAATAAGCAAGTTTGAATTTTAAGTTTATATCCCAAACAAGATTTACTAAATGTATAAAAACCTATCGGCACATCATCAGCAAGACTGTTAAAAAACTTTAAAAACTCTACATTTCTTTAGCGTACCGTAACTGTCAAGCCGATGTACTATCATTTTCCCTTTTTACACAAGCTCTTTTTCAGTTTTCTATTGTTTTTGGATTTTGAAATTTTCTCATGTTTTTGGATTTTTGATTTTTTTATGTTTTTGTATTTTCTGAAAAAAATAATACTCCCCCTAAATACCAAAACAAGTAAAAAATCGACAAACCATTGCAGATTGTTTGTCAACATCATCATCTACAATGTTATCCTCATCAACGCCAATAATCCCATCCGACACCGATAAAAGCTTCATACCATTTAGTTTTAAAAGATATTTAAAACGAGTTTTGTCAAATGCTTTGGTATGTAAATCAGCTTTCTGTTCATCAGTGTGGAATTTCTCAATTCGTATCAACTTCTTCTCGAAGCAATCTCGGATGAAGTGATGACGAATTTAGATATGTTTCGTTTTAGCGTGATGAACATGATTTTTCGTGATATTTATCGCTGCCTCATTATCAACAAAGATAGGGGTGTTAAGAAATTGCAAACTGTAGTCGCGCATATGTTGCTGAATCCACAAGATCTGAGAGCAGCAACTGCTAGCAGATGCATACTCGGCTTCACATGTGGATAGAGCCACAGAGGTCTGCTTCTTACATTGCCAGGTGACCAAACGAGGTCCGAAAAACTGACAACCCGCTGTTGTTGATTTTGCGTTAACTTTGCAGCTTCCGTAGTCAGAATTAGAATACCCTTCGAGCGTGAAATCGCCTGTTTTTGGATACCACAACCCCAATGATGGAGTTCCTTTCAGGTAGCGTAATATCCGTTTCACAATCACTATGTGCGAAGCTCTGGGGCTTGTCTGAAACCGTGCTGCGAGGCACGATGGATACATGATATCGGGTCTTGAAGCAGTTAAGTACATCAGCGATCCGATCATGGAACGATACATCGTTTCATCTACCCTGTCTCCGGTGAGATTTGGGTTTATCCCATGGTTCGTTGCTAAAGGGGTTGACGCTGGAGTAGATTCTGACATCCCAAATTTCTCTAAGATATTATGAACATACTTTGTCTGGTGTATGAAAATTCCCTCAGGTAGTTGATCAACTTGAAGTCCCAAGAAGAATTTCATCTCCCCCATCGATGATATTTCGAATTTTTGCTTCATAACTCTTTCAAAATCTTTGCACAGATTCTCATTTGTTGACCCAAATATGATGTCATCCATGTATATCTGAATTATCAGAAGATGTCCGTCTACCTCTTTGGTGAAGAGAGTGGCATCCACTTTTCCACGAATGAAGCTGTTGGCTATCAGGTGTTGAGACAATGACTCGTACCAAGCTCTCAGGGCCTGGTGTAAACCATACAGTGCCTTATCTAGCAAATAAACCTTGTCTTTGTGGATTGGGTCGGTGAAGCCTGGTGGCTGTCCGACATATACCTCCTCTTTTACCTTCCAATAGAGAAACACCGATTTAACATCTAACTGATATACTTTGAAAATTTTCCACGATGCAAAATGCCAGAAAGATTCTAATTGCTTCTAGTCGAGCCACAGGAGCATATACTTCGGTGAAATCTATACCCTCCTGCCGACTAAAGCCCTGGACTACAAGTCGAGCTTTGTTTCGAATAATAACCCCTCGATCATCTCTCTTGCATTTAAACACCCATTTTGTGTTAATTTTCCTGTGACCATCAGGCAAATCTACTAACTTCCACACTCCCACCTTCTCAAACTGACTCAGTTCTTCTTGCATAGCATTGACCCAAGAATCTTCAGTTAGCGCCTCTTTCTATGTTCGCGGTTCGATCTGTGAAATAAAACAACTTAGTGAAAACTCAGTTTGTAAAGGTGCTACTGTAGAATAAAAACAAGTAAGGCCTTGGTCAATTTGTCATCTTGTGCGGATGCCTGACTGCAATTCTCCAATAATCAATTCTTCTGGATGGTATTAGAGAGTTCTTAGCATCACCTCGCCTGGAACATCTACCTCGCCTTCCAAATTAGTGATATTTTGGTTTACATCTTGTTCACCGACTGGATTTGTTTGACTTGAAATCTGGATCTGCTCCCCCTCAGAATCTGAATCACCACGATCAAATACTGGCATGTTATCAGACTCTAAATTCTCATTGACTGTCGTCTGATTATCAGGAGCTTGTTTTGAAGATTGCTAATTATATCATGTTCACCATCATTGCTTAGACCGGCTTCATCATCATTTGATGTTTGCCGTCGTCTTCTAGAAAACTCAGCTGGAAACCTTTCTCCTGATGACTCATACTCTCTCAGAATATCCAACTCATCAAAGAAATCTTCTTCTTCTTTTGGTTCTTCCAACATGTCAAACGAATCCCACAAAGTGTCGTAATGATAACGCCATGAATCTCCAGGTTTCTGCGGTGGCATTGTATGACCTTGACATTCAACATTGTGAGCTTCAATAATTCGCTTCAGACTTGGAACGAAGACTCATCGTAGTGGACTTGAGTAACCAATGAATATTCCCTCAACACTCTTCGGACCAAACTTTCCAAAAGGCTCTAGAACAGTACAGGGTGACCCAAACGGTTCAAGATACTTCAGGTTCGGTTTGCGGTTATTGATCAATTCAAAGCATGTTTTGTTGAATTTCTTGACAGTGAGAACTCTGTTGAGCGTATAGCAAGCGGCTGCAACTGCTTCTGCCCAAAAATTTATCGGTAGCTTTGAATCAGCAAGCATTGTTCTAGCCGTTTCGATTAGTGTCCTGTTTTTACGTTCTGCTACTCCATTCTGTTGTGGAGTGTACGGAGCACTAAACTCTTGCAATATACCTCTTTCTTCACAAAATTCTTCCATCTTGTTGTTCTTGAACTCAGTACCATTATCACTCCTGATTCTCCTGATTCGTGTCTGGCACAGATTTTCAATTTTTCTGAACAACGCCATCAAACTTTCAAACGTCTCATCTTTTGACTTCAAGAATGATACCCACGAAAATCTTGAGTAGTCATTAGTAACTACAAGACAATAAAGATCTCCTGTTATACTTTGACATTCACGGGACCAAACAAATCCATATGAAGTCTTTCTAGAGGTCTTGAGACTGAATTGACTTTCTTTTTAGGGTGTGACTTCTTCTTTTGCTTTCCTTTGATACAGCTAATGCACTCCCCCTCAAGATGAAAACCTTTTACATGAACCCCAGTAACTAAATCATTATGCACCAGGTGATTCATTTTTCGTAGGTGGATGTGGCCCATCTTTCGATGCCATAACTTCGATTCTTTTTCCGTTGCTCTTGACATAAAACAATAAGCCTGACCCGTGGTAGTAGTCGCTACGCTCATGTCCAACACGTACAGATCATTGACTCTTGGTGCTCTCATGATAATCCATTCTTCGGGAACAACAAATCGTGGTTTCAAGATCAAACATTCTTTGTCTGTGAAGTGCGTTGTATACTTTCTATCACAGATTTGAGAAATACTCAGCAGATTATTCTCCAGCTCGGTAATGTAATTCACTCTTTCAAATGTAACAATTCCATTCGATAAAGTTCCTTCATCGATAATTCTACCTCCTTGATTTCCTGCAAAACCTACATAACCTCCATTAAACCCTCTAACATCGTACAACAGGGTCTTCTTCCCCGTCATGTGCCGAGAAGCTCCACTATCCATAATCCATCGTGAAATGGATCTTGGAAGCTCCTGCACATTTCAAAAATACTTCGTTAGATTTTGATGCCACCCAAGCCTCTTTTCACTCAGGTAGCTGGAAATCAATGACAGTTCTTTTGGTGATCAATGGTGGAAAGTTCTTGTCATTCATTTTCAAGCTTTCTTCAGACCCAACCTCAACCTCTTTGTATAGGAAAAATTCATCTTTGTGAGGTTGACCAGATGGTTGGTCTTTCTTCTTAACATCTTTCTTTTCAGACATTAACTTTTGTTCTTCAAGTTCCTCATAGTAATCCAAAGGAACATTCATCTTTACCGGTGTGGTAGAAGATGATTGTTTTTTCTGACTCGGAAACCTTTGGTTTAGGAGCACTTATTTTCTTTTCAACCACTTTTGGCTTCCATGTTTGTTGAGGTGATGCAACCTGTTTGTAAAATTTGTCATTTTTAGTTACCAAATTGTTAACAGGTTCAGCTTTGACTTTGGTGTTGTCATTTTTCAAAACCTTTTTCTCAACAACCAATGGAGCTTTTCCTTTCACATCAACTTTCCTTTTCTGAATCTCAACAACTTCAGTCTTAGGCTTCAAGTTGGTACACTTTCGTGCAATATGTCCAACTTGATTACACTTGAAGCATGTTCGGGTGTCAACTACTCGACTTGTGCCTTCAGACTGAGGTTGTGAGGCCTTCTTCTCAAAGAACTCTTTGTTTGATTTTGAAAAAAATTTAGATTCTTCATCAGAAAGCGAACTCGAACTTGAACTTTTCACAAACACCTTTTTCTCAGCAAATTTCTTGGTTTGAACATTTCTTCTTTGAAAATTCTTACCACCCTGATATCGACCTGACCATTTGTTTTGATTGTTGTTATAAAAACGCGGAGGAACGACAGGCTTCTTGTAGTAAGCTTTGTCTTTTTCAAAATTCATTTGCCTCTTTGTTTGATTTAAACTTTCTACTTCAGACCGATCAATTTCAACAATTTGAACACATTTATCAATTTAGCAACATTAACATTCTCCATAGGAAACTCAGAATCCGAATACAACTTATCCGATCCCGACATCTTATACATCACAAGAGTAGGTTCTTCATTTAAGTTGTTTTTGGATTTTGGTTTCAGAATGTATTTGTCCAAGAAACATTCATCTTCCTCAGTAGTGTCACTTTTAGTTTTCAAAACATTTTCAGCCATGCTTTTAACAATTTCAGATTGAACACTATCCTCATCGGAAGATGAAGTTAATGTGACATCAATTGTGTCTGGAAGTTTCACTTCATGAACATCTTCATCATTAACCAACCCTGATTGTTTCTTTGAATAATTGTTTAAAACTGGTGGTGGAGCTTGATGATAACCCACCCCGGTTCCATCAGAATATACATCTGCGCCTGCTTTGTTCTTTCCAATTGGTTTGGGGACAATATGTTGGAGAACAAATCTTGCGGAGTTGTAACTTCTCAGTTTCAACTGGATGCGTTCATTTTCAATTTTAGCTTCTTGAAACTGAAGTTTCAACTTTGCAATTTCATCCAGTTGCTGGTTGATTGACTCCTCTTTCACTCTAAGAACTCCCGACAGTTGAAGATTTTCTTTGGTTGTCTTACCATTTCTTTCATCAGAATCTTTAATCGTTCATTTTAGCTTCTCAAATTTTTCTGAAATCTGACGATTTTCAAGAACTAACTTTTCGTTTTCTTTCCTAACTCTTTCTATGTCATTTTTATCATTTTCGATTTTCTTAGTTAATTCTTTGAATCTGTCATTTGAAGCTTTCAACAATTTATCACGGTTTAAGATCTGATCTTCAACACTTCTGACTCTACCAGTCAGTTCTTCAACTTTCTTACCACTGAGGTAAGTGATTGTACTACAAACTTTGCACTCTTTCATGCAATTTTTGCAGTCGTTCTCAGATTTAACTTTGTTACCTGACTCATGTGTATCATTTAAACTGACCTTGTTTTTGGACTCAGTTCCAGAACCAGAAACTACCTCTAGTTCTTTTGCAAAAAGAACCTTGTCAGCCATCTTCTTCAAGTTTTCAACAGTGAACTCTTGTGATGTATCAATAATTCCATCATCAATCTTCTTTGGCTGCTGCTCTTTTTCTTTCTCTTTTTCTTTCTCATCAGCTTCTCCTCCTCCCTACCATAATCTTTGCCAACCTTCTTCTTCTTCAACAATTTGTTGAATCATAGTATCAAGACTAATAGACTTTGGATCAACAACAATATTTCCTATGGGATCAAGATAACATTCTCTATCAGCATCCCATCTTTTTGCCTTTTTAGCTTCATTGAATGTAGAAGACATTCTGATCATCCTGGTTTGAGCTTTCAACTTTTTGTTAACATACTTCTCTTTTTCATTTCTGTTGTCTTTAAAAGGAACAGGCTTTGCCACAAACGCATATCCTACCGCATCCTCCTCTGGTAGTAATTCGCTCCAGTCAAAACCTTCGTCGTCATGAATAACAGCAAGAGCGCTGATTTTTCTTTGGGGGTATCTTCAAGCTGCTTCATTCTGGGCGGTTCTGATTTGTTCTGATGATAAATCGCTCTTTTGTAGTAATCTTCACGAAATGGATTTGCAGTATCATCAGCTGGTGCATTACGACATTCTCTTTTGAAATGTCCTTTTTGTTTACACCTAAAGCATGTGACTTTTGATTTGTCAAAGCCAAGTTTTGTGGACGGCCCTCCGATTGAATGTCTTACAGTAATCTCCATGAAGCATTGAGCTCTCAATACTGCACTGGCCATACACCACCTGATATCGATCAATTCCATTTCTTCCGGATCAATCTGGTCATAATCCTCTTTTGTCAGGTTAGTGTTTCAAATTTTGCCCGCCACGAGACTTTCGTATGACTCTAGCACAGAAGCTAAGAACACCATCTGTTGCTTTGCGGATTCTTCACTGAAATTTTGAGCATTCTTTAAATCCACAGCAATTTAACACTGAAACAAATTCTTTGAAGCTGATTGGCTTGAAGTTGACGAAGAACCACTATGAAAACCACTGCTTGAACTCTCTTTACTTGATGTGTTAGAATTTTCAGCAGAGAAAGCTGTCTTAGGAGATACATTCTTGGGAACCATACTTTTTGGATAGTACAGCTTCATATTCTGCTGATATGAGGAGTGATTGACTTTATTTGACTTCTTGATCTCTAGCTCATGACTCTCCAGTCTTTCAATCAATAGATCAACCGTCAAATTCTCCTACTTGATTGTATTCTTAAACATCAAGGCAAAGTATTGCCAATCCATATGATCCGGCAACGAGTCAAACAATTTGTCAACTAATTCTTCTCGAGAATACACAACTCCATGTCTTGCCAGCTCCAACTTCAAATATCCAAACCTCTCAATCATCTCAGAAACAGATTCATTTTTTAAATAACCAAATAAATCAAACTCTTTTCTTAACAGTTTCTTTTTGTTTTTTACTATTTCAGCACTACCCACGCATTTCAGTCTTAATTTTTCCCAAAGATCTGTAGCATTGGTGTACTCAATCAAAGATATTATGTCGTCTCTGACAGACTGATGAAGCAATGCAGTGCACTTTTGTTCAGCAACAAAATTTTCTATATCTTCAGTTTGTGTCAGATTTTCACCATGTTGTCCTCCATTGTTGAATCCGTTCTTTAAACTTTTCCAGCTTGGATACGCAAACGCTTTCAACCACTCTTCAAATCTTTTGGCCCACCTATTGTACTCTTCAATTGCCATCAGTTTTGGAGGTTTGTTGTATGTGCCGTATGCACTCTCCACACTTAAAGCATCGGACAAAGTTTTCTTCGCACTCGGAGTATTCTCATTTGTATTATTTGAAGTATCATCTCCGGTGTTTCCCGCGAAGGCAAACATGTCACTGAAAGGATTCATAAACTCGTCCATCTTTCAAGTACCTGAAACAGTCAATCAAACACTTAGAAAAATTTTTGGAATTTTGAGAAGTAGCTTTCAAACGGAATTAGTTGAAGCGGAATTGCTTCAAACGAAATTACCACTCAAACGGGATTACGGATTTCAAACGATATTACCAACAGATCTTAATTCCGTGCGGAATAAGGTCAATTTCAAACGAAATTAGGTCAACTGAAACGGAATTAAGTTCATTGAAGCGGAATTAGTAATTCCGTTTGAACTTTCAAGCAAAATTAAGTATCAAGTGTAATTCCGTGCGGAATTACAATAAAATTCTCAAAGAAATTAGTATGATGTCAGCATTTTCGAATCTGTTTTCAAGCGGAATTACAAGTTTTGTCCAATTTTTATCGAATTAAGGTCCAATGCTTTCAAGGATTACTTAAAACTATGTTTCGCTTGATATATGTGAATTTTAAGCCATTTCAACCGTTAAATTTTGTTCAAATCAGAAAAGAAGGTGTAGAAGTGAGAGAATCCGATGAAATCAAGTTGAATTGGTATGAACTCCTCATCCTGAGCTCTGATAGCACTTGTTGGATGGTTGTGTGACCCTAACGAGTCAAAATGATGAGTTCAACATCAAAAACAAAGGCGGAATCAATGTAATTGATACAACATAGCTTGTTTTCCTCTAATTATCTTTTCTTATTGATTTCCTGAGCTTTTACAATTCTGATAACAATTCGGCAGCACCTCGGCTCTCAAACACACACACTAATTCCGTATGAATTGACACAGGCACAACAGTATTTATAGGCGTCTTAATTCCGCACGAAATCATCTCAAGCGGAATTATCAGTTCAAGCGGAATCACCTAATTCCGTGCGAAATTAGTGATTTCGTGTGAAACACCTAATTGCGTGCGAAATTACACTAGTGTAATTTCATGCGGAATTACCCTAAAACACTGTTTCTTGATTTTCGTGCCCTGATCTATCTAGTACATTAAAAGACTCAATAAAGACGAAGTTAACAGACATCAGTGCACTAACACATATCGTGAGTTCAGGTCGTTGGAGTACGTCAAGACTTTGGTGAGAGTTTTGGAAAACTAAGAACAAGTCGTCAAGGTTAGGGTTTCACCCCTGGCTTAACAACTTCTTTCTTATTTTAATAAAATAGAGACGAAAATT
Organism: Helianthus annuus; assembly: GCF_002127325.2. Lineage (NCBI taxonomy): Eukaryota > Viridiplantae > Streptophyta > Magnoliopsida > Asterales > Asteraceae > Helianthus > Helianthus annuus. Next base: position 91,276,443 of record NC_035443.2, read on the forward strand.
CACGCTAAAGTATGGATTTCACACCTGGTTCGACGCGAATTCTCACGTTTTATAAATAAATACAGGTTAAACAAGCAATTTAATCAAGAGTTTGCAGTTTTCACACCTAATCTCGACTTAATCGCCTATCCAAAATTGAAATTTCAAGTGCAGTGATAGTGTAGCGTAGGCGAGTATAACGAGGAATAGCAAGTAAGCTCATACATAATCCCTATTGGACATGCATGAGTCGGTCTATTGGGTCCTGACTATAGACTAGGTCTCTAAGACATCGATCCGGACTAGGTCGAGTCTTGCCTAATTCCCTATAGTTATGGCTCTGATACCAATCTGTCACACCCCAACCGATGGCGGAAACATCAAGGCGTGGCACTGAGAGAAACAGATTGTCTAGAAGTTTCCATAACAACTATCATTACCAATCAGTTTAAAATAACATGTCCCGTACCATGTCTCAAAAGGCAAGCAAATTATTATAGACAAATCTAGGCAAATTGTTCTATTTCGACAACTCAGGTTTCATTAGCACAGACAACTATTTGTTGGTTACTAAGACTCTCTCCTAGCCTTGATTTCCAAGCAAATAGACACCTTAAGCACCTGTCACATACGTTAAAATAAAGTCAATACACATAGTGTAAAGGCGAGTATACAAGTTTGATAATAGCATATAGAGTTCGAAGTAGTTTATGCATAACCAGCACGTACACTGAGTAAAACGAAGCATGTTAGTTATCGACATGAACCTATCGATACCAATGACTGCGGGTTGACTGCCCAAGGCAGTTCGTAATACATGATCACCACTGTAATCCATGCAAATAATTATCCTTAACAACCCCCGTGTGAACGGGTGCTGAGTCCAAACTATAGTACTGTTGGGATTGAACCCTGCCAAAGGAACAGATAATAAAAGCCAAAACTGGATCAGAGCAGTGGATCCAGAATAAGCAGATGTTATGCATGCAAGTCTCTCCCCTTGAAAGTGGTTTCAACATCTGCTGACCTCCTATCTACTGATCATACAAACTGCTGACCTACAACTGGTGAGCAAAGTCAAAGACTGATGAAGAACTGAAGCTCTACTGTTCAATCTACTGCCTTGATTCAAGCACTGCTGATCATGACAAGTACTGCTGGGATCACAGCAGTGGAAGGTTGCAGCAGTTGTTTATTTACTTTATGTTATGAAATGTAATATCAATAGTTAGCATAAGCAGTATTTGTATAGGTCAGTTGTTAGGAGGTTAGATGTCACTTTCATGGTGACGTCAGCTAAGATGCTCAGTGGTTTGTTGCGTGCCTATAAATAGAACAGTGCTCTGTACTGTTCTGTTTAGCTCTTCGCCATCTTCTTCCTGCACGAACAAATTTCTGAGCTCAGGCTGAGGGGGAGTTTGTGAATCATACATGCAATTGTAATCAAAGTTTGAAATAAATTTAAGCATTTGGTTCTTTGTTGAAAATGTATGATTGAAAGCATTTCTTCTGTTTGATTGTGAAAAGTTTGCTTCCATTTAATTTCCGTTGCACTACTCTTTCATTGTTCATCTTAATTCAAACACAAATCACAATCAATCCAAACTCAGATCCTAACAATTGGTATCAGAGCATGGACAGTCAAATTTGATTTAACAATCATTTTGACGTAAATAGTTCAGCTCGTAATCGTTGATACTGATAGTTTGTTCGTTTTGTTGAAAAACAAAGCAAGGTTTAATCACCATCAAAGTTGATTAATCAGTGCCTGTAAAACAACCAGGATGGCGTCACAATCACAAGATGATAAAAATAACATTGGCTCTTTGTTTAAACCACCTATGCTTAAACGTAATGAATACAACATCTGGGAGCGAAGGATGGGCCACATCCTTGCTCAACAGAATACTGGATGTTGGAGGTCTGTTTTTTTTGGTCCTCATGTTCCTATGGTGCCAAGTGCTGAGGATGCAAAGAAGTTCGTTCCTAAACCAACTGAAAACTATACTGAAACTGATTTTCAAAAGTTTGAACTCGATGCCAAAGCATTTAGCATCATAGCTTCTGCATTACCCAATGAAATCTATGCTGGGCTGTTACACTTTAACAGTGCCTAAGAATTATGGGATGTATTGAAGGAACAATTTGGGGGAACGGAAGAGGTTATTGAAAACAACAGGGAAATTCTGAATCCGCAGTATGAAACATTTTGTCATATCAAAGGGGAATCACTAACCCAACAATTTGAACGTTTCAGCTGTCTCATCAGTGAACTAAGGCTTGTTAAAGTTACATTTCCAAATGCAACTCAAAATAGCAGGTTCCTTAGATCATTGCCCGAAAAATGGGACACAATTGCTTTTGTCACTAGGAATTCAGCTGAGTTCAAAGATTTGACCCTGACCCAACTCCATGGTAGACTCCTGACCTATGAAAGGGAGTTAAACGAAAGAGGAAGTTGCAAGAGTCTGGTAAAGTTGCTGATGACTATTCATTTGGCAGCACAACTTTGTTTGGTCAGGAAGAATCTGGTAGCAGCAGTAAGGATCAGAGTTATGATCATTTTATTGACATAACTGCTGGTCGTAATTTTAACAACTGTGATTCTCACTCTGCAAATTATGCTTTCACTGCAAATAATGAAAACCAGATGTCAGATAACCTGTGCTTTGAACTAAATTATTTGCAACATTTTGATCCAACTGACTTAGAAGAGATGGACATTTTGCATCAATTGGCTTTGCTTAGTGTTAGAACAAGCAAATTCTACAAAAGAACAGGGAGAAAATTCCCAGGGCTTCATGGGAATTTAAGGGTGGGGTTGGATAAGTCAAAAATCAAGTGTTACAAGTGTAATAGGCTAGGTCATTTTGCTATGGAATGTAGGAGTCAAACCACTGGTCCCATAATTACTCATCCTAGCTCAAACCCTAGACTACAACAACAAAACACTATGCACTATACCCAATATGCCCCTGCAGCTCATGTTAACACTGCTCATTATGCTGCAACCCCTGTGCCTGTGCATTATGTTCAAACCACTGTTCCACAAATTTAGTATGTTCTGGCCCCTGTTCCTCAGGCACAGGTGCAACCTGTTGCACCTCAACAAGCTGCTCCAACAGTGGCTCAACCAGATCAGTAAAGCTTCTTCACACAAGGCTTTGTTGATTGGAGCAGTATGCCTGATGAACTTGGTGATGAAAATTTTGCTCTCTATGCTTCTAATGATACTTTTGATGATGAATTTCGTTTAATGGCATTAGAGTCAATACCAGAAGGGGTAGAAACTGAAGGTGAACAGCTAAGTGCTGAAACAGTGGATGAAGTTGCTGAAGCAGTGGTTACTGTAGTTGCTGGTGAACTACTGCTGGAAGAAAATTCAGAAACCCTGATTGAACCACTGTCTGACCCTTGGTCCAAAGAAGACAAAGAGAAAGAAGAGTTGAAGAAAGCTGGTGAGGTAGAAGAGAGAGCTGATGAAGAAGGTGATCATCAGTGTAATTGTGCCATGATGGCTGCTGCTAAGGTAACTCCTCAAGTTCTTGAAAAACTGTGTTTAGACAAATGTATTATTGCGTTTGCTAACATCAGAGAGGTAAATGAAAATCGCAGGGATAAAGTTTTGTCTGATGAAGTCAAATTTGAAAAGTCACTAAAAGAACTTAGAAACAAATTGGCTGAAAAAGATAAAGAGATCAGCAGTCTAAAAGAAGAGCAGAGCATAACCAAAACTCAACTCCAAACTATGGTAGAAAAATACCAAGTTTGCAAAAAGGAGTTGGATTCCACCTAGATCACCTGTGAAAAATGGGTGGAATCTTGTAAAGGTTATGAGGTCATGCTTGAAAAACAGATTAAGAGCAATGTAAAATTTGGTGTTGGTTTTAGAAAACATGATGAAATTGAAAGCAATGCTTCCAAAGAATCTGTTCAAACCATTGTTGAAGTTATTCCTACAAACAAGGATGGTCAAGAGGTTAAGATAACTGACAAACTTGGTAACAAAATCACTTTGGAAAGATCTGTGGGATCCTCAACTTTTGAGGAGATTGAGAAATATCAATTTAAACCCACATGGTCTGATGAGTGTGACATCTTGGAAAACTTCAAGCCAATGGACTTCACAACCACTGATGGTGTAAAAGCTCCAAAAGCAAAGGTCATTCCTATCAAAGATATCCCAACAGCGGTTCAAAACTCTGTTGCTAAGGAATCTGAGAAAAGGAAGAAACGAGAAAAGATCAAAAACCTGTTTTGTGATTTTTGTGAAAAGAGAAACCATCTAACAAAAGATTGTTTTCATCTAAAAGCACATGATCTAAACAAAACAAGTGTCATTGTACTTGCTGAGAGCTGCACCATCTGTGGTAAAAATAACCACAAAACTAAGGAATGTGTGTATCTCAAAAACTTTGATGAGAAAAAGAAGGAGTACACTGCAAAAAATCCTTAAGTTCACCAACATCATCTGTCAAATTCACAAAGAAGCAACAACTGTTTGTGCCAGTCCAAACAGTTGTCACAAAACAGCTAAACCAAACATTTGTTCAAAGGGATGTTCAGGTGACTGATGCACCCCCTGCCAATCAATTCAAGAGAGGCAAAGGACAACCATCATACCAAAGGATCCCACATGTTTATGAGGCTTACAAAAGGCCCTCTAAACCAAAAGTGAACAGGCATCCTTTTGGTTATCAACAGGTGATTGGCCAAGACCCCCAGTAGTGGTTAGAGAAAAACATTCCCAAAAATGTTCAAACCCCTGAGCTAACCACTTTCCATGCATCTGCCAACATCCCAGACACTGTTGAGACCCCATCCAAAGCCTTATTGGCTTTGGAGACCTTAATGAACTAATCCTTTTACTTCATGTGCAGGGAGCTTCTGCATGTTTAGACAGTCTTTGGTATGTAGACAGTGGAGGCTCCAGGCACATGACAGGATGTAAAGCCCTACTCAAAGATTTCAAAATCCATGGAGGGGGTGATATATCCTTTGGGAATAATAGTAAAGGGAAAGTTCCGGGGTCTGGTACAGTTCAGTCTGGAAATGTAAAATTTGAAAATGTCAATCTGATAAGACAATCTGAAATTCAACGTCCTGAGTGTCTCACAAATGAGTGACAAGGGGTATGGGTCATTCTTCACAAAGGAGTGTTATAGGATTGTTGGACCAGATATGGTTGAAAAGATTGAAGCAATAATAAAGTCAGGAAAAACAAAACTTGTTGCTCAAAGAAGTGGCAATGTTTATGTTGTTGATATGTCAAAAGAGTGTTCCAGAACTGATGCCTGTCTGTTCTCAGCTGCCTTTAACAAAGAGACAGAGCTTTGGCACAAAAGACTAGGGCACACAAATCTCAAGACAATCACTGAAATTTCAAAAAATGGCTTAGTAAGAGGCTTACCACAAAAATTGTTTTCATGTTCTGAGCATTGTGTTTCCTGTTTAAAAGGAAAACAACATAAAAGCTCTTTCAAGTCCATTGAAGAGTCCAAAACAACCTAGTGTTTGCAAATGGTGCACATGGATTTGTTTGGCCCAGTGCAAGTCATGAGTCTCAAAAAGAAGAGATATTGTTTGGTTATTATTGATGACTTCTCTAGGTTTACATAGACCTTCTCTTTACACTCAAAAGATGAGACTGCAGGCATTTTTCAAGACTTTGTGACACAGGTTGAAAAGCAATTTGACCTTCCAGTGAAAGTCTTCAGGAGTGACAATGGCACAGAATTCAAAAATAAGGAGTCGGATGCCTTATGTGTGAAGAAAGGGATTGTAAGGCAGTACAGCATCCCTAGAACACCAGAGCAAAATGGGGTTGTTGAAAGGAAGAATAGAACATTGATTGAGGCTGCCAGAACCATGCTTGCAGATTTAGGTTTGCCATTAACTTTTTGGGCAGAGGCAGTAAACACTGCTTGCTATGTCCAAAACAGAGTTTTAATCAACCCCAGGCACAAAAAGACTGCTTATGAAATTCTATATAAAATAAAGCCATTAATCTCATATTTCAAAGTTTTTAGTTGCCCATGTTTCATTTTGAACTTAAAAGATTCTATCTCAAAGTTTGCAGCCAAAATTGATATGGGATACCACCTGGGATACTCAACCACTGCTAAGGCCTACAAAGTGTTTAATACACGGACCAAAGCAGTGGAGGAGACTTTGAATGTAAAGTTCAATGAACTTTCTTCACTTAAAATTCCAGCAAATCCTGCAGATTTGTTTGATCTTGATAAGTTCACTTTTGAAAATACTGCTGTCAAGACTAACAGTGCAGGTCCATCTGAGAATTCATCACCAGACTATGGGTATGAGATCATCATTCCTCAACAAAAGTCTGCCACAATGGGAAGAGCAGCAGATGTCCAAAACAGCTGTCAAAGCTCAACCACTTCTACCTCAATAGTTGTTGACCAAAGTAGCCCATTAGCCACTGCTTCCACATCATCAAGCACTGTTGATAAAAGTCCTCAAACAGTGGATCAAAGTCAGCATGTGTCCACTCCTTTACCCCCTATGCCACCACCTTTTGAAGCCACTGCTGGGTCATCAAATGGATATCAAATGTGCATTCCTCTATGGTAAGATTTAAGAGGAGGTTTATGTTTGTCAACCTCCAGGTTTTGAGGATCCATTTAATCCAGATCATGTCTACAAGCTGAATAAAGCTTTGTATGGCCTGAAACAAGCACCAAGGGCTTGGTATGAAACTCTTTCCACCTTTCTACTTTCCATTGGTTTCACCAGAGGCAGAATTGACAAAACACTTGTTTTAAAATGGAAAGGGAAGGATTTGATGATTGTCCAAATTTATGTGGATGACATCATTTTTGGAAGCACATGTAATAAAACGTGTGAAGATTTCAGGCAACTCATGACAACTGAGTTTGAAATGAGTGCAATGGGTGAACTCCAGTGCTTTCTTGGTCTCCAAGTAAGGCAGCTGCAAAATGGCACTTTCATCGATCAAGTTAAATATGCCAAAGAACTTTTAAAGAAATTTGATATGGATGATTGTAAGCCATGCAGTACACCCATTGCAACCAACAAATTGGTCATGTCTGATGAAAATGATGATTTGGTTGATCAGACCTTATATAGAAGCATGATTGGGTCTTACTGTTGATAAAAGTCCTCAAACAGTGGATCAAAGTCAGCATGTGTCCACTCCTTTACCCCCTATGCCACCACCTTTTGAAGCCACTGCTGGGTCATCAAATGGATATCAAATGTGCATTCCTCTATGGTAAGATTCAAGAGGAGGTTTATGTTTGTCAACCTCCAGGTTTTGAGGATCCATTTAATCCAGATCATGTCTACAAGCTGAATAAAGCTTTGTATGGCCTGAAACAAGCACCAAGAGCCTAGTATGAAACTCTGTCCACCTTTTTACTTTCCATTGGTTTCACCAGAGGCAGGATTGATAAAACTCTGTTTTTAAAATGGAGAGAGAAGGATTTGATGATTGTCCAGATTTATGTGGATGGCATCATTTTTGGAAGCACATGTAATAAAATGTGTGAAGAGTTCATGCAACTCATGACAGCTGAGTTTGAAATGAGTGCAATGGGTGAACTCCAGTGCTTTCTTGTTTTCCAAGTAAGGCAGCTGCAAAATGGTACTTTCATCCATCAAGGCAAATATGCCAAAGAACTTTTAAAGAAATTTGATATGGATGATTGTAAGCCATGTAGTACACCCATTGCAACCAATAAATTGGTCATGTCTGAAGAAAAGGATGATTTGGTTGATCAGACCTTATATAGAAGCATGATTGGGTCTTTATTGTACCTAACTGCATCTAGACCAGATATAATGTTTGCAACATGTGTCTGTGCAAGATCCCAGTCAGCCCCTAGAAAGTCAAACCTTATTGTTGTAAAATGGATATTCAGATACCTAAAAGGTGCTCCCACACTTGGTATCTGGTATCCAGCTGATGGTAAAATTGAGCTTTCAGGTTTCTCAGATAGTGACTTTGCTGGATGTGACAAGACAAGGAAGTCCACCTCAGGAGGGTGCCAATTCCTAGGCAATTGCTTAGTGTCTTGGCAAAGCAAAAAGCAAGCAGTTGTTTCCACATCCACTGCTGAGGCAGAATATATAGCTGCTGCAAGCTGTACAGCCCAACTACTCTAGCTTCAAAATCAGTTGTTGGATTTTGGTATCACTGCCTTGAAGACACCACTCATGTTGGATAGCCAGGCAGCAGAAAATATCATCAAAAATCCAGTTTCTCACTCAACCACCAAACACATCGACATCAGACATCACTTTGTGAGGGATTGCTATGAAAAAGGTTTGATTTCTCTGCATCATGTTCCAACTAAGGATCAGCTGGCAGATGTGCTAACCAAAGCATTAGACACATCTACCTTTGAAAGCTTGATCTCTAGGATTGGCATGCTAAACAAGGAATAACAGGCAAAATCCTGTTTTTCTATGAGTAAAAGCATTAAATTGTTTTCAGAAAATCAAAAATCCATCCTTAAAAATAGCTAAAAATGAATTTTTCTTTAAAATCCTAAAAGTCTGCCATAACCACTGATGGGTTCAAAAGTCTGCTCTACTTCAAAAGTCTGTCCACTGCTGAAAATCATCCCCTGTTCTCATATTCCTCTAATAAGCACTGATGTTCAAAATCAGTGATTGTATCCACTGATATGCTATCCACTGATAGTAAAATTCATCCACTGCCTCCATTACCGTTGCAACCACTACCTTCACCAGTAGTTTTCATAAAAGTACTATCCTTCGCTTCATCAGGGGATGGTACGTGGACAGTACATAGTGGTCGGACCTTTTGTAACCGCTGCCACGTCAGCATTCACTTTTTCCTCTATAAAACCCTCTTCAAAACCCTAAACAGGGTCTTACTGTCGAATTGAATTCTCAAAAATTCTCTTCTCAAAGCAGTTTCTTCACATTTCATCAAATTTCTTCACAAACTTCTTCAATCGTCTTCTCCAAAATGACTAAATCAAAGTCTTCTGCAAAATCATCATCAAAAGTTGCCTCTCAAAAGGCTACATCCACCGAAATACCACACAAAATTTCTCATAATCTTCTGGGTCTTCTCACAAAACCTGGCACCGTTGATACCTTTGATTCCATCCTTGATTTAATCACGGCTTCAAAGTACAAAACTTTGTTGACCGCCGATGCACCAATTTACTTGACAACTGTAGGATCATTTTCGGACCCGAACGAGTCGATCAGAAGAGTTATACTTAGTTTGAATGGCGGAAACAGACAAACTAAGCTCAATTCAGCAAGAATTCACTATAAACTGTCGAAATGTATTGATTAAATGACGTTTACAGCCTGACGACACTTCGGCAGCACTTCGTTGCAAACCAGAAGAAAAACTCTAATGATTTCGCTCCAAAGACCCCTATATATAGTGGTTGTGATTTCGCTTGAACATGTTTCAAGCGAAATCAACAACCATCAATACAAGCGGAATCAACAACTAGTATCCAAGCGAAATCAGACTTTGTGATTTCGCTTGAAATGGTCTGATGACCTTTCAAGCGGAATCATTCTAAACATCCACTTCTCGTTTTTCGTGCCCTGATCTAATACATTCTATACAAGACTTGATACAAGACGTAGACGACAGACGGATGCACCAACAAACTCCCCCTCGGATGTTGACGGAGTCTTCAGTGTCGAGTCTTCGCATCTTCAGTCTTTATCAGTCTTTGGGCTTCTCTTTGAAGTATTTGACGCTGTAAGCATCCTCAATCTCTATCTTCTCTTCTCTTTCAATCTTCCCTCGGATGTTGGCGTCTTCTCTATTCAACGACACCAAACATACACTCTCCCTCAAATGTTGAATCTTTTGAAGTCCTCAGCATCAACAATCTCAGGATCAGAAACCTGGCTAAGCTCTTTGTCATTCAGACTCCCCCTCTTAGTAAGCTGGGATCGCAGTCTGACTTTTACAGGTTCAGACTCCATTCCAAGATCGTGACCTGGCTCTTCTCCAGCTCAGGTTATCTGCACAATCTCTACCTCAAACATAAGTTTTACAATAAAACTTTTAAACATTCAAACACCACTTGTAGATTCCATCACAAACTGATCTATCAATTAATATATGATGAACCACTTGCGGAAATATCAATTTCAAAATTTTTGATAATCACATGCAAGATAAAAACTCTTAAATACACTCTCCCAAACCAACTGTCGTCATGTTTAGCAATCGGGATTTTGAAAATTAGCTCTTCAACACCAGTTGTCGAAAATCTTTTTGGATTTTACAAAATTTATGCTAAAACCCACTAAAATCTTTTTGGAATTTTTGAATAATAAGAAATGCAGTAAAGAAATATTTACAAGCACTATTTTTGTGAGTTTGTGTAACAGGATCATATCAGTTTTGAGACATATCAACAACACCGTTAAGCTTTATTTCATTTTAAGTTCTAAACAATTCACCTAGATTGTCAGTATACTGGTCCACTTAAATTTTCACACAAAGTTCAACTGATCCGAGATACGATATTAATGTCTTAAGAACTTAAACTTATTCGCGTGTCCTACTACTTGAATATACTCCTGTATCCAGATCCCAATATTCAGTCTTACAGGTGAGTATACCACAAATGATATCTGTAAAGGGGTTAGATGCGAAACCGTGAGAGCTCAGGTCAGAACTTCCGTTCAGCAGAGAGATGACGGTTCGACTTTAGGTGTGTCCCCTTTAGAGGATCTTTTCTTCAACAACAATGATTATCAATTTTATTGTTTCATCATTTTGCTGAGGGCAAGCTTATATTTCAAAGCATTAGCATAAAGTATTATACGGGGACTAGGTCAGAATTTCCATTCAGTAGAAGTCCCGGGATAATACCCTGGATATCACTGAGTATAAAGACCTAGTATCTCAGAAAGAGGGACCTTTCAAACAAGATTTCGGGGGTTACCCATATATCCAAGAAGTTGTTACCCACTATATAAGCAAGTTTGAAATTTAGGTTTATATCTCGTCACAATCTACTAAATGTACAAAAACCTACTTGTAGGATCGTTTTTCTGACCCAAACGAGTCGTTCAAAGGCTTTCTCCTTGGTTTCAGGTGCGGAATAACAAGAAACTAAGGTAGAAATAGCACACAGATCACTTTAACTACTTGTTTTACTGATTTGACGCTGATTACACTTCAAATCTCGCACCGGCAGCACTTCGGCACGATTTCTCCAACTCTCTATTACTGGGATCGCTCATCAGGCTATATATAGGGATTGGGAACCGCTTATTGGACAGGCCCAATAAGCGGCCCATACATGTCACTCGAGCGGTCCATGTCTTGTCGTACGAGCGGTCCAGGAAAGGTTCCATTCGAGCGGTTCAGCATGTGTCCGTTCGAGCGGCCCATACACTTAAATGACCAAATGAGCGATCCAACTACCTAAAACCTATACAATCTCACAATTTCTCGTATTTCGTTCATTTTACAATCAATCCTATTCTAAGACTCGAACGAAGATGTAGTCGACAGACAACTGCACCAACAGACTCCCCTTTGAATGTTGACGGAATCTTCAGTGAGAGTCTTCACCATGACATTCTCGGATATTGTTCGGTCTTCTTCAATAATTCTGCCTGGATCTATCTTTCTTTGGCTATAACTTTCATCAGACTCCCCCTATCACCCTGTTAGGATAGTCGTCTGGAATTTGTTACCACCATAGAAATTATCTCCTGGCTTCTCTCTATTCAACTCATCATCTGCATCATTTGCATACATCTCAAACACTCTATCACAAACAAATAAAGTTGTGATTCAACTTAATGAATCAACTAATCATTTGAGAATTTTTACAATTTAAACACTGATCATAAATTTGAAACATTTCAATTTCTGATTCAACCTAATGAATCATTTTAAACATTTCAAACGACTTAACCAACCTGTCTGTCCATCAAGTTTAGCCTTTGAGATTTTGAATATCAGCTCTCCAACATCAGTTGTCGAAAATCTTTTTGAATTTTTCAAAATATGAAATGTAAATGCAAAGACAGAAATTTAAATGCAGAACAACACATATTTTTGTGAGTTTGTGCAAGAGGATCATATCAGTTTTTAGACACATCACAAGCATCGTTAAGCTTTTAATCGTTTTAAGTTCTAAACGATTCACGTAGATTGACGATATAATTGTCCTCTTAAATTTTCATACAATTTTCAATCTATTCAGGATACTATTTAGGTATTTTATGAACTTAGTTCAATTCATGTGTCCCACCTCTTGAATATACTCCCGTATCCAGAATCCCAATATTCAGTCTTACAGGTATGAACACTACAATGATATCTGTACATAAATTAGGGGAAAGATGCGAGAACTGAGGGATCTCAGGTCAGAACTTCCGTTCAGTAGAGAGATATCAGCTTCGACTTAGCAGTGTGTCCCCTTTAGAGGATCTTTTAGCTACAACAGATGATTATCAATTTTATTGTCTAATCATTCTGAGGGCTATAATGCTATGTTTCAAGCATTTTGCGGAAAGTATTAGCCAAGGACTAGGTCAGAACTACCGTTCAGCAGAAGTCCCGGAATAATATGTCACACCCCTTTCTGCGGCGGAAGCACGAGGTGTGATCATGAAAGGTTCTCATTGCATACGAAAGGTAAACATACTATATGCTCGAAAATAACTTTAAACATTACATTACCGAAAACATAAGTCAAGTGTTTACAACACATGATAGCATATTGTCTTAAAAGTTACAACTTTATTTAACGATAAACAAAGCGACATCCACGAGCATGCGTAGGACCACGCGCACATCCACCTTTAGTTACCTGAAATACATGTGAGTTTTGGAAAAACATCAACATAATGTTGGTGTGAATTCATGCAGTGATTGTTTTTGAATGTTTAATATCCTTGAATGAAAACATAGTATAAAACTGGTAGAATGAATGAATGTTTGAATGTAACTCGTAAAACGTATGTATAACTGGGTACTATGACTGTTTGAATGTGTGAGTTTTGCTAGTGGTTTGCAAGGCCACTAACATATGTCACGACATAGGAAGCCACCAAACCTAGGCATTTTTGTCGACTTGACTGAGACACAGAAGCACTCATTGGTAGAAGTAGGCCAAGAGTGGGGTTGCCTGAAACCCATTAGATCTAACCTTTTGTTCCGCGGTCTGAATGTATACGTTGATTAATGGTGCTTATGGTACCCTATTCGAGACATGGTCTGGAATGTTTCACTTGAATGTTTTTGTACCCATCATAACATATGCAAACAATATTCAATTTGTGACATGTATTTCACCCCCGAAGTGTAAAACAAAAACAGTTAAAGAAAAGGGGGAGCATGAACTCACAACTTTGCGTTCCTTGCGTCGTAAACTTCACCGGATTTGCTTAATTAACGTCGTAACCTATACGTGTTTTCTTATCGTTAGTCACTAGACTTGCGTCGCACAAGTTCAGTCACTCACTTTTGTGTATATTTTCTTGTGTTAAAAATATTTTATATTTTTAACTAAATGTCTTACTTATATTATTTTCTCACAAATAAATATAAGTCTTTTGTGTTTTGTACTTTGCACCCGAATTATGTGTCTTGTATATTGTATGTGTATTTTCATGTTTATACTCCTCATGAGTATTTAGTGTATTTTTACGTCTTAATACGCTAGCTCGTTTAGCACAGAAGTTGGTGATAAAATAATATATATTTTTCTCTCAAAAATTGTAGGATCGAATACCGACCTGTTTGAGTCGTTCAGAGAAGTTCGTATCCGAATTAAGAGGCGGAAACTAATAATTCGGTGCACTTGAAGCTGAATTCACTTTAATCTTGCTGTTGTATTGCTATTGAACTCGATTACAATGTTTTACAGCACTTCGGCAGCACTTCGTGGCTTACCGGAACAATTCACCTCTAACTATGTGTCTTGAACTATATCTTTGGAACCACTCTTATGACCTATTTATACACTTCTGGAACCGCTTATACGGCATGTCCGTATGAGTGGTTCACCAACTTGCCGTAAAAGGGGTCCAAGATCATGACACAAAAGGGGTCCATGATCATGACAAAAGAGTGGTCCTAGAAGTGTACACAAAAGCGGTCCTAGACTAGATATGACACAAAAGCGATCCTAGATCATGTAAACATAAACAATCCTATACAAATCACTATTTCTAGGATTCCGTGCCATTTCTGATCTGTTCGGCTTCATGACTCGATGGAAGACGTAGTCAGCAGACGTAGGTGCACTAACAAACTCCCCCTCGGATGTTGACGGAGTCTTCATCAATGTCTTCATTCCAGTCTGCAATCTACAATCTTCATCAGTCGACAATCTGCCTCTGAAATATTTGTCGTTCCAAGAATCCTGATTCTCTATCTCCATCATCAACAAACTCTTCTCTCTTGAATGTTGACTCGGTGTCTTCAGACTCCCCCTCTCACACAGCTGGGATCGTAGTCTGGAAGTCAATCTTTTACTGGCTCTGAGATCTTTAACAGGCTTCCATCAGGTTCTAGATCGAAACCTGGCTCTTTAACACCTGTACAATCTCTACCCAAACATAAGTTTCTATAAAGATAAACTTTTCAACAATTTTAGAAACTATATAAAACCAATCAGCAATAATGATTTTGCATTCAAGAACATTACTGGTTTTTATCAAAAACAACTTCATCATTTAACTCTCAAACACTCCCCAAACCAGTTCGTCAAGTTTAGCACTTTGAATTTTGAAAATCAGTATCTCAACACCAGTTGTCGAAAATCTTTTTGATTTTTCAAAATTTATGCTAAAACACACCAAAAATCTTTTTGGATTTTCTGAATGAAAGTAAATGCAGAAATGAAATATTTACAGACAATATTTTTGTGAGTTTGTGCAAGAGGATCATATCAGTTATAAAAACATATCACAAACACCGTTAAGCTTTAAACATTCTCAGTTCTAAACAATTTACCTAGATTGTCAGTATGTTTGTCCACTTAAATTTTCACACAAATTTCAATCGATTCGAGATACGGTATTAATGTTTTAGAAACTAAAACTTAATTGTGTATCACTCCACTTGAATATACTCCCGTATCCAGATCCCAATATTCTAATCTACAGGAGAATATACTACGAATGATATCTGTATATAATTTAGGGGATTAAATGCGAAAACTGAGGGATCTCAGGTCAGAACTTCCGTTCAGCAGAGAGATATCAGCTTCGACTTTTCGGTGTGTCCCCTTTAGAGGATCTTTTCAGCTACAACAACTGATCATCAATTTTATTGTCTAATCAGCTGAGGGCTATATGCTATGTTTCAAGCATATTAAAGCAAGTATTAGTCAGGGACTAGGTCAGAACTACCGTTCAGCAGAAGTCCCGGAATAATACCCCAGACATCATTGAGCAAAACGCCTAGTATACCAGAATAAGAAACCTTTCAAACGAGATTTCAGGGGTTACCTATATATCCAAGAATAGTTACCCACAAATCAAGTTAGTTGAATTTAGGTTTATATCTCGATTCAATTTACTAAATGTGTGAAAATCTACTGACATATCCACAGTAAGATTGTTTATCACATTTAAACATTTCATTTCTTTAGCATGTTGTGATAGTTTACTGATGTACTATCATTTCCTCTTTTATGCATCAAAAACTCATTTTTGTTTTTATCATGTTTTTGGCTTTTTCAAATTTTCTGATGTTTTTGGATTTTCTAAAAAATTCTTACTCCCCCTAAAATTCAAATACATCTAAAGAAAATTGAAAACAAACTGTACAGAACATGACAACTGATATCAAAACACTTCAATTCTCCATCCGTTTGGCTTAAACAATCAGAACTCCCCCTCACAACAAACTATTTTCCCATAATGATTTCAAAACACTTAAGTTTGTTTTAATCAGAATGGTTTTTCCGGAAAATAAGTTTCGTTGTTTTTACCTTTTGTAAAATGGGGTTCAAATCATCACTTTGTTTACCAAATTCTTGAATAATAATTAAATCAAGTCCAATTCAATGACCCTGATTTAACCACTTGTAAGATCTACACCAATTACTACCATACAACCACTTGTAAGTTTAGCAATTCAAGCACTTCAAACCTGTTTTTCAACCAATTACCATCTTTAGGTTGAATTCTCAAGGTGCCGATTCCTACTCCACGCTTACAAACCTGGGAGTTCCGGCAAGTCCTGCAACTACACAAACAGATTTAGAAAGATGCCGATTCATGATCCGCAATACCATCTTGGGATCTCCGGCAAGTCAGGTTTTTATTCTTGAAAAAATATATCCACCCAAGCCTGACCTTCCTTGGGTGTAATCTCATCATTTTCATCCCTCTTTTCAACCGACTTGTAAACCCATCCTTTGGAAGCATAAAACTCCTGAATGCTTTGGGCCTTACCACTGGCCATTCTTCCAAAGATGCGTTTCACATTGCCGTTGAAAGTCTTTCCAACATCAATTTTCTTTTTGTCTGAATAAAATTGATTTGGAACATCAACTTTTCCAATTTTAGATTTGTAATTTTTAGCATGTAGTGGCGGAAAATTCACATCGTCCACTTTCGGAATTTTCTTTACAACCTTTCCTTCAACACATGGCTCCTCTGATTTTATGGAATCAGATTCATTGCCAGAACTGTTACCTGAACCTTTCACAACCCATTTCTGATTTGATTCTTTGGCTATGCGTTTGGAAGCACTCTTTGAAGATTCTCCTTTTTCATAAGTTGAATTTTCAAAGCCTGTGAACTTCCGAGTTGAAAGTTCAGTCTTCTCTACAACCTTTTCTTTCATTTTTCCAGAGACTTCTTGTTTGGGTCTGTATGTCTTTGGACAATCCTTTGCTACATGACCTACAGATTTGCACTGAAAACAAGATCTCTTTTCAACCTTCTTCAGAACTTCGGTCTTCTTTGGTTCTTCTTGCTTCTTGGCAAGGAATTCCTGATTTGTCTGATTTCTGAATAATTTTTCTTTTTCATCTTCCGAAGTTTTCCCTGAAACAAACACATTTTTTTGTTTATAAAATTTTTCATTTTTATAGTTTTTCGGTGGAATAAAACCGAGACCTTTCTTTTTGAAATTACGATTATGGTTTGGTTTCTTTTGGAAACTATAACCACAATTGTAACCCATTTTCTTGTTAATTCGTTGTTGATCTCTTGAAGTATATGAATTAGGTTTTCCATTAAGATTTAAATCTTTTATTTCAGAAATATTAATTTCTGTGATTTTGAAAACCTTTTGGATCATTTCAGATCTGACACTTCTTATTGGAAAACTTTCATCTGAATATAATTTGTCAGAACCCTTCAAAGTATATGCTACTTTGACTGATTCATCATTCAAATTAGATTTTGAAAGTAAAAACTCTTTGTCATAAATCCGTTTGTCCTTTTTGACTGTTTGCTTTGATGCACTGGACCCAGACTTTGACTCGGGTTTTGACTCTGAATTTGGTTCATCAACATCATCTTTGTCTAACACCTGATCGACCACACTTTTTATCAACTTCGACTAATGATCAGTGTCTGATGATGTGTATGTGACATCAATGTTCTCCGGTAAGTTATCTGATGATCCAGACTCCCATTTCAAATTGATTGCTTTATCGACTCTTTCTGAATTTGGTTTTCGAGGAGAATAACCATTTTCGACTGGGGGCGGACATCTATTGTAACTCGGTTTCTTACCAGAAGCTTTCAATTCTTCTACAACATCTGTCACACTTTTTACTTCTTCCGATATCTGCACTTCCTTGAAAGTCTTCAAATCTTTCATCACCGGGTAAATCCTGTCAACCACAAAAGTAGAACATGAGTAACTATCTAATAATTTCTTGATTTTCTCAGTTTCTATCTTTTGTGTTGCCAATTCCAACTCGAGATCTGCACATTTCTTTATATTGTAATTCGCTGTATCAAGCTGTCTCAGATAAGCTATCTTCAAAGTATTCATAGCTTCAGCTTGTTCACCATCAGAATCAGTATATTTGTTGATTTCTCTGTTCATAGTATCATACGATTCTTTCAGCTTATGAATATTATGCAACAGCTCATTGTTCTGCTTAATCAGCGAATCACAATTCACGCATTTTTCTGGAACCACAACTGGCTCAGCATCTGCTTTAATCTCGAACTCAGGAACCTCTTTCACAGTCCTGCCTGAATTCAAAAAGTGAACTCTTCTCAATTCTTCAGCTTTTGCTTCTTCCTTCAATTTCTCTTCCTCTTCAGCCTCCTCTCTGATCTGTCTTCGTCTTTCTTCAGCAGCTTCCATGACTTTTCTGCATCTTTCTGCACATTTTAGATCATAAGCATTACCAAAGAAAGCATGATAAGTATTTTTGGCCATAAAATCTTGATCTTTACAAAAATCATCCCACATAAATCCTTCAGCCATTTTCTCATCATTTTGTTCAGCTATACAAACTTTACTTTCTTTCGGAAGATATTTTTCCCATGTAAAATCATCATATTTTCCCTGACTAACAACACAAGCCCTTTTATCAACCACGTCTCTCCCATGAGCTGTTTGTGCATGCTGCTGTGCTGGCTGAGTAATTTGATGGTAAATGGCCTTCTTGTGATAGTCATTGTTTCCGAAAGGATTCTGGGCACCGGTAGCTTCACGGTTTTTGCATTCTCTTTTGAAGTGTCCCTTCTCCCTGCAACGGAAACATGTGACTTTCGATTTATCGAAACCTAAAGCAGAAACATTAGCATCACGAAAATCATCACGGCCTGTAATTTGTTTAAACTTTTCTGCACGCCTCATCACACTCGCCATACACCATTTGATGTCCATTAATTCCATTTCTTCAGCATCGATTTGATCGTAATCCTCTTTTGTAAGCATAGGATTGCCGATCTTACCTGCAACAAAACAGCTATAAGATTCTAATATCATCCCTAACAAAGACATTTGATTTTCTGCAATATCTTCAGTGTAATCTTGATCATTTTCAAGACTTAACACAATGTTACACTGAAGTTTTCTACCGTTCTTTGTTACAGATATATTGGGATCGAAAGATGAAAATCTGGTATTGCTATTTGATCCTTGAGATGTCTGCTTCTCAGGAAAATCTTTGACATTGTATGCAGTTTCGATCTTCGGAGAAAACTTTGTAGAATCAGTAGTACCATGCTTGTAGTACAAACTGATATCCTGTTCACCGTCATAATTCTTCATCCGAGCAATCTTCCTCTGCTCCATCTCCTGAGCTTCCAGATGCTTTATGAAGTCTCCGAGTTTCATCTTATTGTATTCTGCTTTGTTTGACTTCAGCATCATCAGATAGGTTCCCCATGTCTCGTATGGAAGAGCATCTGCAAGTTTTTCAATTAATTCATCAGTAGTTTTCTTAACACCAAGTTTTGTCATATTTCGCACTAAGTTACAATATCTGTCAATAATTTGCTTGGTGTTTTCATTTTTCAATCCTCTAAACAAATCAAACTCTTTTTTCATGAGAGACATTTTGTTTTTCAACATTTCATCACTTCCGGTAAACTTTGCTTCTAACTCAGTCCACATTGAGAATGCAGTTCCGTCATGTTGAAGCAAAATTAAGATATCTTCCTTTATTGCTTGCTGAAGCAGACTGATCATTAATTTCTCATCACGATATTTCTTTTTATCCGCAGTACTCATTTCCCTAAGTGTTAGCGGAATGCCATTCACAATGTCATCTTTTGTGGGTTTTTTATATTGTACTTCAGTGTGTTCCCACGCATCAAGATGATAAGCTTCAACCCAATTTGCGAAACGTTCTGACCACACATTATAATCATCAATATCCATGAGTTTCGGTGGTTTCTGAGACGTTCCAGTTTCATTTTCTATCAAAGCACGTTGGGTAATTGAAGTCGGGGTGGCAAAAGCGTTATAAAATTCCGTATCCATCTTTCAAATGTTCACTAATTCACAAAGATTTTCAAATTTTTGGAATTTGCCCCTTGTAGAAATCCCTTGAATCACCTGTTTGATACACAAACAAATGATTAGTAAACACAATATCAAACTCTTAAAAAAACTGAATTGGGCCAAAAACAATAGTGGGCGGCAATATGGGCGGTGATACCAGAACCTAGAACCAATCAAAAAAATAGTGGGCGACAATATGGGCTTCACGTGCAAATGGGCAGTACATTTTTATTATATTACAACAATAATGGGTCGGTGCACATATGATTTTAATGATCAAATGGCGGCAACAGTTAACAATATAGGGTGAATGGGCCTATGTTCACATGCAAGTGGGCGGCAGAATGATGTCCTTATGAGCGAGTCATCACTGACTCAAAAAGCGGTTCCAAATTATACGTCATCTTGACAACTTGTCTAAAAAGCGAGCCACATAATGTTCATCACATGAGCGGTTCTGAATCTTTGACACATAAGCGGTTCATCACGTGTCATAAAAGCGATTCAAAGAGTTGACTTTATGAGCGATTCACATGTATCATATGTATTATGAGCGACCCAAAAGCCCAAATAAGCGACCCAGACCCAATTGTTCGTATAAGCGGTTCACAACTTGTAATTATGAGCGATCCAACCCAATTGTTCGTATAAGCGACCTAAGCAACTAATTTGGAGCGGTTCACATATGTCCAAAAAAGCGACCCTGACCTTTTGACGAAAAACCGAACCGAAAAACTGCAATTACTCCTAAACGACTTGGAGTTTCAAGCTGAAACTTGGTAGGGTTTTAGATCAGGTGTAATCGCACCACATATCCAAAAATCAGCCAAAACGGACCGTGAAATCTTGGTCTGACGTAAGAAAGAAGGTGTAGAAGAAGAAAATGTGACGAAATCCAGCAAATTTTAATGAAACTCCTCCTCCTGAGCTCTGATACCACTTGTAGGATCGAATACCGACCTGTTTGAGTCGTTCAGAGAAGTTCGTATCCGAATTAAGAGGCGGAAACTAGTAATTCGGTGCACTTGAAGCTGAATTCACTTTAATCTTGCTGTTGTATTGCTATTGAACTCGATTACAATGTTTTACAGCACTTCGGCAGCACTTCGTGGCTTACCGGAACAATTCACCTCTAACTATGTGTCTTGAACTATATCTTTGGAACCACTCTTATGACCTATTTATACACTTCTGGAACCGCTTATACGGCATGTCCGTATGAGTGGTTCACCAACTTGCCGTAAAAGGGGTCCAAGATCATGACACAAAAGGGGTCCATGATCATGACAAAAGAGTGGTCCTAGAAGTGTACACAAAAGCGGTCCTAGACTAGATATGACACAAAAGCGATCCTAGATCATGTAAACATAAACAATCCTATACAAATCACTATTTCTAGGATTCCGTGCCATTTCTGATCTGTTCGGCTTCATGACTCGATGGAAGACGTAGTCAGCAGACGTAGGTGCACTAACAAAAATATACATACTTATATCCATTTTTATTCTTGAAGAAATCCTCATTTCTTATCACCAAAAATTAGAGAAACCTTGGTAATACCTTTAAATACATTTTTAGGGAACAAGTTTTCTCAAAAACTTATATTTTTCTAAGTGTCAAAATTTATAAAAATTTTGACAGAGTTTCCCCTAAAAATGGAGGTTTACCATGTTTTCAAAACATGTGTTTATTTTCTTTTAAATCGTCAACAATCATCAACAACAATTATCAACAATAATCACTAATTTTCCCCATTTCATGAACTTGAATACTTACCAAAATTGTGTAGTAACTTACTAGCACATTTAGTAAGTCTTGTTATCTTTATAAATAAGTTTGATTTCTTAAAAACCTTATTTTTAAAGAATATGAAGTTTCACAACTTCTAGTCAGTTTTTACGAAAATTATTTCTTTGCTAAAAACTTTTGTTACACAAGTGTCCACACACTTGTTTGTCCACAAAAATCACTTTTGTTTGTATAAGATCCGGTTTAGAACATGTGATTTCTTTTGACGCTTGGTCTTTTGAAAATACCACTTGTAGATACATAGATCGGCTAGTTTTAAACACTATTTCACAAGTAAAACGCTTTTACACAAGTTCATGATTCGTATATGGTAGAGCTTCACCCTTTAACCCTTGTTTCATTCAAAACAACCTTATGTCATGATTCATGATCACGACCAAACCGGGTTAAACGATGATCCGAGCTACCACAACATAGATCGGGTCTAAATAATCACAAATTTCAATTACTACAACATTTACACAACTAGTGAGCTTTTAACCATCGTTTTTCATGTTTTTAGTAGACTTTAATGAACCATTTTGTAAGATTTCGAGTTTTAATCATTACACATCACATTAACCACTTCAAAATAGTTCAAGAAGGTGTATTAAGTAACATACCACTAGCTCGAGGCTAGGGAGGAATCTAAGCGCAAATGAAGTGGATAAAAGCTAGAGGATGAGGTCCTTCGATCTCCGAGTGTACCAAGCCTCCTTATGCGTGACACTTGACACATGTATGATGTTGGAATGTGAAGAACAAAATCGAAAAATATGATGGATGATCAAGGGGTGTTTGGCCGAAAGTTTTTGAGGGAGAGGAGAGAGTAGTTTTATGGTGTTGGGTGGTGAATTGTCTAATGTGTCATCTCAAGGTATTTATAGACATTCCATATGGCATATTCCTAGCATATCCCTGGCATATTCCTGGAATATTCCTAGCATATTCCTGGAATATTCCTAGCATATTCCTGTCATATTCCTGGAATATTCCTAGCATATTCGTAGCATATTCCTGGAATATTCCTAGCATATTCCTGGAATATTCCTAGCATATTCCTGGAATATTCCTAGCATATTCCTGGAATATTCCTAGCATATTCCTGGAATATTCCTAGCATATTCCTGGAATATTCCTAGCATATTCCTGGAATATTCCTAGCATATTCCTAGCATATTCCTGGAATATTCCTAGCATATTCCTGGAATATTCCTGGAATATTCCTAGCATATTCCTAGGTTTTTTGCGTTGTCTGCATTTTACAGTGTAAGCACTGTGTCGCGTAGGAACACACGGTACGCGCTTAAACATGAAAAAAAAATAACGTTTTTAAGCGTTTTAACTATTTTTTTTCAACACGAACCTGATTAAAATTAAATTTTAATCATAACAGAATATTTGTGGGATTAAATATTATCGGGGCGGCCATCAACGTTCGTTTCGCAGTTTTGTCGTAATTAGTTCTGCTCTTAAAGTGTGTTTCGGGTGCTTTTAGTGCTTATTTTTGCTTTCGCAATGTCTATAAATTAAACCCTTATATGTATTCTTGGGTTTTAATGTATTCTTGTCGTAGGACCTACACCTAGGCCTCCATTCTAATGTCTGACTGCTTTCTGCACTTCTGTTGACACATTGTGTCTTACCGGTGAGTTTACTTAGTATTTTTTTTTTGACGCAACGCTCTCGTTTATGCATAAAGCAATATTTTGTAGTATACAACGTGCATGAATTCACTTGTTTAACATGTGTTCAGACATTGCTGACAATTAAGCACATAATTGTAGTTATTAAATAGTAATTAAAGTGTACGGAAGTTACCGGTTTGGTGCCAGTTGTCACAGTCTCCCCCCGTTAAAAGAATTTCGTCCCGAAATTCAGGATGGACTAACCCTTGCAGGAGTCTCTTTGAATAGGTGGGGATACTTTTCTTTGAACTGGTCTTCACGTTCCCACGTGTACTCGGGTCCGTGCTTAGAGTTCCAACGTACTTTGACAAGCTTCACACTGCTCCTCCTGGTCTTGTTGACCTTCCAGTCGGTAACCTCAACGGGTTGTTCTGTAAATCGGAGGGCTTCATCAATATGCACTTCATCCATTGGGATGATCACGTTTTCTTGTGTTGGACTCTTCTTCAGGTTGGATACATGAAACGTATCATGTACTCCATTAAGTTCTTCCGGTAACTCCAACTTGTATGCCACGGTACCAATTCTTTTCAATATTCTGAATGGTCCGATGTATCGTGGATTCAGCTTTCCACGCTTTCCAAATCTGACTACGCCCTTCCAAGGTGAGACCTTTAACAACACTTTGTCTCCCACCTCGAATTCTACTGATTTTCTTTTCGGATCAGCGTAGCTCTTTTGTCGATCTCGAGCCGCCTTAATGCGCTCTCGGATCTGCGCAATCTTGTCGGTTGTCTCTTGAACGAGTTTAGGACCAACCATACGTTTATCTCCGGCATCTGCCCAACATAAGGGCGATCGACACTTGCGGCCATACAGAGCTTCGAACGGCGCGGCCTTTATGCTTGTATGATAACTGTTATTGTAGGAAAACTCAACTAAGGGTAGGTGAGTATCCCAGCTGCTGCCTAGATCCATGACACATGCGCGAAGCATATCTTCTAACGTTTGTATAGTCCGTTCGCTCTGGCCGTCTGTTTGCGGATGGAATGCCGTGCTTAGATCTAACTGAGATCCAAAGGCTTCCTGAAATGATTGCCAGATTCTTGAGACAAAGCGTCCTTCTCTGTCTGAAATGATTGAGATAGGCACTCCGTGACGTGCCACAATTTCTCTTAAGTATATTTCTGCAAGCTTTCCAGTGCTATCCTTTTCTCGGATTGGTAGGAAATGCGCAGATTTCGTCAACCGATCAATTATTACCCATATCATGTCGTGCCCTCTCGGGGTCCTGGGTAATTTCGTTATGAAGTCCATCGAGATTTGTTCCCACTTCCACACGGGAATCTTTGGTTGTTGTAGTAGACCGGACGGTTTTTGATATTCGGCCTTAACCTTAGCACAGGTTAGGCATTTACCAACATAAACAGCAACATCGCTCTTGAGTCTCGGCCACCAATAGTATTCTTTCAAGTCTTGATACATCTTGTCCGATCCTCGGTGGATCGAATATCTCGATTTGTGGGCTTCATTAAGGATGACTTCTCGTAGGCCACCATAGAGCGGGACCCAAATACGCTTTTTAAAGTATAAGGCTCCCTCTTCATTTGGCGCCATGTACTTCAATGCACCTCGGAGGTATTCAGCTTTGCGGTTTTCCACCTTAAGGGCTTCTTGTTGTGCGTCACGAATACGTGAAGTGAGGTTCGTTCGAATAGTCATTTCCAATGCTCGAACCCGTAGGGTCTTAACTCTTTCCTTTCGGCTCAACGCGTCCGCTACAACGTTTGCCTTTCCTGGGTGGTACTTAATCTCACAGTCGTAATCATTTAGCAGCTCGACCCATCGCCGCTGGCGCATATTTAATTCCTTCTGATCAAATATGTGTTGCAGGCTTTTGTGATCTGTGAAGATTGTACATCGAGTACCATATAGATAGTGTCGCCAGATTTTCAAGGCGAATACCAATGCGCCCAGCTCCAGGTCGTGAGTGGTATAGTTTCTTTCGTGAACCTTCAATTGCCTTGAAGCGTAAGCGATGACCTTGTGGCGTTGCATGAGCACGCAACCTAGTCCTTGTCGCGAGGCGTCACAGTATACCACGAAGTCTTCTGAGCCTTCGGGTAGTGACAATATCGGTGCATCGCATAGCTTGTTTTTGAGTAGCTGAAAAGCTTCTTCTTGCTTAACACCCCAGTCATACTTCTTGTCTTTCTGCGTAAGAGCAGTTAGCGGCTGAGCTATTTTCGAGAAATTCTCGATGAATCGCCTATAGTAGCCCGCTAAGCCCAAAAATTGCCGAACTTCAGTCGGGGTTTTGGGAGCTTCCCAATTCTTTATGGCTTCAATCTTGGACGGGTCTACATGAATGCCCTTCTCATTCACCACGTGACCAAGAAATTGTACTTCGCAAATCCAGAATTCGCACTTTGAGAACTTTGCGAATAGTTTCTCTTTCTTCAGTAGCTCTAGAATGGTCCTGAGGTGTTGGCCATGCTCTTCTTTCGTCCGAGAGTAGATCAGGATATCGTCGATAAATACAATCACGAATTTATCGAGATATGGTTTGCATACGCGGTTCATGAGATCCATAAAGACCGCTGGTGCATTCGTCAGCCCGAATGGCATCACAAGAAACTCGTAATGTCCATAGCGTGTTCTGAATGCAGTCTTTGGTACGCTTTCTTCTTGTATCCTTAACTGATGATATCCAGATCGAAGGTCGATCTTGGAATAGTAGCTTGATCCTTGCAACTGATCAAATAAGTCATCAATCCTCGGTAGTGGGTACCGATTCTTGATAGTGAGTTTGTTCAGTTCTCTGTAATCGATGCACATTCGTAGAGTTCCATCCTTCTTCTTCACGAACAATACTGGAGCTCCCCAGGGCGAGAAGCTTGGCCTTATGAATCCTTTATCCAACAACTCCTGAAGTTGTGTAGATAATTCTTGCATCTCGGATGGTGCAAGTCGATAGGGTGCCTTGGCTACAGGTGCGGCTCCTGGAACCAAGTCTATACGGAATTCAACTTGTCGTTGCGGAGGTAGTCCTGGTAGATCTTCGGGAAAAACATCAGGAAATTCCTTTACCACAGGAATGTCTTCGAGTTTCGGCTCCACAGCCTTTTTATCTACAACATGTGCCAGGAAAGCGACACATCCTTTCCTTAAGCACTTCTATGCTTTCATGCAGCTGATGATTCGCAGAGGCGCGTCTCGTCTTTCTCCATGTACGATGAGGGTTTCATCATTCGCCAAAGGGATGCGAATGATTTTCTCATGACATATGACTTCAGCTTTGTTCTTGGATAACCAGTCCATGCCGACTACTGCACCGAAGCTACCTAATTGGATAGGTAAGAGGTCGATGCTAAATTTTCGCTCACCAAGTTCTAGTGTGCAGCCTCTAACAACTTCGCCCGATTCAACAAGTTTACCATTGGCTAGTTCTATGGAATAAGGAATTTCTAATCTACTAGATTCTATTCCAAGCGTACGTTTAAATTCCACGGACATGAAACTATAATCGGCTCCAGTGTCGAATAATATGGATGCAAAGTGATTGTTAACGAGAAACGTACCGGTGACCATGTTAGGGTCCTCGCGTGCGTTCCTTTTCTTGTCACCAGACGACTCAGCATGCGTCTCGGTCTTTTCTGTCCAGAGTACGAACGCCACTGCACCTCCAGTGCCGTCGAAGTTCAGCGGTATGCAGTCGAGAAACTGCTTGAAAGTGCAGCCCTGAGCTGCGTCTCCTCCAGATGAATCTCCATTCCCCTTACGTCTTGCATTGCTTGGTCCTCCAATTTGTTCAGTACGGTTCGCCTCGTACTGGGCGATAGCTGCGGAGATTCTTTCCTCCAGTAGGGCGTTTAGCTCTTCAGCAGTTCTTGGAAGTGGGGGAGGAGGAGGTTGATCACGAGCGTTCACAGCTCTTCTGGGTGCCATGTTCTGACAGAACACGACCCAATAGGGTTTAGACATTTGTTTGATATCGTCTTACTAGACAGTGGTAGTATGACATATACCCACATAAGTGACATCAAACAATCCGCTATTTAAATCAATTCATACAGCAGCAAGCATGTATAAATAGATAAATGTTGGCGGTTCTTGTCTTTATACCCTAAATTATTACTCCACCAAGTATTTATTAGGCTGGGGGAAGGGTGCTCACGTTTGACCCTTTTCTTGTACTGAGGGAATCTATACGTGATAAGACTTGCTGTGGTTTCTGTGCACTGAATTCCATAATTATGTATGCATCCATAATTACGTAACTCCTTGCACAGTCTGCACAGTTCGTTTCATCCTCGTATTTCTTCCTTCAGTTAAGTCATTGTTTTCAGGCAAAGTCATGTATACTAGTGGTATTCTACATCTAGTACATGTATATGCTAATTATCACAAATAATTGCAAGTAATCCTTAATCTTAGACAAGTGCTACCCCAGTGCACCCTAAGTCACGTGGCGTCTTTTCTAGACTCATGTATACAGTTTCAGGCAGTGGATGTCGCGGGATGTTTTATGCAATGAAAACACTTTGAAAAAAAATCGTTTTCGTGGTAGGATCCTAGAGATTGTAGACTAGACTCGAGAAGGAATCCTGGTTCACTATAATCGCAGCTCTGATACCAATCTGTCACACCCCTTTCTGCGGCGGAAGCACGAGGTGTGATCATGAAAGGTTCTCATTGCATACGAAAGGTAAACATACTATATGCTCGAAAATAACTCTAAACATTACATTACCGAAAACATAAGTCAAGTGTTTACAACACATGATAGCATATTGTCTTAAAAGTTACAACTTTATTTAACGATAAACAAAGCGACATCCACGAGCATGCGTAGGACCACGCGCACATCCACCTTTAGTTACCTGAAATACATGTGAGTTTTGGAAAAACATCAACATAATGTTGGTGTGAATTCATGCAGTGATTGTTTTTGAATGTTTAATATCCTTGAATGAAAACATAGTATAAAACTGGTAGAATGAATGAATGTTTGAATGTAACTCGTAAAACGTATGTATAACTGGGTACTATGACTGTTTGAATGTGTGAGTTTTGCTAGTGGTTTGCAAGGCCACTAACATATGTCACGACATAGGAAGCCACCAAACCTAGGCATTTTTGTCGACTTGACTGAGACACAGAAGCACTCATTGGTAGAAGTAGGCCAAGAGTGGGGTTGCCTGAAACCCATTAGATCTAACCTTTTGTTCCGCGGTCTGAATGTATACGTTGATTAATGGTGCTTATGGTACCCTATTCGAGACATGGTCTGGAATGTTTCACTTGAATGTTTTTGTACCCATCATAACATATGCAAACAATATTCAATTTGTGACATGTATTTCACCCCCGAAGTGTAAAACAAAAACAGTTAAAGAAAAGGGGGAGCATGAACTCACAACTTTGCGTTCCTTGCGTCGTAAACTTCACCGGATTTGCTTAATTAACGTCGTAACCTATACGTGTTTTCTTATCGTTAGTCACTAGACTTGCGTCGCACAAGTTCAGTCACTCACTTTTGTGTATATTTTCTTGTGTTAAAAATATTTTATATTTTTAACTAAATGTCTTACTTATATTATTTTCTCACAAATAAATATAAGTCTTTTGTGTTTTGTACTTTGCACCCGAATTATGTGTCTTGTATATTGTATGTGTATTTTCATGTTTATACTCCTCATGAGTATTTAGTGTATTTTTACGTCTTAATACGCTAGCTCGTTTAGCACAGAAGTTGGTGATAAAATAATATATATTTTTCTCTCAAAAATATACATACTTATATCCATTTTTATTCTTGAAGAAATCCTCATTTCTTATCACCAAAAATTAGAGAAACCTTGGTAATACCTTTAAATACATTTTTAGGGAACAAGTTTTCTCAAAAACTTATATTTTTCTAAGTGTCAAAATTTATAAAAATTTTGACAGAGTTTCCCCTAAAAATGGAGGTTTACCATGTTTTCAAAACATGTGTTTATTTTCTTTTAAATCGTCAACAATCATCAACAACAATTATCAACAATAATCACTAATTTTCCCCATTTCATGAACTTGAATACTTACCAAAATTGTGTAGTAACTTACTAGCACATTTAGTAAGTCTTGTTATCTTTATAAATAAGTTTGATTTCTTAAAAACCTTATTTTTAAAGAATATGAAGTTTCACAACTTCTAGTCAGTTTTTACGAAAATTATTTCTTTGCTAAAAACTTTTGTTACACAAGTGTCCACACACTTGTTTGTCCACAAAAATCACTTTTGTTTGTATAAGATCCGGTTTAGAACATGTGATTTCTTTTGACGCTTGGTCTTTTGAAAATACCACTTGTAGATACATAGATCGGCTAGTTTTAAACACTATTTCACAAGTAAAACGCTTTTACACAAGTTCATGATTCGTATGTGGTAGAGCTTCACCCTTTAACCCTTGTTTCATTCAAAACAACCTTATGTCATGATTCATGATCACGACCAAACCGGGTTAAACGATGATCCGAGCTACCACAACATAGATCGGGTCTAAATAATCACAAATTTCAATTACTACAACATTTACACAACTAGTGAGCTTTTAACCATCGTTTTTCATGTTTTTAGTAGACTTTAATGAACCATTTTGTAAGATTTCGAGTTTTAATCATTACACATCACATTAACCACTTCAAAATAGTTCAAGAAGGTGTATTAAGTAACATACCACTAGCTCGAGGCTAGGGAGGAATCTAAGCGCAAATGAAGTGGATAAAAGCTAGAGGATGAGGTCCTTCGATCTCCGAGTGTACCAAGCCTCCTTATGCGTGACACTTGACACTTGTATGATGTTGGAATGTGAAGAACAAAATCGAAAAATATGATGGATGATCAAGGGGTGTTTGGCCGAAAGTTTTTGAGGGAGAGGAGAGAGTAGTTTTATGGTGTTGGGTGGTGAATTGTCTAATGTGCCATCTCAAGGTATTTATAGACATTCCATATGGCATATTCCTAGCATATCCCTGGCATATTCCTGGAATATTCCTAGCATATTCCTGGAATATTCCTAGCATATTCCTGGCATATTCCTGGAATATTCCTAGCATATTCCTAGCATATTCCTGGAATATTCCTAGCATATTCCTGGAATATTCCTAGCATATTCCTGGAATATTCCTAGCATATTCCTGGCATATTCCTGGAATATTCCTGGCATATTCCTGGAATATTCCTGGAATATTCCTAGCATATTCCTGGAATATTCCTAGCATATTCCTGGAATATTCCTGGAATATTCCTAGCATATTCCTAGGTTTTTTGCGTTGTCTGCATTTTACAGTGTAAGTACTGTGTCGCGTAGGAACACACGGTACGCGCTTAAACATGAAAAAAAATAACGTTTTTAAGCGTTTTAACTATTTTTTTTTCAACACGAACCTGATTAAAATTAAATTTTAATCATAACAGAATATTTGTGGGATTAAATATTATCGGGGCGGCCATCAACGTTCGTTTCGCAGTTTTGTCGTAATTAGTTCTGCTCTTAAAGTGTGTTTCGGGTGCTTTTAGTGCTTATTTTTGCTTTCGCAATGTCTATAAATTAAACCCTTATATGTATTCTTGGGTTTTAATGTATTCTTGTCGTAGGACCTACACCTAGGCCTCCATTCTAATGTCTGACTGCTTTCTGCACTTCTGTTGACACATTGTGTCTTACCGGTGAGTTTACTTAGTATTGTTTTTTTGACGCAACGCTCTCGTTTATGCATAAAGCAATATTTTGTAGTATACAACGTGCATGAATTCACTTGTTTAACATGTGTTCAGACATTGCTGACAATTAAGCACATAATTGTAGTTATTAAATAGTAATTAAAGTGTACGAAAGTTACCGGTTTGGTGCCAGTTGTCACATAATACCCCAGACATCATAGAGTATAAACACCTAGTATATCAGAATACGAGACCTTTCAAACGAGATTTCAGGGGTTACCTATATATCCAAGTAGTGTTCCCCACGAATTTCACAAGTTTGAAATTTTAGGTTTATATCCCGAATAAATCTACTAAATGTACAAAAACCTATCGTCACATCATCAGTGAGACCGTTTATCACATTTGGCATTACATTTCTTTAGCATGCTGTGATAGTCCACTGATTTACTATCATTTCCTCTTTTTACGCAACAAAACTCATTTTTTTAAATTTTTAACGTTTTTGACATTTTCAAATTTTCTAATTTTAATTTTTTTTTTTTAAATTTTTCTCCCCCTAAAATCAAAATATGTTTCAATTTTGATTTTCTGAGAAAATTTGAAACAAACTGTACAAACATGACAACTTGATGAGAATCACTTCAATTCTCCATCCATATGGCGTAAACAATCAGAACTCCCCCTCACAACAAACTATTTTCCCATTATGATTTCAAAACACTTAAGTTTGTTTTAATCAAAATGGCTTTTCCGGAAAACTTAGTTTGTTTACCAAACAGTTTAGGTACGGGGTTACTTCATCATCTTGTTTTCTACACAAAAGTAGGAAAATCCAAGTACAAGTTAATGTCCTTGATTTACCATTTGCAGTCCAGAATCCTCTGTACCAATTGTAAAACATCAACAAACAAACTTCTTTACCGTTTCTATGATTGACGTTACCGAATAGAATTTTGAGAAAAATGCCGATTCATGATCCACGATACCATCTTGGGATCTCCGGCAATTCCTGCAAAATCTCAAATACTGATTTAGAAAGATGCCGATTCATGCTCCACGCTTACCAACTTGGGAGCTCCGGCAAGTCAGGTTTTTTCTATTTGAATAGTTTCACCCAAGCCTGACCAGCCTTGGGTGATTTTGAATTCTTGTTCAACAATGGTGGAAAGTTTTTCTCATCTATTGTTAAACTAGAATTCTCGACCTTTACCTCAACACATGGCTCCTCTGGCTTTACCATTCCAGAATCATTGCCTGAATGTGGCTTGTCTGACTTTAATGAGTCAGATTCATCACCGACATGTGGCTCCTTTGTTTCCGAAGAAACAGATTCATTTCCAGGAAGTGAAAACTTCACTTTCTTCTTCTTCTTATCCTCTTTAGTCCTCAGATTTGCATCTGACGAATTCGGTTTTCTTGACTTTGCATCCGAGGGAGTTGATTCATCAGAACTTATATTCTTTCCAACGGATGAACCTGAGGACAAAATTTTCTCGAGATATTCTCTTGCCTTCTTTCTCTTTTTCCTCAGTCTGTCTTTTTGCCCCTGTGAAAGTTTCACTTTCTTTTCCTGAATTGACTGTTTTTGAATTTTAGGTTTCAGAACCTTCTGTTCCTGGGGCTTGACTTTGACTGGAATCTTTGCCGATTTCTGAGAATTAGCCCTCAATCTTTCATTCGATCTCCTTGGGCAATCTCTGGCAATGTGACCTTTGATGTTGCAGTTAAAGCACCTCCTGGTCTCATAACTCCAATACTGGCAGTTAACAGCAATGTGTCCGTGATATCCGCAGCTGTAACACACTCTGTTATCGTACCGTATACCACCTTCACACCAAACGCTCAGATCATAGCATTGTCTGGCTTGGTGATATTCCTTCCTCAAATCTGTTGGATTTGGCTTTTGAGCACTGTAGTCTGTCCTGCATCCAACAATTTTTGAATTTTCATTTTCTACTTTTCGTAATTTTTCTTTTTGATTGGATGATCGTACTGATGAGTTTTTTTCTTCATTTTTAAATTTTTGTTTCTGTTCTACACTCTTCTTCACAGGTTTTTGCTTAGAGCATTCTCCCTTTTCAGTCGAGTGCAAAACAGTTTTCTGAAATTTTCCTCTTAATTTTGAAATTGTTTTCTTTTTCTTAATTTCAGCATCAGACTCTGTCTCAGACTCATCTGCTGAATAAAATTTTTCATTTTCATCATCAGTTTTCTCATCACAATCTTCAACTTTGACTTTGTCAAGGTTTGTAACATTTTCACTTATTGGAACTGAATTGATTGGTTTTGGACAGCGAAAATTCAAACCGTCAGATTTAGTCACAAAACCTATCAATTTCTTCTCAAGTTCATCAATTTTGTTCCTCGAATTCTCAGCTTCACTTTCAAGTTGAGATATTCTCCCAAAATGAGACTTGATAGTTTTTTCATTATCATTCTTCAAATTTTCAAGAACAGATTTTTCATTCATCAAAACTTTTATCTGTTCCTGAAATTTTGATTCATTCGCTTTCAGATTCTTGTTTTCAAGCTTAATCCAGAAATCTAAATCTTCTGAAGATTTCTGTTTGCTGTCAAGCTCTTTTTCCAACTTTTTGATTTTCTTTTGAGTGCTTTCACCTTCTTTTTCAAGTTCGATAATTTTCTGAAGATGGGAATTTATCATTTTCTGTTTTTCAATGTTGTTTTTACTGAACACATTTCTCCCATCTTCAAGAATTTTCACTTGCCCTTCAAATTCTTGATTTTTCAAAGTCAAACTGTTAAAACCAACCAACAGTTTGTCATTTTCAGCTTTCAACTTCTCACAATTTTCTTTCAAAATAAGAATCTGATTTTCAACAACGTGCTTCTCGTCTTTCAACTTTTTGACTTCAGATACCAAACTTGCCATATCTTTCACGAGTTTGTCATTGTTTGTCTTAAAATTGTCACATGTTGAGCACATTGTTTCATTCTTCACCGATTCTTCAGCTTTTGAAGTTTCTTCTTCTGTCGCTATGAATGTACCTGCACAGAACATTTAAACGAAATCAAAAGGATTTCCATTATTATCAATATAACAACCTCGTTTGAAATCGTATTTCAGCACATGTTTTGTCCTGATACATTTAGTAACTCTTTTGTGCATCTCTTCAATCACATCTGAACTTAGATCTAGCACATTATACTCCAAAACCTTGATCAAATCTTTCTTTTTCTTTCTAACTTCAAGTTCATGAGCTTTAAGTTTGCTGATGAATTGATTTAGAGGTAGTTTTGAAAAATTTGAGTTCTCCCTTAAATTCTTCAAACATTTACCCCATTCAATCGGTAATGCATCTGCAAATTTCTCCAATTTTTCAACATTTGACGGATATATTTCATGATCTTTCAGATAATTCAGTAAAACACTATATCGGTCTTTAAGATCATCCAACGTTTCGTCTTTCAAACACACAAAATATTTGAACCTTTTTGCCCATCCATCTTTGCTCACTTTCCTATACCCCTCATCTAGAAATCAGTGATGCCAATCATTAAATCTTTCGAAATAATAGTTCTCCTGTTCATCAAACATCATTGCCATGTTTCGCAAAAACCCGACACGTGTTTGTTGACAAATAAGCGAGCTAAGTGTGATGGAAAAGCAGATCAATATGATCAGATGAGCGGACCAGGTGAGTCCAAATAAGCGGGCCGGACACACTGTACAATTTGGAGCGATTCAAGAAGACAGTCCGATCGAGCGGTTCAAGATGTTAACCGGACGAGCGGTTCAAGCTGTTAACCAGATAAGCGGCTTACAAAGTGAATTTGAAGCGGTCCAAGGTCAATCCGACCGAATGAGCGATTCACAATGGTCCGGATAAGCGATTCAGAACTGTTCGGTCGAGCGATTCATACTATGTCTGAATAAGCGGTTCATGCAATCGGACCTGTTTTTTCTTCGAATTTTGGGTCCAAACTTTCAAGGGTTTATCTCGATACTATTGCGCACAATCTGTGAAAAATTGAGCGAATTCCGACCGTGAAATCTTCCCGAATCAGAAAAAGAAGGTGTAGAAGTAAGAAAAAGTGACAAAATCCGGCTAATTTCTGTAGAGAACCTCCTCCTGAGCTCTGATACCAATTGTAGGATCGTTTTTCTGACCCAAACGAGTCGTTCAGAGGCTTTCTCCTTGGTTTCAGGTGCGGAATAACAAGAAACTAAGGTAGAAATAGCACACAGATCACTCCAACTACTTGTTTTACTGATTTGACGCTGATTACACTTCAAATCTCGCACCGGCAGCACTTCGGCACGATTTCTCCAACTCTCTATTACTGGGATCGCTCATCAGGCTATATATAGGGATTGGCAACCGCTTATTGGACAGGCCCAATAAGCGGCCCATACATGTCACTCGAGCGGTCCATGTCTTGTCGTACGAGCGGTCCAGGAAAGGTTCCATTCGAGCGGTTCAGCATGTGTCCGTTCGAGCGGCCCATACACTTAAATGACCAAATGAGCGATCCAACTACCTAAAACCTATACAATCTCACAATTTCTCGTATTTCGTTCATTTTACAATCAATCCTATTCTAAGACTCGAACGAAGATGTAGTCGACAGACAACTGCACCAACACTACTGACATATCCGCAGTGAGATTGTTTATCACATTTTAACTTTTCCATTTCTTTAGCATGTTGTGACAATCCACTGATATACTATCATTTCCTCTTTTTCACAACAAAACTCATTTTTGATTTTATCATGTTTTTTTGTCTTTTTCAAATTTTCTAATGTTTTTGGATTTTCTGAAATTTTTACTCCCCCTAAAATGCAAACACACTAAACATTTGAAAAACAAAACTGAGCTCTTGACCCACTTTGTAAAAACTATACAGAAACATGACAACTGATATCAAATCGCATCAATTCGCCATCCACTCGGCATAAACAATCAGAACTCCTCCTATCAACAAACTATTTTCTCATTTTAGATTTCAAAACACTTAAGTTTGTTTTAATCAAAATGATTTTTCCGGAAAATAAGTTTAGTTGATTTTACCACTTGCAGGTAAACTATTAGTAGATTCGGGGATGTGGTTCATCATATTGTCTTTCAACCACTTGTAGAAAATCAAGTACAAATTAATGTCCCTGATTTACCACTTGTACATAAAACACAATCAAATATAAAGAATGATGTCGATTCATGTTCCACGCTTACCAACCTGGGAACTCCGGCAAGTCAGGTTTTTCTTATTCAAAGAAAATATCCACCCAAGCCTGACCTGCCTTGGGTGTTACCGAGTCACCAATACTCGGTTTCTTACCTCCTCTCTTTTTCTCATAGAACTCTTTAACCCCTTTGACTTTTCGGTCAATCATTTTACAAAAAATATGTTTTACCTTGGGGTTAAAGGCCTTCTCCATATCAAAATCCTGTTTATCAGAATAAAATTGATTAGAAATCTTAATTTCACCAATTTTCTTCTTAAAATTTTTAGCCCGAAGTGATGGAAAATTCTCCTCATCCACAGTTGGATCTGATTTTTCTCTTTTTACCTCAACCTGTGGCTCCACTGATTTTGTGGAATCAGATTCATCGCCAGAAAATAGCTCCTCTGATTTTGATCTATCAGAATCATCGCTAGTACTATCAACAGACTTCTTCACCACCCATTTCTGGTTGTCAGATTTAGCTCTTTTGTTGTAAAACCTGTTTGAACATTCACCAATTTCGAACTTTGAATTTTTGAATAATTTTGTTCTATCAATCGGCGCTTCACACTCAACCACTTTCTCTTTGACTTTAGAAACTCCCTGTTTGGTTTGAATTGCTTGCGAACAGTTTACCGCAAGATGTCCAATTCTACCACATTTGAAACAGGTTCGAGTTTTCTTTCTCTGACCAGCATTCTTCATCTCTTCTTGCTTCTTTGCAAGGAACTCTTTATTTGATTGTCTCCAAAATGCTTTCTTTTCTTCTTCTTCTTCTTTTTCTTCTGATAATGTACCTGAAACAAATATCATTTTTGATTTAAAATCACGAACATATTTTTCATTTTTCTGATTTTCTGTTGGAATAAAACCAAGACCTTTCTTTTTGAAGTTAACATGGTTAGGTTTCTTTTGAAAACAGAACCAGAACTGTAACCCTTTTTCTTGTTTTCTTTTGCTTAACTCTTGAGGTGTATTTTTTAGATTTATCAGTAAGATTTAAATCTTTTATTTCAGAAATGTTAATTTCTGTAAGTTTGAAAACCTTTTTTATCATTTCAGTTTTGACACCTCTTATTGGAAATTCCTCATCAGAATATAATTTGTCTGAATCATTCAAAGTGTATGCCACTTTAAATGTTTCATCATTCAAATTAGATTTTGATAACATGAATTCTTTGTCATAAACTCTTTTTCCCCTGTTTTTCTGTTTGACTCGGAGTGCTTGACTCAGACTTGGACTCTGAACTAGACTCCGACTTTGACTCCTCTGTCTCATCGTTATCTAACACATGATCCACTACTTTCTTCATCAATTGAGATTGTTGATCAGTGTCAGACGATGTAAATACGACATCAATATTTTCTGGCAAATTGACTAGCGACTTCGACCCCCACTATAAGTTTGTAGCCTTTTGGACTCTTTCAGAATTTGGATTTCTGGGTAAATATCCATTTTCCAGCGGGGGTGGACACTTGTTGTAACTGACACCTTGTTTCTTACCAGAATTTTTCTTGTCAGTCTTTTTCTTAGTGTCTTTCTTCTCAGTCTTTTCTGGAGTCTTTTCTTCAAAAACTTTTCCAGCATTCTTTTCTTCAGTTATCTCATCCTCTTCAAATTCCTTCATCCCTTCAACAGTTGGATAGATCCTGTCAATAACATAAGAAGTACATGAATAACTTTTCAACAAACGATTAACCCTTTCAGTTTCAATTCTTTATAGCTCTAATTTTTGTTCCAGAGCAGCACACTTCTCGATGTAGTTGTTCATAACTTTCTGTTTGATCATGAATGCTCCCTGAAGTGTCCTCATTGCCGTTGCCTGCTCTTCACTTGTTTCATTGTACATATTCATCGCTTTGTTCAGCACATCATAAGATTCCTTCAATCTGTTCATGTTGTGAATCAAAGAACTGTTTTGTTTCATTACAGCTTCACAATTTTCACAAGTTACTTACTGGACACTTTTTCGCAACAGCTTCTTCATTAATCTCGAACTTTGGAACTTCTTTCACTTTTTGCCTCACTACTTGTGACAACTCGAATTTCCAAGAT
Source organism: Helianthus annuus (assembly GCF_002127325.2). NCBI lineage: Eukaryota > Viridiplantae > Streptophyta > Magnoliopsida > Asterales > Asteraceae > Helianthus > Helianthus annuus. The sequence continues at coordinate 91,314,749 of NC_035443.2, forward strand.
TCTATTTCGCATTTATTGCACGTTCATGTATTGACTAGTCGTTTATTTGCACAATTGATTGCCATGGAATTATATATGTTTTGATTGTTTGATTGTGCATGGTTGTTTGTTAATTGTGAAGTTGGTAAATATATGAACTTGGTGGTGAAATTATGAAATTGTTATGAGATGGTGTACATGTGTAATATATGATACTTAGGGAGGTAGAGGGTAATTAATGAAATTCTAGAGATTCTTAACCCTAATCTCCTACCCTAATCATTCTCTAATGATTCACAAGAAACCAAAACACGTACTCTCACATTCCCTAATCCTCTCCACAACCATCTTTTCATCATTCTTGGATTCACAAGTTCTTTTGCATCGAGTTTGGTTGCCAATCCATCTAGAATCGAATCAAGGTAATTGTTTAATCATTGTTTATGATTAATTGTTGATTGATTGATTGATGTTAAAACCCTAGTTCTTCATGAGATAGGCTATGATTATTGATTTGATTCGGAATTACTGTGATGACGATGATGATTAATTGTATGCTTGATGGATCGTTTGTTTTGTGATAGTTATTGTAATCATCGATTGACTGCCTATGATTTCTGTAATGTGAATTAGGGTTTTGGTTGCATGTAAACGTAACTGGTTGAATTTAAGAAATGTAACTGATATAATCCTGTCGAACTTGATCATTTGTATGTATGTTGCTGTTAGTCAGAGTTTTATTGGATGCTCTTGTCTGAGTTTTGGGTAATGCATGAAGGTCCGAAATTTATAAACATATGTTCTGTCTGAGTTTGCAATGAAAACATTTAGACCGAGTTCCTGTTATGAACATAATATGTAGTCCGAATTTTATAAGATACATTGATAGTCCGAGTTTCAACCCAAACACATGTCCGACTTTTGTGATTTGTTAGAAGTCCGAGTTCTTGATGCAATTGAAAGGTCCGAGCTTTGAAGTTGTTAAGTGGTCCGAAGTAATCATGTAGGATGTCCGAGTTTAAGTGTTGATTGTATGTCCGACCTATAAGCTTGTAGAGGTCCGAGTTTCAAACAAAGCTAAGGGGATCCGAGTTTTAACCCCTCCTCACTTGGTCCGAAGTTTTTGATAGGGAGTTCCCTTGGTCCGAGTTTTAGCATCCCACACCCCTATCCGAGTTTTAACCACCTGTTTGGTCCGAGTTCTTGGCCCAAAACCCTTACCCATGGCCCGAGTTTTGTAAGGCAACATGTTATCAGAGTTTTCTTTCAAGACAAATGAGTTGCCCGACTTTTGTATTGATGTTATTGTCCTAGTTTTGTGATTTGTTTCTCATGTGCTATCTGAGTTTTAAACAGGGGAAACCCCCCCCCCTCCCCACACTTGTCTGAGTTAAGTTGTATGATGAATGTTGTTGAATCTGTTAAGGCTTGAATGGTGTATATGTGCTCAAATTTCATACGCATAATGTGTTGTCCGAACTTTAAATATATGCTCTCATAATTCACTGTTGTTAATGGTTGAAAAGACTGAGTTATGTTGATACCAAGTTCGGAACTTCGTGTGAAGAACAACCTGCTACTGCATGCTACTGTTTACTACTATATACGACTATGTGATACTGTCTGATTATGATGATACGTGTTACTGAATGATACTGCATGTTACTGTGCGATACGTTACCGTATGTTACTGTTTGAACACCAAAGAGTTGTAAATGTAATTGAACGTAAAATACTTACATCAAATCATGTGCAATACGTCCTAGGTCGTGTGTAACAGACTTAGACGATTAACAAACCCTAGAAGCAATAACATACCGAGCAAACCAAGGTGAGTTCACACAGCCAAGGCATGGGGTTCCCAGGGTGGGAATGGGATTGGATTACTTTATTGTACGTACTCAGTTGATAGAACCTAACGATAAGGATACGACTAGACTAGTAACACTTATTGAACTGATCTTCGCACACCTGCCAAGGGTTGGCCGCGATATTATGACTGACTTCGCACACCTGCCTTTGGAAGGCCGCGAACTGTAATTTACTAATCTTTGCACACCTGCCTGGTAGGCCGCGATACAGGTAAACCTAGTCTAGAATACTCGGGATGAACATCCCCTAATATCTTCGCACACCTGCCTGGGAGGCCGCGATGGAAACTAATACGATACATGACATAACGAACGAACATACTACTACTCACACTACACTATTACTGAACTGTTAACTGTGAACTCGCTCAACTAGTTTGTTGATCCTCTGTTACATGCCTTACAGGTCGTTAGATATTTGGAGCTTGCACAAGGAGGAGCAGGTCGTTGTGGAGCATGGATCATGAATGCTTAATTAAACACTTATGATTTTCATACATTACTATTTATGTTGGGTTTACTTACATGCTTCCGCTACTTAAACTATGTTTGGTTTGAACATCAATTGTATTGAATTGGGTTTTACAAACTACTTTGATTATCATATACTATGTTCAATATGATTGGTGGCTTGATCCTGGTCAGTCACGCTCCCAAGCGGTGGTACTCCGCGTGTGGATTTTGGGGGTGTGACAGATTGGTATCAGAGCCATTGGTTATAGAGAACTTGGTTTTAATATGGGAAAACGTTTTTATTAAAACCAGACTATAACCAGAATAGTGCTCTCAACGATCCACAACGACGCTTCGCTCCACGTGCAAGACTCGACATCCTAGGTAATAAGGTTTATGTTTATTACCTGCTTGCTAAAACTGCATAGAACTTTGCTCGTAGTATGCTTACATTTCTTTGCTCACTACTTGTTATTACTTGAGAACACTTACGTGCTTACACTCTTCTGTCATCGCACTATTCGCGAACCTTTCTCACTTATGTTGCCTTTGATGTGAAGATCAATGGCCGGACGAATTAACATGACTCAAGCCCAGCTAGAGGCTCTCGTTCAAGCTCAAGTTGCTGCGGCACTTGCAGCTGCTCAAGCAGGTAGTATACCCTGCAGTATAGACTCACACTAGGATCTTTAGATCCTACATTAACTCTCGTATTTAACTTTGTCCTATTCGTACACAATAGGTCAACACGCTCAGCAGCCCGTCTGCACTTTCAAGAACTTCATGGACTGTCGTCCAAGTACTTTCAGTGGCACCGAGGGGGCAGTGGGACTCCTCCATTGGTTTGAGAAGCTAGAATCTGTGTTCGAAATGTGTGAATGCCCTGAGGCTCGCAGGGTCAAGTACGCCACTGGCACTTTGGAAGGAATCGCGTTGACTTGGTGGAACGCGCAAGTACAGATCCTAGGGTTGGCAGCTGCTAACGCCACCCCTTGGAATGACTTCAAAGAATTGATCAAAAGGGAATACTGCACTCGTGAAGACATTCACAAGTTGGAAGATGAACTGTATCACTTGAAAATGGTTGGGTCAGAGATCGAAGCCTATACCAAACGGTCGAATGAACTGGCCGTGCTATGCCCAACTATGGTAGACCCTCCAGTGAAACGTATTGAGTTGTATCTCAAGGGTTTGGCGCCAGAGATCCAGAGCCATGTGACATCGGCTAATCTTGATAATATCCAGGCTATTCAGCGCCTTGCTCATCGTATTACAGATCAGGCAGTGGACCAGAACAGGCTGCCAAAATGTGTCAAGGCTACCACTGCTGCTGTCACCACTTCTGCTACTCCCAGTGACAACAAGAGGAAATGGGAGGGGGATTCCAGCAAGGGATCAGTTTCTGTTCAGTCTCAGCAGCGCAAGACAAATGACTACCAGAATTCGAGTCAGCAATCATCTGGCAGTCAGGGGCAGGGTGGATATCGGGGAATTCACCCACTGTGTAATAAGTGCAACAGACACCACAGCGGAAGATGTCGCAGGGAACGTTGTCAAAGATGCCTCAAGATGGGTCATGAGACAAAGGATTATGGTTGGCATCATCTCTTTCTTAAAGGCGCCGAAATGTTTACGAAAGGGGCACACTGCCATTCTGGCACTTGTCACTGACGCATCAGTAAAGGAAAAGAAGCTGGAGGATATTCCAGTTGTACGTGACTTCCCTCAGGTGTTTCCTGAAGATTTACCCGGTTTACCGCCTCATCGTCAAGTCGAGTTTCAGATTGAGTTGGCTCCTGGAGCAGCACCAATAGCCCGCGCACCGTATCGTTTAGCTCCAACCGAGCTGGAAGAACTGTCGAAGCAGCTACAAGAGCTCCTGGAAAAGGGTTTTATTCCTCCAAGCTCATCGCCTTGGGGAGCTCCAGTACTTTTCGTGAAAAAGAAGGATGGCACGTTCAGAATGTGCATCGACTACCGTGAACTCAACAAGGTGACGGTGAAGAACCGTTATCCTCTTCCGCGCATAGACGACTTATTCGACCAGTTGCAAGGGTCGTGTTATTACTCCAAGATAGACTTGAGGTCAGGTTACCATCAGCTGAGAGTCCGGGATGAGGACGTCTCCAAAACCGCATTCAGAACTCGCTACGGTCACTACGAGTTTCTCGTCATGCCATTCGGGCTTACAAACGCGCCTGCGGTATTCATGGATCTTATGAACAGGGTGTGCAAACCCTACCTTGACAAGTTCGTCATTGTCTTCATCGACGACATTCTGATCTACTCCAAGAGTTATGAGGAGCACGAGCAGCACCTGCGATTGATCTTGGAACTTCTTCGAAAGGAGCAACTGTACGCAAAGTTTTCTAAATGCGACTTCTGGCTTCGTGAAGTCCACTTTCTAGGCCATGTGGTGAACAGGGATGGGATCCATGTCGATCCATCCAAGGTAGATTCGATCAGGAACTGGTCTGCACCGCGTACACCAACGGAAATACGCCAATTCTTGGGTTTGGCGGGATACTACAGGCGGTTTATCAAAGACTTTTCGAAGATCGCGCAGCCACTTACCATGCTGACACAGAAGGGTGTCACCTACCGTTGGGGAGATTCCCAAGAGACCGCTTTTCAGTACCTAAAGGATAGGCTTTGCAGTGCACCTATTCTCTCATTGCCGGAGGGCACAGATGACTTCGTGGTTTATTGTGACGCATCGATACAGGGTCTTGGTTGCGTATTGATGCAACGGGATAAGGTTATTGCTTACGCTTCGCGACAACTCAAGATTCATGAACGGAACTACACAACGCACGATTTAGAGCTGGGAGCTGTTGTTTTCGCGCTTAAGATATGGCGACACTACCTGTACGGTACCAGGTGCACGATTTACACCGATCACAGGAGTCTCGAGCATATTCTTAAGCAAAAGGATTTGAACATGCGTCAACGGAGATGGGTTGAACTACTGAACGACTACGAATGCGCCATCAAGTATCATCCAGGCAAGGCCAATGTTGTGGCTGACGCCCTCAGTCGAAAGGACACCCTACCTAAGCGCGTGCGAGCGCTACAGCTTACTATTCAGTCCAGTCTTCCTGCACAGATACGAGCTGCTCAGATAGAAGCATTGAAACCCGAAAACGTCATGGCTGAAGCCTTACGCGGTTCAAGGCAACGAATGGAACAAATGGAAGACGGCGCCTACTATGTAACGGGGCGTATTTGGGTCCCACTTTATGGCGGTTTACGAGAGCTTGTGATGGACGAGGCACACAAGTCTCGCTACTCGGTACATCCAGGGTCGGACAAAATGTACCACGACATCAGAACTACTTATTGGTGGCCTAGCATGAAGGCCCACATCGCCACCTATGTTGGCAAGTGCTTGACCTGTGCAAGAGTCAAAGTTGAATATCAGAAACCCGCAGGCCTACTTCAGCAACCCAGGATACCACAATGGAAATGGGAAGAAATTTCCATGGATTTCGTTACAGGCCTACCCAGATCCCAGCGTGGGAATGATACTATATGGGTGATCGTGGATCGACTCACCAAGTCTGCACACTTCCTAGCTATAAAGGAAACGGATAAGTTCTCCACTCTCGCAGACATCTATCTTAAAGAAGTTGTTTCGAGGCACGGGGTGCCCACCTCCATCATTTCGGATCGGGATGCACGATTCACATCAGAGCTATGGCAAGCGATGCACAAATCTTTCGGCTCACGATTAGACATGAGCACAGCATATCATCCTCAGACGGATGGGCAGTCTGAGCGAACGATCCAGACTCTTGAAGACATGCTTCGGGCATGTGTTATTAATTTCGGCAACGGCTGGGAAAAGCATCTCCCTTTAGTGGAGTTCTCATACAATAACAGTTATCATACCAGCATACAAGCCGCTCCATTCGAGGCATTGTACGGGCGTAAATGCCGGTCACCTCTCTGTTGGGCAGAGGTGGGGGATAGTCAGATCACGGGTCCAGAGATTGTAGTGGACGCCACCGAAAAGATTGCACAGATACGACAACGCATGGCGGCAGCACGCGACCGTCAGAAAGCATACGCGGATAAGCGTAAGAAACCGTTGGAATTTCAGGTCGGGGACCGGGTTTTACTTAAAGTCTCACCCTGGAAGGGTGTGGTTCGATTTGGTAAATGAGGCAAACTCAATCCACGGTATGTTGGACCGTTCGAAATCACTGAAAGAATAGGCCCAGTAGCCTACAGACTGAACCTACCAGCTGAACTCGGTGCAGTTCACAATGTATTTCACGTGTCGAATCTGAAGAAGTGCCTGTCAGATGAGACCCTCATAGTTCCTTTTAAGGAACTCACTATCGACGAGCGGTTGCAGTTCGTCGAGGAACCAGTTGAAATCACGGACCGGGATGTTAAGGTCCTCAAACACAAGAGAATCCCTCTTGTTCGAGTTCGTTGGAACTCCCGACGTGGCCCAGAGTACACCTGGGAACGCGAAGACCAAATGAAAGAAAAGTACCCCCAGTTATTCGAAACCAATGCAACCACTACTGAGGCTGAAGCTACTACTACTGAATTTCGGGACGAAATTCCAAACCAACGGGGGGATGATGTGACACCCCAGGAAAACCAGTGAACAATACAGCTTACCTAGCTTCCTCAGTGAGTGCGTACCAAATTTCGGGACGAAATTTCTTTTAAGTTGGGGATAATGTGACAACTCGAATTTCCAAGATTCTATTTCTCATTTATTGCACGTTCATGTATTGACTAGTCGTTTATTTGCACAATTGATTGCCATAGAATTATATATGTTTTGATTGTTTGATTGTGCATGGTTGTTTGTTAATTGTGAAGTTGGTAAATATATGAACTTGGTGGTGAAATTATGAAATTGTTATGAGATGGTGTACATGTGTAATATATGATACTTAGGGAGGTAGAGGGTAATTAATGAAATTCTAGAGATTCTTAACCCTAATCATTCTCTAATGATTCACAAGAAACCAAAACACGTACTCTCACATTCCCTAATCCTCTCCACAACCATCTTTTCATCATTCTTGGATTCACAAGTTCCTTTGCATCGAGTTTGGTTGCCAATCCATCTAGAATCGAATCAAGGTAATTGTTTAATCATTGTTCATGATTAATTGTTGATTGATTGATTGATGTTAAAACCCTAGTTCTTCATGAGATAGGCTGTGATTATTGATTTGATTCGGAATTACTGTGATGACGATGATGATTAATTGTATGCTTGATGGATCGTTTGTTTTGTGATAGTTATTGTAATCATCGATTGACTGCCTATGATTTCTGTAATGTGAATTAGGGTTTTGGTTGCATGTAAACGTAACTGGTTGAATATAAGAAACGTAACTGATATAATCCTGTCGAACTTGATCATTTGTATGTATGTTGCTGTTAGTCAGAGTTTTATTGGATGCTCTTGTCTGAGTTTTGGGTAATGCATGAAGGTCAGAAGTTTATAAACATATGTTCTGTCTGAGTTTGCAATGAAAACATTTAGATCCGAGTTCCTGTTATGAACATAATATGTAGTCCGAATTTTATAACATACATTGATAGTCCGAGTTTTAACCCAAACACATGTCCGACTTTTGTGATTTGTTAGAAGTCCGAGTTCTTGATGCAATTGAAAGGTCCGAGCTTTGAAGTTGTTAAGTGGTCCGAAGTAATCATGTAGGATGTCCGAGTTTAAGTGTTGATTGTATGTCCGACCTTTAAGCTTGTAGAGGTCCGAGTTTCAAACAAAGCTAAGGGGATCCGAGTTTTAACCCCTCCTCACTTGGTCCGAAGTTTTTGATAGGGAGTTCCCTTGGTCCGAGTTTTAGCATCCCACACCCCTATCATAGTTTTAACCACCTGTTTGGTCCGAGTACTTGGCCCAAAACCCTTACCCATGGCCCGAGTTTTGTAAGGCAACATGTTATCAGAGTTTTCTTTCAAGACAAATGAGTTGCCCGACTTTTGTATTGATGTTATTGTCCTAGTTTTGTGATTTGTTTCTCATGTGCTATCTAAGTTTTAAACAGGGGAAATCCCCCCCCCCACACTTGTCTGAGTTAAGTTGTATGATGAATGTTGTTGAATCTGTTAAGGCTTGAATGGTGTATATGTGCTCAAATTTCATACGCATAATGTGTTGTCCGAACTTTAAATATATGCTCTCATAATTCACTGTTGTTAATGGTTGAAAAGACTGAGTTATGTTGATACCAAGTTCGGAACTTCGTGTGAAGAACAACCTGCTACTGCATGCTACTGTTTACTACTATATACGACTATGTGATACTGTCTGATTATGATGATACGTGTTACTGAATGATACTGCATGTTACTGTGCGATACGTTACCGTATGTTACTGTTTGAACACCAAAGAGTTGTAAATGTAATTGAACGTAAAATACTTACATCGAATCATGTGCAATACGTCCTAGGTCGTGTGTAACGGACTTAGACGATTAACAAACCCTAGAAGCAATAACATACCGAGCAAACCAAGGTGAGTTCACACAGCCAAGGCATGGGGTTCCCAGGGTGGGAATGGGATTGGATTACTTTATTGTACGTACTCAGTTGATAGAACCTAACGATAAGGATACGACTAGACTAGTAACACTTATTGAACTGATCTTCGCACACCTGCCAAGGGTTGGCCGCGATATTATGACTGACTTCGCACACCTGCCTTTGGAAGGCCGCAAACTGTAATTTACTAATCTTCGCACACCTGCCTGGTAGGCCGCGATACAGGTAAACCTAGTCTAGAATACTCGGGATGAACATCCCCTAATATCTTCGCACACCTGCCTGGGAGGCCGCGATGGAAACTAATACGATACATGACATAACGAACGAACATACTACTACTCACACTACACTATTACTGAACTGTTAACTGTGAACTCGCTCAACTAGTTTGTTGATCCTCTGTTACATGCCTTACAGGTCGTTAGATATTTGGAGCTTGCACAAGGAGGAGCAGGTCGTTGTGGAGCATGGATCATGAATGCTTAATTAAACACTTATGATTTTCATACATTACTATTTATGTTGGGTTTACTTACATGCTTCCGCTAATTAAACTATGTTTGGTTTGAACATCAATTGTATTGAATTGGGTTTTACAAACTACTTTGATTATCATATACTATGTTCAATATGATTGGTGGCTTGATCCTGGTCAGTCACGCTCCCAAGCGGTGGTACTCCGCGTGTGGATTTTGGGGGTGTGACACTACTCACCGGTGTCTTTACCTTTTTCTTTTTCTTCTTGGCTCTCTCATCTTCACTGTCACTTTCTGCCATCATCTTCAAATGGTCTCTCATTTGTTTAGCATAGTACTCAGTACCATCATCATCACTATCTTCTTCGATTCTGGCAACAAAAGCTGTGTGAACTAGAACTTGATCAGGAATATAATCATCCCAAGTGAAATTCTCCCAGCTAAACCCTTCAGGTAATCTCTCATCATCTTGATCTATCACCAGAGCTTTACGATCAGCCGAAACATATTTATCCCAGTTGAATCCAGTTGATGGTTTTTGTTCATTTTGATTAACCACACAAGCTCTCTTTGACGAATCTTCAATCACATTTATTCCATGTGCAGTTTGTGCCTGATGTTGTTGTTGTTGTTGTTGAGTTGGTTGTTGAGCAACTTGATGGTAGATGGTCTTTCGGTAGTAATCATTGTTGTTGTTAAATGGATTTTGAGTTCCACTTGCTTCGCGATTGGTGCACTCCCTCTTGAAGTGTCCTTTCTCCCTGCAACGAAAACAAGTGACTTTAGATTTATCAAAACCTAAAGTAGAAATATTAGCCTCACGAAGATCATTTCTTCCTGTGATCTGTTTAAATTTCTCAGCTCTCCTCAACACACTAGCCAAACACCATTTTATATCCATTAGCTCCATCTCTTCAGCATCTATTTGATCGTAATCCTCTTTAGTAAGCATTGGATTTCCGATCTTTCCTGCAACAAAATTGTTGTAAGATTCCAAAACCGTTCCTAACAAAGACATGTGATTCTTAGCAACTTCCTCTGAATAATCTTGATCATTTTCAAGATTTAAAACAATATTGCATTGAAGTTTTCTCCCATTCTTTATTGCTGAAATGTTTGGATAGAAAGATGGAAATGATGAGAAACTTGTCTTGCTGTTTGATCCTGTTGATGAACTTCCTGATGAACCTTTAGCATTGAATGTAGTTTCCACTTTTGGAGACAAATTTGTGGTTTTCTCATTCAACCCTGATCTGTAATACAACCCAATATCCTGTTCACCATCAAAATATTTCATTCAAACAATCTTCCGTTGCTCCATCTCTTGAGCTTCTAACTTCTTAATGAATTTACTCAAAGTGAGCGTGTCAAATCCTTTCTTGTTTCTGAGCATCATCAGATATGTGCCCCATGTTTCGTGTGGTAATGCATCTGCTAACTTCTCTATCAATTCTTCATTATCTTTGTTGATGCTTACCCTCTTCATATTTACCAACAAATTGCAGTATCTTTCGATTATCTGCTTTGTGCTTTCATTCTTCAATCCACGAAACAAGTCAAACTCTTTCTTCAAAAGTGATTTCTTTTTTTTGATCATCTCTTGGCTACCAACAAACTTTGACCTTAATGCTTTCCAAATCGAATAAGAACTTCCTTTGTGTTGCAATAAGACCATGATATCTTCTTTCATAGCTTGTTGTAGCAAACTCAGCATCATTTTTTCATTCTTATATTTCTTTTTGTCATCCGCACTCATATCCTTGATACCAATCTCCTCTTCATCGTCATTTAACGGTCTCACATACTTTGTCTCAACACATTCCCAAGCATCTAGATAGTTAGCTTGTTCCCAATTTTCAAAGCGACCTTCCCAACCTTTATACTCCTCAATGTTCATGAGCTTAGGCGGTTTTTGCATAGTCCCCGTTTCGTTTTCTAGCATCGTGTTCTGTGCAATAGTAATCGGGGTAACCGGGGTAGCGAATGCGTTATAAAAATCCTCGTCCATGTTTCGGATATCAAGAATTTCTCAAAACAGACTGTTCAAGCGGAATATTAGTTTAAGCAGAATCCCTTTTGGAGCGGAATCAACAAATTCAAGTAATATTACTGATTTCGCTTGAATATACACAATTTTCAAGCGAAATACCCTGTTCGAGCGAAATCACAACAACTTTTCGAGCGGAATCTCAGTTCGAGTGAAATCACCCGGAAACTTTCAAGCGAAACCTCACATTCAGGCGGAATCACACCAATATTTCAAGCGGAATCAGAAATAAACTTTGATTTCAAGCGAAATCAGATCCAAAGTGCTGCTGACGTCATCAATATACTCCCTGTTTTTGAAGCGGAATAGCAAATTTAACTTGTTTTATATTGAATTTTAAGCTGAAACTTTCAAGGATTCATTAAAACATGTTTGCGCACAACATATGTGAAATTTGGCCGATTTTAACCATGAAAAGTTTTGAATTTCGAAAAAGAATGGTGTAGAAACAGAATTTGCAGCTGAATTGGCAAGAACTCTTCTTCCTGGGCTCTGATACCACTTGTAGGATCATTTTCGGACCCGAACGAGTCGATCAGAAGAGTTATACTTAGTTTGAACGGCGGAAACAGACAAACTAAGCTCAATTCAACAAGAATTCACTTTAAACTGTCGAAATGTATTGATTAAATGACGTTTACAGCCTGACGACACTTCGGCAGCACTTCGTTGCAAACCGGAAGAACAACTCTAATGATTTCGCTCCAAAGACCCCTATATATAGTGGTTGTGATTTCGCTTGAACATGTTTCAAGCGAAATCAACATCCATCAATACAAGCGGAATCAACAACTAGTATCCAAGCGAAATCAGACTTTGTGATTTCGCTTGAAATGGTCTGATGACCTTTCAAGCAGAATCATTCTAAACATCCACTTCTCGTTTTTCGTGCCCTGATCTAATACATTCTATACAAGACTTGATACAAGATGTAGACGACAGACGGATGCACCAACAACAACCCAAAGAGAGTTTTGGAAAACTGCAACCCTTGAAAAACAAGGCGAAACTGTCACTACCATTACCTCTTCTCTAAAGGGCAAAGCAATCAACATCACCCCGAAAACCATTTCAGAGGTCTTTCAGCTCGATGATCAGGAAGGTAAAGATTTTTTCCCTAAAAACAAGTTAAAAATTGACTTCATTGAGAGAGGGTATGCAGACACAATGATGAAGAGGGATACCTTACAAAAAGGTTTCTTCCCTCCTGCAACAAGGTTTTTATTCCATACCCTCCTCATGTGTGTTTCAAATAAAACCACTTCTTTTAATGAAATACCATTGAAGATTCAAAACCTGGGGTATGCTATTCTTCAAGAAGAAAACTTTAATTATTCTCAGGTAATCTTCAATGATTTGGTTAAAAATGTTGAAACAAAATCATTCTTACTGTTTCCAAGATTTCCAAATTATTATTTTGAGAAAAAAATCAGTAAGGATGATATTGCTGTAATAAACCAAGGTGAATCTCTACAAATGCACAACTTAACTGCTGAAACTTTTACAAGAATGTCAACACCTTGCAAAACACAAGCAGAGGTGCCTGAGCAGAATTTAGTAGCAAACACTGCTCCTCAGGTATCTGCTGCTGAGCCCAGTGCTCAAGGTGATCAAGGTAGCAAAACAACTGCCTTGAAACCCACACCTAAACTCACCAAAAAGCCACAGAAAAATAAAACTCAAAAACCCCCCAAACCTACCAAAAAGGCAACTCTGGAGGATGAGATACCAGAACAACTGCCAGTGACAGTACAAAAGTCACACGAAACCACTGCTGCTTCTTCCTCATAGCAGTTGGTAAAAATATCTCACACCATATCTGCAACTCCTCCTGCTTCTTCACAAAAAGAACAGGTTGTACAAACAGGGTCACCACATCATGATGCTCTGGAAGCACTTGTTTCTATCATCCACAGCCCAATGCCCGGGGCAAATCCTCTTTCTACACCCAAACTCACATCCCCAATTCCCCCAAATACCAAAATTTTGTTGGATTCAATTGATTTGAACCTGGTACAAACCAGTCCTTCTTTATCACCTGTTCATGAGAATATACTTTGACAAGAGACTGGGCCTGATGTATCAATCTTTGCTAACCCACCAACACAACCTGAGGAGGTTACACCCCTTGAGTTACAAGTAACTCTTGGTGGTAATCCAAGTGAAGCAACCACTACAAGTATTAAACCTACAGGTTTATACTTGGACAGTAGTTACATCCATAAGACTTCCTTGGAGGCAATTCCTTTATAACACCTCTGTTATCTGCTAGTGAGTTTGTTTTAACCACTGGTTCCATTAAAAGATTATCAAGTGTTGAAGGAAGAAGACCCCAGTACCAAGAAAAAGGGGCATCAGTTGTTGATGTTTGAAGTACACTCCTTACCTCAACCTCTGATAAAACCACAGCTAGTGGGAAATCAGATGATCCCATTAAGTTGGGTGATGGTTTAAAGTACCAGGAATTGACGGACAGAGTTGAAAAACTGGATACCTCTGTTGCAGAAAACAAAGAAATGCTGCATCAGTTGTTGACAGTTCAAATGGTACAATCCACTGCTGTTCCACCTCAAGCACCTGCTCCACCACCAGCAGATGTTACAAATGAGCTCTGGAACCTTTTTCAACCTTTTCTCCAACAACAACAACAAGTGGCTGATCAGCAACATGAAAAACATGTCCAAGAGCTGAGACACACAATGGAGTCTAGGTTCAAGAACACACAAGATGACATCAAGGCTATCAAGGCCCATCTGTTGACAACCACTGGCACTGCTCCTCCAACAGTTCTTTTTATTGATGAACTCCCCCCAGATAATGCCAAAAAGGGGGAGAAAATTCAGGAGTGGAGGAAGAAAGGGATTGATAATGGTCTGTATCTTGAGCCTGAAAAGGATGCTATGCTCAGAAACATTCCCTTGCCAGATGGTAGCAAAAAGGTTGATGTTACCCAAAATGCACTTGATGAAGGTGTAATCAGTGTAAAAAGGGATAGAGCGGCAAAGGATTTGTCAAGGTGGAATGGGTAGAAAAGAGCTTTCATGGAGCTGATGCGCAGGGTTGTTCTGGTGTAAAGGATGTTCAAAATCCTGTACCAAAAAGAAATCTTACTAGAAAAGTAAGGAAGCCCAAGTCCACACCATCCAGTCTTCCTAAGCATACTTCAAAACCCCCATTCAAAAGCCACCAACATCAAACCTCCACCCAAACAGCTGCTGAAACTCCTGTCGTATCAACATCTGCTGGTAATTCAGTTGTTTCAACAACTACTCTCATTTCAACACACACCACTACCACTGCCTTACCATCATCACCACTCAAACAACATCGCCACCATCACCTCCTGCCAAAAAGCAGAAGACAGCAGATGTTACAACATCTACTGTAATGACAACAGTGGTTGAAACACCAGTTGTTTCAACAGCTGTTTGTCAATCACAAACCACTGCCTCTCATATCACCGCCACTGTTCCATTCAAAACATCATTTGCCTCTCCTACAATAAAAAGGAGAAGGCTTATCATACCAGATGATGATTCTCCATCACCACCACCAACATCATCAAAACCTCTATCACTTGTCACAATTCGAAAACCCATTCCTCTCTCTTCAGCTCAAATCCAAAAGCCATTACCTCCTGCAGGTGTTGTATTTCCTTTGGAACTCATAGCAGTTAGAGAAGAAATCAAATCTTTCTATTATGAGGATGACCCTGCTAAAAGGAGTTTGCCATTAGTTGAAGGATATCCCAGGTCGAATAATATTGAAGAATATTTGAAAATCAAGGCCAAGCAAGCAGAGGATATCTCAATCAAAAATAAACAAGGGAAATCTGATAGAGAATTTAAGCAAAACTATCAGTTTCTACCCACACAGGTCAGATCTATGGAGCAATTTGCCAAAAATGTATGTCAGCAAATCTCTGAAAGGGCAGATGAGTCCTTGAGAAAAGACTACATTGAAAACATCATGACCTACAAGAAATACAAGGGGGAGAAACATATGTACAAAAACTGGACCATTCCTGAGCTTGAAAAAGAGGCAGCCAGGATTCATGAAATGATAAAAAATAAGGTCAAACAGACTCCTCCTGAAAAATTCAAACAGTTTGAAGCTGACAAGGCATTAGAGTTGAAGAGAATGAAAGAGGAGCTGGCAGTAGCTGATTTTGGGTCAAAGAATTATGTGTCAAAGTGGGGAGAAGATAGGGTCAGGGCTACCTACAAAAAGTTGGAAGAACTTAGAAAGAAAGATCCAACAGTTCCACAAAAGCCTGACTACTCCAAAGCAGAGGTCTCAAAAAGACCACCAAAGCTGCAAGTCAAAAGAACCGCTACTCCAGCTGGTGCTGCCATCTACAAAAGAAGGAGTCAAAACCAGTTGGGTGCTGAAACAGTTCAAGATCTAATTGCTGGAAATGACCTTGTGAAAGAGGGCATTAGATTAATGATGAAAGAAGATCCTGAATTGGAACAATCTGCAAGTACTGCTCAGCCAGTCATGAATAGGCCTGCATCACCAAATACCTCAACCAAGAAAAATCTCCCAAGAAACCAACCAGGCTCAAAAGTACTAAAGTGGAAAACTGATAAACAGACCCACGTACTGACAGTGTTCAAGTCTAGTGGAGAAGTGAAGAAATTAACAAGGGAACAAGCTCTTGGCTAGAGTCTTGAAGATTTGTAGGATCTCATTGATCTTCCACTTAGCAGGAATGATGATGACACAGATGCCTTAACTTTTGAATTACAACTCAAAGGGCAAATAAGGGAACTGCTGATGAGGCAATAAAGACCTACAATAATGGAGAGTTTTGGTATTATCTGTTCCAGGGGGGATTGTTGGGATTGAACCCTGCCAAAGGAACAGATAATAAATGCCAAAACTGGATCAGAGCAGTGGATCCAGAATAAGCAGATGTTATGCATGCAAGTCTCTCCCCTTGAAAGTGGTTTCAACATCTGCTGACCTCCTATCTACTGATCATACAAACTGCTGACCTACAACCGCTGAGCAAAGTCAAAGACTGATGAAGAACTGAAGCTCTGCTGCTCAATCTACTGCCTTGATTCAAGCACTGCTGATCATGACAAGTACTGCTGGGATCACAGCAGTGGAAGGTTGCAGCAGTTGTTTATTTACTTTATGTTATGAAATGTAATATCAGTAGTTAGCATAAGTAGTATTTGTATAGGTCAGTTGTTAGAGTTTGTTAGGAGGTTAGATGTCACTTTCATGGTGACGTCAGCTAAGATGCTCAGTGGTTTGTTGCGTGCCTATAAATAGAACAGTGCTCTGTACTGTTCTGTTTAGCTCTTCGCTTCTTCATGCACGAACAAATTTCTAAGCTCAGGCTGAGGGGGAGTTTGCGAATCATACATGCAATTGTAATCAAAGTTTGAAATAAATTTAAGCATTTGGTTCTTTGTTGAAAATGTATGATTGAAAGCATTTCTTCTGTTTGATTGTGAAAAGTTTGCTTCCATTTAATTTCCGCTGCACTACTCTTTCATTGTTCATCTTAATTCAAACACAAATCACAATCAATCCAAACTCAGATCCTAACAAGTACTATCGTTGCTAAGGCAGGTAGACAACATTCCATGTGTAAACATAACAAAGAAGCATTCATTAAGTCACGTATAACATGCGGTAACGGTTAGCGTTAAAAGTGTTGCGTAGTGTGTTCGATTGTGATTTCGTATAAGTAACGTATGTAAAACCCAAAAGTGCGAAAGCAAAAAGGGATCGAGTATACTCACAGCGGTTGATGGATTGAAGGGTGCGCTTGAGAGTAAGGTTAGCCTGAATAGTTCGATAGCATAACGATAAGTGACGCGTAAAACGAGAACAAGTGTTGATGGGTCGATCAGCTGGTCGATCGGATGGTAGTCCGATCGGACAGCTGATCGTGCGGGTGATAGTCTGTTCGGACGGCTGTCCATTCGGGTGGTCGTTCGAGTGGACTGTTTCTTCCTTTGGGAAGGATGTGTTTGTGCATGATGGTTTGACTTTTGAAGGTTTTGTTGTAGCATTTTGAAAACATTGAAGTATCTCTACCTTTCAGGTCGGTCGATCGGACGGTCATTCGATCGGCCGGCAACCCGTTCGACTGGGCACTTCAGCGAGAACAAGTTCTCAGCAGGATGTTACTCGATCGGACAGCAGTTCGATCAGGTGGCATTCCTAGTGCATTGAACACGTTGAAAATTGTTTAAGTGTGGAAGCTTAAGTATTTCATGGTACGGACGGCAGTTGGATCTGATGGTAGTCCGATCGGACAGCGATTCGTTCAACACTCAAACTTCATAGATTGGAAAAAATGATGAAGTGTGGGTCCCAAGGTGCAAGCCGTTCGGCTGACCGGTCGTTCGGGTTGGCTGTTCGTTCGGACAGCAGTCCGATCGGATGGCACCCCGTCCTGGTCGTCCTGTTCGTTTTACACTTGGTTGTTTTGATTGTTTGTCATTTTATTGAGATGTTTTTGATAACGCGTTAAGCAACAGAAACCTTGTCAATACTTGGTATTCCTGATCGGTCAGGAATCACCCAAATCCGGTCAGTTAACTGTTCAAAACAGTGTTCCAAGTTTAACCCGTAATCGGTAACCCTCGTCGATAGGATCCGGATCTTGGACCAACACAAGCACAAGAATGAGTAGGAAGTCGGTACAAGCTCCGATTCCATCGGTTTTGAGTGCACTGAGTGTAAAAGAGTTGAAAGAAGGTTGGAAAACATTCTCTCAATCCTTTTCACCATGAATATGTTTAGATCTATGAAAGGTCTTTGTTGTTTATGTGGAAATTGGTTGGATCTAAGTTGTTCTTGGTGGATTGAGGCCAAAACATGAAGTTCTTCAAGAACACATGATGACGTCATCCTAGAACACCTTGAATCTTGGTGATTTCACGGTTAAAAGTTAAGATTTGAAGGATAGAAAGGTGTAGGAGTGCGTGTAGATCAATAAAGTACAAGATTTAGGACGAGATCTTACTGGAATCGAGAGAAATTTGAGAAAGGGTGAGGAGCACGAGCTGTTCGGTCAGAGAGTTTCCAAAAGTGGAAAGAATGAAAGTGACAGGGGTATTTATAGAGTTCCAAAAGAGGAAAGGGCTGGCCGATCGGCCAGGCAGCTCGATCGGACAGCCTGTCCGATCGGACGGCAGTCCGGGCGGACGGCTGGTCGATCGGCTGGTTGCCTGATCGATCAGTCGCCTGGTTCGAGTGTTTGGTGCGACGAGTTTTGCTGTTTTGATTTCGATTGCGAGTGTTGCGATGCGATAGAGTTTCCTAATCAAATTACTTTTAATCCCAACTACTCATATCTCGCACTATCTCTTCTCCACTAATTGTCATACTATATCAACATACAATCATCCCTATTTCGTATTCGTTTAGCGTTTGCGATTCGATTGCATTTGGGTTCGATTGCGAGTCGATTGATTACCACACATAACATAAATAAACATGCACAAGTAACATATAAGGCACACCTACACGTATAAAAATCACCAAATGCAAAATTCGAGTTGCGAGCGCGATGTTGATTAGATTACTTCGATTAGCGTTTGATTGACTTTATCGCATTGTTATTTCCTATTGTTCACAGTCGTTAAGGCGATCATAGCGATAAATATACATCGATTCATGCGATTCTTAATAATTACTCCACATAATACAACTAACCTAAAACATAAAATAGACTAACTAAGAGTCAAAGAAGTCAAAACAGGAATGGAGCGAGGAGAGACAGATTGCAATTAGCAATTTTTTCTTCCTTTGACTTCAATCTTGACTTTGACTTTGACTTTCGAAACACGGGGTGTTACAGTACCAGTCCATTTGCCCCTCGAGGTCCTTCATCTTTCCCCTAGTCGTTTCCAGTTCTTCATGCATGGCAGCAAACTGTCGGTCACAATGGCAACATCGATATTCCCAAACCCCTTTCTGCTTCTTAGAAGCAGATGCAGTCTCGGCACATGATGTAGAAACAATCTCCCCAGCAGGCCTAACCCTCTTCCCACGGCGATAATACACTAATAGAGGCGTAGTTTGTTTGCGTGACTCTAAGACGGGTAAAGATGACTCGGACAGAACAGGAGGAAGGACCTCAGCGATAGACTCGATCACAGTAACAGGTGGAGCAACAGGTGGCTCTAATGGTCGAGCCGTGACAATAGTGGCATCGACTGCTGGTGCAATACTAAAAGGCCCTCTAATAACAGGGACACCTCTAAATCACGTCATCGATAACTGGTACTGTGCCAGATGATTGTCCCGTCTCGTGAATCGAGAAAGGAGCGTCATCGTTGTCATCAATCCACCCATTGCTAGTGAAAGCATATCGGGGGTCTACCTGGCTAGCGAAAGCAGCAGGGTCCACGCGGAATGATGAAGCAAACTCAACCATACCAACCATCTGTGGGGTCGTGATAGGTATCTCTGGTAGAATGGATCTAGGTGAAGTCTCGAAATCTGGCTCGCTACCTGAGTCGTTGATCTCGATGACCTCATGCTCGTGCGACATCTGTGCCACATATGTAACCGTACAAGTAAGTGTGTGATCAACATGAATAGTAACATGTAAGGCCCAAATAAACAGAAAATCACATAAACACATAAACACATAAGGGTTTTCATACATGATAAAATTGCCACGTTTATTAAAATTCTTGGCTTCGAGAATTTTGGACTTTACATCTCAAAATTATTCGGTTGAAGTCTAGTGTTTTCCTCCGAAAACATCTAGTTCGCTAACAACCATTGGCTCTGATACCAACTTCTGTCACACCCCAAAAGCGTCGTAGTGGAATATAAAACGTAGTGGTGATGGAAGTTGGTGCCCATTTATTTCTTTTCGATCGATGCATTTAATTGTTGGACATTTTAATTTATTTTAAACATAAGTTATTTAAACATTACATTTTTGTCACGACACGACCACATAGTTAAGTTGTCTTTGATCCTCGCGGATCTTATTACATACGTCCCAGAAAGTTTAAAAGTTGTCCAACATTTTTAAACAAACATCATGCATCATTCAAACACAAGATACGCCATGATTCCTGAAGCCGAACTTAAGTATCTGTAGAACACGTTAAAATCAAGTGTCAACACAAAGGAAGATGAGTTCACATATTCACATACAAACAAATCATACCAAAGGAAAACTTTCTAATTATGTGTTTAATTGAAAACATCCATATAATTTTTAGAAAGTACATTTTTACTTCCTTAATAAAATCCATGGGTCTCCGTCGCGGTTCAACAACCCGACAATAACACTCTTACCCAGGTTTTGTATATTAAATTATTGCGTCAATTTTCAGAGTCGTATGTTAGTTAGACAATGCGAACTATATATTTACCATGCAGGGATAATCAAAGCTAGACAATAATCATAATATCAATTCGTCGTTTGACTTGACTCGGAGCGACCGGTCACGACGGGGTTGTCAACCCAATAGATCTACCAACAATTCCTCGCGTGCAATACTTAACTGATTAAACGACATCATGGCCACATGGTCCACTCAAGACCAATATGATGTTTGCCTCACGTACAATATATATATCCTACTAATATGACAAATTTAATACACAAAGTTGTACGAATCCCCTGAATCTCCATCCCTTGAGACCAGGCCGACTTCCGTCCCAACTTGACGGTCTGTTTCGTGTGACAACTGTGTTCTGAAATCGTTATACAATGTAAAACAATGTTGGTTATCAATAAAACAATGTGATTTGGTGTTATTATATGTGTTTTGGTGTTACTATGTGTGTATTTATGTTTGGTGATTTTACAATTTAATTCTATTTCAATTTCAAGCTCTAAATCGCTTTCTGGAAGGTTATACGCGCACAGATGCGTAAATATAACCAGTTTAATGCAACAAACACTCTGGAATAGTGAAATAGGCTTAACATACCTTAAATAACCTCTATGTAACTTAGAAATAGGTTTTGAATGGTTTGGTGTGTTGAAATCAAGTTTGTTCGATCGCAGGGACTATTTGTGTCAAACTGCGAAACTATACCGATTTGTATAGTAACGAACATTCTGGAACTTGATCATAAGTTAAACATACCCTAAATAGCCTTTACATAGCTTAGAAATAGGCTTTGAGGGGTTCGGTATGCTAAAATAAACTTATTTGTTCAATAGAGACTAAAAGCGTCAAAAGTGCATAAGTTTGCATTTTTGCGCATATCTTACGTCCTGAATATATCCGGACATCCAAAAATTTATGTAATCATTAAAATATTTTATTTTAGTGATTGACATGATAAAATTCCATTCGTCGTTTAATTTGGATCGTTTTTGCGTTCGTTACGACTTCCGTCGTAATTAAGCGAATAACGCAACCGTACAACCAAACGAACCGACATCCGAGATATTTTTGAGCATGTTTTGAGTTCCCTATACTTTAAATTTATTTTAGAGCCTTGAAATGGGGTTAACGAGGCTTAAAAATGCAAAAAAAAAAAAAATCAAGTTTTACAAGTGCAGGGACCATTTTTGAAATCTCTGACCAGATTCAGTGAACCTAGTCCATTTTGAAGTGTTGATGGTTTTAACCCATGGTTTTGCAAAACCATGGGCTGGTATTCAATGAACCTAGTCCATTATGACTCATATTAGGGGCTCCCATGGTTTTAGAAAACCATGGGCACACATGTAAGGTCCAGATCAAAGCTCAGTTTTCGATGAACGATCTTAACGGTTCTTGAATTCCTATAAATACCCACCCTCACTTCCTCCCAAAGCACCCTTGAATCTGATTTTGGCTCTTCTTTAAACCTGAGAGTAAATCGGATCAAGAGCTTGCGGGGACCTTCTGTAAGTATTCTTTCGTTCTTTTCATTCGTTTTTGTCGTTAAAGTCAACCTGCGTTTGACTTTCTGCTTTGACCAGTTTATGGTCAACTTGAAGTTCGTTTGAACTTCATAACATGAGCGTAATCACGATGGTTATAGTCCCTAGTGACTATACCTACTGATTACCACGTTATCTAGGCTCAGTGACGAGTCGGAGTTTCGGCCAAAATGCGTTTTCTCGCGTATTTTGTAACCAAACTACTCTAGGATATCAAAACCGTTTGTTTTGATATCAAAACCTGTTTTCTAACTTAACTAAACATGTTCTAGCATGTTTAGCTCGTCACTTTTGTTAGATTAGTGCTTGTGTGGAGCCGAAAGTCAAGCGGACTAAACACCCGCTTAGACTTTCGAACATGACCCGTTTGGTCGATCATTAGGACCCGACCAAACATGTTAAGTGACCATAGTAGTGTAGGGAATAACCTTCCAAGGTTATACCTTATGGTCACTTAGGTTTGATTAGTCGCATGATAGGTAGTTTATATGCCTTTGGTAAATTACCAAAATACCCTTTTCATACATAATTGGTAATTAAGCATATGTAACCTAAACTTTTGACACGTAACTGATTATGTAACATAATTAAACATGTATGGGCATATAATACTTGTCATAGGACTAGTTAGACGTCTTGAACGCGCTTTTGCGCATACGACGCGTTAAAGTAGCGTAAGCTACCTTAATGGGTCGTGATGGGTCGAAAGCACTTAGGTTAGGTTTCAATTTAGAATGTAAGCTTTGTTAAACCATATCACATGAGTTCCAACACTCATTTGGTTTACGAGACTTCATTCTATCCGATCGTCCGATTTAGGCGTCTATTGTTTGACTAGTGGTTCCATTACTAGGTGCTACTTGATTCCATTGGTTTGCTTGAGGTTGTTTAAAGTTCTATTGATTGAGGATACTTTGCACTACATGTGAGTACATAGTTCCCCTATTTTACTGTTTTCAATTGTTTTGGGGTGATTCATATGTACGAAATGGTTTTGAAAGTTTAAACGATGGTTTTTCAAAAACAATTAAGATGGTTTATACAAACTAATAACGATTTCAATAAAGTGAACAAACTTGTTGGTTGTAGTTACATAACAAATGACATTCATTAGTATTGATGAAGCCAACCAGTATTAGGTTATGGTACCATAGGATCTGACAAATCCCGTTATTTTACATCACCCATGGTTATGTGTGGGGGTTGTGGGTAACGACTGAATCTGATGTTAGTTAATTTACCCTTTGGTGGTTTGTTAACGCGAGAAGTGAGACGCGAGGTGGTCGAGTCACAAAGGTTTGAATGTTATTAGCGAGACAACCATAAATAAGTTTTCACAATTAAAACAAGGATGATTTAAACGATTTTAAACGAGTTAACGATTTGAAAACGATTTGAACAAGTTAAACAAGTTGGGTAAACGATTGGTTTTTGGTTAGTGTTTAGATAACGGGACGGGTGTAATGTGATGAAAGCATGGTGGATACGCCGCTGGTACTTCCTATATATTAGTGACTTCATCATATTACATACCGTGGCGTTATTTAGTTCACTTGGGCAAACGATTTTGAAACAATGTCACATGAACGATGTTTTCTAAAAGATATAAACCATACGAGTTTTTAACAAGTTTTTACAAGATGTTTTACAAGTTGGTTTTCTAAAACAAATGTTTTTGGGGTTAAGAATCATGGCTACGAGATTTTATAAACTATAACCATCTTGATTTGAGTTAGTTAATTATGTTGCAATACATTTTTCAAAAACAAGGTTTGTATTTTGACTCTTGAAGTCTACTAAAGTAATGCAACATGTAAACGAAGCCATAATTCCAATACCCTTATAAAACCTATGTACTCGCCAACATTTCTTTGCTGACTTTGTTTTTACATATGTTTCAGGTGTGGTTGCTTGATTGATTTCTAGGATGCATGCGTCACGTAGGACCTGGACAAGGCCTTAGTGACATAATTACAAGTGATAGACGATATGTAGTTTGGTTGTGATGTGTTAATTACAAGTGATAGACAATGTAATGTTTAAATTTTATCAATAAAACGAAACTTTTTGTATCCATGGTTGTGAAACAATAGCTTCTGTTACAACACTCCCCGACGTTTCCGCCACGGTTTGTTGTCCTACGTGGTCGGGGTGTGACATTTCGCCTTGGAAACACCGTACCAATTCCCGTTTCACCCCGAAACAAAGATATTCAACAAAACCGTTTCATCCCCGAAACATTTATTCAACAAAACCGTTTCATCCCCGAAACATATATTTTCACAAATCCATATATTTTCAATGAAAATATATAATTTATATCGAAAAGGTATGTTTTATTCCAAAAACATTATTAAACCCTTTTATTGGCGTGTTCTACCCCCGAAATATATACAAAGCAGTAAAAAGAGGGGTTTAGTGACACTCACCTTTGGGTGCGTATTTTAAATAGCGCAATCCCAGAGATTGATTTCTACACATCCTATTATATATATACAGGAACGATTTTAAATCAACATTCATGTTGGTGTATATTCTGTGACAACAGCTTAGCTTTGGTCTTTGGATATCTTGTAATTAGTTAAACGATAAACAATTAGCGGGTTTAGCTTTGTATTAGTGAGATAATTGAGTTTGGGCTAAACTAAACCCACATTGGGTGTATGGGGGCGAATTGGGCTTGTCCAATTCGCAGTCCATGAGGTTTAAACCTAGCCCAAGTAGCAAACCTTGTGTTATATAAACAAGGTTAGGCTTTAGGGTTTAGGTTAATCAGCCAAAACAGAGTTTGTGAGAGTAATTTTGTGAGAGTTCTAGCAATTTCGTGAAAGGCTTAGAGCTTGGACGAATTAGGGTTTAATTTATTGTAATACTTTAGTTTGATAATCAATAGAAACTCGGTTTAAATTGGAATTCTGTTCTTCTACTCGTTTCTGTAATATTCTGATTAAGAGGATTTCGCACTCTTGATTAGATTGACAATTCTGTGAAAGATCCATACATCAAGGGGACCAACAATTGGTATCAGAGCATTAGGCTCTTGAAGGCTCGGTTCAGAATTGTGTTCTGCAGAAACAGGAAGTTTTTTCGAATTTTGTGTTAAACCTAACAATTAGGGTTTCGAATTTTTTTACTGGTTTGATAAAAATTTTTGAATTTTTTTGTCTGTTTTGATCTTCTGCTTTGTTTGTTTGCTGATTTGTAGGTTTGCAGGACAGTTCTTGGTTGATTGTTTGAAGGATTTTGGCTGGAAACGCTTGAAGATTCGAAGATTGTTCTTCGTGTTCTTCACGTTCTTCGTGCTGTTTATTACTGATTTTCGAAAATCACTGATATTTTACTGTTTTGATTTTGCAGATTTGTGTTGGAGAGGAGATAGAATCTTCAAAAAGTTCAACAGATTAAGTTTCCGAATTTACTGATTCAGCGAAATTGAAAGACCTGCGAAATTAACAGACCAGCATAATTAGCGGCGAAATTAAAATCCAAAGGCGACTTTAGTAACCGAATAATTTTCCACAGCGAAATTATCTCGGTTTCGGCGACTTTATCAGTCGTCGTAATAGCGAATTTGGCAGCAAAATTAACCAGCTAAATTGACTGATCAGCGAACTTGAACTTTTCAGCGAAATAGACTAGAAAACTTAACAAGTTGACCAGCGAAATTAATCTGCTACCCAGCGAACTTAAAAACCAACGAAATTAAAGTGGTGGAATTTCAGTTGGCAAGCGTCGATAAAATTTGACTGTTTCGCAAATAGAAATTGATCCGTAGCTCGTTTGACAAAACCGTTCGCGCCGTTGAATTTCTTGTATTTGTGCCGTTTGCGCCGTTTGCTCGTTTGACTCTGGAAAATCCCAAATTTGGTTTTTGATATTATATATCATTGGATTCGTCTTTTCGAGACGATTCTAACGGTGTAATTTGGTAACCACTGTTTTCGGAAATATTTTGTACGGTTTTCTCAGTTTGCAACGTTAAAATGTCGAACATGTCTACTTTGAATGAGCTGTTGAAGATGGAGCATGAGGTTGGCATTACCAACAAACCGCCTAAGATGATGAAGGTGGAAAATTATCTGACATGGAAGGATCGTTTTCAATCCTTCATTGAATATCAGGATACTCGCATGTGGATATGTATCGAAGATGGGTACACAAACCCTACACACGACTTTGAGGGCAGACCACGTAGAACAACCTATGTGAACATGCAAGATAATGATAAAAAGATGTATGAGGCTGAAAAGAGAGCCTTGGCTGCAATCAAAATGTCCTTACCTGACAGCATCAAGCATACCTCAAGAAGTACACAAATTCAAAGGATATGTGGGATGCATTAGAGAAAAGATACGCGGGAAATGCTGATGTCAAGAAGAACAAGATTGATCTACTGAAGAAGCAGTTTGCTGTTTTCAAGTACACGAAACATGAGTCACTTGAGGACATCATCACTCGTTACTACCATCTGATGTCAGAAATGGAAAATTATGAGATCGATTGCTATACTGACATAGAGAAGAATGACAAGCTGCTCGATGCCTTACCTACCACGTGGGATATCTACACTCTCATGATCAAGGGAGAAGCTGATTATGAGACAAAAGAGCTTGAAGAAGTAATTGGCAAGCTGAGAGCTTATGAGCTCAGTATGAAGAAGAAAGACACTAGATATGACCAGGTTCAAGATCCAGCGGTTTACAATGGACTTACATCTTCTTCATCTCACAACGCTTCTAGCGACTCTGCTACTGCGTTTCTATCATGTGAGAATGAGCAGGTTACAGTAAATGAGGATGGTGATGTGTGTTTTGTAGCTGCTTCGGGAGGATCAACAGGAGCCAAAAGAACATCAGCTTCTAAGCATAGTAGTAGTACAAAGTCAATGCCTATGAGTGTGATGTCTGCTGAAGAGCATCTGGCTCTACTTGCTTCGTTTGTTGCTTCTTATGAAAACTACATTCAAGAGAAGATATCTGATCCTGCTACTTTAGATGAAGATTATGATTAGATTGACCCTGATGATCTTGAAGAGATGGATTTGCAATGGCAAATGGCCATGATTTCCAGATGAGTGAAGAGGTTTATGAATAGAACAGGAAGGAAGTTTGTAGGGCGAAGTGTTGGTTTCGATAAGACCAAAGTGAGGTGCTTTAACTGTCAAAGTTATGGGCATTTCGCTAGGGAATGTCAAAAACAAAAGCAAGAGACTTCTAGTCAGAGTTCAAACAACAGGAATGCATCAAACAACTCTAGCTCAAAGGCTTTGATCTCTACAGCACGAGAAGGTTCTTATGATTGGAGTGTTCATCTAGAAGACAATGAGAATGCCACTCAGGCATTCATGGCTGAGATAGTGCCAGTTGAAGATGTTGAAGCTGCTGTGGGAGATGCTGAAGTGAAAGTGGATGCTGAGGTGATGGTAGAGAATAAAGCTGAAGAAAAGAAGGTTGATCAGACAACAGTTGCTGAAGATGACAAGAAAAGGTCTGACCTTGAAAGAGAAGCTGAAGAAAAGGATGCTAAGTATAAAAGAATGGAAGCTTAGCTTGCGGCTCTAATGGCCAGCCTTGACAAACAAACGGGAGAGGTAAACTCTAATTCTGTGTGTTTGAAATGCCGTGAACTACAGGGTGAGGTTGACAGGTTGTCCACACACAACCAAAGTTTGGTAAGAGAAATGTCTAACATTAAAGAATCAAATTTTTTCGCTAAAAGAAACGAAACTTCATACTTGAAGAAGATAAAAGTGTATGAAAGTGAAATTGAAGCTTTAACATGCAAAATGAACGAAAAGCTTCAAGTCATAGACTTAGCTCATGAAATGATGGCTGAGAAAACAAAAGAGATTTCTGAAAAATGCAAAGAGTTGTCAGATGCACAACTCAAAATTGTTGAACTTGAAAAGAAATTAATTCAATTCAGGGACTCTACTTTTGTTATGAAACACATGATGGGTGGGTTAAAGAAGAGTAATGACAAGAGTAGTTTAAGATTCAAAGGCTATAATGAAGTCCCACCTCCTCTTAGTCATGATTATTCATTCCTACCTGATGAAGATGAGCTAACCAAATTTATGTCAACAGGACCAAGTAGTTCCACAGCAAGTCAAGGTGATGAGTCTGAGAATGAAGATGCTAAGAAGGATAATAACAACAAACCTATTTCGAAAAAGAAAACTTCACATCCTAAGAATAAAAATTCAACTTTTGTTAAAAGGATTGATTTTGTTCAAGGAAGTGACATGAAAAACGAAACAACTATTATTGAAAATGAATCGAATGTAGAGTTTGCTAAAAACAAAAACAAAGAAAATTCTGAAATTAAGCAAACTGAACCAAATCCTTCTAAGGCATCATCATCACAACCTGAATCTAGTTCAAAGGCTTCAGATAAGAAGTCTTCGAAAAAGAGACCGTGCTTCAAATGTCACACCAAGGGACATGTAGCTAGCTGCTGTCCTAATAAAAAGAATGAAGCACAAGTGAGTGAAAAGAAGAGAGAGAAGTCACCTGAGAAGAAAGGTGATAATAAGGAGAAAGTTGCAAATTCTCCAAAGAAATCTGCTCCTAAACAACCAGAGAATGTTGCGGTTGGTGAAGATAAGGCTGAAAAAGGAACTCCACAAGTTCCTCGTTTTCAAAGAAATCAACCTAGATCTCCACCAGGCAGAAATGAGAGACCTAGAAGCAGTTCACCAAGAATGAACAATAATAATTCAAATAATTTCAGAAGTTAAGGTCAATATCAAAATCGATACCAAAATAATGGTGGTCGAACTTTTTATAACAATGGCTTTAGAAATTACAACAATAATGCTTCTTGGAATCAAAATTCAAGGTATCAAAATCAAAATTTTCAAAGGTCAAATAGTCCAAACACATATAGGAACCCTCAGGACCAAAGACCTAGTGGAAATCAAAATCAAATTCCATCAACAGGTCTGAGATCCAAGACTCCTGTTAGGAGTAATGGATATTAGATGGATGTTCCAGTGGTTGGTGAATTTGGACGACCCAAGACCTTTAAGGCTTAGGTCCCCCAATCTAACTGATTTCTTAGTTGGTGTGTGCAGGAGCTGCTAAGGTGGATTATCAACTTAGGTTGATAGTGGCTGCTTCAGGCACATGATGGGGGATGTGAGATTGTTGACATATATGTATATTAAATGATTTAAATTGAAGTTCAAAGTGCTGAGTAGACACAGAAGATAACCTGGTAGATCTTTATACTACAGCATTTGACAGGTCTCGCTTTGAACATTTAGTCGAACTCAACGGGATGAGGAATCCTGAATAACTGGTTTTTCATAAGAATTTTGTAAATAGTTTACTGATTTTCTTAAAAATCAAAAATACAAAAAAAAAATTGAAAAATCAAAAACATAAAAAAAATAGAAAAATAAAAAATGAGTTATGATTGTCTGAAAAAGAAGAAATGATAGTACATCAGCAGTTAGACTGTCACACTGAAATTGAACCTAAAATGCTTAAGTGTGATAGCAGCTTCATCATATGATGTACCAGTAGGCAAAAGCATGAAATAATCAACTTACCAATGTGATATAAACATAAATGAACTGAATATGAGTGGGGAACACATCAGTGGTATATGGTTTAATGACCTTAAATCTTGCGGTGATAGATTGTCAAAATCTGAGGTTTTGGGTCTTTATAGTGTTATTTCATCCGGGGATATCAGGGGTGTCCTTCTGTTGCATCCAGATACATGTTGACCTAGACACACCCAGGATATCTTAAAAGAGCTAAAAATGCCAAAACCTTGAAAATGAAGAAGCTCTCATAGAGAGTCATTCAAAAACAATGCAAAATGCATAATTCATACCAAAAATGGTATCTGTCTTAGCCTTCGATAATATATTTTGGTCTCTTTGCTGTACGGAAGTACTGACCTGTTCACCAATTATCTATCGTTGAAAAATAAAACGGATGAATTCAGTATACTCACCTACTACGATGAATCTTTGTGCATACCTTGATCACGGGGGTATATCCTGAAGTGGGACACACTAGTATATCAGAAATTAAAATTACCTTAACGTATCATACGTTAATGGTACTTGAAATGTTCATGCATTTTGTTTAAGTGGACAAACATACTGGTAATCGTCTTGGATTGCTTTTCACTAAAAATTAAATAAAGAATTAACTAATTGTGTGAAACAGGTTGATTATGCTGATATGATCTTCTTACCAGTGATTCTCACAAAAATAGAGTGTTTATTGCTTTTGTTATTTACTTGCTTTTAGAAAATACAAAAATCCAAAAATAGTGTCTTTTTCTGTTTAAAATTCTTAATGTACGGAAAACTGTTATTCCTACTACGATGAATCTTTGTGCATACCTTGATCGCGGGGGTATATCCTGAAGTGGGACACACTAGTATATCAGAAATTAAAATTACCTTAATGTATCATACGGTAATGGTACTTGAAATGTTCATGCATTTTGTTTAAGTGGACAAACATACTGGTAATCGTCTTGGATTGATTTTCACTAAAAATTAAATAAAGAATTAACTAATTGTGTGAAACAGGTTGATTATGCTGATATTATCTTCTTACCAGTGATTCTCACAAAAATAGAGTGTTTATTGCTTTTGTTATTTACTTGTTTTCAGAAAATACAAAAATCCAAAAATAGTGTCTTTTTCTGTTTAAAATTCTTAATGTACGGAAAACTGTTATTCCTGGAGGAATTATTACCGATAGGGGGAGACGGTGTTAGAAAGTGAGTTCAAAATTTAAATCATGCCGGTTCTTGTGTGTTGAACAAAAAGTTTTGCGTGTTGGTGATAAATTGAAAATGCTTAATCTGTGTTACAGTTTAACTATCTCTTGAAAAATAATAATTTATTTAACTCTGTTGAAAAATTCTTATGGTTTCTCGAGATGTTTGTTTTATAGTATCCAGATTGAAGCAGTATGTTGCTGAGAAGTTGCTGTGAAGTGTGAAGATGAGAGTCTGATTGGATGCATGGTAGAACCTCCTTTCTATATTGCAGACAAGATTGAAGAGTTTGAAGATTGCTATTCAAATGCTAAACTGGAGTTTACTCAAACGCTAAAGTTTTTGAAGATTTGGTGATTGGATGCATCAGCTTAAGGGGAGTGTAGGATCGAGTATCGACCCGAACGAGTCGTTCAGAGGAGTTTTACTCTGTTTCAGGTGCGAAAAACAAGAAACAAAGGTAAATACAGCTTAATCTTCACTTTAAACACTGACTGTATTGATTTAACACTGATTACAATCAATCTTCACACCGGCAGCACCTTGGTATGGAATTCAAGAATCGTTACGTTGATTTCGCTCCTAATGACTATATATAGTAGACTTGATTTCGCTCGAAATGAACAAGAAACCGTTGGAGCGGAATTAGCAACTTTGTGATTCTGCTTGAAAGTGATTCAGGTCATTTCAAGCGGAATAAGCTTCTTCGAGCGGAATCAGCTACTAAACCACCTAAACATTGATATTTTCTCGTAAAACGTGCCCTGATCTATACAATCTAGTCTAAGACTCGATACAAGACGAAGTCGACAAATGCATGCACTAACAGACTCCCCCTCAGATGTTGATGAGTCGTAGGTGTCGAGTCTTCGCATCTTCAGTCTTGATCAGTCTCTGGGCTTCACTCACTCTTTCTTCTCTCGCATGTCTTCAGACTTCCCCTTGCCATATGCTGGTATTCCTTAAGTTCATCAGCATCATCTGCTTTAGGATCGTAGTCTGGCTCACACTTTGTCCACATAGTCTTCAGGTATCGAAACCTGGTTCTTTTAAACACAAGCTTGACAGGATCGAATGACCTGGCTCTTCCGGAGATTGTTCCAATATCGTCACCTGGCTCTCTTCCAGCTCAGGATCTTTAAACTCAGTTCATACTTAAACCTGCATAAACTCTACCTCAAAGTAAATTTCACTCATTTACACATTTCAAATATAGAGGCATGCACTAACTTACACTCTTCCTCAAAACCAAACAGAATGATTTTTCTCATATAAATCTGATGAACCAGTTGAAGATTTGATTAAAATACAATCAATTTAAAACAAACTCCCCCTCAAATTATGCTCATCATGTTTAGCATTCGGAATTTTGAAAATCAGCTTTTCAATACCAGTTGTCGAAAATCTTTTTGGATTTTCAAAATTTATGCTAAAACACACTAAAATCTTTTTGGATTTTGAAATAAGAGAAATGTAATGCAGTAAAACAATATTTACAAACAATATTTTTATGAGTTTGTGTAAGAGGATCATATCAGTTTTTGAGACAAGTCACCAACACCATTAAGCTTCATTTCATATTAAGTTCTAAACAATTCACCTAGATTGTCAGTATATTTGTCCACTTAAATTTTCACACAATTTTCAACTGATCCGAGATACGAAATTAATGTCTTAAGCACTTGACCTTATCCGTGTGTCCCACTACTTGAATATGCTCATGTATCCAGATCCCAATATTCAGTCTTACAGGTGAGTATACCTAGATGATATCTGTAAGGGGTTAGATGCGAAACCGTGAGAGCTCAGGTCAGAACTTCCGTTCAGCAGAGAGATGACGGCTCGACTTTTGGTGTGTCCCCTTTAGAGGATCTTTTGTTACAACAGTAATGACTATCAATTTTATTGTTTCATCAATTTGCCGAGGGCGGCGCTATATTTCAAACTTTTTGCAGAAAGTATTATGCGGGGACTAGGTCAGTATTTCCATACAGCAGAAGTCCCGGGATAATACCCCAGATATCACTAAGTATAAAGACCTAGTATCTCAGAAAGAGGGACCTTTCAAACAAGATTTCAGGGGTTACCTATATATCCAAGGAGTTGTTCCTCACGAATTAAGCAAGTTTGAATTTAGGTTTATATCTCGTCACAATTTACTAAATGTGCAAAAACCTACTGGCACATCCACAGTGAGATTGTTTATCACATTTTAACTTTCCAATTCTTTAGCATGTTGTGACAGTCTACTGATGTACTATCATTTCTTCTCTTATACAACAAAACTCATTTTTGTTTTATCATGTTTTTCTCTTTTTCAAATTTTCTAATGTTTTTGAATTTTCTGAAAATTTTCTACTCCCCCTAAAATGCAAACACATTAAAGAAAATTGAAAACAAACTGTACAGAAACATGACAACCGATATCTAATCGCCTCAGATCGCCATCCACTTGGCATAAACAATCAGAACTCCCCCTTTCAACAAACTATTTTCTCATTATGATTTCAAAACACTTAAGTTTGTTTTAATCAAAATGATTTTTTCGGAAAATAAGTTTGTTTTTACCACTTGTAGGTTTGATAGAAAAACCACTTGTAGGGATTTGTTTATCATCTTGTCCATTCAATCATTCGTATAAGGATTACATCAAGTTCAAACTAATGACCTTGAGTAATCACTTTTTCAGAATCAAACTCTTACCACTTGTAAGTGTATCCAAAACATTTAATCACATGTAGGAATAAAACATCTACACAAACCATTTTACCAATCAAGATGCCGATTCCTGCTTCTCACTTACCAACCTGGAAGCTCCGGCGTAGTCCTTCAACCTGTAAAATTTAAACAATTTTAAACCTCTTTAAAAAGAACACAATTACAACAAAAATGATGCCGATTCCTGATCCACGATTGCAAACTTGGGATCTCCGGCATAGTCCTGATTTTCAGGAAATGAGTATTTCCACCCAAGTCTTTTCAGACTTAAGTGTTTTCAGTTCTTGCTCAATAGGGTTGTAAGTTGCCTTTTTAGTTGCATAAAAATCTTTAACCCCTTTTGCTTTCCCATCAAGCATTTTCCCAAAAATTTTCTTAACATTCCCATTGAATGTTTTCTCGACATCAAACTCTGTTTTCTCAGAATAAAACTGATCCGAGATCTCAACCTTACCAACTTTCTGTTTAACCTCTTCAAATATCAGTGATGGAAACTCATCATCATTCACTGAATCTTTTACCTCAACTTGTGGCTCTTCTGGCTTTGTGGAACCAGATTCATCGCCGACCTTCTCATTACCCTTCTTAACAACCCACACTTGGTTGTTCTTTTCTTTCCTTTTGTAAACATTTTTCTTAGAACATTCACCAATTTCATGAATGGAATTTTCAAAAATTTTGATTTGTTCAGTTGGTTTTTCATCTTTTTCAACAACTTTTTCTTTTAACTTTTCAGAAACTCCCTGTTTTGTCTTGACATTCTTTGGACAGTTCCATGCAATGTGACCAGCTTCATTGCATTTGAAACAGGTTCGAGTTTCTTTCGGGTGAAAAAACTCCAGTTCCATTTCTCTTTTTTTCAGCAAGAAACTCCTAGTTTGATTGTTTCCAGAAAGGTTTCTTCTGTTCATCCTCAGCACTTCCACCTGAAATAAATTCTGTTTTTGTTTTAGAATTTTTCTCATTTTTATAATTTTCTGGTGGAATAAAACCAAGACCTTTCTTTTTGAGCTTACCGTTATGGTTTGGTTTCTTTTGAAAACCAGAACCAGAACTGTAACCTTTTTTCTTGTCTAAACGTTGTTGAACTCTTGAAGTGTATTTTTTAGGTTTTCCAGTAAGATTTAAATCTTTTATTTCAGAAATGTTAATTTCTGTCATTTTGAAAACCTTTTTGATCATGTCAAATCGAACACTTCTTATTGGAAACTCTTTGTCAGAGTATAATTTGTCAGAATCATTTAAAGTGTATGCAACTTCAAATGTTTCATCATTCAAATTTTTCTTCAATAACAAAAATTCTTTACTATACGAGCATTTAACCGACGACTTTGGATTGTTGACTGATGAATTTGAACCTCCAGACCCAGAATTTGACACAGACTCCTCATCAGTATCCAACACCTGATCGACCACCTTTTTGATTAACTCAGACTCATGATCAGTGTCAGATGATGTGAAAGTGACATCAATGTTTTCTGGTAAATCATCAGTTGTGTCAGTTTTTAGCTTTATATTGATTGCTTTTTCAAGTTGCTCCTCATTTGGTTTTCTAGGAGAATACCCTTCCCAGATTGGAGGCGGATACTTGTTATAGCTAACAGTCGGTTTCTTACAAGTATCCTTCTTCTTTGGCTTGTCGTCTTTGAATGCTTCAAAACCTGCAACAGTCGGATAAATTCGATCAATAAGATAATCAGAACTAGAATAACTCTGCAATAAACGTCTGATCCTCTCATTCTCAGTTTTTTCTTTTTCCAACTTTAGCTTCCACTTTGCACTCTCCTCTATGTAGAAATTGATAGCTTTTTGCTTTGACATCATCGTAGCATTCATCATCGTCAAAGCATCTTCTCTCTTAGAGTTAGTCTTTTGAAGACCAGTTACCGTCTGTTCAAGACATCATAAGAGTATTTTACATAATTGAGATTGAACAGCAACTTTTCCTTCATCTTCTCATATTCTGCCAACTTCTCGTCTTTGGCTGCACATTCTTTGCAAGGTTCAAGACACTTTGAACATGGCTTGATGACCTCTACAATCTTTTCAATTTCAACTATCTTTTCAGCTTCGACCACTTTCTCAGCTTCACCGACCTGCTCAGTCTCAACAATCTCCTCAACAACAGTTTCAGATTTCATTTCCTTTTGTTCTTTTGCAGCTCGTTTTTCCTTCAGTTTCTCCAAGCGATCTGCAAAATAAAAATGAAAACTTTCAGGAGAAAGATGAGATTTAGCAATGTTAATACGTTTTTCTTCTTCATCATCACTGCTGTCATCTGTTGGCGACTGATCAAATGCTACGGATTTGTCAGAATTATCATCTGAAGAATCAATATCAGATGGTGTTTTATCAAAAACAATTTCTTTTTCTGAACTGACATCACTTTGTGAACTTTCATCTGCACTCTGTAAGCTTTCATCAGATGCAACAAACTCTTCCTCCACATTCTTCACAGTCTCACCAATAGACTTCATGCATTTGACAAACATATCTGGTTCTTTAACGATCTTAGCAATGAACGCTTTAAATTCTCCGTTTTCATCAACAAACATATCCCAGCTGAATCCTTCAGGTAACCTTTCATCATCCTGATTGATCAAACATGCTTTGCTTTCAGGTGATATATATTTGTTCCAGTTAAAATCCACTAGACATGCTCTCTTTGAATCCTCGATCACCTTTCTACCATGACCCACCTGTGGTTCTTGCTGTTGTTGCTGACCCACTTGTTGGTATATAGCTTTCCGGTAATAATCATCTTTTCCAAATGGATTCTGAGCTCCACTAGCTTCCCTGATCTTGCATTCTCTCTTGAAATAACCTTTCTCCCTGCATCAAAAACAAGTAACTTTAGATTTATCAAAACCTAAAGTAGAAACTTGTGCATCAAGAAAATCATTTCTCCCAGTAATCAGCTTGAACTTTCAGCTCGTCTAAGGACACTAGCTAGACACCATTTGATGTCCATAAGTTCCATTTCTTCGGCGTCTATCTGATCGTAATCCTCCTTTGTGAGCATAGGATTTCCGATTTTTCCAGCAACTAATCCTTCATAAGATAGCAACACAGATCCAAGTAATGCCATGTGATATTTCGCAATTTCTTTCGAAAAACTTTGACCATCTGGAAGATTCAAGGCAATGTTACATTGTATCACATAACCATTTCCAGTTTTCATGCTCTAGGAATGAAAACTTGTAGTTGAATCTTTCTGATTGACACTTGGGTATGTAGAAAAACCACTGCTGCTTTTGTTTGAACTTTGATCAACTTTTTCAGATGAATCTCCAACACTAAAAGCAGTTTGAATTTTCGGGCTTCTTTCAACTTCTGGAATGCTACCTTTGTAGTACATTTTTACATCTTGTTGACCACTTGGACTGTTCATCCTCGCAATATTCTGCTGTTCCAGATCCTGACCCTCAATCTTCTCGATAAACTGAGAAATTGTTAACCCATCATACACCCCGGTGTTCTTCAAGATCATCAAGTATGTACCCCACTCTTTCTGCGGTAAAGCGTCAGCTAATTTGTCTACCCACTCTTCACGATCTTTTGTTATACTAAGCATCGACATGGATCGCACCAAGTGGCAGTATCTTTCAATCGGCTTCTTTGTATCTTCGCCAGGTAAACTTGTGAACAAATCAAACTCTTTCTTGAGCAATGCCTTCTTGCTTTTAATCATGTGTTCACTTCCCTCAAACTTGATTCGAAGAGCATCCCAAATTGACTTTGAAGTTTTATCGTGCTGAAGCAATATGAAGATGTCTTCTTTGATGGCTTGCTGTAATAAACTGATCATCATCTTCTCAGCTTTGTACATATCCCGTTCCGGAACAGTAAACTCAGATATAGCTTTCTCAACTTGTAGATCAGTCCGTGGCAAGACATACTTCTTCGAAATACACTCCCATGATCTCAAATGGTTTGCCTGAACCCAGTTTTGGAACCTATCTTTCCACCTGTAAGACTCCTCAATGCTCATTAACTTCGGGGGTTTTTGAGTAGTTCCTGTCTCGTTTTCCAAATTCATGGCTTGAGTAATGACAGGCGGAGTAGACGGAGTAGCAAACGCGTTGTAGAACTCGTTATCCATGTTTCAATAACGCGTATTACAACAACAGTTATATTCGAGCAAAATCACCCAGTCAGTTTCAAGCGAAATATCAAACAACTTCTCTCGAGCGAAATCACCAAACTTCAACTTGGAGCGAAATCTGAAATTTGGTTGTCTGGAGCGGAATTAACAAAAAGTTTGGAGCGGAATTAACTTTTGTAGATTAGAGCGAAATCTCAAGTCTTTCTGGAGCGAAATCAGCAACAAATTTGAAGCGGAATCTCAGAAACAGTACCCTGGGGCGGAATCAGCAGGTATTTCGGAGCGAAATCAGACAAACTCAGGCGAAATAAAAAATGGTCCGTTCGAGCGGAATCACTTCGGGGTTCAATTTTTGCCATTTTTAAGTCGAATTTTACAGTGATACTTTCAAGGCTTTGTCTATATATATTATTATACAATTTGTGAAAATTTGATCGGGTTTTGTCCGTTAAAACTTGTTCTGTTGAAGAAAGAATGTGTAGAAGTAAGAAATCTCGATGAAATTCAGCTAATCTCTGCAGAACTCCTCCTCCTGAGCTCTGATACCACTTGTAGGATCGAGTATCGACCCGAACGAGTCGTTCAGAGAAGTTTTACCCTGTTTCAGGTGCGGAAAACAAGAAACAAAGGTAGATACAGCTTAATCTTCACTTTAAACACTGATTGTATTGATTTAACACTGATTACAATCAATCTTCACACCGGCAGCACCTCGGTATGGAATTCAAGAATCGTTACGTTGATTTCGCTCCTAATGACTATATATAGTAGACTTGATTTCGCTCGAAATGAACAAGAAACCATTGGAGCGGAATTAGCAACTTTGTGATACCGCTTGAAAGTGACTCAGGTCATTTCAAGCGGAATAAGCTTCTTCGAGCGGTATCAGCTACTAAACCACCTAAACATTGATATTTTCTCGTAAAGCGTGCCCTGATCTATACAATCTATTTTATGACTCGATACAAGACGAAGTCGACAGATGCATGCACTAACAGGGAGTCTGTTGCTGACAAAAGCTATTGAAGCTGAAGCTATCTAAAGACCAAAGACAGTGCAAGACTACATGAAGATTGCAAGAAGACTGAAGACAAAGTTTTTTTGAAGCTATTGTCAAGGGGGAGTTTGTTGGTGCATATTCTGTGACAACAGCTTAGATTTGGTCTTTGGATATCTTGTAATTAGTTAAATGATAAACAGTTATCTTGTATTAGTGAGATAATTGAGTTTGGGCTAAACTAAACCCACATTGGGTGTATGGGGGCGAATTGGGCTTGTTCAATTCGCAGTCCATGAGGTTTAAACCTAGCCCAAGTAGCAAACCTTGTGTTATATAAACAAGGTTAGGCTTTAGGGTTTAGGTTAATCGGCCAAAACTGAGTTTGTGAGAGTAATTTCGTGAGAGTTCTAGCAATTTCGTGAAAGGCTTAGAGCTTGGACGAATTAGGGTTTAATTGATTGTAATACTTTAGTTTGATAATCAATAGAAACCCGGTTTAAATTGGAATTCTGTTCTTCTACTCGTTTCTGTAATATTCTGATCAAGAGGATTCCACACTCTTGATTAGATTGACAATTCTGTGACAGATCCATACATCAAGGGGACCTACAATTCATAACACAAAATCCTAAGTTTCTCCGTTTCTTAGAATTATCATATAACTTTGAGATTTTCTCGAAGATTTATCATTTTTGATTATGTTGGAATGTTAATATATATCTGAGTCCATATATATATATATATATATATATATATATATATATATATATATATATATATATATATATATTATTTTGCGATTTGAACGATTTTATTGGTGACCATTATTGCGTAAATCCGTTAACGCTCCTGTTTATACGTAATATATCTACGATTTGCCTACATAAACGTTCGCATAATTTATCATCAAAACACGCGAAATCTTGTTAGCTTATTTATTTTGTCATTTTTAAAGCAAATATACATAAAACATCTCATATATATCAAATTTCACGCTCGACAAACAAGTTACATATTCACGCGATTTTTACCGTTTCTACTGCACAAAACGCACAAATATACATGCATAATCTAAATTTCCAAGGTCATGTTAAAAACTTAACATACCTTCACATTCTCATGTTTAAATCACATAACACATTTTAACACATAAGGTTTACCCAAAATTTTACCCATAATGGTGTACTTTGAAAAATGCGTATTTTAGCGATTTGGTAACGTTTTCGGGCGTTGGAAGTCACATATGACTAACCAAACACCAAGTAAACTTAAAATTAGTTAAAATACTTATGTTTAAACTAAAAAAATCAGTTTACTTACTGATCTAAATCAGTTTTGTAAAAATCACTTGAAAAGCCGATTTTTGACCATTTTAACGCATAGTTTTGCGTTAAACGTTACTATAATCATCCCAACTCAAAACGACTTGATATTTTAAAACAATACATGTTATTTACTGATTAAAATAGTGGTTATAATAAGATTAGTGCAGTTTTTGTATAAGTTACTAAATCATGCGATTTCACGTATTTTACAACCTTTAATGCACCAAGTACAACATGCAAAGCTAGCAAACATTATGACAAAGTTATATGTCACTAAACACTTTAAAATAACTTTATTTTAATGTTTGTAATATGATTATATCTGATTTTTATTAAATCATACTCAAATCACCTTTTCATAAACATTTATCATCATACAAGATCTAGTTAGTGCATCTAATGCATCCACAACATGTTCTAATCATTTTGTATGAACTTGAATGCACTTAAATCTTCATTTATTTCATGTTTCTCATACTCAAACATTCCACCATTCTTATGATCATCACACAATCATTTCTTATAAATGCAAGACATATACCTTCTCACATTTTTAAAACTTTTAATCATCAAAATTTACATGCATATGTACATATACATATACACAAACACGACACAAATACACACATGCATATACTTCCAAAGTTTTACTTTTTAACATATTTATTTCAAATCATAGAAACATCTCTAAGCACATTCCTTTATGACACCTTTTCAACATATACATGAACCCATCTTTCAAAGATCAACTCAAATCATTCAAGAACAAGAAATCAAAACACAACTTAAATACACACATTGTCACAATTTTTCGGCCATACATAGACACATATGTACACTCACTTTTACTTTGATTGAAATCTCATTCTTTGTTAAATACAAGTTTGTGATTTATTCCAAGTTCAAGAGAAACCATCTAACATCTCCATCATCACTAAAAATCAAGAGTGTGATTTAAAAAAAAAGTTTCTACCTTCAAGATTTTTAAGTGGATTTTTGAGAAAAGATGATGATATGAGACTTGTTATTGCTTGAATCTTGCTTGAAATCACTTCCAAACACCCATATTAGCTTGAAATCATCTTGAAAAGCCCTTAAATCTTCATGGAAAGGTTTGAAATTTTTGAAGGTGTATGTGTGTGAGGGTGTTCGGCCGAGCTTAATCAAGAGAGAGAGAGAGAGGAGGTGATTTTTTGATCTTGGTTTATGCAAATGAAGCGTGTAATATGTGTTTAAATGATTACTTATATTTCCAAGAACAACACATGGCAAGAAGATCAAGAAATAGCAAAAGGTGGGCATGTCTATGGCCGCCACCTAGTCCCCTCTCACACACACATTTACATTTACATATACATACACATATATATTATATATAGTGTAAAAACAGGTATTTTACTGGATACCGGCTATTTTATCTAGTGTTTTAATCTCGTTTTAATAATTATTTTTTTTATTCTATAAAAATAATCACACTAAATTATTACTAAAATATTTACCATTTGCCTCGACTGGCTGCGTTGACAGTACTTTGTTTAATTCGCGTAGTACGCGCTCAAACTCGAAAAATAGAGTTTCTTAGCGTTTTAATTTATTTTTCCTCACGAATATGATTAAAATTATTATTCTAATCATAACAGGCTATTTTTAGGATTTTAATACTGATCGGGTGGTCACCGACGTTCGTTTCGCATTTTAACCGCTACGCAATAAACGTTTATCTTACCGTTGCCAACATAATTTTTACCAAAGTTTAATTTTACCAACTCATTAAATTCCACAAATAAACATCATAACCAGTCAAATATAGCCCTGTTACCTATTCACAACACGTGTTACAACTGTACGGTATGGCCTGAAAAGCCGGGTGTCACAAATACTCAGTAGATTACAACTACCACTATGAGGAGGATGATTATAGGGAAGACTATTGCACCATTTATGGTAACCCTCATTCGGTACAATATTGTTACCTCTTTGAACCATCCCCTTCATACAACTACTATGAGGAGCCCAGGTACGAGCCGTCCACTCCATACACACCCTATGAAGACCCAAGGTATGAACCTTTTCCCTCATACTCATATTTTGATGAACCAAGGTATGAGCCTACATACTCATACATTGAGGAACCAAGATATGAGCCTTCACCTTCATATGCTTACTATGAGGAACCATGGCGTGAACAACCCACCTCATATGAGTATTATGAAGAACCAAGTTACGACCCTTATTCATCATATACTTACAATGAGGAACAATAGTGTGAACCATCTACCTCATATGAGTATTATGAGGAACCAAGGATCAAACTTCTGACTTCAAGCTTTGAGGATACTTATTCAACTCAATTTAACGAACCACCAACTATTTCACCTGTAGCCGAAAACATAATAGAACTCCTTAAAACTATCGAGCGCTATATAAAAGAAGCATGCGGAAGGGAAGAGGAATCCCGTGCAAG
Source organism: Helianthus annuus (assembly GCF_002127325.2). Taxonomy (NCBI): domain Eukaryota; kingdom Viridiplantae; phylum Streptophyta; class Magnoliopsida; order Asterales; family Asteraceae; genus Helianthus; species Helianthus annuus. The sequence goes on from NC_035443.2 coordinate 91,357,361, forward strand.
GGAAGAATTAACTCGTAATAAAGAAGAGATAGTTGAAAAGGTAAAAATGGAAGAACAAGCAAGTGAAAAACCGACACATGTGTTAAACAACAAAAAAGGTGAGTCCGACAATGTTAAAATTCAAGAAGAGTCTAATTTTAAAGAAATTAATCTCTTGTCACCTTCTTTCGAAAATCATTGTTTAGTACCCACTCATGCTAAGTTTTTAAAAGAGTTAAACACTAACACTAAAATTGACGAAACGGTAAGCATTAAGTTAACAAATGATCAAACTACGCTAATAAAAGAAGATCCATTTGAAATTAACATTACACCGGTTCCATGTTTTTTCAAAATTCCTTTATTAGTAATATTACAATTGATAAAGATCTTTGTGTTAATATAATGCCAAACTATATTTTCGAAAAATTAAGTATTGGTGATTTTTCTCCACTTCAAATACCCATTTTTCTATCTAATCGGAAAACAATAAAATCAATAGGGATAGTTGAGGATGTGTTGGTCCAGTCTAATCAATTGGTAATCCCAACCGACTTCGTCATCCTTGATGACGCTCCACTAGTGTTGGGACGACCTTTTGTTAAGACCCACGAAGCTTTGAAAAATAGGAAGTATAACAATCTACGTATTCAATTAGGGGCATTCAAAAAAAGTGTCGATCTTGAGCGTTCAATGAAATATCCATTCGGCAATGATGACCCCCTAATTGAAGATGAAGCTGAACCACCCGATACAAGAGAAGAAATTGACCACTTTGTTGAAGAAGAGGTCGCCATAGAGCAAACCTTTGTGGTTCTTGACCAAAACGAGCAACCAAATAAGGAGTCTCCTAATGACCCACCTCTTGAGCTCAAAGAAATTCCAAAAGGTTTAGAATATGCTTTTCTCGACAAAGATGGTAAATCACCTGTAATTATTTCGTCAAAATTAACTAGTTTAGAAAAAGAAAAATTAATCACACTTTTGAAAAAACAAAAAAAACGCGATCGCTTGGAAGGTTGTAGATATTAAAGGAATAAGTCCTTCCATGTGCATGCACAAAATTTTAATGAATGATGACTACAGATCGGTAATACAACCACAACGAAGAGTAAATCCAAATGTCCAAGAAGTGGTTAAAAATGAAGTCACCAAATTACTTGACGCCGGACTCATTTACCCAATCTCCGATAGTCCTTGGGTAAGTCCCATCCAAGTAGTTCCAAAGAAAGGAGGTATGACGGTAATAACTAACGAGAAAAATGAATTAATACCAACAAGGACCATCACAGGATGGATAGTATGTATAGATTATCGTCGATTAAATGAGGAGGCTAGCTGTAATCGCTTGCATGTCGGTCTCTCTTACGTAGCAAGGTTGGTACACAGAACTATCATGCCAGACTAAAGGAAGCCAATCAATGCAAATGATTGAGAGCATGCCCATTACAGTAGCGGTCAAGTGAACACTTTCCGAACACTAACCCAATTGGATGGGAAAGTTAGCATTCACAATAAAGACTAATAACAATGAGTGAAGCAAACTTCTGACAAAAATAGAGGGGATCATCGTCGACTTCTCATGGACTAGCCCACTTACCTATTTTGCGATCTCAAACCTTGGAGAGGAGTCTAAACCATCTTTTAGGGTTATATTCAAGGGGATTTCCCAATGGGCAACTCAGGAACGACTGCCAAAGCCGCTGCTGATGAAGATCAGACCAGAAGCAAAAGTGTTGATTGTAGACCAGGTAGAAAGAGAAGATTGATGAGGAAGAACCCAATCAGGAGAGAAAAAGCAATTCCTCTCCTTTCAGTCGAGCTACTTCGTTCCTCACCTCCTGGAACAAAGGGCGCTTAAGTAAGAAAGTCAGATAGGTAGGGTTCCAAACCTGATGGGAATCGAGCAAGTGGTCGTAGGTGGACGTATCAGAGGGCGAGAAGAAGGAAATGAAGATACGCTAGTTTACCAAATTCATTGCATGGAGGTAGCTAAAGATCATTTTCCTTTACCTTTTATTGATCAAACGTTAGAAAGATTATCCGGTCACAAATTTTATTGTTTCTTAGATGGTTTTTTATCACACCCTGGCTTTTGCGGAAGCGTGGGTTTAATTTGGTGTGACTTCTTAATACCATAGCAACAATCATAACAATGCTATATGTAAATAAAACACATGATAGTCATCCATTCATAAAGTTTAAAGTTATCACAACATCATTGTTTAAAATGTCGACAGATAAAAACAAGTTACATACATGACATGAATTTAAACATGTTCCCATGACACAACAAAAGGTTTTAATAAAAGCACGGTTTAAGACTTGTAACCCGTCCAGGAAAGGGTCACCCCTCCTAAACCTGGATGACATCATTATTCCCTACGCAGCTTGACACGATTACACACTCCGCAAGATCCACTAATTTCCTGAAATACATGTAGTTTGTAAAATCAACAAAAGTTGAGCGAGTTCATGTAAAAGTGAGTATGTATAAACCTTTCATGTATGAATAAAAGTCCCTGGTATGTAGCAATAAGGAAAAGAGATCACCAATGGGTTGTAAAGCCACTGGTATGTGTGAGAAGGTGCAGGAAAACTCAAACCTAGCAAATTTGTTACCGGGCTTCGGCGGTAAGACACAGTCACCTCTACGGGCCGCCCCGGCCTCACAGGTGTGGGCTCGCTACACCCAAATATATCTATCACTCTTGTGTCCCTCGGTCCTAACAACGAGGATTAATGGCCTTAAGTATTGTACCCACCCCTCATATGATCTAGTAGTACAAACCCTCCCTACGCTAACCATACCATGTAAGTAATGTTTGTAATAATTGTCGCATGCATTTCACCCCCGAAGTATAAAACTGAAAACAGTAAAGAAGAAAAGGGGGACATGAACTCACAGAAGTGCGTATCCTGTAACGTCAACCTCAAACTCGATCTGCTGCGCGATGACCTACACGTACTAATGCCTATTAGACGGATGGGCCGTGCCTTGGCTTAGGGTTTAATGTTTTAAGTTGCGTTACTTTGATATTATATCCAGTTTGACTTCTAGTTAAAATAATAATGATTATTTTAACCTAAGTTTTGTTTTTAGGGTTTTGGAATAATAGGTAGGCAACTATTTCGTGTCCGCACTTCTCAAGTATTTTATATGTGTATTTCCTTCCCAATGATGGGGGTATTTATACATGTATACTTGTAATTCCGGAAAAATATATTTTAAGTCCCACTTAGAAAAATATATTTAAATTACTCGTCTAAAACATCTTAATTCAAAATACATGTGTTTTTCCCAAAAATATTAATTCATAAATTTTCCAAAATAACGTTTTACCAAAAATGTGCGTGTGAGAGTATTTTCTGAAATATCACATAAGTTACGTTTTAGCATTTCGTATTGCAATAATAATTGCGTAACTTAAATATTTATTTCGCAAGAGTTTTGGTGTTATTTTGGAGCCGTAATTTCATGGTATACATAAGTTATATTATTTTACCCTAAAAATAATATAACTAGTTCTCAAAATAAACAAATATCACACGAGAGTTTTAGTATGAAATATATATTCTAAATATATATATTTATCAAATTTTACTTACGAAAATCAACCTCCGGCACTTAGTATTTTTGTAATAAAAATCACATAAAGTTTATTTTGAAAACAAGGTTAAAATATATTCGTAAGCACTTGCTAGAAAAATATTTTCTAAGTCCATCGATTTTTAGAAAATTTCGTCAGAGTTTCCCCTAAAAACGGAGGTATCGATGCTATTAAGCATATCATTTTCTTTTCAAAATCAATCAACAACAATCCTTGAATCATTTCTACATTACCAAGAGCAAAATATATGAGTTTCACACTAGTCACGAACTTGATATATCTCGAAAACGCATAGTAACTTGGTAAGACTTTTAGTAGACCTAGTTACCTTCCGAAACGTATTTATTTCTTTAAATATCATTCTCTTAAAATAATTTAGTGTTTACAACTTGTAAGTAATTTTTACAAAAATTTAACTCTTGAACTCTTCTTGTAAATAAAAGCTTTTTACACTTATTTTACTTAAAAAAATTATGTAAGAGTATGTAAAAGTCATAAACTTTTAGAGCTCGTTTCTTGAACTTGGTTTGTTTACAAAAACTTTTTGTAAAACTTGGATTAACATACTCATCAACTTACTAGTTAGTTTATATTTTGTGAAAAATCATTTTTATCAAGTTCATGTCTAGTTAGAAAGTGGTCTTTTTATGTGACACAAACCACTTTCTAGTCTTGTTAAATCATACTTTTACGTATTATTTAACAAGATTCACATGGTTTTTAACACCATATAATCAAGGATCACCATAAAACTAACAACATACTTATGACAACATCAAACTAGTAGCATTTTTCATCTTCAAGTAAACTTTTTATGTAGGATTTCATGTAAAGTTTCATGTTCATCTTTTAGTGTTCTTGTTTCTTTAGTGATTTGAACATACTAAACATACTACAACTTCTGATCACAACAACAAGATGAACAAGGGTGTACAAGTAACTTACTACTAGCACAAGGCTAGGGTAGAATCTAGTGAAGAAGATGATAAGAAAAAGATGATGAACAAACAAGAACAAAGCCCTTTTTAAGTTCCACAAGTAGCAAGCCTTCTTGTATCAACCTTTAAGCTTGAAAGAGACTTGAAAATGGAGGATGATGGTGGTGCAATGGTGGTGGTGTTGGCGGTGGTAGTGTGGCCGAGAGAGGGAGAGAGAGTGTGAGAGTGAGAGTGAATTTTGAGTAGTGATGGTTATGATCTTGGCTCCATACTTAAAGAGATTACTTCTCATCTTATGGTCACTTCTACAAGCAACATCCATTAAACAATTACAACATAATCAAGCCAAGATATATGAAGCATGGTGTGGAAATTGTGTGGGTGCATTTGAGGACCGAAAATCGGTTGGGGGGGGGGGGGGGTTGGTTGTAACTTTTTCAACTAATTGGTTAAGGGTTAGTTAGAATTCAAGTGTTACTTACATAGGGTATTTATTTGATATGTAGTGGGTGTTAGGGTGTTCGGGGGTCACGACAAGCCAAGAAATAGTGAAACAATGTATTTGGCAAAAATTTAGTGTTCCGGGTAGTGTCCGGTTATTCGGTTGGATACCGTTCCGTTAAAGTGTTTAATTATTCCTTAAAGTGACTTTTATATATATTTTTGCATCACTTTTAATCCCTGGCACTTAGGAAAGTATACAGGACCATTCTGACATATTTTTGCACTTTACTAGTATTTTAAAATGCTGAATTTTATTAATGAGTGAAGAATTCTGCATTTAAAGTGTGTTTTAGGCACTTCCCGGCTCTGTAACTATCCCCTAGTGACGCAGTTTTATGGTCCTCATTTCCCTACACTCCATACTAGTGTAATATCCGGTCCCTGGCCCATACTGGGCCTTACAGACACTGTCTGTCTATTGCTGGCATTGTCAGCATATTTCTGAATTATCCGTTCAGTGTGCTAACTGTGCTTTGTGCATCAAGTATGTCACTAAAGTTTGTGTGTAATAAATGAGGTGACAGTATGAAATGTGATGCATATGTATGTATGTAACAGAAAACAGAAAGCAGTTTAATCACAGTTGTAATCAAGCACAGTCATTAAGCACAAATGAAATATTAATTATTTGTACGGATACCTGTAAATGTGAGGGTTGTCACATTTCTCAGGTTACTTTCAAATACCGATAGCACCCAAAGACCAAGAAAAGACAACATATAATTGTCCCTATGGAACTTTTGCTTATCGACGCATGCCTTTTGGTCTATGTAATGCCCCCGCAACCTTTCAACGTTGCATGGTGTCACACCCCTTTCTAAGGCGGAAGCACGAGGTGTGATCATGAAAGGTTTTCATTGCATACGATTGGTAAACATACTACATGCTCATAAAATAACTTCAAACACCATTACCATTATATAACGGAAAATATAGTAAAGTGTTTACATCACGAAACAACATATTTTCTGAAAGTTTACAACTTATTTAAGACAAACATAAACGACATCCACGAGCATGAGTAAGACCGCACGCACATCCACTTTAGTTACCTGAAATACATGTGAGTTTTGGAAAAACGTCAACATAATGTCGGTGTGAATTCATGCAGTTCTTGTATTGAACGTTTGTATACTTTGTATGAAAAACATGGTATGTATCTTGTGAAAATCAAGTATTCATGTATAAATCAAGTATTCTTGTATAAATCATGTATTCTTGTATAACTCAAGTATTCCTGTATGTATCAAGTTGTTAATGGGTTGCAAGGCCATTAACATATGACACGACATAGGAAGCAACCAAACCATAGGCATTTTTCTAGTTGTCGATTCATGACGGAGACACAAAAACACTACTCGGTACTAGTTATCACCAAGAGTGGGGCTGCCCTGGTACCCATTAGATCTAACCTTTTGTTCTGCGGTCTTAGTATGTACACGATTAATGGTACTAGTTATCACCAAGAGTGCTTCTTGTTTTTGTATGCATCATACCATTTGTAAACATTGTAATATTTGTAACATGTATTTCACCCCCGAAGTTATAAAACCAAAAGCAGTTAAAGAAAAGGGGGAGCATGAACTCACAACTTTGCGTTCCTGCATCGTAAACTTCACCGGATTTGCTTATCTAGCGTGGTGACCTAAACGTGTTTTATTAACGTTAGTCACTAGACTTGTATTGCACAAGTACAATCACTATCTTTTGTGTATGTATTCTTGTGTTAAAAATATTATATTTTTAACTATGCATCTTACTTATATTATTTTCTCAAAAATAAATATAAGTATCTTGTATTTTTCACCCGAATTATGTATTTTGTCCATGTTATTTATTCTATCAAGTGATATATTTTCATAAATATATTTTCTTGTATTTGTCTAAGTATGTTGTATGTGTATTTTTGTATTTTAACTCCTTAGGAGTATTTAGTGTATTTTCAAGTCCTAATACACTATCATGTATAATACATACTACATACACTTAGCACAAAATTTGGTGATCAAATAATATATATATTTTTCTCAAAAATATACATACTTAATATCAATTTTAACCTTGAAGAAATCATCATTTCTTAACACAAAAATTAGGGAAACCTTGGTAAATGTTTTTAGATACATTTTTAGGGAATAAGTTTCTCAAAAACTTATATTTTTCTAAGTGTAAAAATTTGTAGAAATTTTGACAGAGTTTCCCCTAAAAATGGAGGTTTCCCATGTTTTCAAAACATGTGTTTATTTTCTTTTAAAATCATCATCAACATCAACAACACAATCAAGTCTCACCATAAGCCTAGATCATGTAAATCACACTACATCATGAACTTGAAGTTCTTATAAAAATTTGTAGTAACTTACCATGTTATTTAGTAGGCTTAGTTACCCTTAAAAACATGGTTATTTGTTTGTAAATCACTTTCTTGAAAGATTTAGCCATTTACAACTTGTAAGATGGTTTTGTCTAAAAATATTTCTTTTGTATTTTTCTTGTTACAAACATGTTTCTATTCTTGTTTAAACACTAAAAATATTATTAGTTTACTTAGAAACCATGACTTTGTAAGTCTTGTAAATAATCTTGGCTTCTTAGGAATTTTTTTTTTTTTTTTGAAATCATCTATTTACAAGACTCTTATTTTGTTTAAACCATCTTTAAATAAGAAAATCACTTTCTTCATTCAAGTTCATGAGGACATAAAGTATGATGATCTTGGTCTTTCACAAGATCACCACTTTAACTTACTAGATTATGTGTTAATCACAATCTAGTAGGTTCCATATGATGTCTAACATCACACACACTAGTAATCCATGAACAAGAAACAATCAACACAATCAACATATATTCCTATGTATTTAAGCTTATGTGAAAGATTCATGTTCATATTCTTTAGTGTTCTTGTGATTTTCACCATAATAAATTTTTTAACCAATCAATACATGAAGTAATAAGAGAATATGAGGGCTCACCACTAGCAACAAGGCTAGGGAAGATTACTAGAACTTGAAGATGACAAAAGTGTTGGGTAAAAGCAAATGAAGAAGGTTCTTCAAGATCCACAAGGTTCCAACTTCCTAATTCACCTTCTAGCACCTTGTGTGAACCTTGGAATAGATTGAAATGGAATGAAAATGGTGGATGTATGGTGGGTGGATGGAGGCCGTAGGTATGAGGGAGAAGGAGGAAGGAAGATGGTGTGAAGTGGTGAATGAGATCTTATGTTATCTTATATAATATTTCACAAGATCTTCCAAAATCTATAGAAATCTTACAAAATGTAGATCAAATCCAAGGAATATCAAATTAAATCTAAAGGGGATTTAGTAGGATTTTGGAAAAATTTGGTGGGGTCACCCCCTTGAACCGTATACAATATGGGGTGGGGGGCAAAGTGTAACTTTCAATTTCTAATTTCATTTATAAGTTAAGTTCCAAGTATATAGTTTTGGGATTTAGTGTGTTACTATGTTATAAGAGGTGTTATGGTGTTCAGAGACCATAACTAGTTCAGAAACATTAAAACAATGCTTCTAGTAATATTTTTATGTTCCGGGTAATGTCTGGTTGTTCGGTTAGATACCATTCCGTTAAAGTGCTAAATTGCACCGTTTAGTGTCCTTCATGTATCCTTTTGTAACCCTTTTAATTCCCAACACTTAGGAGGGTATTCTGGATAATAGAACATGAATTCTGCATAATATTTATATGTTAAAAAGCTGATTATAGCTGAATTCTGTAAAATTTTGCACTTAAAGTGCGTTTCGGGTGCTTTTTAGTGCGTATTTTAGCTTTCGGAAGGTCTAAATGTTAACCCTTGTATGTACTCTTGGGTTTTAATGTATTCTTGTCATTGGACCTACACCTAGGCTCAAATTTTATTGTCTAACTTCTTTCTACAGAATTGTTGACACAATGTGTCTTACCGGTGAGTTTACTAGTATTACTGACGCAACGCTGTTCATTAATGCATAAAGTAATTCTTGTAGTATAAAACGTGCATGAATTCATTTGTATAGTATGAAATCAGACAATGTTGACATTTAAGCACATAATTGCAGTCATTAAATAATAATTAGGATGTACGGAAATTACCGGTTTGGTGCCAGTTGTCACAGTCTCCCCCCGTTAAAAGAATTTCGTCCCGAAATTCAGGCCGATCTAGCTCTGGCAGGATTCTTCTTGAACAGGTGGGGATACTTTTCTTTGAACTGGTCTTCACATTCCCACGTGTACTCGGGTCCGTGCTTAGAGTTCCAACGTACTTTGACAAGTTTGACAGTGCTCCTCCTGGTCTTGTTGACTTTCCAGTCTGTAACCTCAACGGGTTGTTCTGTAAATTGGAGGGTGTCATCAATATGTACTTCATCCGCAGGGATGATCACATTTTCTTGTGTTGGACTCTTCTTGAGGTTGGATACATGGAACGTGTCATGTACTCCATTCAATTCTTCCGGTAATTCCAACTTGTATGCTACGGTACTAATCCATTCTAAGATCTTGAATGGTCCGATGTATCGTGGATTCAGCTTTCCACGTTTTCAAAATCTTACTACGCCCTTCCAAGGCGAGACCTTTAACAAAACTTTGTCTCCCACCTCGAATTCTAATGGTTTTCGTCTTCGATCAGCGTAGCTCTTTTGTCAATCTCGAGCCGCCTTAATGCGCTCTCGGATCTGCATGATCTTGTCGGTTGTCTCTTGTATAAGTGCAGGTCCAACCATACGTTTATCTCCAGGGTCTGCCCAACATAAGGGCGAGCGGCACTTGCGGCCATACAGAGCTTCGAACGATGCGGCTTTTATGCTTGTATGATAACTGTTATTGTAGGAAAACTCAACCAAAGGTAGGTGAGTATCCCAGCTGCCGCCTAGGTCCATGACACATGCGCGAAGCATATCTTCTAGCGTTTGTATAGTTCGTTCGCTCTGGCCATCTGTTTGCGGGTGGAACACCGTGTTTAGATCTAGCTGAGATCCAAAGGCTTCCTGAAAGGATTGCCAGATTCTTGAGACAAAGCGTCCATCTCTGTCTGAAATGATTGAGATAGGCACTCCATGACGTGCCACAATTTCTTTTAAGTATATCTCAGCAAGCTTTCCCGTGCTATCCTTCTCTCGGATTGGTAGGAAATGCGCAGATTTCGTCAAGCGATCAACTATCACCCATATCATATCGTGCCCTCTCGGGGTCCTGGGTAATTTCGTTATGAAGTCCATCGAGATTTGCTCCCACTTCCACATGGGTATCTCTGGTTGTTGTAGTAGGCCAAAGGGTTTCTGATATTCGGGCTTAACCTTAGCACATGTTAGGCACTTTCCTACGTAAACAACAACATCGCTTTTAAGTCTTGGACACCAATAGTATTCTTTTAAGTCTTGATACGATGGATCGAGTATCTCGATTTATGTGCTTCATCAAGGATGACTTCTCAAATACCGCCATAGAGCGGAACCCAAATACGCTTCTTAAAGTATAAGGCTCCCTCTTCGTTTGGCACCATATATTTCAACATACCCCTGAGGTATTCAGCTCTACGGTTTTCCATCTTAAGGGCTTCTTGTTGCGCGTCCGGAATGCGTGCTGTGAGGTTCGTTCGAATCGTCATTTCCAATGCTCGAACCCTTAGGGTCTTAGCCCTTTCTTTTCGACTTAATGCGTCTGCTACAACGTTTGCCTTTCCAGGATGGTACTTAATCTCACAGTCGTAATCATTTAGCAGCTCGACCCATCGTCACTGGCGCATGTTTAATTCCTTATGATCGAGTATGTGTTGTAAGCTTTTGTGATCCGTGAAGATTGTACATCGTGTACCATATAAATAATGTCGCCAGATCTTCAAGGCGAATACCACCGCGCCGAGTTCCAAGTCGTGGGTGGTATAGTTTCTTTCATGTACCTTCAATTGTCTTGAAGCATAAGCGCTGACCTTCTGGCGTTGCATGAGCACGCAACCCAAACCTTGTCGTGAAGCGTCGCAGTATACCACGAAGTCTTTAGTGCCTTCGGGTAAAGATAGTATTGGCGCATCGCATAGCTTATTCTTAAGTAGTTGGAAGGCTTCTTCCTGCTTGTCACCTCAGTCGTACTTCTTGTCTTTCTGTGTAAGGGTAGTTAGCGGTTGAGCTTTTTTGAGAAATTCTCAATAAACCGTCGATAATAACCCGCTAAACCCAAAAATTGCCGAACTTCAGTTGGTGTTTTGGGGGCTTCCCAATTCTTTATTGCTTCAATCTTGGACGGGTCTACATGAATGCCCTTCTTGTTCACAACATGACCAAGAAATTGTACTTCGCGAATCCAGAATTCGCATTTTGAGAACTTTGCATAAAGTTTCTCTTTCTTCAGTAGTTCCAAAATGGTTCTAAGGTGTTGCTCGTGTTCTTCTTTCATTCGGGAATAAATCAGGATATCATCGATAAATACAATCACGAATTTATCGAGATATGGTTTGCATACGTGGTTCATCAGGTCCATAAATACCACTGGCGCGTTCGTCAATCCAAATGACATCACAAGAAACTCGTAGTGCCCATAACGTATTCGGAATGCAGTCTTTGGTACACTTTCTTCTTGTGTCCTTAACTGATGGTATCCAGATCGAAGATCGATCTTGGAATAGTAGCTTGATCCTTGCAATTGATCAAGTAAGTCATAAATCCTTGGTAGTGGGTACCGATTCTTGATTGTGATCTTGTTTAGTTCTCTGTAATCGATACACATCCGCAAAGTTCCATCCTTTTTCTTCACGAACAATACTGGAGCTCCCCAGGGCGAGAAGCTTGGCCTTATGAATCCTTTATCCAACAACTCCTGGAGTTGTGTAGATAATTCTTGCATTTCGGATGGTACAAGCCGATAGGGTGCCCTGGCTACAGGAGCGGCTCCTGGAACCATGTCTATACGGAATTCGACTTGTCGTTGCGGAGGTAGTCCTGGCAGATCTTCGGCAAAAACATCAGCGAATTCCTTCACCACAAGAATGTCTTCGAGTTTCGGCTCCTCAGCCTTCTTATCTACAACATGTGCTAGGAAAGCAACACATCCTTTCCTTAAGCACTCTTGTGCCTTCATACAACTGATGATTCGCAGAGGCGCGTCGTGTTTTTATCCATGCACAATGAGTGTTTCATCATTCGCCAAAGGGATGCGAATGATTTTCTCATGACAAATAACTTCAGCTTTGTTCTTGGACAACCAGTCCATTCCGACCACTACATCGAAGCTACCCAATTGAATAGGTAAGAAGTCGATGCTAAATCTTTGTCCACCAAGTTCTAGTGTGCAGCCTCTAACAACTTCGCCCGATTCAACAAGTTTACCATTGGCTAGTTCTATGGAATAAGGAATATCTAATCTACTAGATTCTATTCCAAGCATACGTTTAAATTCCACAGACATGAAGCTAAAATCGACACTAGTGTCAAATAATATGGATGTAAAGTGATTGTTAATGAGAAACGTACCGGTGACCACATTAGGGTCCTCGCATGCGTTCTTTACTCCAATCACAAATGCTCGAGCCTGAGCATTGTTTCCTTTTGGGTAGTCCTTCATGAAATGTTCATTGCTTCCACAGCTGAAGCATCCTTGGTTTCGCCCGGCTCCACTCCCAGTTTGGTTACCATTGCCATTCCATTTCCACCATTTCTATTACCGACACCGTTGCGGTGTCCATTCCCGTTCTTTCCTTTACCCCAACAGTCTTCAGTGCGGTGACCTAGCTTTCCACACTTGTCACACTTTGGAATGCGACAAACTCCTGCGTGATGACGCTTGCACTGATTGCATTTGGGCAGAGTGCCCAGGTATCCCTTAGTTGGAGCGTCATTCATGGCTGCAAGAGATTTCGCCTCCTGAGGCGGGTTAGTGTCACGCTTCTTGTTGGAACCCTTGTTGTTACGAGTTGCTTGATTCAGGTTTGCATGTTTCCTTTTCTTGTCGCCGGACGACTCAGCATGCGTCTCGGTCTTTTCTGTTGGGTTCAGTGATAGCTTCTTCATACGAACACAATCTTCAGTAAGGCTGACAGCCAGAGTTACAGCCTCGGTGATTGTTTGAGGTTTGGCCGAAGTTACCATGCCACGGAATTCTGAGGCCAGTCCCCAAATGTAGCGTTCAACGCGCTTAAATTCCGGAGTCACCATATAGGGGATCACCGTAGACAAATCATGGAACCTTCGAGTATACCTAGTAATGTCTGCATGATAAACACATTAAACCTAATGAATTTCGGGTAGGAGATCAAGTTATATTGTTTAATTCACGACTTCGATTATTTCCTGGTAAATTAAAGTCTAGGTGGTCAGGACCTTTTTCCATCACCCACATTTTTCCGCACGGTCCAATTGAAATTAAATCTCGGAATGGAATCCCATTCAAAGTCAATGGCCAACGGCTAAAGCTCTATCAAGGATTTATTGAGGATGAAGAGGAAGAAATCTCGCTACAAGCAGCCGAAGAATAAAACGAAGGTTCCAGCATCAACATCATACCTTGTAAGTTACGAACATCGGGAAAACATCTAAATCGGTAAGATTTCTAATACCAAGTTTCTGGAAATAGGGGCACTCACACGAGCACTTAAAAAAATATATTTTAATTTTGCCCGCCCACGGGGCCGTGTCCAGCGGACATGGGGCCGTGTCCGCGCAACTATCGGGGATAAAACCCCTTTTTCTTCACTTACTCATTTCAACACGCCCCGTTTCCCCAAGAACTCTCTGGTTCCGGCGAAATTTTCTGCAGATTTCAACATTTCCCCAACTTCTAACAATGTCACGGTATTATTCTATCATCATAATTAGTTAGTTTAATCACTTGCATGTAGTTTAACATCAAAAATTTGGGGAAAAATCTAGGGTTCTTCAACTTGAACCGAATCAAACCTCAAATGTTTGCTTAGATCTGTTAGCATTAGTATAGATATATGTTATGGGAAGTAAATCAACTTGTATTATTCGTAGATTTGCCCGATTTCTCCAAAAAACCTCTAACCCTTGTTTTTGAACCGAAAAAGATGAAATTGAAGGGGCAAACGGTTTTTTTTGGGAAAAACGGCACTTAGGGTTTCATTTTCGGGGAAAACCGCCCCTACTGGACCAAAAATTTTCAAGTTTTCTGGACCGGGTCGAAAAATGGGATTTTTGGGAAACAGACGCCTGAGCACGGGGTCGTGCTCAGCGAGCACGAGGGCGTGTCCAGCTAATTTCAGGCGAACATGGGGTGTCTCCGCTGAACACAGGGTCGTGTTCAGCTGACTGTTTTTAGTTTTCTTCGAAAATTTTACTGTTTCGTCCTAATTGTTTGGTGTTTTCTTTCAGATGGCCAAAACATTTACCAGATTCAACACAAGTGAGTTGGCTGCCCAAGCGCGATTCGAGGTTCTCAAGACTAAGCCGGAAGAAAATCCCCGACAAGTGTGCATCGACACTCTAGAAGCAGTAAACCAAATAGACCGCTTCAACAACATTGTTACCGGTCCACTATGAGCAGCTCTTTGCACTCGGCTTCATTCCGTGCACGAATATAAGATGGAATTTTACAGCACGTTTGTCTTCAAGACAAGAGCAGATCCGTTTGACAATGAGGGGGTAGAATTCCGTTGTGCAGGGGTTATGTACTCAATCTCAATCGCACAATTTGGGGCAATTCTCGGGTTGTACTCAGAAGAGGATCCTGGAGAGGAAGAGAACACCGGCGATCTCCGCGAGCTTCCAGAAGATCAACACCAAGCTGCTTGGGCTCAGATCGGGGAGGGCCACTATAACCCGAGCCGAACTAAGAGAACAATGTTGAGGGACCCTCTCTACCGCTACATCCACAGGGTCCTCAGCTACTCACTTTGCTAGAGACATGACAGTGGTGGTGTTGTAGGGTTGCAAGATCTGCTAGTCCTCCATTGCATTCACAACTGTATCAACCTCGATGTTCCATACCTGCTACTCCGCAACATGCACTTGAACCAACTTGCCACTCCCCCGACTCCTATCCTTTTTGAAGGGTGGATCTACCGCCTTTTCAAACAATTTTGTGCTAAAGATGCCGAGGTCCTTTCAAAAGGGCCCATGGTCGGGAAAATTGGACCTTGTCATATGCCGCTCCATGAACTTAATCAACAAAGCGGATGATGGGACGATCAGGTTTCAAACAGTTCAAGGGCATGCATGGAACCCTCAAGAAGCTCTCGTCCTACACGCTCCACATATCCGTCCTCCTCCCTAGTACCACTACCAGCACCATGGTGATGCGGGTCAATCGTCCTCTCAAGGAGGTGGTTTTCCTAACTTTCAAAGTTTACATGATTTATTGCAGGAAAATCTCATGTGTACCCGGAACACCTACAACATGGCCAGCAACACATATGCCTGGGTGAGAGTTATAGAAAGAAACATCTCCGACATGCAGGATGATATTGGCAACATCCGAGAGTATATGGCGGGCCAAGGAGGGGATAATGATGATGATGAGGACATGGATTGAGCGGAGGAGTTGGAGGTGGTATTACACGGTTGGAGGTCGTCATAGGTTAACCCTTTTATCTCTCAAAAACAATTTCATGGCCTGCGTGCCACTTGTTGAACAATTTACTTTTCTTAACACTTTTAATTTTCTGCATTTTTTTAGTTTGTGATGTGAATGATGAACTTATGGTAATTTAGGATGTTGGTTATTTTTGGTGTGGTATTTATAAGTAAAACAGGTACCTACGAGGCTTTAAGCACTAAATATTAGTGCTACTAAAGCCAGGACAACAAAACCGAAAGTAGAAACCTGTTTTCAATAATTGCAGATTGTCCATAGGGGGTCGTGCCCAGCCGACACACCCCCGTGCCCACCGCCCACACCAGCTGTTTGTCTAATTTATGCAGATTGCTGCCCAACACAGGGTCGTGTTCACCAGACACGCCCCCGTGTCCACCTTCTGTAAGTTTTCGTTACTGGCAATCTGAACACGGGGTCGTGCTCATCCAGCACGGGGCCGTGTCCAGATGCCCAGTAACATAAAATTTTGCTTTTTAAACACATTTTTACACATTGAGGACAATGTGTAATTTAAGTGTTGGGGGGGGGGATGCTAAAACCTTGAATTTTGCAAGTCGTAATAACAAGCCTTACACAAAACTCTATTGGAACCGCTAATCACCCCAATTTTTTTTTCTTCAAAAACTTTTCATTTTTTTTACTTGTCTTGGTTTAATTTGGGAATAACAAGTTCTAAAAAGATTATATTTTTACAAATTTACAACCGATAGTGTCGTGATAAAAAAAGAACCAACATAAGAAAATTATGAAATGGCATGACAAATCTAGTTAAAATTTGATTATATATACTTGATCACATTATAAACCCATTCCCACAAAAAAAATGAGTTTTGAGCCTTTATTGAGCATACAAATACACATGTGTAACACCCCGTCCCGGAACGGGCCGGCGTGTCACTATAACAGTAGTCAGATCAAAAACATAATTCCATTTATACTTAAATGTATTACAAGGCTTTACAACCGTCTTTTCTAAACACTCGAGTACTCTTCCATATTTTGTCCCAGCTTGTCTTGATAACCTGACGTAAAGAATAAAACAACAACAACAAAAAACGTACGTCTGAGCAAAATTTCGAAAGTTTTGCCCAGTGTGCGGATACAGGAAAACAAAAGCTTATTTTATTTTGATAACCGGATGGAACTTGACGATGCAAATAACTTAATTTCATAATCATATCTTACGGATGTACCCATGAGCAAACTTAAAACGTGACAATACACAGGTAGCTACTCCTGCATAATTATCACATGAGATGGCGAATTGGCATACCCGTTATCCACCTCCTTATACTTATACTTAAATCCTAGGATCGATCCATACGCCTCCTAATAGCCTTATGTACCACAATTGTACTTAAGAGACGCCGTGAACTGATCTCTCCGTCACGGATGGAGCACATGATGTTGATGCCACAACAACATGCTCGTGGGACACTCCACGAGAAGCGATACTCAGGGTATCAGAGTACAAATGGTCTTATTCACATAACTTATAAAACTTATTTTCAGAACAGAACGGAACATATATTGGAACATGCGATAATGAGTACAACTTAACAGAAAAACTATCGCATGACATGAAACTAAATGATTTAGAATAGGAATCGAACGGACTGTCAAATGAATCGATAATCAAAGACGTGAGGAGTTTTAAAAACAAGACAAAGTAATTTAAAACAATTTGACTTGAGTAACATAATACTTATATATCATATTAAACTTGTAACTTATTTACTTATAACTTATAAGTCTTAAGATATTTAACTTGTAACTTGTAAAATACGAATCTTTGGCGAGATTGAAAATATAAGAGTGGAACCAGTCATCAAGGTATGGTTATCAATCCTATCTTGACAATTTCGTCCCCAAAATATGGTTTATTAAACGAAACAAGATAAAACCTTGACTCGTTAATAAGGAACCACTAGAGTAGGAAATGAAACTTGTATAAAATAAACCATTTTCTAAATAACTGATGTAAAACAAAACCTTTTTAAAACGTTTGTAACTTTCAACACATGTTTCATAACTAAATCTTAATACGGAATCTATAACTTATTTCATAACTTAATCTTAATACGGAATCTATAACTTATTTCATAACTAAATCTTAATACGGAATCTATAACTTATTTCATAACTTAATCTTAATACGGAATCTATAACTTATTTCATAACTAAATCTTAATACGGAATCTATAACTTATTTCATAACTTAATCTTAATATGGAAACTTAAATTCAGGAATGACATCAATCAAAAGAAAGGGATTCTATCCGTACCCAACGGACATAAATCGACAGAAAGGGTTCTTATAAAAACGACATAAATCGAACGAAAGGAATCTATCCGTACGGAATTCATAACTTAATCCTAATACGGAACTTAAAATCATGACTTAATCTTAATACGGAATTCTTATACTCAAATGACATAAATCGAAATAAGGGATCTTTTATAAAAACAACATAGATCGAAAGGAAGGAACCTATCCGTACGGAATTCATAATTTAATCCTAATACGGAACTTAAAATCATGACTTAATCTTAATACGGAATTCTTATACTCAAATGACATAAATCGAAATAAGGGACCTTTTATAAAAACAACATAGATCGAAAGGAAGGAACCTATCCGTACCTTAAAATTTCCAAGTGATGCTACCTTGTTTCCAATTGTAGATTCATACGGACAAAGTTTAGCTTACTGATTATCCTCTTAATCTAATTTGCACACAAACTAGGTAATTGACTAATACAGCTTTTACGCCAATTCACGAGATTAAACCTTCACAACAATTAACAAGTGCAATACTTCAACTCATTTATCGAATTATCGACAAACGACAAAGTATAATACTTAATAATTCGATCGGATTCACAACGAATAACAGAGCATAGTCCGAATTCGAACAGTACTCAAATATTCAAGTCGAAATCATGATGAACAATAAAGTATAAGCTCAATTTTGAGCAGCACTCGGACAATCGTCGGATAGTTATAATCGATCGGACGTTGAATCGTAATAGCGATCGAGTTATTACCCTGATTGCGGCAGCGATTCGTGAATTGTGTGTGTTGTTGGACTGTTTAGACGATATCTCAGCCTACAGAGAGAGTTTTCTCGTCGTTCAAGTGCCCAATTTCAAGTCCCAGACTCCTCTATTTATACCCGAAATTTGACCCTGTCGCGTAGCGCGAGGGGTACCCCTATGGGCGTCGCGCTACGCGAGGGGTCACCCTATTTCATAGGGTAGCCCTTCGCGTATGTAGGCTGGATGAGTCGACGGTTTCTTAAAATTCGATTTTGACAGATAGTTATAAAGATAATCGTCAACTAGGTTTTACCCCCCCTGAGTTTTAGGGGCCCTGATCCTGATTCTGATTGTTCTGGAAATTTTAGGGTTAGTGCAGAATTACTTGGGTTTCTCAATTAGGGTTTTCTAGTGGTTAATTGATAAATTACTATTATTCTTTTTTATTTCTAAAATAAAGATTTTAAGTTTTTGGGCATTACAACTATTACCCCCTTAAAAGAAATTTCGTCCTCGAAATTCTTCAAATAAGAATATAACCTATCGCATCAGTAACAGAAACAAAATTTTTATAGCAGAGTTACTAACTTATATAACCAGAATCTCCTAACCACACATGTGTATCTGAAATTCATAACTAAGGTCATGACTATACTTGTCAATTACCTTATATATGTGCCCTAATGGTCCTTTTATAACGTATCTTAATAAAATATCTTACCGTACGAAAAGTCAATAGAGACTTACAGATACTTAGAGTGACTATTAGTACTGATATTTCCTACATAGACATCTATAAGAATAGATATAGGAGTTAAACCAAATAAGAGATCAAGTTGAATCCTATCATATATATCTACCCATTCCTCACAGGTCTTAATTACTATCTTCAAGTTTTCTACAGGAAAGAGCTTTTGCTCTGATACCATAGCTGTAACACCCCGTCCCGGAACGGGCCGGCGTGTCACTATAACAGTAGTCAGATCAAAAACATAATTCCATTTATACTTAAATGTATTACAAGGCTTTACAACCGTCTTTTCTAAACACTCGAGTACTCTTCCATATTTTGTCCCAGTTTGTCTTGATAACCTGACGTAAAGAAGAAAACAACAACAACAAAAAACGTACGTCTGAGCAAAATTTCGAAAGTTTTGCCCAGTGTGCGGATAGAGGAAAACAAAAGCTTATTTTATTTTGATAACCGGATGGAACTTGACGATGCAAATAACTTAATTTCATAATCATATCTTACGGATGTACCCATGAGCAAACTTAAAACGTGACAATACACAGGTAGCTACTCCTGCATAATTATCACATGAGATGGCGAATTGGCATACCCGTTATCCACCTCCTTATACTTATACTTAAATCCTAGGATCGATCCATACGCCTCCTAATAGCCTTATGTACCACACTTGTACTTAAGAGACGCCGTGAACTGATCTCTCCATCACGGATGGAGCACATGATGTTGATGCCACAACAACATGCTCGTGGGACACTCCACGAGAAGCGATACTCAGGGTATCAGAGTACAAATGGTCTTATTCACATAACTTATAAAACTTATTTTCAGAACAGAACGGAACATATATTGGAACATGCGATAATGAGTACAACTTAACAGAAAAACTATCGCATGACATGAAACTAAATGATTTAGAATAGGAATCGAACGGACTGTCAAATGAATCGATAATCAAAGACGTGAGGAGTTTTAAAAACAAGACAAAGTAATTTAAAACAATTTGACTTGAGTAACATAATACTTATATATCATATTAAACTTGTAACTTATTTACTTATAACTTATAAGTCTTAAGATATTTAACTTGTAACTTGTAAAATACGAATCTTTGGCGAGATTGAAAATATAAGAGTGGAACCAGTCATCAAGGTATGGTTATCAATCCTATCTTGACAATTTCGTCCCCAAAATGTGGTTTATTAAACGAAACAAGATAAAACCTTGACTCGTTAATAAGGAACCACTAGAGTAGGAAATGAAACTTGTATAAAATAAACCATTTTCTAAATAACTGATGTAAAACAAAACCTTTTTAAAACGTTTGTAACTTTCAACACATGTTTCATAACTAAATCTTAATACGGAATCTATAACTTATTTCATAACTTAATCTTAATACGGAATCTATAACTTATTTCATAACTAAATCTTAATACGGAATCTATAACTTATTTCATAACTTAATCTTAATACGGAATCTATAACTTATTTCATAACTAAATCTTAATACGGAATCTATAACTTATTTCATAACTTAATCTTAATATGGAAACTTAAATTCAGGAATGACATCAATCAAAAGAAAGGGATTCTATCCGTACCCAACGGACATAAATCGACAGAAAGGGTTCTTATAAAAACGACATAAATCGAACGAAAGGAATCTATCCGTACGGAATTCATAACTTAATCCTAATACGGAACTTAAAATCATGACTTAATCTTAATACGGAATTCTTATACTCAAATGACATAAATCGAAATAAGGGATCTTTTATAAAAACAACATAGATCGAAAGGAAGGAACCTATCCGTACGGAATTCATAATTTAATCCTAATACGGAACTTAAAATCATGACTTAATCTTAATACGGAATTCTTATACTCAAATGACATAAATCGAAATAAGGGACCTTTTATAAAAACAACATAGATCGAAGGGAAGGAACCTATCCGTACCTTAAAATTTCCAAGTGATGCTACCTTGTTTCCAATTGTAGATTCATACGGACAAAGTTTAGCTTACTGATTATCCTCTTAACCTAATTTGCACACAAACTAGGTAATTGACTAATACAGCTTTTACGCCAATTCACGAGATTAAACCTTCATAACAATTAACAAGTGCAATGCTTCAACTCATTTATCGAATTATCGGCAAACGACAAAGTATAATACTTAATAATTCGATCGGATTCACAACGAATAATAGAGCATAGTCCGAATTCGAACAGTACTCAAATATTCAAGTCGAAATCACGATGAACAATAAAGTATAAGCTCAATTTTGAGCAGCACTCGGACAATCGTCGGATAGTTATAATCGATCGGACGTTGAATCGTAATAGCGATCGAGTTATTACCCTGATTGCGGCAGCGATTCGTGAATTGTGTGTGTTGTTGGACTGTTTAGACGATATCTCAGCCTACAGAGAGAGTTTTCTCGTCGTTCAAGTGCCCAATTTCAAGTCCCAGACTCCTCTATTTATACCCGAAATTTGACCCTGTCGCGTAGCGCGAGGGGTACCCCTATGGGCGTCGCGCTACGCGAGGGGTCACCCTATTTCATAGGGTAGCCCTTCGCGTATGTAGGCTGGATGAGTCGACGGTTTCTTAAAATTCGATTTTGACAGATAGTTATAAAGATAATCGTCAACTAGGTTTTACCCCCCCCCCCTGAGTTTTAGGGGCCCTGATCCTGATTCTGATTGTTCTGGAAATTTTAGGGTTAGTGCAAAATTACTTGGGTTTCTCAATTAGGGTTTTCTAGTGGTTAATTGAAAAATTACTATTATTCTTTTTTATTTCTAAAATAATGATTTTAAATTTTTGGGCATTACAACATGTTTATACTAAATGCTCATCTTTCGTGTCTTGTGTGAATAACCGCTTGGTTTCGTACGACTCTAGAACTTGCCATGACGATACATTCCCGGTCCTTAACAACTTAAACCCAAGTAAGTAAATGATGGAAGCATTAGGACTAACCCTTTTTCTTTTCAACACCATTGTTTTTCATTTTTTTACCACCTACCCAAAATCCCCCTAGCTAACCCCTTTGAGCCTAAACCTTTTCGTTTCTAAACCCACAAAACAAACACCCTTTACCCACCAAAACCTTTTTATTTTTAAACCCTTTATTTTAGTAGAAAGCTTGGTCTTCATGTGACATCCTTATTAAAAAAAATGATGAAGTATAGCAATAAATAAACAAGTTCCTCAAAAGAAACTTTGTTTGAAAATGCTTTATTTGAATAAAAGTCACAAAAACAAAAAGTTTTAAGACGACCGACGCTTTTTACGCCTTTAGCCTTTTTTACTAACCACTAACCCAAGACCACCTACCTTTAACCCAAGCCTAACCCTTCCCCAAGTCCTCTTGATATTTACAAAGGTGTATAGTTAAAAAGGAGGAGGATTGATTGCTTGGCAAGCATATGGTAGAAGTAAGTTCCATGTCGGCCTCGAGTGTTTCACAAAAATACATCTTCGGCCGAGTGTTGAGCGATCTCCTGTGAGGTATGTGAACTAGTATATAAATGGAACTTTAAAGAGGCATGTTATGCCCAAATAATAATTTCTCTTATGAAACGTTCTAAATAAATCATAACAAATAGGATTATAAATAACATAAAAATAAAGCCTAATAAAGATCTTGGATTCCCGACACTCAAGACAAGCCCAAAACTTCTCTTCTACCCATAGTGTAAGCCACATTATAAAGAGTTTTGCTTGAGGACAAGCAAAGATTCAAGTGTTGGGGTATTTGATGTGTGTAAAATGCAACATATAAATTACATCAAATGAGGCATAAAACTAACCTTTTTTTAGTACTAATGTTGGAAAAAGTGTGCTTTTGTCTTCCTTTTGTATTTTCAGGATTAAATGAGCGTAAATGAACAAAAGAAGCAAATACGCAGCAAAATCTAACATAATTACAAGAAAAGGAATAAACATGGCATACCCGACCCCTCGACAACATCTTCTAAAACAAAAACAAGTAAACAGAAGGCTTGTTCAGGTGTCTGCAGAAAGGACAAAGCTATAGAAGCTTCTATTTCCCGACACGGGGGCGTGCCCAGCTCAACACGGCCATGGTCAACACTAAGATTCACAGAATCCAAGCAAATATTGATAGTACAGATACGCTTCTACACACGGGGCCGTGCCCAGCGGAAACGGGGGCATGTGGAGCTAATGCAGACAAATTGCAATTAATGAAGAAAGAGAAAGTGGATGGACACGGGGCCGTGCCCAATGGACATGGGGCCGTGTCCGGGCTTCTGTGCAGGCTATAAATAGGGGTGCTTGGTTCACTTCAAAGGCATCCCTTGGCAAACCACCTCTCTCCCACTTCACCCACACTCCACCACCATCACAACCCACATCCACCACCATCATCCATCATCCATCTTAGAGTGTGTGTAGTAGTCTCGGGATCCAAGATTGATGGCAAGAGTTCTTGACAATCAATGACCATGTTTTCCTAAGTCTCTTACATCACTTGGTAAAGACAAGCATTTAGTGTAATACTTATGTTTTTAAATCTTTTCGCACTTTTTATTAGGTTTTGTATTAATGACTTTAATAACTAGTTTCTTATGTTGAAGGTGAAACTTCCTTATCATTTGTCCGTGGTGTCTTGGCGTTATTTTACTGTCTTTATAAAATAAAAGATTTACACCATTCATATCTCTACGGTCTATATAGAGATATGTTGGCTACCTAGTCGGGGGTTAAGGGAATGGTTTGGTAAGGTTCTTGCGTTGTTCAGTGTATAGATCCTGCAAGGACCTAGGTCAAGCTTACTAGGACCTCCTTCAATACCCACTTGTATTTGATGGCGGGGGTGTAAATGGCTTGATCCCCTCATATGTAAACTACTATTAATACATTAATCCGGCTACTTGGGATTGTATCCCTGCTGACTCAAACCACTTAGCCGAGGGTAACGTCACCTTCAAAAGAGGGGCCTACCACATTACGCATTAATAACTTAGTTAATTATCTTTCAATAATCCAACCCTTTAGGATTGTATCCTTGCTAACTCAAACTACTGGGTTGAGGGTAACGTCACCTTCAAAAGAGGGGCCTACTACTATAACTAAGATAATCTCTTAAAAAGTGCAAAAGTGCGGAAATCATCAAAGGTTACACTAAAGGCGAGTCGGATCCAAGTGATTCATCTTCTCTATCGGTTTTTATTTTATTTTATTTTTCAGCATTTTTAGTTTTTATTTTCATGTTTAAAACTTTTTCTAAACTTTTGATTTGATTAGACGTTGAGGATAAACCGGTACTAAAAGCTCTTGTGTCCTTCGACGACCTCGGTATCTTACCAACGCTATACTACGCTCACGATGGGTGCACTTGCCCATATGTGTGTTTAGTGTTAGTAAAATATCGTGTTTTATAAATTTAAAACTTTACTAAAATGTTAAAAAGGGCTTAAAATATAACTAAAAATGTATTCACACCGACACACATCAGTGGCTCCTTGTTACCACCCTCTGGCGTGAGAATAAGTATTTGCTTGGGAGCAAGATAAGTATTTAAGTAGTAATTGTGAGAGAGCAGATTAGCGTTACCTCAAACCTGTTTCGGAATGGGTATTTATAGCTGGAGAGTGAAGGAGAAGGGCCGCTAGATCGGCCTAGGGCCCGACTAACAATCTTGCAGCTTTTGGTAGACGTGACAGTTGCGTGAGTCACGAGAGTCTCGGGCGCTCGCGGAGGTGTTGCCATGTGTCCTGCTGCATCAGTTGCACGAAGGAACACCCGCCATGTGGCCAGCAACGGTTGTCAGTTTGTTCACCAACTTTATGCATGTGGGCTGGGCATCTGCGCATTAGGCGGTCAGCTAAACGCTGCTGTCAGTGCCCGGGCATACCACTGGCAGGTTTGGTCATGGAAGTCAAAGTGATAGTTCCACTTGTATAACAATAGGATGCGGTTTTGCACTACATCGCTATGTGCAGTAATCTGAGCACAAACCAAACATTTCTATTACCGCTTTGCGCATGCCCGCGTAGGACTGCTGCCTGGAAATGTGTTTTACAGAAAGTGAATGTAGTAAGATACTATCATTCTTGGTAGTAATTATCGCATCCCATGTATGTTGACTAAAATAGCCATTTTCATATACAAGGTAAGTCTTCTCATCTTTCCCCGAGAGCGAAAGCAAACCGGGTTCGCGCGTGCCCGCACGAACGGAGGTGAATTCTGTCGGTAGGGGCAATGAGTCGGGTGATGGTCACTCGCACCCAAGCCTGGTCATACCCCTTCAAGTCCCCCCAGTCCAGTGTTGCTTCCACACGCAAGTTGCAAGTGGGTGGAATGTTGGACTAATGGTCGAAAGGGTGTTCTTTAAATCAGTTTGGAGAAGATGCTAGGCCGAGGCCTTTTGCTCCTGCTTCATGTAAATCAATCGATCGTGTTAGTGCATACATCTGTCAACTTCGTCTTGTATCGAGACTAGTATTAGTATTGTTAGATCAGGGCACGTTGTACAAGAAAATAGCAGTGTTAGGTTTGTTTAAATGCTGATTTCGCTCCAAGTGGTTAATTCCGCTCGAAATGACCTTAGACACTTTCGAGCGGAATCACATACGTCTAATTCCGCTCCAACTGATCATGTTGTCTTTCGAGCGGAATCACAATATTCTGATTCCGCTCCAAATGGCTTGTGTGTCTTCGAGTGGAATCAAGACCCTATATATAGGTCATTACGAGCGAAATCAGTAAGAAGGTTCTTGTTTCCGGTACCGAACTGCTGCCGAAGTGTCGTTTGACTGTAATCAGTGTGAAATCATCAATACAAGGCAAATTTAAGTATATCAAGCTGTTTTTCACATCCGTTTCTTATTTTCCGCATCTGAAACGGATTAGATCTCTTCCGATTGACTCGTTTGGGTCAGCACACGATCCTACAAGTGGTATCAGAGCTCAGGACGAGGAGTTCTTGCCAAAACAGCTTCATTTTCTGACTTCTACACCTTCTTTCATCAGTTCAGGAAGATTTCATGGTCAAAACCGGTTCAAATTTTCACAGATTGTTTAAAATTGGACATAGACAAACCCTTGAAAGTTTCACAGCTAAAATCCAACTAAAAATGGACAAAATTGAGCTCCGAGTTGATTCCGCTCGAACGGATAATATCTAATTCCGCCTGAAATACTGAATTGTTTGGGTAATTCCTTTCGAAACAACTTGCTGATTCCGCTCCAGTGCACCAAATCAGTGATTTCACTCCAGAGACTTTTGTTTGATTTCGCTCCAGTCAATCAAAAATCAGATTCCGCTCCAATTTACAATTATAATTCCGCTCCAAGCTACCAAATCTGTGATTCCGCTCCAGATATTGTTCTGATTTCGCTCCAAGTGTACAAATTTGTGATTTCGCTCCAAAGGGTTGTTTGCTATTTCGCTCCAAAGATAACTGTGATTCCGCTCCTAGTTGCATTGTAATTTCGCTCCAATTGCTATTCCGCTTGAAATAGTTTGTCATTGAAAAACGTGTTATCAAATCATGGCCGAGGAATTCTACAATGCATTCGCAACACCTGTTGCCCCGGTGACTGCTGCTGAACCAGTGTATAGTGAGAATGAGACGGGTACTCATCAGAAACCACCGAAACTGATGTACATTGAGGATTTTCAGGGATGGAAAAACCGTTTTGAGAATTGGGTTCAAGCCTACAGATTTGATGCATGGTGTTCATTGCTAAAAGAATACGAGAGACCAAAGAATGAACGTGGGCTAGAAAAGGGTTTTAATGATTTTACAGAAGCTGACAAGTTGAAATACATAAGTGAAAAAATGATGATCAGCATTCTTCAGCAAGCAGTTAAAGAAGATATCTTTGTCTTTCTTCAACATAATGGTACAGCTAGATCAATCTGGGAGGCTTTGATTCAGAAATTCAGAGGTAGTGCTGATATGAGAAAAAACAAAAAGGCCTTATTGAAGAAATCATTTGACATGTTTACTGCATTTGATCATGAAACAACCAAGCAGACCATTAATAGATACTGTCATCTGGTTCTGGAAATGGGAAGATTGGATATTCAGAAAGAGGATGATGAGTGGGTCGATAAGTTAGCTGAAGCCTTGCCACGGCACAAGTGGGGAACTTATTTGATGGTTGTGAAACTCATGAGGAAGACTGAGAGTATGAATTTGGCACAATTCATCCAGAAGATTGAAGAACAGGAGCTGGATATTCAAAAGACAGCAATCATGACAAATCCAAATGCGAAACAGGATGTCAGTTTGTACTACCGAGGGAACAAGTTTGAAGTTACTCCCAGCCAGAGTCCAAAGACTAGTACTGCTTTTAGTGCTGATGGGTCATCTAGTCCAAATGATAGCACTACAACTCAAAGTGGTGGATATACTTCATCATTCTCAAGCTTTGATCCAAACAGCAACACACCTAGCCCTTAGAAGCAAAATTCTACAAATCTGTAATGCAATGTGACTTTGAACATTCAGAATGGTCAAAATCTATCTCCTGAAGTGGCTAAGCAACACATGGCATCTCTTGTCGCCATGTTAGAGTCGTATGTGTGACACCCCAGGAAAACTAGTGAACGATGTAACTTACCTAGCTTCCTCAGTGAGTGCGTACCAAATTTCGGGACGAAATTTCTTTCAAGTTGGGGATAATGTGACAACTCGAACTTTAGAACCCGTCTTTGCAACGTATGTAACGTGTGTGACCTTAATTGACCTATCGAATGATATGACGTTACGATATGTGATTATGTGAATTTACGGAAATGAATGATTACATGAATGTTATATGATTATGTGAGCATTATAAATTGAGTGATTATATGATTATGTATACGTTGTGTGCATTGTGTAAATATGTGTATGAATAAATAACTCGAACCGTACAACACTCACACTAGTACAAGCCCTTTTGGGCCGTGACCTTTGTAGTCGGACTCTAGGGCGGCCCAAGTGAGGGTCCGGCCTATCCACCTTACACGTTTAACAAATGGGAATGTGATAACCCTTTGGCATTTTTACAAAAACATATACACACACAAAACCCTAGAGCCTCTTTCTCTATCGACGGCACTTGGTAACCCTCAAGGAACGAACAAGATCTTTTCCCTTGATTCATCGCGGTTAGTGCCAGACCTTATCTGATTTCTTGTGTTTCAAAACGGTTATTTAAACTATATGCTTGCATGTTTCTGCGATGATGATTATCATAAGTTTTGTCGGCCACCGTTTATTATTATTATTTTTTTTTCTTTGTGGTCCAATAACATCATCTAGCATATTCTTTTATATTATAGTCACATGTGCCTTGTCAGTTTGTTCATATATATAGAATTGGTGAATATAGGTTGGTTGTATGGTTGTAAACCATTGGTTGAAAATGTCGGCTAAAGCAAGGGGGTTCAATCGAAAGTGGCGGCCATGTGATCAATTATGTTACCAGTACATGTGCAAATTAATATAATAACACTTAACATTGTCGGCCATAAAGTTCTGATTTGTATAAGAATGGCAGAAGTCATATCGAATGATAATGCTATGTATATTCATAATTGAGTAATTGATGCATTGAATTTAGTATGAAGATTTGATTGTTCTAATGATATTTGTTGGTTCACACGATTTCATATGTTGGTCCAATCAAAATTGCCGACCACCCCATCATACCCCATGTGAACTTTATGTCTCATATTTGCACATGGGTATGTCAGAGAGCATGTGATCTATGTTTTTCAACCTTGATTATTGTTAACTGATTGTAACCGAAAGATACTTGCCACTCGAAAGATAGTTGTTGTTACTTGCTACTCGAAAGATAGTTGTTGAGACCGAAGGATAGCTTTGACCGAAAGATGTTAGTTATACGAAACATAGTTGTGAACCGAAAAATAACTGGTTGACGAAAGATAACACATGAACCGAAAGGTAGATGTGCGTCGAAAGATAAGGGTGGATTCGAAAGATATTGTAGGTTATGAACATGCTTTGAATAATGGAACATATGTTTGATTTATTTGGCATGCCATGCTTGGTGATGAGTGTTAATAATTGTATTCATGCACGCTGATGATTTGATGTGAAACAATACGTGTTGTGCCGATATGCAAACTGACTGTTATGTGAACATTAAATTGCATGCGTATCATTGCGAACATGAACTGATTTGTTATACGTGCATACAATAGGACGTGATTAATTACTTGTGAGTGCATAACCTAGCATACCGAGCAAACCAAGGTGAGTTCACACAGCCAAGGCATGGGTTCCCAGGGTGGGAATGGGTTGGATGATTGTTTGTGCATGCTTAAATGATACTTGTCGAACTGCCTTCGCACACACCCTGGTTGGTAAAGACTATGGTCGCGAACGAACTACTCAACTGCCTTCGCACACACCCTGGTCGGTAAAGACTATGGTCGCGAACTGATCAATTGCCTTCGCACACACCCTGGTTGGTAAAGACTATGGTCGCGAACGAACTACTCAACTGCCTTTGCACACACCCTGGTCGGTAAAGACTATGGTCGCAAACTGATCAATTGCCTTCGCACACACCCTGGTCGGTAAAGACTACGGTCGCGAACTAACGAACCTAATCTTCGCACACATGCCTGTGAGGCCGCGATGGAACTGATACGATATGAAACTTAATTGAACAAACGCACTATTACCCAAACTAAACTATTAACTGTGAACTCGCTCAACTAGTTTGTTGATTATCTGCTGCATG
The DNA here is from genome assembly GCF_002127325.2 of Helianthus annuus. NCBI lineage: Eukaryota > Viridiplantae > Streptophyta > Magnoliopsida > Asterales > Asteraceae > Helianthus > Helianthus annuus. Next base: position 91,387,481 of record NC_035443.2, read on the forward strand.
CCTTGCAGGACCTTAGGTACATATTGGAGCTTGCACAAGGAGGGAGCAGGTCGTTGTGGGAATTGGATCGCGAACGTTAATTGAACTCATAACTACATTTGAGAATTTTATTACTATGCTTCCGCTACTTAAACAATGTTTGGTTTTGAAACATCAGTCATATCTTTATGAATTGTATTAACTACTTTTGATTATTAAATACTATGTTTGATATGATTGATGGCTTGATCCTGGTCAGTCACGCTCCCAAGCGGTGATACTCCGCGTGTGGATTTTGGGGGTGTGACAGATTGGTATCAGAGCCATAGGTTATAGAGAACTTGGTTTTAATATGGAAAAACGTTTTTATTAAAACCAGACTATAACCAGAACAGTGCTCTCAACGATCCACAACGACGCTTCGCTCCACGTGCAAGGCTCAACTTCCTAGGTAATAAGGTTTATGTTTATTGCCTACATGCTAGAATTTACATAGAACTTTGCTCGTAGTATGCTTACATTACTTTGCTCACAACTTGTTACTGCATAAGAATACTTATGTGCCTGCACTTTTCTGTCACCGCACTACTCGCGAACAATGCACACTTATGCTACATTTACTACTCGATCATGTTTAGATGTGTTAACATGACTCAAGCCCAGTTGACGGCTCTCATTAACGAACAAGTTGCTGCGGCACTTGCAGCCGCACAAGCAGGAGGTATAACCTGCTATTCCAGACCTATCCAAGGATGTTAGATCCTACACTCGTGACCCAACTCTCGCGCTTAACCTTGACCTATCTTTCTCGCGCAACGGGTCAGAACGCATAGCAACCTGTCTGCACATTCAAGAACTTCATGGACTGTCGTCCAAGCACATTCAGTGGCACAGAAAGAGCAGTTGGACTACTCCATTGGTTTGGGAAGCTCGAGTCGGTATTCGAGATGTTTGAATGCCTTGAGGCTCGCAGGGTCAAGTACGCCACCGGTACTTTGGAAGAAATCGCGCTAACCTGGTGGAATGCGCAAGTACGGATACTAGGGTTGGCAGCTGCTAACGCCACCCTTGGAACGAATTCAAGGAACGCATTAAAAGGGAATACTGCACGCGTGATGACATCCACAAGTTGGAAGTGGAGCTTTACCATTTGAAAATGACAGGGTCAGGAAATTGATGCTTATACGAAACGGTCGAACGAACTGGCCATCTTGTGTCCAACCATGGTGGACCCTCCAAGCAAGTGTATCGAATTGTACCTCAAGGGTCTAGCCTCAGAGATTCCGAGCCATGCTACATTGGTTAACCTCGACAATATCCAAGACATTCAGCGTCTTGCTCATCGCCTCACGGGTCAGGCAGTGGAACAGAACAGGCTGCCAAGTTGTATCAGCGCTATTACTACCGCTACCTCTTCTGCTACTCCCGCTACCCCTAGTGACAACAAGCGGAAATGGGATGGGTTTTCCAGCAAGGGTTCAGCTACCGTTCGGTCTCAAGCACAGCAGCAGCGCATGAATAGTGATCACCAGAGCCGAGTCAGCCAACCTCTGGTGGTCAGGGGCAGGGTGGATATCGGGGAATTCACCCAATGTGAAACTAATACAACAGACACCACGGTGGTTAGTGCAACGAGGGACGTTGCCAGAGGTGTCTCAAGATGGGCCATGAAGCTAAGGATACAGGACCCCACGTCCTGCAAACCAGAATCTCCAGCAACAACAGCAAGCAGAAATCCTATGCAAGGAAAAGATTATTCGTATTCCTCGCTCCAGTCAAGAACCTCTCGAAGTTCAAGGCGACAAGAGTGGTGCTGTGGTTGGCATCATATCTTTCTTGAAGGCGCAGAAATGTTTACGTAAGGGACATACCGCCATTTTGGCTCTCGTTACTGATGCATCAGCAAAGGAAAGGAAGCTGGAGGATATCCCAGTTATACGCGACTTTCCTCAGGTGTTTCCTACAGATTTACCTGGTCTACCGCCTCATCGTCAGGTCGTATTTCAAATCGAGCTCGCTCCAGGAGCAGCACCCATAGCTCGAGTACCGTATCGCTTAGCTCCACCAGAATCGGAAGAACTACCGACGCAGCTACCAGGAATCTTGGATAAGGGATTTATCCGACCTATCTCTTCGCCTTGGGAGCTACAAAAACTATTAGATACCAATTATCGGTGAAAAAGAAGGATGGCACCTTCAGGATGTGAAATTGATTACCGTGAACTGAACAAGATCACAGTGAAGAACCGTTATCCTCTTCCACGCATTGATGACTTATTCGCCCAGTTGTAAGGGTCGAGTTACTACTCCAAGGTTGATCTACAGGCTGATTATCATCAGCTGAGAGTCCGGGATGAGGACGTCTCCAAGACAGCTTTCAGAGCTCGCCTGCAGTTTTTCATGGATCCTTATAAACAGGGTGTGCAAACCCTACCTTGACAAGTTCGTCATTGCCTTCATCGACGCCATTCTGATCTACTCCAAGAGTCAGGAGGAACGCGAGCAGCACTTACGTCTTATCTTGGAACTTCTTCGAAAGGAGCAACTGTACGCAAAGTTTTCAAAATGCGACTTCTGGCTTCGTGAAGTCCACTTCTTAGGCCATGTGGTGAACAAGGATGGGATTCATGTCGATCCATCCAAGGTTGATTCGATCAGAAACTGGCCAGCACCACGTACACCGACGGAAATACGCCAATTCTTGGGTTTGGCGGGTTACTACAGGCGATTTATTAAAGACTTCTCCAAGATCGCGCAACCACTTACTATGTTAACACAGAAAGGTGTCGTTTACAGATGGGGTAATACGCAAGAGACCGCTTTTCAGTACTTAAAGGATAGGCTTTGCAGCGCACCTATTCTCTCACTGCCCGAGGGCACAGATGACTTCGTGGTTCATTGTGACGCATCGATACAGGGGCTTGGTTGTGTATTGATGCAGCGGGATAAAGTTATTGCCTACGCCTCTCGGCAACTCAAGGTTCATGAACGGAACTACACGACGCACGATTTAGAGCTGGGAGCTGTTGTTTTCGCGCTTAAGATATGGCGACACTACCTGTACGGTACCAAGTGCACGATTTACACCGATCACAGGAGTCTCGAGCATATTCTTAAGCAAAAGGATTTGAATATGCGTCAACGGAGATGGGTTGAACTTCTAAACGACTATGAATGCGCCATCAAGTATCATCCAGGCAAGGCCAATGTTGTGGCTGATGCCCTCAGTCGGAAAGACACTCTACCTAAGCGCGTGCGAGCGCTACAGCTTACTATTCAGTCCAGCCTTCCTGCACAGATACGAGCTGCTCAGTTAGAAGCACTGAAACCCGAAAACGTCAAAGCTGAAGCCTTACGCGGTTCAAGGCAACGCATGGAACAAAAGGAAGACGGCGCCTACTATGTAACGGGGCGTATTTGGGTCCCACTTTATGGCGGTTTACGCGAACTTGTAATGGATGAAGCTCACAAGTCTCGCTATTCGGTACATCCAGGGTCGGATAAAATGTACCACGACATCAGTACTACTTACTGGTGGCCTAGTATGAAGGCCCACATCGCCACCTATGTTGGAAAATGCTTAACATGTGCGAGAGTCAAGGTTGAATATCAGAAACCATCAGGCCTACTTCAGCAGCCTAAGATACCGCAATGGAAATGGGAAGAAATTTCCATGGATTTTGTTACAGGTCTACCTAGATCCCAGCGTGGGAATGACACTATTTGGGTGATCGTTGATCGACTCACAAAGTCTGCTCACTTCTTGGCTATCAAAGAAACGGATAAGTTTTCTACCCTAGCAGACATCTACTTGAAAGAAGTTGTTTCGAGGCACGGAGTGCCCACTGCTATTATTTCGGATCGCGATGCACGATTCACGTCAGAGTTATGGCGAGCGATGCACAAAGCGTTTGGCTCTCGTTTAGATATGAGCACAGGATATCACCCTCAGACGGATGGGCAGTCTGAGCGCACGATTCAAACTCTAGAAGACATGCTTTGAGCGTGTGTTATCGATTTCGGCAACGGCTGGGAAAAGCACCTCCCTTTAGTGGAGTTGTCATACAATAACAGTTACCATACCAGCATTCAAGCCGCTCCATTCGAGGCATTGTACGGACGTAAATGCCGGTCACCTCTCTGTTGGGCAGAGGTGGGGGATAGTCAGATTACGGGTCCAGAGATTGTAGTGGACGCCACAGAAAAGATTGCACAGATACGACAACGCATGGCGGCAGCTCGCGACCGTCAGAAAGCCTACGCGGATAAGCGTAAGAGACCATTGGAATTTCAGGTCGGGGACCGGGTTTTATTGAAAGTCTCACCCTGGAAGGGTGTGGTTCGATTTGGTAAACGAGGCAAACTCAATCCACGGAAGGTTGGACCGTTCGAAATCACTGAAAGAATAGGCCCAGTAGCCTACAGACTGAACCTACCAGCTGAACTCGGTGCAGTTCACAACGTATTTCACGTGTCGAATCTGAAGAAATGCCTATCAGATGAGACCCTTATAGTTCCTTTTAAGGAACTCACTATCGACGAGCGGTTGCAGTTCGTCGAGGAACCAGTTGAAATCACGGACCGGGATGTTAAGGTCCTCAAACACAAGAGAATTCCTCTTGTTCGAGTTCGTTAGAACTCCCAGCGTGGCCCAGAGTATACCTGGGAACGCGAAGACCAGATGGAAGAAAAGTACCCCCAGCTATTCGAAACCAATGCATCCACTTCTGAGGCTGAAGCTACTACTACTGAATTTCGGGACGAAATTCCAAATCAACGGGGGGATGATGTGACACCCCAGGAAAACTAGTGAACGATGTAACTTACCTAGCTTCCTCAGTGAGTGCGTACCAAATTTCGGGACGAAATTTCTTTCAAGTTGGGGATAATGTGACAACTCGAACTTTAGAACCCGTCTTTGCAACGTATGTAACGTGTGTGACCTTAATTGACCTATCGAATGATATGACGTTACGATATGTGATTATGTGAATTTACGGAAATGAATGATTACATGAATGTTATATGATTATGTGAGCATTATAAATTGAGTGATTATATGATTATGTATACGTTGTGTGCATTGTGTAAATATGTGTATGAATAAATAACTCGAACCGTACAACACTCACACTAGTACAAGCCCTTTTGGGCCGTGACCTTTGTAGTCGGACTCTAGGGCGGCCCAAGTGAGGGTCCGGCCTATCCACCTTACACGTTTAACAAATGGGAATGTGATAACCCTTTGGCATTTTTACAAAAACATATACACACACAAAACCCTAGAGCCTCTTTCTCTATCGACGGCACTTGGTAACCCTCAAGGAACGAACAAGATCTTTTCCCTTGATTCATCGCGGTTAGTGCCAGACCTTATCTGATTTCTTGTGTTTCAAAACGGTTATTTAAACTATATGCTTGCATGTTTCTGCGATGATGATTATCATAAGTTTTGTCGGCCACCGTTTATTATTATTATTTTTTTTCTTTGTGGTCCAATAACATCATCTAGCATATTCTTTTATATTATAGTCACATGTGCCTTGTCAGTTTGTTCATATATATAGAATTGGTGAATATAGGTTGGTTGTATGGTTGTAAACCATTGGTTGAAAATGTCGGCTAAAGCAAGGGGGTTCAATCGAAAGTGGCGGCCATGTGATCAATTATGTTACCAGTACATGTGCAAATTAATATAATAACACTTAACATTGTCGGCCATAAAGTTCTGATTTGTATAAGAATGGCAGAAGTCATATCGAATGATAATGCTATGTATATTCATAATTGAGTAATTGATGCATTGAATTTAGTATGAAGATTTGATTGTTCTAATGATGTTTGTTGGTTCACACGATTTCATATGTTGGTCCAATCAAAATTGCCGACCACCCCATCATACCCCATGTGAACTTTATGTCTCATATTTGCACATGGGTATGTCAGAGAGCATGTGATCTATGTTTTTCAACCTTGATTATTGTTAACTGATTGTAACCGAAAGATACTTGCCACTCGAAAGATAGTTGTTGTTACTTGCTACTCGAAAGATAGTTGTTGAGACCGAAGGATAGCTTTGACCGAAAGATGTTAGTTATACGAAACATAGTTGTGAACCGAAAGATAACTGGTTGACGAAAGATAACACATGAACCGAAAGGTAGATGTGCGTCGAAAGATAAGGGTGGATTCGAAAGATATTGTAGGTTATGAACATGCTTTGAATAATGGAACATATGTTTGATTTATTTGGCATGCCATGCTTGGTGATGAGTGTTAATAATTGTATTCATGCACGCTGATGATTTGATGTGAAACAATACGTGTTGTGCCGATATGCAAACTGACTGTTATGTGAACATTAAATTGCATGCGTATCATTGCGAACATGAACTGATTTGTTATACGTGCATACAATAGGACGTGATTAATTACTTGTGAGTGCATAACCTAGCATACCGAGCAAACCAAGGTGAGTTCACACAGCCAAGGCATGGGTTCCCAGGGTGGGAATGGGTTGGATGATTGTTTGTGCATGCTTAAATGATACTTGTCGAACTGCCTTCGCACACACCCTGGTTGGTAAAGACTATGGTCGCGAACGAACTACTCAACTGCCTTCGCACACACCCTGGTCGGTAAAGACTATGGTCGCGAACTGATCAATTGCCTTCGCACACACCCTGGTTGGTAAAGACTATGGTCGCGAACGAACTACTCAACTGCCTTCGCACACACCCTGGTCGGTAAAGACTATGGTCGCGAACTGATCAATTGCCTTCGCACACACCCTGGTCGGTAAAGACTACGGTCGCGAACTAACGAACCTAATCTTCGCACACATGCCTGTGAGGCCGCGATGGAACTGATACGATATGAAACTTAATTGAACAAACGCACTATTACCCAAACTAAACTATTAACTGTGAACTCGCTCAACTAGTTTGTTGATTATCTGCTGCATGCCTTGCAGGACCTTAGGTACATATTGGAGCTTGCACAAGGAGGGAGCAGGTCGTTGTGGGAATTGGATCGCGAACGTTAATTGAACTCATAACTACATTTGAGAATTTTATTACTATGCTTCCGCTACTTAAACAATGTTTGGTTTTGAAACATCAGTCATATCTTTATGAATTGTATTAACTACTTTTGATTATTAAATACTATGTTTGATATGATTGATGGCTTGATCCTGGTCAGTCACGCTCCCAAGCGGTGATACTCCGCGTGTGGATTTTGGGGGTGTGACAGTATGAAAGCTTGATTGCAGGAAGAATTGGTAATCCGATGCTCACGAAAGAAGATTACGACCAAATCGATGCAGAAGAGCTTGAGCTGATGGATGTGAAGTGGTGTTTGGCTAGTGTATGCAGGAGAGCTGAAAAGTTTCAACAAATTACTGGTAGAGATGAGTTTCGAGGAATGGCTACCTCTCCACTGGGTTTTGACAAGTCAAAGGTTACCTGTTTCTGATGTAAAGGAAAATGTCACTTTAAACGGGAGTGTAAAAATCAAGAATCAACTGGAAGTCAAGAAAAGAGCAATTATTATCAGAAATCAATCTTTCATCAGATCGATCAACAACCTCAACAAAAGGATCAGAAAACTGCTCATGGGAAAATGATCGAAGAAGCAAATAAGAAAGCTTATTATGGGATAATAGATCAAAGTGATGAATTTGTTGCAGAGGGTTTTAGCTGAGACAATTACATACCTGGTGTGACTAGACCTGATGTGGCTCTTGTTACCAGAATTTTGGGTGAAAATGAAGATTGTCCAAAAAGAATTCCAATATTTCCTGATCTAGGAAGTGATGTTGATGCGGGCCCAAGCGTAGAAGAGCGGGCCATCCGGTACTTGGAGGCCCAAGATCGCGTCACAAAATGGGCCTCACTGAAATGGCTCTAACTTGGGCTACGGAGGTCCGTTTGGGGCGTGTGACCAGTCAAAACGAATGGGAGAACGAGCTCTATCTTGCTGCAAACGCCTATGGCGGTTTGGGTCATCGTCCGGGCCGAAAAAACGCTTATTTCTACTAGTTTTTCCATTTTTATGTTTTTTCAAGTATTTTGGGCATTTTGTTTTTGGGCTTGTGTTTGGCCCGTTGTCTTTTTTAGGCCCGTTTCGAATTTTTGTCATTATTTATATGTCCCTTTAGTGAATGAAACAATCAGACTTGAATTTTGAGAAAAGTTATTTTTCACTTCAAATTCCGTGGCCTTTGGGTTGCAATTTGGGGGTTGGGGAAGAGACACACGGGTATTCGTAGAATCAACGTGTTGATCTTCGTTTATCGTATCACTCACTACATCAGATGTTGATACTGATGATGAGGAAGAATATCTTAACAAATGTAGAAAAAACATTGATCCTGACAGCTTTAATTTTTTCTATGCAGATAAAGTTGAGATGCTGAATCAGAAGAAGATTGCCCGTCTGAAGAGAGCGCTAGAAGCAGCAAACTTACTCGCTGATGAAAAGGCAAATACAGAAGCTAGAGAAACAAAAGTTGAAGCAGTAACTGAGAATGCAATAGAAAAGATTGTCGAAGTAGGGAAAGTGGTAGAGAAAATCGTCGAAGTTGAGAAACTTGTGGAAGTTGAGAAAATTGTTGAAAAGATTGTTTAAATAGAAAAAAATTGTTGAAGTCGAAAAGACTGTCGAAGTTCAAAAGATAGTTGAAAAGGTGGTTGAGGTTGAAAAACCATGTTTGAAATGTTCAGAATCTTGCAAAGCTTGTGAAGAGAAAGACAAAAGGATTGCTGAGTTAGAGAGAATGAAGGAAGATTTACTGTCTGATGTGAAGTATGTGAAGGAGTCGTATGATGTGCTGAACAGGACAGTTGATAGTCTAAAAAAGACGAATTCAGAAACTGAGAAAGCAATGGAGAAAATGAGCACAACATTAATGACAAAGCAGAGCGTCATCAATGATTATATTGAAGATTGTGCTAAGCTGAAGCAGGATTTGGAACTTGAAAAGATCGAGAGTGAAAGGATTAAACGATTACTTTTGAGTTATACTACTTGTGATTATTTGATTGATCGTGTTTATTTTACTGTTGCAGGTCTTAAGGATTTCAAGAAAGAAAAGACTGAATATACTGATACTGGTAAGAAACCAAGTGTCAAGTATAACAGATGTCCGCCTCCTATCTTTGAGAGTTATTCCCCCAGGAAACCAAATGAGGAACGGGTAGACAAGGCTCTAAACATCATATCAAAGTCTGAAATCACTGATGAATTACCAGACAATATTGATGTCACATTCACAGCGTCTGACACTGATCATGAGTCTGAGTTAATTAAGAAAGTTGTCGATCAGGTGTTGGATATGGATGAAGGGTCAAAGTCGCAGTCTAAGTCAGATAGTTCGAGTTCGTCTGAGAAGAGTCAGAGTTCGCCGGTTAAGAGGGTTTACAATAAAGAATTTCTGTTATCAAAATCTAATTTGAATGACGGATCAATCAAAGTAGTATATACATTGAATGATTCAGACAAATTATATTCGGATGAGGAATTCCCAATAAGAAGTGTTAAAACTGAAATGATCAAAAAGGTTTTCAAATTAACAGAAATTAATATTTCTGAAATAAAAGATTTAAATCTTCTGAAAAACCTAAACCTTACACTTCAAGGATTAAACAAAGAGTAAACAAGAAAATGGGTTATGGTTGTGGTTATAGTTTCCAAAAGAAACCAAACCATAATGGTAACCTCAAAAAGAAAGGTCTTGGCTTCATTTCATCAGAAAATTATAAAAATCAGAAAACTTATAAACCAAAAACAAAATTTGTTTCAGGAGGAAGTTCAGAGGATGAACAGAAGAAACCATTCTGGAAGCAATCAAACCAGGAGTTTCTTGCTGAAGTGAAGAAGAATGTGAGAAAGTTTGCTCAAAGAGTTGACAGAAGAACCTGTTTTAAATGCCAGGAAGTTGGACACATAGCTTGGAATTGCCCCAAGACCAACTACCAAAAACAGGGAGTTTCTTCTAACTCTGTTTTAAGTAAGACTTGTGTTGATAAGAAACCAAACCATAATGGTAAACAAGAAAATGGGTTATGGTTGTGGTTATAGTTTCCAAAAGAAACCAAACCATAATGGTAACCTCAAGAAGAAAGGTCTTGGTTTCATTTCATCAGAAAATTATAAAAATCAGAAAACTTATAAACCAAAAACAAAATCTGTTTCAGGAGGAAGTTCAGAGGATGAACAGAAGAAACCGTTCTGGAAGCAGTCAAACCAGGAGTTTCTTGCTGAAGTGAAGAAGAATGAGAGAAAGTTTGCTCAAAGAGTTGACAGAAGAACCTGTTTTAAATGCCAGGAAGTTGGACACATAGCTTGGAATTGCCCCAAGACCAACTACCAAAAACAGGGAGTTTCTTCTAACTCTGTTTTAAGTAAGACTTGTGTTGATAAGAAAGAACAACCTGTGAAAAATGTTAAAAAGTTTGAAAATTCTACTTCTGAGGAATGAGAAAGTTCAAAAAGGTTCTACAAAAGAAGAGGTTATTTGTCACACCCCTTTCTGCGGCGGAAGCACGAGGTGTGATCATGAAAGGTTCTCATTGCATACGAAAGGTAAACATACTACATGCTCATGAAAATAACTTCAAATACCATAACTTGAAATCATAAGTTAGCGTTTACAACGCGAGTTAACATAAAACATTGTCTTAAAAGGTTTACACTTTATTTAAGGACAAACACAAGCGACATCCACGAGCATAAGTGAGACCACGCGCACATCCATCCTAGTTACCTGAAATACATGTGAGTTTTGGAAAAAAACGTCAACATAATGTTGGTGTGAATTCATGCCGTTTTGTTTTGCACTTTTGTATACTTTGTATGAAAACATGTTTTGTGAATAAATCGAGTTTTCATAAAATCCAGTTTCATGTGTACACCACGTACTCATGTATGATTCAAATTCTTCTAGAGTACCCCACGTACTCAAGTATAATCCATGCTTTTCTTGAGTACCCCACGTACTCAAGTATTCATCAAGTTTTAGAATGGTATGAGTTTTTATGTAAATTAAGTATTCCTGTATGTATCAGGATTGTTAATGGGTTGCAAAGCCATTAACATGTGACACGACATAGGAAGTCACCAAACCTTAGGCATTTAATTGGTATATTCTGAGACACAAAAGCACTACTCGATACTCGCCCTCATCGAGAGTGTGGCTGCCCGGCACCCGTTAGATCTAACCTTTTGTTCTGCGGTCTAGGTATATTGTTGATTAATGGTGCTTCTGTACCCTATTCGTGACACGATTCCTCGCATCATTTTTCATAGCGCATCCTACTTGGTACTCGTTTCTCACCAAGCGCGCTTCTCATATTCCTATTTCACAACACACTTGGTACTCGTTCTCACCAAGTGCGCTTCTCGTTTTCTTATTTCACAACACACTTGGTACTCGTTCTCACCAAGTGCGCTTCTTGTATTCTTATATCGCTACACACTTGGTACTCGTTCTCACCAAGTGTGCTTTTTATTATCATACCATTTGTTAAACATAAAAATATCTGTAACATGTATTTCACCCCCGAAGTTATAAAACTGAAAACAGTTAAGAGAAAAGGGGGAGCATGAACTCACAACTTTGCGTTCCTGTGCGTCGTAAACTTCACCGGGTTTGCTTATTTAACGTCGTAACCTATACGCGTTTTCTTAACGTTAGTCACTAGACTTGCGTCGCACAAGTTCAGTCACTCACTTTTGTATTCGTATTGTCGTGTTAAAAATATTTCATATTTTTTTAACTAAGTATCTTACTTATATTATTTTTCGCAAATTAATATAAGTATCTTGTGTTTTGCACTTTGCACCCGAATTATGTGTCTTGTATATTGTATGTGTATTTTCATGTTTATACTCCTCATGAGTATTTAGTGTATTTTTACGTCTTAATACGCTAGCACGTATAACACATACTATATACACTTAGCACAGAAGTTGGTGATAAAATAATATATATTTTTCTCTCAAACATATACATACTTATATCCATTTTTATTTTTGAAGAAATCCTCATTTCTTATCACCAAAAATTAGGGAAACCTTGGTAATACTCTTAAATACATTTTTAGGGAATAAGTTTCTCAAAAACTTATATTTTTCTAAGTATCAAAATTTATAAAAATTTTGGCAGAGTTTCCCCTAAAAATGGAGGTTTCCCATGTTTTCAAAACATGTGTTTATTTTCTTTTAAATCGTCAACAATCATCAACAACACTTATCAACAATAATCATCCACGAATATCACTAATTTCTCAATTTCATGAACTTGGTTATTTACTAAAATTGTGTAGTAACTTACTTGCACATTTAGTAAGTCTTGTTATCTTTAAAAATAAGTTTAGTTTCTTAAAAACCTTATTTTCAAAGAATATAAAGTTTCACAACTTCTAGTCGGTTTTTACGAAAATTATTTCTTTGTTAAAACTTTTGTTACACAAGTGTCCATACACTTGTTTGTTCACAAAAATCACTTTTGTTTGTGTAAGATCCGGTTTAGAACATGTGGTTCCTTTTGACGCTTGGTCTTTTGAAAATACCACTTGTAGATACATAGATCGGCAAGTTTTAAACACTATTTTACAAGTAAAAATACTTTTACACAAGTTCATGTTTCTCGTGTGGTAGAGTTTCACCTTTTAACCCTTGTACCGTCCGAAACAAGCTTATGTCAAGATCTATGATCTTAACAAAGTCGGGTTAAACGGTGATCCGAGCTACCACAACGTAGATCGGGCCTAAATAATCCCACAAATCAAATACTACAACATTTACACATCATGTGAGCTTTTATCCATCATTTAAGTGTCTTTTAGTAGACTTTAATGTATCAAATTGCAAGATTCCAAGTTTTAACTGTTATCTATCATATTAACCACTCTAGATTAGTTCAAGAATGTGTTTTAAGTAACTCACCACTAGCTCGAGGCTAGGGAAGAATCTAGACGCGAATGTGGTGGATAAAAGCTAGAGAAAAAGGTCCTTCGTGCTCCGAGTGCACCAAGCCTCCTAATACGTGATCCTTGATGCTTGGGTATGCTTGGAATGGCTTGAACAAGGCTCGAAAAATTGATGGGTGATTAGGGATGTTTGGCCGTGAGCTTTCTAGAGGGAGAGAGGAGAGTTGTTTGGTGTTGTGAAGTGTGAAAGTTCATATGTGCCATCTCACGGTATTTATAGACATTCCATATGGCATATTCCTAGCATATTCCTGGCATATTCTTGGAATATTCCTAGCATATTCCTGGCATATTACTGGAATATTCCTAGCATATTCCTAGCATATTCCTGGAATATTCCTAGCATATTCCTGGCAGCATATTCCTGGCATATTCTTGGAATATTCCTAGCATATTCCTGGCATATTCCTGGAATATTCCTAGCATATTCCTAGCATATTCCTGGAATATTCCTAGCATATTCCTGGCATATTCCTGGAATATTCCTAGCATATTCCTAGCATATTCCTGGAATATTCCTAGCATATTCCTGGCATATTCCTGGAATATTCCTAGCATATTCCTAGCATATTCCTGGAATATTCCTAGCATATTCCTAGGTTTTCTGCGTTGTCTGCGTTTTGCAGTGTAAGCACTGTGTCGCGTAGGAACTCACGGTACGCGCTTAAACTTGAAAAATAACGTTTTTAAGCGTTTCAATTTATTTTTCAACACGAACCTGATTAAAATAAAATTTTAATCATAACAGAATATTTGTGGGATTAAACATTATCCGGGCGGCCACCAACGTTCGTTTCGCAGTTTTGTCGTAATTAGTTCTGCACTTAAAGTGTGTTTCGGGTGCCTTTTAGTGCGTGTTTTAGCTTTCGTAACGACCATAAATTAAACCCTGATATGTACTCTTGGGTTTTAATGTACCTTTGTCGTAGGACCTACACCTAGGCCTCAATTCTAATGTCTGACTGCTTTCTGCAGTTCCGTTGACACAGTGTGTCTTACCGGTGAGTTTTCTGACGCAACGCTCTTGTTTTTGCATAAAGCAATATTTTGTAGTATACAACGTGCATGAATTCACTTGCTTAGCTTCTAATCAGTCAATGTTGACATTTAAGCTCATAATTGCAGTCATTAAATAATAATTAAAATGTACGGAAGTTACCGGTTTTGTGCCAGTTGTCACAGTCTCCCCCCGTTAAAAGAATTTCGTCCCGAAATTCAGGTTGAACTAACTCTCGCAGGAGTCTTCTTGAATAGGTGGGGATACTTTTCTTTGAACTGGTCTTCGCGTTCCCATGTATACTCGGGTCCGTGCTTAGAGCTCCAACGTACTTTGACAAGTTTCACACTGCTCCTCCTAGTCTTGTTGACTTTCCAGTCAGTAACCTCAACGGGTTGTTCTGTAAATCGGAGGGCTTCATCAATATGCACTTCATCCACCGGGATGATCACGTTTTCTTGTGTTGGACTCTTCTTCAGGTTGGATACATGAAACGTATCATGTACTCCATTAAGTTCTTCCGGTAACTCCAACTTGTACGCCACGGTACCAATTCTTCTCAAGATTCTGAATGGTCCGATGTATCGTGGGTTCAGCTTTCCACGCTTTCCAAATCTGACTACGCCCTTCCAAGGTGAGACTTTTAACAACACTTTGTCTCCCACCTCGAATTCTACTGATTTTCTTTTCGGATCAGCGTAGCTCTTTTGTCGATCTCGAGCCGCCTTAATGCGTTCTCGGATCTGCGCAATCTTGTCGGTTGTCTCTTGAACAAGTTCAGGACCAACCATACGTTTATCTCCGGCATCTGCCCAACATAAGGGCGATCGGCATTTGCGGCCATACAGAGCTTCGAACGGCGCGGCCTTTATGCTTGTATGGTAACTGTTATTGTAGGAAAACTCAACTAATGGTAGGTGAGTATCCCAGCTGCCGCCTAGATCCATGACACATGCGCGAAGCATATCTTCTAACGTTTGTATAGTCCGTTCGCTCTGGCCGTCTGTTTGCGGATGGAATGCCGTGCTTAGATCTAACTGAGATCCAAAGGCTTCCTGAAATGATTGCCAGATTCTTGAGACAAAGCGTCCATCTCTGTCTGAAATGATTGAGATAGGCACTCCATGACGTGCCACAATTTCTCTTAAGTATATTTCTGCAAGCTTTCCAGTGCTATCCTTCTCACGGATTGGTAGGAAATGCGCAGACTTCGTCAACCGATCAATTATTACCCATATCATGTCGTGCCCTCTCGGGGTCCTGGGTAATTTCGTTATGAAGTCCATCGAGATTTATTCCCACTTCCACACGGGAATCTCTGGTTGTTGTAGTAGACCGGACGGTTTTTGATATTCGGCCTTAACCTTAGCACAGGTTAGGCATTTTCCAACATAGACAGCAACATCGCTTTTGAGTCTCGGCCACCAATAGTACTCTTTCAAGTCTTGATACATCTTGTCCGATCCTGGGTGGATCGAATATCTCGATTTGTGGGCTTCATTAAGGATGACTTCTCGTATGCCACCATAGAGTGGAACCCAAATACGCTTCTTGAAGTATAAGGCTCCCTCTTCATTTGGTGCCATGTACTTCAATGCACCTCGGAGGTATTCAGCTTTACGGTTCTCTCCTTTAAGAGCTTCTTGTTGTGCATCACGAATGCGTGCAGTGAGGTTCGTTCGAATGGTCATTTCTAACGCTCGAACTCTTAGGGTCTTAACCCTTTCTTTTCGACTTAATGCGTCTGCTACAACGTTTGCCTTTCCTGGGTGGTACTTAATCTCACAGTCGTAATCATTTAGCAGCTCGACCCATCGCCGCTGTCGCATATTCAATTCCTTCTGATTAAATATGTGTTGCAGGCTTCTGTGATCTGTGAAGATTGTGCATCGAGTACCATATAGATAGTGTCGCCAGATTTTCAAGGCGAATACCACTGCGCCCAGCTCCAGGTCATGAGTGGTATAGTTTCTTTCATGCACCTTCAGTTGCCTTGAAGCGTAAGCGATGACCTTTTGGCGTTGCATGAGCACGCATCCTAGTCCTTGTCGCGAGGCGTCGCAGTATACCACGAAGTCTTCCGTGCCTTCGGGCAGTGACAATATTGGTGCATCGCATAGCTTGTTTTTGAGTAGCTGAAAAGCTTCCTCTTGTTTAACACCCCAGTCATACTTCTTGTCTTTCTGAGTAAGGGCAGTTAGCGGCTGAGCTATTTTGGAGAAATTCTCGATGAATCTCCTATAGTAGCCTGCTAAGCCCAAAAATTGGCGAACCTCAGTTGGGGTTTTGGGAGCTTCCCAATTCTTTATTGCTTCTATCTTGGACGGGTCTACATGAATGCCCTTCTCATTCACAATGTGACCAAGAAATTGTACTTCGCGAATCCAGAATTCGCATTTTGAGAACTTTGCATAAAGTTTCTCCTTTTTCAGTAGCTCCAAGATGGTTCTGAGGTGTTGCTCGTGCTCTTCTTTCGTCCGAGAGTAAATCAGGATATCATCGATAAATACAATCACAAATTTATCGAGATATGGTTTGCATACGCGGTTCATCAGATCCATAAAGACCGCTGGTGCATTCGTCAGCCCGAATGGCATCACAAGAAACTCGTAATGCCCATAGCGTGTTCTGAATGCAGTCTTTGGTACGCTCTCCTCTTGGATTCTCAGCTGGTGGTATCCAGACCGAAGGTCGATCTTGGAATAATAGCTTGACCCTTGTAACTGGTCAAACAAGTCGTCAATCCTCGGTAGTGGGTACCGATTCTTGATCGTTAGTTTGTTCAGTTCCCTATAATCGATACACATCCGCATGGTTCCATCCTTTTTCTTCACGAACAAAACTGGAGCTCCCCATGGCGAGAAGCTTGGCCTTATGAATCCTTTATCCAACAACTCCTGGAGTTGTGTAGATAGTTCTTGCATTTCGGATGGCGCAAGTCTATACGGTGCCTTAGCTACAGGAGCAGCTCCCGGAACCAAGTCTATACGGAATTCGACTTGTCGTTGCGGAGGTAGTCCTGGCAGATCCTCAGGGAACACATCAGGAAATTCCTTCACCACGGGAATATCTTCGAGTTTCGGTTCCTCAGCCTTCTTATCTATAACGTGTGCTAGGAAGGCAACACATCCTTTCCTTAAGCACTTCTGTGCCTTCATGCAACTGATGATTCGAAGAGGCGCGTCTCGTTTTTCTCCATGCACGATGAGAGTTTCATCATTCGCCAAAGGGATGCGAATGATCTTCTCATGACAAATAACTTCAGCTTTGTTCTTGGACAGCCAGTCCATTCCGACTACCACATCGAGGCTACCCAATTGAATAGGTAAGAGGTCGATGCTAAAGCTTCGTTCACCAAGTTCTAGCGTGCACCCTCTAACTACTTCGCCCGATTCAACAAGTTTTCCATTGGCTAATTCTATGGAATATGGGACTTCTAATCTACTAGATTCTATTCCGAGCGTACGTTTAAATTCCACAGACATGAAACTATAGTCGGCACCAGTGTCAAATAATATGGATGCATAGTGATTGTTAACTAGAAACGTACCGGTGACCACGTTAGGGTCCTCGCGTGCGTCCCTTGCTCCAATCACAAATGCTCGAGCCTGAGCATTGTCTTTCTCTGGGCAGTCTCTCATGAAATGATCGTTGCTTCCACACTTGAAGCATCCTTGGTTTCGCCCTTTCCCGTTATCATTCCTGTTACCAGCACCGTTTCCATTTTGATTCTTTCCCTTACTCCAACAGTCTTCTGTTCGATGACCCAATCTACCACACTTGTCGCACCTTGGAATGCGAAAAGCTCCATCATGGTGATACTTGCATTTTTGGCACTTAGGCATGGTGCCTTGGTATCCTTTGGCCGAAGTCTTTGACTCCTTAGAGGGGTTGGTGTCACGTTTCTTGTTGGAACCCTTGTTGTTGCGAGTTACTTGATTCAGGGTCGAATGCTTTCTCTTCTTGTCACCGGACGACTCAACATGTGTCTCGGTCTTCTCTGTTGGGTTCAACGATAACTTCTCCATACGAACACAATCCTCAGTAAGACTGACAGCCAGAGTTACAGCCTCAGTGATTGTTTGTGGTTTGGCCGACGTCACCATGCCACGAAATTCTGGGGCCAATCCCCAAATGTAGCGTTCAACGCGCTTGAATTCGGGAGTCACCATGTAAGGAATCACCCTAGACAAATCATGGAACCTCCGAGTATACCCAGTGATGTCAGCTCCTACCATAGTCAAGTGCCAGAACTCTGTCTCCAACCTTTGGAGTTCGGCACGAGAGCAATACTTCTCTCTCATCTTCTCCTTCAATTCATCCCAAGTCATGCCGTATGCAGCCTCATCGCCCAGCATTTGAACTTGCAAATTCCACCATGTCAGTGCTTCGTCGACAAACAGCCCAGTAGCAAAAGTGACTTGCTGATCTGCGGTACACTTGCTCATGCGGATTGTGGCTTCAGTCTTTTCCGTCCAACGCACAAAGGCTACTGCTCCTCCAGTGCCATCGTAGTTCATAGGTTTGCAGTCGAGGAACTGCTTGAAGGTGCAGCCTTGAACTGCGTTTCCACCGGACGATTCTCCATGTCCGTTACGCCTGGCACTGCTTGGCCCTCCACTGTCTTGGGTACGGTTCGCCTCGTACTGGGCGATAGCAGCAGAGATTCTCTCTTCCAGTAGAGCGTTCAGCTCTTCAGCAGTTTTTGGTAGTGGGGGAGGAGGAGGTTGATCATCATTGCGAGCATTCACAGCTTTCCTGGGTGCCATGTTCTGACAGAACATAACACAGCAGGGTTAAGCATTTGTTTTGACGTCGTCATACTGGACAGTAGTAGTATATATTCACAGGTATATACCACATAATTAACATCAAATAATTATTACTCTAGCAGAGTACTTAGTAGGCTTGTACTGAGGGAATCTATACGTGACAAGACTTGCTGTGATTTCTGTGCACTGAATTCCATAATTATGTATGCATCCATAATTACGTAACTCCTTGCACAGTCCGCACAGTTCGTTTCATCCTCGTATCTCTTCCTTCAGATGGGCCATCGTTGCAGGTAAAGTCACGTATACCTGTGACATCCTACATCTAGTATATGCTAATTATCACACATAATTGCAAGTAATTTCTCAGTTAAGACAAGTGCTACTCCTGTGCACCCTAAGTCTCGTAGTGTCTTTTCTAGACTCGTGTAGTCAGTTTCAGGTAGTGGATGTCGCGGGACGTTTTATGCAATGAAAACTCTTTGAAAATTGTTTTCGTGATAGGATCCTAGAGATTGTAGACTAGACTCGAGAAGGAATCCTGGTTCACTACAATCGCAGCTCTGATACCAATCTGTCACACCCCTTTCTGCGGCGGAAGCACGAGGTGTGATCATGAAAGGTTCTCATTGCATACGAAAGGTAAACATACTACATGCTCATGAAAATAACTTCAAATACCATAACTTGAAATCATAAGTTAGCGTTTACAACGCGAGTTAACATAAAACATTGTCTTAAAAGGTTTACACTTTATTTAAGGACAAACACAAGCGACATCCACGAGCATAAGTGAGACCACGCGCACATCCATCCTAGTTACCTGAAATACATGTGAGTTTTGGAAAAAAACGTCAACATAATGTTGGTGTGAATTCATGCCGTTTTGTTTTGCACTTTTGTATACTTTGTATGAAAACATGTTTTGTGAATAAATCGAGTTTTCATAAAATCCAGTTTCATGTGTACACCACGTACTCATGTATGATTCAAATTCTTCTAGAGTACCCCACGTACTCAAGTATAATCCATGCTTTTCTTGAGTACCCCACGTACTCAAGTATTCATCAAGTTTTAGAATGGTATGAGTTTTTATGTAAATTAAGTATTCCTGTATGTATCAGGATTGTTAATGGGTTGCAAAGCCATTAACATGTGACACGACATAGGAAGTCACCAAACCTTAGGCATTTAATTGGTATATTCTGAGACACAAAAGCACTACTCGATACTCGCCCTCATCGAGAGTGTGGCTGCCCGGCACCCGTTAGATCTAACCTTTTGTTCTGCGGTCTAGGTATATTGTTGATTAATGGTGCTTCTGTACCCTATTCGTGACACGATTCCTCGCATCATTTTTCATAGCGCATCCTACTTGGTACTCGTTTCTCACCAAGCGCGCTTCTCATATTCCTATTTCACAACACACTTGGTACTCGTTCTCACCAAGTGCGCTTCTCGTTTTCTTATTTCACAACACACTTGGTACTCGTTCTCACCAAGTGCGCTTCTTGTATTCTTATATCGCTACACACTTGGTACTCGTTCTCACCAAGTGTGCTTTTTATTATCATACCATTTGTTAAACATAAAAATATCTGTAACATGTATTTCACCCCCGAAGTTATAAAACTGAAAACAGTTAAGAGAAAAGGGGGAGCATGAACTCACAACTTTGCGTTCCTGTGCGTCGTAAACTTCACCGGGTTTGCTTATTTAACGTCGTAACCTATACGCGTTTTCTTAACGTTAGTCACTAGACTTGCGTCGCACAAGTTCAGTCACTCACTTTTGTATTCGTATTGTCGTGTTAAAAATATTTCATATTTTTTTAACTAAGTATCTTACTTATATTATTTTTCGCAAATTAATATAAGTATCTTGTGTTTTGCACTTTGCACCCGAATTATGTGTCTTGTATATTGTATGTGTATTTTCATGTTTATACTCCTCATGAGTATTTAGTGTATTTTTACGTCTTAATACGCTAGCACGTATAACACATACTATATACACTTAGCACAGAAGTTGGTGATAAAATAATATATATTTTTCTCTCAAACATATACATACTTATATCCATTTTTATTTTTGAAGAAATCCTCATTTCTTATCACCAAAAATTAGGGAAACCTTGGTAATACTCTTAAATACATTTTTAGGGAATAAGTTTCTCAAAAACTTATATTTTTCTAAGTATCAAAATTTATAAAAATTTTGGCAGAGTTTCCCCTAAAAATGGAGGTTTCCCATGTTTTCAAAACATGTGTTTATTTTCTTTTAAATCGTCAACAATCATCAACAACACTTATCAACAATAATCATCCACGAATATCACTAATTTCTCCATTTCATGAACTTGGTTATTTACTAAAATTGTGTAGTAACTTACTTGCACATTTAGTAAGTCTTGTTATCTTTAAAAATAAGTTTAGTTTCTTAAAAACCTTATTTTCAAAGAATATAAAGTTTCACAACTTCTAGTCGGTTTTTACGAAAATTATTTCTTTGTTAAAACTTTTGTTACACAAGTGTCCATACACTTGTTTGTTCACAAAAATCACTTTTGTTTGTGTAAGATCCGGTTTAGAACATGTGGTTCCTTTTGACGCTTGGTCTTTTGAAAATACCACTTGTAGATACATAGATCGGCAAGTTTTAAACACTATTTTACAAGTAAAAATACTTTTACACAAGTTCATGTTTCTCGTGTGGTAGAGTTTCACCTTTTAACCCTTGTACCGTCCGAAACAAGCTTATGTCAAGATCTATGATCTTAACAAAGTCGGGTTAAACGGTGATCCGAGCTACCACAACGTAGATCGGGCCTAAATAATCCCACAAATCAAATACTACAACATTTACACATCATGTGAGCTTTTATCCATCATTTAAGTGTCTTTTAGTAGACTTTAATGTATCAAATTGCAAGATTCCAAGTTTTAACTGTTATCTATCATATTAACCACTCTAGATTAGTTCAAGAATGTGTTTTAAGTAACTCACCACTAGCTCGAGGCTAGGGAAGAATCTAGACGCGAATGTGGTGGATAAAAGCTAGAGAAAAAGGTCCTTCGTGCTCCGAGTGCACCAAGCCTCCTAATACGTGATCCTTGATGCTTGGGTATGCTTGGAATGGCTTGAACAAGGCTCGAAAAATTGATGGGTGATTAGGGATGTTTGGCCGTGAGCTTTCTAGAGGGAGAGAGGAGAGTTGTTTGGTGTTGTGAAGTGTGAAAGTTCATATGTGCCATCTCACGGTATTTATAGACATTCCATATGGCATATTCCTAGCATATTCCTGGCATATTCTTGGAATATTCTTAGCATATTCCTGGCATATTCCTGGAATATTCCTAGCATATTTCTAGCATATTCCTGGAATATTCCTAGCATATTCCTGGCATATTCCTGGAATATTCCTAGCATATTCCTGGCATATTCTTGGAATATTCCTAGCATATTCCTGGCATATTCCTGGAATATTCCTAGCATATTCCTAGCATATTCCTGGAATATTCCTAGCATATTCCTGGCATATTCCTGGAATATTCCTAGCATATTCCTAGCATATTCCTGGAATATTCCTAGCATATTCCTGGCATATTCCTGGAATATTCCTAGCATATTCCTAGCATATTCCTGGAATATTCCTAGCATATTCCTAGGTTTTCTGCGTTGTCTGCGTTTTGCAGTGTAAGCACTGTGTCGCGTAGGAACTCACGGTACGCGCTTAAACTTGAAAAATAACGTTTTTAAGCGTTTCAATTTATTTTTCAACACGAACCTGATTAAAATAAAATTTTAATCATAACAGAATATTTGTGGGATTAAACATTATCCGGGCGGCCACCAACGTTCGTTTCGCAGTTTTGTCGTAATTAGTTCTGCACTTAAAGTGTGTTTCGGGTGCCTTTTAGTGCGTGTTTTAGCTTTCGTAACGACCATAAATTAAACCCTGATATGTACTCTTGGGTTTTAATGTACCTTTGTCGTAGGACCTACACCTAGGCCTCAATTCTAATGTCTGACTGCTTTCTGCAGTTCCGTTGACACAGTGTGTCTTACCGGTGAGTTTTCTGACGCAACGCTCTTGTTTTTGCATAAAGCAATATTTTGTAGTATACAACGTGCATGAATTCACTTGCTTAGCTTCTAATCAGTCAATGTTGACATTTAAGCTCATAATTGCAGTCATTAAATAATAATTAAAATGTACGGAAGTTACCGGTTTTGTGCCAGTTGTCACATTATTTGAGTAAACAAAAATGGGTGGTTAAAATAGATAGTTGCTCTGACAATGAATCTGATTCCATAAAATCAGAGGAGTCATTGGTTGAGAAAAAGATTGTGAGTTCCGTTCCAGAAGTGAACGATGAGAATTTTCCTAAATTGTCAAAGGAAAATCTGATGTCGAAAGTGGGAAAGGTAGAGATCTCAAATCAATTCTTCGCTGATAAAGGAGAATTTGATGTTGAGAAAGCTTTCAATGGGAAAGTCAAACATATTTTCGGTAAGATGGTTGACAAAAGAACCTGTTTTAAATGCCAGGAAGTTGGACACATAGCTTGGAATTGCCCCAAGACCAACTACCAAAAACAGGGAGTTTCTTCTAACTCTGTTTTAAGAAAGACTTGTGTTGATAAGAAAGAACAACATGTGAAAAATGTTAAAAAGTTTGAAAATTCTACTTCTAAGGAAGGAGAAAGTTCAGAAAGGTTTTACAAAAGAAGAGGTGATTTGAGTAAACAAAAGTGGGTGGTTAAAACAGATAGTTGCTCTGACAATGAATCTGATTCCATAAAATCAGAGGAGTCATTGGTTGAGAAAAAGATTGTGAGTTCCGTTTCCAGAAGTGAACGATGAGAATTTTCCTAAATTGTCAAAGGAAAATCTGATGTCGAAAGTGGGAAAGGTAGAGATCTCAAATCAATTCTTCGCTGATAAGGGATAATTTGATGTTGAGAAGGCTTTCAATGGGAAAGTCAAACATATTTTCGGTAAGATGGTTGACAGAAAAGTAAAGGGTGCTAAAGAATTTTACAAATCAAAATGTTGGTGGGAGAGATGTGTTCTAAAATCACCCAAGGCGGGTCAAGCTTGGGTGGACATAATGTTTGAGTAAAAAACTGACTTGCTGGAGATCCCAAGTTTTTAATCGTGGATCAGGAATCGGCATCATTCTTGAAATGTTTGTTTGGTAAATCTATAGGTGATATCTTTAAATTGTTATATTTTGATTTACAATTGATTATAGTTGGTGAGTGAACCTGTAAGTGGTTGAAAGAGGTTTTCATTGATAAGTGGTTAATCAAGGTCATTAAGTTGAACTTGATTGGACCATACTTACAAGTGGTCATTTGGAGAACAAATGATGAGTTTATCCCCTAACCTACAAATGGTTTAAAAATCAACAAAACTAATTTTCCGGAAAAAACCATTTGATTAAAAAAAACTTAAGTGTTTTGAAATCACAATGGGAAAATAGTTTGTTGTGAGGGGGAGTTTTGATTGTTCATGCCAAGTGGATGGCAATTTGAAGTGATTTGATATCTGTTGTCAATTTGTTTGTATAGTTTGTTTTCAAATTTCCTTTAAATATGTTTGCATTTTAGGGGGAGTAAAAATTTCACAGAAAATCCAAAAACATTAGAAAATTTTAAAAAAAGGACAAAAACATGATAAAATCAAAAATGAGTTTTGTTGTATAAAAGAGGAAAAGATAGTACATCAATGGACGATCACGACACGCTTAAGAATTGGAAAGTTAAATAGTGATAAACGGTCTCACTGATGATGTGTCAGTAGGTTTTTACACAATTAATAGATTGTGACGAGATATAAACCTAAATTTCAAACTTTCTTAATTCGTGGGTAACATCTCTCGGATATATGGGTAACCCCCAAAATCTTGTTTGAAGGACCCCACTTTCTGAGATACTAGGTCTTTATGCTTAGTGATATCTGGGGTATTATCCCGGGACTTCTGATAATGCGGAAGCAATGGCCTAGTCCCCGGATAATACTTTCCGCAAATGCTTGAAAAAGCACCGCCCTCAGCAAATCGATGAAACAATAAAATTGATAGTCATTGCTGTTGTAAAAAAGATCCTCTAAAGGGGACCCACCAAAAGTCGAGCCGTCATCTCTCTGCAGAATGGAAGTTCTGACCTGAGCTCTCACGGTTTCTCATCTAACCCCTTACAGATATCATCTAGGTATACTCACCTGTAAGACTGAATATTGGGATCTAGATACGGGAGTATATTCTGAGGTGGGACACGTGAATAAATTTAAGTCTCTAAAACACTAATTTCGTATCTCGAAACAATTGAACTTTGTGTGAAAAATTAAATGGATCAGTATACTGACAATCTAAGTGAATTGTTTAGAACCTAAAATGTTTAAAGCTTAACGGTGTTGGTGATTTGTCTCAGAACTGATATGATCCTCTTACACAAACTCACAAAAATGTTGTATGTAAATATTTCTTTTCTGTATTTATGTTATTAAAACAAAATTACAAAAAAGATTTTCAGTGTGTTTTAGCAAAAAGTTTGAAAAATCCAAAAAGATTTTCGTCAATTGATATTGAAGAGCTGATTTTCAAAATTCCGAGTGCTGAACATGATGAACAGGTTTTGGAGAGTTTGATTGTAAAGTTTTTTCAGAGAAAAGAAATTTATTGTAGAAAATGATTTTAACAATGATCACAGTTATCCTGATTGTATATTGATAGAAAGGGAGTCAGTGTTAGTGCATACAATTTTAAAATTTGTTAATATCTTATTTTTATGAAACTTATGTTTTGGGTAGAGGATTTGCAGGAAAGCCTGGATTCTGATTGAGAGTAGCGAGCAAGTTCGCAATCCTGATCCTGGTAGTCAGACTACGATCCCAGCATGTTTTGAGGGGGAGTCTTAGAGAAAGAATTTGAAGATGCAACAGATAGATAGAGATTTTGGAAGCCCGAAGACTGATCAAGACTGAAGTTTGAGAAGACTCGACACTGAAGACTCGTCAACATCTGAGGGGGAGTATGTTAGTGCATACATTTGTCGACTTCGTCTTGTATCGAGTCTAGTATTAGTATTGTTAGATCAGGGCACGTTGTACGAGAAAATAGCAGTGTTAGGTTTGTTTAAATGCTGATTTCGCTCCAAGTGGTTAATTCCGCTCGAAATGACCTTAGACACTTTCGAGCGGAATCACATACGTCTAATTCCGCTCCAACTGATCCTGTTGTCTTTCGAGCGGAATCACAATATTCTGATTCCGCTCCAAATGGCTTGTGTGTCTTCGAGCGGAATCAAGACCCTATATGTAGGTCACTACGAGCGAAATCAGTAAGAAGGTTCTTGTTTCCGGTACCGAACTGCTGCCGAAGTGCCGTTTGACTATAATCAGTGTGAAATCATCAATACAAGGCAGATTTAAGTATATCAAGCTGTTTTTCACACCTGTTTCTTATTTTCCGCATCTGAAACAGATAAGAGCTCTTCCGATTGACTCGTTTGGGTCAGCACGCGATCCTACAGGTCGATCGATCATTATATCCGAAGTGGGTTAAGTAGAGTCGTTGTCGACTGTGTAGAACCGGTGAATAAGTTCAGGCTGACGCTGAAGCATCTCATAGTCCTTGCGGTTCAATGGTAGTCTGGTGATGCGGTCTACCTTTTTCTGATGTCATCAAATTTGATTAACGTCTAGTAGTACACAGCGCCACTGATAGTGCTACTTTTGAGTGTGCTATACGAATATTGTCGTACTGATAAAAACTGAATAAGCTGGATGACCATGTTTCAAATTTAGTTACCACTTTATTGGTGCTTCCAACCAACCTTTGAGACGGTGACGGAAGATGAGTATGAACTCGCCATTACCCGCAACCTAATTAGTCCCCTTGCACCTACCGGTGCAAGTGTATTGCCACCTTGCTGGTGCTTCATATTCATCAATGGGACATGAAATGATGATCCCTCTGTGTATGGTGATTCGTGTTCATCATTTGGACATCTGTTTTTAGGGTTTTAAGCTTTGTTCTGCGGTTACCCTTTCATTGTTGATGACCTAGTTTGGGCACTTGATTTGAGTTTCCTTGCGATAGTACAAGTTGTCTATCGTCAGCCGTGCTTGCTCAAAAAACATAAGAACTTTTTGTGAAAACAATGGGTAGATAAACAAAGTCATAAGAAGACTTGTTACCACCATTGTTGAGCTTCCTATTCTCAAGTTCACAATGATTATTAAGAGTCTGCATCAACAGCCTCAGAGTCTTGATTTCAAGCTACTCGATGTTCATGAACTGGTCGTTTGTCCCAGTGTTCTTCCCTTTTTAAATAAATGGGATTTATTTAAAAGTAAAAAGAACACTGACACCAGTTGTTCTTGATGTAGCAGGCCGCGATGCGTCAGCCGACGCGGTAGGCCCCGTTGTGGTGTTGTGGTCCACCACTTTTCGTGTGGTCAAAGCGAAACTGTGTGTGTGAACCGCGGGTGTTCTTTCTTTGAATAAATTGGATTTATTTAATGGTAAAGAACACTGAAAGGATTTCTTCTTGCTGTATAAAACCGCAATGCGTCAGCCGACGCAGGTGGTTTTATTGTGGTGTTGTGGTCCACCGTGTGGTCTAAGTAAAACTTTATGTATGGACCGCATGAGGTGGGTTATGGTATATGTTTCCCAAAGCCACCATTCCTATAGGCACACGCATTTGTGGTTGGTTTGTATTTCCCATAGCCACAGTTCCCATAGTTACGTGCGGTTGCAGTTTTTATTTCCCATAGCCACCGTTCCCACAGGAACATGCGGTCGTGGTTGCGGTTTGTATTTCCGCATATACCGCGAATGTTTGTTGAGAAGGTGTCTGGTAAATTTTGTCGTGTAGTGCAGACAATGTGTACCACGGGTGGATGTTGGCGGGATCTTGCTAGCGAAAAGGTGATGTGACAGCGACTGTTGCACTGCCCGAGGCATTAATTGCACTATAGGGGGAGCTTAACGGTCGTGTTTAGTTAAGCGCATGAGTTGTTACGTGCGCGTGATAACCGTCAAAGAACCATCGCTTGCCAGCTGGCGGTCTTTGATTGGCGCAAAAACCGCACGTTTCTGTGGTCACGTCCCTTGCGTTAATTTGAAGGGTATAAAAAGGGATAACCCTTTACGGTTTCCCTCCACTTCGTTTAAAATTTCAAAAAATTCGCCGTTGAAGTTTCTTGCCCTCTTTCTTCTCCGACAAGTTTGGAGTTTTTGGTGAGTAGAAGTTGGTTGTTCTTCTCCCACCATTATATCTATACTTCTTTTGATGGTGTGACCATCAATAGTCTCTTCTCCACCGTCTTCACCGGTGGATGATGATGTTGAGAATGTTGATGCCGATGGTGCATTGCCGGTGTTGAAGTGGCCTCAGGATGCGTTCTGGCAACTGATGTTAACCGTCAGGATGCCGGATGAGTATGAAGCCACTTATCCTAAGGATGGAGGGCAATACGGCGACCGATGCCCCTGTCAGATTTGTGACCCTTTTTGCCGATTTCTTTGGCCTCGGCAATTTCCGGTCGTCGTTAACAGTGTTTATGGTGGACTTGCTGGAGTATTACAAGATCCATATCTCCCAGCTCAGCCCATTGGGGATGGTTCGTGCTCGCCATTTCGAGTACTATTTCTGATCCCAGGATATTGAGCCGACGATGTAGCATTTCCGTCGGTTGTACCAGTTGCAAGCCCAACTAGGTTTTTATTCCTTTCAACTCTGCGTAGGTGCATTCAAAATTCTGGTGCAGCCTCCAAAGGATTTTAACTAGTGGAAATCGAAGTTCTTTTACATGTAGGAAGCTGCGGTTGCGTATAAGCAGCATTTTCGGAGTGTGTTTGTAAACATTCCCAAGGAGAAGATACCCACTCCTACTTTAGAAGCGCATGAGTGGTATCAGGGGCTTCAGGCAGTTCCGTTGGTTGGATTGACCAACAAGGAGTTGCAGTATCTTCGTATGATGTTGCGATGGAAACCGGGCAGCAAAAAAAGCTTGTCTGCAAAGAAAAGGATCAAGGTAATTGCTTTCAACCCGTTTTTTTCTATTTACAACTATCTTATTGTTGTTGACCTTGGTCTTGCGGATTCGTAGTGGTGCGTTTCTGGCGCTCGTTTGCGGCAGATAGTGAACTGAAGAACACCACGAAGGAATGTGGTGAAGGAGAGGAAGGGTGGTATGAGACCACTGTTATGAACTTCCGGGTTCCAGACCCGGTCGCGCTTAATGCTCCTCCGCCGTAAGGGCTAGGTAAGTAGCAATCTGGCTGTTGTATTCTAACTTCCCAGTTGTTCTTATAACTCGGAGAATGTTGTGCTTGCCGTAGGTGTGCTTGCTGCCCTAGGAGACCACCCCGCAGCCGCGGTTGGTGGTAAGGCAGGTGTGAAAACCGCAGGTGCGGTTGTGACTAAGGCCGGCAAGGCCAAGAAGCCAGAAAACTTGTTACCATTCCGGTAAAGCAGGTTACATCAGGTACCTTTCGCCCCAGAATAGCAAAATCTGAAGATTACGTCTTAATGTCTGATGTGCTTAAAATACAACATATAAATTATATCAGATACGACGTAAAATCAACCCTTTTTCAATGCTAATGTTGGAAAAAGCCTGTTTCTTTGTTCCTTTTTTATTAACAGGGTTAAAAGAGTGTAAATGCACAAAAGGAGCAAAATAACAGCAAAAACCAACATAAAATACAATGAAGAAGGATTGACGCAACTCGCAAAGCACCCATCCACATCCAAACCAAAGAAATAACAAAATCAGAAGCTTTGGCACGAGACCGTGCTCACCTAGCATGGGCCGTGCCAGGTGGGAATTCTCTGCAGAAGAAAAAGACACCAACAAAAGACAAATCCAAAGCTCAACAAGGGGCCATGCTAAGGATGGGGCGTGGTCAACTCTAAGATTTTCAGAATCTGAGATAGTACAAGTACATTGGCCACGGGCCGTGCCGTTGACACACGGGGCCGTGTTAGTACGAGGTCTGACACTGCAGTTAATGAAGAGGAGAGTGACTGATGGCCACGGGGCTGTGCCAGGCGGGCACGGGCCGTGGTGGATGTTCTGTTTTCAACTATAAATAGGGAGGCTTGGTTTCATTCCAAACCATCCCTTGGCAAACCACTTCTCTCTCACTTGCCACCACTCCACCACCACTACAACACCATTATCCACCACCATTATCCATCTTCCATCATTTAGAGTGTGTGTAGTAGTCTCGGGATCTAAGATCGATAGTAAGAGTAGTTGTCAAACAAAGGCCATGCTTGGCTAAACTCTTACATCACTTGGTGAAGACAAATCTTTTATGTATTTCTTTTTTGATTTCCAATCTTTGGCAACTTTTTAATTGGGTATGTATTAATGACTTTAATAACTAGTTTTTTTATATTAAAGGCAAATTTATCTAATCATTCTTCATATGTTGTTGATTCACATATTTGTGTCTTTACGATCTATATAAAGCGCGTTATTGCCTGGAAGGGGGTTAGAAGGGTGGTTGGGTAAATCTTATGTCTCATTCAGTGTATAGATCCTACGAGAACCTGGTTGAAGCTTAGTAACACTTCACGAGTCGGACGGGCTCTACCCACCAGACAGGAGAACTGCCAACCGCTTGAATCCCTTATTTATAAACTACTATTAAAACTTTAAACCAACCCTGCGAGGACTGTATCCCTGCTTACTCAGACCAAAGGGTTGAGGGTGATCGCTGCCTGGAAGGGGGCCCACCACTTTTCTCATTAATAACTTACTTAATTATCTTTCAATAATCCGACCTTGCGGGACTGTATCCCTGGTGACTCAGACCAATAGGTTGAGGGCAGTGTCGCCTTCACAAGAGGGGCCTACCACTATAACTAAGATAATCTCATAAAATGCCCAAAGTGCGGAAATCATCAAAGGATACATGAAAGAGGAGTCGGAACCCAGTGATTCCTTCTTGTATATCTGTTTTTCCTTTATTTTTTTATTTTTACTTTTTAGTTATCTTTTTTATAACTTCAAATTTTTTTCTTCAAAGTTTGGTTCAATTAGATGTTGACGATAAGCCAGTATTAAAAGCTCTTGTGTGCTAAGACAACCTCAGTATCTGGCCATCACTATACTACGTCCGCGATGGGTGCACTTGCCCTAACGTGTGTGTAGAGTGATAGTAGAATATTGTGTTTTATAAATTTAAAACTTGAATCGGCGAGTAAAAGGAGATAAAAATATACTAAAAAAGATATACACACCCGCACACGTCAAGTTTTTGGCGCCGTTGCCAGGGACACAAGGATTTTAAAAAAGCTTAAAATTAGCGGCCTAATCAAATTCTAACATTTTTTCAAAACTGTGCGCGCGTTTTTAAAATTTTTCTGTTTACAGTCGGTTTAACACGGGGCCGTGTTACTGGGACACGCCCCCGTGCTGCAAGTTTTTCTTAAAAACTTTTTAAACGCCCAAATACAGAATTGCCCACGGGGCCGTGCCAGTTCAGCATAGGGTCGTGGTCAATCGTCTGTTAAATTTTTTGCTTCTGTTTTTTGATCCCGAGGCTCGTTATTCTTCTGGGTATCTTCCAATACAATGGATTACTACTCAGAAAACTACACCTACTATATTGAGGATGATTATGAGGAATCTTATTGTACCAGTTGCGGAGAATCCCATTCGGTAAAACATTGTTACCTTTTCAAACCATCAACCTCATACACCACACCGAGTTCTTCATACACTACTTATGAGGAGCCAAGGTTTGAGCTCCCAAAGTCAAACTTTGATTAGGATGTCAATCCATTTGAAACCTACGACACACCACCAACTATCACTCCCAAAGCCGAAAGAGTCATACGAAGTCTCAAAAATCTAGAACTCTTAATTAAGAGATCTCGTGAAAAAGAAGAGCCTATTTGTAGTAAAGAGGTAATAATTGAAGAAAATAGAAGAACAAAATGAAAAACTCACGCATGAACCAAACCAAGAAGAAGGTAAGTCTAAAACCAACGATTCTAAACTAGATCAAACTTTTTCAGAAATTCACGTTTTACAACCTTCCTTTGAAAATCATTGTTTGGTTTCTTCACATGCTAAGTTTTTAAAAGGGTTAAACACTTCTACCAAAATCGAAGAATTAGTAAGCGTCACGTTAAAAAATGATCAAACTTCACTAATAAAAGATGAATACCATGAAATAAACATAAGACCGGTACCATGTTTTTTTCAAAACATCTTTGTTAGTAACGTGCTAATTGATAAAAATCTTTGTGTTAACATAATGCAAAACTATATTTTCGAAAATTGGGTACTGGTGATTTTTCTCCTCTTAAAATTCTTGTTTTTCTCTCTAAACGTAAAACGATTAATACCACGGGAATGGTTGGAGATGTCCTAATTCAAACAAGTCAAGCGGTAGTCCCAACCGACTTTGTCATCTTAGATGATAACCCCATCATGTTGGGACAACCATTTCTAAAATCCCATCAAGCCTTAACCCAACGGAAGCAAAACAACCTACCACTTCAATTATTGGCCGACAAAAGGTATGTTAATCTTGACCAATCAATGAAATATCTAATTCATGATGACGACCCCGTAATTGAAGATGAAGCAGAGCCACCCAATACGGAAGAAGAAGAAGAAGCATTCGTCGAAGAGGAAGTAGCCATAGAACAAACCTTTTCGGTCATCGACCTTAATAAAGAAGAAAATAAGCGGTCACTTGAAGACCCACCGCCACTTGAACT
Organism: Helianthus annuus; assembly: GCF_002127325.2. Taxonomy (NCBI): domain Eukaryota; kingdom Viridiplantae; phylum Streptophyta; class Magnoliopsida; order Asterales; family Asteraceae; genus Helianthus; species Helianthus annuus. Next base: position 91,419,984 of record NC_035443.2, read on the forward strand.
CAAGGAACTACCTAAATGTCTAGAATACACATTCTTAGACGAACATGGTAAGCTCCCCGTCATCATTTCTTATAAACTAACACTTTTTAAAAAAGAAAAATTAATAAAGCTTTTGAAAAAACATAAAAATGCAATCGTGTGGAGGCTCATGGATATCAAAGGCATTAATCCATCCATGTGCACCCACAAAATTTGGATGGAAGATGACTATAAAACGGTAATACAACCATAACGTAGGGTAAATCCAAACGTACAAGAAGTGGTTAAAAACGAAGTCATCAAACTACAAGATGCCAGACTTATCTATCCTATCTCCAACAGTCCACGGGTAAGTCCCGTCCAAGTAGTTCCAAAGAAAGGAGGTATGACGGTAATAACTAATGATAAAAATGAACTTATACCAACGAGAACCGTCACCAGATGGAGGGTTTGTATCGACTATCGTAAGTTAAATGAAGCGACAAGGAAAGACCACTTTTGTGACAACTAGCACCAAACCGGTAATTTCCGTACAATTTAATTAATACTTGATAACTGCAATTATGTGCTTACATGTCAACATTGTCTGATTACATACTATACAAGTGAATTCATGCATGTTTTATACTACAAGAATTACTTTATGATAGCGTTGCGTCAGAAATACTAGTAAACTCACCGGTAAGACACATTGTTCAACAATTCTGCAGAAAGCAGTTAGACAATAGAATTGGGGCCTAGGTGTAGGTCCAACGACAAGAATACATTAAAACCCAAGAGTACATACAAGGGTTAACCTATAGACTTTCCGGAAGCTAAATCACGCACTAAAAAGCACCCGAAACACACTTTAAATGTTGAATTTCACATATTTCAGCAAAATTCAGCATTATAACAAGATTATACTAAGTAAAAAGATGACAAATTGATCCAGAATACTTTTCGAAGTGTCGGGAATTGAAAGTATCACAAAAGAATACTTAAAAGACACTAAACGGTGCAATTTAGCACTTTAACGAACCGGTATTTAACCGAGCAACCGGACATTACCCGGAACATCAAAATATACTAGAAGCATTGTTTTAATGTTTCTGAGCTAGCTATGGTCCCCGAACACCATAACACCCCTTAAAAAATAATAACACATCAAGTCCCTAAACTTTACACTTGAAGACTAACTTAATTATGTAACTAGAGATTGGAATTTACATTTAACCCCCCCCCCTCTAGTTGGGACGGTCATGAAGTGGGCCCCCATCAAAATCTTTGCTAAATCCCACTAAATCCTCTAAAAATCTTGCCAAGATATCATGTGATCTTATAAGATCTCAAAAGATTTGTAGGAAGATATGCAAGTACTATAAGAAGATATGAACACACTACATCTCACTTCACACACACCACACTTCATCTTCTTTCACTTTCTCCCCCCACCTACGGCCGATCCTTGTCCCACACACCTCCACCATTTTCAATTCAAGCTCGTGCAATCCAAGGTTATCACAAGGTGTAATGTGCAAGATTAGAAGGTTTGGTGCTTGAAGTACTCGAAGGACCTCCTTTGTGTGCTTTTATCCCCTCCATATTCTCCATTGTTCTTCCCTAGCTTGAAGCTAGTAGTAAGAATCTTATTAACCTTGTTTACTTCCATTTTTGCTTGGTTAAAAGATATATTATGTTGAAATAACAAGAACACTAAAAGACTTGAACTTGAATCTTGAAACATAAGATGAAATATGATGATATAAAGATAATATGATATTGTTTAGTGCATGAATAATGTTGTTTGTTGATTTCTTGAGATGATGATGTTAATCATCACATGAAGCTTGCTAGATGATGTTTAAACACTTAATCTAGCAAGTGAGAGCATGATCATGTAACAACATATGATGATCATCTTCTAGTGAACACATGAACTTGATAAATAAAAATGATTTCTTATAAATCAATGATCAAAGTGAGCTAGTAAACTTATAGATCCAATATTTATGAATGATTTTCCAAGAAAACCAAGTTCAAAATATGATTTTTAAAAGATCATGGTTTTTACTAAACTTACACTATCTTTGGCGATGAAATAAGTGTAAAAACACTAGAGAAACAAGAAGATGTTATAAATAAATATTTTTGTGAAATGTGATTCAAGTTGTAAATGACTAAATCTTTTAATAAAGTGATTTACAAACAAATAACCATGTTTTTAAGGGTAACTAGACCTACTAAATAACATGGTAAGTCACTACAAGTTTTTACAAAAGCTTCAAGTTCATGATGTAGTGTAGTTTACTTGATGTTGACACTCGGAAAATGTTGAATAAGTTGATGATTGTTGTGATGATTTTAAAAGAAAATAAACACATGTTTAGAAAAGATAGGAAACCTCCATTTTTAGGGGAAACTATGTCAATTTTTTTATAAATTTTGACACTTAGAAAAATATAAGTTTGGTGAAACTTATTCCCTAAAAATATTTACCAAGGTTTCCCTAATTTTTGTGAAAGCTTCAAGTAAAGAAATGATGATTTCTTCAAGATAAAAATTGATATTAAGTATGAATATTTTTGAGAAAAATATATATATTTTTTGATCACCAAATTTTGTGCTAAGTGTATGTAGTATGTATTATACGTGATAGTGTATTAGGACTTGAAAATACACTAAGTACTCCCAAGGAGTAGAAATACAAAATACACATACAACATGCTTAGACAAATACAAGAGAATATATTTATGAAAACATATTACTTGATAGAATAAATAACTTGGACAAGTTATGAACAAGAAATGAAGATTGAGACAAAATACATAATTCGGATGAAAAATACAAGATACTTATATTTATTTTTGAGAAAATAATATAAGTAGGACACATAGTTAAAAATATAAATTATTTTTAACACAAGAACAAATATATAAAAGATGGTGACTTGTACTTGTGCGATACAAGTCTAGTGACTAATGTTAATAAAACACGTTTAGGTTACGACGCTAGATAAGCAAAAACCGGTGAAGTTCACGGCGCAAGGAACACAAAGTTGTGAGTTCATGCTCCCCCTTTTCTTTTAACTGTTTTCAATTTTACAACTTCGAGGGTGAAATACATGTTACAAATGTTACAATGTTTACAAATGGTATGATGGATACAAGAATTGAGGATTAATACGAGAAATCGTGTCACGAATAGGGTACCATAAGCACCATTAATCGTGTACATACTAAGACCGCAGAACAAAGGTTAGATCTAACGGGTTTTCGGGCAGCCATACTCTTGGTGAAAACTAGTACCGAGTAGTGCTTTTGTGTCCCCGTCGTGAATCGACAACTAGAAAAATGCCTATGGTTTGGATGCTTCCTATGTCGTGTCACATGTTAATGGCCTTGTAACCCATTAACAACCTTGATACATACAGAAATACGTGATTTATACAAGATACATACCATGTTTTTCATACAAAGTATACAAACGTTCAAAACAAGAACTGCATGAATTCACACCAACAGTATGTTGACGTTTTTCCAAAAACTCACATGTATTTCAGGTAACTAAAGTGGATGTGCGCACGGTCTTACTCTTGCTCGTGGATGTGGTTTATGTTTGCTTTTGAATAAAGTTGTAAAATGTTTCAGACAATTTGCTGTCTCGTGATGTAAACACTTAAACTATGATTCTCAGTTATGTAATGTTTTGCGTTTGGAGTTATTTTTACGAGCATTGTCACACCAAAGCCACGAAGAACATACAAAACGTGATGGAAACGTCGGGCAGTGTTGTAACAGAATTAATTGTTTCAAATCCATGGCAATTGAAGTTTCATTTTATTAATCAAACATGAAAGTTTACATTGTTTTAAACAAGAACCAAAGAGTACATAACATAAATGAACTAGTTCTTGTCTCGTTTTAAGTCACTAAGGCACAGGTCCGCCTAAGTATGTCTTGATAAGTCCTATGCATCATCTCCTGAAAACACATGTGAAAATAGGTATGTCAGCATAAAAATGCCTGTGAGATACATAGGTTTTGTGAAAACAGAATTCATGACTTATGTTTGAGAAAATGTTTAGTCATGAACCTTGTAATTTGTTTTGTCTTGTCTTGTAAATCATTTGAAAAACGATAAGATCAGATGATATGTTTAAATAAGAGAATAATGTATGGTTAAATGAATAACCATGTAAAATGAGTTTGTATAAGATAAGTTGTTTGTAAATCAATGTCTAGTGAAAAGTATGTTATTTGTATAAAATGTTATATGTCTCGAATTGAAATGATTCAAATAACGCTACGATATGTAATACCATACAAACACTTATATATAGGAAGTACCAGCGGCGTATCCACCGTGCTTGTATCATATTGCATACGCCTCGTTACTTAAATCACTTGGTCAAACCAAACCATCAAGATGAAATGTTTAACAATCGTAGAAATGGTTATGTATAGTCAAATGTCTATTGTCAAATGCAATTCATGTCAACAGATACAACCGGTTCGCACGGTTCAATAGTTACAAATGGTTCGTATAATCAAAGGGTTAAGACGGTTCACATAGTCAAATGGTTACAACGGTTCAAAATGTAGTGTAATGTGTTCATATGCTGGATGAGCATATGCAACAGAAATGCAATGTAAAACAATGTACTAAGTATGCACACAATGGGCGTACATAGCATGAAATCATGTACTATAAATGTACTAATAAACGTAGCAAGCATGTGATATTGAAATCATGTACTATAAATGTACTAATAAACGTAGCAAGCATGTGATATGAAGGCAAGAAAAGCATGAGAGTAGCAAGTAGGCACATGTGTTTCACCCCAAAATAGTTTGGAAAACAGTAAAAGAGGGGTATATGTACTCACATATACACCTTGAAAGCATTTAAAAGATGGGGTTCGATGTACTCACTTGAGATTGCTTTGAAGTACTTGTATAACAACCAAACAATGCAAGAGATCACGGATATCAAACGGCACCTAATATAGGCAACTATGTTAATATACAGGACCTAAATCGGAGGATTGGATAGGATGAGGGTTCGTAAACCAAACGAGTATGGGGACTCGTGTAATATGGTTTATCAAAGCCCACACACTAAAATGAAACCTAACCTAAGTGCTTACGACCCATTACGACCCGTTTAGGTAGCTTATGCCATCTTAACGCGTCGTTTGCGTAAAACGCGTTTGGAACGCCTAACGTCGTGACCATAAGGTATAACCTCGGAAGGTTATTCCCTATACAACTATGGTCACCTAATGTGTTTGGTCGGATCCTAATGATCGACCAAAAGGGTCGGATTCGAAAGTATAAGCGGTTGTTTAGATCGCTTACCTTACGACCCTATTTAAGCACTAAACTAAAAGTGACGAGCTAAGCATGTTAAAACATGCTTAACTAAGTTTAGAAAAATAGGTTTGGTATCAAAACAAACGGTTTTGATACCTATGAGTAGTTTGGTTACCAAATACGCAAGAACGCGCATTTTGGCCGAAACTACGACTCGTCACTGAGCCTAGATAACGTGGTAATCAGTAGGTGTAGTCACTATGGACTATAACCATCATGATCACGCTCACGTTATGAAGTTCAAACGAACTTCATGTTGACCATAAACTGGTCAACGCAGAATGTCAAACAAAGCTTGACTTTCGGACTCGAAAAGCGAATAAAAGAACGAAAGAACACTTACGAAGGGTCCCCAAAAGCTAATCTTGATCCAGGAGCTCAGGTATGAAACAATGGCATCAACTTAGAGCTCTTTGATCAGATTTGTAGGTTTTTTGCAAGAAGGGGGGGTATTTATAGGATATGCAAGACCGTTAGGATCGTTTCTTGAATATCGTGCCTTGATCTTACCCGTACACTTGTCGCAATGTTGTGGAAGCTTATTTTGCCCCCACCACAAGAATTTGACAAGTGGCATTGCCCTTTGGGTGATTGAAGGCCTGTTACAAGTTGTTTAAAACATTGAATCTGGTCTGGAAGGCTGACGCAGGCCGCGTAAAAGATCACCCTGCGCTTACACGGGCCGCCTGGGAGTTCTGATCTGCAACCAACTTTCAGAAATGACAGTTTAGGTCCCTGTTGTGGTTTGGGGTCATTTCCGACATGTTTAAGGCCTGTTAATCCATCTTTAAGGCCCTAAAATGATGCTTAAACATTGAGGACATGAAACATGCTCAAAAATATGCCGGATGTTGGTTTGTTTGGTCGTACGATCGCGATGTTCGGTTAATTACGACAGAATGCGCATAAGCGTGAAAAACGATCTAAAATGCGCGACGAATGGATTTTTCTAATGCCAAACACTAAGGCATAATATTATGATGCTTGCATAAATTTTTGGATGTCCGGATGTATTCAGAACGTAAGTTATGCGCGAAAGTGCAAACTTATGCGCTTTTTGACACTTTTAGTCCCTGAATGATCCAAAAGTTTATTTTAGCACACCGAACCCCTCAAAGCCTATTTCTAAGCTATATAAGGGATATTTAAGGTGTGTTTAACTTATGGTCATGTTCCGGAATGTTCGTTACAGTTCAAATTGGCATACTTTCACAGTTTGTCAAGTTTAGTCCCTGTAAGCGATTTAACTTGATTTTGCCATACCAAAGCCTTCAAAACTTATTTCTAAGTTATGTGAAGGTTATTTAAGGTATGTTAAGCCTATTTCACTATTCCGGAGTGTTTGTTGCATTAAACTGGTTATATTTATGCATCAACGCGCGTATAACCTTCTAGAAAGCGATTTAGAGTTTGAAATCGAACAACAGTTGATATGTGCAAAAGATACACATTTTTATACAGATCCCAAGTATGAAATACAATATTTCATTGGCTTGGTATTTGTTTGATGGTCTCAGTGACCCAGGTGTCACAGTCTCCCCTACTTTAGGAAATTTCGTCCCGAAATTTATTCGTAGGAGTCCATCTATGACTTTGTGTCAAGTAACCTCCAGATATACAAGGCATAATCCTGTCATTTCCTTAACGAGTATTCTTCAGAAACGGAAATGAAGGAATAAACAAACGGGGATTCGTTTCCTCAACGAACAATATTCAGAAAGGTAAAATGAACTTACGGAGTCCATTTTCAACGGGTGCTTCATCAGAAATGGAAATGAAAAGGATAATCAAACGGATATTGATTTCCTCAACGGACAATCTTCAGAAATGAAAATCAACAAACGGAGTTATTTTCAACGGGTGCTTCATCAGAAATGGAAATGAAAAGGATAATCAAACGGATATTCATTTCCTCAATGGACAATCTTCAGAAACGAAAATGAACAAACGGAGTCATTTTCAACGGGTGCTTCCTCAGAAACGGAAATGAATAGAGTTAACTTCTAGGCACATGACAAAGCTCGCTGTGGTTTCTGTGCACTAAATTTCATAATTATGTATGCATCCATAGTTACGTAATTCCTTGCATAGTCCGCACAGTTTGTCTTGTAATGTTTAGGGGAGGAAAATCAAACCTGTGATGAGGGTGACTAGACTACCATAGGGACCTTTTAATTAGATCGACAGATGATCTCTTTAACTAGACCACCAAGGAGTCTTTCCAGCTGTATCATCACATGATATTCCTAACCAGATTTTTGGATCAATCTGTTTAACTAGGCCACTCAAGGGGTCTAATTATGGAGTAGTACTTTATAATCCAAGGGACTTAACTACAACGTAGAAGTCCATTGAGGATTTTATGTAGTACCTTTGGGTATTCTATTATAATCCCTTATTCGTAGATATGGAAGATTCTACGAGGATTTGGATAACAAAAACTTGGATTACACCAAAAACATAAAAAGGAACACATAAGCACATAATCACATCGTTGTTTAACTTGGTTATTAATTTGTTATCGATAGAGAATGGATATGGAAACCAGTCGATGGGCTACAATGTCCTCGGGGATCTATTTGAAAAGATAGGAAGATCTCCCAAAAATTCGATTTTGTTTTCAAAGAAACGTAATTTTCGAATTAAGGAACACATCAAATTTAGGATTTACGAAAATACCCCTAGCTACCCTATTAAGGATTTACAGTGGTACTTTGGGTATTGGTCTCGTGTTGTAACTTGCGCCTTGTACTTCGTTTCCTTAGAAGAAACGGGTACTTAGGAATTTCATGGAAAACACAAGAGATCATAGAATGGGAGAATTTTGGGGGTAGTTTGTTCTTCAAGGAATACGGTTCCTTGATTGTCGGTATTGTAAGGGATATGTCGTTTATACATGCAACCACATAAATACATTGCAATGTAAATAAAAGATTTATTTATAAACAACGATAACAACTGTTTCTTGGACCTTGACAACAAAAGAAAATAGTACATAAGATGTGATTGTTTCTAAACGATGTTGTCTTCTAGTCAGTCAGATGCTCATCCCTGTGCTGGATTTGCATTAGCAAGCTTTGGGCAATTTCTTCGGAAATGACCCATCTCGCCACAGTTGAAACAAGAACCTGGTAGAAAACGACCTTGAGTAGGATTGTTGCCAGCTTGGGACTCTTGCTGTATGGCCTAGAAGTCCACAAGTCTGGCATTTGCGGCATATTACATTGGCATGATGATGGAGGCTACATTGGTTGCACAAGGGTGCAGTTCCATTGTATGGTTTCCTAGCAGGGGGTTGAGCTGGTTGGTTGGGGACGGCTTGAACATTGTGAGTAACCATGGCGAAGTTCTGAGAAGTCTTTCGCTTCTTTGACTTCTTAGGGGATCCAGTCTGTTCATCCATGGTCTTTGATTCCTCGATTGGGTTCGATTCCTCGACCGGTTTCTTGTCACTTTTTCGGAAAAGTTTACCTTTCCTGATCTTTGATTCAGTCAAGGTTGCAGATAGCTCAATGGCCTGTCTAACTGTAGTAGGGTTGCTACCAGTCACAATGTCTTATATTGAGTCAGGGAGGCCATCAATGTACTTTTCGATTGCCTTATCCAAAGGCGTAACCATATTCGGTCATAACAAACTTAACTCCTCATAACGATCCGTGTAGGCTCGATGCTCACCGCTAACTTGCTTAAGATCGTCGAACTACGTTTCCAAGGCCCTGATCTCGTGACGAGGACAGAATTCCTTCATCATCAGAGCTCGAAGCTCTTGCCATGTTTGAGCCAGTGCCACATCAGCACCCCTATCTCTTATCACACCATTCCACCATGTCAAAGCTCGTTTCTCAAAGACGCTAGATGCGAATTCTACCTTTCACTCGTTTGGACATTGAACATGTCTGAAGGTGCTCTCTAAACTCTCAAACCATTGCAGAAGTGTAGTCGCTCCTTGAGACCCAGAAAACTTTGATGGCTTAGCCGAGTTGAACGTCTTGAAGTTGCAGGGGGCATTATTGTTGTTGTTGGCTTGGTTCCATTGAGCAAAGAGGTTTGGGAATTGAGCAGCCATTTGCTGCGCAATGATTTCTGCCAGTTCGGCAGTCGCTATCTGGTTTTCGCGTCGAGGAGGCATTCTAAAAGAGAAACAAGAAAGAAAACAAATGAAATGGCATTGGGTAAGAATAGGATGTTACAATTACCAACCATAATCATGGTTGATGGTCATTTGTTTGAACCACGAAGCAAACAAACAACACATAGGCTGAATCAAAGCAAATAGATCCTCATAGTGTATCGAGAAGACATGCTCGCCTATAAGTGGACACTCACCCCAAGAGTTCCCAGGTAAGTGTGACTGGTCCGATTATGTGGATTTGTACGAACACTCTAGCCTTAGACAGAAAACCCAAGGTACATGCATTCACTCTTCCAGTTTGCACGTGTTCACACTATTTAGGACCCAAAACTTTGACGAGAGTTTTGATAATTCAAAGGGGGGGGGTTCAAAACCTTATAACAGAGGGTTCAAAACCTAGTAATCAATCATCCTAGAACAGATGATTAGTTTTCAAAGCGGTTTTGAAATTTATGTTCTTGTTGTGGTCGTCGCCTAAGGATAGGTAACGGTATCGTTTTATGACTAAACGCAAGTAAACTCGCGTTAGGGTCCTAGGAAGGTTATAGACTAGGTCAAAGCATTACTAATAACCTAATTCCCTATAACCATTGGCTCTGATACCATCTTTTCTGTCACACCCCGACCACGAAGAACATACAAAACGTGGCGGAAACGTCGGGGAGTGTTGTAACAGAATTAATTGTTTCAAATCCATGCCAATTGAAGTTTCGTTTTATTAATCAAACATGAAAGTTTACATTGTTTTAAACAAGAACCAAAGAGTACATAACATAAATTAACTAGTTCTTGTCTCGTTTTAAGTCACTAAGGCACAGGTCCGCCTAAGTATGTCTTGATAAGTCCTATGCATCATCTCCTGAAAACACATGTGAAAATAGGTACGTCAGCATAAAAATTCTTGTGAGATACATAGGTTTTGTGAAAACAGAATTCATGACTTATGTTTGAGAAAATGTTTAGTCATGAACCTTGTAATTTGTTTTGTCTTGTAAATCATTTGAAAAACGATAAGATCAGATGATATGTTTAAATAAGAGAATAATGTATGGTTAAATGAATAACCATGTAAAATGAGTTTATATAAGATAAGTTGTTTGTAAATCAATGTCTAGTGAAAAGTATGTTATTTGTATAAAATGTTATATGTCTCAAATTGAAATAATTCAAATAACACTACGATATGTAATACCATACAAACACTTATATATAGGAAGTACCAGCGGCGTATCCACCGTGCTTGTATCATATTGCATACGCCTCGTTACTTAAATCACTTGGTCAAACCAAACCATCAAGATGAAATGTTTAACAATCGTAGAAATGGTTATGTATAGTCAAATGTCTATTGTCAAATGTAATTCATGTCAACAGATACAACCGGTTCACACGGTTCAATAGTTACAAATGGTTCGTATAATCAAAGGGTTAAGACGGTTCACATAGTCAAATGGTTACAACGGTTTAAAATGTAGTGTAATGTGTTCATATGCTGGATGAGCATATGCAACAGAAATGCAATGTAAAACAATGTACTAATTATGCACACAATGGGCGTACATTGCATGAAATGTATTGAAATCATGTACTATAAATGTACTAATAAACGTAGCAAGCATGTGATATGAAGGCAAGAAAAGCATGAGAGTAGCAAGTAGGCACATGTGTTTCACCCCAAAATAGTTTAGAAAACAGTAAAAGAGGGGTATATGTACTCACATATACACCTTAAAAGCATTTAAAAGATGGGGATCAATGTACTCACTTGAGATTGCTTTGAAGTCCTTGTATAACAACCAAACAATGCTAGAGATTACGGATATCAAACGGCACCTAATATAGGCAACTATGTTAATATACCGGACCTAAATCGGAGGATTGGATAGGATGAGGGTTCGTAAACCAAACGAGTATGGGGACTCGTGTAATATGGTTTATCAAAGCCCACACACTAAAATGAAACCTAACCTAAGTGCTTACGACCCATTACGACCCGTTTAGGTAGCTTATGCCATCTTAACGCGTCGTTTGCGTAAAACGCGTTTGGAACGCCTAACATCGTGACCATAAGGTATAACCTCGGGAGGTTATTCCCTATACAACTATGGTCACCTAATGCGTTTGGTCGGATCCTAATGATCGACCAAAAGGGTCGGGTTCGAAAGTATAAGCGGTTGTTTAGATCGCTTACCTTACGACCCTATTTAAGCACTAAACTAAAAGTGACGAGCTAAGCATGTTAAAACATGCTTAACTAAGTTTAGAAAAATAGGTTTGGTATCAAAACAAACGGTTTTGATACCTATGAGTAGTTTGGTTACAAAATACGCAAGAACGCGCATTTTGGCCGAAACTACGACTCGTCACTGAGCCTAGATAACGTGGTAATCAGTAGGTGTAGTTACTATGGACTATAACCATCGTGATCATGCTCACGTTATGAAGTTCAAACGAACTTTGTGTTGACCATAAACTGGTCAACGCATAAAGTCAAACATAGCTTGACTTTCGGACTCGAAAAGCGAATAAAAGAACGAACGAACACTTACGAAGGGTCCTCGAAAGCTAATCTTGATCCAGGAGCTCAGGTATGAAGCAATGGCATCAACTTAGAGCTCTTTGATCAGATTTGTGGGTTTTTTGCAAGAAAGGGGGGGGGGGTATTTATAGGATATGCAAGACCGTTCGGATCGTTTCTTGAATATCGTCCCTTGATCTTACCCGTACACTTGTCGCAATGTTGTGGTAGCTTATTTTGCCCCCACCACAAGAATTTGACAAGTGGTATTGCCCTTTGGGTGATTGAAAGGCTGTTACAAGTTGTTTAAAACATTGAATCTAGTCTGGAAGGCTGACGCTGGCCGTGTAAAAGATCACCCTGGGCTTACGCGGGCCGCCTGGGAGTTCTGATCTGCAACCAACATTCAGAAATGACAGTTTAGGTCCCTGTTGTGGTTTAGGGCCATTTCCGACATGTTTAAGGCCTGTTAAGCCATCTTTAAGGCCCTAAAATGATGCTTAAACATTGAGGACATGAAACATGCTCAAAAATATGCCGGATGTTGGTTCGTTTGGTCGTACGATCGCGATGTTTGGTTAATTACGACGGAATGCGCATAAGCGTGAAAAACGATCTAAAATGCGCGACGAATGGATTTTTCTCATGCCAAACACTAAGTCATAATATTATGATACTTACATAAATTTTTGGATGTCCGGATGTATTCAGAACGTAAGTTATGCACGAAAGTGCAAACTTATGCGCTTTTTGACACTTTTAGTCCCTGAATAATCCAAAAGTTCATTTTAGCACACCGAACCCCTCAAAGCCTATTTCTAAGCTATATAAGGGATATATAAGGTGTGTTTAACTTATGGTCATGTTTTGGAATGTTCGTTACAGTTCAAATTGGCATACTTTCGCAGTTTGTCAAGTTTAGTCCCTGTAAGCAATTTAACTTGATTTTGCCATACCAAAGCCTTCAAAACTTATTTCTAAGTTATGTAAAGGTTATTTAAGGTATGTTAAGCCTATTTCACTATTCCGGAGTGTTTATTGCATTAAACTGGTTATATTTACGCATCAGCGCGCGTATAACCTTCTAGAAAGCGATTTAGAGCTTGAAATCGAACAAGAGTTGATATGTGCAAAAGATACATATTTTATACAGATCCCAAGTATGAAATACAATATTTCATTGGCTTGGTATTTGTTTGATGGTCTCAGTGACCCAGGTGTCACAAGCATGTAGTATGTTTACCAATCGTATGCAATGAAAACCTTTCATGATCACACCTCGCGCTTCCGCCTTAGAAAGGGGTGTGACAGATTGGTATCAGAGCTGCGATTGTAGTGAACTAGGATTCCTTCTCGAGTCTAGTCTACAATCTCTAGGATCCTTTCACGAAAACAATTTTTCAAAAAGTTTTCATTGCATAAAACTTTCCGCGACATCCACTACCTGAAGCTGCTTACAAGAGTCAAGAAAAGACACTACGAGACTTAGGGTGCCCTGGAGTAGCACTTGTCTGTGACTGAGAATTACTTGCAATTATGTGTGATAATTGATATATACATATACTAGATGTAGAATGTCATAGGTATACGTGACTTCGTCTGAAAACAATGGCCCATCTGAAGGAAGAGATACGAGGATGAAATGAACTGTGCGGACTGTGCAAGGAGTTACGTAATTATGGATGCATACATAATTATGGAATTCAGTGCACAGAAACCACAGCAAGTCTTGTCACGTATAAATTCCCTCAGTATAAGAAAAGGGCAAACGTGAACGCCCTTCCCCCAGCCTATTAAATACTCTATGGGAGTAGTAATGTAGGGTATAAAGACAAAAGCCGCCAAGGGGAATATCTTATGCCACATCAATATTTATCTATTTATGCATGCTTGTTGTTGTATGAATTGATTTATACGTTTGGCGGATTGTTTGATGTCACTTATATGGGTATATGTTTGTGTATATACTACTACTGTCTCGTATGACGATATCAAACAAATGTCTAACCTTAATGTGTTGTGTTCTTTCAGAACATGGCACCCAGAAGAGCTGTGAACGCTCGTGATCAACCTCCCCCTCCCCCACTGCCAAAGACTGCTGAAGAGCTGAACGCCCTACTGGGAGAAAGGATCTCCGCAGCTATCGCCCAGTACGAGGCGAACCGTACTGAACAAAGTGGAGGACCAAGCAATGCAAGATGCAATGGGAATGGAGATTCATCTGGAGGAAACGCAGCTCAGGGCTGCACTTTCAAGCAGTTTCCCGACTGCAAACCGCTGAACTTCGACGGCACTTGAAGTGCAGTGGCGCTTGTATGCTGGACAGAGAAGACTGATGCTACTATCCATATGAGCAAGTTCACCGCGGATCAGCAAGTCACTTTTGCTACGGGATTGTTTGTTGATGAAGCATTGACTTGGTGGAATTTGCAAGTCCAGACTCTAGGTGATGATGCCGCTTATGGCATGTCTTGGGATGAGCTGAAGGAGAAAATGAGAGAGAAGTATTGCTCTCGAGCTGAACTCCAGAGGTTGGAGACGGAGTTCTGGCACTTGATCATGGAAGGTGCTGACATTACTGGTTATACCCGAAGGTTCCACGATTTGTCTAGAGTGATCCCTTATATGGTGACTCCCGAATTTAAGCGCGTTGAACGCTACATTTGGGGATTGGCCTCAGAATTCCGTAGCATGGTAACTTCGGCTAAACCCGCAACAATCACTGAGGCTGTAACTCTGGCTGTCAGCCTTACTGAAGATGTTGTTCGAATGAAGAAGTTATCCTGAACCCTACTGAGAACACCGAGACGCCTGCTAAGTCGTCTGGTGATAAGAAAAGGAAACATGCAAACCTGAATCAAGCAACCCGCAACAACAACAAAGGTTCAAACAACAAGAAGCGTGACACTAACCCGCCTCAGGAGGCGAAAACTCTTGAAACCATGAATGGCGCTCCTGCCAAAAGGTATCTGGGCACTCTGCCTTTCTGCAACCAGTGCAAGCGTCATCACGGAGGAGTTTGTCGCATTCCAAAATGCGACAAGTGTGGAAAACTGGGTCACCATACTAAGGACTGTTGGGGAAAAGGAAAGAACGGGAATGGAAACCGCAACCGTGCTGGAAATGGGAACAATGGTGGAAATATAAATGGCAATGGTAACCAGAATGGAAATGGAGCTGGGCAAAACCAAGGATTCTTTGGTTGTGGAAGCACGGATCATTTCAAGAAAGATTGCCCAAGGGGAAACAATGTTCAGGCTCGAGCATTTGTGATTGGAGCAAGGAACGCACGCGAGGACCCTAATGTGGTCACCGGTACGTTTCTCATTAGCAATCACTTTGCATCCATATTATTTGACACCAGTGCCGATTATAGTTTCAAGTCTGTGGAATTTAAACGTATGCTTGGGATAGAGTCTAGTAGATTGGATATTCCCTATTCCATAGAACTAGCCAATGGTAAACTCGTTGAATCGGGCGAAGTTGTTAGGGGTTGCGCATTAGAACTTGGTGAGCGAAGTTTTAGCATCGACTTCTTACCTATTCAATTGGGTAGCTTCGATGTAGTAGTCGGAATGGACTGGCTGTCCAAGAAGAAAGCTGAAGTTATTTGTCATGAGAAAATCATTTGCATCCCTTTGGCGAACGGTGAAACTCTCATTGTGCATGGTGAAAAACGAGATGCGCCTCTGCGAATCATTAGTTGCATGAAGGCACAGAAGTGCTTAAGGAAAGGATGTGTTGCTTTCCTAGCGCACGTTGTAGATAAGAAGGATGAGGAGCCGAAACTCAAAGACATTCCTGTGGTGAAGGAATTCCCTGATGTTTTTCCCAAAGATCTGCCAGGACTACCTCCGCACGGACAAGTCGAATTCCGTATAGACTTGGTTCCAAGAGTCGCTCCGGTAGCCAAGGCACCCTATCGGCTTGCACCATCCGAAATGCAAGAATTATCTACACAACTTCAGGAGTTGTTGGATAAAGGATTCATAAGGCCAAGCTTCTCGCCTTGGAGAGCTCCAGTATTGTTCGTGAAGAAAAAGGATGGAACTCTGCGGATGTGTATCGATTACAGAGAACTGAACAAGCTCACAATCAAAAATCGGTACCCACTATCGAGGATTGACGACTTATTTGATCAATTGCAAGGGTCAAGCTACTATTCCAAGATCGACCTTCAATCTGGATACCATCAGTTAAGAATCCAAGAGGAAAGCGTACCAAAGACTGCATTCAGAACACGCTATGGGCATTACGAGTTTCTTGTGATGCCATTCGGACTGACGAACGCACTAGCGGTCTTTATGGATCTGATGAACCGCGTTTGTAAACCATATCTCGATAAATTAGTGATTGTATTTATCGATGATATCCTAATTTACTCGCGAACGAGAGAAGAACACGAACAACATCTCAGAACCATTTTGGAACTACTGAAGAAAGAGAAACTTTATGCAAAGTTTTCAAAGTGCGAATTCTGGATTCACGAAGTACAGTTTCTTGGTCACGTTGTGAATGAGAAGGGCATTCATGTAGTCCCAGCCAAGATTGGAGCAATAAAGAATTGGGAAGCCCCCAAAACCCCAACTGAAGTTCGACAATTTTTGGGCTAAGCAGGTTATTACCGACGGTTTATTGAGAATTTCTCCAAAATAGCTCAACCGCTGACTTCCCTTACACAGAGAAACAAGAAGTACGACTGGGGTAACAAGCAGGAAGAAGCCTTCCAACTGCTCAAAAAATAAGCTATGCGATGCACCAATACTATCCTTACCCGAAGGCACAGAAGACATCGTGGTATACTGCGACGCTTCACGCCAAGGTTTGGGTTGCGAGCTCATGCAACGCCAAAAAGTCATCGCTTACGCTTCAAGACAATTGAAGGTGCATGAAAGAAATTACACCACGCACGACTTGGAACTCGGTGCGGTGGTATTCGCCTTGAAGATCTGGCGACACTATTTATATGGTACTCGATGTATAATCTTCACAGATCACAAAAGCCTACAACACATGTTTGATCAGAAGGAATTAAACATGCGTCAGCGACGATGGGTCGAGGTGCTAAACGATTATGACTGTGAGATTAAGTACCATCCTGGAAAGGCAAACATTGTAGCAGATGCGCTAAGTCGAAAAGAATGGGTTAAGACCCTAAGGGTTCGCGCATTAGAAATGACTATCAAAGGAACCTCACTGCACGCATTTGTGACGCACAACAAGAAGCCCTTAAGGAAGAAAATAGTAGAGCTGAATACCTCCTGGGTATGTTGAAATATATGGTGCCAAATGAAGAGGGAACCTTATACTTTAAGAAGCGTATTTGGGTTCCGCTCTATGGCGGCATTCGAGAAGTCATCCTGGATGAAGCGCACAAGTCGAGATACTCGATCCATCCAGGATCGGACAAAGTGTATCAAGATTTAAAGGATTATTATTGGTGGCCAAGACTCAAGAGCGACGTTGCTGTTTATGTTGGAAAATGCCTAACCTGTGCTAAGGTTAAGGCTGAATATCAGAAACCGTCCGACCTACTACAACAACCAGAGATACCCATGTGGAAATGGGAGCAAATCTCTATGGACTTCATAACAAAATTACCCAAGACCCCTAGAGGGCACGATATGATATGGGTGATAGTTGACCGATTGACGAAATCTGCGCATTTCCTACCGATCCGAGAAAAGGATAGCACTGGAAAGCTCGCTGAGATATACTTAAAGGAAATTATGGCACGTCATGGAGTGCCTATCTCGATTATTTCAGATAGAGATGGACGTTTCGTCTCGAGGATCTGGCAATCATTCCAAGAGGCCTTTGGATCTCAGCTAGATCTAAGCACGGCCTTCCATCCGCAAACAGACGGGCAGAGCGAACGAACCATACAAACATTAGAAGATATGCTTCGCGCATGTGTTATGGACGTAGGCGGCAGCTGGGATACTCATCTACCTTTAGTTGAGTTTTCCTACAATAATAGTTATCATACGAGTATAAAGGCCGCACCGTCTGAAGCTCTGTATAGCCGCAAGTGCCGCTCGCCTTTATGTTGGGCAGACACTGGAGACAAATGAATGGTTGGTCCTGAACTTGTACAAGAGACAACCGACAATATTAAGCAGATCCGAGAGCGCATTAAGGCGGCTCGAGATAGACAAAAGAACTACGCTGATCGAAGACGAAAGCCATTAGAATTCGAGGTGGGAGATAAGGTGTTGTTAAAGGTCTCACCTTGAAAGGGCGTAGTAAGATTCGAAAAACGTGGGAAGCTGAATCCCCGATACATCGGACCATTCAAGATCTTAGAAAGAATTGGTACCGTCGCGTACAAGTTGGAATTACCGGAAGAACTTAATGGAGTACATGATACGTTCCATGTATCCAACCTCAAGAAGAGTCCAACACAAGAAAACATGATCATCCCTGCGGATGAAGTGCATATTGATGACACCCTCCGATTTACAGAACAACCCGTTGAGGTTACAGACTGGAAAGTCAACAAGACCAGGAGGAGCACTGTCAAACTTGTCAAAGTATGTTGGAACTCTAAGCACGGACCCGAGTACACGTGGGAACGTGAAGACCAGTTTAAAGAAAAGTACCCCCACCTGTTCAAGAAGACTCCTGCAAGAGTCAGCTCAGCCTGAATTTCGGGACGAAATTCTTTTAACGGGGGGAGACTGTGACAACTGGCACCAAACCGGTAATTTCCGTACAATTTAATTAATACTTGATAACTGCAATTATGTGCTTAAATGTCAACATTGTCTGATTACATACTATACAAGTGAATTCATGCATGTTTTATACTACAAGAATTACTTTATGATAGCGTTGCGTCAGAAATACTAGTAAACTCACTGGTAAGACACATTGTGTCAACAATTCTGCAGAAAGCAGTTAGACAATAGAATTGGGGCCTAGGTGTAGGTCCAACGACAAGAATACATTAAAACCCAACAGTACATACAAGGGTTAACATATAGACTTTCCGGAAGCTAAATCACGCACTAAAAAGCACCCGAAACACACTTTAAATGCTCAATTTCACATATTTCAGCAAAATTCAGCATTAAAACAAGATTGTACTATGTAAAAAGATGACAAATTGATCCATAATACTTTTAGAAGTGTCGGGAATTGAAAGTTTACACTAGAAGCATTGTTTTAATGTTTCTGAGCTAGTTATGGTCCCCGAACACCATAACACCCCTTAAAACATAATAACACATCAAGTCCCTAAACTTTACACTTGAAGACTAACTTAATTATGTAACTAGAGATTGGAATTTACATTTAACCCCCCTCTAGTTGGGACGGTCAGGAAGTGGGCCCCCATCAAAATCTTTACTAAATCCCACTAAATCCTCTAAAAATCTTGCCAAGATATCATGTGATCTTATAAGATCTCAAAAGATTTGTAGGAAGATATGCAAGTACTATAAGAAGATATGAACACACTACATCTCACTTCACACACACCACACTTCATCTTCTTTCCCTTGCTCCCCCCACCTACGACCGATCCTTGTCCCACACACCTCCACCATTTTCAATTCAAGCTCATGCAATCCAAGGTTATCACAAGGTGTAAGGTGCAAGATTAGAAGGTTTGGTGCTTGAAGAACTTGAAGGACCTCCTTTATGTGCTTTTATCCACTCCATATTCTCCATTGTTCTTCCCTAGCTTGAAGCTAGTAGTAAGAATCTTATTAACCTTGTTTACTTCCATTTTTGCTTGGTTAAAAGATATATTATGTTGAAATAACAAGAACACTAAAAGACTTGAACTTGAATCTTGAAACATAAGATGAAATATGATGATATAAAGATGATATGATGTTGTTTAGTGCATGAATAATGTTGTTTTTTGATTTCTTGAGATGATGATGTTAATCATCACATGAAGCTTGCTAGATGATGTTTAAACACTTAATCTAGAAAGTGAGAGGATGATCATGTAACAACATATGATGATCATCTTCTAGTAAACACATGAACTTGATAAAAAATGATTTCTTATAAAACAATGATCAAAGTGAGCTAGTAAACTTATAGATCCAAGATTTATGAATGATTTTCCACGAAAACCAAGTTCAAAATATGATTTTTTAAAGATCACGATTTTTACTAAACTTACACTATTTTTGGTGATGAAATAAGTGTAAAAACACTAGAGAAACAAGAAGATGTTATAAATAAATATTTTTGTGAAATGTGATTACAAGTTGTAAATGACTAAATCTTTTAATAAAATGATTTACAAACAAATAACCATGTTTTTAAGGGTAACTAGACACTACAAGTTTTTACAAAAGCTTCAAGTTCATGATGTAGTGTAGTTTACTTGATGTTGACAATCGGAAAGTGTTGAATAAGTTGATGATTGTTGTGATGATTTTAAAAGAAAATAAACACATGTTTAGAAAACATGGGAAACCTCCATTTTTAGGGGAAACTATGTCAAAGTTTTTATAAATTTTGACACTTAGAAAAATATAAGTTTGGTGAAACTTATTCCCTAAAAATATTTACCAAGGTTTCCCTAATTTTTGTGTAAACTTCGAGTAAAGAAATGATGATTTCTTCAAGATAAAAATTGATATTAAGTATGCATATTTTTTAGAAATATATATATATTTATTGATCACCAAATTTTGTGCTAAGTGTATGTAGTATGTATTATACATGATAGTGTATTAGGACTTGAAAATACACTAAGTACTCCCAAGGAGTAGAAATACAAAATACACATACAACATGCTTAGACAAATAGAAGAGAAAATATTTATGAAAACATATTACTTGATAGAATAAATAACTTGGACAGGTTATGAACATGAAATGAAGATGGAGACAAAATACATAATTCAGATGAAAAATACAAGATACTTATATTTATTTTTGAGAAAATAATATATGTAAGACACATAGTTAAAAATATAAATTATTTTTAACACAAGAACAAATACATAAAAGATGGTGACTTGTACTTGTGCGGTACAAGTCTAGTGACTAACGTTAATAAAACACGTTTAGGTCACGACGCTAGATAAGCAAAAACCGGTGAAGTTTACGGCCCAAGGAACGCAAAGTTGTGAGTTCATGCTCCCCCTTTTCTTTTAACTGTTTTCAGTTTTATAACTTCGGGGGTGAAATACATGTTACAATCTTTACAAATGGTATAATGGATACAAGAATTGAGGATTAATATGAGAAATCGTGTCACGAATAGGGTACCATAAGCACCATTAATCGTGTACATAATAAGACCACATAACAAAAGGTTAGATCTAACGGGTTTTCGGGCAGCCACACTCTTGGTGAAAACTAGTACCGAGTAGTGCTTTTGTGTCTCCGTCGTGAATCGACAACTAGAAAAATGCCTATGGTTTGGATGCTTCCTATGTCGTGTCACATGTTAATGGCCTTGCAACCTATTAACAACCTTGATACATACAGAAATACGTGATTTATACAAGATACATACCATGTTTTCATACAGAGTATACAAATGGTCAAAACAAGAACTGCATGAATTCACACCAACATTATGTTGACGTTTTCCAAAAACTCACATGTATTTCAGGTAACTAAAGTGGATGTGCGCACGGTCTTACTCTTGCTCGTGGATGTGGTTTATGTTTGCTTTTGAATAAAGTTGTAAACTGTTTCAGACAATTTGCTGTCTCGTGATGTAAACACTTAAACTATGTTTCTCAGATATGTAATGTTTTGCGTTTGGAGTTATTTTTACGAGCATATAGTATGTTTACCAATCGTATGCAATGAAAACCTTTCATGATCACACCTCGTGCTTCCGCCTTAGAAAGGGGTGTGACAACTTTCCTTACCATTCATTGACCAAATGTTAGAAAGACTATCCGGTCATAAATTCTATTGTTTTCTCGATGGTTTCTCTGGTTATTTTCAAATTCCAATAGCACCGGAGGACCAAGAAAAAAACAACTTTTACATGTCCCTATGGAACTTTTGCTTATAGACGCATTCCTTTTGGTCTATGCAATTATCCGCAATGTTTCAACGTTGCATGGTGGCCATCTTCCATAATATGATAGAAAAAACCATGGAAGTTTTCATGGATGATTTTTCTATCTTTGGAGATACATTTGGCCAATGCCTTGATAACCTTGAACGAATGCTATCCCGATGTGAGGAAACTAACCTCACCCTTAATTAGGAAAAATGCCATTTCATGGTAATGGAGGGAATTGTGCTTGGTCATAAAATCTCAAACGAAGGAATGGAAGTGGATCGGGCCAAAATAGACACTATTTCCCAATTACCTCCACCTTCCTCTGTTCGAGCAGTTCGAAGTTTATTAGGACATGTCGGATTCTATAGGCGATTTATCAAAGAATTTCCGAAAATCTCTAGACCTCTAACAAAATTACTTGAAAAAGACGCACCATTTGTCTTCGACAAGGAATGCAACAAAGCTTTTCTTACCTTAAAAGAAATGTTAGTCAATGCACCAATCATGATAGCGCCAGATTAGAAACTACCTTTTAAAATCATGTGCGATGCAAGTGACTTTGCAGTTGGAGCCGTCTTAGGACAACAATTTTCACCCAATATACAATGCAAGTAAAAATCTTAATGATGCTCAAGAAAATTATACAACAACCGAAAAAGATTTATTAGCCATAGTAGTTGCTTTTGATAAACTTCATTCCTATCTTGTTCTTTCTAAAACAATAGTCTATACGGATCATGCCGCCATTCGATACCTCTTTAAGAAACACGATGCCAAACCACGTTTGATCCAGTGGATTCTTCTCCTCCAAGAATACGACATCGAAATAAAAGATAAAAGAGGAGACGAAAATACCGATGCCGATCATCTATCTCGCTTAGAAGATCCCGCTTTGGAGTCGACTCGGGAAGAACTCGTCAACGAAAAATTCCCCACCGAATCTTTTGAAATGGTTGAATATCAAGAAGAACCATGGTACGCCGACTATACTAACTACCTCGCTAGTGGCATCTTAGTCAAATGTTGGTCACATTAACAAAAAATAGAATTCTTTGCCGATGTAAACCACTACTTTTGGGAAGACCCATATCTTTTTAAAATATGTGCCGATTAACTTACCCGAAGATGTGTCCATGGTCAAGAAGCAAGAAAAATTCTTCGTCATTGTCATGAAGGATCGTATGGAGGACATCATGGAGTCGCAAGCACCGCACGAAAGGTACTCGATTCAGGATTTTATTGGCCAACCATCTATACAGATGCATACCATTTCATTAAAACTTGTGATGCATGCCAGTGAACAGGTAATATCTCAACAAGAAACAAAATGCCTCAAAATGGCATTCTTTTGGGACCTTTCCCACCGTTAAAAGGTAATAAATACATTCTTGTAGCGGTAGATTACATGTCCAAATGGTCCGTGTCACAATCCCCGACCCCTACTCCAGGAACGGGAGCCGCAAACACGAGCCAGTGGTATCCGTGTTTATTAATTTGGCAGCGGAAATGGGACTTTAGGATCGTAGTTAGGAATAAATTTCAGAGTTTCAAAACACCAAATTTTTATATTAAAGAAATGGGATAAAACCCATATTTCATTCATAATATCTTTGTAGGGATAAACCCTTGTTGCTGAAAACACAAACTTTTATTTAGGTAACTTTATAACCACTTTTTTAAGCCTTCAGTGCTCCATAGCTGGCTTCTTATAGCTTCACATTAAGTTACCTAAAACGCGTTTTAAAAATATTTTATCAACAAGAAACACTGGCGAGTACATTCCAGTTTATAAAAAATGAGCTTTTATAACTTTACAGTATTAAGAGCGATTACAATGTTTATATCTACCCAATTACTCGTTCAGTACTTGTCATTCGACGGATCTGTGGCTATGGTCATATCACACATTGGCTACCCATGTCCAATTGTGAAGATTATCAAGTACTGTATACAAACCCCAAAATACTGGCAGCAATTGTAGAATACAAAGACTTAATCACTGTAAGCATAACTGAAAACATTTAGGGTTTTGTAAAATATTTGAAATAATAGCTCACAAACTGTGAGAAAAGAGAACGGACTCACATTGTAGACTTATGTTTTTCTACAGGCTTCCTAGTGATATTTCCAGATTATTTTCTTGAGTTTCTTTTAAAAAATACAATGCACGCGTGTTAGTAAAATAACTCAAATCACATTAGCCATACAACACGAGACAAAACCCCAATGAACTTAGTCAGGTAGAGCCTCCACATGCGTTGATGGGTCCTAGATCAATCGGGTAGGGTAACAAATTAGTGATTGGGGGTTAAAATACTTACAACGGGGCAGAGCTTTGTGTTTTTGGAGGGGGGGGGGTTTATTTGGCTAGAATTTTCGGCTATGGAGATTTAGAGAGAAAGGGACATGAACGAATTGAAATGTGCGGTGAACGAATTGAAAGCTACGGCTAGGTTTGCTGAGTAACCCTAGACCCAACACGTGGCTGACACATGTCAGCATGGGTGTCTGGCAAGAAACGAGTCCGTCACGCCACACGACCGGCTCACCTAATCTTGGCGCGCCGCGCGATAGGTATAAAAATCATATTTTATAATTTTTTAATTAAATAAATGTTATACGGGCTTAGTTACGTATATACGGGGTATTTTAGGGCTATTTCGAGGGTTGTTATATCCTCCCCACCTTGTTTTAAATCTCGTACTCGAGATTCACTAGAATAGGTGCGGATACTTCCTTTGCATTTCAGATTCCAACTCCCATTTATACTCTGGTCCTCTCTTTGAATCCTATTTCACTTTGACTAGAACTAATCTCTTGTGTTTGAGATTCTTGATCTTTCTATCTTCAATCTGAATAGGCTTTTCTATGAACTTAAGCTTTTCGTTTATGTCTGCTAAGCACTTTTTGAGGTTACATACATGAAATACATCATGTATTCCTTCCATTTCCTCTGGCAAATGCTACTGGTCCTATTCTTTTGACAATTTCAAAAGGTCAAACATACCTTGGGCTTAGCTTTCCTTTTTTACTTAAATCTGACAACTCCTTTCCATAGAGAAACTTTTAACAATACCTTGTCTCCAACTTGAAATTCCAACGGTTTGCGTCTGTTATCTACATAACTCTTTTGACAATCTTTTGTTGCTTTTAGTCTTTCATTGACTTGAATGATTTTGTCCGTTGTTTCTTGCAGAATCTCAGGATCTGACAGTTGCTTTTCTCGAATTTCTTCCCAACATACTGGTGTTCGGCATTTTAGTCCATAGAGTGCTTCAAATGGTTCAATATTGATATTGGTATGATAGCTATTGTTGTAGGAAAATTTTATTAAAGGTATGTGATAATCCCAACTTCCTCCAAAATCAATTACACAAGCTCTAAGCATATCTTCCATTGTTTGGATTGTTCTTTCGCTTTGTCCGTCTGTTTGAGGATGATAAGTTGTGCTTAAATTTAATCTAGTTCCCATTGCTTTTTGAAAACTTGTCCAAAAATGAGAAGTAAAACGTCTGTCTCTATCAGACAAAATAGATAAGGGAATCCCATGTAATGAAAGTATTTCATTTACATACAGGTTAGCTAACTGTTCCATACTGAAAGTTTCTTTCATTGGTAAGAAATGAGCAGATTTGGTCAATCTGTCTACAATCACCCAGATTGTATCATTACCTTTTCGTGTCTTGGGTAGTTTGGTAACAAAGTCCATTGTTATCAATTCCCATTTCCAAATTGGCATTTCTAATTGTTGCAACAATCCTGAAGGTTTCTGATGTTCAGCTTTAACCTGTGAAGAGGTTAGACAATTAGCAAGATAATTTGCTATATCCTTTTTCATTCCTATCCACTAGAAATTCTTCCTTAAATCTTGATACATCTTATTGCTTCCAGGATGCATTGTATACTTAGATTTATGGGCTTCTTCAAGAATCTCAAATTCGATTTGTTCCTTTTTCTAAATCTTTAATCATTCCTTTCAAACCTTCAACATCATCCTTGATTGTTGTTCTTGTATCTGTTTCACTTGTTCATTTAAATCAATTTGCAGGTTAATTTGAGAGCACGCACTCTCTTTAGCTTTTAATGGTATTTTCTACTTAACGCATCAGCTATTACGTTAGGCTTTCCAGCATGACACTGGATATCACAATCATAATTACTAAGGATTTCCATCCAATGTCTCTGCTTAATATTTAATTCCTTTTGTCCAAAGACATATATTAAACTCTTATGATCTATGAATATAATGAACTTACTACAATAAAGATAGTGTCTCCAAATCTTAAGTGCAAAAATTATTGCTCCTAACTCTAGATCATGGGCTGTATAATTCTCTTCATGTTTTTAAGCTGTCTATAGGCATAAGCAATTACGTTTTGATGTTACATCAACACTCATCCGTATCCTAAGTTAGACACGTCACAATAGACTGTAAAGTCTTCAGTTCCTTCAGGCAATGCGAGTATTTGTGCGTTATTTAACTTTTGTTTTAAAATCCTGAATGCTTCCTCTTGTTTTGGTCGCCATTCAAACTTAACTGATTTGCAAGTTAGTTTGGCTAATGGGATGGCTATTCTAGAGAAATCTTGAATAAAACGTCTATAATATCCTGCCAGTCCAATAAAACTTCTCACTTATGTTGGTGACTTAGTGACTTTCCATTTGGTAATCGCTTCGATCTTTGTAGGATCCACATGAAATCCTTCATGATTAACCAGGTGTCCAAGGAATTGCACTTCTTGTAACCAGAATTCATATTTTGAGAATTTAGCATAAAGTTTTTCCTTTCTCAACAATGTCAAAAGTATATGCAAATGCTCCGCATGTTCTTCCTTAATCTTAGAGTAAATTAGAATATCATCTATAAAGACAATTATGAATTTATCCAGGTATGGTTTACATATCCTGTTCATCATGTCCATAAATGCGGCTGGGGCATTGGTTAAACCAAATGGCATGACAGTAAATTCATAATGATCGTACCTTGTTCTGAAAGCAGTTTTAGGAATGTCCTCTTCCTGTACTTTCAATTGATGATATCCTGAGTGTAAATCGATTTTAGAAAAGAATCGGGCTCCTTGAAGTTGATCGAATAGATCATCGATTCTCGGTAGTGGGCACCAAATTTTAATCGTAACCTTATTCAGTTCTAGGTAATCAATGCACATACGCATCGATCCGTCTTTCTTCAGGACAAATAATACCGGTGCTCCCCATGGCGATGAGCAAGGTTGTATGAACCCTTTCTCTAGGAATTCGTCTAGTTGTTTCTTCAATTCCTGCATCTCCATTGGTGCTAGTCGATAAGGTGCCTTGGCAATTGGTGTTGTTCCTTGTATTAGGTGAATTCTAAATTCAACCTTACGATCTGGCGGTAATCTAGGTAACTCTTCTGGAAAAACATCTGAGAATTTAGATACTACGGGAATGTCCTTTAATTCTTTTCCTTTAGTGTTAATGATTAATGAAATCATATACACCATTTATCCTTCCCGTGCATAACTTGCAGCTTTCATCAAAGAGATGAATTTTGTTGACCTTGTTGGCTTATCTCCATTAATTATGATCTTTTCACCAGTTGGCGTAATTATTTGTACGGACTTTTGATCACATAATATTCGTGCCTGATTGGCTACCAACCAATCCATTCCTAACACGACATCGAATTCGGCTAGATTCATTGGTAAAAGATTAGTGGTAAAGTTATGGTTTAAAATTTCTATCCTTGCTTCCTATAGGATTTTACTTATCTTGATAGAAATTTCGTTTGCCGTTTCCACCAGGCAGTCTTGGTGAAGTTTAATTAATGGTTGATTGAGAAGTTTGCAGAAAGAAGTATTTATGAAACTTTGGTTTGCACCAGAGTCAAATAATACTTTACGATAAACATCATTAACTAAAAACATACCGACAATCACATCCGGAATCATCTTGGCTTCTTCAGTTGTCAAAACGAATGCTCTGGCATTCTTCTTGGGTTCTTTGGTTGCCTTTGCTTTGTTGTTTGCTACTAGAGCTAGTTTCGGAAAGTTCGGTTTGATATGGCCGGCTTCTCCATAGTTATAGCATATTCGGGCACTAGCTTTCTTCCTACAATCTTCTTCCTTATGTCCTAGTAATTTGCAAAAGTTGCAGGACACAGCACACTTTCATGAGTGCTTCCTTTTTACAGAACTAACAGTAGGGTGAAGAGGAAGAACTTGGTTCTCTCCCGCGATAGGAATTACCATCACGTAGTTCTTGGGTAATCTTTTGAGCTAGGTTCTTTTTCTGGTTTTCCTCTAGCGTTCGTACCAATTCATCTGTCAGGGTATTGGCAAGTTATACTGCTTCTTCTATTGTTTGTGGTCTAGCTGCCTTGACTACATGTCTGATCTCACTGATTAAAACCCAAATGTAACGGGAGATTAACACCGGTTCTGGTGAGACTAAGGTTGGTACTATCCTTGCATATTCAAAGAAAGTGGTAGTATACTCCCTGTAATCTACCCCAATCATTCTATGATTTAGGAACCTATTAGCAATCTGTTCCTTTTCATGAGGAGGGCATAATTTTCTTTCAACTATTTCCTTAAAGTTGTTCCATTCCATACTGTGAACCCTGTCACTTCCTCTTGATTGGATAATGGTATTCCACTACTCTAAAACTGCATTCTTAAAGAGATTAGAAGCATACATCATTTTATCTTCATCTGCACATTTACTTATCTTTAATACTGCTTCTGTCTTTTCTATCCAGCGCAAGGCTGAAATGGCTCTTTCATTGCTTGAGAATTCTATTGGTTTGCATGATAAGAATTCTTTATAAAAACAACCATATGAGATGGTTCTTCTTCTTTTTGGAATTGGAGCTTGGATAAACAGTCCGTGATTTCCACTCACGCTATGATCTGGCTCAGTGGGTGCATGTTTACTTCCTATTATGGAATTATTTTCTACCTTTTTATTGATAGTGTCGATAATATATGGCATGACATCTATGATTCCTTGAGCTACTCTGTGTTCGATAGCACTTTTATCCACTTGGTTCCCGTGATTATTGTTATTCTTGATTTCCTGATTTACTTCGTTTGACATCTGAATTGCAAACATTTATCAGGTATTAAGATCACAGAATAAATTAAACAAACAATTGCTCAAACATATTGAACCAAAAACATCGATCATTGTGACTTTTACTCTTTCTATATATATATGTGCATCTATTACAAACTATAACTGGAATTTAAACACTAGTGACTATGCATTGATATATATATATATATATATATATATATATATATATATATATATACACTATATTAGTAAGCATATCCAAAGGACTTCTTAAGGTCATTAAAATTTCCTTAAAACACCATTAATGCATAATGTAGAAGCCTTTTAAGCACATTAATATCAAAAGTTCCGATAATACCCTTTTGGTCACTCAATATTTGGGCGGCCAAAGTTTTCGTTTAATATTTGAATTCCTGCTCACTAACAATTCCCCATACACCCCTCTTTTCTCTTCTTTTCATTTTCATTTACAGAGCATAATCATCACTCCCAGCTTCATCCCTACCTCAATTCAAACTTTAAAACACACACACACTCTCTCCCTGTTCGTCAAAGATCTAGATCTGGATTTGGATTTGGATTTGGATTTGATCTCTCTTGGAGATCCACCATAAGTCACTGCTATGGAGGAGGGCCGACCACCGTTCTGGCCACCTTCCCTCATGCAGACGCATGTAGAGGAGAACGGAGCGACAGAGCCCTAGACGCAGGTTCCTTATATCTCTTTGAAGTTTGATGCTTAAAACAGGTTTTCAGCACAGATCTTCATGCGAGTATTCTTTACCTAGGTTTTTTTCATCTCTCTTTTTTTTCTTGGTTCTTGATACTTTTTAGGGATTCTTGATTTTAGAGATAAAGATTGAATCATCTGGTGTGATGGATAAATTACAGAAAGAGAAGGACTGTAAACCAACAAGATTCTCATCGTCCACTTCCTCGGCTCATGCTTCATCTTAATAATAATGTATAAACAGGTAAAAAGTAAGTAAAATATAGTTTCTTTTACTTATTTTTATATCCCAGTTGATTTTTTGATTAATTACCCTATCTAGCTCAAATTGCTTTTAATCATATGTTTTTGATGAAAACCCTAAATCTATAGTCATACCAGGTTGAAGCTTTTTACAGGGATTATTTATATTGTTTTTATTTCATTTGTTGGTTAGTTTATTTATTATTAAAAAGGCTAAAAAGGAAACAGTGGTTTTGTTAGAAAACCAAAGAAAAAGAAGCGTGGTGCTTTTTCTTAATTCGTGCTTGCCTTTATTAAACGCATCCATAAAGCCTTTTATTTGTGGGATTTTGATACAGAACTCGATTTTGTCAGAATTTGATGTATTTATGTGTTTTTTTTATTTTTTTATGACATCTTTGTTAAATTTCCACACAAAACATAGAAATATATTGGTTTGTGGGTTGTTTTCTTGCTTTCTGATTAATTAAAGGGTTACCAAAAGGACGATTATGTCGGCACTATCATCATCGCATGAAAAAGAAGATTGACATTACACTACATGGGGATTGAATTAGAATTTCCTTGTTTGTAAAAAGAAAATGGCTACGTCATCTGAGCTCGTGTGTTACTTTTGTCCTGCCCCGTTCAATCAATTTCTAAGATAAAAGATAACCCATTTGACCTAACCAAACTGTGTTTTGCAGGCTGCGTATTTCTTGTCAGCTGTTTCTATCGTGTTGCTTGGTTTCAGGCGTTATGTTCTTTGCATATAGTAACTTTACTTCAGTATTGTGCAGAATGTAGTAAACCTGGTAACTTTACTCTTTTAATGTTTTATGATAATTGATGGTAACTTTACTCTGCATGTGATGATTCAAGATTTGGTGGTGATGACTTCTAGGGTTCCGTCGTTCTAGCTTTTGTTCGAATCAACGCTTAGGGACTCCGGAGGTAAATTTCAAACCCTAAAATGTCTAAAATCCCTGCTTCGTAGTTTGCCTAACCTAAGGACCTTTGTTTTAATTGTGAATTGTGTTAAGGATGGTTAAGTTTCCGGTTGCGAAACCGACTCTGGTGGTCATGATCTGACGGCAATCATTCTTGTTTGACGAATCAGGTAAAATTTCACCACGTATTATGCTGATTCGTATTAGCTTTGTTTTATGGTATTCTCTTTCTGTCTGCTCACCTGCAGTGTTGTTTTGCGTTCTTTGTCGCATGGTGGAAGACTCATCTAGCGTGGCAGGTATGATTTGACTTTAACCTAACAAAAATATAGGCTTTATTTTTTTGTTTTTATATAATGGAAAGATAGCCGATTTGGATTTGTATAAACTAGAAAGAATAGAATGTTGAGAATCAGTTACCGAGGTGTGTTCTGATTTTAATTTTGGATTCCTTTGTATGATTTTTTCAGATGTTTTTCATTTCATTTTTTTGCATTCTTTTGTGTAGTTCTTGATACTGTAGCAGGAGTTTGGTGCGATACAAAATCTGTTGCGACGTCTCCAAGGAAGGACTAGTAGATATAGTGCTGATGCTGCTGGCGGAGATGCCGCGGTTGAATTAACAAGGCAGTGTAGGCACGTGGCTGCTGCTGTAGGGGATTTAATTTTCATTTACGGTGGTTTACGCAGAGGTAATACCTGAGCTATCTTTTCAGTTCTCTCGATACACTAATAATTCACATTTTCAAAAAAATCTGGTACTATGGTGTTTTATTTAATGTTGTCTTGTTAACTACAGGGGTATTGTTAGATGATCTTTTAGTTGCTAAAGACATGGCTGCTGCTGAAATGACATCAGCAGCGTCACATGCAGCTGTTGTAGGTGTAGCCTCT
Source organism: Helianthus annuus (assembly GCF_002127325.2). Lineage (NCBI taxonomy): Eukaryota > Viridiplantae > Streptophyta > Magnoliopsida > Asterales > Asteraceae > Helianthus > Helianthus annuus. Next base: position 91,451,817 of record NC_035443.2, read on the forward strand.
AATGCACAGGTAGGCGGGAGGCCACCTGGACGCTATGGATTTGTTGAAGACAGAACGAGGCAGCCAAATTCTGAAACCGATGCTGACGGTGCAGTCGTATGTGGGGATCCTGTTGCTCCGCCTACTAACGGTGACATGTATACAGATCTCAGCACTGAGAATGCCATGCTCCCCAGCTCAAGGTAGTTTATCAACTAGAATTGTGCTTTATTTCAGCCTGACCAGTTTGACCCGTTATCAAACTCACTTAACCCGCGCGTTTAGGTAAAAAACAAACTTACCGATAGGTAAAAAGCTTATCGATACCAACAACATAGCTGGTAATGTGGGCCAGCTAATATGTTAAAAAATGACCAATGAAATCATCTTTTGCGCTTTGTGCCTCTGCGCGGAACCCTATCGCCTCAGTGTGCTTAACGCTTTTCAAAACTAAGTCGGGACCTAAACGCCTAAGAGCGTCTCATGTGTTTTTAAAACCAAGCAGTGAAGAATATATGCATAGCCTTGTTAACTTCATGTCTCTTACTTGTTAAAGTTTCAATCTTTTTACATTTCTGCAGCTTAAATTTACATTCTGACCTCATATCATAACTAAATGCAGAAACTGAGGATCACAACTAACAAACAAACATCCATACCCATGGGCGGATATAACGTAGAACACGCAGGGATCAACGTAGAACGACATTCTCCTAGAACAAATCCCAGCCACAGTTACAAAAAAATCTCGCTTCTGCCCCTAATTTTTCTCATATTCTACGAGGTATCCAGGGGCCCGTTTGGTGTCGAGGATAGCGTTAAGGCAGCCAACCTGCTTTTAGCACTTATCAGGTTCTTAGTCTTCCCATTTATATGGAGTGTACCCGAAGCTTTAATAACTGCCGAAATGGGCACGATGTTCCCGGAAGACGGTGGTTATGTGGTTTGGGTGTCATCTGCGTTAGGCCAGTATTGGGGGTTTCAACAAGATTGGATGAAATGGCTTAGTGGGATCATCGATAACGTGTTATACCCGTTTCTATTTATTGATTATTTGAAATCGGGTTTCCCGGCTTTAGGGGACGGGTATCCGCGAATCCTAGCGGTAATCGGTTTGACCATTGCGTTGACTTACATGTACTTTAGGGGCTTGACGAATGTCGGGTGGGTTGCGGTTCTCTTAGGAGCAAATAGAAAGTAACTGTCATAATTCATGAATCAATATTTATCATTATGTTAGCTTCTTCATAGGTCAAATTTTCCGAGTTATTTAGATTATGTCTAAAGATGTATGTATTCATATATGATATCATTTACCTTATTTTAGCCAGCTGATCTAGACTATTTCTTAGTTCAGAATGGGCTGTTAAAAACTAATTTGCTTACCTTTTTAATAGCCTCCAACCTGATATGTTTTACTTGCAGCTGACTTGGAATTGTCTGTTTTTCATTGTCTGATTATTTAGTTATAGCTAATGGAAGTTACTAAATAACGCATCACCTTTTTTCTTTATATGTAGGCACATCGAGGTGACCCTGACAACCCATTGCATGGGTTGATGGGTAGCATAGAACTTATATGGGGGCAGGTAAGGAATGAAGTATGGCAGGAGTCCTAGCAGGAGCCGAAGCTGAAGGAAAAGCTTGCAACACAGTAGGAGATATGAATTGTGAAAAAGAATATTATTATTGTTACTCAGTAATTCAATTAATTTTGGAGTTCCTTTTTTTGAGCAAATCTTGGGAGCGCTTTATGTAGTACCATTGCTCATGCCCAGGAACTGACCCGAACGATAACAAAAATGACCCGTTTTGACCTGAGCCGATTTGAACTGAGCCAATTTGACCCATTATTCTATTCACCTGGCTTGTGTATTTTGCCTCCTACTTTGTAACAATCGTTTTATTAACAACTTTGGGTTGAACATATAAGACATTTGGTTTAATCTGTGCCATAAGTGCTTCCAGATACATAATACATGGACTTTTTATATGATAAGAATAATTAGATGATAGTCGAGTTTTATATTTCGTTAATTTAGATTTGTTGATTTTAAAATTTATGAAACAGTTTTGAAACTTAGAATAGTTTGAGTAATTTTAGTAAAATATTACAGTTATGTTCAAAGGATTAATAAAAGATAAAATAATGTAACCAATAAAAAATAAGTTGCTAAATGGTATGTTTTTTATGGCTGAAACATACATTTTTTGAAAAGACTTGGAGAACGATATAAAGCAAAAAGACTGTATTTGATCATCTGAAACCAAACTTCCTTCAACATGGAAAGACTTGGAGAACGTATAGTTGATAAGGCTCTACCTACAGATTCCATTCTTTTTTATAATAGAAAAAGAATATTTACATACTAACATTATATTCCCTGACCTAACCTGTTAACCTGGTAATTACGCAATACTAAAAAAACAAAAGTTTATTTTTTTACATGAGATTTATGAAAGTTGTTTTTTTAAAAAGGACAACCTAGCCCATACTAAAAGCTGCATGTTGTGAACCGAGCCTGTTGAAACACATTACCAACTATCTATTTTGTTTGAACAGAGAACATCATGGCTGTGAATATTCTACATGTGCATGCCAACTGGAATTGGTGTTGGTTATAACTGGTTCGATTAGTTAACTTCAACTTCAGTTTGAATTGTTAGCTATTTTTGAACCAAACCAACCTGAAAACTCATCATTTCAGATTACAAAAGTAATAATAATGCAATGTGACTTAGTTTAAACTCTTAGCTTGTTAAGACAAACAAGTTAGCGGAAGGTTTTGGCTTGTTAAGAAAAACTTTGGTTCTTCCGAGTTGAGTTGGACGTTTTAGCTTGTTAAGAAACACAAGTTGGGTTGAACGTTTTAGCTTGTTAGGAAAAACAATCCAAGGAGGATTGGTTTGATTAGTTTTGAGCTTATGGTTGTGCTTTTGTTGGCTTGGCGTTGTTCGGTTTGTTTACATCCTTTTAAAACTCTTTAAATCCCCATGACCGGTTTTGAAGTACCTTAACCAAAAATTTAGATTTTAGTTATGACCCAACTGAACTGAACCTTCTCATGCACACCATTAGAATTATTAACAAGTGTTGTGTTTCCCGTTGCATCATGAATTTGGTTTTGGTTTTGGATCAAAACCAAACCGAACCTCCCCGTAGATAGCCCTAAACTCACCAACCTAAGTGATATGTTTCCCGCCGCATCGCGCGGGTAAATGACTAACACATATATAGATATATAGGCGTTATCTTTCTAATATTGCATTTCCTTCTCGTCGTATTTTCAGACGAGTTTTTCTCCAATTTGGTGAATCTGGTTTCCTTCCTCAACCAACTCTTCACCATACTGGTGAAGTTCTTCCACATTCTCATGACTCATTGGTGGCATTGGGGCTGGCACGGGTTCTGGGTAAAGTGGTTCTGGTTCTTCGTAGGGATATGGGTTATTCAGTAATTCCTAAATTGCCCAGTCGTTGGCCTACCACTGATCTAAAGGGTTCGGTGCTGGAATCCTAGGTATCTCATTTGGATCAAAGGCTGGGATTGGAAGTTGGTTTTCCTGGTTTTGTTCTAGATTCATGGGTTGGTCAGGGAATAAAGGAAGTAATTGTAGTTCTGGTACTGCTATTTGTTTGAAATCAGGTTCTCCTTCTACATTTCCAAACATACGAAAGTTGGCTAGTTGCCTATCCAATTCTTCTTCCCATAAAGGTTTAGCTTCTGGATTTTGGGTATTTCTCTCAGCTCTATTCACTATTTCTTGTTGTTGTATTTTTCTCATTCTTTTTCTCCTCTCTACTATTGCTCTACTAAACCACCCTCTCTTTTTAGGTGGAAAGAGTTCTTCGGATTTGGTTTTAAAAACAGAGATATCCTCGGAATCAGCTTTGTATCCGGAGGTTGGCTGGGATGTTCCTTCATCCACTGGAGAATGAGGTAGATGACGATAAGCTTCAGAAGTACCCTAATCACTCATACTGTAAACTATGAAAATTGTCAAAATGACATAAAATAATAATATACATATTTAGACAGAATAACACATAAGTTATTTCCTAACGCAATAGGTTAAAATTTAGGTATTAAAAGAAACACCTAAATGGCTTAAACCAGTGGCTCTGATACCACCTTCTGTCGCAACCCCGACCCCTACCCCGGGAGCGGGAGCCGTGAACACGAGCCGGTGGTATCGGTGTTTATTAGTTTGGCAGCGGAAATGAGACTTCAGGGTCGTAGTTAGTAAATAAATTTCAGAGTTTCAAAACACCAAACTTTTATATTAAAAAAATGGGATAAAACCCATATTTCATTCATAATATCTTTGTAGGGATAAACCCTAGTCGCGGAAAACATAAACTTTTATTTAGGTAACTTTATAGCCACTTTCTTTAAGCCTTAAGTACTCCATAGCTGGCTTCTTATAGCTTCACATTAAGTTACCTGAATCGCGTTTTAAAAATATTTTATAAGCAAGAAATACTGGCGAGTACATTCCAGTTTATAAAAATGAGCTTTTATAATTTTACAGTATTCAGAGTGATTACAATGTTTATATCTATCCAATTACTCATTCAGTAGTTGTCACTCGACGGATCCGTGACTATGGTCATATCACACATTGGCAACCCATGTCCAATTGTGAAGATTATCAAGTACTGTATACAAACCTCATAATGCTGGCAGTAATTGTAGAATACAAAGACTTAATCATTGTAAGCATAACTGAAAACATTTAGGGTTTTGTAAAATATTTGAAATAGTGGCTCACAAACTGTGAGAAAAGAGAATGGACTCACATTGTAGGCTTATGTTTTTCTACGGGCTTCCTAGTGATATTTCCAGATTATTTTCTTGAGTTTCTATTAAAAATATACAATGCACGCGTGTTAGTAAACTAACCCAATCACATTAGCCATACAACACGAGATAGAACCCCAACGGACTTAGTCAGATAGAGCCTCGACAGGCGTAGATGGGTCCTAGATCAATCGGGTAGGGTAATAAATTAGTGATTGGGGGTTAAAATACTTACAACGGGGCAGAGCTTCTTGTTTTAGGGGGGGGGGGGTATTTGGCTAGAATTTTCGGCTATAGAGATTGAGAAAGAAAGGGACATGAACAAATTGAAATGTGCAGTGAAATGCTCTATTTATACATTTTCCGGAGCCTGTCGCACCATGCGATAGCCCCACTTGATCTTGGCGCACCCCGCGAGAGCATCCCTAGTTAAGGCTAGGGTTGCTGAGTTAACCCTAGACCCAACACGTGGCTAACACGTGTTAGCTTGGGTGTCTGGCAAGAAACGAGTCCGTCGCGCCACACGACTGGCTCACCTAATCCTGGCGCGCTGCGCGACAGGTATAAAAATCAGATTTTACTAATTTTTAATTAAATAAATGTTATACGGGTTCTGTTACGTATACACGGGGTATTTTATGTGACAACTAGCACAAAACCGGTAATTTCTATACTATTTTTATAATTATTTATTTCCTGCATTTATGTGTTTACACGTCAACATTATGTGCTTACTTGTTATGCAATTAAATTTATGCATGTTTCATATATTAACTGTCACATAATACTATACTTTAAGCGTTGCGTCGAAATGATACATTTAAACAAGCTGCATTAGCATGACTGCAAAATACAGTTAAACAATAGATTTAGGACTTAGATGTAGGTCCAACATCAAAAATACATTTAAACCTAAGTAGGTGAACAAAGGTTAATATAAAAACTTTCCGGAAGCTAAAACAAGCACTAAAAAGTACCTGAAACGTACTTTAAATGAAGAATTCTGCAGAAAATCAGCAAAAACAACAATTTAACACTAAAATAACATGCAGAGTTAAGGTTTAAATGTCCAGAATAACTTGTAATGTGACAACCCGCACTTTCGCGCTTGTTACTCTTGTTACACTCGTTACGTCTAGCACCAGAGATTCGGATCATAATGTAAACTATATTGCAAACTACGTAACTACGCATATTTTCGCAAAACACATCGCTTATTACAACATGCTATACGTTTACTTTTTGCATATACTATTACGCTATTGCTACGCAACTCACAAATGCAAACGCAAACGCAAACTTGAAACACAGTTACTGATGGTATGACCTATTATATAATATTATTAGCTATGAATAGATATCTAAGTACTAAAACTTGCTTAAACGCGCACTCGCTGGCACGCGCAACTCAATCTATCGCACTGAAACGCAACATAACACGATGCTACTTATCTCGCTAAAACGCGTAAAGTATCTACAATGCTTAACGCAACAAAACGCGCCGAACGAATCAAAAGTTGGAAAACTAACAAATGCAATCCGGCCGTCCAAATGGACATCCGCTTGGATGACCATCCGCTCGGATGACCATCCGGCCGGATGGCCATTCGACCGGCGGAACACATCCGATCACAATCCATTCGATCGCACCACCTTAACTTCCACCCTAACCAATAAATAGGGCCATTGTGTCTCATTTCAACACTTTGGTTCTCTCATCCGTTCACACGTTCTCAGTCGCTCTCAATCGCTAATCAAGACCAATCTGTAAGCTTTTTCTCTCCCAAATCTTGCACAATCTTCATCTCTAATCACTTCTACATCATCTTCTTATCAAAATCACACACAAACACTAACTTTCCTCCTGAAATAACTGATTTAGACCACTTGAAGGTGGTTTCCACCCGTTTTGCTCCGGCAAACGGTTAAAGAGCACCACTTGATTGAGATTGGTTCTAGATCTAGAATATTTCTCACTTTTGACTCAATCACAACAAGATTCCAACACTTTTCAACTTTTCTTCAACTTTCTACACGAAAACCGATGGAATCTAGACTCAATCGGACTCTCTACTCGTTCCTTAGTCGAGAGCCGGCTTGAAAACAGATTTCCACCAGAGAGATGACCGATTAACGGGTTGAACAAGGATCTTCATTAAGAATAGTAAGTTTGACAGAATGGGCTGAGACCATTCGATCGAATGAACTAGGCTTGGAGTATTCCCGTAGTTTGACACGTCGTCACGCCGTCTTCGTTAAACTCCCAACTTTTTACTTACAAAATTTTACAAATTTTGCAAATAACAGATCACTCGCTCGGATAACCATCCATCCGGATGACCATCCGCCCGAATGGAGGCTCATCCGTTCGGGTCACCATCCGAACACTTACCCATTCGACACTCTGTTCAGGAACTCTTCAACGCTCTATTCAACGACTTATGCTACAGTTTCCGTACACAGGCTAACTCAACGCGCTCCCTACAATCCAATCCAGATTGTGTTTACTAGCTAAACACACACTGTGAGTATACTTGACCCCCTCCTTACGCTTTATAACACACTTTTGGGGTGTAGCATACGTTCATATCAAAACGCACTACATGTTTTGACTAATTAACACATGCGAATAACTGACATACATATTTACACGTCATGCTTGATACATATGTGCTAGGACTCTTACTCGTGACGTTCCACCTTAGCTAGTATAGTACTATAGTTCGACTCACACCCGACGGGGTATAGTTAAGACTAAATCGCACCGCTCCGTCACAGACATCTCGGAACTTAGCTGGCATTCTGTGTCTTGTAGTATATATGTTTTGTATCTCGTTTATGTATGTGGAAATTCGCAGCTCTTTTATCTACCTTACTATTATATCAAACCTGTATACTCGCCAATACTTTTTGTATTGTCTTTATTTGAATGTATGTTGCAGGTTGATCGCAGTTTATCTCGAATCAAGCTTAGGAAGTCTAGAAACTCACTTAAAGAATCTAGGTCGTCGGATTTGTATTGTTTGAGAGACATGAAATCTGTATGACTATTTGTTGAGATATTGTTTATTAGTATGGGATAATGAACGCATTAAATATTGTCACTAAATAGTTGTTATGGATTCTCTTGAGCAATCTGATTCACCTAATGTCGCACCCCGATGATTCCGCCATCGATTGGGGTGTGATAGATTGGTATCAGAGCCATAACTATAGGGAATTAGGTCGAGTCGTGTTAAACAGACCTAGTCTATAGTCTAAGCAACAACAGACCCATCGTACGAACCCACTTGCGAAAGCCACATCTTTGTACAAACTCCCACACATACAACTTCGTACGAAGAAGCCTTTCCTAAGGCTGAAAACTTACTTTTGCCTTTCCTAAGGCTAAAACAAAACGCACGTCTGACGATACTAACATAACACCAACGAGTGATTGTGTCGAGATTAGGTGTGAAAACCAAGAACTCTCGATAAAAATCACTCACTCAGCACGTTATTCTTAGAATGAGAACTTTTCGTTGAGTTAGGAGTGATATCCACGTCTCAACGGAAATCTCTATTTCTATCCGGCGGAACTCCTGAATTTATTCGGCGAGCACAACCACAGCTAGGAGCGAAGTTGTTAAGTTAGGGGTCAAACCCGCATCTTAATAACCCGTTCCACTCCCTAAAAGGGTTTTCAAAAGCTCTCACCAAAGTGTCGAATGTACCAACAACCCGAGCCGCATAGTAACTGGAAGGACGAATGCCGTAGCCGCATCCCGGTGAGGGCATAGCCTATTAGGCCAAAGCGTCTGCTCGAACTTGTTGAAGATAGTTGAACCACTTTGGGTAGTCGATGTCTAACACCCAAGGCACTCTATCTATTTTCTAGCCTGCAATTGTCGATTTTACGTGATTTATTATGTTTATATGTTAACAATTGAAATATTTACGCTTTATCGATTTCTCGATTTACAGATTTTCGCTTCCCCACCTTACGAATGTATAACTCGCACAGCCATCGTAATCTAAACAAGAGCCGAACGTCCGCAACAAAATTAAAGTCTAACAACTCTCCCTCTTAAATCCGTTCTCGCGCTATCAATACGAATATATGTAAGTACATACGTATCTAATATACAATGCACGATCGCTTACGCTTATGTGAATACATGGAAATCTAGGAATTTCGTGTCTCCTATGTGGCTCCTACGAGAATACGTATTACTATATCAACTATGTCAAGTTCTAAACGCGCTCAATCGCATCGCAAATCTCAAAATCATTATGATTGAATCTCACTCCAAATCTCTCTCTTTGACTAGATGTCGATGAACGCTTCCAACTCGCGACGTTAAGCTCGAAGAAACACCGATAAGAGGATCGCCTGTCACACCCCGACCACGTAAAACAACAAATCGTGGCGGAATCGTCGGGGAGTGTTGTAACAGAATCATTGTTTCATAACACATGGAAAATAGAAATTTCGTTTTATTGATTAACTGAGTTACAATGTATTAACAAACAAAGAAGTATAACATAATTAACTAGTTCTTGCATCTTTTATTGTCACTAAGGCCCAAGTCCGCCTATGTGTGTCTTGATCAATCCTATGCATCATCTCCTCCGGAAACATATGTGAAAATAGGTACGTCAGCATAAAAAAGCCGACGAGTACATAGGTTTTATGGATTTAGGCTTCATGACTTATAAGTTTAGAAAAAGTTGTTTAACAAAAGTCAGTCATGATCCTTGTAAAATGTTTTGTTTTATAAATCATTTGAAAAGCGATGATAGATATGTATATTTAAAAGAATAATGTAAGGTTAAATGAATAACCAAGTAAAAATGAGTTTGTATAAGATAAGTTGTTTGTAAAACAATGTCTTGTGAAAAAATATATTATTTGTATAAAATGTATAAGTCCAAATTAAATGATTTAAATAACGCTACGACATGTAAGATAATAAAAGCACTTATGTATAGGAAGTACCAGCAGCGTATCCACCATGCTTGTACCACATTCCACAAGCCTCGTTACTTAAATCACTTACCCAAACAAACCACCAACGTAATTTGCCCATGTCTAAACCACTTGTCAAATGTCTTTGTGAAAACCATGTCAAAATGTTTATGTCAAAATGTTTATTTCTAAATGTAGTCCATGAAATGTGTATATCAATATCAAAATGTCTATGTCAAATGTCAATCATGTAATGTGTAAACAAAATGTCATGTATGGCAAGTGAAATATGTATCAACTAAACCATAGGTAAAAATGCACAAAACAATGTATTGAAGTAAAACGTGGTTTAAATCAACGTTATGTTTTGTCGAAATGCATGTTATACTGAATACAAACATTTATGCGGTATTGTGAAAATGCATACATTCAAGCCTTGCGACTGTGGTGATAAACCCCTAAACGAATTTAAAGGTCTATTTGTGTTATGTTTAATCGAATTCGGTCATTCCTTCCATCCAAATATACCTAGGATGTCAGGAACGGGAGTTGTCAATTCCCATTGTACCATTACATACTAACGAGCGGCGTGAACAAAGTTAATGAATGTATATGGTCCCACTTAAACATACCAAATGTCATAACCAAAATGTAAACATGTGATGAAATGAAAATGTACTAAGTATGCAACAAATGGACATACATAGCATGTGATGTAAAATGTACTAAGTATGATGAACATACATAGCATGAAAAGGTAATGTAAAACAATGTACTAAGTATGCGCTAAATGAACATACATAGCATAAAATGTCATGTAAAATGATGTACTAAGTATGCACACAATGGACATACATAGCAAAAACATAATGAAATCATGTACTAATAGTGTACTAATGAACATAGCAAGTATATGATATGAAAACATGAAAAGCACGAAAGTAACAAGTAGGCACATGTGTTTCACCCCAAAACAGTTTGAAAAACAGTAAAAGAGGGGACTATATACTCACTTGAGGGTGCTTAGAAGTCTTGAACAACAACCAAGCAAAGCTAGAGGGATCACGGAATCAAACGACACCCTATATAGATAACTACATAAATAACCGGACCTAAATCGGGGGATTGGATAGTATGAGGTTTCGTAAACCAAATGAGTATTGGAACTCATATGATATGGTTTAACAAAGCCCAAATACTAAAATGAAACCTATCCTAAGTGCTTACGACCCATTACGACCCGTTTAGGTAGCTTATGCTACTTTAACGCGTCGTTCGCGTAAAACGCGTTCGGACCGCTTAACTAGTCCAATGACAAGTAAAATATGCCTTCACATGCCTAATATAGTTACTTAATCAGTTTAGATGTCAAAAATTAGGTTACATATGCTTAAAATGAATTTATGCGTAGAAAGGGTGTTTTGGTAATTTTCCTAAGGCATATAAACTACCCATCATACAACTACTCAAATAACCTGACCATAAGGTATAACCTTGGAAGGTTATTCCCTATACAACTATGGTCACCTAAAGTGTTTGGTCGGACCCTAATGATCGACCAAATGGGTCGGGTTCGAAAGTATAAGCGATTGATTAGATCGCTTACCTTTACGACCCTAAACAAGCACGAATCTAAAAGTGACGAGCTAAACATGCTAGAACATGTTTAGTTAAGTTAGAAAACAGGTTTGGTTACAAAATACGCGAGAAAATGCATTTTGGCCGAAACTACGAGTCGCATTTTGGTAATCAGTAAGTATAGTCACTAGGGACTATAACCATCGTGATTACGCTCACATTATGAAGTTCAAACGAACTTCGCATTGACCATAAATTGGTCAATGCAGAAAGTCAAATGCAGTTTGACTTTAACGCTAAAACGAAAGAAAAGCATGAAAGAATACTTACAGAAGGTCCCCGCAAGATTTGACCCGATTCACTCTCAGGTAGGAAGCATATACTTCCACTTAGAGAGTATAGAATCAGATCAAATTGTGAGGAATGAATGAAATGGGTGAGGGGTATTTATAGTTTTCGCACAACTGTTAGGATCGTTTATCGAAAACCGAGCTTCAATCTCAGCCATACACCTCGTACCCACTGATTTGTAAAACCATTGGCACCCAAAACCAGCCCATAGAATAGGAGAAACCATTTGCAAAACCAAGGAGCAGCTAGGTTTCTTTAAAAATGGTTTCTGCTGTACTGGGGAGGCTTTACGGACCGTATGAGGTCCCTTAAGGTCCGTAAGGACCACTGGTGCTGGCAGTAACTTTCATAAAATGGAAGAACAGGCCCCTGTGACTCCGAACTTGATTTTTGATGCGTTTTGACACATGGAAGCCATGTTAACCTCATTTTAAGGCTCAAATATGAAGTTAAAGTATAGGGAACTTAAAATGTGCTCAAAAATATATCGGATGTCAGTTTGTTGGGCCGTACTGTCGCGTTGTTCGGTTAATTACGACGGAAGTCGTAACGGACGCAAAAACGGTCTAAATTGCGCGATGAATGGATTTTTGACAAGCCAATCACTAAAACATAATATTTTAATGATTACATAAGTTTTTGGATGTCCGGATGTATTCAGAATGTAAGTTATGCGCGAAAATGCAAACTTATGCACTTTTTGACGCTTTTAGTCCCTGAATGACCAGAAAGTTTATTTTAGCACACCGAACACCTCAAAGCCTATTTCTAAGCTATGTAAAGGATATTTAGGGTATGTTTAACTTATGGTCAAGTTCCGGAATGTCCGTTACAGTACGAATTGCCTTACTTTCATAGTTTGTCAAATTTAGTCCCTGTAAGCGAATAAACTTGATTTCGGCACACCAAACCTTCCAAAACTTATTTCTAAGTTATGTAAAGGTTATTTAAGGTATGTTAAGCCTATGTCACTGTTCCGGAGTGTTTGTTGCATTAAACTGGTTTTATTTATGCATTAGTGCGCGTATAACCTTCTAGAAAGCGATTTAAGGCCCGAAATCGAACAAGAGTTGATATGTGCAAATGATACACATGTTTATACAAATCCCAAGTATGAAATACAATATTTCATTAGTTTGGTATTTGTTTGATGGATGAAGTGACACAGATGTCACATCACCTCACTCGTGGCCAGAGAAATGGCCAAGATTATTCCTCAAATCGTCTCGCAGATTTAACCCCTCAACGACTCTCAAGCATCGGAAGACTCTAAGACCAACACGCCAAAGTCTGCATTCTCCTATAAACAATTCAAATCTTGTGACCCGATGGTCTTCATAGGCGAAGGAGGTGTATCCCAACTGCTCTAGTGGTTTGATGCCGTCGAGGTTACCCTTCATCAGTGTGGGTGCCCCGAGCATTTTTGTACCACCTGCTCTACAGGAGTATTTCAATCAATAGCCCTCGACTGGTGGACAACCGAGCATAAAAAACATGGGAGCGAGGCAGCCTACGCACTCTCCTGTAACAAGCTAAAGGAGCTCATGAAGGAAGAGTATTGCCCTCCCCATGAAGTTTAGAAGCTAGAAAACGAATTTTGGGAAATCAAGCAAGTCGTAGGTGACAACGCCAACCTCACAGCAAGGTTCAAACAGCTTAGCATCATTTGCCCAAATCAAGTCAACACTCCCGAAAAGGCTATCAAGAAGTACATCCGTGCTTTGCCTGACTGTGTGGGCAATTTTGTCGAGGCTGCAAAACCTGCAACCATCAAAGAAATCTATCCTTTGGCTGCAGAAATCAATGACAAGCGGGTTTTGGCTGGATTCTTCTCCAAAGGTCCCACCAAGAAGGCTAACCAAGCATTCATCGTCGAATCCACCAACGATTCCTCCGACGAATCCTCAGATGAATCCTCCTCCGACGACACGCCGCCACAAGACACCGCCAAGACCAACCGCAAGCGAAAGTGCTCGAGCCTAAACTCTTCAACAACTAAACTGCCTCAACTAGAGCCTCTCCGAGCAGTTCCGCTTTACCCAAGGCGTAATTACACGAGAACTCTTTCCCTGTGTCAGAGGTGTACGTATCACCACCAGGAAGGAGCTAGTTGTCGCTTTTGCGCAAACTGCAACTATTTTGGTTACTTCACCCATCATTGCCGCATAGGGCCGCAAAATCAAATCATGCTAACACTCCCCGCACCGCCAACACAGCTCGCACCCCCAACTACCACCGCACCAGATGCAACAGCAGCCGTAGCACAGGCAACAGAATCCCCAGCAGCAACCACAGCCCCAGCAAGAGTCTTCAACATCAACACCAACCAGATGCAGAACAACGCTGTTGATGGTACGATTCTCGATGTTAATTTTATACGTATACTCGTTCTAATGCTCGACGTCGCCACAATATGCGACATTGTCTCTCTGTCTCGCTCTCTCTTCCTCGTCCTCGCACTTAGACTAAGTTCACACACAGAGTATATTACTAGCACTATATAGCATATCACGATATAATGTGTTTTACCCTAACTACGCGTCCTTGGAATAAATTACGATAAACGTGCAAGGATCGAACTAATCACGGGTGCACACGAGATTATTTTGGTAAGTGTACGGAGATCGTAGTAAGTTCCAATGACGCCATAACGTTAAAAGCATCGTTAAGCGTGGTGGATACGCCGCTGGTACTTCCTATATATAAGCGTCTTAACCATGTCGATAAAGTGTGACATCTATTCACAGGACGGAAGTGGTGTGGTCGAAGCATGGTGGATACGCCGCTAGTACTTCCTATATATAAGTGCTTTGCCATGATAACAAACTTCCTTGAAGAAAATGCCATGTGGAGTTGAACGTTATTAGACCTCGTATACTATTGAAACTACTTTCAACACGCTAAACTCCTTCGTAAGGCATAACATCTCATCGCATCTCAAACGCGTCAACGCTAGACTTTTGTAAGTCTACACGCACGCAATCGCACATACGCAGAATCTAACTCGCTTCGCTAACGCTTTACCCCTCAACGCTTCAACGCTTAAACGCTTATCGCACTTGTCAACCTTAACGCTTTGATACTCGCATCGCTTCTCCCTCTCGACGCTTATCTCTTTCCGCTTATCGTGTATCGCTTTTCGCTTATCGCGTATCGCGTATCGCTTATCGGGTATCGCTTATCGCTTTCGACTTATCGCGTATCGCTTATTGCTTTCCGCTTATCGCATATCGCTTTTCGCTTATCGCTTACCGCTTATAGAGTACCGCTCATCGCTCGTCGCTTATCGTTTACCACTTATCGCTTACCGCTTACCGCTTATCGCACACAACACACACGCTACCTTGATGCTTCAATCGCTGACTCATTCATGCAAATCCGTATCACTAAACTGGGGTTGAAAAGAACTTCATCGCTCAGTTTGCTCAATCTCCATCTCGAACTTGGTCTAACCACCAATCGCTTGGACCGAGGACACAAAAATCTATCCGTACCATGTCGACACACATGACATTGCTTCACGAGACAAAGGCAATACGGCTAAAACATGGTGGATACGCCGCTGGTACTTCCTATATATAAGTGCTTTAGTCATATTAACAAAATTTCGTGGAAAGGTGCCATGTGGGGCTCGACGCTAATTAAAACTTTTGAACTGTTTAAACCTTTTTGTGAAAACAGAATTTTTCTTGCAAACCTTTTGGAATAAATGGAATTCTTTCTAGAAGCTTTTAGAACCTTTTGAGACAAACAAAACTATCTTGTAACGTTGGTTTAACAATCGACTCAGGTTAACACCACGTCATAAGAAACTTTTCGTAAATCAAGCTTTCCTTAAAATCTTTTAATAACTTAACAAAACTTTTCTACAACGCTGTTGTGAACAAAGACTCAGTTTTACGCCACACCGTAAGAAAATTTTCATAAACCAAGTTTTTCCCTTAAAAATCTCCTAGCAATAAAACTTTTCGAGAACTTAAAACACTTTTGGATCGCTAACTCGTGAATTACCATCCTTTAGTCAAACGAATCTCCTTACTCATCGCTTTCCCCTATGTCACCAATACGCTCTCACTCGTCAATCCTCGATCGATAGCTCGCTCGCCCTCCGCTTACCTTAACGCTGTATCGCTACTTGCTTGTGTCAATTCTCACAGTCCTCCTTGTGAATAAATTTCAGGATGAAATTTCCTAAAGCAGGGGAGACTGTAACAACCCGCACTTTCACGCTTGTTACTCTCTTTACACTCGTTACACCTAGCACCAGAGATTCGGATCATAATGTAAACTATATCGCAAACTATGCAACTACGCATATTTTCGCAAACACATCACTTATTACTACTTGCTATACACTTATATTTCGCATATACTATTACGTTATTGCTATGCAACTCGCAAACACAAACGCAAACTTGAAACGCAGTAACTAATGGTATGACCTATTATATAATATTATTAGCTATGAATAGATATCTAAGTACTAATACTTGTTTAAACGCGCACTCGTTGGCACGCGCAACTCAATCTATCGCACTGAAATGCAACACAACACGATGCTACTTATCGCGCTAAAACGCGTAAAGTATCCACAATGCTTAATGCAACAAAACGCGTCGAACGAATATAAAGTTAGAAAACTAACGAACTCAATCCGGCCGTCCGAATGGACATCCATTCGACCGGCGGAACCCATCCGATCACAACCCATTCGATCGCACCGCCTTAACTTCCACCCCCACCTATAAATAGGGCCATTGTGTCTCATTTCAACACTTTGGTTCTCTCATCCGTTCACACGCTCTCAGTCACTCTCAATCGCGAATCAAAGCCAATCTGTAAGCTTTTTCTCTACAAAATCTTGCACAATCTTCATCTCTAATCACTTCTACATCATCTTCTTCATCAAAATCACACACAAACACTAACTTTCCTCCTGAAATAACTGATTTAGACCTCTTGAAGGTAGTTTCCACCTGTTTTGCAATGGCAAATGGTTAAGGAGCACCACTTGATCGAGATTGGTTCTAGATCTTGAAGATTTCACACTTTTGACTCAATCACAACAAGATTTCAACACTTTTCAACTGTTTTCAACTTTTCTTCAACTTTCTACATGAAAACCGATGGAATCTAAACTCATCGGACTCTCTACTCGTTCCTTAGTCTAGAGCCGGCTTGAAAACGGATTTCCACCAGAGAGATGACCAATTAACGGGTAGAACATGGATCTTCATTAAGAACAGTAAGGTTGACCGAATAGGCTGAGACCATTCGATCGAATGAACTAGGCTTGGAGTATTCCCGTTGTTTGACTCATCGTCACGCCATCTCCGTTAAACTCCCAACTTTGTACTTAGAAAATTTTACAAAGTTTGCAAATAACAGATCACTCACTCGAATGGCCATCCGATCGGATGACCATCCGTTCGAATAACCATCCAAACACGTGACCTGTCCCTTTATAACTTCCAATGTTTAAACGCTTTGATTAAACTTCAAACTTTAACAATTTATAAACACTCACATCTCATTCGAATGGCCATCCGTTCGAATGGTCATCCGCTCGGATAACCATCCGTCCGGATGACCATCCGCTCGAATGGAGGCTCATCCGTTCGGGTCACCATCCGAACACTTACCCATTCGACATTTTATTTACGCACTGTTCAACGCTCTATTCAACGACTTATGCTATAGTTTCCGTACACAGGCTAACTCAACGCGCTCCCTACAATCTAATCCAGATTGTGTTTACTAGCTAAACACACATTGTGAGTATACTTGACCCCTCCTTACGCTTTATAACACACTTTTGTGGTGTAACATACGTTCATATCAAAACACACTTATCAAAACGCATTACATGTTTAGACTAATTAACACATGCGAATAACTGACGTACATATTTACACGTGATGCTTGATACATATGTGCTAGGACTCTTACTCGTAACGTTCCACCTTAGCTAGTATAGTACTATAGTTCGACTCACACCCGACGGGGTATAGTTAAGACTAAATCGCACCACTCCATCATAGTCATCTTGGAACTTAGCTAGTAGTCTGTGTCTTGTAGTATATATGTTGTGTATCTCGTTTATGTATGTGGAAATTCGCAGCACTTTTATCTACTTTACTATTATATCAAACCTGTATACTCGCAAATAATTTTTGTATTGACTTTATTTTAATGTATGTTGCAGGTTGATCGCAGTTTATCTCGAATCAAGCTTAGGAATTCTAGAAACTCACTTAAAGAATCTAGGTCATCGGATTTGTATTGTTTAAGAGACATGAAATCTGTATGACTATTTGTTGAGATATTGTTTATTAGTATGGGATAATGAACGCATTAAATATTGTCACTAAATAGTTATTATCGATTCTCTTGAGCAATCTGATTCGCCTAGTGTCGTGCCCTGATGATTCCGCCATCGGTTGGGGAAGCAAATGCACAGACTTAGGAAACAGTCAATAGGCCACCTTGGGAGGAGGAATTAGATAGACAGCTGGCAGATTTCCATATGTTAGCCACTACAACAATAGACGCTAACCTAAACCAAATAGCTGAACCGCCACTATTACCTTTATTCCCATACCAACAAATGCTAGAACCCAACCAGGAAGACCCGTTTCCAATTCTTGATGTAGATCCCTATGAGATTCCCAGAATTCCGCCACCAAACCCCATAGCTCAGTACACTGACCTTAACTCTTTAGATCCCTTTTGGAGCATGAATGGTGGACGCAGAGTGTAATAAGAAACCCATACCCTTATGGACAACCTATCCCTCAACACCCTAATCCAGTACCAGCACCTATGCCACCTATGAGCCAGGAAAATTTGGAGGAACTTTGCTCATTTGGTGATGAATTAGTAGAAGGAGATAGAATTCGTCAAATAGGGGAGAAGCTTATGTGGAAACACGTCGAGCGTGATATACAAGATTGAATACATGATACTTAGAATAATGCCTAGATATATGTGAAATTTTATTTTAATAAAAAAATCTATAGATAGACTAAAATAGATACGGTTGCATAACTACTAGAATATTTGATTTCCAGTTGTAGTATGTAACCGATGCATATATGTATATATAGAAAAGAATAAAAGTCGCAATGATCGACGTTTTTAATAAAATTGTTTGCATGATTGTGTATATATATTTGTATTAAATTCATCCTGTGATAATTAATACCTGATAAAATGTTCACAATTCAGATGGACAACGAAGTAAATCAGGAAAACCAGAATAATGAGAATAATGGAAACCAAATAGATAATAATGCCATCCAACATATAGTAGCACAAGGAATTATAGATGCTATGTCTTATATAATCAAGACTGTTAAAGAAGCAGAAAATAATAAATCTGCAAATGGAAGTAAGCGACAGCACCTTGAACCAAGTCACAGTGTGAACGATAATAACGGACCTATTATCCAAGCTCTAATTCCTAAAAGAAGAAGAACCGCTTCTTACGGTTGTTCTTATAAAGAATTCTTGGCCTACAAACCAATAGAATTCTCAGGCAATGAAGGAGCCATTGCAGCCTTACATTAGATAGAAAAGACAAAAGCAGTCATAAAAATAAGTAAATGTGCAGATGAAGATAAGATTATTTTTGCTTCTAATCTTTTCATAAATGCAGCCTTAGAATGGTGGAATACTATTCTCCAAGCTTCAGGCGGCCCGCGTGAGTTTTGCCTAAATGTTGAGTTTTGCCTAAATGTTCACCCAATCAAGAGCCAAGGGGCATTTTCTGACTTACCACAACATTGCGACAAATGTACGCACGAGATCGTGGCACGATATTCGATAAACGATCCTAACGATTCCACTTTTCCTATAAATACCCCCCCCCCTTTGTTCCAAAAACCCACACAATCTGATCTTAAGGCTCTAAGTTGGAACCATTGTTTCATACCTGAGCTATTTGATCTAGATTAGCACTCGGGGACCCTCCGTAAGTCTTCTTTCGCTCTTTTATTCGCTTTTCGAGTCCGAAAGTCAACGTTTTGTTGACTTTCTACATTGACCAGCTTATGGTCGATGCGAAGTTCATGGAACTTCATAACGTGAGCGTGATCACGATGGTTATAGCCCGTAGTGACTATACCTACTGATCACCACGTTACCTAGGCTCAGTGACGAGTCGTAGTTTCGGCCAAAATGCGCATTCTTGCGTATTTTGTAACCAAACTACTCGCGAGCATCAAAGCCGTTTGTTTTGATGCCAAACCTGTTTTCTAAACTTAGTTAAGCATGTTCTAACATGCTTAGCTCGTCACTTTTAGTTTAGTGCTTATATAGGGTCGTAAGGTAAGCGGTCTAAACCATCGCTTATACTTTCGAACCCGACCCATTTGGTCGATCATTAGGATCCGACCAAACACATTAGGTGACCATAGCTATAACCTTCTGAGGTTATACCTTGTGGTCGCGATGTTAGGCGTTCCGAACGCGTTCTACGCGAACGACGCGTTAGGGTAGCATAAGCTACCTAAACGGGTCGTGATGGGCCGTAAGCACTTAGGTTAGGTTTCATTTTAGTGTGTAGGCTTTGTTAAACCATAATACACAAGTCTCCATACTCGTTTGGTTTACGAACCCGCATACTATCCGATCCTTCCGATTTGGTCCGGTATATTAACATAGCTACCTATTAGGTGCCGTTTGATATCCCGTGATCTTTAGCATTATCTGGTTATTATACAAGAACTCCAAAGCAATCTCAGGTGAGTACATTGAACCCCTCTTTTACTGTTTTCCAAAATGTTTTGGGGTGAAACACATGTGCCTACCTGTTACTTTCATGTTTTCCATGTTTTCACATCATATACCTGCTACGTTCGTTAGTACACATTAGTACATGATTTCACTACATTTCATGCTATGTATGCCCATTGTGTGCGTACTTAGTACATTGCTTTACAATACATTTCATGCTATGTATGCCCATTGTGTGCGTACTTAGTACATTGCTTTACAATACATTTCATGCTATGTATGCCCATTGTGTGCGTACTTAGTACATTGCTTGACAATACATTTCATGCTACGTACGCCCATTGTGTGCATACGTAGTACATTGTTACACATTGCATTTCTGTTGCATATGCTCATCCAGCATATGAACACATTATACTACATTTTGAACCGTTGTACTCTACAATACATTTCATGCTACGTACGCCCATTGTGTGCATACGTAGTACATTGTTTCACATTGCATTTCTGTTGCATATGCTCATCTAGCATATGAACACATTATACTACACTTCGAACCGTTGTAGCCATTTGACTAAGTGAACCGTCTTAACCCTTCGATTATATGAACCGTTTTTAGCCATTGAACCGTGTAAACCAGTTGTATCCGTTGACATGATTTACATTTGACAATAGACATTTGACTATACATAAACATTTCCACAACTGTTAAACATTTCATCTTGATGGTTTGGTTTGAGTAAGTGATTAAGTAACGAGGCGTGTGTAATATGATACAAGTATGGTGGATACGCCGCTGGTACTTCCTATATATAAGTGTTTGTATGGTATTACATATCGTAGCGTTATTTGAATCATTTCAATTTGAGACATATGACATTTTATACAAATAACACACTTTTCACGAGACATTGTTTTACAAACGACTTATCTTATACAAGCTCATTTTACATGGTTATCCGTTTAACCATACAGTGTTCTCTTATTTATACATATCATTTGATCTTACCGTTTTTCAAATGATTTACAAGACGAAGCAAAATACGAGGTTCATGACTAAACATTTTCTCAAACATAAGTCATGAATTCCGTTTTCACAAAACCAATGTATCTCACAGGCATTTTTATGCTGACGTACCTATTTTCATATGTGTTTTCAGGAGATGATGCATAGGACCTATCAAGACATACTTAGGCGGACCTGTGCCTTAGTGACTTAAAACGAGACAAGAACTAGTTAAATTATGTTATGTACTCTTTGGTTCTTGTATAGAACAATGTAAACTTCCATGTTTGATTAATAAAATGAAACCTCAATTGCCATGGATTTGAAACAATTGATTCTGTTACAACACTCCCCGACGTTTCCGCCATGTTTTGTATGTTCTACGTGGTCGGGGTGTGACAGAAAAGATGGTATCAGAGCCAATGGTTATAGGGAATTAGGTTATTAGTAATGCTTTGACCTAGTCTATAACCTTCCTAGGACCCTAACGCGAGTTCACTTGCGTTTATTCATAAAACAATACTGTCACCTATCCTTAGACGACGACCACAACAAGAACATAAATTTCAAAACCGCCTTGAAAACTAATCATCTGTTCTAGGATGGTTGATTACTAGGTTTTGAACCCTCTATTGTAAGGTTTTGAACCCTTTGTTATAAGGTTTTGAACCCATTTGAATTTTCAAAACTCTCGTCAAAGTTTTGGGTCCTAAATAGTGTGAACACGTGCGAACTGGAAGAGTGAATGCCTGTACCGTGGGTTTTCTGTCTAAGGTTAGAGTGTTCGTACAAATCCACATAATCGGACCAGTCACTCTTACCTGGGAACTCTTGGGGTGAGTGTCCACTTATAGGTGAGCATGTCTCCGCGATACACTATGAGGATCTATTTGCTTTGATTCAGCCTTGGTGTTGTTTGTTTGCTTCATGATTCAAACAAATGACCATCAACCGTGATTATAGTCGGTGATTGTAACATCCTATTCTTACCCAATACCATTTTATTTGTTTCCTTTCATGTTTTCCTCTTTTAGAATGCCTCCTCGACGCGAACACCAGATAGCAACTGCCGAGCTGGCAGAAATCATTGCGCAGCAGATGGCTGCTCAATTCCCAAACCTCTTTGCTCAATGGAACCAAGCCAACAACAACAATGGTACATGCAATTTCAAGAACTTTAACTCGGCTAAACCACTCAAGTTTAGTGGTTCTGAGGGAGCAACTGGGCTTCTTCAATGGTTCGAGAGCATCGAGAATACCTTTCGCCACGTGCAGTGTCCGGAAAATCGCAAGGTCGAGTTTTCTTTGAGTGTGTTTCAGAAGAGGGCTCTTACATGGTGGAACGGGGTAATGAGAGACCGTGGTGCAGATGTTGCTCTAGCACAAACATGGGCTGAACTGAGAGCTCTTATGATGAGAGAGTTTTGTCCTCGTCATGAACAACGAGGGTTGGAGAAGGAGTTTGATGATTTGAAACAAGATAGTGGCGAACACAGGGCATATACTGATAGGTTTGAGGAGTTGAGTCTACTTTGCCCGACTATGGTCGCCCCACTCGACAAGGCTATCGAAAGGTACATCGACGGCCTGCGTGACTCGGTACAAGACATTGTCACTGGTAGCAACCCTACCACACTCCGTCAGGCCATTGAGCTATCTGCAACCTTGACTGAATCGCAGATCGGAAAGCATAAACTTTTTCGAAAGGGTGACAAGAAGCCAATCGAGGAATCAAAGACCATGGATGAACAGACTGAATCTCCTAAGAAGTCAAAGAAGCGAAAGGCTTCTCAGAACTTCGCCGTGGTCACTCACAATGGTCAAGCCGTCCCCAACCAGCCAGCTCAACCCCCTGCTAGAAAACCATACAATGGAACTACACCTTTGTGCAACCAATGTAGCCTCCATCATCACGCCAATGTACAGTGCCGCAAATGCCAAACTTGTGGACTCATAGGCCACACAGCAAGAGTCTGCCCAGCTGCAGCTGCGCCAAACCAAGCTGGCAACAATCCTGCTCAAGGTCGTTTTCTACCAGGCTCTTGTTTCAACTGTGGCGAGATGGGTCATTTCCGAAGAAATTGCCCAAAGCTTGCTAATGCAAATCCAGCACAGGGATAAGCATCTGACTAACTAGAAGACAACATCGTTTAGAAATAATCATGTCTTATGTATTAGTTTCTTTTTTTGTCAAGATCCAAGGAACAGTTGATATCGTTGTTTATAAATAAATCTTTCATTTACATTGCAATGTATTGCTGTGGTTGCATGTATAAACGACATATCCATTACAATACCGACAATCAAGAAACCGTATTCCTTGAAGAACAAACTACCCCCGAAATTCTCCCATTCTATAATCACTTGCGTCTTCCACAAAATTCCTAAGTACCCGTTATTCTAAGGAAACGAAGTACAAAGCGCAAGTTACAACATAAGACAAATACCCAAAGTACCACTATAAATCCTTAATAGGGTGCCTAAGGATTTCCCGTAAGTCTTAAATTGTTGTATACCTTCATTCGAATGTGGTGATTCCTTGAAATCAAAAATCGAAATTTGGGAGATCTGTCTATCTTCTCAGATAGATTCCAGTGAACATTGAGACCCGTCGATTGGTTTCCATATCTGTATTCAATCAATAACAAGTTAATAACAAATTATAATCAAGTTAAACAATTATGTGACTTTGTGCTTATGTGTTCCCTTATGTGCTGTTGTGTGATCCAAATTATGCTATCCAAATCCTCGTAGAATCTTACATATCCTTGTACAAGAGATTCATCGTAGGATACCCAGGGGTATTACTTAAAATCCTCAATGGGCTTCTATGTTATAGTTAAGTCCCTCGGATTATAAAGTACTACTTCATAATTAGACCCTTGAGTGGTCTAGTTAAACAGATTCATCCAAAAATCTGGATAAGGATATCATGTGATGATATAGCTGAAAGGACTCTTTGGTGGCCTAACTAAGAAGATCCCCTGTCAATCTACTTAAAAGGACCAGATGGAAGTCTAGTCACCCTCATCACAAGTTTGATATCCTTCCCCAAAACATTACAAAACAAACTGTGCGGACTGTGCAAGGGATTACGTAATTATGGATGCATACATAATTATGGAATTTAGTGCACAAAAATCACAACAAGTTCTGTCATGTGTCTAGAGTTAACCCTATTCATTTCCAACTCTGATGAAGCAACCGTTGAAAATGACTCCGTTAGTTCCTTTTCGTTTCTGACGATTTATCCGTTGGGGAAATGAATATCCGTTGTGTAATCCTTCATTTCCAACTCTGATGAAGCAACCGTTGAAAATGACTCCGTTAGTTCCTTTTCGTTTCTGACGATTTATCCGTTGGGGAAATGAATATCCGTTGTGTAATCCTTCATTTCCAACTCTGAGGAAGCAACCGTTGAAGATGACTCTGTTAGTTCATTTTCGTTTCTGAAGATTTATCCGTTGAGGAAATGAATATCCGTTGTGAAATCCTTCATTTCCAACTCTGAGGAAGCAATCGTTGAAAATGACTCCGTTAGTTCATTTTCGTTTCTGACGATTTATCCGTTGGGGAAATGAATATCCGTTGTGTAAATCCTTCATTTCCAACTCTGAGGAAGCAACCGTTGAAAATGACCCCGTCTGTACATTTTCGTTTCTGAAGATTTATCCGTTGAGGAAATGAATATCCGTTGTGAAATCCTTCATTTCCAACTCTGAGGAAGCAACCGTTGAAAATGACTCCGTTAGTTCATTTTCGTTTCTGACGATTTGTCCATTGAGAAAATGAACATCCGTTTGCTTATTCCGTCATTTCCATTTCTGAAGAATACTCGTTGAGGAAAATGACTCCGTCTGTTCATATTCGTTTCTGAGGAATGACCGTTAAGGAAATGACAGGATATTGCCTTACATATCGCTGGTGGTTATTTGGCAAAGTCACAAATAGACTCCTACGAATAAATTTCGGGACGAAATTTCCTAAAGTAGGGGAGACTGTGACACCTGTGTCACCGCGACCATCAAACAAATACCAAGCCAATGAAATATTGTATTTCATACTTGGGATCTTGTATAAATATGTGTATGTTTTGCACATATCAATTATTGTTCAATTTCAAACTCTACATTGCTTTCTAGAGCATTATACGCAAACTGGTGCGTAAACGTACTCATTTCAATGCGAAAAATACTCCAGAACATCAACATATACTCAACATAGCTTAAATAACCTTTACATAACTTAGAAATAAGTTTTGAAGGCTTCGGTATGGCAAAAACAAGTTAATTCGCTTACAGGGACTAAACTTGACAAACTGCGAAAGTATGCCAATTTGAACTGTAACGAAAATTCCGGAACATGTCCATAAGTTAAACATACCATAAATATCCTTTACATAGCTTAAAAATAGGCTTTGAGGGGTTTGGTATGCTAAAACAAACTTTTGGATCATTCAGGGGCTAAAAGTGTCAAAAAGTGCACAAGTTTGCACTTTCGCACATAACTTACGTTCTGAATACATCCGGACATCCAAAAATTTATGTAAGCATCCTAATATTATGCCTTAGTGTTTGGCATAAGAAAAATCCATTCGTCGCGTCATTTGGATCGTCTTTCACGCTTATGCGCATTCCGTCGTAATTAAGCGAACATCGGGATCGTACGGCCAAACGAACCAACATCCGGAACATTTTTGAGCATGTTTCATGTCCACAGTGTTTAGGCATCATTTTAGGGCCTTAAAGTTGGCTTTACGGGCCTTAGAAGTGTCGGAAATGGCTTAAACACGCAACAGGGACCAAAACTGCAAATTCTGAAAGTATGTGCAGATCAGAAGCTTCAGGCGGCCCGCGTGAGTTTTGCCTAAATGTTGAGGCGGGCCGCGTGAGACTGTCAGACAGAATAAATGTTGCATTTAATGCAGTTTGGCCTTTCGATCGATCAAGGGGCAATGCCCTTTCACCCAATCAAGAGCCAAGGGGCATTTTCTGACTTACCACAACATTGCGACAAATGTACGCACGAGATCGTGGCACGATATTCGATAAACGATCCTAACGGTTCCACTTTTCCTATAAATACCCCCCCCCTTTGTTCCAAAAACCCACACAATCTGATCTTAAGGCTCTAAGTTGGAACCATTGTTTCATACCTGAGCTATTTGATCTAGATTAGCACTCGGGGACCCTCCGTAAGTCTTCTTTCGCTCTTTTATTCGCTTTTCGAGTCCGAAAGTCAACGTTTTGCTGACTTTCTCCATTGACCAGCTTATGGTCGATGCAAAGTTCATGGAACTTCATAACGTGAGCGTGATCACGATGGTTATAGCCCGTAGTGACTATACCTACTGATCACCACGTTACCTAGGCTCAGTGACGAGTCGTAGTTTCGGCCAAAATGCGCATTCTTGCGTATTTTGTAACCAAACTACTCGCGAGCATCAAAGCCGTATGTTTTGATGCCAAACCTGTTTTCTAAACTTAGTTAAGCATGTTCTAACATGCTTAGCTCGTCACTTTTAGTTTAGTGCTTATATAGGGTCGTAAGGTAAGCGGTCTAAACCATCGCTTATACTTTCGAACCCGACCCATTTGGTCGATCATTAGGATCCGACCAAACACATTAGGTGACCATAGCTATAACCTTCTGAGGTTATACCTTGTGGTCGCGATGTTAGGCGTTCCGAACGCGTTCTACGCGAACGACGCGTTAGGGTAGCATAAGCTACCTAAACGGGTCGTGATGGGCCGTAAGCACTTAGGTTAGGTTTCATTTTAGTGTGTAGGCTTTGTTAAACCATAATACACAAGTCTCCATACTCGTTTGGTTTACGAACCCGCATACTATCCGATCCTTCCGATTTGGTCCGGTATATTAACATAGCTACCTATTAGGTGTCGTTTGATATCCCGTGATCTTTAGCATTATCTGGTTATTATACAAGAACTCCAAAGCAATCTCAGGTGAGTACATTGAACCCCTCTTTTACTGTTTTCCAAAATGTTTTGGGGTGAAACACATGTGCCTACCTGTTACTTTCATGTTTTCCATGTTTTCACATCATATACCTGCTACGTTCGTTAGTACATATTAGTACATGATTTCACTACATTTCATGCTATGTATGCCCATTGTGTGCGTACTTAGTACATTGCTTTACAATACATTTCATGCTATGTATGCCCATTGTGTGCGTACTTAGTACATTGCTTTACAATACATTTCATGCTATGTATGCCCATTGTGTGCGTACTTAGTACATTGCTTTACAATACATTTCATGCTACGTACGCCCATTGTGTGCATACGTAGTACATTGTTACACATTGCATTTCTGTTGCATATGCTCATCCAGCATATGAACACATTATACTACATTTTGAACCGTTGTACTCTACAATACATTTCATGCTACGTACGCCCATTGTGTGCATACGTAGTACATTGTTTCACATTGCATTTCTGTTGCATATGCTCATCTAGCATATGAACACATTATACTACACTTCGAACCGTTGTAGCCATTTGACTAAGTGAACCGTCTTAACCCTTCGATTATATGAACCGTTTTTAGCCATTGAACCGTGTAAACCAGTTGTATCCGTTGACATGATTTACATTTGACAATAGACATTTGACTATACATAAACATTTCCACAACTGTTAAACATTTCATGTTGATGGTTTGGTTTGAGTAAGTGATTAAGTAACGAGGCGTGTGTAATATGATACAAGCATGGTGGTTACGCCGCTGGTACTTCCTATATATAAGTGTTTGTATGGTATTACATATCGTAGCGTTATTTGAATCATTTCAATTTGAGACATATGACATTTTATACAAATAACACACTTTTCACGATACATTGTTTTACAAACGACTTATCTTATACAAGCTCATTTTACATGGTTATCCGTTTAACCATACAGTGTTCTCTTATTTATACATATCATTTGATCTTACCGTTTTTCAAATGATTTACAAGACGAAGCAAAATACGAGGTTCATGACTAAACATTTTCTCAAACATAAGTCATGAATTCCGTTTTCACAAAACCAATGTATCTCACAGGCATTTTTATGCTGACGTACCTATTTTCATATGTGTTTTCAGGAGATGATGCATTAGGACCTATCAAGACATACTTAGGCGGACCTGTGCCTTAGTGACTTAAAACGAGACAAGAACTAGTTAAATTATGTTATGTACTCTTTGGTTCTTGTATAGAACAATGTAAACTTCCATGTTTGATTAATAAAACGAAACCTCAATTGCCATGGATTTGAAACAATTGATTCTGTTACAACACTCCCCGACATTTCCGCCATGTTTTGTATGTTCTACGTGGTCGGGGTGTGACATGTTAGGCGTTCCAGACGCGTTCTACGCGAACGACGCGTAAGGTAGCATAAGCTACCTAAACGGGTCGTAATGGGTCGCAAGCACTTAGGTTAGGTTTCATTTGAGTATGTAGGCTTTGTTAAACCACATTACACGAGTCTCCATACTCGTTTGGTTTACGAACCCGCATACTATCCGATCCTTCCGATTTTGGTCCGGTATATTAATATAGCTACCTGTTAGGTGCCGTTTGATATCCGTGATCTCTAGCATTGTGTGATTATTACACAAGAACTTCAAAGCAATCTCAGGTGAGTACATTGAACCCCTCTTTTACTGTTTTCCAAACTGTTTTGGGGTGAAACACATGTGCCTACTTGTTACTTTCATGCTTTCCCTGTTTTCACATCATATACATTCTATGATTCGTTAGTACATTATAGTACATGATTTCATTACATTTCATGCTATGTATGCCCATTGTGTGCATACTTAGTACATTGTTTTACATTACATTTCATGCTATGTATGCCCATTGTGTGCGTACTTAGTACATTGTTTTACATTACATTTCATGCTATGTATGCCCATTGTGTGCGTACTTAGTACATTGTTTTACATTACATTTCATGCTATGTATGCCCATTGTTTTAAAAATGTGCGTACTTAGAGAATAAAAATGAAGATGGACTAGTTTATTTATGTTCTGAACTCTTTGATTTCCTGTTTAAGACAATGTATTACTCTTGTTTATAAATAAAATACAACTTTGTATGCCATGGTTATGAAACAATTAATTCTGTCCACAACACTCCCCGGCGTTTCCGCCGCGGTTGCACGTTATACGCGGCCGGGGTGTGACAGAAGAGTTGGTATCAGAGCCATTGGTTATAGGGAATTAGGTTATTAGTAATGCTTTGACCTAGACTATAACTTTCTAGGACCCTAACACAAGTTATCTTGTGTTTAGATTTTAAAACATGCACTTCACCTATCCTTAGGTGATAACCACAACGGAAATTTCGATTCCGAATCCGCTTTGAAAATTAATCATCTGTTCTAGGATGATTGATTACTAGGTTTTGAACCCTCTGTTATATGGTTTTGAACCCCTTTGAATTTTCAAAAGTCTCGTCAAGGTTTTCGGGTTTTAATAGTGTGAACACATGCGAACTGGAAGAGTGAATGCCTGTACCCTGGGTTTTCTGTCTAAGGCTCGAGTATTCGTACAAATCCACATAATCGGACCAGTCACTCTTACCTGGGAACTCTTGGGGTGAGTGTTCACTTATAGGCGAGCATGTATTCGCAATGCATTATTACCGACCCATTTACTTTGATTAGACATTATGTGTCGCTTGTTTGCTTAGCGATGCATAACCACCATCTTTGCTTTTGTTGATTCTGTTTCATCTCATTCTCTTCATCCAATCATCTCATTCGTTTCCTTTCATGTTTTCCTCTTTTAGAATGCCTCCTCGACGCGAATACCAGATAGCAACTGCCGAGCTGGCAGAAATTATTGCACACCAGATGGCTGCTCAATTCCCAAATCTCTTTGCTCAATGGAACCAAGCCAACAACAACAACAATGGTACATGCAATTTCAAGAACTTTAACTCGGCTAAACCACTCAAGTTTAGTGGTTCTGAGGGAGCAACTGGACTTCTTCAATGGTTCGAGAGCATCGAGAATACTTTTCGCCACGTGCAGTGTCCGGATAATCGCAAGGTCGAGTTTTCTTCGAGCGTGTTTCAGAAGAGGGCTCTTACATGGTGGAATGGGGTAATGAGAGACCGTGGTGCAGATGTTGCTCTAGCACAGACATGGGCTGAACTGAGAGCTCTTATGATGAGGGAGTTTTGTCCTCGTCATGAACAACGAGCGTTGGAAAAGGAGTTTGATGATTTGAAACAAGATAGTGGCGAACACAGGGCATATACTGATAGGTTTGAGGAGTTGAGTCTACTTTGCCCGACTATGGTCGCCCCACTCGACAAGGCTATCGAAAGGTACATCGACGGCCTTCCTGACTCGGTACAAGACATCATTACTGGTAGTAACCCTACCACACTCCGTCAGGCGATCGAGTTATCAGTGACATTGACTGAGTAGCAGATTCGGAAGAATAAATTACACAGGAAGGGTGACAAGGGCAAGAAACAGTCGTCTGACAAGGAAGATAGGAAGAAAGGTCAAAACAAGAATGTAAGGGATTCTGGTTCATCGAAAAGGGGAAAGAAGCGTAAGGCTTCCCAAAACTATGCTGTCACTGCCCAAGCTAACCAGGCAGCTCCCAACCAAGCCGCACAGCCTCCAGCAAAGAAGCCCTATTCAGGAAGTGCACCTTTGTGCAATCGATGCAACAGTCACCATCAGCCGCAACATCAGTGCCGTTTCTGTACTAACTGTGGGAAGTCAGGTCATCTTGCCGATGTGTGTCGGTTTGCTCAAAATCACGCAGTTCAGAACCCGGCTCAACAAATTGCTCAGCCTCCTGCTCAGCAACAGGGTCAGGCTGCACGACCAAACTACCTACCAGGTGCTTGTTATAACTGTGGGGATCTGACCCACTACAGAAACCGGTGCCCAAGGCTAGCAAACCAGAATCAGAATCAGGCTCAGGCTCGAGGACGAGTCTTCAACATGAATGCACAAGAGGCACAAGCTGACAATGAAGTGGTGAACGGTACGTTCTTTATTAATAATCAGCCTGCATCTGTTCTTTTTGATTCGGGTGCCGACAAGAGTTTTGTGTCATTGTCTTTTGAGCCAATGCTTCGCGTGTCTAGAATGAAACTAGGTAAACCATTGACAGTAGAAGTGGCGAGCGGTGAACCCATTGTTCTTGATTCTGTTCTCCGCAACTGCCAGTTGAACTTTAACGACCATATTTTTCCTATTGACCTCACGCCAATGCAACTTGGAAGCTTCGACGTTATAGTGGGTATGGATTGGTTATCTAAGCATCGCGTAGAGATAGTTTGTTCTGAGAAGATTGTTCGTGTGCCGCTGTCGACAGGCGAGATCCTACAGGTTCGTGGTGAGAAGCCTGCCGGTGGTCTCAAACTCATGTCTTGTTTTAAAGCTCGGAAGTATCTGCGAAAGCACTATGTGGCATTTTTGGCACATGTTGTAGCAGATAAGGGCAAAGGTAAGTCTATTCAAGATATTCCTATTGTACGGGATTATTCTGAAGTATTTCCTGAAGAGTTGCCTGGTCTACCCCCAGCACGCCAAGTCGAGTTCCGTATTGATCTCGTACCTGGTGCAAATCCCATTGCCAGAGCTCCATACCGTCTTGCACCGTCTGAGATGCAAGAATTATCTAAGCAGCTTCAGGAGCTTTCTGACAAAGGTTTCATCCGTCCTAGCTTTTCACCTTGGGGTGCTCCCGTTCTCTTTGTAAAGAAGAAGGATGGATCTTTTAGGATGTGTATCGATTATCGTGAGCTTAACAAGCTCACCATCAAGAATCGATATCCCCTACCTCGCATTGATGATCTCTTTGATCAATTGCAAGGCGCTTCTTATTTTTCAAATATTGATCTTCGATCTGGATATCATCAGCTTCGTGTGCATGAAGAAGATATTCCCAAGACAGCGTTCCGTACTCGCTATGGGCATTATGAGTTTACAGTCATGCCATTCGGTTTGACTAATGCTCCTGCTGTTTTCATGGACTTGATGAATAGGGTCTGCAGGCCTTATTTAAATAAGTTCATTATCGTTTTCATTGATGACATTTTGATATATTCTAAGACGCGAGCTGATCATGAGCAACACCTTCGTCTTACGTTAGAACTCCTAAAGAAAGAGCAACTTTTTGCCAAATTCTCCAAGTGTGAATTCTGGCTTAAAGAGGTTCAATTCTTAGGACACATTGTCAACGAACAAGGTATTCATGTAGATCCCTCCAAGATCAGTGCGATCAAGGATTGGGATACGCCTACTACTCCTACTGAAATTCGTTCTTTTCTTGGTCTAGCGGGTTATTACCGCCGCTTCATTGAAAACTTCTCAAAGATTGCAGTTCCGCTAACTGCTCTAACTTAGAAGGACAAACCCTTTGATTGGGGAATCAAGCAAGAGGAAGCGTTTCTGACTTTGAAACAAAAACTTTGCGACGCGCCTATTCTAACTTTGCCCGAGGGCAATGATGATTTCGTCGTTTATTGTGACGCATCTAAATTAGGTATTGGCTGCGTCCTGATGCAAAGAAACAAAGTCATAGAATACGCATCAAGGCAGTTGAAGATACATGAGAAGAACTACACCACTCATGATCTTGAGTTGGGTGCAGTTGTCTTCGCTCTTAAGATCTGGAGACACTATTTGTACGGTACAAAATGTGTGGTTTTCACTGACCACAAAAGTCTTCAACACATCTTCAATCAGAAAGAACTCAACATGAGACAGCGACGCTGGGTGGAGCTTCTAAATGACTATGACTGCGAAATTCGCTACCATCCTGGTAAGGCGAATGTTGTAGCTGATGCTTTGAGTCGTAAGGAACGTACTAAGCTTCATTGTGTTCGTGTCCAATCTGTTATTCAAACCGATCTCCAAGCCCGTATTTCTCAGGCTCAGCAATTTTGTGTTTCACAAGGTTTGATGGATAAGGAATTTCCTTATCACATAACTCCTGCTCTAGAACTGAAGGACAATGGATCGTATTACTTCATGGACCGTTTGTGGGTCCCAAGCCAAGATAATCTTCGTACCTTGCTTATGGATGAAGCCCATAAGTCTCGTTATTCTATTCATCCTGGCTCAGATAAGATGTATAAGGATCTTCGTATTCAGTATTGGTGGCCTGGTATGAAGAAAGACATTGCCTTATACGTATCCAAATGCCTTACTTGTCTTAAGGTTAAGGCTGAACATCAGCGTCCTTCCGGATTATTGGAGCAACCGGAGATCCCAGTTTGGAAATGGGAAAACATTACTATGGATCTCATTACCAAACTTCCGCGCACAAAGAAAGGTCACGATGCCATCTGGGTAGTCGTTGATCGTCTTACTAAATCAGCGCATTTCTTGCCAATCCGTGAGGATTTTTCGGCTGACAAACTTGCACAAATCTATGTGGATGAAATCGTAGCTCGACATGGTGTTCCTTTGAACATCATTTCTGACAGAGATGCTCGTTTCACTTCTCATTTTTGGAGAACCATGCAATCTGCTATGGGCTCCCAACTTAATCTGAGCACAGCTTATCATCCGCAAACGGATAGTCAATCTGAAAGAACAATCCAGACACTGGAGGATATGCTTAGAGCTTGTGTGATCAATTTTGGTGGTAGTTGGGATTCACATCTTCCATTGATTGAATTCTCCTACAACAACAGTTATCACTCCAGCATCAACATGGCTCCTTTCGAGGCTCTCTATGGTCGAAAATGTCGTTCACCAGTCTGCGGGAATGAGATCGGCGAGGCCCAACTTACTGGACCTGCCCTCATTTTAGAGACAACAGATAAGGTTAGGAAAGTTCGTGATAACCTTCAGACAGCTAGAAGCCGTCAAAAGAGTTACGCTGACTTAAAACGCAAGCCCTTGGATTTTCAAGTCGGTGATCGTGTATTACTTAAGGTCTCACCTTGGAAAGCTGTGATCAGATTCGGAAAGAAAGGAAAACTTGCACCTAGATACGTTGGACCATTCAAGATCGTCGAAAGAATCGGTAAGGTAGCCTACAGACTTGAGTTACCTCCTGAACTTGGAAATGTTCATCCAACCTTTCACGTGTCCAATCTCAAGAGGTGTTTAGCTGATGAAAACCTCCACATACCGCTTGACGAAATTCGTGTTGATAAAACACTGAAATTTGTTGAGAAACCGGTAGAAATCATGGAACGTGAAGTCAAGTGGCTTAAACGCAAGTGCATTCCTTTGGTCAAGGTTCGCTGGGAATCTAAACGTGGACCCGAGTTTACTTGGGAACGCGAAGATCAAATGAAGGCAAAATATCTGCATCTTTTTCCACGACTTTCCTCTAAATAAATTTCGGGATGAAATTTCCACAAGTAGGGGAGACTGTAACATTTGTGCTTGTAATCATTGTGAACAGTTCACTTATCAATAAAACAATGTTATTTGATCCCAATGTTTGTTTGGTTGTGTTTTACATTTTTCATGTTTTGACTTTTGTTCAATTTCAAACTCTACATCACTTTCTGGAGAATTATACGCAAACTGGTGCGTAAACGTACTCAGTTTAATGCGACAAATACTCAGGAACATCAACATATACTCAACATACCTTAAATAACCTTTACATAACTTAGAAATAAGTTTTGAAGGCTTTGGTATGGCAAAAACAAGTTAATTCGCTTACAGGGACTAAACTTGACAAACTGCAAAAGTATGCCAATTTGAACTGTAACGAACATTCCGGAACATGTCCATAAGTTAAACATACCATAAATATCCTTTACATAGCTTAGAAATGGGCTTTGAGGGGTTTGGTATGCTAAAATAAACTTTTGGATCATTCAGGTGCTAAAAGTGTCAAAAAGTGCACAAGTTTGCACTTTCGCGCATAACTTACGTTTTGGATACATCCGGACATCCAAAAATTTATGTAAGCATCATAATATTATGCCTTAGTGTTTGGCATGAGAAAAATCCATTCGTCGTGTCATTTGGATCGTCTTTCGCGTTTATGCGCATTCCGTCGTAATTAACCGAACATCGTGACCGTACGGCCAAACGAACCGACATCCGGGATATTTTTTAGCACATTTTAAGTTCCCTATACTTTAACTTCATTTTAGAGCTTTGAAATGGGGTTAACAGGGCTTAAACGTGTCAAAAATGCATCAAATACCAAGTTTCGGGGCTGCAGGGACCAAAACTGTAAATCTGCAAAGTAAGGGCTTACGGACCGTAAGCCATCACCCATACGGTCCGTAAGGCTTCCCCAGAACAGTAGATTCAGCATTTAATGTTGTTGCCTCTTCATGTATTGAAAGGCCAAACTTGCACTTGTATCCTCTGAACAGCAAAGGGCAAATCAGATGTACCACAACAATTCGACAAGTGTACGGGCAAGATCGTGGCACGATATTCAAGAAACGATCCTAACGGCTCTACTTTTCCTATGAATACCCCCCCCCTTTGGTGTAAAACCCACAAGAATCTGATCTAAAACTCTAAGTTGGAGCCATTGCTTCATACTGGAGTTCCTTGGATCGAGATTAGCATTCGGGGACCCTTTGTAAGTGTTCCTTCGTTGTTTTATCGCTTTTCGAGTCCGAAAGTCAAACTATGTTTGACTTTCTGCATTGACCAGTTTATGGTCGATGCGAAGTTCGTTGGAACTTCATAACGTGAGCGTGATCACGATGGTTATAGTCCCTAGTGACTACACCTACTGATTACCACGTTATCTAGGCTCGGTGACGAGTCGTAGTTTCGGCCAAAATGCGCATTCTTGCGTATTTTGTAACCAAACTACTCGTGGGTATCAAAACCGTTTGTTTTGATACCAAACCTGTTTTCTAAACTTAGGTAAGCATGTTCTAACATGCTTAGCTCGTCACTTTTAGTTTAGTGCATATATAGCGTCGTAAGGTAAGCGATCTAAACCATCGCTTATACTTTCGAACCCGACCCATTTGGTCGATCATTAGGATCCGACCAAACACATTAGGTGACCATAGCTATAACCTTCCGAGGTTATACCTTGTGGTCACGATGTTAGGCGTTCCAGACGCGTTCTACGCAAACGACGCGTAAGGTAGCATAAGCTACCTAAACGGGTCGTAATGGGTCGCCAGCACTTAGGTTAGGTTTCATTTGAGTATGTTGGCTTTGTTAAACCATATTACATGAGTCTCCATACTCGTTTGGTTTAGAACCCGCATACTATCCGATCCTTCCGATTTTGGTCCGGTATATTAATATAGCTACCTGTTAGGTGCCGTTTGATATCCGTGATCTCTAGCATTGTGTGATTATTACACAAGAACTTCAAAGCAATCTCAGGTGAGTACATTGAACCCCTCTTTTACTGTTTTCCAAACTGTTTTGGGGTGAAACACATGTGCCTGTTAGGACCGGTTTTGACTCCAAAACGATTGCGTAACCGAACATGTGACGTGCGGAATCCGTACACGAACGTGACCGAACACACGAGTGTAGGATCGTGTCTCGACCTAAACGAGTCGTTCGGAAGATCTCTACTCCGTTTCAGAGGCGGAAACAAAGAAACGGACGTGTACACAGCTAGAATCACACTTTAAACCTCTTGTATATTGATTTTACAGCGTTTACATTTACAAGGACCACCGGCAATACCTCGGTATCAGATCTGAACAACGTTACAAATGAATATGACAACAATCCTATTTATACTACTGCCGGTTCGCTCATAACGACATAAACCACAAAAGCAAACCACCTGCATTACCTTAAAAGCGAACCTCCCATGATCCTTATCAGCGAACCTTCCTTTTGACTTATAAGCGAACCACTCAAATGTTGACTGAGTCTTCAAATGAATCTTCTTATAGGACCTTCCATTTTTTGTCTCTTGTGATTGAACCTTCTCATTGGACCATCAACTGAAATCATGTAATTGATCCTACAAATGGATGGCACTTCATTGGACCTTTAATAGGCACCACCTAATTGGACCACTCTTGATTTGTCTTTTGTGAACATATATATCTTTTGTGTCTTTTGACATTAAACGGCTATTACTCAATTTCTTGTTTCATGACATCACTTGTGATGTCACCTAGGTGATGTCACTTGTGATGTCACCTATGTGATGTCACTCGTGATGTCATGCCCGATCGGATCTGCAACGCACCCGAAACTCGACATAAGACGAAGATGACAGACGACTGCACCAACAGACTCCCCCTCAGATGTTGACGAGTCTTAAGTGTCGAGTCTTCTACGACTTCAGTCTTTCTCACATTGTAAGCATCCTCAATTCTTTCTCTTCTCTTTTCATCATCACAAACAGACTCTCCACGCACAATCTCTACTCAGATGTCTTCAAACTCCCCCTTTCGATATGCTGGGATCGTAGTCTGGCATGTTGAAATTGCAAAGTCTTCAGGTATCGGAACCTGATTTTCTATCACTTAGAAACCTGCACATCCTCTACCCAAAAATAAAACTTCCGATGATAACATGTAAAGATCTAATGAGTCACTTGCAGACATTACACAAACAAAAAATGATTTTACAATTTGAAGAACCACTTGAAGATATATATCATTTTTGTTTTCAAAATTCAACACACTCTCCCAAACCATTTGTTCATCATTTTTAGCACCCGGAATTTTGAACATCAACTTTTCAATACCAATTGTCGAAAATCTTTTTGACTTTTTCAAAAATTTATGCTAAAACACACTGAAAATCTTTTTGGATTTTTGACATAAGAGAAATAAAATGCTGTAAAGAAATATTTACAAACAATATTTTTGTGAGTTTGTGTAAGAGGATCATGTCAGCTTTTGAGACAAATCACCAACACCGTTAAGCTTCATTTCATTTTAAGTTTAAAACAATTTACCTAGATTGTTAGTTTACTGGTCCACTTAAATTTTCACACAAAGTTCAACTGATCCGAGATACGATATTAATGTTTTAAACACTTAAACTTATCCGTGTGTCCCACTACTTGAATATACTCTCATATCCAGATCCCAATATTCAGTCTTACAGGTGAGTATACCACAGCTGATATCTGTAAGGGGTTAATTACGAAACCGTGAGAGCTCAGGTCAGAACTTCCGTTCAGCAGAGAGATGACGGCTCGACTTTTGGTGGGTCCCCTTTAGAGGATCTTTTTTACAACAGCAATGACTATCAATTTTATTGTTTCATCGATTTGCTGAGGGTGGCGCTTTTTCAAGCATTTGCAGAAAGTATTATCCGGGGACTAGGTCAGTACTTCCATACAGCAGAAGTCCCGGGATAATACCCTAGATATCACTGAGCATAAAGACCTAGTATCTCAGAATAAGGGACCTTTCAAACAAGATTTCAGGGGTTACCTATATATCCAAGCAGTTTTGTTAACCCACAGAATAAGCAAGTTTGAATTTTAGGTTTATATCTCGTCACAATCTACTAAATGTGCGAAAACCTACTGACATATCCACAGTAAGATTGTTTAACACTTTTAAACTTTCCAAATCCTTAGCATGTTGTGATAGTCCGCTGATGTACTATCATTTACTCTTTTTTCACAACAAACTCATTTTTGGTTTTTATCATGTTTTTGTCTTTTTCAAATTTTCTAATGTTTTTGGATTTTCTGAAATTTTCTACTCCCCCTAAAATACAAACACATTACCGAAAATTGAAAACAAACTGTACAGAAACATGATAACTGATATCAAATTGCATCAATTCGCCATTCACTTGGCATAAACAATCAGAACTCCCCTTATCAACAAACTATTTTCTCATTTAGATTTCAAAACACTTAAGTTTGTGTTAATCAAAATGATTTTTCCGGAAAATAAGTTTGGTTGATTTTATCACTTGTAGGTATATCAATACTAAGTTCGGGGATGTGGTTCATCATCTTGTCTCTCAATCACTTGTAGGAAAATGCAAGTACAAATTAATGTCCTTGATTTACCCTATGCACAAGTTATGCACAATCAAATCTTCTAACCACTTGTAAACAAACACAAACAAACCTTTTTACCGTTTGCATGATTGACATTACCGTAGTAAATTCCTCAAGAAAAATGCCGATACCTGCTCCTCGCTTACCAACCTGGAAGCTCCGGCATAGTCCTTTAAGCTGTAAAATTTTAACAATTACAAACACTTTCAAATCAACCTAATTAAACATTAAAGATGCCGATTCCTGATCCACGATTACCAACTTGGGATCTCCGGCATAGTCCTTTAAGCTGTAAAATTTTGACAATTTCAAACATTTTCAAATCATCCTAATTAAACATGAAAGATGCCGATTCCTGATCCACGATTACCAACTTGGGATCTCCGGCAAGTCCGGTGTTTTACTCAAACATAATGTCCACCCAAGCCTCACCAGCCTTGGGTGACTTTGGAACACATCTGTCCCACCAACATTTTGATTTATAAAACTCTTTAGCACCTTTTACCTTCTTATCGACCATCTTCCCAAAAATATGTTTAACTTTCCCGTTGAAAGCCTTCTCAACATCAAATTTTCCTTTATCAGCGAAGAATTGATTTGAGATCTCAACCTTTCCAACTTTCTTCATCAAATTTTCTTTTGGCAATTTCGGAAAATTCTCATCGTTCACCACTGGAACGGAATTCACGATCTTTTTATCCACCAATGACTCCTCTGATTTTATGGAATCAGATTCATTGTCAGAATTACCTTCAGATTTAACAACCCATTTTTGTTTACTCAAATCGACTTGTCTTTTGTAAAAACGTTTTGAAGTTTCACCAACTTCCAAAGTCGATTTATCAACACATTTCTTTTTCATATCAGAGTTAGAAGACACTCCCTGTTTTGAATAAATGGACTCTTGGCAGTTCCAAGCAATGTGTCCAACTTTTTGACACTTGAAACAGGTTCTTCTATCAACTCTCTGAGCAGATTTTCTCACATTTTTCTTCACTTCAGCAAGAAACTCTTGATTCGACTGTTTCCAGAAAGGTTTCTTCTGCTCATCTTCAGAACTTCCACCTGAAACAAATTTTGTTTTTGGTTTATAAGTTTTCTGATTTTTATAATTTTCTGAAGAATTGAAACCAAGACCTTTCTTTTTGAGATTACCATTATGGTTTGGTTTCTTTCGATAACCTGAACCATAATCATAACCCTTTTTCTTGTTCAATCTCTGTTGAACTCTTGAAGTGTACTTTTTAGGTTTTTCAGTAAGATTTACATCTTTTATTTCAGAAATATTAATTTCTGTTAATTTGAAAACCTGTTTAATCATTTCAGTTTTGACACTTCTTATTGGAAATTCCTCATCAGAATATAATTTGTCTGAATCATTCAATGTATATGCTACTTTGATTGATTCGTCATTCAAATTAGATTTTGATAACAGAAATTCTTTATTGTAAACCCTGTTAACCAGTGAACTCAGACTCTTTTCTGACGAACTCGAACTTTCAGATTTAGACTCCAGTTTTGACTCTTCATCCATATCCAACACCTGATCGACTACTTTCTTAACTAACTCGGACTCATGATCAGTGTCAGACGCTATGAATGTGACATCAATATTGTCTGGTAATTCATCAGTGATTTCAGACTTTAATTTGATGTTTAGAGCCTTGTCTACTTGTTCCTCATTTGGTTTCCTGGGGGAATAACTCTCAAAGATAGGAGGCGGACATCTGTTATACTTGACACTTGGTTTCTTACCAGTATCCTCTTCTTTTTCTTTCTTCTTGAACGCTTCAAGACCTGCAACAGTAGGATAAACACGATCAATCAAATAATCACAAGTAGTATAACTCAAAAGTAATAGGTTGATCCTTTCACTCTCGATTTTCTCAAGTTCCAACTCCTTCTTCAAGTTAGCACAATCTTCGATATAATCATTAATAACACTTTGCTTTGTCATCAAAGTTGCACTCATCTTGTCATTTGCCTTTTCAAATTCTGCATTTGCTCTTTTTAAACTGTCAACTGTCCTGTTCAGTACATCGTATGACTCTTTAACATACTTCACATCAGACAATAAATCTTCCTTCATTTTCTCCAACTCAGCAATCTTTTTGTCTTTCTCATCACATTCTTTGCAAGATTCTGAACATTCCTCACAAGGCTTTGTGATTTCGACCACCTTTTCAACTATCTTTTCGACTTCGACAATCTTTTCTGTTTCGACAATCTTTTCAACTTCAACAAGTTTCTCGACATCCACTAATTTTTCAACTTCTTTCTCAGTCACTGGTTCATCAGATTCTTTTTTAGCTTTCTGTCCTTCAGCTTCCTTTGTTGAACTTTCTTCAACTTTTGCTTTTTTCTGGATATCCAACTCATGCTCTTCAACTTTCTGAATAAACTGTGCCAGATTTATATCTTGAGACTTCCTCATGTGTTTTACAATCAACAGATAAGTTCCCCACTTCTGTTGGGGTAAAGCCTCAGCTAGCTTATCGACCCACTCATCATCCTCTTTCTTAATGTCCAATCTACCCATTTCCAATACTAGATGACAATATCTATCAATTGTCTGCTTTGTTGTTTCATCTTCAAAAGCCACAAACATATCAAATGAATTCTTCAATAACGCAGCTGAAACTGTATCAACCGGTGTAGCAAGAGCATTGTAAAATTTCTCTTCCATGTTTCAATAATCAGATGATACTTCGGGAAATACCTGAATGACACACAAACAACACAATCAGTTTAAAAATTTATCAATTAATGGAAACGAACTGGTATTCGAACTGGTGAAAATTCAGTGCGGACTGAAAGTTGACACACTTTGCGGACAGAAGATTGACACACTGTGCGGACTGCTTTGACCTTTTCAATGACCTGGCACGAAATCGAATTCAAACAACCTGAACCACCTCTTGTGAACGGGAATCAAATTCAAACTGTGTGAAACAAAATTCACTTTGGGTGAACTGATCAATTATCAAAACTGAATGAAAATTCAATTCATGTGAACTCAAACTATCTCAAACAATCTCATGAAACTCAAAGCCCTTTTGCAAACTCCGACAACAACAACTTATATCTACTTGTTTAATTTTTCAACATCATCAAACATGGGCCGCAACCAATATGAAACAACATGGGCCGGTTTAATGTTTTTCAATCATTAAATTGAAGACTATGATTGGGCCCCTAATTCAAACCAATTACATACATCTACTGGGCGGCAACAATTTTTTTTAAAAAAAATCCGATTGGGCCGCAACTATATTTTTAATGATTTTGGGTCGACAACTATTAATGTGATACCAATGTGATAGGGTCGATATTAATTTGCACTAAAATGAGTGTAACCGTTGATTGGACCAACTAATTTTTAATGGGCGGTAAGATGTGTTATCCTATCAATGCTATTGAACCTTTCTTCACATGCACACCGAAAACACAACCAACTCCCAACAATTTTTAAACACTTGATAGGGCCGCAACTTATGATCTCTCAAATGATGATTGGGCCAAATTTACAAGTCACGTGAACAATATTAAAATGAACCGCCACTTTATGTATTCGTTAACCTGATTGGACCGTTTGACTTGGTCTATTAATATGCACAATATCAGCCAACAATTACTTAATCTCTTCAATTCAAATGCACATGGGTCAAAGAACTTCACGTGATAATCGACAAACACATGCAATCCTTAATGCTGATTGGACCTTTATAATAACATGTACTCCTCGAGCAGTGCAAATACATGAACCGACATACTTTTTCACGTGATGACTGATAAAGCGAAACTTATTGAAACCACAAGAGCGAACCTACTGATATCGAACAAATGAGCGGACCTATGTTTGCAGTGACACAAAAGCGAGACTGAGTTGTCAAATAAGCGAACCAGAATGTCTTTTAAAGCGGACCTAATGATGTGACACAAGAGCGAACCTACTGATATCGAACAAATGAGCGGACCTCAACTGTTACAAAGAGCGGACCTCAATTGTCTCAAAAAGCGAACCAAATGTTCTAAAAGCGAATCTATAGTGACGTCAGCAACGAACGAACCAAGTGCAACCGAAACACCAATTTGAACCAGAAATAAGTCGATTTTAGTTCTGAAATCTTCCAGGTTTTGTTAATACATGATTACGCATACACTGTGTGAGTTTAAAGCAATTCTGACCGTAAAAAGTTCTGTTTTTTCGAAAAAGAAAGGTGTAGAAGCAGAAAAAGTGATGAAAACGAGCTGTTTTTGCGAGATCTCTTCCTCCTTGGCTCTGATACCAATTGTAGGATCGTGTCGCGACCTAAACGAGTCGTTCGGAAGAGCTCAACTCCGTTTCAAAGGCGGAAACAAAGAAACGGACGTGTACACAGCTAGAATCACACTTTAAACCTCTTGTATATTGATTTTACAGCGTTTACATTTACAAGGAACACCGGCAATACCTCGGTATCAGATCTGAACAACGTTACAAATGAAAATGACAACAATCCTATTTATACTACTGCCGGTTCGTTCATAACGACATAAACCACAAAAGCGAACCACCTGCATTACCTTAAAAGCGAACCTCCCATGATCCTTATCAGCGAACCTTCCTTTTGACTTATAAGCAAACCACTCAAATGTTGACTGAGTCTTCAAATGAGTCTTCAAATGAATCTTCAAACGAGACGTAATATAAGCGTGATTCTATTAGATGAATCTGAAAATGTACAGCACCTGAATCACAAACACGAACTTTCTCTCTCTAGCTTCGCTCTCTAACCTCTAGCTCTCCAAGATATAAAAATGGCAGAAGTTCTAAACTCTAAGCCCTAGAGTTCTATTTATAGGCTAAGGCATTTAATGAAGTT
This sequence comes from Helianthus annuus, assembly GCF_002127325.2. Taxonomy (NCBI): domain Eukaryota; kingdom Viridiplantae; phylum Streptophyta; class Magnoliopsida; order Asterales; family Asteraceae; genus Helianthus; species Helianthus annuus. Next base: position 91,496,033 of record NC_035443.2, read on the forward strand.
TCTCATTAATTACAATTATGCCACCTTGCCTTTTTGACTAACTATCATTAAAATAACAATATAACTCCCGTTTTCTTCGGTTTCTGCTACGGACTAGATTGACGGAGGCGATAGACAGATAATGCATTAACAGACTCCCCCTTGGATATTGCTGTAGTCAATCCGTAGTCAACTCGTAGCATCTTTTCTTTCTCTCTCTTTGAGTCTTCTTGAAGCTTTAACACGTCTTTAGCAACACAGACTCCCCCTTGCTTAAACAGAATCCCGGTGAATCTGTATTCAGCTTCAGCTTCCCCTTTTGGTAAACTCTTCAGGCTCCCCCTTTCGTCAAGCTTCCGTGCTTTGGGATCGACACCTTGCTTTCCGGCTACAAGCTCTTCCAGAAATGATATCTGGCTCTATGTATGCTTTCATTTTTGTTAAGCTCGTCTTCAGACCCCCTTAGACTCAGCTCTTGGGATCGTAGTCTGGATCTTTCCTGTAATCCTCAAACATTCGTAAGTAACAATATTTTCGAAATCATTAAACATGCTCTCTAATACACTCCCCCTTTCAACAAACTTCACAGTTTTGACAATATTAACAAATCAGATCGTATACTATCTCGATTACAAAGATTTTAACAACCTACACATCCAAATCCCTCTCAGTTAATCAATCAAGTTCAAATTAATGACCTTGAAGATATTCACAAACTGTTTTTGAAGTTTTTCTAGAAATTTCAAGTTTCAAATTAATGAACTTGTTTTATTTTCAGAAACACAATCAGCTTACTTAGATTTTGAAACTCAGCAACTCCGATATCGGTTTATCGAAAATAAAGCAGAAATCAAAATCTTTTTGAATTTTCTGAAAATATAAAGCAGTAAGAAATATGTACAAACATATTTACAAATAATATTTTTGTTTGAGAATGCGACAGAGGATCATATCAAACTTTTGACAAGTCACAAGTACCGTTGAGCTTAAATTCACATTAAGAATTAAACAATTCACTTAGATTGTCGATATACTGATCCATCTTAAATTTTCATACAAATTTCAACTGATTCATGATACGATTTAAATGTTTTAAGAACTTAAACTCATTCATGTGTCCCACCTCTTGAATATACTCCCGTATCCAGAATCCCAGATATTCAGTCTTACAGGTGAGTATACCACAGATGATATCTGTAAGGGGTTAGATGCGAAACCGTGAGAGCTCAGGTCAGAACTTCCGTTCAGTAGAGAGATGACGGCTCGACTTTTGGTGTGTCCCCTTTAGAGGGTCTTTTAATTACAATAGCGGCGACTATCAATTTTATTGTTTCATCAGCTAGCTGAGGGCGATGCTATGTTTCAAGCATTTTGCAGAAAGTATTATTTGGGGACTAGGTTAGTACTTCCATACAGCAGAAGTCCCGGAATAATACCCCAGATATCACTGAGTATAAGACCTAGTATCTCAGAATATCGGACCTTTCAAACGAGATTTCAGGGGTTACCTATATATCCAAGTAGTGTTCCCCACAGAATAAGCAAAGTGTTTGAATTTAGGTTTATATCCCGGAAAGTTTACTAAGTGTATAAAAAGCTATCGGCATATCATCAGTGAGACTGTTTAACACTATTCAATCATTACAATTCTTTAGCATACTGTAACTGTTTACTGATGTACTATCATTTCCTATTTTTACGCAAAACTCAAATTTTTTGAATTTTATCATGTTTTTGACTTTTTCAAATTTTCTAATGTTTTTGTATTTTCTGACAATATATCTCCCCCTAAAATGCAAAATCATTAAACAAATTTGACAAACCGATACTGATAGCTTTGTCTCGCCATCCATTTTCTGCATCTCATGCTCTGTTTTGCAGAAAATATAACGTACCCCCATGATTTACAACCCATTGATTTTGACAGTTAGAAAACCGTTCTTCAACCTGTGACAGTAATCATGCTTGTTCAGCCGTGAGGGTTTCGGCGTAGTCACTCAACACTTATTCAAAGCAAACTAACATCAAACATCACAATCATCAACCAAACAAACAAACAACAAACAAGCAAACAACAATAATCAAACACAATTCAAATTTATACAAAACAACAAACAAACTCCCTGTCTGACCAAAACCAGGGATCTTCAACCTCTTCCTGTGCAACACTCTCACAATCTTCATCAGCATTTAGCACCTGCACATTCAAACTTTATCAAATACTCAAACAATTTGGCAAAAAAATTTCAATCAATAAAGATGCCGATTCATGCTTCGCGATAAAGGAAGCTCCGGTAATTCCAACCGCTTAATCAAACATGGTGTCCACCCAGGCCTCAGCAGCCTTAGGTGTAACCTTGATTCTAGCAACCTGAATTTTAAAGTTTTCAGCCTTGAGCGGTGGAAAATTTGCATCACAGGCAACCAAAACTGAATCCTCAGACGTTTTCACCTCAGAAGTTGAACTTATTGTTTCAGTTTTTGGTTTCCAAATTTGTTTCTGTTTCTCATCTTTTATCAAATCAACACGTTTCTTAACCGACCACACTTGACCTCCCAGAGTACCTCTTTTGTAAAATTTTTTTTCTTTCTGAACCTTTTGAGTTTGAACAACATTTTTAGGTTTCCAAATCTCTTGAGGTTTTGTCACACCAACCGATGTTCTCCGACTCCATGATGTTCTCATTTTAGATGTGTGAGAATGCCAACTCTGTCTTAAATCGAACCTGTTCGGGTTTGATTTCCAATTTTGATTTGAAGCAAACTTGTTTGTGTTAAACCTCCAAGTTTGTCTCGAATCAAATCTGGTTGACCTTGGTTTCTCATTCCCAGATTTCTGTTTTTCAACATCAACAGACTTTGGATTTTGACACTTCCGTACAACATGTCCAATTTGATCACATTTAAAACAAACTTTCTTTGACACATCTTTCGGCTGTTGTTGTTTCTTTTTCATGGCCTCAAACTCTGCATTAGATTGTTTTCCAATTTTGAATTTTTCTTCTTCGGTGAAGCTTTTTCCTTGAACAAAAGTCATTTTTGTCTGAAAATTGGACCTTTCAGTTCTGTTTCGATTATGTTTCTTCTTATACCCCAAACCAGACTTCATGTTTTTCTTCTTAGAACCAGGTTTGTTATAAGACCCTTTGAAACCTTTACCAGCAAACTTCGACATTTCAGACTTCTCAATTTCAACCATCTTGAAAACTTTGTCAATTTTCTCTGAAATCACATTCTGAATCGGGAAAACAACATCTAAGAATAGTTTGTCCGATCCAATCATGGTATAAACCAATCCTTTTGAATCATCATTCAAATTCTTCTCGAATTTTGTGTCTTTCAGATATCCATCATAAAGATTTCCTTCATCTTCATCCTGTGATTCAGACTTACCTTTTGTAGACTCATCTTTCAAAACACTATCAACCACCTTACTCACCACCTCTGAATCATTAGTATCATCAGTTTTGGTGTAAATCACATCGATACTTTCAGGTAATTGGTCAGCTATGTTCAAACCCTTTGCCACCTTTTCCTCATCATAAAAAGTATAATTTTCTCTCAATGGTGGTGGTACCTGATGATATTCTGAACCAATACCCTTTTTACAATTATTAGTATCTTTGTCATTTGGTGTGATATTGAAAATGCGTTCGAGAATGTACGAAGAGTTATGATAACTTTGAAGTTTTGTAACAATCTTTTCTTTTTCAGCCAAGACTTGTTTAAGATTAGCAATTTCATCAACACGCTTGTTTAATTCAATTTGCTTTTCTTTAAACTGTCTTTCATACATTTCTTTGGTTGTTAAAGTTTCAGACAATCTTTGATCAAAACTTTTGACTTGGCTCTTCAAAGTATCATAAGCTTCTTGTACTCTCTGACTTGACCATTTTAAAGAATCATACTGTTTTTGTAACTCTAGAAACTTAGATTCTTTCTCAATGTAATCAACACATTTTGTGTCACATTTTTTTTTCAAAACCTTATTTTCTTTTTCAAAATCATGACATTTCTGTGTTACTTTCTCAACTTTTAATTTTAAACTTTGCTCTGTGTCAATCCTTTCTTTACATTTCAATTTTAAAGCATTTTCAAGTTTGTTCATTTCATTATCTATTGTTTTTATTAGTTCTTCTTTTTCAGTACAGGCTTTGCACTTTTCAATGCAATTCCTGCACTTGTTTTCCTTTTCTACAACCAATTCAACATTTGATAATTCAGAAGATTTTATTACCTCAGTGATTGACACCTCTGCGTGCTCAGCTGCCTTTGTCTCCTGTATATTCTCAACTTTTTCTTCCATCTCTTTCAGCTTCTGTTCTTCCTCAGCTTTTTGATTCTCTTCACCAGCAAGCTTTGCAACAGTCTTTACCTCTTCAATCATCTTCTTCAACTCTTCTTCTTTTCTTTTCTTCATCTCTACCACCTTCGGTAGACTTGCTTCAAAGACTTCTCTCAACTTTTTCATCAACTCTGGCAGATAGCTTTTATCACAAAGCCTTTTTGTGTTGAAAGTACGCTCACTTGGAAACACATTGGTTACAACATCAAAATCAACTTTTGACGGATCTACCAATGGATTACCCTGTGGATCCAAGTAACACTCCAACTCTTCATTCCATTTCTTGGCTCTCTGTGCTTCTTGAAATGGTTCATACAGCTTGCCAATCTCCCATCTTGCACTGTCTCTTCTCCACCAGGTATGATGATCATCTTTTGCAACAAATGCATAACCAACAACATCTTGTTCTGGAAGAACTTCTTTGCTCCAGTCATAACCTTCATCATCATAAATGACTGCAAGAGCCCTTGATTTTTCTTCCTGCTGTTTCAACCTTGGTGGTTCAGACTTATTTTGATGGTAAATAGCTTTCTTGTAATAATCTTCGTAGAACGGGTTTTCAGAATCATCAGCAACATACGAATTTCTGCACTCGCGCTTGAAGTGACCTTTTTGTTTGCATTTGAAACATGTCACTTTGGATTTATCAAAACCCAGTTTGGTAGATGGCCCTCCAATTGACTTCCTCCGCGTAATCTCCATGAACCGCTGTGCTCGACGAACTGCACTGGCCATGCACCATCTGATATCCATCCGTTCCATCTCCTCGGGGTCTATTTGATCATACTCTTCTTTTGTCAAATTGGTATTTCCAATCTTCCCTACGACGAGGCCTTCATACGATTCCAGTACAGTTGCTAAGAAAACCAGCTGTTGTTTTGCTGATTCTTCACTGAAGTTCTGCCCATTCTTCAAATCGATTGCAATATTACACTGAAATACATTTTTTGAAGCAGATTGGTCTGAAGTGTTTGAAGAAGAACCACTGTGAAGACTTTCATTGTTAACTGAGTTCGAACTTTCTGCAGAAAATGCTGTTTTTGGAGAACCAGCATTTGGTATATTTCCTCTGTAATAAAGCTCCACATTCTGCTGATAAGCTGGACTGTTGACTTTAGATCTCTTTAACTCCAATTCATGACTTTCAAGCCTTTCAATCAGCAAATCAATCTTTAAATCATCTGGCTTGATTGTATTCTTCAGCATAAGAGCGAAATATTGCCATTCTTGATCACTTGGCAATGAATCAAACAATTTATCCACCATCAAATCTTCATCATAATTGATTCCATGTCTGGTCAACTCCATTTTCAGATGTCCGAATCTCTCTAGCATTTTACAAACGGACTCATTTTTCATACAGCTGAATAAATCAAACTCTCTACGCAACAACTTCTTCTTGTTTTTGACAATCTCATTACTCCCAATACACTTTCTCTCCAATGCTTCCCACAATTTCTTTGAAGTTTTTTCTTGTTCAAGCAATGAGATAATATCCTCTCTCACTGACTGTTTGATCAACGTTATCATTCTGTATTCAGCAACAACATTCTTTACATCTTTTTCTGAAAAATCTTTCTCCTCGATTAACTCTCCTTCTGCTTTCTCTGGTGCTTGATATTCAGTTACTAACTTTAACCAGCTTTCAGGAGCGAAAGCTTTCACCCATCCTTCAAACCTGTTTTTCCACCAATTATAATCTTCGACTTTCATCAACTTTGGTGGCTTCTGTTGGCTTCCGTACATGTTTTCGAACTTCAAATTATCCGAAATCTCTTTTGAATATTCTTTCAACTCAGATCTTCTATCTGACGATTCGGAAGTGAATGCGTTGTAGAATGTGTTGTAGAACTCTTCACCGTTGTTTGACATCTTTAATCACCTTGAATGTCTCGAATTACCTGAATCACACAAAATAAACAAACACTGAATCAGTTTAAACACTATCAAACAACCGAAACAAAATACTCGAACTGGTGAATATTTTTTGTGCGGACTGAAGGTTGACAGACTGTGAGAATTGTAGATTGACACACCGTACGAACTGAACTTGATTCGAACTGGGATTTAAATCGTATGACACAGAATTCACTTTCAAACAACCTTGACCCTTTCAAATGACTTTGCAATCTGAAACTAATGTACTAGATCAAATGAGTCCCGAACTTCAATCTCCCGTCAACATTTTGGGTCTCAAACAAAATGAAATAATCATGGGTTGTGACTTGGGCCTCTTGTTTAACCTGGAATTGAGCCGACAATTTGAACCAATGGATGAGCTGAATCAAATATAGTGATATGGCTGCAATGACACTTGATTAACAGCAAAGCAGCACTTAACCTCAAACTAACACTTCAAACTTATAAATGGCCGACAACAACTAACACACATTTTTTTTAAAAAAACATTCATTGGACCTTAAATGTGAATGGGCGGCACCTTTATTAACTCAAACGATTATTGGGCCGTAAAGTTAGTGGGTCGGTCAATATAGGCCAAAACAAACACACGACAGACAACTATGATTGTGCCAATATCAAAGTGTGATTTCAGTGACCGACAATTTGATTAAATGTTCTTCTATGATTGGGCCGCACACAATATGTATGATTGATTGTGGCTGAGAAATTCAGTTGTTAAACATACTATGATTGGGCCATCAAAATTAACTTCACATGCAAACCGATGAATATAGATCTGATCAAATCGTGTTTCAAACGGGAAGATTATGTATTTTCAAACGGTCAGTCAGATTCAAACGATCGGGTCAGTTTTGTTCAAATGGTCACCATTTTTCAAACGATAGTTTCAGTTTCAAACGGTATACTTCAAACAGTCATGCAATTTTCAAACGAGAGGACCACTTTCAAACTATATACGTCATTCAAACGGAACACTTCAAACGGTAATCAATTTTCAAACGGAGAACTGCTTCAAACGGCCAGTTCAAACGATAGTGTCATTTTCAAACGAGAGAAGCCAATTTTCAAACGGAATACGCTATTTCAAACGACAGTTCAAACGGAAGCCTAGTTTTCAAACGGTCACTCGCTGTACAAACGGAATCGGATCAAAAAATTCGAATTTCTCCTAATCTGCTTGGAAATAGGATCTGAAACTTGGTAGGGTTGTTAATCAGATGTTTACGCACCACATATCCAAAATTCAGCTGAAACGGACCGTGAAAACCTGTTCAATTTGGCGATTTTCAGAAAAAAAAAACGTGAAAAATATGAAATAGATGAAGAAATAGATGAAATTTGGATCTGATTCTGATGAAATCCTGTGCGAAATCGTGTGATAGATCAGTGCAATCGAGCTCCTGCTCTGATACCACTTGTTAGGATCGATTTTGACTCCGAAACGATTGCGTAACCGAACGTGTGACGTGCGGAATCCGTACACGAACGTGACCGAACACACGAGACGTAATATAAGCGTGATTCTATTAGATGAATCTGAAAATGTACAGCACCTGAATCACAAACACGAACTTTCTCTCTCTAGCTTCTCTCTCTAACCTCTAGCTCTCCAAGATATAAAAATGGCAAAATTTCTAAACTCTAAGCCCTAGAGTTCTATTTATAGGCTAAGGCATTTAATGAAGTTTCTCATTAATTACAATTATGCCACCTTGCCTTTTTGACTAACTATCATTAAAATAACAATATAACTCCCGTTTTCTTCGGTTTCTTCTACGGACTAGATTGACTAGATTGGTTCACATTACATTTCATGCTATTTATGCCCATTGTGTGCATACTTAGTACAATTGCTTACATCACATGCCTCCATTTTGTTATGACATTTGGTTTGTTTAACATGGAACAATACATTCATTAACATTAGCTACGTCGTTCGTTAGTAGGTAGTGGTACCATAGGAATTGACAACTCCCGTTCCTGAAATCCTGGGTTTGATTGGATTGGAAGGAATGACCGAATTCGATATACATAACTTAGATAAACCTTTAATTTGTTTAAGGGTTTATCGCCACAGTCTCAAGGCTTGGATGTATGCATTTTCACAATACCGCATAAATGTTTATATCAGTAGAGCATGCATTGTTCCACAAAACATAACGTTGATTTAAACCATGTTTTACTTCAACACCTTGTTTTTGTGCATTTTACATATGGTTTAGTTGATACATTTCACTTGCCATACAAGATATATTTTGGGTACACATTACATGATCTACATTAAACATAAACATTTTGACATTGATATACATACATGGTGGTTTACATTGAACATAGACATTTCGACATGGTTTACACAATAACACTTGACAATTGATTTATACATGAACAATTTACATGGTGGTTGGTTTGGGTAAATGGTTAGAGTAACGTGGCGTATGTAATATGATACAAGCATGGTGGATACGCCGCTGGTACTTCCTATATATAAATGCTTGTATAATATTACATATCGTAGCGTTATCTAAGTCATTTCAGTTTAGACACATTACATTTTACACAAATAACATACTCTTCACAAGACATTATTTTACAAACAACTTATCTTATTCAACTCATTTTACTTGGTTACTCATTTAACCTTACACTTATCTATACACATCATCTGATATTATCGTTTTTCAAATGGTTTACAAAGCAAGACAAATTACAAGGTTCATGACTGACTATTATTAAACATTTCTTTAAACTCAAGTCATGAATCCCATTTTCACGAAACCTATGTATCTCACAGGCATTTTTATGCTGACGTACCTACTTTCACATGTGTTTTTAGGAGTTGTTCCATAGGATGATGATCATGACACTAGGGCGGACCTGTGCCTTAGAGAATAAAAATGAAGATAGCCTAGTTTATTTATGTTCTGAACTCTTTGATTTCCTGTTTAAGACAATGTATTACTCTTGTTTATAAATAAAATACAACTTTGTATGCCATGGTTATGAAACAATTAATTCTGTCCACAACACTCCCCGGCGTTTCCGCCGCGGTTGCACGTTATACGCGGCCAGGGTGTGACAATTTTTGGGCAAAAAGAATTGAATATGAGACAGAGACGCTGGAGGGAAGTTCTTAGTGATTATGATTGTGATATCCAGTACCATGCTAGGAAAGCTAATGTAGTAGCTGATGCTTTGAGACGAAAGTATCATGAAAAGCCGAAACGAGAACGTTCTCTCAGAATAAATCTACTAGTAGATTTAAATGAGCAAATTAGAAAGATACAGTAAATAGTAATCAAGGACGATGTTGATAGTTTAAAAGGAATTATTAAGGAATTAGAACTACTAACAGAAGGAACTTGGAAGTTCCATAAGAAAAGAATGTGGATACCTAAACAAGGAAACCAACACTACAGAATTCTAGAAGAAGCTCATAAGTCTAAGTATACGATACATCCCGGAAGTGATAAGATGTATCAGGATCTATGAAAGAATTTCTGGTGGATAGGAATGAAAAAGGATATAGCTAACTATGTTGCTAAATGTCTAACTTGTCACAAGTTAAAGCTGAGCATTAGGAACCCTTAGGGTTATTGCAACAGTTAGAGATGCCAATATGGAAATGGGAATTGATAACAATGGACTTTGTTACCAAATTACCCAAGACAAGAAAAGGAAATGATATAATCTGGGTGATTGTAGACAGATTGACTAAATCTGCTCATTTCTTACCAACAAAGTAAACCTTCAGTATGGAACAGTTAGCTAAGCTATATGTAAATGAAATAGTTTCATTACATGGAATTCCTTTATCTATCGTATCTGATAGAGATAGCCGTTTTACTTCTCATCTTTGGACAAGTTTCCAAAAAGCAATGGGAACCAGGTTAAATCTAAGCACAGCTTATCATCCTCAAATGGACGGACAAAGCGAAAGGACAATTCAGACTATGGAAGATATGCTTAGAGCTTGTGTAATTGATTTCGGAGGAAATTGGGACAACCATTTACCATTAATAGAATTTTCCTACAATAACAGCTATCATACAAGCATTAATGCGGCACCATTTGAAGCACTTTGTGGACGAAAGTGCAGAACTCCAATCTGTTGGGCAAAAATTGGAGAGAAGCAATTATCTGGACCAGAGATAGTGCAAGAAACAACAGATAAGATAATGAAAGTCAAGGAAAGACTAAAAGCAGCACGAGATCATCAAAAGAGTTATGCAGATAAGAGGCGAAAACCTTTGGAATTTCAAGTAGGAGATAAGGTACTATTAAAAGTTTCTCCATGGAAAGGAGTAGTCAGATTCGTTAAAAGAGGAAAACTAAGCCCCAGTTATGTTAGACCTTTTGAGATTATCAGAAGAATAGGACCCGTAGCCTATCAGCTACAACTGCCAGAGAAAATGGCAGTAATACATGATGTGTTTCATGTATGTAATCTCAAAAATTGCTTAGCAGACGAATCATTACTGATACCTCTTATGGACATAGAGGTAAATGAGAAACTTAAGTTTATCGAGAAGCCCATTCTGATTGAAGATAGAAAGATCAAGAACCTCAAACACAAGAGACTAGTTCTGGTTAAAGTGAAATGGGACTCCCAGAGAGGACAAGAATACACTTGGGAACTCGAGTCAGAGATGAAGAAGAAATAACCACATATATTCTAGTAGATCTCGAGGAAGAGATCCAAAACAAGGTGGGGAGGATATAACGACCCTCCTAGAACCCTTAACGTAACCCTAAACGTTCCTAAATACACCCCGTACGCGAGAAATGAGCCCGAAATACCCCATACTTAGAAAAATCAAGAGAAACAAAGTTCAGAAGTCTCTCGTGGGGCGCGACCAAGACCTCCTTGGTCTATCGTGGGGCGCGAGGGCCTTTGCTTGATCAACACTTCATGGTGCCATGTGGCAGGTGACTCGGTAGACCTATATGTTGACTCGGCGAAGCTATAAGCGATAGGGCGTTTCTTGCGGGCCGCGAAGACCTTGTCAGACCCCAACCGATGGCGGAAACATCGGGGTGAGGCACTGAGCGGAACAGATTGTCCAAGAGATTCCATAACAACTACGATTACCAATTATTTAAGCATTACGTCCCATACCGTAACATAAAAAGTAACACAGTTATTACAGATAAATTATTCTCAAAGACAAATTGAAAACTGTTCCGACAACTCATAAATTAATTGTTTGTTTCTAGACTCCCCTACTTGATTCTTGAACAGCAAGCATAGCACAGGCATCCTAAATACCTGTCATATACGTTAAAACAGAGGTCAATACACATAGTGTAAAGGTGAGCATACAATTTTGATAATATAATAGATAGCGAAATCAGTTTACGAATAACCAGCATGTAACATGTTGAAAAGCGAAGCTAGCACGTTATCAACAATGAAATATACACAGACATGACTGCGAGTTGTAGAATGCACAACATATATCACCACTGTGACACGTGAAGTAAAACCCTTAACAACCCCTGTCCACGATAGGTGTTGAGTCCAAACTATAGTACTATTGTTGCTAAGGTGTCAGGCAATAATCATTGTGTAAACATAACATGCAAGCATTCATCGAGTAACATGTATAACAGGCAATAACGGTCAGCGTATAAAGGTGTTTGCGTTGTGTGTCGATTGTGATTTGAAATAGGTAACGTATGTAACACCCAAAAGTGCGTAAAGCAGAAAGGGTTTGAGTATACTCACAGATCGTGTTAAATGAATAACACAATCTTGGATTGAAGGGAGCACTGGAAAATTAGCCTGATTACAGAACGTTAGCATAAACGATGAACAGTGCGTAAAACGGTGTCGAGTGAACTGAGTGACGAAGGGTCATTCGATCGGATGACAATCCGGACGGATGGTCATCCGTTCGGACGACCATTCGGTCAGATTGTCATTTGTTTGGGATGGATGTGTGACAACTCATATTCTAGACGTTCTTTGTATCTTCAATATGACTTGTATGTGCATTATGTGATCTTGCGTCATGACTAGTTTCAATAGAGTTTTCAATAGAGTATTGCGAGTTGGGTGTTTGTTACGTAATTGTGTACGTTTATTATGCATGTTATTGGAGACTTGTCCTTGGCCCAAACCCTTGTAGCCCAATAGAAACTAACTAGATTGAAATCGGCCCATTATATAGACAATCTCACCTCATGTGTGACAGCCCAATTAAAATGGGCTTGAGCCCATTTCGACTAAAAAGTTAATCGCCCCACATCTTTATTATTTAGAACTTGCATCTTGTGATTGTTTAACAAAAACCAAGAAAAAAAAACCCTACCTCTCCTTTGGTTGCGACGGTTGTGGACACCCCCTCCCTTCGAAGCATCATTCTACTTGATCAAGACTGTGGTTAGTGAATTCTCATTCGTGTTGAATCTTACTCGTATTGATCTTGTTAGTATGTGAATTTTATATGAATGCTATATAATGATTGGGTTATGTGATTATCTTGTGAAATTGAATGTTGTTTTATGAGGTTTAGGGTTGATTGTTATGCATGTGAATTGTCTTGAAAGTGCAGCCAAATTGAATAAAGATCAATTTATCATTGTCGGCTAGTTGTTCATGTTGGCATAGGAATTGTCAGAGGACATGTGATTGGTCATATGTGTGCCACTAATTAATGTTTTGCATGATATGTTTAGCATAACAGTGATTTATATGACTCGAATCTAGTTGATTGATTGTTGAAAATTGGGAACTGTTTGTGTAGATGTCATAGCCATGTATAACAAGAAATAGATTATTAATACTACATTCACTGATAATAGTTATGTGATGATTAGGCTTATGTTAAATCTGTGTGAATCATGTGAACTGTTCAGGGCCACGGCGGAACTTCATGTCGACGAAAACTTCATGTCGACAAAACAACAGGTCAACGAAACTCCTGGGTGTTTCGTCACACATCTGTTGTCTGATGATCTGGAGGTTTCGTCACGTGCACTAGCCGACGAAACTTATGGAGTTTCGTCACTCCCTTTTCCGACGAAACATGGAATTTCGTTACACACCTTTACACGATGAAAGTTAGAGTTCGTCACGTGATAAACTGACAAGTCTCATGATCTTGATTAAATATTGTTTGAGTATTAGTGAAATGGCCCATGTGCTTTGACTGAACACTATTGTATCGGTCCAATAGGGGTTACACACTATCGGTGATCACATGAATCACTTTGACTTTATAAATTGATGGCCATGTGTTTAGTGAAAAGGTAATAAATGAAATGGCAGTCCACAAATTCAATCGGCCCAATGATAATGTGTGCATATGATAATTGTCGGCTATATGATAACCATTGCATTAAAAGAGCCAACAACTTCCAATTGAACCCCACAAAGTTTGGCACATGCAATCCTGATTTAATTGACTTGGGCCGCATAGTAGTAATGATGAGTCTGTTTAATCTATTGTGATTGGGCCACTATTGTTAGAAAACATGCACTTTTATTTAGCACTAGGCCGACAACCTTTAATGGGCTAAAACCTACTTGATTACAATTGGACCGCATGAATGGACTTGACTTAGCAAAGTTATGGCCCGTTAAGTATTCCTTTTCTTGAAGTGTGAACTTGTGATGAAAAGCTAGCATGGGACATGAATACTTACTATTTGATTTCATGATGATGATGATGAACTGTTATGAATGAATGTTACGTGTTTGCATGAACTGATAATATGAATTTGCTTATGATCCAAATACTTGTTATATGACAATATGGATTGTTGAATGATTTTCCTGTTGTGACTTGCATAACGATGTATGATTTGCTTACGTGCAACTTGTGGAACGGGTATAATGAATAGGTAATTCACGTGTATACGAAACTGATTTGTTACTGGTAATCACATTAGGATTTGGTTGATTAATATGGAACAAGTAACTAGTCATACCGAGCAAACCAAGGTGAGTTCACACTTTCTACAAGGCATGGGATTCCCGGTGGTTGGGAATGGGTAAAGAATTAAAACGGAAACTGCGTGATCTCCTGGTTTGGAACACGTACTACATCCTCTTTATTGAAGGGTGACAATGCGGAACCTGCGTGATCTCCTGGTTTGGGGACACGTACCGCATCCTTTTTATTGAAGGGTGACAACGCTAATACTAGACCAAAAACACTATCATGAAGTCCCTCACATTTATATTGATTTAATCTCCAGGCCAATGGCGAGCGGGTCATTAGTTAGATAGTGCTATTTAGGTTTGACAAGCCTTACACCGTGCCGCAGAGGACTGGCGCGAACTAATGGATCAGGGCACTAGTCAATGATGATAGACATTGACGTCAGGGCACCAACTTACTTTAGTCAGTGGTCGATATGGTAACAGGTCTAGTGGATAATATGGGGTAGCCTCCACTGCTTATGGTTTGGGAAACAAGGGAACTGATTAACTACTGATTTACAAATGAACTTATGGTTTTCGGAACAACTTTAAAACGGACAACCAACTGTGAACTCGCTTAACTTTGTTATTGACTCGTTGTTACATGCCTTGCAGGCCCTTAGGTGCATATTGTTGGAACTTGCTGTCTGGGAGGATTAAGTGGTCATGCGTCGAGATACATGGAATCGCAACACAAGACTAATGGTTCTTATATGTGGTTTATAAACACTTAACGAATGAATTATGCTTCCACTGTATACTGTGAATATTTGTAACGTTGTAATATTTAATATTAATAAATGAAAGTTTTATTTAAACATACCTAGGAGTTCAATGTGATTGGTGGCTAGATCCTGGTACGTCACACGCCCCGCGGGGGTTTCCGCATGTGGTATTTTTGGGGTGTGACAGGACGTGTTTGTGTATGATGTGACTTTGAAGTTTTCGTTGTAGCATTTTAAAAACAGAGAAGTATCTCTACCTTTCAGGTCGTCCGGTCGAACGGTCATCCGGTCGGATGGTCGTTCGATCGGATGGCAATCCGTCCAAGCGAGACATTTCACAAAACCAAATTCACAGTAGGATGGTCGTCCGATCGGATGACCATTCGTTTGGATACTGTCATTTATTGAAAATTGTAAAATGTTTATGTATTTGAGGCCATAAGTCATCCGATCGGATTGTCGTTCGATTGGATGGCAATCCGATCGGACGGCAATCCGTCAACGACCTGATCGTTTGAAACTTGCAATATTTTGTTAAGTCTGAAAAGTTTGCGGTTTGAACGAGACGGTATGACAACGTGTTAAACAACGGAATCTCCACCAAGTCCAAGTCATCCGATAGGAATCAGTCCTCGAACCGGCACTTCACTAGAGAATGAGTAGAAGGCCTGAATGAGCTCTGGTTCTATCGGTTTTGAGTGCATGATTGTAAAAGAATTGAAAGAAACTTAAATCAGTTTGAATAATGTTTAAATTTAGGTGAATCAGTGTTTAAACATGTTGAAATCTCTTAGATCTGAGTTGTTCTTGGTGGAATGAGATCATACTTCGAAGTTCATGAGAACCCATGATGACATCACCCTAGAACAGCCCAAATCAGATTGATTTCATGGTGAGAAGTTAAGGTTTGATGGTGAAAATGATGAGAAAGTGTGTGTAGATCAAGAATGTACAAGATTTGAGGTTGAAACTTACAAGAATCGAGAGAAATAGAGTCAAAAGTGTGCTGGTCAAACGAGTGTTGTCACAACACATGAACAGTGATGTGACATGTGTTATTTATAGGTGAAAGGGTGAGAAGGACGGTGTAAGTGATTCGATCGGAGGGCCCTATGATCGGATGGCCATCCGATCAGATTCGATCGAACGGTCATTCGATCGGATGGTGTGATGAGTTGGTTTCTCGATGTTTCATTTCGTGCGTTGAGCGTTGCGATGCGTTTAAGTGAGTGTCGATTAATTGATGCTAGAGTATTAAATAATAGTTACACAAATAACATAACTAACATATGTCAACATAAATAAACTTGCGTTTAGCGTTTGCGATAGATTGCGATGCGATTGCGTTTTCGATTAATCACCCCAAACAAAATATAAACATGCATAGGTATCACATAATAGCACACACACGTAAAACAATATCCAGAACATGCGATTCAAGTTACGATGCGATAGCGATGAGATAGGGATAAATAGATTAGCAATTAATAGTCGATTAAACTGCGATTATTAGCATTTACTCCACATAATACAACTAAAGTACACCAATTAAAGTATTGATTGATAAGTCAAAGTGTACACCAATTAGCAATCTTTTCTTCCTTTGACTTTGACTTTGACTTGTACTTTGACTTCAAAGACGCAGGTTGTTACAGACCTTCCTTGTCTTCTTCGCGGGGCGCGAGCCGCCTTAAATTTGGCCTATAAATTGAAGTCGACGAGTTCATTTCAACTCGTTCAAAATCTAAAATTCTCTCTCAATTATTCTGTAGGCTATTATTATACCCGGGCATAATACCCACTATAAAGCGAAGCTCTGCCTCGTTGTAAGTACTATAACCCCGTTGTTACCCTACACGATCAATCTAGGGCTCCGTAACACACGTCAAGGCTCTGCCTGACTCAGTCGTTGGAGTTCTCTCTCGTGTTACACTAGATTGATCTAGGATTCCGTAATGCATCTCAAGGATCTGCCAGACTCAGTCATTGGAGTTCTGTCTCGAGTTGTACGGTTAATGTGATTTGGGTTATTTTACTAACACGTGTGCATTGTTTAATTTTAATAGATAATAACCAGGAGAATCACCAGGAAGCTATAGTAGTATCACCTAAGTTAACAATGTGAGTACATCTACTTTTTGCCTCCTTTTTGTAAATAACTTCATGAGTCAAAATGTTTTAGCAAAACCTCAAATGTTTTAAATGAACACTTAACAGTAATTGAGTATTTGTGATTCTTCAATTACTGCCGGTATGTTGGGTATAACAACCCTCCAAAATAATTCCGACACCCTAAAAACATTTAAAGTATCCCTACACGTCCTAAAATACACCCCGTATACGAAAACGGGCCTCGAATACCATTATTTTTATTAAATTTAATTAATAATCAGATTTTTTAGGCTGTGGCGGGCCGCGAAGACCTAGCCTTGGTCTTACGCGGTCCGCGAGCGCCTTGACATGCGGCCTAACCCGGAAGCCGCCACATGTCAAAACGTGCGAAGCTAGATCAGTGACAAATCAAGGCTAGACCCTACAGACCCTGTGTCGCGGGCCGCGAGGACCTGGTCGACCAGCCCTATATAATGGGAGCTCAGGCCTTCAGTTTACGTCATTCATTTCTCAACTCTCTCTCTAAAATTTCTATATAGTATAAGCTATTCTTCGGCATAATACCCCCCTAAATAACGAAGTTCTGCCTCGTTGTAAGTATCATAACCCCGGTTACGTATTAGATACGTTGCCCGATTGATCCAGAGTTCCGTAACGGCTGTCGTGGTTCTGCCCAACGTAGTCATTGGAATGCCGTCTCGGGGAGGGTATTACTAATGTAAATATTGGGTTATTATACTAACGCATGTGCATTTGTGTAATTTATGGATAATCACCAAGAAATCCTTAAAGAAAACCCTAATAAAGCAATGTGAGTAATCTCCTTTTTGCAAACTATTTTTACAAAACCTCATATGATTAACATTATATTAAACAGTGATTCAGTATTTGTATTCTACAATTATCGTCGGTATGTTGGGGTTTTGTATACAAAATTTGTTACTACATTGTGAGTAGTAACATGACCACAAGTCGGGTTGACAGTACCGTGGGTGGTAATTAAAGTAGATGGAAACAAATGTAATTGCGTGACCGCCCTCAATGCTATACAACGGTTTTTACATGTCCTGATTAAACTGGGATTCACTCACCAGTATTTCCCCTAACCTAGAGCAACTCATAGCACCCCATTCCTTACCACTGTTTCCCACATAGCCAATGGAAATTGAGAACAACCCAGAAAATCAAATCCCAATGCCTGATTTCAACCCACCTGAGATACCTAGAATACCAGCACCCAATCCCTTAGACCCAAACTACGACCAGTGGTTTGACGACCATAGGGATTACCAGCAACACTACCCAATACCAGAAGACGAACCCATGCCAAACCTATCAGCCTACCCAGACTTGGACACTCTAGACCCCTAATATGATAATGATCAATACATTAGGGAAATTCTAGAGAACCCGTATCCTTACTAGGAACCCATGCCCCAGTTCTCAAACCCAGTACCAGCCCCTGCACCCCCAATAAGCACAGAGAATGTGCAAGAACTCCGAACCTTTGGTGAGGAGATTTTAGAAGGTAGTGAGAGGATTAGGCAGATCTGAGAACGACTTGTCTGGAAGTATGACGAGCGTAATATGGAGTTCTGGAATGACCCATATCAGTGATGGTGATAATAATAATAAGAATAAAATAATAATATATAATATGTGTGTATGTTTGAAATATATATATATATATATATATAGAAATGCGCTAAAATAAGAACCACCTCGAGTTGTAAGAACCGCGAGAACCACACCATCCGGGTCGCCGTTTACCATGATTTTTTTTTACAACTAGATGTGTGTATTATAAATACAGCCGTAAAAAAAAAAATTTAAACGCCGCTGCCGAGGGGGTAGTTTTTACACCACAAGTTTGGTGTAAAAAAAAAGAAAAAAGAAAAAAAAATAAAAACACCAAACTTGTGGTGTAAAAAACTACCCCCTCGGCCGCGGCGTTTAAATTTTTTTTTTTTACGGCTGTGTTTATAATACACACATCTAGTTGTAAAAAAAATCATGGTAAACGGCGACCCGGATGGTGTGGTTCTCGCGGTTCTTACAACTCGGGGTGGTTCTCATTATATATATATATATATATATATATATATATATATATATATATATATATATATATATATATATATATATATATATATATATATATATATAGATAATAGCTATGGATGCATAATAGTAATGTAATTTTAATTTCCAGTTCCAGTTTGTATTAGATGCATAATATATAAGAAAGAGTAAGTCGCAATGTTCGACGATTTTGATCAATATACGTGTTTTGTGATTGATTAAATATTATCTTGTGATGTTAATATGTGGCAAATGTTTAAAAATTCAGATGGACAACATAGTAAACTAGGAAAACCAGAATGATAATAACCAGAATAACAATAACCCGACAACAATAATAATGGAAACCAAGTGGATAACAGTGCCATTCAAGACATAGTGGCACAACGGATTGTAGACGCAATGCCATATATTATTAAAACGGTTAAGGAAGCGGAAAATAAAAGTGATCGTGGCAGTAAACGACCTACTGAACCTGAACACAGTGTAAACAATGGACCCATACTTCAAGTGCCCATTCCCAACAGAAGAAGAACCATATCTTATGGTTGTTCTTATAAAGAATTCTAGTATTGTAAACCAATGGAATTCTCGGGCAATGAAGGGGCCGTTGCAGCTCTACGCTAGATAGAAAAGACTGAGGCAGTCTTAAAAATAAGCAAATGTACGGAAGAGGATAAGATAATGTTTGCTTCCAATCTGTTTAAGAACTCAGCCTTAGAATGGTGGAACACTATCCTCCAGTCTAGGGGAAGTGACAGGGTTTACAATATGGAATGGGAGGAATTTAAGAACAAGGTGGAAAGAAAATTTTGCCCTCCCAATGAAAAGGAACATATAGCAAATAAGTTCCTAAACCTTAGGATGACTGGAGTGGATAGTAAGGGATATACAACTACATTCTTTGAATATGCTAGAATAGTGCCAACCCTTCCATCACCAGAACCAGTATTAATCTCCCATTACATCTGGGTATTAATCAGTGAGATTAGGCATGTAGTCAAGGCGGCTAGACGTCAAACTATAGAAGAAGCCGTAGCACTAGCAAACACCTTGACAGATGTGTTAGTGCGTACATGAGAGGAGGACTAGAGAAGGAATCTAGCTCAAAGGCTTACCCAAGAATTTCGTTATGGAAATTCCAAACGTGGGAAAAATGTAGGTTCTACTTCTGCACCTTATTGTAAGGCTTGTAAGAAAAAGCGTTCAGGAAGATACTCCACTTACTGCAATTTCTGCAAGATACTAGGACACAAGGAAGAAGATTGTAGGAAGAAACGCAATAACGGAATGTGCTTCAACTATGGAGAAAAGTGTCACATCAAGCCGAACTGTCCAAAACTAGTTCCAGCCATGGGCAATAAGACTACCAAAAATGCTAGGGCATTTGTTCTGATTGCGGAAGAAGCTAAGATGATCCAAGATGTAATTGTCGGTACGTTTTTAGTTAATGATGTTTTTGCTAGAGTATTATTTGACTCTGGTGCGAACCAAAGTTTTATTAACACTTCATTTTGCAAATTTCTTAATCGACCATTAACTAAACTCCCACAAGAATGTCTAGTAGAAACAGCAAATGGAGAAACCATTAAGATTTCTGAAATCTTGCAGGGAGCAAGAATAGAGTTCTTAAATCAAACGTTTATTGCAAACCTTTATCCGATGAATCTGGCATGATTTGATTTTGTATTAGGAATGGATTGGTTAATAGCCAATAAAGCCAGTATTTTATGTGATCAAAAGTCAATCCAAGTAAATTCACCAAGGGGTGAAAAGATCACAATTAATGGAGATAAGCCATCTAGATCCACGAAATTCATCTATGTGATGAAAACAGCTACTCATATACGAAAAGGATCATTAGTATATTTGATTTCCATAATCACTAACACTAAAGGAAAAGAACTAAAAGATATTCCAGTAGTATCTCAGTTTTCAGATGTGTTTCCAGAAGAATTACCAGGATTACCGCCAGACAGAGAAGTTGAATTTAGAATTCATCTGCTACTAGAACAGCACCGATTGCCAAAGCACCCTACCGTTTGGCACCTGCAGAAATGCAAGAATTGAAGAAACAGTTAGACGAGCTACTAAAGAAGGGATTCATACAGCCAAGTTCATCACCATGGGGAGCGCCGATCTTATTCGTTAAAAAGAAAGACAGATCAATGCGTATGTGCATTGACTACCGCGAATTGAATAAGGTCACGATTAAAAATCGGTATCCATTACCAAGAATTGATGATCTGTTCGATCAATTGCAAGGAGCTCGATTTTTTTCTAAAATTGATTTACGCTCAGGATATCATCAATTAAAGGTACAGGAAGAGGACATTCCTAAGACCGCGTTTAGAACAAGGTATGGCCATTATGAATTTCCTGTCATGCCATTTGGTTTAACCAATGCCCCAGCCGTGTTTATGGACATGATGAACCGAATATGTAAGCCATATTTGGATAAATTCATAATTGTCTATATAGATGATATTCTCATTTACTCTAAGAGTAAAGAGGAACATGCAAAGAATTTGCACGTACTTCTAAGTTTATTAAGGAAAGAAAAGCTTTATGCTAAGTTTTCAAAGTGTGAATTTTGGTTAGAACAGGTACAGTTTCTTGGACATCTAGTCAATCATGAAGGAATTTATGTGGATCCCACCAAGATCGAGGCGATTACCAAATGGAAAACCCTTGAGTCACCAACCGAGGTTAGAAGTTTCTTAGGATTGGGCGGTTATTATAGAAGATTTATTCAAGATTTCTTTAGAATAGCCATTCCCTTAACTAAGCTAACCTGTAAATCCATTAAGTTTAAATGGGGACCAAAACAAGAAGAAGCCTTTAGAATTCTTAAGCAAAGATTAACCAACGCACCCATACTAGCATTACCAGAAGGAACTGAAGACTTTGTAATATATTGTGACGCTTCTAAGTTAGGTTATGGATGTGTGTTAATGCAACGTCAAAAGGTTATAGCTTATGCCTCTAGACAACTTAAGAATCATGAAGAGAATTATTCAACCCATGATATAGAGTTACGAGCTATAATTTTTGCCCTGAAAATTTGGAGACATTACCTTTATGGTAGTAAGTTTACCATTTTCACTAACCATAAGAGTTTAAGGTATGTTTTCGGACAAAAGGAGTTGAATATGAGGCAAAGACACTGGATAGAGATACTTGGTTATTACGATTGTAATATCCAGTATCATGCAGGAAAGGCAAATGTAGTAGCGGATGCTTTAAGTCGAAAGTATCATGAAAAGCCAAGAAGAGTACGTTCTCTAAAATTAAATCTACAGGTAGATTTAAATGAACAGATTAGAAAGACACAGGAATCAGTAATCAAGGACGATACTGAGAAATTGAAAGGAATGATTAAGGAATTAGAACAAGGAACAGATGGAATTTGGAGATTCCATAAGAAAAGAATGTGGATACCCAAATCAGGAAACCTACGCCACCGTATATTAGAAGAAGCCCATAAGTCTAAGTATACGATGCATCCTGGAAATGATAAGATGTATGAGGATTTAAGAAAGAATTTCTAGTGGATAGGAATGAAGAAATATATAGCAACTTATGTTTCTAAATGTTTAACCTGTTCACAAGTCAAAGCTGAACATCAGAAACTCTCAGGTTTATTGCAGCAGTTAGAGATGCCAGTTTGGAGGTGGGAATTGATAACAATAGATTTTGTTACCAAATTACCCAAAACAAGAAGAGGTAATAATACAATCTGGGTGATTGTAGACCGGTGTTACACCCTTATATTTATACTAGAAGTTAATAACTATTTTATACCAAAAGACATTTGATTAACATAAGTTTTTAAAACTACTACACCCTTAGCCTACTAAGACAAAGGTAGAACGTAACATTGTTGTTTAAGAAATTGATTACAACAAAAGAAACACTGATTAACAAGTTCAAACATAGCGGAAGCTTCGAAGTGGAGTGTTCGGTTCATCGTCTTGTCGCTTGATCGCCACCCATGACCACCTAATTACCTAAGAATCAACAATTAAATCGTTAGTTCTTGATGTTTATGAACGATAAAATTTCAAGATTTAACAATACATTGAAATAATAAAAATATAAAAGTATTCCAGGCTCCACCGTAATTTACGGTACCACCGTAAATTACGGTGAGTGCTGGAAATTCTTGGTTACACCGTAACACAGGAGAAAACCACCGTAAAACATTGGCCTCTACCGTAAATTACGGTGACACCGTAATTTACGGTAGCACCTGGAAATTCAGGTTTTTGTTTGGTTTGAACACTTCAACCAAAATCCCAACTCTCGGGTTTCAATATTCTGCACTATCAATTGTAATAAAAGTCTAACATTTCTAGTACGCCATAATATAACCATTATATACATCAATTTATCACGTTTGGAATGTAGATCATGTCTTGCTTGATTATTTGACCCGTTTGGCTCGTCTATGGAATTCCTTCCTTTTTGACGACTACCAACGAGTTTATTACATTATTTAAACAAGCATTCAATACAACTATGTCATCGCTTCAATTCAAAATAACAAGTAACTTTGATAATCAACTACAATGATCTAATTTCACATAATGTAACGGGTCATGTTACATACCTTGGCGCACACCCTTCAAACGAGAATCACCACCGGCTTGTCTGCTCGACGTCCCGGTATCTTGTCCTATAGAGTTCATTTACAAGACATGTTTAGAACCCTCTTAGACATCATTTCGCATAATATACCGAAACATCTTAATTAAGCGTTAAAGCTTCAAATTTCTATTTGTCAACCCTCTTTGAGGCATTTCCACAAACATCTAGTGGGCAGAATTTCTATATTATTCATATTCATGTTTATGGATTGCTTAGTAGTTGACTTAACTTCAATTAAGCCATCATATATCATGTAAACATCACATCTTTTCTGGAACTATCTTCTAAGGTCGAATTTTACTAGTATAACCACTAAGAACCCTAGAATTCATCATCATCTTGTAAAACCCACAACCCACCTTCAAGGTGTTCATGGAGTTTTCTGAATTTGGTCATGATTTCACATGTAATTGGTTGAGTCTAACCTCTAAACACCAAATAGATTCTAAACTAACCAAATAACACTCATGCAACATCAATTTTCCAGATTTCACAACATCATGAGAAATTCGAGCAAAGAATTAACACAAGTTTTTACATACCTTAGAATCCTCTCGTGATGAGGATCACTAATCTATGTTTAGATTTCGTTTTTGATCAGATTTGAGCTTTCAATTTGATGTTTTTGTGAGTTTAGGGTTTTGGAATGGGGGTGTCGC
This sequence comes from Helianthus annuus, assembly GCF_002127325.2. Lineage (NCBI taxonomy): Eukaryota > Viridiplantae > Streptophyta > Magnoliopsida > Asterales > Asteraceae > Helianthus > Helianthus annuus. The sequence goes on from NC_035443.2 coordinate 91,520,438, forward strand.
CCCCTTCTTCTGTTCTGATCGACCAACACTCCAAATTTTGGAGTGTTTGGTTACTAATTGTGATTTAGTTTTAACTTTTGACAATTCCAGCCCCTCAACTTTGTTCTACACATTATTTAATAGGCTTTAACCTTTCATGAGTTATTTCTAGTCTATCAACTAACTAGGTTAAAAGTTTCTAGTTAGTAAACTCCCGTTTATTAATAATTTATAATTTTAACATAAAGTTTTATATTTTCGGGGTGTTACAAGTCCATCCCCCTTAAAAGGGATTTCGTCCCCGAAACCGAATTACATACCAAATAATGTAGGGTGGAGTCGCCGCATTTCTTCCTCGGACTCCCATGTGGTGTCTGACCCTTTTCTGTGCTCCCATTTGACTTTGACTTGACTTAATATCTTGTTCCTCAAACTTTTCTCCTTACGATCTAAAATCGCAATTGGTTTTACCGCATAGTTGAGGCTGTTATCCACCTCGATGTCATCGTAGTGGATATGAGTAGTTTCGTCGGCCAAACATTTTCGAAGATGTGATACGTGGAATGTGCTATGAATTCCACTCAACTCTTCGGGTAATTCAAGTCGATAAGCCACTTTACCGACCCGTTCAGTGATTCTAAATGGCCCAATAAATCTCGGGCTTAACTTTCCCCTTTTTCTGAATCTAATGATACCCTTCCATGGGGAAACCTTTAGCATGACCATATCGCCAACCTGAAACTCAATTGGCCTTTTTCTTTTATCTGCGTATGCCTTTTGCCGGTCTTGAGCCGCTTTCAACTGTGCCCGAACTATGTCAATTTTCGCATTTGTAGCTCGAATTATATCGGTTGGCGCTAGCCCCCGCGGACCCACTTCTCCCCAACATACCGGAGTCCGACACTTTCTGCCATATAATAGCTCATACGGGGCCATTTTAATGCTCGCGTGATAGCTATTGTTATATGCGAATTCGACCAAAGGCAAATGAACATCCCAACTACCCTCAAAGTCGATAATGCAAGCCCGTAGCATATCACCCAATGTCTGTATTGTTCTTTCGCTCTGCCCATCCGTTTGTGGATGGTAAGCAGTGCTAAGGAACAATTTAGTTCCCATCTGTTCTTGGAATTCACGCCAGAATTTTGAAGTAAACCGGGTATCTCTGTCTGACACAATGGATATCGGTACCCCATGTCTTGCTATGATTTCGTTGGTGTAAACCTCCGACATTTTCTCCGAAGTATAAGTCTCACGAATGGGAATAAAGTGAGCACTTTTGGTTAACCTATCCACTACTACCCAAATAGCATCAAAACCACGACTTGTTTTAGGCAGTTTGGTCAATAGGTCCATCGTAATTTGCTCCCATTTCCAAACCGGAATTTCTAACGGTTGAAGTTTACCATATGGTTTTTGGTGTTCTGCCTTGACTTGCAAGCACGTCAAACACTTTTCCACGTACTTCACGGTGTCCCGCTTCATTCCAGGCCACCAATAATTTTGCTTCAAGTCATGATACATCTTGGTTGCTCCCGGGTGAATGGAATAACGGGATTTATGAGCTTCATCACGTAGAAGCTTCTTAACCCCACATGTATTAGGGACCCAGATTCTATTAAAGCGAGTCTTCAGGCCGTGACTGCCTACCTCTAGGTCCTTAACTTGGCCGATAATTCTTTCCTTTTTCTAGTTTCTGCCTTTACAGCTTCATCTTGTGCTTCTCGAATTCGTTCAAGCAAGCTTGAAGTCACAACCAGTTGCATTGATCGTACCCGTATTGGGGTATAATCCGATTTGCGGCTCAGCGCATCGGCCACTACATTAGCCTTTCCCGGGTGATAACGTATTTCACAATCGTAATCCTTCACCGTTTCCAGCCACCGCCTTTGTCGCATATTTAACTCCTTTTGATCGAAGAAGTATTTCAAACTCTTGTGGTCGGTGAATATGGTGCACTTTACTCCGTACAAGTAGTGCCTCCATATTTTTAATGCAAATACTACCGCCTCCAACTCGAGATCGTGCGTAGGATATTTCTGTTCGTGTATCTTTAATTGCCTCGAGGCATAGGCTATAACCTTGCCCCGTTGCATCAATACACATCCGAGTCCCGATAGTGAAGCATCCGAATAAACCTCCATGTCTTCAACTCCGTCCGGTAGTGTTAATACCGGAGCTTGAGTTAACTTTTCTTTTAGCGTTTGAAACGCTTTCTCTTGTTCAACACCCCAGATGAATCTTTCTGCCTTTCGGGTCAGCTTGGTTAGTGGTGACGCAATCTTGGAGAAATCTTGAATAAATCTCCTATAGTATCCCGCAAGTCCCAAAAAGCTTCTAATTTCAGAAGGGTTCTTTGGGGAATTCCATTTTGACACCGCCTCAATCTTTGACGGATCCACCAGTACTCCGTCAGCACTTATAATGTGGCCAAGAAATTGTACCTCTCGTAACCAAAAGGCACATTTAGAGAATTTTGCGTATAGCTTCTCTCGTCTAAGGGCTTCTAACACTTCTTGTAGGTGATGTGCGTGTTCAGCTTCACTTTTCGAATATACCAATATGTCATCGATAAACACGATTACCGACTTATCTAGCATTGGTTTGCAAACCCGGTTCATGAGGTCCATGAAAGCCGCGGGTGCGTTTGTTAGTCCGAATGACATCACAAGGAATTCGTAATGTCCGTATCTCGTGCGGAAAGCCGTCTTCGGCACATCTTCTTCTTTGACCCTTAATTGGTGATACCCCGATCTAAGGTCAATTTTGGAAAACCAGTTCGCACCTTGTAGTTGGTCGAATAAATCGTCTATCCTCGGGAGCGGGTATCGATTCTTTACTGTGAGTTTGTTTAACTCCCGGTAATCGATACACATGCGCATACTCCCGTCTTTCTTTCTCACAAACAATACCGGTGCGCCCCAAGGAGACACACTCGGTCTTATGAATCCCTTGTCAAGCAGGTCTTGGATTTGGGACATCAGTTCTTGCAATTCTGACGGCGCAAGTCGGTACGGGGCTTTAGCTACGGGTTTCGCGCCCGGAATCAATTCGATCCCGAACTCTACTTCCCGTTCGGGCGGTATCCCCGGCAAATCTTCCGGAAAAACATCTTCATAATCTCGTACTACCGGTACATCTCCAATCTTTCGTGATTCTTTTTCGGGTTCATTTGCGTATATCATAAATGCTTTGCATCCTTGCTTCATTAGCTTGAGTGCTTTCAACATTGAGCATACAAGGGGATTGCCTCCTTTCTCGCCATAGATGGTGACGTGTTTCCCGCTCGGAGATGTCAGTTTTATCTCTTTACGGAAACACACGACCTTTGCATGGTGTCGAGATAGCCAATCCATCCCAACGACGACTTGAAATTCTCCCATCGACATCGGGATTAGATTTATCAAATATTCTTCATCGTCAATGCTCAGTTTGCAATTTTCACATACATCGCAAACAATAAAACTTTTATTATTACCTATCTCTACTTCTAAGGGCACAGGTAATTTAGTTAGAATAAATGAAGGATGTCGAATAAATCCATATGAAACAAAGGATTTATTCGCACCCGTATCAAATAACACACGTGCAGGAATTGAGTTTACAGTAAATATACCTGAGACCACGTCAGGTTCAATCTTTGCTTCTGCGGCGGTTAGTTGAAAAGATCTTGCCTTTGCTTTAGGGGCTTCACCCTTCTGTTCCTGCCCACCCTTCTTTTCAACCAACTCCGGGCATTCAGATTTCTTATGACCCGTTCGATAACAATTGTAACAAACCGTTACCTTCTCCGGGCATGATAAGGCTATATGTCCCGTTTTCTTGCATATAGGACAAGGCTTATCCTTGTAATGACATTCGCCTTTATGGCCCTTCCCGCAAATTTTGCAACTCGGTGACCCGCCTTTCGCATCAGATTTCCTTGAGCTCTCACTAGTTCGTGCCTTTTTAGTAGGGCTGGGATTTACATCAGGTGCCCTCCGTTCACCCCTTTCGATACTCTTTTTCAGCTCTATTTCCCTCTCCCGAGCAGTATTTATAATCTCGGTAAGGGTCTCGTATTTGGAAGGGGTGATAAACTCCCTATACTCGGTACTCAACATGTTATGATAGTAGTATATCTTTTGTTCTTCGTTTGTCACAAGATCATCACAAAACTTCATTTTATCCATAAACGTTGCCGTGATCTTGTCTATGGTCTCGTTTTTGTGCCTGAGCTGCATGAATTCTTGCTTGATTTTATTCATAACCGCTTTGGGGCTATGATGCTTCAGAAATGGCGTCTTGAATTCATCCCAAGTCATGATCTTAACAGCTTCAATACTGATCTCTCTCTTCTTGTTATCCCACCAATCTTTTGCTTGATTTCTTAATTGACCCGTACCATAGGCTACATAGTCATTTACATCACAATGGGTTCTCTCGAATACCCCTTCGATATCACTTAGCCATCTTTGGCACACTATTGGGTCAACCTCCCCATTGTATATCGGTGGTTTACAAGCCATGAATTCCTTGTATGAACAAGGTTTCCGTCCTCCATGTTTTTCCTTTTCAAGTTTTGAGTCGTCTTCTAATTTCTTGATTCTATCTTCTACCATTGATAGAACTGTGTTTTGAATTCTATCAATGAAGCCCGTCAGACTGTTTTCGATTTCCTTTCCAACCTCTTCAGCAATCGCCTCTCTGACTTGTTCGGTGACTCTTGGCACCGCATCATCATTACCTTTATCAGCCATCTTCGTTTCTGAAATGTTTACACAAGTTGTTAAAACATTCCATTTATAACACATGCTGTTCTTGTTTGATTCTATCAAGTTCATAACTTGATTTAGTCGTTCTTGCTTTTGATTCAATCAAGTTCACAACTTGATTTGATCATTCTTGCTGTTGATTCAATCAAGTTCACAACTTGATTTGATCGTTCTTGCTGTTGATTCAATCAAGTTCACAACTTGATTTGATCGTTCTTGCTGTTGATTTAATCAAGTTCACAACTTGATTTGATCGTTCTTGTTGTTGATTCAATCAAGTTCACAACTTGATTCAATCGTTCTTGCTGTTGATTCAATCAAGTTCACAACTTGATTCAATCGTTCTTGCTGTTGATTGAGCTTACTTGCTCTTTTCATGCATATTTATTTATTTCTCATTCTTTACGTAATATAAAATTTATTAACCGAAATTAGTTCTTACCGGATGGTCGATCAAGCTTGAACCGAACACTTATTGACAACCTGAGGCTCTGATTACCAACTTGTTACACCCTTATATTTATACTAGAAGTTAATAACTATTTTATACCAAAAGACATTTGATTAACATAAGTTTTTAAAACTACTACACCCTTAGCCTACTAAGACAAAGGTAGAACGTAACATTGTTGTTTAAGAAATTGATTACAACAAAAGAAACACTGATTAACAAGTTCAAACATAGTGGAAGCTTCGAAGTGGAGTGTTCGGTTCATCGTCTTGTCGCTTGATCGCCACCCATGACCACCTAATTACCTAAGAATCAACAATTAAATCGTTAGTTCTTGATGTTTATGAACGATAAAATTTCAAGATTTAACAATACATTGAAATAATAAAAATATAAAAGTATTCCAGGCTCCACCGTAATTTACGGTACCACCGTAAATTACGGTGAGTGCTGGAAATTCTTGGTTACACCGTAACACAGGAGAAAACCACCGTAAAACATTGGCCTCTACCGTAAATTACGGTGACACCGTAATTTACGGTAGCACCTGGAAATTCAGGTTTTTGTTTGGTTTGAACACTTCAACCAAAATCCCAACTCTCGGGTTTCAATATTCTGCACTATCAATTGTAATAAAAGTCTAACATTTCTAGTACGCCATAATATAACCATTATATACATCAATTTATCACGTTTGGAATGTAGATCATGTCTTGCTTGATTATTTGACCCGTTTGGCTCGTCTATGGAATTCCTTCCTTTTTGACGACTACCAACGAGTTTATTACATTATTTAAACAAGCATTCAATACAACTATGTCATCGCTTCAATTCAAAATAACAAGTAACTTTGATAATCAACTACAATGATCTAATTTCACATAATGTAACGGGTCATGTTACATACCTTGGCGCACACCCTTCAAACGAGAATCACCACCGGCTTGTCTGCTCGACGTCCCGGTATCTTGTCCTATAGAGTTCATTTACAAGACATGTTTAGAACCCTCTTAGACATCATTTCGCATAATATACCGAAACATCTTAATTAAGCGTTAAAGCTTCAAATTTCTATTTGTCAACCCTCTTTGAGGCATTTCCACAAACATCTAGTGGGCAGAATTTCTATATTATTCATATTCATGTTTATGGATTGCTTAGTAGTTGACTTAACTTCAATTAAGCCATCATATATCATGTAAACATCACATCTTTTCTGGAACTATCTTCTAAGGTCGAATTTTACTAGTATAACCACTAAGAACCCTAGAATTCATCATCATCTTGTAAAACCCACAACCCACCTTCAAGGTGTTCATGGAGTTTTCTGAATTTGGTCATGATTTCACATGTAATTGGTTGACTCTAACCTCTAAACACCAAATAGATTCTAAACTAACCAAATAACACTCATGCAACATCAATTTTCCAGATTTCACAACATCATGAGAAATTCGAGCAAAGAATTAACACAAGTTTTTACATACCTTAGAATCCTCTCGTGATGAGGATCACTAATCTATGTTTAGATTTCGTTGTTGATCAGATTTGAGCTTTCAATTTGATGTTTTTGTGAGTTTAGGGTTTTGGAATGGGGGTGTCGCCCCCTTCTTCTGTTCTGATCGACCAACACTCCAAATTTTGGAGTGTTTGGTTACTAATTGTGATTTAGTTTTAACTTTTGACAATTCCAGCCCCTCAACTTTGTTCTACACATTATTTAATAGGCTTTAACCTTTCATGAGTTATTTCTAGTCTATCAACTAACTAGGTTAAAAGTTTCTAGTTAGTAAACTCCCGTTTATTAATAATTTATAATTTTAACATAAAGTTTTATATTTTCGGGGTGTTACAACCGGCTAACGAAGTCAGCTCATTTCCTACCAATGAAGGAAACTTTCAGTATGGAACAATTAGCTAAGTTATATGTAACTGAAATAGTTTCATTACATGGAATTCCTTTATCAATTGTTTCTGATAGGGATAGCCGTTTTACCTCTCATTTTTGGACAAGTTTCCAAAAAGCCATGGGAACCAAGTTAAATCTAGGGTAAATTACATTTTTCGTCCTTTATGTTTGTAGCGAGTTGCAATTGATGACCTTTAACTTTAATAATTACAATCACGGTCCTTTATTTGCTAAACCTGTTACACCTTAGGTCCTTTGATCCTAACCTGGTTAAAACTTTCAGTTAAGTGGGGTCATGTACAAGGGCAAAATAGTCATTTACTTATGTTACTCAACTCTTAAAAGAATAAATCAAAACTTCTCCCTTTCCGATGATGCTTCAGTTAGATCAATTCACTTAGATAAAAACCCAAATTGTGCCAATAAACCCTAACAATCTACACACCTAACAACCATGGCTGCATCTCGAGCTGCTCAACCTTTATCCTCCAATTCATCATTACAATCTCCACAACCACTGCCTCCGATCTCGATCAATGACGGTGGCGTAAACCTACAAACCCTAACGCTAGACCTTGAGAAATTCAAAACAGAAATCAAAGATGAAATTGTTATTGAAACCGAGATGAAGAAGCTGCAGGTGGATCTCAACAGTAGAATCCACGACCAGAAACTTGCTCGCGGGATTTTGCAGATGCCGGAGGATGAGTGGCGAGAAGTCGGTGACAATTTCGAGCGGCCGTACGGCGAGGGTTATTCTTCGTCGAAGAGCGAAGATGATTTAGAAACATTTAGGGTTTATTTTAAGGGTTTGTTCAGTAAGGAGAGGGTTTGAATAAGGCTCAAAATTAAAAACCTTAACTCTGGTGATACTTCCGGATGCTTCTCTCCCTCGTCTCCTGTTTGATAACTGCCTTATGTTTTAACAGTAAGCCCCTCTTCTTCTATCTGCTGATTCACTTCCTTCTTTTATCTGAATTATTATTTACCTTTCAATTTGATAACTTAAATCTTGATTTCTTCTTCTGAATGAACAAACGTGAATTTTGAATTGGGCATGAGAAGCAGTGATTTTTTACTTTTGCACCGCCCACAATTTCGTTTAATAATTGTTCAAAATGGAAAGGGTGTGCAGATTTTAGCAAACTTAGAGATTAAGTGTTTCAGCTGATAAAAGGGAAGGGAGTGGTGGTGATTGAGGGCCGATGGTGGTGGTTGACGGTGGTGGTGATGGTTGTTTTACAGATGATGGTGGTTGACGGCGGGGCGGCGGTGGTGGTCATAACCGGCGGTAGTGGTGGTTGTTTTAATTCAGAGACATTTTAAATAAAAGCGTGAAATTACCAAAATACCCTTAACTGAATAGACTTAACTTAAATTTTTAACCTGGTTAGTGCTAAAGGACGAAATATGTAATGACTTTTCCAAATAAAGGATTGTGACTGTAATTATTGAAGTTAAAGGCTATCCATTGCAACCCGCTACAAACATAAAGGACGAAAAGTGTAATTTTTCCTTAAATCTAAGCACAGCTTATAATCCCCAAATGGACGGACAAAGCGAAAGGACAATTCAAACCATGGAGGATATGCTTAGAGCTTGTGTAATTGATTTCGGAGGTAATTGGGACGATCAGTTACCGTTAATAGAATTTTCTTATAATAACAGTTATCACACAAGCATCAATGTTGCACCCTTCGAAGCACTCTATGGACGAAAGTGTCGAATCCCAGTCTGTTGGGCAGAAATTGGGGAAAAGCAACTATCTGGACCTGAAATAGTGCAAGAAACAACCGACAAAATCATTCAAGTCAAGAAACGACTGAAAGCAGCACGTGACCGAGAAAAGAGCTATGCTGATAACAGACGAAAGCCACTGGAATTTCAGGTAGGAGACAAAGTGTTATTGAAATTCTCTCCTTGGAAAGGAGTAGTCAGATTCATCAAGAGGGAAAAGCTAAGTCCAAAGTATGTTGGACCTTTTAAAATTATTAGAAGAATAGGACCTGTAGCCTATCAGCTACAACTGCCAGAGGAAATGGCAGGAATACATGATGTATTTCATGTATCTAATCTCAAGAAATGCTTAGCTGATGAATCACTATTAGTGCCTCTTAAGGACATAGAGGTATATGAACAGCTTAAATTTGTAGAGAGGCCTTTACAGATTGAAGACAAGAAAGTCAAGAATCTCAAACACAAAAGGTTGGTTTTAGTCAAAGTAAAATGGGATTCCAAAAGAGGACCAGAATACACTTGGGAGCTTGAATCATAAATGCAAAGGAAATATCCACACTTATTCTAGTAGACCTCGAGGACGAGTTCTAAAGCAAGGTGGGGAGGATATAACAACCCTCCAAAATAATTCCGACACCCTAAAAATATTTAAAGTATCCCTACACGTCCTAAAATACACCCCGTATACGAAAACGGGCCCCGAATACCTTTATTTTTATTAAATTTAATTAAAAATCTGATATTTTAGGCTGTGGTGGGCCGCGAAGACCTAGCCTTGGTCTTACGCGGGCCGTGAGCGCCTTGATATGCAGCCTAACCCGGAAGCCGCCACGTGTCAACACGTGGCGAAGCTAGATCGGTGACAAATCAAGGCTAGGTCCTATGGACCCTATGTCGCGGGCCGCGTAGGCCCTCCCTTTCTCTTCCGCGGGCCGCGAAGACCTAGTCGACCAGCCCTATATAATGGGAGCTCAGGCCTTCAGTTTACATCGTTCATTTCTTAACTTTCTCTCTCGAATTTCTATACAGTATAAGCTATTCTCAGGCATAATACCCCCCCTAAATAATGAAGTTCTGCCTCGTTGTAAGTATCATAACCCCAGTTACGTATTAGATACGCTGCCCGATTGATCCAAGGTTCCGTAACAGCTGTCGTGGTTCTGCCCGACGTAGTCGTTGGAATGCCGTCTCTAGGAGGGCATTACTAATGTAAATATTGGGTTATTATACTAACGCATGTGCATTTGTGTAATTTATAGATAATCACCAGGAAATCCATAAAGAAACCCCTAAGACAACAATGTGAGTAATCTCCTTTTTGCAAACTATTTTTAAAAAACCTCATATGATTAACATTATATTAAACAGTGATTGAGTATTTGTATTCTACAATTATTGTCAGTATGTTGGGGTTTTGTATACAGAATTTGTTACTACATTGTGAGTAGTAACATGACCACAAGTCGGGTTGACAGTACAATGGGTGGTAATTAAAGTAGATGGAAACAAATGTAATTGGGCGACCGCCCTCAATGCTGTACAATGGTTTTTACATGTCTTGATTAAACTGGGATTCACTCACCAGTATCTCCCACTGACAAAATGTTTTTAAACGCGTTTCAGGTAACAAAATGTGAAAGCCAAATAGAAGCTAGTTGGACAGCACTGAAGGTTTGGAAAAGTGGCTATAAAGTTACCTAAAATAAAGAGATGTTTTAATTAAATAAAATAGGGTTTATCTCTATGAAAATGTGTGTACTTGAAACTTGGGATTTTCCCATGTGTTTAATATTATAAAAGCGTGGTATTTTACTCTAATAAAATATTTCATAACTACGGTCCTGATGTAATTTTCGCTGCTAAAATGATAAACACCGATACCGCTGAAACTGGCCGCGGCCGCCCGTTCCGGGGTAGTGTAGGGGAAGGGGGTTGCGACATTGGGGTTTTGTATACAAAATGTGAAAGAAGTTACCATCAGACAATGAGATAGCCAATGAGTAATATGGCCCACAGGTCAGGTGTTGACAGTATTGAATGAGTAATTGAATAGATATAAGCAAATGTAATTGCGGATGCCCTCAATTCTGTAAAGTTGTAAAATTGTTTTCATTAAATTGGGATGCACTCGCAAGTATTCTTGCTGATAAAATCTTTTTAAAACACGTTTCAGGTAACACAATGTGAAAGCTAATAGAAGCCAGCTGGAGAGCACTGAAGGCTTGGAAAAGTGGCTATAAAAGTTACCTAAATAACAAGGAGTTTTTGTTTGCAATAAATAGGGTTTATCTTTACAAATGTACGGTTAAAAGAACCTGGATTTTACCCCAATGAATCATTATTATAAAAAGTCAGGTGTTTAACTCTGATAAAAATATTTCCTAACTATGGTCTTGATGTATTGCACTGCTAAATTGATAAACACCGATACCACTGATCTGGATCTCGCGGCACCCGCTCCCGGGGTAGGGGTCGGGGGTTGCGACATTCCATCTCCTTCAGTGGCATATTCTTCATACAACGTGGTCTCTTTATGTGGAGGGTAATCTATTTTTCACCGGTTACAGGTGTTAGAACGTGTTTGGACTGATTCTGATGTTCTTGAATGTTTAATTGATTTCTAAGATCTCGTATCTTGTGCAGAATCCAAGTACGAGAGTGGAATGAAAAAGAACAAGCAAAATATAATCGTTTTCTATTGATTGAATGTGTCACATCCCGACCACGTAAAACAACAAAACGTGGCGGAAAACTCGGGGAGTGTTGTAACAGAATTATCGTTTCATAACCATAGATACAAAAAGTGTTTCGTTTTATTGATAATATTAAACATTAACATTGTCTTAACATAGAACAAACAAGCTCATATCTACTATCATTGTTATTGTGTCACTAAGGCCTCGTCCAGATCTTAGGTGACGCATGCAACCTAGAAATCAATCAAGCAACAACACCTGAAACATATGTAAAAACAAAGTCAGCAAAGAAATGCTGGCGAGTACATAGGTTTTATAAGAGTATCGGAATCATGGCTTCGTTTACATGTTGCAGTACTTAATTAGGCTACAAGAGCCAAAATACAAACCTCGTTTTGAAAAGTGTATTGCAACATAATTAACCAACTCAAATCAAGATGGTTATAGTTTAAAAAATCTCGTAGCCATGATTCTTACCCCCAAAACATTTGTTTTAGTAAACCAACTTGTAAAACATCTTGTAAAAACTCGTTAGAAACTCGTATGGTTTATATCTTTTAGAAAAACATCGTTGTGTGACATAGTTTCAAAATCGTTTACCCAAGTGAACTAAATAACGCCACGGTATGTAATATGTTGAAAACACTTATATATAGGAAGTACCAGCAGCGTATTCACCATGCTTTCATTACATAACACCCGTCCCGTTATCTAAACACTAACCAAAATCCAATCGTTTATCCAATTCGTTTATCTTGATCAAATTGTTTCAAAATCGTTAACTCGTTTAAATTGTTTAAATCATCCTCGTTTTAATTGTGAAAACTTATTTATGGTCGTCTCGCTAACAACATTCAAACCTTCGTGACTCGACTATCTCGCTTCTCGCTTCTCGCATTAACGAACCACCAAAGGTTAAGTTAACTAACATCAGATTCAGTCGTTACCCACAACCCCCACACATAACCATGGGTGCAGTAAAATAACGGGATTTGTCAGATCCTATGGTACCATAACCTAATACTGGTCGGCTTGATCAATGCTAATGAATGTCATTTGTTATGTAACTACAACCAACATGTTTGTTCACTTTATTGAAATCGTTATTGTAGGACCGAGTTTGACAGTCAAATGAGTCAATTCGAGCTAGTACCTACCAAATATGTAGCGGAAATACATATTTGGCATGAAACAAAGCAAATCAGTAGGAGAAATGAGTGGAAAACAGATAGAATACACTTTTAACTTGCTTTCACATTAATTCTTCAGAAAACACACGGTCAGCAGTTCGGCTACCCGATGACATCAAAGTTACAAATGTGAAAGACTGACTGGTGTATATATAGTGGTAACAGGTTCGCTTATATGGACATGTCCATATAAGCGGACCTCTTTCTTGTAGATCCGCTTTTATGTCAAGTGTCCATATAAGCGGACCTAAACCATTAACATCACAAAATTACACTTTTAACCCCTGTACAATACATAAACAACCTATCTAGACCCTATACATTAAACTAACAAGACTAAGACGCAGGCTTTAGACATTATGCACCAACAAACTCCCCCTTGGATACAGCCGCAATCTTTGTCTTGTATTTGGGTCTTCAGACAGCTCTATACGTCTCTTCCCTTGGCTTCGGTTTCCTGCTCAGTGCAATCCTTACTCTTTCATTCTCTTTCTTCCTCGCCTTTTCTTCTTCAGCTTGAATCTTCAAGAATGTACCTTTCTTTTCTTCAAGCTTTTGACGTTCACGTTTAGCTTTCCTTTTCATCTTCTCATCAAGCGACCACCAAGATGATTTCCATTTACTCTCAGAGTTGATACTTTTCTGAAAGCAAAGAGAAACAACACGTTGAAACTGCTGCGCTTGTTCTCTATCTGCTGGTTGATAGTGAATCTTGTTGATGAAAAGACATTCTATATCCTTCGCCGAGCAATTTACAAGCCACATTGGGTCATAAACATGAATCTCTCGAATCTCCCCTCCTACTCTGTAAGTAATTACCGCTTCGGTAGAAATACAACTATACACCCAACCAATGAAGCCTTTATAAAAATCTTGTTCCATCTGAGGCATTGGAATTGTCTTCATTGTTCTCGGAGGCTTGACATTAAGGATAGTCTCTGTAACCCTGGTATCTGGATCTACCCTCTGTACACGCTTTGGATGATGCGGCTTCCATTTCCGAAAATCTTTCAACGACTCATACTTGATGTAACCCCACATAGCCATATCATTCTTTCGAACTGGGTAATCCAAACATCTAACCTTCGGCAGTTCATCTACATCCCACCATGGTAATGACATGATGTCATATAAACGTTCAAAGTACTGAACTCCGCACTCTCGTCTGATCGCATAAGCATTTACTTGCGGTAAGTAACCCCAACTGATAATGTCACCAAGAGATACACTTCGTTCACGCTCATAATACTTCAACGGTCTTTTAAACTTTCTCTCGTGACTCTTTCTGAACCACTTCGATCTATCTTCCTTTTCCATTTCCTTTTGAGTACTATCAAAGTTCTTTTCTTTCACTACCTCAGTCACCTTTTGTCTTAATTCTTCTCTATTTTCCTCAGCAAAGAACTCCATAAGTGTAGGAAACTTAGAAGTATCTTCAACTACATCTTCATCATCCGTCCAATCTTCAATCTCAACTCGATCATACTTATCAGCCTCTTCAACATACTTATACGTGTATTCAGGCTGTTGATTGATATCAAAAGACTCCAAATCTTCTTCAAAATCAAACTTGAACTCCGGATCCACAGTATGCATCATTTCTCTGTAAACATCTAATCCCAAGATTAACTTTTCTGTATGTTCAACGATCTGAGTTTTACTCGACTCCCCTTTCCACTTGCTTCCCCTGATTCTTCATTTACCGAATCATTAATCCGATCATCAACCTTTTTCTCAGTGGAAGCTTCTGTAACTTTCAAACCTGTACCACCTGCAGCGTCGTCATCATCATCATCTTTACCAGATCCATGACTACTTGCAGAGAATACTTTTTCATCCTCTTCATCTTCCTCCTCATCCTCCTCTTCATCATCTTCATCATCATTGTTACCCATCAACTCTTCAAGATGTGTTTCCTCCTCAAACAAACCAGATATTGCAGTGATAGGCTCAGGATTATCAACCACCATACAAGGTACTATCGATCTTTCAGTCACAGCTGAACTACCTTCAACTCCCTTACCTTTGTCTTTCATTTGCTCGTCTATTTTGGCTTGACGTTCAGCTCTGAGCTCTTCAACCTGCAGCTCTTCAAACTTTTGTTCTAACGATGTTCCAAGTATGCTTTCAACAACTTTGTTTAGCATATAGAACTCGTGATCTCTTACTGCTTTGGCTGCTTCAAATTCTTTGTTTTTCAACTTAAAGTATTCATTATGTTCATCACGTCTAGCCTTTTCTTCTTCAAGTTCAGCAATTTTAACCTTCAAGATATCAATTTCTGATTGATCAGCATCAATCTTTTTCACCAACTCTTGATTTTCATTCTCTAACTTCTTCACACGCATCTCAAGAAGTCTTTCTCTATCAAACACTTTCTTATTTTCAGCTGCCAGCCTCTTGTTCTCAGCAACAACTTCTTCAACTTTCTTTTCAACATTTCTGACTTGTGAAGTGTTGGCAAAATCAAAATCTCCAACATCTAAAAGATTATTCTGTGGAGTATAAAGACCTCTGCTAGACAAACCATGTTGCACTTGAGTGAGTGGAGGTGTTTGAAATATATCTTGTGAGGTAACAAAAGTTTGTTGTGGTGGTGTTTGATGAATAGGTGATGGTTGTCTTGGAGGTGTTGGTTGTTTAGGTGGTGAGGATCGTTGTGGTGGAGTAGGTTGTCGTGGTGGTGATTGGATAGGTGATTGTGGTGGTGTTGGTTCATGTGGTGGCGTAGGTGGTTTCTTGGTTTGTTTCTTCTTTTTGAGCACAGTCTTCATTACTTTGATCTTTGGAGAGGCTTTGACAATCTTTGGAGAAACCACTTTCTTACGACCTCCAGCTTTCTTTCTAACTCTTGGAGAAGATTGTTATCCTGAGACATGTTCTGGAGAAGGCACACATAAACATCATCATCATCCTTTTCTTGTCTCTTTCTCTTTCTTAACATCTTCTCTTTTTCTATCTCTTCTTGAATTCTTTTTCGACTTTCAATCTCATCAATACCACCATCTGAAGAACTTGATGAACTTGTTGTACTCTTATCTACATCGTCACCCTCAACATCATCAAACAACCTTTTCTTTCTCCCGACGTGTCTCTGCGCCAGATATCAGTCGAATCCGAAGCAGTCGCACCTGACTATAGTGAAACGCATTTTATGGTATTTGAAGGGTTGCCCAAGCATCGGCTTGTGGTACCCTAGATCGGGTGACTTTACTTTGTCCGGTTTCGCTGATTCTGGATCGAGTTTGTCCTTCGTTTGAGACAATCGGAGCTAGCACCTACCGAATATGTAGCGGAAATACATATATGGCATGAATCAAAGCAAAACCGTAGAAGAAATGAGTAGAAACAGAAGAATTACACTTTAACAACGTTTTCTCATTCAACTTTCAGAAAATACAAGGTCAGCAGGTCGGCTACACTTGTGACATAAACGTTACAAATGTGAAAGACTGACTGGGGTATATATAGTGGTGACAGGTTCGCTTATATGGACATGTCCATATGAGCGGACCTCTTTCTTGTAGATCCGCTTTTATGTCAAGTGTCCATATAAGCGGACCTAAACCATTAACATCACAAAATTACACCTTTAACCCCTGTACAATACATAAACAACCTATCTAGACCCTATACATTAAACTAACAAGACCAAGTCGCAGGCTTTAGACATTATGCACCAACAGTTATTAGTTTTGTATAAACCATCTTAATTGTTTTTGAAAAACCATCGTTTAAACCTTAAAAATCATTTTGTACTTATGAATCACCCCAAAACAATTGAAAATAGTAAAATAGGGGAACTATGTACTCACATGAATTGCAAAGTATCCTCAATCAATAGAACTTCAACAAACTCAAGTAAACCAGAGAAATCAAGCAGCACCTAGTAATCGAATCACTAGTCAAACAATAGAAGCCTAAATCGGAAGATCGGACAGAATGAGGTCTTGTAAACCAAATGAGTGTTGGAACTCATGTGATATGCTTTAACAAAGCCTACATTCTAAATTGAAACCTAACCTAAGTGCTTTCGACCAATTGTGACCCATTAAGGTATCTTACGCTACTTTAACGCGTCGTGCGCGCAAATGCGCGTTTGAGACGTCTAACTAGTCCTATGACAAGTATTATATGCCTAAACATGTTTAGTTATGTTGTATAATTAGTTACGTGACAAAAGTTTAGGTTACATATGCTTAATTACCAATTACGCATGATAAGGGTATTTTGGTAATTTACCTAAAGCATATAAACTACTTATCATACAACTACTTAAACTAGGTGACCATAAGGTATAACCTCGGAAGGTTATTCCCTATGCTACTATGGTCACTAAACATGTTAGGTCGGATCCTAATGATTGACCAAACGAGTCGTGTTCGAAAGTCTAAGCGGGTGTTTAGTCCGCTTGACTTACGACTCTACACAAGCACTAATCTAAAAAATGACGAGCTATGCTAAAACATGTTTAGTTAAGTTAGAAAACAGGTTTTGATATCAAAACAAACGGTTTTGATACCTAAAAGTAGCTTGGTTACAAAATACGCGAGAATAAGCATTTTGGCCGAAGCTACGACTCGTCACTGAGCCTAGATAATGTGGTAATCAGTAGGTATAGTCACTGGGGACTATAACCATCGTAATTACGCTCACGTTATGAAGTTCAAACGAACTTCGCGTTGACCCTAAACTGGTCAATGCAGAAAGTCAAATGCAGTTTGACTTTTACGATAAAAACAAATGAAAAGAACGAAGGAATACTTATAAAAGGGTCCCCGCAAGCTATGATCCGATTTACCTTCAGGTATGAAGTATAAACTTCAACTTAGAAGGCCAAAATCAGATCAATTGTGCTTTGGGAGTGAAATGAGGGTGGGTATTTATAGGAAATCTAGAGCCGTTAGGATCGTTTATCGGGAAACGAGCTTTGATCTAAGCCGTACAATTAGGCACATGGTATTTGAATACAATGGGTACTTAAAAACCATCAAATTTGGCCCCTACTATGCTTAAAACCATGTCCAAAAACACTGAATACCAGCTGCTGTTTTAAAAAAAAAATTGTTGATCTGGGTGTCCCAGGCGGCCCGCGTAGCCTAAGACGCGGCCCGCGTAGCCTAAGACGCGGCCCGTGTGGGCTGGCTTTCCAGAATTTGCAAACTAGTCCCTGCACTTGAGAAACTTGCATTTCGGCTCATTTTTGTCACGTTTAAGCCCCGTTAACCTCATTTCAAGGCTCTAAAATGAAGTTAAAGTATAGGGAACTCAAAACATGCTCAAAAATATTTCGGATATCGGTTCGTTTGGTCGTACGATCGCGTTATTCGCTTAATTACGACGGAAGTCGTAACGAACGCAAAAACGATATTGCGCGACGAATGGATTTTTATTATGCCAAACACTAAAATAAAATATTTTAATGCTTAAATAAATTTTTGGTTGTCCGGATATATTCAGAACGAAAGATATGCGCGAAAATGCAAACTTGTGCACTTTTTGACGCTTTTAGTCCCTATTGATCAATAAAGTTTTTTTTTAGCATACCGAACCCCTCAAAAATCCTATTTCTAAGCTATGTAAAGGTTATTCAGGGTAAGTTTAACTTATGATCAAGTTCCGGAATGTTCGTTAGTATACAAATCGGTATAGTTTCACAGTTTGACATAAATAGTCCCTACGATTGAACAAACTTGATTTCAACACACCAAACCATCCAAAACTTATTTCTAAGTTATGTGGAGGTTATTTAAGGTATGTTAAGTCTATTTCACTATTCCGGAGTGTTTGTTGCATTAAACTGGTTATATTTACGCATCAGATCGCGTATAACCTTCCAGAAAGCGATTTAGAGCTTGAAATCGGATTTGAATTAAATTAAAAAAAAAATCACCAAACACAAATACACAAATAATAACACAAAACACATATAATAATACCAAAGCACATTGTTTTATTAATAATCATCATTGTTTTACATTGTACATCGATTACAGAACACAGTTGTCATAGTCTCCCTACTTTAGGAAGTTTCGTCTTGAAATTTTATTTAGAGGAAACTTGTGAAAACAAATGCGGATATTTCATCTTCAACTGGTCCTCACGTTCCCAAGTAAACTTTGGGCCACGTTTGGATTCCCAATGAACTTTCACTAATCGAATCCGTTTGTTCTTCAACTGTTTGAAAGTACGGTCCATGATCTCCACGGGTTTCTCGAAAAAATGCATCGTTTCATCGATTCGGATCTCGTCGAGAGGGATGTGAAGATCGGCGTTAGCTAAACACTTTCGCAAATTGGACACGTGAAAACTCGGATGAATATTCCCAAGCTCTGGAGGTAGCTCTAGTCGATAGGAAACCTTCCCAATTCTTTCCATAATCTTGAATCGTCCCACATATCGAGGTGCAAGTTTTCCTTTCTTTCCAAATCTCGCCACTCCCTTCCAAGGTGAAACCTTGAGTAGGACACGGTCTCCGACTTGAAATTCTAAGGGCTTGCGTCGCATATCCGCATAACTATTTTGACGGCTTCGAGCTGTCACAAGATTATCACGGATTTTCTTGATTTTGTCTGTTGTTTCCAGAATGAGCTCAGGTCTAGTAAGCGAAGCTTCACCGATCTCATTCCAACAGACAGGTGAATGACATTTTCGACCGTAGAGAGCTTCGAATGGTGCCATATTAATACTAGCATGATGACTATTGTTGTAAGAGAACTCGATCAATGGAAGATGAGAATCCCAATTACCACCAAAGTCTATCACGCATGCTCTAAGCACATCCTCCAAAGTTTGAATCGTTCGCTCAGATTGACCATCTGTTTGGGGATAATAAGCAGTGCTTAGATTTAGCTGGGTTCCCATAGCAGATTGCATGGTCTTCCAGAAATGAGATGAAAATCGAGCATCACGATCGGAAATGATATCCAAAGGAACACCATGTCGTGATATAATCTCACCAACATAAATCTTTGCAAGTTTATCAGCAGATAGGTCCTCGCGAATTGGAATAAAATGAGCTGATTTCGTTAATCGATCGATAACAACCCATATAGCATCATGACCTTTAGACGTACGCGGTAACTTAGTGATGAGATCCATCGCAATGTTCTCCCACTTCCAAATCGGTATCTCTAGTTGCACAAGCAAACCAGAAGGTCGTTGATGTTCAACCTTGACTTTGAGACAAGTTAGGCATTTTGAAACATACAAGGCAACATCCTTCTTCATACCAGGCCACCAGCACTGAGTACGAAGATCCTTGTACATTTTATCAGCACCAGGATGGATAGAATATCGAGACTTATGAGATTCGTCCATTACCAAGGTGCGAAGATCGTCTTGTTTCGGAATCCACAAACGACCCTTGAAATAGAGCAAACCATCGTCTTTCCTTTCGAGTTTAAGCTCAAGCTGATGTGGCAATTCCTTACCTATCAAATTTTGTGAAACACAAAATTGTTGAGCTTGAAGGACAAGAGATTGAAGATCAGATAAAGTTTGAACAGAATGAAGCTTGACTCGCTCCTTTCGACTAAGCGCATCGGCTACGACATTCGCCTTACCAGGATGGTAGCGAATCTCGCAATCGTAATCGCTCAAGAGTTCAACCCAACGTCGTTGCTTCATGTTCAGCTCTTTCTGATTGAGAATATGCTGGAGACTTTTGTGGTCTGTGAAAACCACACACTTCGTGACATAAAGGTAGTGTCTCCAGATTTTAAGCGCGAAAACCACATCTCCTAACTCAAGATCATGAGTCGTATAGTTCTTCTCGTGAATTTTCAGCTGTCTAGACGCATAAGCTATGACTTTACCTCGTTGCATAAGAACACAACCAAGTCCTAGATTCGACGCGTCACAGTAGACAACGAAATCATCGTTTCCATCTAGCAAAGATAGAACAGGAGCATCACACAGCTTCTGCTTCTGCGTTTGAAACACTTCTTCTTGCCTGGGTCCCCACTCAAAAGGCTTATTCTTCTGAGTCAAAGCGGTGAGTGGAACCGCAATCTTCGAGAAATTTGAAATGAATCGACGATAATATCCAGCAAGACCAAGAAAAGATCGAATCTCTGTAGGCATCGTTGGTGTATTCCAGTCTTTAATAGCAACAATCTTGGATGGATCCACATGAATACCTTGCTCATTGACTATATGACCCAAGAATTGAACTTCCTTAAGCCAGAATTCACACTTGGAGAATTTAGCAAAAAGTTGTTCTTTCTTCAGGAGTTCCAATGTTAAGCGAAGGTGTTGCTCGTGCTCAGCTCAAGACCTCGAATAAACAAGAATATCGTCGATGAACACAATGATGAACTTGTCTAAATAAGGTTTACAAGACCCTATTCATTAAGTTCATGAAGATAGCTGGGGCATTTGTCAAACCAAAAGGCATGACAGTGAACTCATAATGCCCATATCTTGTGCGGAAAGCAGTTTTGGGAATATCTTCTTCGAGAACACGAAGTTGATGATACCCAGAACGCAGATCGATCTTGGAAAAGCATGAAGCACCTTGCAGCTGGTCGAAGAGATTATCAATTCGAGGTAGGGGATATCGATTCTTGATGGTAAGCTTGTTAAGCTCACGATAAGCGATACACATTCGAAAAGATCCATCTTTCTTTTTCACGAAGAGGACAGGAGCTCCCCAGGGTGAAAAGCTCGGACGGATGAATCCTTTATCAGATAACTCTTGAAGTTGTTTCGATAACTCTTGCATCTCAGACGGTGCAAGCCGATAAGGTGCTTTTGCAATCGGGTTGGCATTGGGTACAAGGTCAATATGAAACTCGACTTGACGAACTAGAGGCAAACCAGGCAGTTCATCAGGAAACACCTCTGGATAATCGCGAACAATCGGAATATCCTAAATACTCTTGCTCTTGCTTTTTCCTCAGTGACATGTGCTAGAAAAGCAACATATCCTTTTCGCAAATACCTTTGGGCTTCCATACACGACATAAGCTTCAATCCACCTGAAGGTTTCTCGCCACGAACCTCTAGAACATCGCCAGAAGACAAAGGAATACAAACAATCTTATCGAAACAACCCACCTCAGCATGGTGTTTGGTTAAACAATCCATTCCAACGATAATATCGAAGCTCCCAAGTTGCATCGGTGTGAGGTCAATAGGAAAAAGATGGTTATCAAGGTTCAACTGACAATCACGAATAACAGAATCAAGAACAAGAGGTTTACTAGTAGCAACTTCGACAGATAAGGGTTTCCTCAGTTTAGTTCTAGGTATCGCAAGCAAAGGCTAAAATAACAAAGAAACAAAACTTCTATCGGCACCAGAATCAAAAAGAACAGATGCAGGTCGATTGTTAACAAAAAACGTACCATTCACCACCTCGTTGTCGGCCCTCGCTTCGTTTGCATTCAAATTATATGCTCGTCCACGAGCGGGATTCACATTGGCGTTGACATTCGCATTCGGGTTCGCATTAGCATTCGCGTTTGCATTCACCAGCCTCGGACAGTTGATGCGGAAGTGACCAAACTCTCCATAGTTGTAACATGAACCCGGTGGGAATCTTGCAGCATTCCCCTGAACCGGAGCTTGAACCTGGGCAACCTGATTCTGTCCCAAACGACAAATATTGGCCAAATGCCCAAGTTTACCACACGTTGTGCATTGCTTACAAGCTTGTTGTGCAACATGATGAACGTTGCAGCGAGCACAATGAGGTGCAGTACCAGCATACGCTTTCTTCGCAGGAAGTTGAGTCGGTGGGTTTTGCGGGTTCTGAGCAGTCTGTGTTGTAACAGCAAAATTCTGAGCACCCTTTTGCTTCCTCGACTTCTTCGACGACTCACCTTTCTTACCCTTACCCTTTTCCTTTTCAGAATCGGTCGACTTCTTTTTATCACCCTTGTGGGTGAGTTTACCCTTCCTGACTTGAGACTCAGTCAGGGTAGCAGACAACTCGATCGCGTGATGGATGGTAGTAGGATTAATGCCTGTCACAGTATCCTGTATGGAATCGGGTAAACCATCGATATATCTCTCGATTTCTTTCTCTGGAGGGGTAACCATAGTGGGACACAACAGATTTAGTTCTTCAAAACGATCCGTATAAGCACGGTGTTCACCCCCATCTTGCTTTAAATCGTCAAACTCTCGTTCCAAAGCTCGAATTTCATGACGGGGACAAAACTCTTTCATCATGAGATCTCGAAGCTCTTCCCATGTTTGTGCCAATGCCACTTCGGCACCCCTATCGCGCATAACACCATTCCACCAGGTAAGCGCTCGCATCTCAAACACGCTTGATGCAAATTCGACCTTACGCACATTCGGACACCGCACATGTCTGAATGTGCTCTCGATACTCTCGAACCACTGCAGGAGCGCAGTTTCTCCTTATGACCCAGAAAACTTAAGCGGCTTAGCAGAATTGAAACTCTTGAAATTACACGGTGCATTATTGTTGTTATTATTGTTGTTGTTGTATAGCTCATGGATTTGGGTCACAACGCCTGGAAGCACAGCAGCCATTTGCTGAGAGACAAGAGCTGCAATCTCTTCCGCAGTAAAAGATTGTGCTTCACGTTGAGGAGGCATTGTCTAACAAGGAAACAGGAGAATCGAGTGAGATTGAAAAGAAAAATAGGTATTGGAAATACCGACAAAACACAAGGAAGGCGATCATTCGTTCGTTACCTTGAACAAATAAAACGACACGCAGTGACTAATCAAAGTAAATGGATCAAAAATAATGTATCGCTAAGACATGCTCGCCTATAAGTGGACACTCACCCCAAGAGTTCCCATGTAAAAGTGACTGGTCCAATTATGTGGATTTATACGAACACTCTAGCCTTAGACAGAAGACCCAGGGTACAGGCACCCACCCTTCCAGTTTGCACGTGTTCACACTATTTAGACCCAAACTTTGACGAGATTTTTGAAAATTTAAAGGGTTCAAAACCTTATAACAGAGGGTTCAAAACCTAGTAATCAATCATCCTAGAACAGATGATTAGTTTTCAAAGCGGATTCGAAATTAGTGTTCTCATTGTGGTTATCACCTAAGGATAGGTGACGGTTTTGTTTTAAAACCTAAACGCAAATTTCTTGCATTAGGGTCCTAAAGTTATAGTCTAGGTCAAAGCATTACTAATAACCTAATTCCCTATAACCGTTGGCTCTGATACCAACTCTTCTGTCACACCCCGACCACGTAAAACAACAAAACGTGACGGAAACGTCAGGGAGTGTTGTAACAGAATTATCATTTCATAACCATGGATACAAAAAGTGTTTCGTTTTATTGATAATATTAAACATTAACATTGTCTTAACATAGAATAAACAAGTTCATATCTACTATCATTGTTATTGTGTCACTAAGGCCTCGTCCAGATCTTATGTGACGCATGCAACCTAGAAATCAATCAAGCAACAACACCTGAAACATATGTAAAAACAAAGTCAGCAAAGAAATGCTGGCGAGTACATAGGTTTTATAAGAGTATCGGAATCATGGCTTCGTTTACATGTTTCAGTACTTAATTAGGCTACAAGAGCCAAAATACAAACCTCGTTTTGAAAAGTGTATTGCAACATAATTAACCAACTCAAATCAAGATGGTTATAGTTTAAAAAATCTCGTAGCCATGATTCTTAACCCCAAAACATTTGTTTTAGTAAACCGACTTGTAAAACATCTTGTAAAAACTCGTTAGAAACTCGTATGGTTTATATCTTTAAGAAAAACATCGTTGTGTGACATCGTTTCAAAATCGTTTACCCAAGTGAACTAAATAACGCCACGGTATGTAATATGTTGAAAACACTTATATATAGGAAGCACCAGCGGCGTATTCACCATGCTTTCATTACATTACACCCGTCCCGTTATCTAAACACTAACCAAAACCAATCGTTTAGCCAATTCGTTTATCTTGTTCAAATTGTTTCAAAATCGTTAACTCGTTTAAATCATCCTCGCTTTAATTGTGAAAACTTATTTATGGTCGTCTCGCTAACAACATTCAAACCTTCGTGACTCGACTATCTCGCTTCTCGCTACTCGCATGAACCACCAAAGTGTAAGTTAACTAACATCAGATTCAGTCGTTACCCACAACCCCCACACATAACCATGGGTGCAGTAAAATAACGGGATTTGTCAGATCCTATGGTACCATAACCTAATAATGGTTGGCTTGATCAATGCTAATGAATATCATTTGTTATGTAACTACAACCAACAAGTTTGTTCACTTTATTGAAATCGTTATTAGTTTTGTATAAACCATCTTAATTGTTTTTGAAAAACCATCGTTTAAACCTTGAAAATCATATTGTACATATGAATCACCCCAAAACAATTAAAAACAGTAAAATAGGGGAACTATGTACTCACATGAAGTGCAAAGTATCCTCAATCAATAGAACTTCAACAAACTCAAGTAAACCAGAGAAATCAAGCAACACCTAGTAATCGAATCACTAGTCAAACAATAGACGCCTAAATCGGAAGATCGGACAGAATGAGGTCTTGTAAACCAAAAGAGTGTTGGAACTCATGTGATATGCTTTAACAAAGCCTACATCCTAAATTGAAACCTAACCTAAGTGCTTTCGACCTATTGCGACCCGTTAAGGTAGCTTACGCTACTTTAACGCGTCGTGCGCGCAAATGCGCGTTCGAGACGTCTAACTAGTCCTATGAAAAGTATTATATGCCTAAACATGTTTAATTATGTTGTATAATCAGTTACGTGACAAAAGTTTAGGTTACACTAACCAAAACCAATCGTTTAGCCAATTCGTTTATCTTGTTCAAATTGTTTCAAAATCGTTAACTCGTTTAAATCATCCTCGCTTTAATTGTGAAAACTTATTTATGGTCGTCTCGCTAACAACATTCAAACCTTCGTGACTCGACTATCTCGCTTCTCGCTACTCGCATGAACCACCAAAGTGTAAGTTAACTAACATCAGATTCAGTCGTTACCCACAACCCCCACACATAACCATGGGTGCAGTAAAATAACGGGATTTGTCAGATCCTATGGTACCATAACCTAATAATGGTTGGCTTGATCAATGCTAATGAATATCATTTGTTATGTAACTACAACCAACAAGTTTGTTCACTTTATTGAAATCGTTATTAGTTTTGTATAAACCATCTTAATTGTTTTTGAAAAACCATCGTTTAAACCTTGAAAATCATATTGTACATATGAATCACCCCAAAACAATTAAAAACAGTAAAATAGGGGAACTATGTACTCACATGAAGTGCAAAGTATCCTCAATCAATAGAACTTCAACAAACTCAAGTAAACCAGAGAAATCAAGCAACACCTAGTAATCGAATCACTAGTCAAACAATAGACGCCTAAATCGGAAGATCGGATAGAATGAGGTCTTGTAAACCAAAAGAGTGTTGGAACTCATGTGATATGCTTTAACAAAGCCTACATCCTAAATTGAAACCTAACCTAAGTGCTTTCGACCTATTGCGACCCGTTAAGGTAGCTTACGCTACTTTAACGCGTCGTGCGTGCAAATGCGCGTTCGAGACGTCTAACTAGTCCTATGAAAAGTATTATATGCCTAAACATGTTTAATTATGTTGTATAATCAGTTACGTGACAAAATTTTAGGTTACACATGCTTAATTACCAATTACGCATGAAAAGGGTATTTTGGTAATTTACCTAAGGCGTATAAACTACCTATAATACAACTACTTAAACTAGGTGACCATAAGGTATAACCTCGGAAGGTTATTCCCTATGCTACTATGGTCACTAAACATATTTGGTCGGATCTTAATGATCGACCAAACGGGTCGTGTTCGAAAGTCTAAGCGGGTGTTTAGTCCGCTTGACTTACGACTCTACACAAGCACTAATCTAAAAAGTGACGAGCTAAACATGCTAAAACATGTTTAGTTAAGTTAGAAAACAGGTTTTGATATCAAAACAAACAGTTTTGATATCAAAACAAACAGTTTTGATACCTAAAAGTAGCTTGGTTACAAAATACGCGAGAACACGCATTTTGGCCGAAGCTACGACTCGTCACTAAGCCTAGATAACGTGGTAATCAGTAGGTATAGTCATTGGGGACTATAACCATCGTGTTTACGCTCACGTTATAAAGTTCAAACGAACTTCGCGTTGACCATAAACTAGTCAATGCAGAAAGTCAAACGTAGTTCGACTTTTACGACAAAAACAAATGAAAAGAACGAAGGAATACTTACAAAAGGGTCCCCGCAAGCTATGATCCGATTTACCTTCAGGTATGAAGTATAAACTTCAACTTAGAAGGCCAAAATCAGATCAATTGTGCTTTGGGAGTGAAATTGGGGTGGGTATTTATAGGAAATCTAGAGCCGTTAGGATCGTTTATCAGGAAACGAGCTTTGATCTAAGCCGTACAAGTGGGCACATGGTATTTGAATACAATGGGTACTTAAAAACCATCAAATTTGGCCCCTAGTATGCTTAAAACCATGTCCAAAAACACTGAATACCAGCTGCTGTTTTAAAAAAACAAACAGCTGATCTGGGTATCCTAGCCGGCCCGCGTAGCCTAAGACACTGGCTTAGGCGGCCCGTGTGGGCTGACTTTCTAGAATTTGCAAACTAGTCCCTGCACTTGAGAAACTTGCATTTCGGCTCATTTTTGGCACGTTTAAGCCCCGTTAACCTCATTTCAAGGCTCTAAAATGAAGTTAAAGTATAGGGAACTCAAAACATGCTCAAAAATATTTTGGATGTCGGTTTGTTTGGTCGTACAATCGCGTTATTCGCTTAATTACGACGGAAGTCGTAACGAACGAAAAAACGATCCAAATTGCGCGACGAATGGATTTTTTTATGCCAAACACTAAAATAAAATATTTTAATTCTTACATAAATTTTTGGATGTTCGGATATATTCAGAACGAAAGATATGCGCGAAAATGCAAACTTGTGCACTTTTTGACGCTTTTAGTCCCTATTGATCAATAAAGTTTATTTTAGCATACCGAACCCCTCAAACCTATTTCTAAGCTATGTAAAGGTTATTTAGGGTATGTTTAACTTATGATCAAGTTCCGGAATGTTCGTTACTATACAAATCAGTATAGTTTCGCAGTTTGACACAAATAGTCTCTGCGATCGAACAAAGTTGATTTCAACACACCAAACCATCCAAAACTTATTTCTAAGTTATGTGGAGGTTATTTAAAGTATGTTAAGCCTATTTCACTATTCCGGAGTGTTTGTTGCATTAAACTGGGTATATTTACGCATCAGTTCGCGTATAACCTTCAAGAAAGCGATTTAGAGCTTGAAATCGGATTTGAATTAAATTGAAAAAAATCAACAAACACAAATACACACATAATAACACAAAAACACATATAATAACACCAAAGCACATTGTTTTATTAATAATGATCATTGTTTTACATTGTACATCGATTACAGAACACATTTGTCACAGAATGAAATTACAAAACCACGAAACCACTTTGACAGAGTTTCCCCTCTCTAGCCAAAGTTCTCTCTACAAATGAATAAGACACTATGCCTATTTATACTAAAGGTTGATCCGCACATGCATGTTATTCACGGATGGACATAGTTGTTTCGTGCGGATCTGCGCAGTTCCTATCCGTGCGGATCTACTCCATGTGTAGATCACCAAAACCCTAATTGTGCGCCTTCATCCATGCGGATCTACAAGTCTTGATCTGTGCGGACCAATCAACACCCTAAATGAATACATACACTAACTGTTGGTGCATACATCTGTCGACTTCGTCTTGTATCGAGTCTAGCCTTAGAAATGTTAGATCAAGGCACGATGTACGAGAAAATAGGTTGAGTTAGTGTGTAAACATTCTGATTTCGCTCCAAGCTGTTGATTCCGCTCCAAATGTCAGGAGATCACTTTCGAGCGGAATCATAAGTTGTTAATTCCGCTCCTAATGTCTTGTGTCCTTCCGAGCGGAATCTAGGGCCTATATATAGTTCATCAGGAGCGAAATCAGGTAGAACTTTCTTGTTTCCGGTACCGAACTGCTGCCGAAGAGCCGTTTGACTTTAATCAGTGTGAAATCATCAATACAAGGCAAATTTAAGTATATCAAGTTGTTTTACTAGTTCGTTTCTAATTTTCCGCATCTGAAACGGATAAGAGCTCATCCGATTGACTCGTTTGGGTCAGCACGCGATCCTACAAGTGGTATCAGAGCTTAGGA
This sequence comes from Helianthus annuus, assembly GCF_002127325.2. NCBI lineage: Eukaryota > Viridiplantae > Streptophyta > Magnoliopsida > Asterales > Asteraceae > Helianthus > Helianthus annuus. The sequence continues at coordinate 91,549,385 of NC_035443.2, forward strand.
CGAGGAGTTCTTGCCAAAACAGCTTCATTTTCTGACTTCTACACCTTCTTTTTGAATCTAAACAAGATTTAACGGTTAAAATCGGCTCAAATTTTCACAAACTGTGTAAAAGTTCATAATAACAAATCCCTAAAAGTTTGACACTAAAATTCAAAGTAAAAACATACAAAATGGACCCCCGAGTTGATTCCGCTCGAACTGGGTAACTTCTGATTTCGCTCGAAATTCAGGGCTAATTCCGCTCCAAGCTGCCACAGTACTGATTCCGCTCCAAATTACAGATTCTGTGTGATTCCGCTCCAACGTACAAACTGATTCCGCTCCAAATTACAGATTCTGAGTGATTCCGCTCCAACGTATAAACTGATTCCGCTCCTAGATACAAACTTTTCAATTCCGCTCCAGAGATAGTTTGTGATTTCGCTCCAGGCAAACAAACAACCAGATTTCGCTCCAAACCGCAATTGAGATTCTGCTCCAAGTGTACAAACTAGTGATTTCGCTCCAAAAAGGATTGTTTGCTATTTCGCTCCAAAGTGACTGTTTTTGACAAACGTGTTATCAGAATCATGGTTGAAGAGTTTTACAATGCATTCGCGGCGCCTATTGCCCGTGTGACTGCTGCTGAAACAGTGTATAGTGAGAATGAGACGGGTACTCATCAGAAACCACCAAAGCTGATGTACATTGAGGATTTTCAGGGTTGGAAAAACCGATTCGAGAACTGGGTTCAAGCTTACAGATTTGATGCATGGTGTTCATTGCTAAAAGATTACGAAAGACCAAAGAATGAACGCAGGCTAGAAAAGGGTTTTAATGATTTTGCAGAAGCTGGCAAGCTGAAATACACAAGTGAAAAGATGATGATCAACATTCTACAGCAAGCAGTTAAAGAAGACATTTTTGTGTTACTTCAACATAATGGTACAGCTAGATCAATTTGGGAGGCTTTGATTCAGAAATTCAGAGGGAGTGCTGATATGATCAAAAACAAAAAGGCCTTATTGAGGAAATCGTTTGATATGTTTACTGCATTTGATCATGAAACAACCAAGCAGACCATTGATAGATACTGTCATCTGGTTCTAGAAATGGGAAGATTAGACATTCAGAAAGGGGATGATGAGTGGGTCGATAAATTAGCTGAATCCTTGCCACAGCATAAGTGGGGAACTTATTTGATGGTTGTGAAACTCATGAGGAAGACTGAGAGTATGAACTTGGCTCAGTTTATCCAGAAGATTGAAGAATAGGAGCTGGATATTCAAAAGACAGCTATCATGACGAATCCAAACGCCAAACAAGATGTCAGTCTGTACTACAGAGGGAACAAGTTTGAGGCTACTACCAGTCAAAGTCCAAAGACTAGTACTGCATTCAGTGCTAATGGTTCTGCAAGTCCAAATTCTAGCACTATAACTCAAAGTGGTGGATACACTTCATCATTCTCAAGATTTGATCCAAACAGCAACCCACCTAGCCCTCAGAAGCAAAATTCTACAAATCTGCAGTGCAATATGACCTTGAACATTCAGAATGGTCAAAATATATCTCCTGAAGTGGCTAAGCAACACATGGTATCTCTTGTCGCCATGTTAGAGTGCATGAAAGCTTGATTGCAGGAAGAATTGGTAATCTGATGCTCACGAAAGAAGATTACGACCAAATTGATGCAGAAGAACTTGAGCTAATGGATGTGAAGTAGTGTTTGGCTAGTGCCTGCAGGAGAGCTGAAAAATTTCAACAGATTACTGGCAGAGATGAGTTCCGAGGAATGGCTACGTCTCCACTTGGTTTTGACAAGTCAAAGGTTACCTGTTTTCGATGTAAAGGAAAAAGTCATTTTAAACAGGAGTGTAAAAATCAAGAGTCAACTGGGAGTCAAGATAAGAGCAATTATTATCAGAAATCAATCTTTCATCAGATCGATCAACAACCTCAGCAAAAGGATCAGAAAACTACTCATGGGAAAATGATCGAAGAAGCAAATAAGAAAGCTTATTACGGGATAATAGATCAAAGTGATGAGTTTGTTGTAGAGGGATTTAGCTGGGACAATTACATACCTGGTGTGACTAGACCTGATGTGGCTCTTGTTACCAGAATTTTGGGTGAAAATGAAGATTGTCAGAAAAGAATCCCAATATTTCCAGATCTAGGAAGTGATGTTGATACCGATGATGAGGAAGAATATCTTAACAAATGTAGAAAAAGCATTGATCCTGACAGTTTTAATTTTTTCTATGCAGATAAAGTTGAGATGCTGAATCAAAAGAAGATTGCTCGTCTGAAGAGAGAGCTAGAAGCAGCAAAGTTACTCGCTGATGAAAAGGCGAAGACAGAAGCTGGAGAAACAAAAGTTGAAGCAGTTACTGAGAATGAAATAGAAAAGATTGTTGAAGTAGAGAAAGTGGTAGAGAAAATCGTCGAAGTTGAGAAACTGGTGGAAGTTGAGAAAGTTGTTGAAAAGATTGTTGAAATAGAAAAGATTGTTGAAGTCGAGAAACTTGTTGAAGTTGAAAAGACTGTCGTAGTTGAAAAGATAGTTGAAAAAGTGGTTGAGGTCACTAAGCCTTATGAGAAATGTTCAGAATCTTGCAAAGTTTGTGAAGAAAAAGACAAGAAGCTTGCTGAATTAGAAAAGATAAAAGAAGATTTACTGTCTGATGTGAAGTATGTGAAGGAGTCGTACGATGTGCTGAATAGGACAGTTGATAGTCTGAAAAAGACAAACTCAGAAATTGAAAAAGCGAATGACAAAATGAGTGCAACTTTGATGACAAAGCAAAGCGTCATAAATGATTATATTGAAGATTGTGCTAAACTGAAGAAGGAGCTGGAACTAGAGAAGATCGAGAGTGAAAGAATTAAACGATTATTGTTGAGTTATACTACTTGTGATTATTTGATTGATCGTGTTTATCCTACTGTTGCAGGTCTTGAGGCTTTCAAGAAGGATAAGACTAAAGATACTGATACTGGTAAGAAACCAAGTGTCAAGTATAACAGATGTCCGCCTCCTATCTTTGAGAGTTATTCCCCCAGGAAACCAAATGAGGAACGGGTAGACAAGGCTCTAAACATCAAATTAAAGTCTGAAATCACTGATGAATTACCAGACAATATTGATGTCACATTCACAGCGTCTGACACTGATCATGAGTTTGAGTTAGTTAAGAGAGTTGTCGATCAGGTGTTGGATATGGATGAAGAGTCAAAGTCGGAGTCTAAGTCAAATTGTTCGAGTTCGTCTGAGAAGAGTCCGAGTTCACTGGTGAAAAGGGTTTACAATAAAGAATTCCTGTTATCAAAATCTAATTTGAATGACGGATCAATCAAAGTAGCATATACATTGAATGATTCAGACAAATTATATTCTGATGAGGAATTCCCAATAAGAAGTGTTAAAACTGAGAAGATCAAAAAGGTTTTCAAATTAACAGAAATTAATATTTCTGAAATAAAAGATTTAAATCTTTCTGAAAAACCTAAACCTTACACTTCAAGAATTCAACAAAGAATAAACAAGAAAATGGGTTATGGTTGTGGTGATGGTGATGGTTTTCAAAAGAAACCAAACCATAATGGTAATCTCAAAAAGAAAGGTCTTGGTTTAATTTCATCAGAAAATTATAAAAATCAGAAAACTTATAAACCAAAAACAAAATTTGTTTCAGGAGGAAGTTCAGAGGATGAACGGAAGAAACCGTTCTGGAAACAGTCAAACCAGGAGTTTCTTGCTGAAGTGAAGAAGAATGTGAGAAAGTTTGCTCAAAGAGTTGACAGAAGAACCTGTTTCAAATGCCAGGAAGTTGGACACATAGCTTAGAATTGCCCCAAGACCAACTACCAAAAACAGGGAGTTTCTTCTAGCTCTGTTTTGAGAAAGACTTGTGTTGATAAGAAAGAACAACCTGTGAAAAATGTTAAAAAATTTGAAAATTCTACTTCTAAGGAAGGAGAAAGTTTAAAAAGGTTTTACAAAAGAAGAGGTGATTTGAGTAAACAAAAGTGGGTGGTTAAAACAGATAGTTGTTCTGACAATGAATCTGATTCCATAAAATCAGAGGAGTCATTGGTTGAGAAAAAGATTGTGAGTTCTGTTCTAGAAGTGAACGATGAAAATTTTCCTCAATTGTCAAAGGAAAATCTGTTGTCGAAAGTGGGAAAGGTAGAGATCTCAAATCAATTCTTCGCTGATAAGGGAGAATTTGATGTTGAGAAGGCTTTCAATGGGAAAGTCAAACATATTTTCGGTAAGATGGTTGATAGAAAAGTAAAGGGTGCTAAAGAATTTTACAAATCAAAATGTTGGTGGGATAGATGTGTTCCAAAATCACCTAAGGCTGGTCAGGCTTGGGTGGACATTATGTTTGAGTAAACACCTGACTTGCCGGAGCTCCCAGGTTGGTAAGAGTGGAGCAGGAATCGGCATCATTCTTGAAATGTTTGTTTGGTAAATCTACAGGTGATATCTTTAAATTGTTATATTTTGATTTACAAGTGATTATGGTTGGTGAGTGAACGTGTAAGTGGTTGAAAGAGGTTTTCAATTACAAGTGGTTAATCAAGGTCATTAAGTTGAACTTGATTGGACCATACTTACAAGTGGTATTTTGGAGAACAAATGATGAGTTTATCCCCTAACCTACAATTGGTTTGAAAATCAACAAAACTAATTTTCCGGAAAAACCATTTTATTAAAACAAACTTCAGTGTTTTGAAATCACAATGGGAAAAAAGTTTGTTGTGAGGGGGAGTTCTGATTGTTTATGCCGAGTGGATGGCGATTTGAAGTGATTTGATATTAGTTGTCAATTTGGTTGTACAGTTTGTTTTCAAATTTTCCTTTAAATGTGTTTGCATTTTAAGGGGAGTAAAAATTTCAGAAAATCCAAAAACATTAGAAAATTTGAAAAAGCCAAAAACATGATAAATTCAAAAAAATGAGTTTTGTTGTATAAAAGAGGAAATGATAGTACATCAGTGGACGATCACGGCATGCTAAAGAATTGGAAAGTTAAATAGTGATAAACGGTCTCACTGATGATGTGTCAGTAGGTTTTTGCACATTTAATAGATTGTGACGAGATATAAACCTAAATTTCAAACTTGCTTAATTCGTGGGTAACATCTCTCGGATATATGGGTAACCCCAGAAATCTTGTTTGAAGGACCCCTCTTTCTGAGATACTAGGTCTTTATGTTTAGGGATATCTTGGGTATTATCCCGGAACTTCTGATAATGCGGAAGCAATGGCCTAGTCCCCAGATACTACTTTCCGCAAATGCTTGAAAAAGCGCCGCCCTCAGCAAATTGATGAAACAATAAAATTGATAGTCATTGCTGTTGTAAAAAAGATCCTCTAAAGGGGACCCACCAAAAGTCGAGCCGTCATCTCTCTGCTGAACGGAAGTTCTGACCTGAGCTCTCACGGTTTCGCATCTAACCCCTTACAGATATCATCTAGGTATACTCACCTGTAAGACTGAATATTGGGATCTGGATACGGGAGTATATTCTGAGGTGGGACACGCGAATAAGTTTAAGTGCTTAAAACATTAACCTCGTATCTCGAAACAGTTGAACTTTGTGTGAAAATTTAAGTGGATCAGTATATGTCAGTAAGTGAATTGTTTAGAGCTTAAAATGTTTAAAGCTTAACGGTGTTGGTGATTTGTCTCAGAAACTGATATGATTCTCTTACACAAACTCACAAAAATATTGTATGTAAATATTTCTTTACTGTATTACATTTCTGTTATTAAAACAAAATTCCAAAAAGATTTTCAGTGTGTTTTAGCAAAATATTTTGAAAAATCCAAAAAGATTTTCGACAACTGATATTGAAAAGCTGATTTTCAAAATTCTGAGTGCTGAACATGATGAACAGGTTTGGGAGAGTTTGATTGAAAAGTTTTTCAGAGAAAAGAATTTTTTCGTAAAAATGATTTTATGAATGATCACAGTTTTTTCTGATTGTATTTTGTTAGTAGGGGAGTCAGTGTTGATGCATACAATTTTAAATTTGTTAAATATCTTATTTTTATGAATCTTATGTTTTGGGTAGAGGATTTTCAGGAAAATCTGGATTCTGATTGAGAATAGCGAGCCAGGTTGCAATCCTGTTGCTGTAAAAGTCAGACTACAATTCCAGCATGTTTTGAGGGGAAGTCTGTAAGAGATAGAATTTGAAGATCAAAGAGATAGATAGAGTTTATGGAAGCCCGAAGACTAATCAAGACTGGAGTTTGAGAAGACTCGACACTGAAGACTCGTCAACATCTGAGGGGGAGTCTGTTGGTGCATACATATGTCGACTTCGTCTTGTATCGAGTCTAGCCTTAGAAATGTTAGATTAGGGCACGATGTACGAGAAAATAGGTTGAGTTAGTGTGTAAATGTTCAGATTTCGCTCCAAGCTATTGATTCCGCTCCAAATGTCAGGAGATCACTTTCGAGCGGAATCATAAGCTGCTAATTCCGCTCCTAATGTCTTGTGTCCTTCCGAGCGGAATCTAGGGCCTATATGTAGTTCATCAGGAGCGAAATCAGGTAGAACTTTCTTGTTTCCGGTATCGAACTGCTGCCGAAGTGCCGTTTGACTGTAATCAGTGTGAAATCATCAATACAAGGAAAATTTAAGTATATCAAGCTGTTTTACTAGTCTGTTTCTTATTTTCCGCATCTGAAACGGATAAGAGCTCATCCGATTGACTCGTTTGGGTCAGCACGCGATCCTACACTAACATAACCTAGTCTTGTTCACTCTATTAGCTACGACACGATATATCTGACATTGAAGCACGTGATTGACGGAAGCGATAGACATAGTGCATTCACAGACTCCCCCTTGGATATTGTTGTAGTCAATCTCGTTGCTAATCTTTATCAACTCTGAGTCTTCAAGAAGCTTTGACAGTTCAGAATCACAGACTCCCCTTTTCATCTTGATTCATCAGCTCCCCCTTTCATTAGACTCACTATCTTCAAGCTCCCCCTTGCTTTGAGATTTCAGAATCTGTACCTAGTTCAATATATGATCATTTGAAAATTCAAAACACTTGTAAGAATTACTTTTAACTTCAAAATCAGAAACCTGGCTCTCTCTAAACTTTATTTGACAATTAAAAACTTATTTGAGATTTCCAGGATCAACAACCTAGCTCTTTACAAGATTCATTTGACAGTTAAAATCTCTCAAAATGTTGTCTCGCTCTAAACACAAACATTTTGACATTAAAACCAATACTTGTGAATTCATGATCAGAACCTAACTCATCTTCCCCTAACAAGGAACTTTATATTTGACTTTAAAGCATCCAATTTTTATAAACCCTCACAGATAATCAAGTTCAATTTAATGACCTAGAATTATCTGATTTTCTACCAAGTCCAATTAATGAGCTTGGAGAAAAATACAAACTGTTTTTTATTTTTTCATTAAAAACCTCAAGTTTCAAATTAATGGACTTGTTATTTTCTGAGACATGTTCTGCATACTTATATTTTGAAATTCAGCTTTTCAACATCGGGTGTTGAAATATAAATTGAAACAAAATCTTTTTTGTATTTTACAAAGTTTATGCTAAAACACTCTTAAAATATTTTTATGAATTTTTTGAAATGAAATAAAAGAATGAAATATTTACAGACATATTTTTCTTAAGTTTGCGTCAGAGGATCATATTAGTATATGACACATCGCAAGCACCGTTGATCTATTAAATCTTTAAGTTCTAAACAATTCACATAGATTGTCAGTATACTGACCCAGTTAAATTTTCACGCAAACATCAATTGATTCAAGATATGAGATTAGTGTTTTAAGAACTTATCTTAATCGCGTGTCCCACCTCAGAATATACTCTCGTATCAAGATTCCCTAGATTCAGTCTTATAGGTGAATATACCTAAATGATATCTGTCTCTAGGTTAGTACAAGACCTTGAGAGCTCAGGTTAGAATTTTCGTTCAGTCAAAGAGATGAAGGCTCGACTTAAGGTGTGTTCCACTTAGGAATCTTCTTTACAACTGCACTTGATATATATCTTTCGATATTTTCTCAATTTTTATGCAGGGGGAAAGTTGTAAGCTCAAAAGCATTATACGAGGTCTAGGCCATTGCTGACGCAAAATCAGAAGACCAGGTATAATACCCCAGATACCAATAAGTATAAAGACCTAACATCTCAGAATCAGGCAATCTCTCAAACGAAATTTCAGAGTACTAAGTCCATATATCTGAGAGATGTTCCCCACGAGATAAGAAAGTTATTGGAACCGGGGTTTGGGTTTAAGTGGACACGTATATTTGCAATCGCAGTTAATACGAGTTTTTAATGTTTATAATATAATCTAGTTTTTGAATAGGGATTTTTTCTTGACTATGATTTCATTTGCATTGATTTTCTTTTAGGGACGAAAAAAATGCAAGTATGGGGATATTTGATGTATTGCAAAATACATCCTTTATTCGTGTATAGTTTGTACATATTTCATTTAGTTTATTTCGGTTTATAGTTAGAATTCGTAACTTCTGTTTATTTTTTCGTTTTTAGGTCATAGCTGCTGAAAGTTGAAGAAAACGCCAAAAATCTGCTGATTATGAAGCTGAAATAAGATTCAGGTCATCACGTAGCTGAACGGGAACTCAAAACAAGAACATATGGAAAAATAGGCCTTGGCACTACGCGAAGGGACCTTAAAAATGGCTTGGACAAACACGGGCAATAAAAAAAATAATAAACTGACATTGAAGGCTTGGTGGCACGCAAAGCAAAAGGAGATACCCCTTCGTGTAGCGCGAAGGGGTTAAGTGTCGGAAAATTGTCTAATTCAAACATGATTCTTGTAGGGTTTAACTATGAATATTGTGGAAACCCTCAAAATTTCAGGTACTGTACAAATTTTGAGGCCAGTATCAGCACATAGACAGACACTATACTGAGGCCAGTATGAGCCAGGGATAGAGTACTACACTGGTATGGAGTGTAGGGAAGTGAGGACCATAAGGCTATGTCACTAGGTGATAGTTTGAGTGCCGGAAAGTGCCTAAAACTCGTTTTTAGTACAGAATTCTGCATTCCCAGCAACAATTCAGCTTTTAACACACTCGTACTATACAGAGAATTGACTAAATGGTCCTGAACGCTTTCCTAAGTGTTGGAATTAATTTTGTTACAAAAAGATGCATAAAAGACACTATGCATTACAATTAAACGCTTTAACGGAACGATACGTAAACGAACGACCAGACATTACCCGGGACACAAACATTTTGTCAGAAACATTATTTTATTATTCTTAAGTAATTACGGTCACAAAAATCCCCACACACTATAGAAACATGGCATACACCCACTATTCTTGAAACTACCCTTAACCTTCTAATTAATTACCCATTAGTTACAAAATTTATACATTAACCCCCCCCCAACCGAAATCAGCCCCCAATGGACCCCACCCCTAATCATTCCAAATCTTTACCCAATAACCCTTCTCAATTGTGATTGGGCCTCCCTTATTTGTTACATTTACAAGAAATTCACACTCATTATAATAGGGTGGCTAAGATAATCATCATCACTTCAAAGATCACACTCCACCCACACTCTCTCTCTCATTTTCAGCTCCCCATAGCTGATTTCACCATCACCACCACTTAATCACCTTCATCTTCATCATACTCAAGCTCCATTCAAGCATTGAAGGTGGTTCATGAAGGTAGCAAATTGAAGGAACTTCAAGGAAGCTTTGTTCTAATCTTATCATCACCTCTTTCACCATCATCTCTTGTTCACAAGTTCATCCCTAGCCCTTGTGCTAGTAGTAAGTCTTCGATCTAGCTCATGAACCATTTCTACGTTGATTGTTCGAAACATTGTTGTTTGAAGCTTAAAATAAGGACACAAAGAGAAAGTGAACAAGGAACCTAAACACAAACTTATGTAATGATAAAATCTGGTTGTATTATGTTGGTATAAGTATGCATGTTGTTTGATCATTGATTTCTCGATAAACCCATTGTTAGAACAATCGTTGACGCGTTTTAGTAACATTTACACTCTAAAAAGCATGCTGATTAGTATTTTCAGCCAACTTCAACAGGCTGTAACTGGACCATTTTAAATCGAAAAACTAATTTTCTGAAGCCTAAATTGTGTATTTTGGAATAACTAAACAAATGGCACTGGAATCGTAATTTTTCGAGACCGTTTACTATTTTTAAGGGACTGTTTTTGGACAGCAGCTCAAGCTGCATTTTTACTGCAGAAAAAGTGTGTTGTATTCGGAGTCATAACTTGAAACCTGAGTGAAACCGAGTCATGGAATTTTTACAGTAGATGGTCACGGTTGTCAGGATGACCTTTCAACTGGAATTTCGTCAATCGGACTTACGGTTAATTTTTAGTGAATTATTCCGTAAACTGCAATCAGAAAGTAACAAATCTGATTGCTGTGGAGAAAATGATCTTTTATAAAATATGGGTAACGAACTGGACTCTGATATTTTTACATAATAAATTTTGGAACATATGGAATCTTCTGTAAAAATTTGAGAATATTTGGAAAAGGATAACTATTTTATAAAAATCCCTGAAAACAGTCCGGTTTCGAGTAATAAAGCTGAAATGAGATATGTAATGTTTTGTATGTCCATAGGTTGATTTGATTATTGAAAATGAACTACGGGATATATGTAAAGGAAAATGATATGCTAATTAAGCATGGACACCTCTATTTACAAAGGAAACTATGGCGAAATTTTCCGAAAATCCTAACACTTAGTAAATATTTTCTAGACAAGAGTTTACTAGTATATTTTCGACTGTGTTTTGCAAACATAAAACTCGCCATAAGTTTTGTAACAAAATACCGTTACTAGGATATTTTGGATGGATAACATTTTGATAAATGAAATTTATCACAACATATAACGTATTTATGAAACAAGTAGAAATATATTAGTTTGAAAGTTATGATATATTTTTCTAGAAGACAGGGAAATATACATTATGTATGTGTTATTTTCGGACAAATAAGCTATTGTATATTTTTCTAAAGTGGGACTTAGGAATGTATAATGTCAATACCTTAATCACGAAATACATGTATAAATACCCCCACCTTTGGGACGGAAGCAGGAAGCTAAAATACTTGAGAAGTATTAATACAGAATTATTGTATAAACAATTATTCCAAAGCTAAAACGTAATTATTATAACTTGGAATAATACCAGAAACGTAACTCAAAAACATAAATACAAAGGCAAGGCAAGGCAAGGCACGGCCCGTTCATCTAATAGACCCTAGTACATTGTAGGGAGTCGTGTTAGCTGAAGAGATTTGGGTTACAAGTACCGAAGATGCAATACTGTGAGTTCATGTCCCCCTTTTCTCTTAACTATTTTCAGTTTTATACTTCGGGGGTGAAATACATGTTACAATTATTACAGACATTTACAGACACTTACAGACTTTTACAGACATTTACAAACCTTTTTATACATGGTATGATTAGCTAGGGAATTTACTGTTGGATCACGTGAATGGGTAGGCTATTATCGTAAGACCATTAATCCTTGTATAAGGACCGATGGGCATGAGTGATAGATCTATTGGGTGTTGCGAGCCCCATCCATGGGCCTGCGAGTGGCTGCATCTGGTGACTATGTCGTTCCGTCGGAGGGACCGGTACGAAATACGCATACAGGTTTGAGTGCTTCCTAGGCCATGTCACTTATTAATGTATTAGCTACACATTAATTGATCTGTTTTTCCTTATTGCTACATACCAAAGACCTACATTTATACAGACACATTTTAACAATTTATACAGACACACTTTAACGATTTATACAGACTCACATACACATGAACTCGCTCAACTTTTTGTTGACTTTTCAAACTACATGTATTTCAGGGAATTAATTGGATCTGGCAAGTGATGCATGTTAGCTGCGTACTAAATAGGGATGTCATCCAGGGTCATAGGTTTGGGGGGTGTAACTCCTTCCTGGACGGGTTGCATGTCTCAAATCCTCGTTTTGTTAATAGTCTTTCGTTGAGTCTTATGGACTCCTTTTAGCATTGTTATGATTGTTGCTATGATATTAAGAAGTCACACCAAATAAACCACGCTTCCGCAAAAGCCAGGGTGTGACAGCTTGGTATCAGAGCCTCGATCATAGCGAACAAGGATTCTTTCTCGAGTCTAGACTATGATCATCAGGGCTCTCATGAAAACGTTTTCAAACATTTTTTTACATTGCATACACTAAACGTCCAGATCCAGGGCACAAACATTTTTACAAACAAAAGGGCACAAATACACATTTCCAAATTTAAATTTACAATTCAGTCTTAGAGACTGAGGGAGGATTAGTCTTAGAGACTGAGGGAGGATCAGTCTTAGAGACTGAGGGAGGATCAGTCTTAGAGACTGAGGGAGGATCAGTCTTAGAGGCTGAGGGAGGATCGGTCTTAGAGCCCAGGAATTTAGTCTTAGAGACTAGGGAAATTTGGTCTTAGAGACCAGGGATTAAGGAGATTTGGTCTTAGAGACCAGGGAGTTAGTCTGAGAGACTAGGGAGTTTAGCCTGAGAGACTGGGTAGGATAGTCTTGAGAAGACTAGGATGATTACATGCTTACATTGTCGTTACATACACGCTTAATTGCTGTTTATTGAAATACATGCATAGGCGATGACTATTTGCATACGCTAACTGATAGTGATTACTATGGAAATATATACTATGACTACCATGTACCGATACACATGTCGCTTGAATAGAAAGCGGGTTGTTAGACATTGATGACCCTATGGCCGCCACAGATGATGAGACTGCACTTGCACCAGAGATATTTATGACAGACACCGAGAGTAACCCTGACACGCTGACCAAGGACTAGGACGACTCTCAACCGGCCGCGCTGCCAGATTTTGGCGATGAACTACCCCTACTGATGGCTTCTCCGACAGGAATTCTCCTGTGACTCTTGTTTATGTCCATGACCACTTCATCACTGGACATTCTGATAGTGAACACACCATGGCTCCAATCCTTGACAATACGCATCATGTGGACCTTTTCTTCCAAAGGGTGACTACTCGACGAATAGTCGATGACGTTGACATGACTATTGATGGTCCTCCTGACGACATCCATGGTGATGGAAAGTTAGACGAGAACGTTATTATAAATATCACATCTGAGACCCCTGTTATCAGGCTATCCTCTGCGCCTAGTATACACTCGATTTCAGACTCCTTTGAGTCTGCGACATTTATGACTTTACCAACAGACAGGTTACCGCTTTTTGCTCCCAACACGGACGGCGACGCCGCTTTGACTACTGCACTAACACTTGCTCAAGATCACATACCCTCACACTCCCCAGGACCTGCCCCTGAGGTAGCTCCAGTTCCTTGCGGGCCAGCTTGATGTTGCACCTGCTGAACCTGTTTAAACGTGACATTATTTCCTTTGGACTACTATACCTTGCACTCCTCTTACCAGACCCAGTACTTGCACCTATTGAATCTCCTTTTGTTGAGACATTTCTACCGCACCTGCACCCGCTGATGTTGCATCTATGAAGACCGACGTCCATTGCACCGACATGCCTACCGCTCTCTTTCAAGACATACCCGCACCCCGGGAAGGCGCTCCAGGTCAGCACCCGCATATCGATTCTTCTGCTACGGCAACATTTTTGCTAAACTTAACAAGACGCACCGTTTGCTACATTCACCACTACATCGCCGGACGAGCCATTTCGATGGTTCCCATCATACACCATGCTAAAATTAGACCCTTACATAATGGAGGCTACACACGGGATAAGTTGCTCCTGTAACATCAGCTACAGTTTGAGGATATGAGTCATAGAGTGTTGGAGCTTGAGCTGATACCACATTTGGTAACTTCAAATGCAAAAACATTGCATAATTGAAAACATGATTTAAGTATTTACATCACAAGACAGCATATTGCCTGAAAAGTTTATGTAAGACACGACGCCCTCCACCTTGTCTATTGCCAGTATACATTGAACCTCCACATATATCAAGGTTCCTTTTGCGCTCTCGACTGTTGCTATCACACCGTTCCCAGGATTCTTATACTCATTTCTTTACTATCGAGCAGCAGAGCAGACAATTACTTCGACGTGTACACAAGCTCGGGGAGGAAGTCCACGCGTGTTAACGGACTACTTTCTTTTCCTCCTCTTCCTCAGTCACCAGTATAGTTGGTTTCTGGATTCATGCGGATTGCATTACACTTTGGTAAAAACACTAATGATAAGCCGGGTTTGTGGAGACTTTAAAGACCACTTCTAACTACGTAATTTTGATGCACCAATATACTTGTTGGACAAGGGTAGGGTGACCCTGCGTTCCTTCTGATATGATACGTTTTGTAAGACACAGTGATTGTGGTAGGAGGGTGACGAAAGCCCAATCATCTTTAAACATGCGACAATACTTATGACTAATAACTAATGAAAAACTCGGTCGCTATGTTCCCACTAAGCACGCTGTTGATCAGCATATTTGTGCTACAACTATAATGCTACATGTTTACTTGTTACGTTCCTATTTACAAGTTGTGCAATAATTGTGATGATACGTGATTGAATGTTACAACGACTGCGTATATACATATATGTAATATACCTCTGAGGTCCTATTTGTTAAATAGAGACTTGTGTACTCGTGTCCTTAACAGGACCTGACCTAACCAACATTCTTCTAGGAAGATGTCGACTCAAGGGAACACCAATGCCAGCAACCCTCTGCCAACGACAGAGGGGGAATTTCAAGAACGCCTCTTACAGGTCATCGCACAGTACGAGGCCCTTCACTCTGAGCGCAGCGGAGGTACCTCGGGAAATAACCTAGCCAACGGCTGTACCTACAAGCGGTTCTTAGGCTGACAGCCCCTACATTTCGACGGCACTAGGGGTGCCGTAGCTTTCGTGCGCTGGGTTGAGAAAACGGACACTGTTTTACGTGCGAGCAAATGCGCCCCAGAGTACCAGGTCACGTACATTTCCGGAGTTTTCAAAGATGGGGCTCTGTCATGGTGGAAACTCCAGGTTCAGACGATGGGCGAGACTACTGCGTATGCTTTACCATGGGACGAGCTGAAAGAGCTAATGCATAAAAAGTACTGTTCGAGAACAGAAAGCCAGAAGGTGGAAACTGAGTTCTGGAACTTGAAGATGGAAGGTCCAAAAATAGCTGAGTATGTGGAGAAGTTCCAAGTTCTGTCGCGTATAGTTCCTTACGTGGTAGACCCAGAGTTTAAGAAGATTGAGCGTTTCATTTGGGGATTGGCACCCCAAATCATGAGCATGGTGACGACATCAAAGCCTGCAACGATCGCTGAGGCCATCAATCTATGTGTGGCCTTGACTGAAGACGCAATCAGGATGAACAAATTTTCAACCTCTGAGGAGAAAAAGGAGACTCATGTGGAGTCATCTAGAGACAACAAGAGAAAGTTCGCAAACTTCAAGCAGGGTACTCAAGCGAATAACAACAACAAGGCCAAAAAGGGAAAAGAATACATGGATAAACTACCTCAATGCGACAAGTGTCGACGACATCATACCGGGCGATGTAAAAGTTTGACAACTGTGGCAAAGTGGGACACAACAAGGAAACGTGTTGGCATGAGACGAGGCGTGGAAAGAAAGGTAAAGGGTTTTATAACTGCGGTGACATGAGGCACTTTAGGAAAGATTGCCCAAGGGAGATTAAACAAGATCGTGGGAAAAATGTCTAACACCGGAGCTAGGGAAGCACGCCAGGATCCAAACATGGTCATCGGTACGCCTCATAGTAATCAATGTTATGCGCCTGTGCAATTTGATATTGTTGTCAAATTTTAGCTTCGGAATATACTTGTTTTAATAGTAAGTAAGATAGATATCCAATATTCGATCAAACTAGCTTAAGGGAAGCTTCGATGTGATGCTTGGGATGGACTGGTGGTCGAACAACCAAGCGAAGAAGGTTATCCGCATCCAGATGACGAACGGAGAAGCGACCGTGATTCATGGAGCAGGATACGCTCCTACGGATTATCAGGCATTGAAGATACGAAAGCTTTCGCACAATGGGTGTGTTGCCCTCTGGGCTCATGTCGTGGACAAGGGAGCCGAAGAACCAAAACTCGAAGATATCCCTGTGATAAAAGAATATCCTGAAGCCATCCCCGAAAACTTGCCAGAATTATCTACTCAATGACAAGTCGAATTTTGCATCGATTTGATTTCCAGGCGCCGTGCTTGCAGCCAATACACCTTGGCAATTTACACCTTCAGACATGCAAGGATCGACAGTGTAGCTTCAGTAGCTGATAGAGAAGGAAGATAACAGACCAAGTTTCCCATTTTGGGTAACCCCAGCTCTGCTCATCAAGAAGAAGGATGTGACTCTCAAATTAACATCAATTACTAGGAGCCAAACGAGCTAACCCACGAGAGTCGGTGACTCTCGCTAAGGATTAACGAATTACGTATTTAAATAACTGTGAGGATCCAACTACTATTACATGACTGATTGATGATCAAGTGTCGTTAGCGATGAATTCAGGAAGAAAGTATACTGGGGAAATCGTGGGACGATAACTTGTTTTTTTAGACGCACACAAGATGGTGTTTCCTACACAATGCACAAAACCGAGTTACACAGAATACGAAACCTTGAGGATCTAGAAAACATATGATTAGGACCCTTGGGAACCCAGGTCCAAACGTGTAAAGGTTGTTACTTAGACACCATATCTGTTAACTCAATCGAACACCATTAACCTGACATATATGCCATTTCAGTTAACAGAACAGAAAGTACTTGAAATTCTTTCGTTTAAATCTTCACTTTTGCTTCTAGCCGAGTAGATGTTTGCATCTCTACTCCCCTTAAAGTAGTTGCATCGCTTTGATTTTCTTCGCTGAGAGCGAACACACATTTGCTTCGATACTTGGTCATTACCTCATACTCATTGTCTCATCACTTGAAAACTCACATGTTACGCGTGCACCATCTGCTACGCATACGGTTTCATTTCGAACGCTTCATTAAAATTCAAATATGATGTTGCTAAATCTAACTACTGGTTCGTGATTTAAATGGCCTACATTATTGTAACGGTTGACTCTTTGCTATCAAGTCAACACACTTTCTTGAAAACTTCTTTTGTTTCAAGATACATTCATGGTTATTTTTGTAACCATGCTGAGATTTCCCTTGTTGATACATACGTTTATTGTCGGGTTACGCTGAAAATAAGTTCAATTGCTTGAACTTCTCCATTTCGCATATTTGGTTTAAGACGTCATATGATGTATTGAGAGCATCATATTCAAACATTTTTGCAAAGACTCTTTCATTACGAGTCGTAGTAGATTCGGTTGATCTATGACTCCACTAAATCGTCTGATTCACTTCGACACCTTGAGGTGATATTTTCACAAAATTGAAGCTTGTGCTAATTGGGTTACTCACTTCATATACGGAGTTAAATTATTTATTTGCTCTAAATCCGTCTCGTTTATCACGATTAAAGCAGTCTCAACACAATTGTGGGTTGGGGCAATGGTACATTGATTCATTCCATAGCACAATGTACCTCTTAACGATTCTTTCATTGTCTATCGAATACCTAGCGGTATTTAATACTTTTTCACCTTCGATCAAAAACAATGGCTCTTTGATATTCTTTGTTCAACTAGAAACTTTACGACATTGTGTAAATAAAACCTTCGGGTTGCCTTTGTACACTTTCATTAAATTTCAGGCACGGTAAACTTGTTTAGTCACTACTATTATTGAATCTCGTCATTTCGACACCCTGTGGTGTCATTATCTTGTGCTAACCATGGTCAACTGTTTCACCCAAACTACAGATACTTTTGTTGACTTGTCATTAAAACATTTCTGATGCAACTACGAATTAAAACAATGACACACCAGATTCGCTTTTACCTCACTTGGTGTATTTTTCGCAATTCAAGAATGTCAGCACACAAATTCTTATCATTTACTTATTCGAAAGTTGACAAGTCATTTTCATCTCCTAGTTGTTGATTTTGAGTTCATATAGCGGAGGCTATGGTTTGTGAAAACTCGTCTGCATAACGTGACCGATTGTTTGAAAATCCTATTGGACAAAACTCCTCTTTTGTGGAACCCCTGTAAACTGGGTTACACTAGACTACACGTCAATACGACTTGTGCCCTTGACATTGAATGCTAAAAGCACATACCTTTTAAACATTGGATTCGTGATATATATATATATTCTTGGACTCACCTGAGGTGAGTAAGGTTTGATTCGGTTTGGTGATTATCTACCTCAATATTATTCATATACATACATGCATAACGAAACCCTAAGGAATTAAGGTAGTACAAATTTCGAGGACGAAATTTTCTTAACGGGGGGAGAATGTGACAACCCTCAAAATTTCAGGTACTGTACAAATTAATTAATTTCGATTATGTGCTTAAAGACTGTGCTTGATTACAACTGACACTTTAAGTTGCTTACTGATTTATGTTACATACATACATGTGCATCACTTTACATACAGTCGCTCCATTTATCTCATACAGACTCTTAGTGATAAACCTGATGCACAAAGCACAGTTGGCACAGTGAGCGGATAACTCAGACACATGCTGACAATGCCAGCACATAGACAGACACTATACTGAGGCCAGTATGAGCCAGGGATAGAGTACTACACTGGTATGGAGTGTAGGGAAGTGAGGACCATAAGACTATGTCACTAGGTGATAGTTTGAGTGCCGGAAAGTGCCTAAAACTCGTTTTAAGTACAGAATTCTGCATTCCCAGCAACAATTCAGCTTTTAACACACTCGTACTATACAGAGAATTGACTAAATGGTCCTGAACGCTTTCCTAAGTGTTGGAATTAATTTCGTTAATAAAAGATGCATAAAAGACACTATGCAGTACAATTAAATGCTTTAACGGAACGATACGTAACCGAACGACCAGACATTACCCGGGACACCAACATTTTGTCAGAAATATTATTTTATTATTCTTAAGTAATTACGGTCACAAAAATCCCCACACACTATAGAAACATGGCATACACCCACTATTCTTGAAACTACCCTTAACCTTCTAATTAATTACCCATTAGTTACAAAATTTTTACATTAACCCCCCCCATAACCGAAATCAGCCCCCAATGGACCCCACCCCTAATCATTCCAAATCTTTACCAAATAACCCTTCTCAATTGTGATCGGGCCTCCCTTATTTGTTACATTTACAAGAAATTCACACTCATTACAATAGGGTGGCTAAGATAATCATCATCACTTCAAAGATCACACTCCACCCACACACTCTCTCTCTCATTTTCGGCTCCCCATAGCTGATTTCACCATCACCACCACTTAATCACCTTCATCTTCATCATACTCAAGCTCCATTCAAGCATTGAAGGTGGTTCATGAAGGTAGCAAGTTGAAGGAACTTCAAGGAAGCTTTGTTCTAATCTTATCATCACCTCTTTCACCATCATCTCTTGTTCACAAGTTCATCCCTAGCCCTTGTGCTAGTAGTAAGTCTTCGATCTAGCTCATGAACCATTTCTACGTTGATTGTTCGAAACATTGTTGTTTGAAGCTTAAAATAAGGACACAAAGAGAAAGTGAACAAGGAACCTAAACACAAACTTATGTAATGATAAAATCTGGTTGTATTATGTTGGTATAAGTATGCATGTTGTTTGATCATTGATTTCTCGATAAACCCGTTGTTAGAACAATTGTTGACGCGTTTTAGTAACATTTACACTCTAAAAAGCATGCTGATTAGTATTTTCAGCCAACTTCAATAAGCTGTAACTGGACCATTTTAAATCGAAAAACTGATTTTCTGAAGCCTAAAATGTGTATTTTGGAATAACTAAACAAATGGCACTGGAATCGTAATTTTTCGAGACCGTTTACTATTTTTAAGGGACTGTTTTTGGACAGCAACTCAAGCTGCATTTTTACTGCAGAAAAAGTGTGTTGTATTCGGAGTCATAACTTGAAACCTGAGTGAAACCGACTCATGGAATTTTTACAGTAGATGGTCAACATTGTCAGGATGACCCTCCAACTGGAATTTCATCAATCGGACTTACGGTTAATTTTTAGTGAATTATTCTGTAAACTGCAATCAGAAAGTAACAAATCTGATTGCGGTCGAGAAAATGATTTTTTATAAAATATGGGTAACGAACTGGACTCTGATATTTTTACATAATAAATTATGGAAAATATGGAATCTTCTGTAAAAATTTGAGAATTTTTGGAAATGGATAACTATTTTATAAAAATCCCCGAAAACAGTCCGGTTTCGAGTAATAAAGCTGAAATGAGATATGTAATGTTTTGTATGTCCATAGGTCGATTTGATTATTGAAAATGAACTACGGGATATATGTAAAGGAAAATGATATGCTAATTAAGCATGAACACCTCTATTTACAAAGGAAACTATGGCGAAATTTTCCGAAAATCCTAACACTTAGTAAATATTTTCTAGACAAGAGTTTACTAGTATATTTTCGACTGTGTTTTGCAAACATAAAACTCGCCATAAGTTTTGTAACAAAATACCGTTACTAGGATATTTTGGATGGATAACATTTTGATAAATGAAATTTATCACAACATATAAAGTATTTATGAAACAAGTAGAAATATATTAGTTTGAAAGTTATGATATATTTTTCTAGAAGACAGGGAAATATACATTATGTATGTGTTATTTTCGGACAAATAAGCTATTGTATATTTTTCTAAAGTGGGACTTAGGAATGTATAATGTCAATACCTTAATCACGAAATACATGTATAAATACCCCCACCTTTGGGACGGAAGCATGAAACTAAAATACTTGAGAAGTATTAATACAGAATTATTGTATAAACAATTATTCCAAAGCTAAAACGTAATTATTATAACTTGGAATAATACTAGAAACGTAACTCAAAAACATAAATACAAAGGCAAGGCAAGGCAAGGCACGGCCCGTTCATCTAATAGACCCTAGTACATTGTAGGGAGTCGTGTTTGCTGAAAAGATTTGGGTTACAAGTACTGAAAATGCAATACTGTGAGTTCATGTCCCCCTTTTCTCTTAACTGTTTTCAGTTTTATACTTCGGGGGTGAAATACATGTTACAATTATTACAGACATTTACAGACACTTACAGACATTTACAGACATTTACAGACCTTTTTATACATGGTATGATTAGCTAGGGAATTTACTGCTGGATCACGTGAATGGGTAGCCTATTATCGTAAGACCATTAATCCTTGTATAAGGACCGAGGGGCATGAGTGATAGATCTATTGGGTGTTGCAAGCCCCATCCATGGGCCTGCGAGTGGCTGCATGTGGTGACTATGTCGTTCCGCCGGAGGGGCCGGTACGAAATACGCATACAGGTTTGAGTGCTTCCTAGGCCATGTCACTTATTAATGTATTAGCTACACATTAATTGATCTGTTTTTCCTTATTGCTACATACCAAAGACCTACATTTATACAGACACATTTTAACAATTTATACAGACACACTTTAACGATTTATACAGACTCACATACACATGAACTCGCTCAACTTTTTGTTGACTTTTCAAACTACATGTATTTCAGGGAATTAATTGGATCTGGCAAGTGATGCATGCTAGCTGCGTACTAAATAGGGATGTCATCCAGGGTTATAGGTTTGGGGCGGTGTAACTCCTTCCTGGACGGGTTGCATGTCTCAAATCCTCGTTTTGTTAATAGTCTTTCGTCGAGTCTTATGGACTCCTTTTAAACAAATCATGGTTTGTAACGTATTCAGTGGTTGATATTTTTAAAGACAATATGTTATGCATTTTCTAATTTATTTTAATGGATGAACATCTTACGTTTTTATCATATAGCATTGTTGTGATTGTTGCTATGATATTAAGAAGTCACACCAAATAAACCACGCTTCCGCAAAAGCCACGGTGTGACAAATATAACATTAATTCAAACATTAAACACCAATCACGAATTATCATTGGTTGGAGACGAAATCAGCAGCAAGTTTGGTATTTTTGTGGCGGTTTTGAGAGCTTGAACCTGTGGTTTGAAGAGCAGGAGCTAAGGAAGTCATCCGGACAAGCTTTGCAACATTCGGGTTTCTTCGGTTTTAGTTTCTTATTCTTCAATCATGTTTCTTGTGATTAAAGTTGCTCATATTTTTATTGTTTTCATGATTATGCTTGGCTAGACTTCTTTAATTGCCTAGATTGGAGGTTGGATTTATGATGTTTTGACTTTTATTATGTTTACTTAATTTATTTATGGATGTTGATAAAAGTAGTTGGTTTGTTATTTCGGTTTAATGTGTATGCATGCTTTAAATTGTCTTTTGTTGCTTCATATGATTCTTGGTTTTTTTTTGAAACGTGAACTTCATTAAAAACAGCCGAACCTGCAAACGGGACGGACGAAACAAACAAAACTACATATTTACAAATTTACACCAGTCTCCCCAGTCTAGCATACCTTTCTTTTCCCTATGCTTGAACCAAAAAACTAACCGTCCTAACCTCGTTAAAGATGTCATCGACACTACTCCTCTTGCCGTTAAATCTGAGACAGTTTCTGGCCTTCCACAGTCACCAACAAGCCGTAATCACAATACCTTGCAAAGCCTTTCTTTCCAGCAACCCCTGTCTCCAAAAGTATGAATCGCAAGCAAATCTCTAAACGAGAAGACAAAAAAATTCATGACTCGGCACCAGAAACTAATTTTTCCCATAATCCCAAAGCCACAGGACACGCAGTAAAAATATGCAACACAGAATCGGGACCAGAACCACAAAAGCTACATTCTTCACCTGCCACCACCACACCCCTCGCTGCAAGCGCCTCCACAGTCGGATCCTGTCCATCTTCGCCCGCCACACCAAAATATTACATTTTAACGGGACCCACTTACACCAATCCATCATGAATCTATTACTGTAATCCCTTTTAGCCTCAATAAACTTTTTCACTGCCGCAACTGAGAATCCCTCTAAGCCAGACCCAACCCACCTCCAGCGATCAAGAGAATTAGACAAACTAACCGAGCTCAGAGCCGAGACCAAATCATATGATTCTTGGTGAGTGTCCATATCATATAGATTCATATTAGGTTATAAGTTTTGGTGACTGTCCATATCACATAATAAATTTATAATCATTAGGGTTATATTAGCAAATAAATCTTAGAAATAATAATTGATAATTTAATAATTAAAGTGTTCTACTAATTTCAAGAGTTGTGAGGTGCGAAATTATTGTTAGGTTTTCGTCACTAAATTGCTAGGTAGAATATCTGTGAGGAGTTTGAACTAGTTTCCGTAGTGATAGTTGTCTAATAAGTTAAACCAAAATCTCAAATTTATCCTAAATTTATAGCCTGTGAGGGAGTGAATCAAATTGTGGTACTTTTAGAAACCTAGATAACCTGTGCAGGAGTCTACTAACCGGTAGTCAAAACAACCTATTTAGGGACTGTTTGGTAGCCTCTGAATGGTCATTAAGAGGCTACCTCTTAATGGAACCATTAAGAATTTTACCAATGAGAAGGTAGAAGAATGTAACATGTGATGATTTACCATTCAGAGGTTACCTCTTAACCATTCAGACTTGAGGCTACCTCTTATTCATTCAGAGGTTTTAAACCATTAAGAGGTAGCATCTGAATGGTCATTAAGAGGCTACCAAACAGCCCCTTAGAGTCCATAAGTTTCACCTTGCACCGGGTCGAGGGGCTTATTTGGTATATCGGTAGGTTTAGTATATTAAGATCTCGATGCCATAATAATTAATAAACATAGTAAATTCATTACTAAAATAAATCAGGAATCCAGTCTAGGCAGTCGTTTCCATCAATTGATAAAAATCCAAGTTTAAATCATGCTTAATTAATCTTAGTTAATCAATTTAATTTAATTTGCAATTCTAAGATATTTATACCCCCCCCCCCCCAACAAATATAAAAATGGTTAGTGTCGTGTTTGAGTCAGTCTAGGTCTAGATAGAGTTTAGTCAACGTAATTAAATAGAGTATCGCGGGTTCGATATCCGGACTTACTTATCTTTACTAGAGTCGATCGGTTCACTTGCCGGTTAGCAGTTTAGTCGAGTTTAGAGAGTCTAGAGTATTACTTTTGTGTCTAGATTAGGTTAATTTTAGTTGTTTTTATTAAACTACTTTTAGCACATCAATAAGAGTGAGCGCAAATTATGGATTTAGAGAAATCAGATTAGGCAATCAACCATTTAGACCTTGACATATCTTGACTCTAACGACTATTGGTTTTAATTAGTTATGAAAATTGTTTTACTGATTAGTTAAAACAGCGTGTGAAGTGATAAAATTGATTAGAGCCCGTTAGGGTTAATCTTATATGCTTAGAGAATCAATGTTATCGACACACACCAAAACTTAATCTCGTGAAGCAAGTTTTAGTTATCTTCATTTATGAATTATGAATGATAGGTTAGGTTCGAGATTGATCAATGAACATTGTGACCTACAAACAAATCAAGATCAGCTATATAGAAAACTCTTACTAGTTTCCAGATCTTTTTTATTTAGATCATTACCTTAGGTAGCTCACAAGTTTTACCAGTTATGTCACTGATTTATCTATTACAAGTTAAGGTCTTAAGCCTCATATTATAAGTTCACTTTTATATCTTAAAGATAATACGTGTTGAATCTAACATGCATAACTTCATAAAAACTTAACAAGACCACACAAATCAAATCTAAAACCAGTAATAACAAGTAAGCATCACATCATAAAATCAAAATAACTAACTTCACTAAAATCACAATCCTACATAAAAATCAATGTGTAAATTAGACCATAACAAGAATCATCTTAGCCTCAATGGCTATAGATGTTTAGCTTAGTAGAGAAGTTTAGCCTAACAGAGTAATGTAAACTAAACCAAAACCTAATCGATAAGTGAGATTAAACGTGAACCGAATGGTGTCTAGTCCTCTGGATCTTTAATTATGCTTCTGAACGACCTTCGCAGCCTCTAAATCGCGTGCCTTCGGGTTTACAGACCTTCACAGGCATTATATAGGCGAAATTAGGGTTTTAGCGTTGGAAGTAGGACTTTTGCCCTCATAAGTGAGTACGGGCCACAACTACTTCAATTACAAAAGGTTGGTGAAATAACTTGACGAGCACGTTGGTCAAATTTGAGAGTACGGCTTGTACCCTTCTTTAGTAGGTATGGCACATATCCTCTTCAAATATATGCATTTTTAGTAATTGCATAAGTGTTAATTTGAGGGTTAAATTTTCTCTTATACATTTTAGCATGTGATTCATTATTTATAAGAAATATTATAATTTTGTTTCAATGTTTTCCTTGGTTAAGGCTTTAATTGCCAAATTAATTCTCAAGTTAAAGCGAAAGTGACATTCGATTATAGAGGGAAAAGGGGGCATGACTAATGTGGTCGTGATAGCTACAATTGGACGATCAGAGAAGGAAGAGTATAAAAATAGAAAAGAACCATGACTTTTCTAGAAATGTTATGAATATATTTATTCTTAATGTGGTTATCAACACCTAAAATAGATTAGGCTTGTTCCACAAGTTTTCCTCAGTTATATATAGTCTTTGTATCTCTTGTAATATACATCTCAATCAATGAAATATTAGATTTCTTCTCCATATTATTTTCTTCTTCTTTCTTTGCTATTAGGCTAGTTTCACAGCACGTTATCAGCACGAAGTGCTCTCTCCAAAAACCCTATATTCGCTTCCATGTTATCCCACAGCCTAAAACCTATTATTGTTACATGCGTTGTAAAGTTGTGATAGGAATCGATGATCAAGAAATTTTAACATTAGAGTTGACACTGAGCCGCCGTGCAAACCGAAAGCTGAGATAGCCGACACAAGTATACCACCGTCACACCAAGGTAATCCTAATTTGTTTTGAACTTTAAATCATAATATATATTTTACTTGAATTTTGTTGGGTTTTGGGTGTTAAACTCGGGCGACCTTGATTTGGATTGGGATGGTTACGACACAAAATTTATCTTCAAACCATTTTTTTATGAACACCAACTGAGTTTTCTGACATGTTTTAAGTTAACCTTGATATGTATGATTAATATGGTTTATTCTATTAGCACATAACTAAAATATACATGAATTAGTCAAAGATAAGATGTATGTATATTTTATTAGAGTTTTCAACTTTTCTTATAAATGTCTTTATAAGAAATAATAATAATAAATTTTTTACACATCCATTCAAATAAGATTTACCATTTTTCATTTAAATAAACTTTGATATATGTTCCCAAAATATGTTTAGAATTTAAATTGGTGATTTAAATTCATTGCTAAATTCAAAAGTGATTATTTTCGTAAATTATTTCTTATGCCCTAGTTTAAAAGAAAAAAAAAACCATGAATCTATTATATAGTTGATTTCATATTCATATTGATATATAAAAATTTAGTCTGTATTTTTAATTGTAATAATATGTGGGATGAAGAATTAACAATTATATATTTTATAAATCTTTTAAAAAGTTAAATTTATTGTGTGATAACAGTATTATATACTTTCCAAATATTAAATGGTTTATATTATAATTATCATCATGCTTAAAATTGGAGAGTTCTGTAGGTCGCAACTTCTATGCGTTAAGGAAAATTTTGAAACTTTAATATTTCAAATATGTATTTGATTGAGTATCTAAATTCTGTAGATATTGTTACCAAGGAATCTTACAAGTGAATTATATTTTTAAAATCCAATATGAAACTAGGGATGCTACGACTTGGATAAATTATTGGGAATGTTGGTTTTGTTTTAAGAACTAGAACCTTATATTCCGAGCAAAATTTAATGCTTTAAATTATGTGTTAAACATAATAAAAAGTTAATGAAAACCAATAAAGAACGGGTTTGTTTTAAGGCTATGGGATTGAATATTTGTTTTTCAAGTTTTCTCTTTTAGTTACCACTTGCATCTGTTGTTGAATATCGTCATTCTAAAGGGAAATCAAACGAAAAAGTTTTCATAAAGTTTTATTATACCTTATTTATGGTAACGTATTATAATATCATGTATTGTATATTATGTATTTTATATTTTGAATTTGTGTATACTATAATGTATTTCCACATGCTATTATTTGTTTATATTGTTAGCATTGAATAGAGCAACAAAATCAAAGTTGTGGTTTATTATATCTCTCATGAAAAAGCATAGATATGTTTAGATATGACACTTGAAGTGTCATACTCACTGAATCTCATTATCAAGTTATACAATGTCGTAAGATATTTAATCGATAAATCTTATTTGACTCGAACATTTAGTTACTTCTCTATTCGTATTAGTTAAAGAGAAGATTATATATAAGGGAAAATCAGATCAAACAATTTCCATTTGTCATATCTCAAATATGCTAAAGTCGCAATATTATGGAACCATGAAACTTTGTTGGTTCTACTCCATTCACTGAAGTAAATGTGATTGTATAACTATCATTGAAAATGTTGTGAGAAACTTGTAATAAGGTCGAACTGTCAGAAAATGTAAGATAGCCAAGTTAATAGTGAGATCGACTATTAACATTGTAATGATAGGCATAATGAGATCGACCACTAGAAGTGGCAATATAAGGGAGTGATAATATGCGAATAACATGTGGAAATAATGATAGTGATATAACATGATAGTTTCAAATGATATCTCTCTCGTGTCTTACTTTTGTCTTACATACATGCAAGTAATACATCTACGATCATAAACTAGACGTTTATGGATCATGATATTTGATTGGCATGACCGGTTAGACCACGCCGAGTCAATGATGATGTGAAACATTATGAAGAACTGCTAGATTCTTCAAGCTGATAATTAGTATGTGATGTTTACTCTCAAGAGAATTTATATATTTGCCAAATCAAGAAGGGTGTGTAACCCTAAATATTCTGGAAGTTATTAAAAGATATGCATATCCTAACATGCTACCATTTAGTGTTTTAAATCGATGCATCGTCTAAATGGTTATCAAATCCACAACCTGAAATTTGTGTGATTGTGGCTTAGCTAATGTGATAGCAAGCATCTTAATCCATATTAGTATATTTATTTGGTAATAATGAATTTGATTCCTAAGTTATTAATGATCATTGGAATAAGTGTTACTGTTGAGATGATGACTAAACGTCTATTATTGATTACAAAGCCAATGATCATGAGAGGAACAAAAGTTCATTTAGGTACATGTAATTTTACATATAGTACCATTAATTCACATCAAGCCAATAAGTTATAGTTCTCCCCATACAGTTGGTTTTTGGTCAGAAACCAAAGATGTCTCATCAAAGATTTTGGTTGTGCGACATATATTGAAACTCATCCACCACACCGCACAAAGATTGGACTTCTAAAAGGGTTGAGAATATATGTTGGGTAAAAAATAATTGTCTATGATTAAATAGTTAAAGCCATTGGTGAAAGATTTGCTTACGTCTCATTGGTTTTCACTTTAGTAAATGAATGTTCCCAACATTAGGGGGAGATAACACGCAGTTGGAAAGTGAAAAGTGGAATGAATTATCATGTCATCTTGGTCCTTGGACTATAAACGGTGAACCAAAAGTTCAAAAAGGATAATTCATTTACCAATATTAAAGAACAAATTACCAGACAAATTCACTGACCTAAATAGAGTGACTAAGTAAGTCACATAATCAACTGCTTATGCTCCAGTCATATTTGTGTCCCAAGAGGACAACCACATATTTTCTAATGAGTCTATTGCACGCCTGAAGCGTGGTAGACTAGTTGATTCCAGTAATATAATTCCTCGAAAATTGGAGCAAGTAATTAAGATGGTCAAGTCGAGTTTATGGTAATAAAATCTTCTGGAAAGACAGTAGACATGATGGTTCAAGAAGAACCACAGGTACCTGAAAATAAAGAGATCTCGATAAGTTGTATCATGTCTAAGATATGAATGGAATCGAAACAAAATCGACGTCGTTATACTTTTGTATATAATATAGCGTTTGAAATGATGAAATGACGAGGATCAAGATTTAAGATCTGCCTATGAATGAAAATACATAAATGATTGGCCAAAATGGAAAGACGCAAAGTATGGCAGATTTAAATTCTCTAATGAAATGGAAAGTTTTCGGACCAACAATCCATACAGCTGAATTTGTAAAGTATGTTGGATATTACTGGGACTTTTATGCGAATCATGTGAAAATCAAATTAAACGAGATAAGGCAAATATGGTGCACAAGGATTTTCGCAAAAACCCATGATTAATTATAATGAGACACATTCTCTAGTGGTGGATGTAATGACTTTCCAATATTTTATTAGTCTGGTAATATAAAGAGAGAATTGATATGCGTCTTATGAATATCATGTATCAATTGATACTAAAAGTTTACAAGTCCCACAATGATTTGAATTATCAAAAATCATGTAAAATGAGTTCTCGAGAACGATATGGTCGTTGTATACAAATTCATATTTGAATACGTTGAATATAATTGGAACTCCTGATGAGTATCGTAAAGCATTTAAGTGCTTATAAGGTTAGTTGAAACATCTTAAGGATGTAATTCTTGTGCACCAATAACTATACATAAAAACTTGTGCCTGGTTATTATGGAATCTTAATGTACAATGTATAAGCATGGTACAATATTGATTAAATATTCAAGACATCCTTGCATATGATATAGAAATCAATGAGGAGGTATATGTAATATAACTCCTAAAGAGTGAATGCACATACATTGTTTTTCAAAGTTGAAAGAAGTATGTATATGATTGCAAATACCTGAAGCATTGATTTCAAGTCCTCAAGAATGTATCTTTATAAAGTTAAAGATAGTATGAACTAAAATAGTTAAGTTGAGTGTTGTACAACTCATGATATATTCTGATAAAGAGCAATATAAGTTTGATAATATTATCCATCTTTATCAAATGTTCTTTCTTAAAAGTTCACTATAATCGCAATTTACAGTGATTATGTCTAAGCATCATCAAGAGAATCTGGCGAGCTTTTAGAAGGGGAAATTTTTTTTAATGACCCTAGCACAGTCTAATTATTACTCGACTTGCAGTTCGAGTATATTTGTAATCATACTTTTAGTCGTCTATCAAACTACATCTAGAAGATGTTGGTGGGACATTTTAGTATGTAGAGAGCTTAACCTTATATTATGTTAAGGGTTGTTCAGACACTTTTTATAAGAAATGATTATTATCATCTCCTACCAAAGTAGAGATTCTCATTTCAAAAGTACCATGGCTAAAGTGCAATTGTGCATTAACTTAACTTTCTGGCTATGCATGATAATATATATCTTTTATTTGAATTTATCAACATGATATAGCACGTGTCCAATGAGGAGACATTTGAATGGTAAAGCAGATATGTCGATACCCTAAAGGTAAGAATGATATGTGTCTATATTTTACTAACCCATGAAAGCTAGTTCTGTTAATCTTGTAGATATAAAGAATGTAACACAAATAGTCTTGGATCTTATGGTATTTGTTCGCAAGAGGAAGCACTAGAAGTCTCACAAGAAGATTTTACAACATTACTTAATGTAAAGGATTGCACTTCAAGGCAACAAACGACAAATCATTCTACAAAAGTTTTGAGCAACTTTCGAGGATGATGGACACACTTTACTTAAAGGATACATATTATAATGAGGGGGAGATTTATTCAAGTTGCACTCTTTTTCCCTTAACTAAGTTTTATCCCAATGGGTTTTCTTAGTAAGGTTTTTAATGAGGCAACATACCTGATCCAGAAGTATCAGGGGGAGATAATGCGCATTACACGCTACACTCTTTTTCCCTTAGCTATGGTTTTGTCCCACCGGGTTTTCCTAGCAAGGTTTTTAATGAGGCAGCATCAAGCGTATTATGTTGATAACCAAGGGGGAGTGTTATGAATATATTTATTCTTAATGTGGTTATCAACACCTAAAATAGAATAGGCTTGTTCCACAAGTTTTCCTCAGTTATATATAGTCTTTGTATCTCTTGTAATATACATCTCAATCAATGAAATATTAGATTTCTTCTCCATATTATTTTCTTCTTCTTTTTTTGCTATTAGGCTATTTCACAACAAGAAACAAACTAATTTTCTGTTTCCAATAATTCAAGCTATTATACTTGGTTAACTTAACCCAATTATAAGGGTGTATTTGACAAACAAATTAAATAAGACACTTTTTAATTGGATATGATAACCTAGTTCACTGGTTTCTTACTAGCAACCACACTTTATTTCACTTAAATTTGAATAAAAACCATACAAAACTGCATAAAAAACAAAACAATCATGAAGAAATCTTTAAAATTCATATGCATTAACAAAAGATATGTAACACGACGATCCATAAATTATACAAAAGATTTAGCTAGGAAATAATAAATAGTAAATATACTTCTATTTAAAAATCTAAAATTGAGTAATCATCTTGCACAATCAATGTAAAAAACCAAAAAATGGAAAATTATTAGACCGTGGGGTATGGTGGGACGTGGGTTGGAGGCATGGTGTGACACGTGGAGTATGGGACACCAAAGATCAAAAGCCAATTTCAAAGGGGTATGGTGGAGCGTGGCTGGGGTGGCGTGGAAAAAAAGTCAATTTCAAAGGGCTGGTGCTCTTGGCCAACGAGGTTCCGCCATGTCATGTTCGTAGCCCCGTGGCCATGTCATGTTCGTAGCCCCGCCCAACACCCGGACTGAAATCCCCGCCCAAAGGGCCACGCCGAAACCCAAACCCACTCGAGATGGTGATGTGAGCGTTTGTACCCAACCCACGCCCCAACCCCGCCCCATACCCTATAGTCTTAAAAATACATATTTTAAGAGATCATTTACTCAACTATTAACTTTTTTAGAGTTAGGCAAATGATTACATCTCGAACTTTTAAATATGCTATTTGTCCCTAACGTTTCATGTCTTAACACTTTAATCTGATATGCTAACTCTGTTACATATTTCTCTTAACTTTTATCAAATGAATAAAATATCTTTGGTAATCAAAAATTATTTATATCTTTTCTGTGAAATATTTCGGTCAAATGGAGCTATAATATTTTATTATTTTTTAATTATAAAGTATATTTCTGTCATTTAACAAAAAATAAAAGAAAAATTTTCGTAGAGTTTTAGTCAAGTTTGGAGAACTCGCTAGTCGCTAGTCAGTTGGTGAGCGGGGACTAATGACTATTTGGTATTAATCGAATCGGGTTTTTTATATGTAATTTTCTGTTTTTTTGCATACATATACACATTTTTATAGTTAAATATTTTAAGTAGCTTAGTTTTAACCCTTACTCCACTCATTCTTTTAAATATACAAGATTAATTGTTGAAATTCACATGTTTTGGCTGAAATATACAGGTTTTTTACCGGAATCTGGCCGGAATCGCCGATTTTTGGCCGGCCGACTAGTTCCGACTAGGCCCGACTAGAGCCGACTAGCGATTAATTGACTAATTAACGAAAAATTACTCAGTTACTTACTGGCCAATTAACAATTAATCGCCGACTAGTCACGATTTTTACAACACTGGTTTTATTGGATTAAAAATGTTAAAGACTTTGAACATTAAAGAGGGAGGGTGTTAATGGTAGGCGGAATATGATATTTGTAGCAAACCTCAGGACGAAAACTATAGTGAACCCTGTATTATTTTAATATTTTTTTTTTGATTTTGAGATAAAAGTATGCATTATTTAACTAGTATTTAACGCTCGCTTCGCGGGCAGGGTCCTCGGTCTGTAAAACTATATTAAGTTTTTAAGGTTTAGCGTCTTTAAGGATTAATATTACTAATAGAGTTTTAAATAGTTGTTATTGAGCGTCTAGACAATTACTCATTTAAAGTCTCGTGTCTTGCGTATGACTAAATAAAAATTTTGAAAATGCAAAAAATGATAAATTAATTTTTAAATCATAATTCCGCAGATACATTAAATCAAATCTGCTAATATAAAATCTAAGTAAAAACATAATTTTTTTTTTATATTTCACCTCTTTTATCATTTTAAAGAAGCATTTGAATATCGAATAACACCTCTTATGTTTTGAAGATTTTTTGTCTAGGTTTGAATATTAAATACTTTTTTTTTTTTTTTTTTGAAGCCCAAATATTGATTGAGGTAAAGAAAATATACCCAGTCTATTCTTGTAGACATGTCCATGTAATTATTCATCTACTATATATGCACACATGTTCATGGAATTTCGTTATTATTCTCAATGGCAGTAATGTAAATAACATGAAAAATTATTCCAATCAATCTACTATTCACAATATCCTACCGTTTTTTTTTTTTTTTTTGAATGGTAACACAATATCCTACCTAAATTGTTATATAAGAGTAATACATAAATTATGCATTATTTAATAGATAAACGAAAAATAAATGGAAAACATATAGAAAATAAATAGACACTGGAGATTGTACTTGTATGTACCAAGATTAAAAATATATGCATAAGGAAACACAATGGATTTGAATGTTTGTAAACAACAAAAACTGAACTAGTAAAGACAATATCTGTTCACCTTAACGTTAGGGGGAGTGCGATAATATATTAGAGTAAACTTATGTTTTGCTTCAAATAGTTTCGTCATTTTAACGGTTTTTTCATAATCCTTTAAAAATAGTCATTTTAATCACTGATGTTTCAATTTTGACCCTAGTTTGCTCTAAGGCCTTAACTCCATCCATATTGTATGTTAATTGGAAGGATATTTTCGTAATTTCAAATATAAAATAAAGGTATTTTCGTAATTTAAAATGAGGGTATTTAAATGGGGCCCACCACTCTATTATTTAAATATATACAAGTGGAACTCACTTTCTCCTTCTTCATCTTTTCACCCCAACCTACAACAATACACACCTCCACCATAACCACCTTCCTCCATTAAAACCCTAATCGCATTAACCTTCAACCGGTAATTCAGTAACAAACAATCCCAAAACAAAATATACAAACAAAAAAAGCAATAACTATATTTGGCTTAGCATATTCCCATTTCTACAACCTGCAATAATAAGTGCTAGGAAGCACAAAATCGTTAACTCAATTGAATTTAGAACTTTAATCCCTCTACAAGGGTTCATGTTTTTGCAACAAGTTAGTGTGTCCGCTTCACAGCTTACGCTTTAACAACATGCTTTGTTTTCGAGGATTTTAACATGCTCCTCTTATCAATATTACATGCATTTTTATCCCCACACTATGGGTTTGTTTATAAGAAGTTTAGCGTGTCCGCCTCACGGCTTACGTTTTAACAACATGCTTTGTTTTCGAGGATTTTTAACATGCTCCTCTTATCAATTTGACATGCATTTTTATTCCCACACTATGTGTTTGTTTATAACAAGTTTAGCGTGTCCGCCTCACGGCTTTCGCTTTAATTATAACTAATCATGGAGTGATGTTTCCATCACTTCAACATTTACAACTTGACATTGTTTTGACCCGCTTGGATGTCGAATAGTGACCACCATTTCCAGGTCATGCTAAACTCTACTTCTGACCCATGTTTTGACCCGTTTACTTATGTAGTGAGTTTTATCACTTTCATGACGTAACGGGTTTCGTCTTTCGCTAAATTTCAATACAACTAGCTAACATAACAAATAAACATAATTATCTAACTAGTTTGACCCGTTTGGTTGTCGAGTGAGTTACACCACTTCATTGACATCCCAAATGCCATCATTTTCGCCAAATCAATATTAAACATATCTACGACTAAGTTTATCTACATAAGTGTAACGAGACGACAAGTCACGTACCTTTAAAGCACACCCTTCAAACGCGTATCTCCTCCGGCTTGTCAACTCGACGATCCGGATTCCTTGCCTAATGAGTTCAATTCACATTCAATTTAGAACTCTTTTCATAATTATTAACGCATAATTCACTAAATAATCAATTATGCGTTTTCATCCGATTCTTAACATATTAACCCTCACTTAGGCATTTTAACGAACACCTAGCGGGTCTGATTTTTATCTAACCAGAATCAAGTTTATAACTTGTTATTTTCACCTATTTATTCACACAATTTGGCTTCATCATGTGAAGCATACATTCAAATGCTAAATTCATTATATAGATACCAAGAATATCACTTATGATAGTTATAAATTCTAGTATTCAGCCTATTTTGTAAAAACCCACTTATTCCATGAATGGGTTCTTATAAATTTCATAATTTTTTGACATGATTTCTGCAATTATCAACTAGTATTTGTTCTTAAACTTGTTTTCATTACAAGTTTCATCTATACATCACATAATCAGGCTAAATTTCGATTTTTCACAATTTGTCTAGAACTTGAGATGAATCAAAGACACTAAAATTTGCATACCTTTTGATCCCTTCAACGAGGTGATCACGAATTTGTGCTTGGAAATCGATTTAGACTAGATTGGAGCCCTCAATTTGGTGGAAATTGCAAGACTAGGGTTTGAGGGTGAGTTGGTCGCCCCCTGTGTTTCTAGATCGATCCAGACACTCATTTGTGTGTTTGGATTTTGATTTTTCTTGTTTTATTAAAACAAGTTTAATTTCTATCAACTTTGGTCCCTTAACTATTAACCCTTTATTATTTAGGGGCTTTTAACTAAGTTTCTTTGTTACTACAAGATTCATGACTAACTAGGTTATGATAAAGGCTTTTCATGTAACCTTCTCACCAGAAAAATTGTAACACCTCGTAAATTTATATCCAATAATGTATCAACACGTGTCATAAGTCTTAAACGTGTAAAAGATCACTTATGAAGGACTAAAGTTGACAAACATGGAAAGTTTATGAATAAATGTGACAACCGTCAAATTTGCATGCATCCGTACAATTAATTAATTTTAATTATGTGCTTAATGACTGTGCTTGATTACAACTGACAATTTAAACTGCTTTATGATTTTTGTATCATACATACATATGCATCATACTTCATACCGTCACTTCATTTATTACACGTGAACTTTAGTGACATACTTGATGCACAAAGGACAGTTAGCACACTAAGCGGATAATTCAGAAACATGCTGACAATGCCAGCACATGTACAGACTATGTTTTTAGGCCCAGTATGGGCCAGGGACAAGGTACTACACTAGTGTGGAGTGTAGGGAAGTGAGGACCATAAAACTACGTCACTAGGTGATAGTTATAGTGCCGGGAAGTGCCTAAAACACACTTTAAGTGCAGAATTCTGCATTTATTAATAAAATTCAGCATTGTAACATACTAGTAAAGTGCAAAAATATGGCAGAATGGTCCTGTATACTTTCCTAAGTGCTGGGGATTAATTGTGTTACAAATATATATATATATATATATATATATATATATATATATATATATATATATATATATATATATATATATATATATATATATATATATATAAGACACTTTACGGAATAATTAAACACTTTAACGGAACGGTATCCAACCGAACAACCGGACATTACCCGGGACTAAATTTTTGCGAGTAAATTGCCATTTTAGTCCCTGAGTTTTGTCCAAATTTGCCATTTTAGTCCAAATAGTTTTTTTTTTGCCTCTGGGTCCCTGACTTTTCCCTTTTATTGCCATTTTGATCACATACACTAACTCCATCCAAAAACTCCATCTTTAACCAGGGGTATTTTGGGGATTTTCATTTCAAATGTTTTCAATTGCCATTTTGATCCAATTCCAAAAAATCAGAAAAATTCCAAAAAATCAAAAAAATTCCAAAGAATTCTAAAAAATAATAAAAACTCTAAAAAATCATAAAAATTCTAAAAAATACAAAAAATCCGTTTCGACGCGAACCGTTTCGAACCCGAACCGTTTCGAGCTGAACCGTTTCGACGCGAACCGTTTCGACGCGAACCGTTTCGACCTGAGCCATTTCGAGCTGAGCCGTTTCGACGCGAACCGTTTCGAGCTGAACCGTTTGCACGCGAACTGTTTCGACCCGTACCGTTTCGACCCGTACCGTTTCGACGCGAACCGTTTCGAGCTGAACCGTTTCGAGCGGAACCGTTTCGAACTGAACCGTTTCGAGCCGAACCGTTTCGACCTGAACCGTTTCGAACCGAATCGTTTCGAGCTGAACCGTTTGGAACCGAACCGTTTCGAGCTGAACCGTTTCGACGCGAACCGTTTCGACGCGAACCGTTTCGACCCGTACCGTTTCGAACCGAACCGTTTCGACCCGTACCATTTCGAGCTCAACCGTTTCGACCCGTACCATTTCGAGGCAATGTTCGTGTCGAAACGATTCAGCTCGAAACGGTTCGAGTCGAAACGGTACGGGTCGAAACGGTTCGGCTCGAAACGGTTCGGCTCGAAACGGTTCGGCTCGAAACGGTTCGGGTCGAAACGGTACGGGTCGAAACGGTTCGGGTCGAAACGGTACGGGTCGAAACGGTTCGCGTCGAAACGGTTCGGCTCGAAACGGTTCGGGTCGAAACGGTGCTCGTCGAAACGGTTCAGCTCGGAACGGTTCGGGTTCGAAACGGTTCGCGCCGAAACGGATTTTTTTGGATTTTTTAGAATTTTTTAGAATTTTTATGATTTTTTAGAATTTTTTGGAATTTTTTTGATTTTTTGGAATTGGATCAAAATGGCAATTGAAAACATTTAAAATGAAAATCCCCAAAATACGCTTGGTTAAAGATGGAGTTTTTGGATGGAGTTAGTGTATGTGATCAAAATGGCAACAAAAGAGAAAAGTCAGGGACCTAGAGGCAAAAAAAAACTATTTGGACTAAAATGGTAAATTTGGACAAAACTCAGGGACTAAAATGGCAATTTACTCAAATTTTTGCCAAACACACTGTTTCAGTATTTCTTGGCTTGTCATGATCCCCTTTCACCATAACACCCCCTAATTCCTATAGTAAATAACATATATAAGCATACACTTGAAATCTAACTTGGAATTACCAATTAGTTACAAAAACTTACTACCAACCCCCCCCCCCAACCGAATTCGGTCCCAAGAGGACCCACAAGATCACCAACAAATATACACACCATGCCTCTAGATTATATCCCATTATTTTAGTGGATTGTTGCTTGTAGGATTAGATAAAATATATGAACACATCTTTAAAAGCATGGCATCATGATCTCCATCATTATACACATATTCACACCACACTTTCACTCACCCCACCTCCTCCTCTCCGCTTTGGTTGTGCCGCCACCACCACCACCCTATCACCACCATGTTCACCAAATTTCAAGTCCATTCAAGTGCTAGAAGGTTATCCTTGGAAGCTTGAAGCTTGGAGATCTTGAAGGAGCTTCATAGATTGCTTTTACACACCATCTTCATCATCCATTGTTCATAAGTTCCTCCCTAGCCTTTGTGCTAGTTGTAAGTCTTTGATTACACTCTTGGTTACTTGTATGTTGATTATTCGAAAGATTGTTGTTTGATGTTTAACACAAGAACATAAAAAGAAAATGAACAAAGAACATGAACATAAGTTTACAAAAAGATGAAATCTTGTTGGATTAGGGTTGGTTAAAGCATGCATGATGTTTGACCGTTGATTTCTTGATAAACCCGTTGTTAGGACATTCGTTGATGCGTTTTAGCAACATTTAAACTATAAAAAGCATGCTGATTAGCATTTTCAGGCAACTTCAACTGGCTATAACCGGGTCATAATAAATCGAAAAACTGATTTTCTGAAGCCTAAATTATGTATTTTCGAAAAACGGATCAAATGGCTCTGAAATCGTAATTTTTCGAGGTCGTTTACTATTTTTGAAGGCCTGTTTTTGGACAGCAGCTTAAGCTGCGTTTTTACGGCAGAAAACGTGTGTTATATTCGTCATCATAACTTGAAACCTGAGCAGAACTAGCTCATAAAATTTACACTATAGATGATCACTGATGTCCTGTGATCCTCCAACTAGAATTTCCTCAATCGGACTCGCGATCAATTTTAAACGAATTATTCCGTAGACTGCAGTCAGAAAGTGACAAATCTGATTGCTGTCCGGTAAATGATTTTCTATAAAATATTGGTAATGAACTGGACCCCGATATTTTTATACAATAATATTTGGATAGTATAAGATATTCTGTAAAAATTTGGGAATTTTTGGAACAAGTTAACTATTTTATTAAAATGCCCGAAAACAGCCCAGATTTGTATATTAAAACTGAAATGACATAAGTAGTATTTTGCATGTCTAAATGTCGGGTTGGTTATATGAGAACGATCTAACGTGATATATGTTAAAGAAAATGATATGCTTAATAGCATGGATACCTCCGTTTTTAGGGGAAACTCTGGCGAAATTTCCCAAAAATCCCAAGACTTAGAAATTATTTTCTAACAAATGTTACATATATGTTTTGAGCATGGTCTTTCGAAATAAACTTCGCCATAAGTTA
Source organism: Helianthus annuus (assembly GCF_002127325.2). NCBI lineage: Eukaryota > Viridiplantae > Streptophyta > Magnoliopsida > Asterales > Asteraceae > Helianthus > Helianthus annuus. The sequence continues at coordinate 91,588,987 of NC_035443.2, forward strand.
TGTTACAAATTTTTGAAAGTGTCGGAGGTGGGTTTTCGTGAATAAAAGCGGATAAATGTATGTTTGGAATACATATAGTATACTAAAACGCTTGTGGAAATACATTATCTTTGAAAGAAATACATATTTTTGGAATATACTATTCTTGACAAATATGTTAAATATATTTTCTAAGTAGGACTTAAAAATATATTAATCGAACTACCAAGACACATGTATAAATACCCCCATCCTTGGGAAGGAAAATACGCGTAAAGAATGCTTAGGAAAAATGGATACAAAATAGTTGCCAAACTATTATTCCAAAACCCTTAGAACGATACTTAAGTTAAAATAATTATTATTATTTTAACAAACAGTTATAACTTGGGATAATATCAAGGTAACGTAACTCAAAAACCCTCATACTAAGCAAAGGCACGACCCGTTCGTCTAATAGACATTAGTATGCTGTAGGAAGTCGTGTTTGCGGAGGAGACTTGGGTTACACATACTAAAGACGCAATACAGTGAGTTCATGTCCCCCTTTCTTTTTAACTGTTTTCAGTTTTACAACTTCGGGGGTGAAATACATGTTACAATTATACAGACATTTTTATACATGGTATGGTTAGCTTAAGGAGGGCATACTACTTAGATCATGTGAGTGGGTAGGCAGAAACTTAAGGCCATCAATCCTCTTTGTAGGACCGAGGGACATGAGTGATAGATCTACTCGGGTGTAGCGAGCCCCATCCATGAGTCCGCAGAATGGGCCATGTGGTGACTATGTCTTCCAGCCAGAAGCCCGATACGAAATCTACTAGGTTTGATTCTTCCTACATCACTTCACACATATCAACGGCCTTGCAAACCATTGGTGATCTCTATTTCCTTAAAGCTACATACCAGGGACTTACATACATACTTATGACGTTTACAAAGGCTTATACATACACACAAACGAACACATGAACTCGCTCAACTTTTTTTGATTTTTCAAACTACATGTATTTCAGGGAACTAAACGGATCTGGCAGGTGTATGCATGTGTCTACAAGCTGCGTGTTAAATAAAGGATGTCATCCGTGGTCGTAGAGTTTAAATGATGTATCCTATTCCTGGACGGGATACATGTTTCTAAACTCAGGAGTATTTAAAGTCTTTTGTTGAGTCCATGGGAACTCATTTGAACATGTTATGGTTTGTAACTAATTGGCGTCAATGTTTTCAAGACAATGGTATTGTGGTATTTTCTAAACTTTATTTATGGATGAAAATCTTTTGGTTTTATCATATAGCATTGTTATGATTGATTGCTATGGTATTAAGAAGTCACACCAAATAACCACGCTTCCGCAAAAGTTAGGGCGTGACAGCTTGGTATCAGAGCCTCGATCATAGCGAACTTGGATTCTTTCTCGAGTCTAGACTATGATCATCAGGGCTCTCATAAAAATGTTTTCAAACATTTTTACATTGCATACACTAAACGTCCAGATCCTGGGAACAAACCTTTTTACAAACAAAAAGGCACAAATACGCATTCCAAACTTTATGTTTATAATTCAGTCTTAGAGACTGAGGGAGGATCAGTCTTAGAGACTGAGGGAGGATCAGTCTTAGAGACTGTGGGATTTAGTCTTAGAGACTGAGGGAGGATCAGTCTTAGAGACTGAGGGATTTAGTCTTAGAGACTGGGAGGTTTGGTCTTAGAGACCAGGGATTTAGTCCTAGAGATTGGGGAAGTTGGTCTTAGAGACCAGGGAGTTGGTCTTAGAGACCAGGGAGTTAGTCTGAGAGACTAGGGAGTTCAGTCTAAGAGACTGGGTGGGATAGTCTGGGGAAGACTAGGACGATTACTTTCTTACATTGTTATCATATACATGCTTAATTGCTGATTATTGATAAACGTGCATACGAGGAAACTATTTGCATACGCTAACTGATAGTGATTACTATGGAAATACATACTATGACCACCATGTGCCGGTACACATGTCGCCTTGATCAAAAAGCGGGTTGTTAAACATTGATGACCCTATGGTCGCCACCACAAATGATGAGACTGTACTTGCGCCAGAGATATTTACGTCAGACACTAAGAGTAATCCTGATATGCCGACCAAGGGCAAGGACGACTAACAACAGTCCGCGCTACCAGATTTTGGGACGATTTATCCTTGCTGAAGGCTTCTCTGACAAGAATCCTCCTGTTACTCCTGTCCCGGTCCATGACCACTTCATCACTGGTCATGCCGATAGTGAACACATCATGGCTCCGATCCTTGACAATACGCCGCATGTGGACCCTTCCTTCCAAAGGGTGGCTACTCGACGAATAATCGATGACATGGACATGACTATTGATGGTCCTCCTGATGACATCCATGGTGATGGAAAGTTAGACGAGAACGTTGTTACTAATTTCACTTTTTGAAACCCTTGTTATCAAGCTATCCTCTGATTCTAGCATGCATTCGATTTCAGACTCCTTTGAGCCTGTGACATCTGCAGCCTTACAGACAGCTGGATTACAGCTTCCTACTACTGACTCATGTAGGATCGTTAAACGACCCGACGAGTCGATCAGAAGAGTGCTCAGACTGAATCAGAGGCGGAATTCATTGATTCTGTCTTTGTTTAGCTTGATTTCACTAATTTGTCTCTGTTTATTGCACTTATTAACAAGTTACAAGCTTTGGAGACGATTCGGCAGGGCTTCGCCATTACACAACCTCACTGCTACTTAGTTTCGCTTCAAATGACCCCTATATATAGGACATAGGGTTTTGCTTATGTGTACATGACACATAAGCGGAACTTTTACAATGACTAATAAGCGAAACCTCCACTATGTCCCTATAAGCGAAATTATTACTAAATCATGATTTCTCGATTTCCGTGCATGATACAAACAACCCTAACCTAAGACTCGAACTAAGATGTAGTCGACAGACAACTGCACCAACAGACTCCCCCTTGAATGTTGACGGAATCTTCAGTGAGAGTCTTCAATCATGACAACTCTTCACTCTTAATCGGTCTTCTTCAGGAACTCTTCCTGGAATTATGTACCCGGATCTTTCTCTGGCTCTAACTTTCATCAGACTCCCCCTATCATCATGCTGGGATCGCCGTCTGGAATTCGTTATCACCATTGAAATCAACTCCTGGCTTTATCAGTATAAACTTCTTCTCAGGTTCTGATGTATCTCCTGGCTTTCCGTAGCAACAGGATCAGAAACCTGCACAACTCAAACATTCTATCACAAACAAACACAATTGTGATTCAACTTAATGAATCAACTAATCATTTAAGAATATTCAAGAATTTTTTTCATTTAAAACCTATTAAACTTTCCAAAATCTGATTAAACACTTCAAACCAATTTAACCAAACCTCTGTTCATCCTGTTTAGCCTTTGAGATCTTGAATATCAGCTCTCCAACATCAGTTGTCGAAAATCTTTTTGGATTTTTCAAATATGAAACATAAAAGAAATAACAACAATTAAATGCAGAAATGAAATATATACAAACATATTTTTGTGAGTTCGTGCAAGAGGATCATATCAGCTGTTAACAAGACACTAGCACCGTTAAGCTGTTATTTCATTTTAAGCTTTTAAACAGTTCGCGTTGATTGTCGATATATTGATCCACTTAAATTCTCACAAAATGTTCAACCTGTTCGGGATACAGAATTAGTGTTTTAGAACTTAAACATCTACATGTGTCCCACCTCAGTATATACTCCTGTATCCAGACCCCAGTATTCAGTCTTACAGGTGAGTATACCATAGCTGATATCTGTTAAGGGGTAGGTGCGAGGGCCGTGAGAGCTCAGGTCGATACTTCCGTATACGCAGAGAGATGACAGCTTCGACTTTTGGTGGGTCCCCTTTAGAGGATCTTTTATTTACAATAGCAGCGACTATCAATTTTATTGTTTCATCAGCATGCTGAGGGCGAGCTTATATTTCAAAGCTTTTTGCAGAAAGTATTATCAGGGGACTAAGTCAGTACTTCCATACAGCAGAAGTCCCGGGATAATACCCCAGATATCACTGAGCATAAAGACCTAGTATCTCAGAATACGGGACCCTTCAAACAGGATTTCAGGGGTTACCTATATATCCTGGAGGTGTTCCCCACGTAAACGCAAGTGAAATTTATGTTAATATCCCAAACTGATCTACTAATTCTGTGAAAATCTACCGACACATCTTTAGCGAGACTGCTTAATTGCATTTATACATTACAAATCTTTAGCGTACTGTGCCAGTCTAGCTGATGTACTATCATTTCCCCTTATTCGCACTAAAACTCATTTTTAATTTTTCGATGTTTTTGACATTTTCAAATTTTCTAATGTTTTTGGATTTTCTAAAATTTCTTACTCCCCCTAAAATTCAAATACATCTAAAGAAAATTGAAAACAAACTGTACAGAACATGACAACTGATATCAAATCGCCTCAATTCTCCATCTGTTTGGCTTAAACAATCAGAACTCCCCCTCACAACAAACTATTTTCCCATAATGATTTCAAAACACTCAAGTTTGTATCAATCAAAATGGTTTTTCCGGAAAATAAGTTTGATAGATTTTACCACTTGTAAATTTTGTCAATTAACAAATTGGGGGATATGTTTCATATTATCATTCAACCACTTGTAGGAAAAATTCAAGTACAAATTAATGTCCTTGATTTACCATATGCAGATGTGCACAAACAAATCTTCAAACCTGTTTTTCAACCAATTACCATCTGTTGGTTGAATTCTCAAGGTGCCGATTCCTACTCCTCGCTTACAAACCTGGGAGTTCCGGCAAGTCCTGCAAAAACTTCTCAAACACATTATACAAACATGATAAAGAATGATGCCGATTCCTGATCCACAATTACCAACTTGGGATCTCCGACAAGTCAGGCTTTTCTATTTAAACAGATTCACCCAAGCCTGACGGTCCTTGGGTGATTTCGAATTCTTGTTCAACAATGGTGGAAATTTTGCATCATCCATTGTTAAACCTGAATTCTCCTTTTTTACCTCAACCAATGGCTCCTCTGGCTTTGACGAACCAGAATCATTGCCTGCACATGACTTGTCTGATTTTGCCAAATCAAATTCATCGCCTGAAGGTGGCTTGTCTGACTTTGACCTGTCAGATTCATCGCCGATCATTTTCTTCTTCTTCTTTTCTTCTTTCGTCCTCAGATTTGTATCTGATAAATTCGTCTTGCTTGACTTTGTAATCGAAGAAGTTGATTCATCAGAACTCTTATTTTTACCAACAGATGAACCCGGGGACAAAATCTTCTCGAGATACTCTCTCGCCTTCTTCCTCTTTTTCCCCAGTCTGTCTTTCTGCCCCTGTGAAAGTTTAACTTTCTTTTCTTGAATTGTCTGTACTTGAACTTTAGATTTTAGAACCTTCTGTTCATGGGGCTTGGCTTTGACTGGAATCTTTGCCAATTTCTGAGACTTAGCCCTCAATCTTTCATTCGATCTCCTTGGGCAATCTCTGGCAATGTGACCTTTGATTTGACAGTTAAAGCATCTTCTCGTCTCAAAAATTCTTCTCTGATAGTTAACAGCAATGTGTCCTTGATAACCGCATCGATAACACATTCTGTTATCGTACCATGTACCACCTTCACACCAAATGCTCAGATCATAGCATTGTCTGGCTTTGTGATATTCCTTCCTCATGGTTGCTGGATTTGGCTTTTGAGCACTGTGGTCCGACCTGCACCACTTATTGCCAACAATTTTTGAGTTTTCATTTTTACTTTTTGTAATTTTTCATTGCGATTGGATGATCTATCTGATACACTTTTATTATCTTTTTGAACATTTTTTTCATTTTTAATTTTTTGTTTCTGTTCCACTCTCTTCTTCAAAGGTTTTTGCTTAGAGCATTCTCCTTTTTCAGTCGATTGTAGAACAGTTTTCTGAAATTTTTCAATTTTTTCATTTTTATCATCAGATTTCTCATCGCAATCTTCAACTTTGACATTGTCAAAGTTTGTGACATTATCACTTATTGGAACTGAATTGATTGGTTTTGGACAGGGAAAATTCAAACTGTTTGATGCAGTCACAAAACCTATCAATTTCTTCTCAAATTCATCAATCTTGTTTCTTGAATTTTCAGCTTCATTTTCAAGATGAGATATTCTTTCAAGATGAGACTTGATTGCCTTTTCATTCTCATTCTTCATTTTTTCAACAACAGTCTTTTCATTTTCCAAAACTTTTATCTGTTCTTGAAATTTCGTTTCATTAGCTTTCAAATTCTTGTTCTCAAGCTTTATCCAGAAATCTTCATTTTCTGAGGATTTCTTGTTGCTTTCAAGGTCTTTTTCTAACTCTTTGATTTTCTTTTGAGCACTTTCACCTTCTTTTTCAAGTTTAATAATTTTCTGAAGATGGGAATTTATCATTTTTTTGTTTTTCAATGTTGTTTTTGCTAAACACATCTCTCCCATCTTCAAGAATTTTTATTTGAACTTGAAATTCTTTTTCCATTCTTGATTTTTCAATTTCAAAACTTTTAATCTTTTCTTCCAAAACTTTTGCCTTTTCTTTCTCACTTTTGTTTTCAGATTTCAAACTGTTCAAACCATCCAACAGTTTGTCATTTTCAGTTTTTAACTTCCAATTTTCCAATGTCAAACTGTTAAAATTACTTAACAGTTTGTCATTTTCAACTTTCAGTTTCTCACAAATTTCCTGAAACATAAGAATGTGTTTAATATCAGCTTGCTTCTCGTCTTTCAACTTCTTGACTTCTGATGTCAAACCTTCCGCATCCTTCAAGAGTTTGTCATTCTCAGTCTTGAAACTGTCACATTTGAAGCACATTGTTTCAGAACTTGAAGTTTCATTCTTTACAGATTCTTTATCCTTTGGAACTTGTTCTTTCTCTATCTTATATGTACCTGCACCAAAGATTGTAACAAAATCAATAGGATTTCCATTATCATCAATATAACAACCTCTTTTCATATCATATATCAAATTTCTTTTTGCTGCCCAACAAACATTGATTCTTTTGTTTATTTCATTTATCACATCTAAATTCAAATCATCCAAATTCATTTTTATCTTATCCAACACATCTCTCTTCCTTTGATAATTTTCACAATCATGATTTTTAAGTTTTCTAATGAATTTATTCAGAGATAATTGTGAAAAACTATAATCTTCTCTCAAATTTTTCAAGCAATCATCCCATTCAGCTAATAATCCATTAGCAAACTTTGATATCTTATCAGCTTCTGTTATTACTATTTGATTTTCCTTCAAATAGTCAATCAAGCGATCAAAACGTTTCTCCAAATCATCCAATTTTTCATCTTTCTTACTCAGAAAACATTCGAAACGTTTACTCCAAACCCCTTTGGGCAATTTCTGATAAGAACTACTAAGATATCCTCGATACCAATCATTTAACCTTTTAAGATCATTGTTTTCTTGTTCATCAAATATCATTGTCATTTTTCAAATAATCCCGACAAATCTTTATTGTTCACAAAAGCGAAACATGTAATTGTCCAAACGAGCGAAACTAGCCAAGTTCAAATGAGCGGAACTAGTCTGTTCACAAAAGCGGAACTATTCTGTTCACAAGAGCGAAACTATTTATGTCTGAATAAGCGAAACCTTTGGAGCGGAACTATTTATGTTCAGACAAGCGGATCTCAGATTTAGTGCACTTATGAGCGAACCAGATGTTCAAATAAGCGAATCTATGTGATCTTTGAAGCGGAACCTTCTGAAAAATGTATCTATGAGCGGATCTAACAAACAATTTGAAGCGGAACTATTCAAGCGAAACTCCAAATTGACACTTGAAGCGAAACCTTACAAGCGAAACCACTGGATTTTGTTTACACAGAAGCGAAACTATATGGTCAAATAAGCGATACTATCAGGTGTTCGAATAAGCGAAACCAAGTCCGAAGCTGATTTGATCCATTTTTAGTCTGTATTTTGATCCAAAACTTTCCAGGGTTTGTCTATGTCCACTAACACACAATCTGTGAAATTTTGATCCAATTTTGACCAGTAAAACTTCCTGAACTGATGAAAGAAGGTGTAGAAATCAGAATTTTTGAGCGAAAACGAGCTAAACGGTAAGAACTCTTCCTCCTGAGCTCTGATACCACATGTAGGATCGTTAAACGACCTGACGAGTCGATCAGAAGAATGACCAGACTGAATCAGAGGCGGAATTCATTGATTCTGTCTTTGTTTAGCTTGATTTCACTAATTTGTCTCTGTTTATTGCACTTATTAACAAGTTACAAGCTCTGGAGACGATTCGGCAGGGCTTCGCCGTTACACAACCTCACTGCTACTTAGTTTCGCTTCAAATGACCCCTATATATAGGACATAGGGTTTCGCTTATGTGTACATGACACATAAGCGGAACTTTTACAATGACTAATAAGCGAAACCTCCACTATGTCCCTATAAGCGAAACTATTACTAAATCATGATTTCTCGATTTCCGTGCATGATACAAATAGCCCTAACCTAAGACTCGAACTAAGATGTAGTCGACAGACAACTGCACCAACAACTCAGACAACGACACCACTATTACAGCTGCACTATCACCTGTTCGTGATACCACACCTTTACACGACCCAGAGCCTGCTCCTAAGCCAGCTCCTGTTCCTTTTGGGTCAGCTTGATGTTGCACCTACTGATCCTGCACCCTTGATTGGTCATGTCCCTATTTTATTTTGGCTTACCAGACACTGCACCCCTTATATCTGACTCAGTATCTGCACCTAATGATCTTCCTATCAGTTGAGACATTTGTTCCTGCACCTTCAACCGCTGATGTTGCTCTTGTGAAGACCAACGTCCATTGCGCCAACATGCCTATCGCTTTCTTTCAAGACATACCCGCACCCCGGGAAGGTACTCCAGGTCAGCACCCGCGTAACGATCCCTTCTGCTACAACAACATTTTCTATGACCTCGCAGGCCGCACCATTTGCTACGTTCACCTCTACATCGCTGGATGAGCCATTTCGATGGTTCTTATCATACACTACGCTAATATTAGACCCTTACACTATGGAGGCTATGCACGGGATGAGTATACCTGTCACATCAACTACAATTTGAGGATTATAAGTCACAGCGTTTTGGAACTTGAACTGTCACCACGTCCTCCACCCTGTCTATGCCAGTATACTTTAACCCCCCCATCATCACTGTTTCCTTTGGCACACTCACCTGCTGCTATTACACCTTCTTGATTATTCAGGCTCGTTTCTTTAATTTCAAGCAGCAGATCAATTAATTACTTTGACGTATATACAAGCTCGCGGAGGAGTTCACGCATGTTAAACAGTTTACTTTTCTTACCTCCTCCACCTCAGTCACCAGTATGGTTGGTTTTCGGATTATGCGGATTGCATTACATTTGGGAAAAGACACCAATGATAAGCCAGGATTGTGGAGACTTGTGAAGACCACATCTGACTACGTGATTTTGATACACTAATATATTTAATGGACAAGGGTAGGGTGACCCTGTGTCCCTGTTGAGGTGATACATTTTGGAAGACAATACAATTGTGGTCAGGGAATAATGAGAAACCAACCATCATTAAACATGCGACAATACCTTGTGACCAATGACCAACGAAAGCTCAGTCGCTTTGTCTTCGTTAAGCACGTTATTGATCTATATGTGTGTGCTGTAATTGTAATGCTACGTGCTTGCTTACTATGCTCTCATTAAACATAAATTACCAAATTACTTGGTTATGCTATGATTATGCTATTGCTTGATTGGCTGATATAAAAATCAACTACATGTATGTACATACGACCTCGAAACAACTGTATGCATTCCCTGAACAAGTATAACCTGACCTAACCAGTCTTCTTCTTAGAAGATGTCGATACAAGGGAACATCGCTACCAACAACCCTCCACCAACAACAGCGGCAGAACTACAAGAGAGCATCTCACAGGCGATTGCACAGCTCGAGGCCCTTTGCTCCGAACACAACGAAGGCTGCACCTACAAGAAGTTCTTAGAACATAAACCTCGAGAATTCGACAGCACCAGGGGTGCCTTAGCCTTCGTGCGCTGGGTTGAGAAAACGGATTCTGTCTTACGATTGAGCAAATGTGCCCTAGAACATCAGGTCACGAACATAGCTGGAATGTTTGTAGATGGGGCTCTGTCATGGTGGAACCTTCAGGTTCAGACAATAGGTGAGACTACTGCGTATGCTTTAACGTGGGACGAACTGAAGGAACTGATACACAAAAGATATTGCTCTAGGGCAGAAGTCCAGAAGTTGGAAACTGAATTATGGAACTTGAAAATGGAATGTCCAAAGATAGCTGAGTATGTGCAGAGATTTAACGATTTATCATAAGTTGCTACGCTCCTGGTGGGACCAGAGTTTAAGAAAATTGAATGTTTCATAGGGGGATTGGCACCTCAGATTCTAAGCCTGGTAACAACATCTAAACCTTCAAAGATCACCGAGGCTATCATCATAAGCGTGGCACTCACTGAAGAAGCAATTAGACAAGGAAAATTTTCCAGTATGGAAGAGAAAGAGGAGACTCCTGTAGAGTCATCTGGAGATAACAAGAGAAAGCTCGCAAATTTCAAAATGATTACTTGGGCGAGTAACAAGAAGAAGGCCAAAAAGGGAAAAGACTTCATGGGTATCCTACGTAAGTGCGACAATTGTTTACGTTATCATGTCGGGCGATGTAAATATGGAAAATGTGATAACTGTGGCAAGAGGGGGCATCCCAAGGAAACTTGTAGGCAAGATACTGGAAGTAGAACTGGAGGCCAAGATGGTAGCAAGAATCACGGAGGAAACAACGACAATGACAAATATCAAGGCAGAACGAGTGACAAACAAAAACGTGCTCAAGGTTGTCTTAGCTGTGGAAGCAAAAAGCATTTCAGAAAATACTGTCCTAAGAAGAACCAGGCACAAGGATGAAAAGCCCAACACCGGAACTAAGGAGACACGCCATGAATTCAATTATCGGTACGTTCCATATTACTCAACGTTATGCATCTGTATTGCCAGATACCGTTGTAAATTCTAAGCTTCGCATCTCTAGAGTTTGAGAGTATATTTGGGTTAGTAGCAAGTAAGTTAGAAAACTCGCACTCGATGGAACTAGCTAGGTAAAGCTAGTGGAAGCCAACGCAGTAACTAAAATGGCAAGATAGAACCCGGAGGGCATGAGTTTACGCTTGATCTACTGCAGGATGAATTGGGAAGCTTCGACAAGGTAAATGGGATGGATTAGTTGCCAAGCGATAGAGCGGAGATTGATATCCGCCTCCCGATGGCGAAGGAAGGAACGATCGTGACTCATAAAGCAGGATATGCCTCTACAAATTACTAATTGCTTGAAGACACGAAAGTTGTTGCGTAAAGGATGTGTCGTATCCTTGGCTCATGTTGTGGACAATGGAGCCGAAGAACCAAAACTCGAAGATACACCTGTGATAAGGAAATATCCTGAAATCTTCCCCGAAGACTTACCAGAATTATCTCCTCAACTACTAGTCGAATTTTGCATCAATTTGATTCCAGGCGTCGCACCTGTAGTCGATGCACCTTAGCGACTTACACCTTCGTAGGTGCAAGGATTGGCAGTGTAACCTCAGAAGTTGATAGAGAAGGAAGATAACAGACCAAAATTCCCTTTTGGGTAACCCCAATTTTGCTCGTCAAGAAGAAGGACGATGATTTTCAAATGAGCATCAACTATCAGGAGCCGAACGAGCTAACCAACAAGAAGCGATAGCTCTTGCTGAGGATTAACGAACTACAGACTTAACTAACTTCGAGGATCCAACTACTATTACACGACCGATCAATGATCAAGTGTCTTTGGCTGTGAATTCAGGAAGAAAGTATACTGGAGAGATCGTGGGACAATAACTTACTTTAAACATACACAAAAATGGTGTTTCTTACACAATGCACAAAACAGAGCTGCACAGAATACGAAACCTTGAGGATCTAGAAAACATATGCCTAGGACCTTTGGGAACCCAGGTCCAAACTTGTAAAGGTTGTTACTTAGAAACCATATCTGTTAACTCAGTCGAACACCATTAATCTGACATATATGCCATTTCAGTTAACAAAACAGAAAGTACTTAAATTTCTTTCGTTAAACTCTTCACTTTTGCTTCTAGCGAGTAGATGTTTGCATCTCTACTCCCCTTAAAGTAGTTGCATCACGTTGATTTTCTTCGCTGAGAGCGAACACACATTTGCTTCGAATACTTGGTCATTTCTTCATTTTAGCAGATATACATTGTTTCATTACTTGAAAACTCACATGTTACGCATGCACCATCTGCTACACATGCGGTTTCATTTCAAACGCTTCATTGAAGTTCAAATATTATGTTGCTAAATCCAAATTACTGGTTTGTGATTCGAATGACCTACATTATTGTAATCGTTGGCTCTTTTGCTATCAAGATAACACACTCTCTTGAAACTTCTTTTATTCCAAATTACATTCATGGTTTATTTTGTTACCATGCCGAGAATTCCTTTGTTGATACATACGTTTATTGTCGGGTTACGCTGAAATTAAGTTCAATTGCTTGAACTTGTCCATTTCACATATTCAATTTAAGACGCCATACGATGTGTTGAGAGCATCATATTCAAACATTTTGCAAAGGTTCTTTTGTTTCGAGTCGTAGTGGGCTTGGTTGGTCTACGACTCCACTAAATTGTTTGATTGGTTTCGATACCTTGCGGTGATATTTTCACAGAATTGAAGCTTGCGCTAATTTGGTTACTCACTTCATACACGGATTTAAATTATTTAATTAATAATTTGCTCTAAATCCGTCTTGTTTATCACGATTAAAGTGGTCTCAACACAGTTGTGTGTTAAGGCAAGGGTACATAAACTCATTTCATAAGCGCAATGTACCTCCTAACAATTCTTTCATTTGCCCGTCGAATAACTTGCGGTAGTTAATACTTTTTCACCTTCGATCAAAAACTGTGGCTTTTGATGCTTCGTATCCAACTAGAAACTCCATGGTAAATCAAATCTTCAGACTTGTCTCAGTACACTTTCATTTGATTTCAGGCATGGTGAACTTGTTCAGTCACCACTATTATTGGATCTCGTCATTTCAACACCTTGTGGTGTCAATAGCTTGTGCTAATCATGGTCAACTGTTTCACACAAAACTACATAAACTTTCGTCAACTTGTCTTATAAACATTTCTGATGCAACTACGAATTAAAAACAATGGTACCCAGATTCGTCTGTACCCCACTCGGCGTATTTTCACAATTCGAGAATGTCAACACATAAATCCTTACCATTTAATTACTCGAAAGTTGACAGGTCATTTTGATTTTGATTTCATATAGCGAATGCTATGGTTTGTGAAAATTGCATACTGTGACCAATCGCTTGAGAATCCTATTGGACAAACTCCTCTTTTGCGGAACCCATGTAACTAGATTACTAGACTATACGTCGATACGTCTTGTACCTTCAACACCAAATGCTAAAAGTACATACCTTTTAACCATTGGATGCGTGTAGTTATATATATTCTTGGACTCCCCTGATGTGAATAAGGTTTAATTCGGTTTTTGTGATTATCTACCTCAGTATTATCCATGTACATACATGCATAATGTGACCCTAAGGAGTTAAGGTAGTACAAATTTCGAGGACGAAATTTTCTTAACGGGGGGAGAATGTGACAACCGTCAAATTTGCATGCATCTGTACAATTAATTAATTTTAATTATATGCTTAATGACCGTGCTTGATTACAATTGACAATTTAGTGACATACTTGATGCACAAAACACAGTTAGCACACTAAGCGGATAATTCAGAAACATGCTAACAATGCCAGTACATGTACAGACTATGTTTTTAGGCCCAGTATGGGCCAGGGACAAGGTACTACACTAGTGTGGAATGTAGGGAAGTGAGGACCATAAAACTGCGTCACTAGGTGATAGTTATAGTGCCGGGAAGTGCCTAAAACACACTTTAAGTGCAGAATTCTGCATTGATTAATAAAATTCAGCAATGTAACATACTAGTAAAGGGCAAAAATATGGCAGAATGGTCCTGTATACTTTCCTAAGTACCGGGGATTAATTGTGTTGCAAATATATATATATATATATATATATATATACACACACATATAAAAGACACTTTACGGAATAATTAAACACTCTTGGCTTGTTATGATCCCCGTTCACCATAACACCCACTAATTCCTATAATAAATAACATATATAAGCATACACTTGAAATCTAACTTGGAATTACCAATTAGTTACAAAAGCTTACAACCAACCACCCCCCCCCCACAACCGAATTCGGTCCCAAGAGGACCCACAAGATCACCAACAAATATACACACCATGCCTCTAGATTATATCCCATTATTTTGGTGGATTGTTGCTTGTAGGATTAGATAAAATATATGAACACATCTTTAAAAGCATGGCATCATGATCTCCATCATTCTACACATATTCACACCACACTTTCACTCACCCCATCTCCTCCTCTCGACTTTGGTTGTGCCGCCACCACCACCACCCTATCACCACCATGTTCATCAAATTTCAAGTCCATTCAAGTGCTAGAAGGTGATCCTTGGAAGCTTGAAGCTTGGAGATCTTGAAGGAGCTTCATAGATTGCTTTTACACACCATCTTCATCATCCTTTGTTCATAAGTTCCTCCCTAGCCTTTCTGCTAGTTGTAAGTCTTTGATTACACTCTTGGTTACTTGTATGTTGATTATTCGAAAGATTGCTGTTTGATGTTTAACACAAGAACATAAAAAGAAAATGAACAAAGAACATGAACATAAGTTTACATAAAGATGAAATCTTGTTGGATTAGTGTTGGTTAAAGCATGCATGATGTTTGACTGTTGATTTCTTGATAAACCCGTTGTTAGGACATTCGTTGATGCGTTTTAGTAACATTTAAACTATAAAAAGCATGCTGATTAGCATTTTCATCCAACTTCAACTGGCTGTAACCAGGTCATAATAAATCGAAAAACAGATTTTCTGAAGCCTAAGTTATGTATTTTCGAAAAACGGATCAAATGGCACTGAAAACGTAATTTTTCGAGGTCATTTACTATTTTTAAAGGCCTGTTTTTGGACAGCAGCTTAAGCTGCGTTTTTATGGCAGAAAACGTGTGTTATATTCGTCATCATAAGTTGAAACCTGGGCAGAACTAGCTCATAAAATTTACACTGTAGATGATCACTGATGTCGCTGTGATCCTCCAACTGGAATTTCGTCAATCGGACTCGCGATAAATTTTAAACGAATTATTCCGTAGACTGCAGTCAGAAAGTGACAAATCTGATTGCAGTCCGGTAAATGATTTTCTATAAAATATTGGTAATGAACTGGACCCCGATATTTTTACACAATAATATTTGGATGGTAGGAGACATTCTATAAAAATTTGGGAATTTTTGGAACAAGTTAACTATTTTATTAAAATGCCTGAAAACAGCACAGATTTGTATATTAAAACTGAGATGACATAAGTAGTATTTTGCATATCTAAATGTCGGGTTGGTTATGTGAGAATGATCTAACGTGATATATGTTAAAGAAAATGATATGCTCAATAGCATGGACACCTCCGTTTTTAGGGGAAACTCTGGCGAAATTTCCCAAAAATCCCAGGACTTAGAAATTATTTTCTAACAAATGTTACATATATGTTTTGAGCATGGTCTTTCAAAATAAACTTCGCCATAAGTTATGTTACAAATTTTTAAAGTGTCGGAGGTGGGTTTTCGTGAATAAAAGCGGATAAATGTATGTTTGGAATACATATAGTATACTAAAACGCTTGTGGAAATACATTATCTTTGAAAGAAATACGTATTTTTGGAATATGCTATTCTTGTCAAATATGTTAAATATATTTTCTAAGTAGGATTTAAAAATATATTAATCGAACTACCAAGATACATGTATAAATACCCCCATCCTTGGGAAAGAAAATATGCGTAAAGAATGCTTAAGAAAAATGGATACAAAATAGTTGCGTAACTATTATTCCAAAACCTTTAGAACGATACTTAAGTTAAAATAATTATTATTATTTTAACAAACAGTTATAACTTGGGATAATATCAAGGTAACGTAACTCAAAAACCCTCATACTAAGCAAAGGCATGGCCCGTTCGTCTAATAGACATTAGTACGCTTTAGGTAGTCGTGTTTGCGGAGGAGACTTGGGTTACACATACTGAAGACGCAATACAGTGAGTTCATGTCCCCCTTTCTTTTTAAGTGTTTTCAGTTTTACAACTTCGGGGGTGAAATACATGTTACAATTATACAGACATTTTTATGCATGGTATGGTTAGCTTAAGGAGGGCATACTACTTAGATCATGTGAGTGGGTAGGCGGAAACTTAAGGCCATCAATCCTCGTTGTAGGACCGAGGGACATGAGTGATAGATCTATTCGGGTGTAGCGAGCCCCATCCATGAGTCCACAGAATGGGCCATGTGGTGGCTATGTCTTCCAGCCAGAAGCCCGGTACGAAATCTGCTAGGTTTGAGTCTTCCAGCATCACTTCACACATATCAATGGCCTTGCAAACCATTGGTGATCTCTATTTCCTTAATGCTACATACCAGGGACCTACATACATACTTATGACGTTTACAAAGGCTTATACATACACACAAACACATGAACTCGCTCAACTTTTGTTAATTTTTCAAACTACATGTATTTCAGGGAACTAAACGGATCTGGCAGGTGTATGCATGTGTCTACAAGCTGCATGTTAAATAAAGAATGTCATCTGTGGTCGTAGAGTTTAAAAGATGTATCCTATTCCTGGACGGGATACATGTTTCTAAACTCAGGAGTATTTAAAGTCTTTTGTTGAGTTCATGGGAACTCATTTGAACATGTTATGGTTTGTAACTAATTGGCGTCAATGTTTTCAAGACAATGGTATTGTGGTATTTTCTAAACTTTATTTATGGATGAAAATCTTTTGGTTTTATCATATAGCATTGTTATGATTGATTGCTATGGTGTTAAGAAGTCACACCAAATAACCACGCTTCCGCAAAAGTCAGGGTGTGACAATAAAAGGGTTCAAAGTGTCAACAATGGATAAATATACTTCACAATATCCCAACACGATGTTTATACCCTTAAACGAATAAATCATGGATCATACGAAGCTAAATGTGAAAGGAAGTTAGAGATTACAAACTACAGGGGTTAAATGTGTCAACATGTTAAAATATACCTCTGAGTGACCTTTATCAAACCCGAAGCTTTTGTAACGATAAATTATGCTCACTAGAATGTGTGATAAAAATTTCACAAGGTTTCGATAAAGTATGAGAAAGTTATGACAATATTCGTATACGAGGGGTTAAAAACGTCAATGTTGAAATCTATGACTTTTCGTGTGATCACAAAGTTAACCAAGGACTTGCCTATGTTTAAACATGTCATGGAGCCCTTAAAAGTAAGGTTAGAGGGCCAAAAATGCAAGAACAAGACTTAAAACCACGTTAGAAAGGACTAGGGACTGAAATGCAATTTAATGAAACTTGTTTGGCTGGTTATGGGAGGCCAGGCGGCCCGCGTATGAATCCCTTAGGGGCTACGCGGCCTGCGTGAGAAGCACAGCGACAGAAGAAGACCTGCAGCTGCCAGTTCAGGTCTGTAACCGACTTAAAGCCTTGTTTTCTTATACCAGGAACTCCCCCACTGGTATTTCATGCACTAGGGACAGTTGGGACCATCTTGTAACACTTGTAGACTTGCATGGCAAGATCTAATGGCACCAATTTTGCTATATAAGTTCCCTCTTTGTGCAACATTTTGATCACATTCACTTGTAACTTCACAAACTCACTTCTGGAGTATTTTAGAGCTCAAGCACCCTTCCCACAAGTCACTAGTCGTACTTAGGACTATTGTAAGTGTCCATAACCTTCTTTTATTCAGTTTAGCTTAGTTAATTAGCTTAAAGTCAAACCGTCGTAATTAAGGTTTGACTTCGTCATTAATCTTAATTTTTCCAGTCAAATTTCAAATTGAAAGTACCTATGAGTTGGTAATTATGTGGGCAACAAACCCTCAAAAGGGCACCCTCTGATTTCCACTCTAACTAGGTCAATTGTCGGGTTCAAGTTAATCCTAAAAAGTCAACAGAAAGCTTATTTTCACATTAATGCATAATTAGCAATGTAGAAGCCATGCAACCTATTTTATCATTAATATAACTTGGTAATGAATGTAAGAACATGTCTAAACGTGTTCACCCCGAAAATTTTCAGTTTAAGCTCGGTTCGGAACCGAAAATCGCAAAAGAAGACTTTTGCTTTGACTTTCAGTTCTGACCCATTTGAGCATAGTTTAGAAATGCCTTAGAGCTTATTTAGGACTAGGTTTCAAGTTAGTATAACCCTCTGTGATTATACAACTTGATTCATTAGTTATCCGATTCATATGCATGTTTCCGTTAATTGCTTAAATGTTGACTATTATGCCCATATGACCTTAAAACGTGATTTTTGAAAATGTAAAAGAGTAGAAACCTTAGGTACTGATTTATAAACTTGTACCTAAAATTTGACATCAGTTTGAGGTCTAGATTAAGAGTTATGCTCATTAGCGTAATTAGAAAGCTTTTTAGTAATTAAATGGTGTAAGTAACTTATAGCCTATCTAAACCCAAATTTTGATACCAAACCTTATACCCACTGATGTAAAATAATATTTTGAAATTTTTGGAGATTTTTATTTATTTTTAGGCTGAACATAACCTAGAGTTCTAAGTTAATTCGGTAGTTGTCGGTTTTACCCTTTTATGTTATAAAATGAGTTTTACCAAACCTTTTGATACCAAACCTTTTTCTACTGATCTATTATGATAAATAGAATATTTTAAGCCTTCTGGAATAATAAAAATATCAGCATTTCTTATAAAACCCGGAAATCTCTTAAAATCGTCTTTTTACGCGTTTTAAGACATCCCCGTCATTTATGAGTACTCTGAAGTTTTCCCTAAAGAACTACCTGGTTTGCCACCAGATAGGCAAGTAGAATTCAGAATCGACATCATTCCAGGAGCTGCACCTGTTGCAAGGGCACCTTACAGGTTGGCACCAACAGAGATGAAAGAGCTGAGGACTCAACTGGATGATTTGTTGGCAAAATGTTTTATACGACCTAGTTCATCTCCTTGGGGAGCACCAATCCTATTTGTGAAGAAAAAGGATAGATCGATGCGTCTATGCATCTATTATCGCGAGCTTAATAAAGTCACTATCAAGAATAGATATCCTTTGACCAGGATCGACGATCTGTTCGATCAACTGCAAGGAGCAAGTTATTTCTCCAAGATCGACTTGAGGTCAGGCTACCATCAGTTGAAGGTTAGAGATGAAGATGTGCACAAGACTGCGTTTAGGACTCGTTATGGTCATTACGAGTTCCTAGTGATGCTTTTGGGTTCACTAATGCACCAGCAGCATTCATGGATCTCATGAGTCGTGTCTGCAAGCCATACTTGGACAAATTTGTTATCATCTTCATTGACGACATTCTGATTTATTCGAAGAATCAAGCTGACCACGAGAAGCACCTTCGTTGAATTCTTAAACTGCTCCAATAGGAAAATCTCTATGCTAAGTTTTAAAAGTGTGAATTTTGGCTTCGTGAAGTCCAATTTCTTGGACATGTTGTCAGTGAGCGTGGTATCCAAGTAGATCTCGCTATGGTTGAAGCTGTCATGAACTGGCAAGAGCCAAAGACGCCTACGGAGATTCGCAGCTTTCTAGGACTGGCAGGATATTATAGGCGATTTATTGAAAACTTCTCAAGAATTGCAGCACCCCTGACTCTTCTCACCCACAAGAATAGCAAGTTTGATTAGGGGCCTAAGCAGCAAGAATCTTTCGATATTCTGAAGCAGAAGTTAAGCAACGCCCCTGTGTTGACGTTGCCTGATGGAATTGATGAATTTGTATTATATTGTGATGCATCGCACACAGGTATAGGATGTGTGCTTATGCAGAAAGGCAAGGTTATTGCCTATGCTTCCCGTCAGTTAAAAGTGCATGAAAAGAACTACACCACCCATGACTTGGAGTTGGGTGCCTTTGTATTCGCACTAAAACTATGGAGGCATTACTTGTAAGGGACTAAGTGTGTGATCTATTCTGATCACAAGAGCCTTCAACATCTGTTTAATCAGAAAGACTTAAACATGAGGCAGCGACGATGGATGGAAAATTTGAATGATTATGATTGTGAGATAAGATACCATCCAGGCAAGGCAAATGTGGTTGTCGATGCCTTAAGTAGGAAGGAAAGGGTTAAGCCCATAAGAATCAATGCTAAGAGCATTGAATTAAAGAATAATTTGAATGAAAGGCTGTTAGCTGCACAGAAGGAAGCCATATTGGAAGCTAACTATTCTAATGAAAAGCTAGGAGTAACTGAAGAGCAGCTATCCTATGGCAAAGACGGAATCCTAAGGTTAAATGGACGAATATGGGTTCCAGTTTATGGGGGATTTCAGGATGTTATCCTCCAGGAAGCCGACAGTTCTAAATATTCCGTTCATCCTGGAGCTGATAAGATGTACCAGGATCTGAAGGCAAATTACTGGTGGATAGGCTTGAAGAAGTCTATAGCTGCCTACGTAGCTAAATGTTTGACGTGCGCACAAGTCAAAGCTGAACATCAGAAGCCGTCAGGTTTGCTACAACAGCCTGAACTTCCCACCTGGAAGTGGGAGATGGTGACAATGGATTTCATCACCAAGTTGCCAAAGACAAAGAAAGGAAATGATACTATATGGGTGATAGTAGATAGACTGACTAAGTCAACACATTTCCTACCCATTAAAGAGACTTATAGCTCCGACATGTTAGCCCAATTGTACGTAAATAAGATTGTAGCTCTTCATGGCGTACCAGTATCTATTATCTCAGACAGAGATACCAGATACACATCACATTTTTGGAAACGTTTCCAAAAATCTTTGGGTACGCACTTAAATTTAATACGGCTTACCATCCTCAGACGGATGGACAGAGTGAGCGTACCATCCAAACTTTGGAAGACATGCTTTGTGCATGTGTGATTGACTTAGGTGGTAGTTGGGATAACCACCTGCCATTGATCGAGTTTTCCTATGACAATAGCTGCCATACAAGCATTCAGGCTGCGCCTTTTTAGGCATTATATGGTAGGAAATGTAGAACACCTACTTGTTGGGCGGAAGTAGGGGAAGCTCAGTTATCAGGACCTGACATAGTCTTTGTAATGACGGACAAGATTGTCCAGATTCGTGACCACCTGAAAGCTGCCAGGGATAGGCAGAAAAGTTATGCTGATAAAAGGCGAAAACCTCTAAAGTTTGAGGTTGGTGATAAAGTCTTGCTTAAGGTATCACCCTGGAAGGGGGTGATGCGGTTTGGTAAGAAAGGTAAGTTAAGCCCGAGATATATAGGACCATTCGAGATCATCGAATGTGTAGGAACAGTGGCTTATAAGTTAAACTTGCCTGAAGAGCTCAGTGGTATTCACAATGTATTCCACATCTGCAATTTGAAGAAATGTCTAGCAGATGAATCGCTAGTCATACCACATACAGATGTGCACATAGATGAGAGCTTGAAATTTGTGGAAAAACCTTTGTCGATTGAGGATCGACAGGTTAAGAAACTTCGGAGGAAGCATGTGCCTATTGTAAAGGTTAAATGGGATGCCCGTAGAGGTCCCGAATACACGTGGGAGGTAGAGTCCACAAGGAAAGAAAAATACCCTCATTTATTTTAGTAAATCTCGAGGTCGAGATTTCTTTTAAGGGGGTGAGGATGTAACACCTCGTAAATTTATGTCCAATAATGTATCGACACGTGTCATAAGTCTTAAACGTGTAAAAGATCACTTATGAAGGACTAAAGTTGACAAACATGGAAAGTTTGTGAATAAAACGGTTCAAAGTGTCAACAATGGATAAATATACATCACAATAGCCCTACACGATGTTTATACCCTTAAACGAATAAATCATGGATCATACAAAGCTAAATGTAAAAGAAAGTAAGAGATTACAAACTACAGGGTTAAATGTGTCAACATGTTAAAATATACCTCTGAGTGACCTTTAGCAAACCTGAAGCTTTGTAACGATAAATTATGCTCACTAGAATGTGTGATAAAAATTTCACAAGGTTTCGATAAAGTATGAGAAAGTTATGACAATATTCGTATACGAGGGGTTAAAAGCGTCAACGTTGAAATTTATGACTTTTCGGGTGATCACAAAGTTAACCAAGGACTTGCCTATGTTTAAACATGTCATGGAGCCCTTAAAAGTAAGGTTGAAGGGCCAAAAATGCAAGAACAGGACTTAAAACCACGTTAGAAAGGACCAGGGGCTGAAATGTAATTAAATGAAACTTGTTTGGCTGGTTATGGGAGGCCAGGCGGCCCGCGTAAGAATCCCTTAGGGGCTACGCGGCCCGTGTGAGCAGCACAGCAACAGAAAAAGACCTGCAGCTGCCAGTTCAGGTCTATAACCGACTTAAAGCCTTGTTTTCTTATACCAAGGACTCCCCACTGGTATTTCATGCACTGGGGACAGTTGGGACCATCTTGTAACACTTGTAGACTTGCATGGCAAGATCTAATGGAACCAATTTTGCTATATAAGCTCCCTCTTTGTGCAACATTTTGATCACATTCACTTGTAACTTCACAAACTCAATTCTGGAGTATTTTGGAGCACAAGCACCCTTCCCACAAGTCACTAGTCGTACTTAGGACTATTGTAAGTGTCCTTAACCTTCTTTTATTCAGTTTAGCTTAGTTAATTAGCTTAAAGTCAAACCGTCATAATTAAGGTACCTATGAGTTGGTAATTATGTGGGCAATAAACCCTCAAAAGGGCACCCTCTGATTTCCAATCTAACTAGGTCAATTGTCGGGTCAAAGTTAATCCTAAAAAGTCAACAGAAAGCTTATTTTCACATTAATGCATAATTAGCAATGTAGAAGCCATGCAACCTGTATTATCATTAATATAACTTGGTAATGAATGTAAGAACATGTCTAAACATGTTCACCCCGACAATTTTCAGTTTAAGCTCGGTTCGGAATCGAAAATCGCAAAAGAAGACTTTTGCTTTGACTTTCAGTTCTGACCCATTTGAGCATAGTTTAGAAATGCCTTAGAGCTTATTTAGGACTAGGTTTCATGTTAGTATAACCCTCTGTGATTATACAACTTGATTCATTAGTTATCCGATTTACATGCATGTTTCCGTTAATTGCTTAAACGTTGACTATTATGCCCATATGACCTTAAAACGTGAATTTTGAAAATGTAAAACAGTAGAAACCTTAGGTACTGATTTATAAACTTGTACCTAAAATTTGACATCAGTTTGAGGTCTAGATTAAGAGTTATGCTCATTAGCGTAATTAGAAAGCTTTTTAGTAATTAAATGGCGTAATTAACTTATAGCCTATCTAAACCCAAATTTTGATACCAAAACTTATACCCACCGATGTAAAATAATATTTTGAAATTTTTGGAGGTTTTTATTTATTTTTAGGCTGAACATAACCTAGAGTTCTAAGCTTAATTCGGTAGTTATCGGTTTTACCCTTTTAGGCTATAAAATGAGTTTTACCAAACCTTTTGATACCAAACCTTTTTCTACTGATCTAATATGATAAAGAGAATATTTTAAGCCTTCTGGAATAATAAAAATATCAGCCTTTCTTATAAAACCCGGAAATCGCTTAAAATCGCCTTTTTACGCGTTTTAAGCGCATAGTATGTATTAAAACCATATTAGATATGCAAGACTTGATACCTACTGATATTTTAAGTAAAATTTTATATTCTAACAGTAAGTAAAAGTTTTTGAAGTCAGATTCCAGATTTGACCTTTAAACCTTAGGTGAAATTACCAAAATGCCCTTTCGGTGCATAGTATGGTTAGAAATGATAAATTTCACACATAGGTTATACCCTACTGATATAACTTAGTAAATTAAGTATTTTTACTGATTTCATCAGACCCGAAACTCATATTTATATTTAAACTCTTTTATAACCTTTTAAATGACCAGAATGCCCTTACATGACATAATTTGAGTTTAAAATCATTTGAGGCATAATAAAAGATATCTTACGGAGTCACAACATATTTAAAGCATATTAACTTAGGAAACCTGTATATGACTCGTATGGTTACCCGTTACGCAATTTGCGCGTTCGGTTCGGTTTATGTAACTAGTTTACATAAATTGACCGAAACGGGTCAAACCTTATCATTTTTGTCTCAAAATCCAGAATGTGTTTAGTTTACCCATATTATACAAGTCTCCAAACTTGTCGGGTCTAAACCACATTCTATTCCGGTCTTCGCTTAATCGTGCGTTTGAACCGTATCTTCCTTTAAAACTAACCGGTCTAAGTTTAGGCTTAATTAAAGACCCGTTAGGAATCTATTAGGTTATTAAAATCCTTCGTTCTAGATTAGGAGCTCCAGTAAAAGCTACGTGCACTTGCTTGTTGTGATTATTACTTTCAAAGTTAAATACTTTTAACTTGTTTTCCCTTATACGGGCTTGGGGTATGGTATATAAAATACCGCTTGGTCGGGCATTCGACTTTAATCGTTTGGTGATTAAATATTATCGAGATGACCCATTTAAAAATTTGGTTTTGTTTGCTTAACGCCTTTGGGGGGTTAATGACCATGTCCCGGATATCCTTGGCATCATTCATAGAATGTGTCACACCCCGATTTCCACGTGTCACCGGTGGGCCCGGTGTGGGGTACAGTGACGTAGTTGGCATCGTCATAGACAATCAACACAATATAATAATGCACAGCGGAAGCAGAATAGATACATTTCAACTTTTAAATAAAGTGCAATAATAAATATCACAGTAGTTGAAACGGATCCACAGGCGGATCAAAATAAAAATAAGATAAAATGGTTCAACAGATATTTGTCGTCCGAGCTTGTGAGACTATAGTGGACGCTCTTAGGAAACAGCCAGCCTATTTTCGTATAGTACCTGCACTTAACCTTTTGGGAAAAATACGTCAGTTTACACTGGTAAATACAAATCAACCGACTCATTTTGAAAATGATTTAAAATTGATTTAAATGCACAAGGCATAAATATTTTTATTAACTTGGGATAATTATATAATATAAACTTGTGAACGATTTACATGCACTCGTATCTTTGGTGGCCCGTGATCTACTGTCCGGGCTAAGAATTAAATGACACACCACATTAAAGAGTTATACACGCCGAGTGTACGCCTACACCCCGTGCTCTGGTCGTGGCCATCTCGTAAGATAATGCCAAGGATATCCGGGACACGGTCAATAACCCCCCAAAGCCTAAAGTAAGACAAGACTGTTTAAACGAGTCGCACAAGCTATTCAAGACTGTACACCCATAAGGTGCAGGACTTGTGCGCCCGATCAAGCGGTATTTTAAATACCGTACCCCAAGCCCGTATAGGGAAAATAAGTCAAAATGTATTTACCTGAGCAAGTATGTAACACAAACGGTAAGTGTGGTAGCTTTTACTGGGCCTCCTAATCTGGAACAAGGTTTATAATTAACCTATTAGATTCCTAACGGGTCTTTTATTTAAGCCTAAGCTTTGACCGGTTAGTTTTAAGAATGATACGGTTTACGCACGATTAAGCGAAAGACCGGATAGAATGTGATTTAGACCCGACAAGTTTAAATACTTGTATAATATGGGTATACTAAATACATTCTGGATTTTGAAATAAAAATGATATCGTTTGACCCGTTTCGGTTAATTTACGCAAACTAGTTACGTAAACCGAACCGAACACAAAAAGGGCGTTACGGGTAGCCAAAAGAATCAAATGCAAGTTTCCTGATATAATACGCTTTAAATATGATAAAACATCAGTAAGTTATGTTCCATATTGCCCGGAATAAGTTTAAACTCAATTTATGCCTTAGAAGGGCATTTTGGTCATTTAAGAGATTGTAAAGGAGTTAAATTAGAAATCTGAGGTTCGGGTCTGGTCCATACAGAAAATATACTTAGTTTAACATGTTATAACAGTAGGGTATGACCCATATATCAAATTTATCATTTAAAACCAAACTATGCACCGTAGGGGTATTTTAGTAAATTCACAAGGGCTAAAACTGCCAAAACTGGAAACCTGAGTTCAAAATATTATACTTACTGTTATTATATGAAAATATGCAATTTACATCAGTAGGTATAAGTCTTATATGTTAAAAACGGGTATAACGCTTACTATGCGCTTAAAACGCTAAAAATGCGATTTAGAGCCGTTTCCGGGTTTATATATGAAAGCTGAGATTTTTATATTTCCAGAAGGCTCAAAATAATTTATTTAACATATAAAATCAGTAGGAAAAGGTTTCGGGTCAAAAGAATGTGTAAAACTCATTTTATGGCTAAAACGGTCAAAACCGACATAAGCCGAAATAATTAAGCGATCTAAGATACGATCTGCCAAAAATTAAATAAAAATCATCTAAAATCCCAAAATATTATATTACATCTGTTGGTAAAAAGTTTCGTATCAAAACGTGGCCAGAAACGGGTTCCACGCGAAAAGGGCCGTTTATGTAAATTTATAATATAGTTTTACGCTAATGGCCATAACTCACAATCTGGACCACCAACTGATCCGAAATTTTCGGTGCAAGTTTATATATTAGAAATAAAGATTTCTATCCTTTCACTTTTCCAAAAATCACGTTTTATATCAAAAAGGGCAAAATAGTCAACTTTTAAGCATAATCGGAAACATGCAATTTAATCGGCTAAGCATAGATTCAAACAATAAAAATTCCAGAAAGTTTTACCAAAATAAAAATGGTCAAAAATACTTTCCAATACAGATCTCGAACATGCATGTACGAATCCGAATCGATAGTCTACGAAATAGTCGTTTTATAGGACTTTCGGTTCCGATTCGTATTTATACTATAGATTGTCGTGTTGATCGTGGTAAAACACATTCTTATATTCATAATAAAGCTATCTATGATGATCAAACAGATTGCATGTCATTTATTTTACCATTTAAGCTATTTTCTCAAAAACCACTTCTGTTGACTTTTTAGAATCACGTTTGACTCGACAATTAGCATGCATGTAGTGGGATTCAGATAGTACCCTTTAGAGGGTTTGTTTCCCTCATAAATACCAACATAAATCTGGTTTCAATTCGAGAAATGACTAATTGAAACTTGTTTAATCAGAAAGTCAAAGTGTATGATCAAACAGTTTGACTTTTAGCAATAATCAAAGCAAGAACGGATTTGAGATCGAATTAGAAGCTTACCAAGGTCCTATTGATGTTAATCTAACACAAGAAATCGGCCTTGATGTCCAGGAATGCTCCAGAGGTGCTTGAGAGCTTTTGCAAGTCTTGGGTGTTCTTGTTCACAATTGCAAGTGCCAAAAAATGAGCTTTGGATCAGATTTAAAGCTGAATTTGGATGTTTGCAAGGGGGTTACTGTGGCCTAGGCATGCATGGACGTCTATTGGAGCTCAAGGGAGGTGAAAACAGCTGGAATGCACCCAAAATCGGACCCAAATCAGCCCAGTTCGCGACTTCTGTCGCTGGGCGCTGGGTCGCGGCCCGCGTAGCACCTCAGGCGGGCGCCTGGGGTCTGCAGATCCAAACTTGGCTCATTTGTTGCATGTTTGGTCCCTGTACTTTAGTTGCGATGGTTTGGCTACTTATCTTGACCCGTAAACCCCCAAACTTGGTTTTTAGGAACCTTAGGACTTTTACCAACATGGTAATGTCCTCGGATAATTTTGCGCTCAACCGAAAAGCCATGAAATTCGACGTTGACGCTTTTAGTCCTTCAAGTACGGTTTTGGCCATAACTTTCTCATACGTTGACGAAACTTCACGAAATTTTAACCACATATTCTAGTGAGTATATTTTAGCTTCTCAAAGCTTTGGGTCTGCCAAAAGTTCACTCAGAGGTATAAATTCAACATGTTGACACTTTTGGCCCTATAGTTTGTAATTCCTCACCTTTGTGCAATTTCCGCATCGTATGATCCATGAACCACCCGTTTAAGGTTATAAACATTATGTAGGGTTATCATAGAGCCTATTTATCCATTGTTGATACTTTGGACCCTTACGTTCCATAGTTTTCACTGTTTGTCACTTTTAGTCCCTCTAAAGTTTGTTTTCACATACCGGAACCTTATGACACGTGTCAAGACATTATTGGACGAAATTTTTCGAGGTGTTACATCCTCACCCCCTTAAAAGAAATCTCGACCTAGAGATTTACTGAAACAAATGGGGATATTTCTCTTGCATCGTGGATTCCACTTCCCACGTGTATTCGGGACCTCTACGGGCATCCCATTTGACCTTTACAATAGGTACGTGCTTCCTTCGAAGCTTCTTTACCTGTCGATCCTCAATCGACAAAGGTTTTTCTACAAACTTCAAACTTTCGTCTATGTGTACATCTGTATGCGGTATAACCAGTGAATCGTCAGCGAAACACTTCTTCAAATTACAGATGTGGAACACATTATGAATAGCACTAAGCTCTTCAGGCAAGTTTAACTTGTAAGCGACTGATCCAACACGTTCGATAATCTCGAAAGGTCCTATGTATCTCGGGCTTAGCTTGCCTTTCTTTCCAAATCGCATCACACCCTTCCAGGGCGATACTTTAAGCAATACTTTTTCACCTACATCGTAGTGAAAATCTTTGCGCTTAGGATCCGCATAACTTTTCTGCCTATCCCTGGCAGCTTTCAAACGATCGCGTATCTGCACGATCTTGTCTGTCGTCTCAAAGACAATGTCTGGTCCAGACAACTGGACATCCCCAACTTCTGCCCAACAAATGGGCGATCTACACTTCCTACCGTATAGGGCCTCAAAAGGCGCAGCCTTGATGCTGGAATGGTAGCTATTGTTGTAGGAAAATTCAATCAGTGGTAGGTTCTTATCCCAACTACCACCCAAATCGATCGCACATGCACGAAGCATGTCTTCCAAAGTTTGAATAGTACGCTCACTCTGACCATCAGTCTGAGGATGATAAGCCGTACTAAAATTCAAACGAGTGCCCAACGATTGCTGGAAACTCTTCCAAAAATGTGACGTATATCTAGTATCTCTATCGGAGATAATAGATATAGGTATACCGTGTAACGCTACAATCTTATCGACGTATAATTGAGCTAGCATACCTGAGCTATACGTCTCTTTGATGGGTAGAAAATGAGCTGACTTAGTCAGTCTATCTACGATGACCCATATGGTATCATTTCCCTTTTTCGTCTTCGGCAACTTGGTGATAAAATCCATTGTTACCATTTCCCATTTCCATTTGGGAATTTCAGGTTGTTGAAGCAAACCTGACGGCTTTAGATGCTCGGCTTTGACTTGCGCACAAGTCAAACACTTTGCTACATGTTCAGCTACTGACTTTTTCAAACCAATCCACCAGTAGTTTGCTTTCAAATCCTGGTACATCTTATCAGCTCCAGGATGAACGGAATATTTAGAGCTGTGGGCTTCCTGGAGGATAACATCCCGAAGTCCTCCATAAACTGGAACCCATATTCGTCCTTTTAGTCGTAGCATTCCATCTTTGTCGTGGGATAACTGCTCCTCAGTTACTCCCAACTTTTCTGCAGGATAGTTAGCTTCCAACACAGCTTCCTTCTGTGCAGCTAACACCCTTTCATTCAAATTATTCCTTATCTCAATGCGCTTGGCATTGATTCTGATTGGTTTCACCCTTTCCTTTCTGCTTAAGGCGTCGGCAACTACATTTGCCTTACCTGGATGGTATCTTATCTCGCAGTCATAATCGTTTAAGGTTTCCATCAATCGCCTTTGGCGCATGTTCAATTCCTTCTGATTGAACAAGTGTTGAAGACTCTTGTGATCTGAATAAATAATACACTTGGTTCAATACAAGTAGTGTCTCCATAGCTTTAAAGCAAATACAACTGCACCCAATTCCAAGTCGTGGGTGGTGTAGTTCTTCTCGTGCACCTTGAGCTGGCGAGAAGCGTAGGCAATGACTTTGCCTTTCTGCATGAGTACGCAACCCATGCCAGTATGTGATGCGTCACAATACACCACAAATTCTTCTATACCATCGGGCAATGTCAATACTGGCGCATTGCTCAGCTTCTTTTTCAAAATGTCGAAGGATTCCTGCTGCTTAGGGCCCCAATCAAACTTAATCTTCTTACGAGTCAGCGAAGTTAGGGGCGCAGCAATTCTTGAGAAGTTCTCAATAAAGCGCCTATAATATCCTGCCAATCCGAGGAAACTGCGAATCTCAGTAGGAGTCTTCGGCTCCTGCCAGTTCATGACTGCTTCTACTTTAGCGGGATCTACTTGGATACCACGCTCGCTTACAATATGTCCAAGGAATTGGACTTCTCGAAGCCAAAATTCACACTTCGAAAATTTGGCATAAAGCTTCTCTTGATGCAGAAGTTTGAGAATACAACGAAGGTGTTTCTCATGGTCAGCTCGGCTCTTCGAGTAGATAAGGATGTCATCAATAAAGACGATGATGAACTTATCTAAATAAGGCTTGCAGACGCGATTCATGAGATCCATGAACGCGGCTGGTGCGTTAGTGAGCCCAAACAGCATCACTAGGAACTCGTAATGTCCATAACGAGTCCTAAACGCGGTCTTGTGTACGTCTTCGTCCTTGACCTTCAACTGATGATAACCTGACCTCAGGTCGATCTTGGAGAAATAGCTTGCTCCCTGCAACTGATCGAACAGGTCGTCGATCCTGGGTAACGGATATCTATTCTTGATAGTGACCTTGTTAAGCTCACGATAATCGATGCACAGACGCATCGACCCATCCTTCTTTTTAACAAACAAGATTGGCGCTCCCCAAGGAGACGAGCTAGGTCTAATAAAACCTTTGGCTAAAAGCTCATCCAACTGCGTCCTCAACTCCTTCATCTCCGTTGGTGCCAATCTGTATGGTGCTCTTGCTACAGGTGCAGCGCCTGGTATGATATCTATCCGAAACTCTACTTGCCTATCTGGTGGCAAACCAGGTAACTCTTCAGGGAAAACCTCAGGATATTCCAAAATAACAGGAATATCTTCAATCTTCGGCTCATCAATGGTAACTTGTGCCATATAAATGACACATCCTTTCTGCATGCACCTGGATGCCTTGAGCATGGACACTTGCTCCGGCAATCCATGCTGGGTGTCTCCTTGAATAGTAAGTGACTCACCAGACGGAGTCTTCACTATTACTTGCTTTCTATTGCACAGAATCTGGGCTTGGTTACTCGACAACCAATCCATGCCTATCACTATGTCGAATCCAGCTAGCTTAAAGGGAAGCAAGGATAACGGGAAAGAATGATTCCTAATGGATATAACACATCCATCTAGAACAGTCGAGGCGGTTTCTGTGGTTCCATCGGCTAATTCCACCTCGTATTTCACACTTAAGGTTTTAACAGGAAGGTTCAACAATTTACAAAACTTATCATCTACAAACGACTTATCGGCTCCTGAATCAAACAAGACTCTAGCAAAAACATCATTTACAAGAAACGTACCGGTAATGACGTTGTCGTCAAGGACTGCTTCCTTAGCGTCCATTCTGAAGACTCTCGCATTAGTCTTCTTCCCATCATCAACCTTCTTCGCATTCTTTGGGCAGTTGGGCCGAATGTGCCCTTTCTCGTTGCAACCAAAACAGGTTGCATCCTTCATTTTCTTGCAATCCACAGCTTTATGATCTGTGGACTTGCAGATCCCACAACGTTTCTCGAAAGACTGGGACTTAGACTCCTGCCTGCATCTCCCAAAATGATGCCTCTTACAAACTTTGCATTTGGGTTTCTCACCCGACTGATCCCCTTTCTTGAACCCCGACCCTTTCCTATGGTCGTTGTTTCCCCTGTGTCGTTTCTCAGATCTTCGTGAGGTGTCATCCTCACGTTTCCTTTTGTTTTCTTCTAAGCTCTTCATAGCTCTAAGTCTAACGACATCTTGAGTGAGGGAGAGGGATAGATCTGCTACTGATCTAAATGTAGTAGGCCTTGAAGCCTTGACGCTTGCCTTTATCTCCGGTGCCAGACCCCCAATAAATCGAGCAATCCTACGAGGCTCCGGGGTCACCAGATAAGGCACTAACCGGGATAAGGTGTTGAACGTAGTAAGATACGCTTGACAATCGAGATTCTTCATAACCAGAGACACAAAATCCGATTCAATTCTTTCAACCTCGTGCTGCGGACAGAAATTCTCCTTGATCAGTGCTACAAACTGATCCCACGTCATGCTATACAGAGCGGTCTTTCCAGCAGCTTGTAGAAGCGACTTCCACCATGCTAACGCGTCACCCTTGAACGACTGGGACGCGTACTTCACAACATCCCTATCAGCACACCCGCTGATATCAACCACAGTATCCATCTCATCAATCCATGTCATACAATCGACGGCTCCCTTTTCCCCGGTGAAATCCCTGGGCTTGCAAGATACGAAGTATTTGTACGTACAGGACCTGCTGTGCGTATCATGGTTCATCTTAACTTCTTGCTTTGGGATGCTGCTGTGGTTGGAGGAGTGGTTATCATCCTCAGCTTTCTTCGGCTCACTCTTTTTAGAAGGTGGCTTACTATGAGCCTCAGAATGAGTCTTGGGCTTTGCGTGCGGTTCTGTTCGGGTCCTACTCCGAGTACCACTAGATTCCCTGAATTGCCTATCCATAGCTTTGGCAACAACGTTATCTATCAGTGCTTGCAACTCTGCACCGGTGACGTGAATCTTTGCATTATCTGAGTGTTCCCCAGAATGACTGTTGGTCTCCTCCGATTTGGCCATTGTAGCTTTAAGCTACAATAAAGGACAAGGTCTATTTAGAAACCTAACAGTATCATCGTTCTAGACGATTTATTAACCATGGTATCAAGAACCTTAACAGTTAATTTAATAAATTTCATTCAGGCTCTTAGTAGCAATCAAGGAATGAAAATACATATATTGGCACCATAGGCCTAGTCACATGGACAATTACTAAATTATAAATTTATATTTTTATAGGATTATAAATTGTATAATTAAACAAATAATCCTTTACTAGACAGAGAGTCATAAACCACAACTGTCACTATATGACATAGTCATAACCCGTAGGTATCAAGCCATTAATAGACTTGTGTACAGATAAAATCTGTAGATAATTTATTAAAAAGGGTGGCTTGTGTGATTCTACCGATCACGCTTAGCCAGGAATGTTAACATGTTTTCAGATGTTAACAGGGAGTTGAATCTTTTCAACCAGGTTTTACCATCAGGGCCAGGCCTGTTAATAAGGCATTCAAGCTAGGTTATACCTTACTAAGATTCTTATAAATGGCAAATCAAATAAAAATTGATATTTTCCATTATTTAAATATTATATTCATGCATATAAAAATGAGAAATTCCAATTAACCATTTCAAATTTCAAATAAAGTACTAGTACATCTTTGCCCTAAACGGGACTTTAATTCAATTAACACGAATAACATGCCCGCGCAGGGGCTAAACAACTAACAACAACAACAAATAAAATAAAACAAACCCACGCAGGGGTTAACAGAACAACATACCCTCGCAGGCGTAGAATAAGGGAAATATACCCACGCAGGGGTAAAGTACAGAATAGATGTCCACGCAGGGACATGAGTAGTGAGATAACAATCAAAGGATTCAATGATCCTTCTTACTCTTACCCTTCAATGATCCTTCTTACTCTTACCCTTGAGTAAGTCAAACACCTTCTTGAACATACAACTGTTGCGTCGTCGATCAGCTCGCATCTCGTGTTGCAACTCACGTCACATACTGTTAATCCCATGCAGGATTTCTTGAACCTGCGGCGGCGACATCATAGGCGCCGGTGGCGGTGGCTGGTACTGCTGCGGCTGCGGCGGCTGTGGCTGCTGGTAACCCGGAGGATAACCAAAAGTAGACTGCCCAGCAGTCCAAGTGTCTCCAAATGGACCACTAGGTGGGAGCGAGCTGTAGTTCACAGCTTGCCAATAAGGGTCTCCTGTGTAATCATAACCCTGAGGGAAAACCTGCTCGAACGGGTTAAACTGAGCTGCGCTGGCATAAGCCGGAATCGGCTCTCCATAGTTCTGCGGCGGCAGAGGCGGGATCGGTACTGAAGTGACCTCCGATACGGGATGCTGAGACTCCCCCGTCTCGGACTCCTCGGGAAGAGGCGTGTAGCGGCTGCTACCAACATGTGGAGGGGTGCCTATGCGAATCCCTCCGCGCGTAGACATACGCGCATTCCTCCTTGGCCTCTGAGGCGGAGGAGGTAAAACTGGTGGCGGCGGTGGCGACGGAGTGATCACGTCGCGCCATAGGGCCTCAGATAGGTCCTGCTGCAGAGGCGGCTGCTGCTGAAGCTGCTGCTGCTGAGAGTGGTGCTGCGAGTGCACCGGCGAACCATGGCGAGACTGGAGCATCGGAGAGTTGTGGCGGCTGGGGGTGTAATACCAATCGTACTACTTAAATCTCTCCTGAAAGCTGTCCACACCATTGTAGGGTGATCCCCTAAATGGCGACCCATCCGATATCTCGATGGGATGGTTGGGCGTACCTGACGGTGGCAGTGAAGGGTCCGTGTCCTCGTCTACTTCCATCTCTTGATCACCAGGAAAATGGTCCTCCGGTCCTAGTGGGTTATGACCCACTGGCTTATCCACAAAAGCATCAGGGTTATACAGACCCTGGTAAACTGGTGCTGGGTATTGGTGAGGCGACTGATGGAGCGGTATGTAAGATCCATGAGAACCATGGGGCCCATTCTCCGAGTGGGGCCCAAATGATTGGGGTAGTGATGGCGAAGTGCTCATAGACACCGAGTGTCTAGCCGGCTCGGCGAATGATCCCCAGAGATCATTGGCTGCGGTGTGGTGCGTAGCTGACGGAGCTCGTCTGTGTGAGGGTCCTGCCTCATGATCGTGCGATGTAGCGAATCCTCCTCGACCTCTCATCCGTGGCGGCATAATGATCCTGTCAAAAATTAAACAAGTTGCATAACAAATATATAAGACAAAGCAAATAATGAAAATAAATTAAAATAAACGAAATGTTGAACATTTCCTAAGTTCTTTGTCTAGACTCGAAAATCGAGGATTGTGCAATTGTGTAACTGAGATTAAACACAAAGGACTAGTGTTTAATTCACCCAGCGTTGGCTCTGATACCAACCTGTCACACCCCGATTTCCACGTGTCACCGGTGGGCCCGGTGTGGGGTACAGTGACGTAGTTGGCATCGTCATAGACAATCAACACAATATAATAATGCACAGCGGAAGCAGAATAGATACATTTCAACTTTTAAATAAAGTGCAATAATAAATATCACAGTAGTTGAAACGGATCCACAGGCGGATCAAAATAAAAATAAGATAAAATGGTTCAACAGATATTTGTCGTCCGAGCTTGCGAGACTATAGTGGACGCTCTTAGGAAACAGCCAGCCTATTTTCGTATAGTACCTGCACTTAACCTTTTGGGAAAAATACGTCAGTTTACACTGGTAAATACAAATCAACCGACTCATTTTGAAAATGATTTAAAATTGATTTAAATGCACAAGGCATAAATATTTTTATTAACTTGGGATAATTATATAATATAAACTTGTGAATGATTTACATGCACTCGTATCTTTGGTGGCCCGGGATCTACTGTCCGGGCTAAGAATTAAATGACACACCACATTAAAGAGTTATACACGCCGAGTGTACGCCTACACCCCGTGCTCTGGTCGTGGCCATCTCGTAAGATAATGCCAAGGATATCCGGGACACGGTCAATAACCCCCCAAAGCCTAAAGTAAGACAAGACTGTTTAAACGAGTCGCACAAGCTATTCAAGACTGTACACCCATAAGGTGCAGGACTTGTGCGCCCGATCAAGCGGTATTTTAAATACCGTACCCCAAGCCCGTATAGGGAAAATAAGTCAAAATGTATTTACCTGAGCAAGTATGTAACACAAACGGTAAGTGTGGTAGCTTTTACTGGGCCTCCTAATCTGGAATAAGGTTTATAATTAACCTATTAGATTCCTAACAGGTCTTTTATTTAAGCCTAAGCTTTGACCGGTTAGTTTTAAGAATGATACGGTTTACGCACGATTAAGCGAAAGACCGGATAGAATGTGATTTAGACCCGACAAGTTTAAATACTTGTATAATATGGGTATACTAAATACATTCTGGATTTTGAAATAAAAATGATATTGTTTGACTCGTTTCGGTTAATTTACGCAAACTAGTTACGTAAACCGAACCGAACGCAAAAAGGGCGTTACGGGTAGCCAAAAGAATCAAATGCAAGTTTCCTGATATAATACGCTTTAAATATGATATAACATCAGTAAGTTATGTTCCATATTGCCCGGAATAAGTTTAAACTCAATTTATGCCTTAGAAGGGCATTTTGGTCATTTAAGAGATTGTAAAGGAGTTAAATTAGAAATCTGAGGTTCGGGTCTGGTCCATACAGAAAATATACTTAGTTTAACATGTTATAACAGTAGGGTATGACCCATATATCAAATTTATCATTTAAAACCAAACTATGCACCGTAGGGGTATTTTAGTAAATTCACAAGGGCTAAAACTGCCAAAACTGGAAACCTGAGTTCAAAATATTATACTTACTGTTATTATATGAAAATATGCAATTTACATCAGTAGGTATAAGTCTTATATGTTAAAAACGGGTATAACGCTTACTATGCGCTTAAAACGCTAAAAATGCGATTTAGAGCCGTTTCCGGGTTTATATATGAAAGCTGAGATTTTTATATTTCCAAAAGGCTCAAAATAATTTATTTAACATGTAAAATCAGTAGGAAAAGGTTTCGGGTCAAAAGAATGTGTAAAGCTCATTTTATGGCTAAAACGGTCAAAACCGACATAAGCCGAAATAATTAAGCGATCTAAGATACGATCAGCCAAAAATTAAATAAAAATCATCTAAAATCCCAAAATATTATATTACATCTGTTGGTAAAAAGTTTCGTATCAAAACATGGTTAGAAACGGGTTCTACGCGAAAAGGGCCGTTTATGTAAATTTATAATATAGTTTTACGCTAATGGCCATAACTCACAATCTGGACCACCAACTGATCCGAAATTTTCGGTGCAAGTTTATATATTAGAAATAAAGATTTCTTTCCTTTCACTTTTCCAAAAATCACGTTTTATATCAAAAAGGGCAAAATAGTCAACTTTTAAGCATAATCGGAAACATGCAATTTAATCGGCTAAGCATAGATTCAAACAATAAAAATTCCAGAAAGTTTTACCAAAATAAAAATGGTCAAAAATACTTTCCAATACAGATCTCGAACATGCATGTACGAATCCGAATCGATAGTCTACGAAATAGTCGTTTTATAGGACTTTCGGTTCCGATTCGTATTTATACTATAGATTGTCGTGTTGATCGTGGTAAAACACATTCTTATATTCATAATAAAGCTATCTATGATGATCAAACAGATTGCATGTCATTTATTTTACCATTTAAGCTATTTTCTCAAAAACCACTTCTGTTGACTTTTTAGAATCACGTTTGACTCGACAATTAGCATGCATGTAGTGGGATTCAGATAGTACCCTTTAGAGGGTTTGTTTCCCTCATAAATACCAACATAAATCTGGTTTCAATTCGAGAAATGACTGACTGAAACTTGTTTAATCAGAAAGTCAAAGTGTATGATCAAACAGTTTGACTTTTAGCAATAATCAAAGCAAGAACGGATTTGAGATCGAATTAGAAGCTTACCAAGGTCCTATTGATGTTAATCTAACACAAGAAATCGGCCTTGATGTCCAGGAATGCTCCAGAGGTGCTTGAGAGCTTTTGCAAGTCTTGGGTGTTCTTGTTCACAATTGCAAGTGCCAAGAAATGAGCTTTGGATCAGATTTAAAGCTGAATTTGGATGTTTGCAAGGGGGTTACTGTGGCCTAGGCATGCATGGACGTCTATTGGAGCTCAAGGGAGGTGAAAACAGCTGGAATGCACCCAAAATCGGACCCAAATCAGCCCAGTTCGCGACTTCTGTCGCTGGGCGCTGGGTCGCGGCCCGCGTAGCACCTCAGGCGGGCGCCTGGGGTCTGCAGATCCAAACTTGGCTCATTTGTTGCATGTTTGGTCCCTGTACTTTAGTTGCGATGGTTTGGCTACTTATCTTGACCCGTAAACCCCCAAACTTGGTTTTTAGGAACCTTAGGACTTTTACCAACATGGTAATGTCCTCGGATAATTTTGCGCTCAACCGAAAAGCCATGAAATTCGACGTTGACGCTTTTAGTCCTTCAAGTACGGTTTTGGCCATAACTTTCTCATACGTTGACGAAACTTCACGAAATTTTAACCACATATTCTAGTGAGTATATTTTAGCTTCTCAAAGCTTCGGGTCTACCAAAAGTTCACTCAGAGGTATAAATTCAACATGTTGACACTTTTGGCCCCTATAGTTTGTAATTCCTCACCTTTGTGCAATTTCCGCGTCGTATGATCCATGAACCACCCGTTTAAGGTTATAAACATTATGTAGGGTTATCATAGAGCCTATTTATCCATTGTTGACACTTTGGACCCTTACGTTCCATAGTTTTCACTGTTTGTCACTTTTAGTCCCTCTAAAGTTTGTTTTCACATACCGGAACCTTATGACACGTGTCAAGACATTATTGGACGAAATTTTTCGAGGTGTTACAGAATGGCCACGACCTTAGCACATGGGTGTAGGCGTACACCCGTCAGTGCATTTAAAATTAATAAGGTATAACCGCCGGTTACGAGAATAACTCGCCGCGGGACTATACCATGTGGTGTGTCTATTAATCTTTAACCAGGCATGAACCGGGCAACTTAACGCATAACAAACATGTAATTCTTTTACAAGTTTATATATAAATAAATATCCCAAGTTATAAAATGTTTTTGTGCCTTGTGCATTCAAATCAATTTTCTAAACCTTTTCAAAATGAGTCAGTTAAATTGTATTTACCAGTGTAAACTGACGTATTTTCCCAAAAAGGCTAAGTGCAGGTACTACTCGTAATAGGCTGGCCTCTCCTTAGCATCAATAAGAATCTCGCAAGCCTGGATGCATTTAAGTCTGTTGAACTATGTTTTCTTTTCTTGATCCAAGGGAGCGAAACCTTGTAGTGGGTAAACCGAGATTGAGTAAATCGGTTGCAAACATGAGATGACAATGAAACAAGATGTTGAAACTTGTAGACAAATGGGTCGAATAAATAAAGAGCCAAAATAAAGACAAACTGATTTTAAACTGAAAATTTGGGTAAATTGTGTTGATAAACGGGTCCGTAATTAAATTACGATCTCGTAGGAAAAAGAATCGGCTAAAACGGACGCCCGAGTCAAAAGTTATGTCAATTTAAAGTTTGTAATTGAGCAAAAGAGTGCTGGGCTGAATTGCAGCTCCAACCAACAAACAATCTGTCGAAATTAGACCGTGGCGCTACGCCACAGCCAAACGTAAAACCCGTCACACGACGCGATGAGTGGTGGCGTCACGCGACCACTGATGGTGGTCTCCGTCGCGTAACGCGACAGTCCCAGATGTATGGAAATTGTTGTTTTTGCCTTGTTTTGAGCGTGGAACCTAACCAGGTTTTTATTTAAGGTGTCAAAACTCATTATTTTCATGGTTTTCACCGTAGGTGATGTCGGATGAAGACCGGATAGTGATCAAGCAACTGTCAAGAACCGAACGCACTAAACAAAGCTTCCGCACTTGATCTATCTTGTTTAAATAATATGTAAACACTTGAAGTCATGTTTTGTATGTTTAAATTAGTTGAAGTATAACTTGAATATTATGACATGTATGGTGTTAAAAGCATGAAAGTTTTTGTAAACTCGTAAATTCTTGTACTAAATGCAAGTCTTTGTGTCACTAATCCCGTTATATTTAGTTGGGTGTTACAAGATGGTAATCAGAGCTCAAGGTTGTCGACAAAGTGTGTTCAG
Source organism: Helianthus annuus (assembly GCF_002127325.2). Classification (NCBI taxonomy): domain Eukaryota; kingdom Viridiplantae; phylum Streptophyta; class Magnoliopsida; order Asterales; family Asteraceae; genus Helianthus; species Helianthus annuus. The sequence goes on from NC_035443.2 coordinate 91,629,203, forward strand.
TTGAAGCTTGATCAAACATCCGGTAAGAATTAGTTATTTTAGTAGATTTCATTAAAACATTAGAAAATGAATACGATTGGATGTGCATCGGAAGAGTGCGTAATACACTCAAACCGGAAAGTGCACCAAACATGAATGGTTTAAGCAAGTTGCAAACTTGGCTAAACCAAAACTAAAGATATTTTGTGACCATAGTTATATAGGGAATAACCTTCCGAGGTTATACCTTATGGTCACGTAGTTTAACTAGTTGTATGATAGGTAGTTTATATGCCTTAGGTAAATGACCAAAATGCCCTTTTCATGCATAAATTGTATTTAAGCATATGTAACCTAAATTTTGTCACTTAAACTAATTATGCAACATATTTAAACATGTTAGGGTATATAATACTTGTCATAGGACTAGTTAGGCATCTCAAACGCACATTTGCGCGAACGACGCGTTAAAGTAGCGTAGACTACCTTAACGGGTCAAAACGGGTCGTAATCACTTATGATAAGTTCTGATTTAGGATGTAGGCTTTGTTAAACCATATCACATGAGTTCCAATACTCATTTGGTTTACGTGGCCTCATTCTACCCGATCTCCCGATTTAGGTGTTAGTTTGTTAACATAGCGATCCGATTACTAGGTACCACTTGATTTCCTTGGTTTGCCCGAGCTTTGTTAAGTTCATTTAATAGAGGATACCTTGCAATTCAATGTGACTACATAGCCCCCTCTTTTACTATTTTCAAACATTTTTGGGGTGATTCATATGTGCTAAATGATTTCTAGTTTTCTAAACGAATGCTATGGTTTATGTTAAACACAACGATTTCAATAATATAAACGAACTTGTTGGGACGTTGGTCGAAAGACAATTGAATGACATCCATTAACTATGTTTAAGCCGACCAGTAGTATGTTACGGTACCATAGGGTGTTATGGTGCCATAGAATCTGACAAATCCCGTTGTCGGACTATCACCATGGTTATGGGGGTAATATGGGTAACGACAGAACCTGATGAATTGTTAACTCACCTTTGGTGATTTGTTAATACGAGTTGAATGATTAGGACGAGTCACACAGGTTTGAATGTATTCAATGAAACAACCAAAAGTTAGTTTTCACAATTTAAACACGAACCATTGGAACTATTTGAACTATGTGAACGATTTGAACTAGTTGAACCATTGGAACTATTTGAACTATTTGAACCATTGGAACTATTTGAGCTATTGGAACTATCTGAACTATTTGAGCTATTGGAACTATTTGAACTATGTGAACCATTGGAACTATTTGAACAATTGGAACTATTTGAACTAGTTGAACCATTGGAACTATTTGAACTTTGTGAACTATTTGAACTATTTGAACCATGTGAACGATTTGAACGAATTGAACGATTGGGTTATGGTAAGTGATTAGGTAACAGGGCGAGCGTTATGTGATAAAAGCATGGTGGATATGCCACTGGTACTTCCTATATATAAGTGCTTTTAACACATTAGATGTCGTTGCGTTATCTAGATCACTTGGAAAAATGTTTTCAAAATGAAGTTACAAGGTTTACTTAAAGATATAAACCATACGATGCTTACTTTCACCGGCGATTTACTACTTGGTTTTACAAAGACAAATGTTTTCAGTTAAGATTCATGACTACAATGGTTTTGGTTTACACATATATCAACTTGTAAAGTTGATAGAAACATACTTCAATATTAAACTCTTTTGTTTTCAAGGTACTCACTCGACAACTCTCGAAGTTGGACGAGGTATTGTAATATGTACTTAAAGTCATGAATCTAACATATTCACAAAACCTATGTACTCGCCGGCATTTTTATGCTGAATTATTTTCACATAAGTTTCAGGTACTGTATACGATGATGTTTATGATGCATGCTCACATAGGAATGGACGAGGCCTTAGTGACTCAAAAACAATGAAAGACAATTTGTTCATGTTTTACTTCTGATTTCAATACAATGTAATAAACTTAATTCAATTAAACGAAACTTCAATCCATGTGTTGTGAAACAATGATTCTGTTACGACACTCCCCAACGTTTCCGCCGCGGTTAGTTGTTTTAACGCGGTCGGGGTGTGACAAAAAAGTTGGTATCAGAGCTCATGGTTATAGGGAATTAGGTTATTAGTGATGCTTTGACCTAGACTATAACCTTCCTTGGACCCTAACACAAGTTATCTTGTGTTTAGTCTTAAAACAATACCATTGCCTATCTTTAGGTGACAACCATAACAAGAACACGAATTACAAATCCGATTTGAAAACTAATCATCTCTTATTAGATGATTTATTATAAGGTTTTGAACCTTCAAAGTTTTCAAAATCTCGTCAAAGTTTGGGTCTTATTAATGTGAACACATGCAATCTGGAAGGGTGGGTGCCTGTATCCCGAGTTTTCTGTCTAAGGCTAGAGTGTTCGTACAAATCCTCATAATCGGACTAGTCACTCTTACCTAGGAACTCTTGGGGTGAGTGTCCACTTATAGGCTAAAGCATGTCTTCGCGATACATTATAAGGACCTCTTTACTTTGTTCAGCCGCTGTGCGTCGTTTGTTTGTTCGAGGTAACAAACGAATGATCGCCTTCCTTATGTTTCGTCGATATCTTCAATACCTCTTTTGTTTATCCAAATGTCAATGCCACTCATTTCTCATGTTTCTTTCTTCTTTTAGAAAATGCCTCCTAGACGCGATTAAACTGAGAATGTTGCCCTCGCAGCCCTAGTCGCTCAGAAAATGGCTGCTGTGATTCCGAACCTCATTACCCAGATAAACCAAGCGAATAACAATAACAACAATAACAATGCTCTGTGTAGTTTCAAAACGTTCAATTCAGCTAAACCACTGAAATTTTCTGGGTCTCAAGGAGCAACTGCACTCCTACAATGGTTCGAGAGTCTTGAAAGCACATTCAGACATGTTCAGTGTCCAAACGAGCGAAAGGTTGAATTCGTATCTAGTGTCTTTGAGAAACAAGCATTAACATGGTGGAATGGTGTGATGAGAGATAGGGGTGCCGATGTGGCACTGGCTCAAACCTGGGAAGAGCTTCGAGCTCTAATGATGAAGGAATTCTGTCCTCATCATGAAATTAGGGCACTGGAAAGGGAATTCGACAATCTTAAACAAGATAGCGGTGAGCATCGAGCCTACACGGACCGATATGAGGAGCTAAGTCTGTTATGCCCAACCATGGTTACGCCTTTGGATAAGGCAAATGAAAAGTATATTGATGGCCTCCCTGACTCAGTTCAAGATATTGTTACTGGTAGCAAACCTACCACAGTTAGATAAGCCATTGAGCTATCCGCTACCCTGACTGAATCACAGATCAGGAAGGGTAAACTTTTCCAAAAAGGTGACCAGAAACCGACCGATGAAGCAAAACCAAAGGATAAGCAGACTGAATCCTCCAAGAAGTCAAAGAAGCATAAGGCTTCTCAGAACTTCGCCGTGGTTGCTAAAAATAATCAAGTTGCCTCTAACCAACCAGCTCAACCCCCTGCTAAGAAGCCACACAACGGAAATGCACCTTTGTGCAACCAATATAACCTTCGTCATCATGCTAATGTGCAATGCTGCAAATGCCTAAATTGTGGACTTGCTGGTCATACAACTAGGGTTTGGCGAGCTGCAGCTGCACAAAATCAAGCAGATAACAACCCAGCACAAGCTCGTTTTCCACCAAGTTCTTGCTACAACTGTGGCGAGATGGGCTATTTCAGAAACAATTGCCCAAAGCTTGTCAATGCAAATCCAGCACGTGAATAACCATTCGACTGACTAGGAGATGATGCTGCTTAGAAACAATCGAACTTTATGTATTATTTTCTTTCGTTATCCAAGAATATGAAACAATTATTTTGGTTATAAATAAATCTTTAATTGCATTACGATGTACGGAAACAAATGTGGTTATATGTATGAATGACATACCCCTACGATACCGACACCAAGGAACCGTGTTCCTTGCAAAACTAACTACTTTCGTAGTTCTTCCATTTTGTGATCGCTCGCGATCTCCACGAAAATCCTAAGTACTCGTTTCTTCTAAGAAATGAAGTACAATGTACAAGTTACAACTCTAGACGAATACCCAAAGTACCACTTTAAATCCTTAATTGGATACCCAAGGGTACTTCCGTAAGCCCTTAATTGGTCTTACGCACTAAACATATCATATCTTCCTGACCTCACAATATTTTACACATCATATGATTTCAAAAGACTATGCATGTTTTCAAAAACCTCATACATGTTCTCAAAATCATCTCACATGGTTTTAAAACATTTTATGAAAATGTTTACCTAATATACTTAGTGCATTATTTCAAAAACATTACCAAAGGGTTTTCAAAAACATATTTTTAACGATTCCAAGCATAGCTTAAAAAAACAATCTGCCCGTATGTTGTCTTAGCATACGTGGTATGCAATTTTCAAGAACACTCTGCTTCGTATGCTGACTTAGCATGCTTAGCACGATGATTTCAAGGATCCATTTGCTTCATATGTTGACTTAGCATATCTAGCACCTTGATTTCAGAAAGACTATACTTCGTACGTTGACTTAGCATACCTAGTGCAAGGTTCCTAAACCTTTGCACTATATGAATTCCAAATCCTTATAGGATCTTCTTCATAGTTAGATCCTTGTGGATGTTTAAAGCGCAAAATCAAAGTCCTGAATTTGATTCTTTGTGTGCTTTAATGCGAATCTTATGATCCATTGAGAACGAAACCGAATCCTTATAAGATTATCCTATCTTTATAGATAGATTCTTGAGGATATTTAAAGTACTAGTTGAGGTCCATTGATTGGATTCCTGGTGTACTTTAAATGCATGTGTACAAATCGACTACAAGTTAATAACAAGCTAATAACGAGTTGATAACCAAATGGAAAATTGTGTGACTATTATGTGCTTACATGTTTATGTGTTGACCTAATCAAAGGAACTCTATGGTAATCTAGTCAAAGATATCAAAAGGTTGTTCGATAAACTCTATCCCCTACACATTATAAAATAAATTGTGCGGACTGTGGAAAGAATTACGTAACTATGGATGCATACATAATTATGGAATTCAGTGAACAGAAACCACAGCAAGTTTTGTCATGTGTCAACTTAAACAAGAAACAAAAGTTAACTGTATTCATTTCCGTTTCTAATGAAGTACCCACTGAGGAAAATGAACTAGCTTTTCATTTTTCGCTTCTAAAAGAGATATCCACTGGGAAATGAATAATCTATTCATGAACCGTGTTCATTTTCGTTTCTGATGAAGTATCCACTAAGGAAAATGAACTATCTGTTCATTTTCGCTTCTGAAGAAATATCCACTGAGGAAAATGAATAAATTCATTCCGTTTCTGGTGAAGTATCCACTGAGGAAAATGAATTGATCATTCATTTTCGCTTCTAAAGAAATATCTACTGAGGGAATGAATAATTTTGCATTAATTTTATCATTTTCGTTTCTGATGAATATCCACTGAGGAACATGAACTATCCGTTCATTTTTGCTTCTGAAGAAATATCCACTGAAGAAAATGAATAGATTCATTCCACTTCTAACGAAGTATCCACTGAGGAAAATGAATTATCCATTCATTTTTGCTTCTAAAGAAATATCCATTGGGGAATGAATAATCCTGTATCGACTCTTTCATTTCCACTTCTGACTAAGTATCCACTAAGGAGAATGAATTATCCATTCATTTTCGCTTCTGAAGAAATATCCATCAGGGAAATGAATACTCATTACAAAAATCCTTCATTTCAACTTCTAACGAAGTATCCACTAAGGAAAATGAATTATCTATTCATTTTCGCTTCTGAAAAAATATTTGGGAAATGAATATTCTGGCAACAATCCCTCATTTCTACTTCTGACGAAGTACACACTTAGGAAAAGGGATCATCCATTCATTTTCGCTTCTGAAGAAATAACCATTGAGAAATGAATAGCTTATACATTCCTTCATTTCCGTTTCTGATAAAAGTATCCACTGGAGAAAATGAATTACCCATTCATTTCCGCTTTTAAAGAAATATCCATTGGAAATGAATAACCTATTCGTCTTTCATTTCCACATCTGACGAAGAATCCATTGGAGAAAATGAATCATCAATTAATTTTCACTTCTGAAGAATATCCACTGGAGAAATGAAATACAAATCCTTACAAGATCTTTCTGTTTTAATAGTTAGATTCTTAAAGGATACTCACAGAACTATTGGTTAATTTTGTCTTATCATTTAATCAAATCTCTCATTCCCACTTCCTGCTTTAGCCAAGGGAGTATCCTTTAGGGGATGAACATCATAGGTATAACAACCCATTCCCGCTTCCTATATTATCTGCGGGAGCATCCACTAGGGAATGACAAAGTTATGCCTTACATGGAGATCTTTGATGGGTTACTCTATGCAAATAGATAAAGATTTTAGATTCAGCGCAAGACAATTTTTTAACACAATTATTCAGACAGACTCCTACGAATAAATTTCGGGACGAAATTTCCTAAAGTAGGGGAGACTGTGACATTTGTGCCACTTCGACCATCATACAAATACGAATCCAATGAAATCTTGTGTTTCATTCTTGGGATTTGTACAAATACTTGTGAAGATTGCACGTATCAATTCTAGTTCGATTTCAAGCTTTAAATCGCTTTCTGGAAAGTTATACACAAACTGATGCATAAACGTAATCAGTTTAATGCGACAAACACTCCCGAATAGTGATATAGGCTTAACCTACCTTAAATAACCTTTACATAACTTAGAAATAAGTTTTGGAGGGTTTGGTGTGCCAAAAACAAGCTTATTCGATCGCAGGGACTATTTACGACAAACTGCGAAATTATGCCGATTCGAATAGAAACGAACATTCCGGAACATGATCATAAGCTAAACATACCCTAAATATCCTTTACAAAGCTTAGAAATAGGCTTTGAGGGGTTCGTTATGCGAAAATGTGCTTATTTGATCAATAGGGACTAAAAGCGTCAAAAAGTGCAAAAGTTTGCATTTACGCGCATATCTTACGTTCTAAACATTTCTGGACACCCAAAAATTTTTGTAATCATTAAAATATTTTATTTTAGTGATTGGAATGCAAAAATTACCATTCGTCGCGTAATTTGGATCGTTTTTCGCGTCTGTTCGTGTGTCGTCGTAATTAACCGAATAACGCGACCGTACGACCAAACGAACCGACATCCGAGATGTTTTCAAGCATATTTCATGTTCCCTATGCTTTAACATCATTGTAGAGTTGTGAAATGGGGTTAACGGGGCTTAAATGGATCAAAAACAAAGTTTTGTGCCTGCAGGGGCCATTTCTGACATTTCTGGATACTTGGTCGCGGGCCGCGTAAGCCCAGACACAAGTCTACGTGGGGCGCGACAGCCTCTGCAGACAGATTCATTGAATTCAGCTTTGCAGCCTATTTCCATTGATTTTAACCATGGTTTTGCAATACATGGAGCTTGTTTTTGTGTTCCCCTAGTATTTAAAACAATGTGCTACATGTGTATGGCCAAGATCAAGCTTGGATTTTCTCAAAAACACGTGTAATAATCCTATTAATCCAAGATTTCCTACAAATAGCTTGGGTTTTTCATTCTTGTTCCTTGCTCATTGATTAATCTGCTCTAAGTTGAAGCTCTACTTGTTGAAGGCTTCATACATGAGTATTTTTAGTTCAATTCTTCCTAGCTTGGACCCTTTGTAAGTTTCCTTCATGCTTGGTCATGCATTTCAAGCATAAAAGTCAAATAGTGTTTGACTTCCTACTTTGACCATGTTTTGGTCAACACAAAGTTCGTTCGAACTTTGCAATGTGAGCATAATCACGATGGTTATAGTTGCTTCTGACTATACCTACTGATTACCACGTGGATTAGTCGAAATGACGAGTCAAATTTTCGGTCAAAATGCCGATTAGGCGCATTTTGCAACAAAACTATTTTTGGGTATCAAAACACTTTGTTTTGGTATCAAATCAGTTTTCTAACTTAGTTAAACATGTTTTAACATGTTTAACTCATCACTTTTAGTCTAGTGCTTGGATAGGGTCGTAAGTCAAGAGGTTTTGTCAACCGCTTAGACTTTCGAACTCGACTCGTTTGGTCGATCGTTAGGATCCGACCAAGCATATTTTGTGACCATAGTTGTATCGGGAATAACCTTCCGAGGTTATACCTTATGGTCACGCAGTTTAATTAGTTGTATGATAGGTAGTTTATATGCCTTAAGTAAATGACCAAAATGCCCTTTTCAAGCATAAATTGTATTTAAGCATATGTAACCTAAATTTTGTCACTTAAACTAATTATGCAACATATTTAAACATGTTAGGGCATATAATACTTGTCATAGGACTAGTTAGGTGTCTCGAACGCACATTTGCGCGAACGACGCGTTAAAGTAACGTAGACTACCTTAACGGGTCGTAAGCACTTAGGATAAGTTCCGATATAGGATGTAGGCTTTGTTAAACCATATCACATGAGTTCCAATACTCATTTGGTTTACGAGACCTCATTCTACCCAATCTCCCGATTTAGGTGTCAATTTATTAACATAGCGATCCGATTACTAGGTACCACTTGATTTCCTTGGTTTGCCCGAGCTTTGATAAGTTCATTTAATCGATGATACCTTGCAATTCATTGTGAGTACATAGTCCCCTCTTTTACTGTTTTCAAACATTTTTGGGGTGATTCATATGTGCTAAATGATTTCGAGTTTTCTAAACGAATGCTATGGTTTATGTTAAACACAACGATTTCAGTAATATAAACGAACTTGTTGGGACGTTGTTCGAAAGACAATTGAATGACATTCATTAACTATGTTTAAGCTGACCAGTTGTATGTTATGGTACCATAGGCTGTTATGGTACCATAGGATCTGACAAATCCCGTTGTCGGACTATCACCATGGTTGTGGGGGTAATATGGGTAACGATAGAACCTGATGAATTGTTAACTCACCCTTTGGTGATTTGTTAATACGAGTTGAACGATTAGGACGAGTCACATAGGTTTGAATGTATTCAATGAAACGACCAAAAGTTAGTTTTCACAAGTTAAACACGAACCATTGGAACTATTTGAACTAGTTGAACGATTTGAACTAGTTGAACCGTTGGAACTATTTGAACCATTGGAACTATTTGAACTATTTTAGCTATTGGAACTATTTGAGCTATGTGAACCATTGGAACTATTTGAACCATTGGAACTATTTGAATTATGTGAACTATTTGAACTAGTTGAACCATTGGAACAATTTGAACTATGTGAACTATTTGAACTATTTGAACTATTTAAACTATTTGAACTATTTGAACTATTTGAACCATGTGAACGATTTGAATGAATTGAACGATTGGGTTATGGTAAGTGATTAGGTAACGGGGCGAGTGTTATGTGATAAAAGCACAGTGGATACGCCGCTGGTACTTCCTATATATAAGTGCTTTTAACACATTACATGTCGTTACGTTATCGAGATCACTTGGATGAATGTTTTCAAAACGAAGTTACACTACAAGGTTTACTTAAAGATAAAAACCATACAATGCTTACTTTCAACGACGATTTACTACTTGGTTTTACAAAGACAAATGTTTTCAGTTAAGATTCATGACTACAATGGTTTTGGTTTATACATATATCAACTTGTAAAGTTGATAGAAACATACTGCAATATCAAACTCTTTTGTTTTCAAGGTACTTACTCGACAACTCTCGAAGTTGGACGAGGTATTGCAATATGTACTTAAAGCCATGAATCTAACACATTCACAAAACCTATGTACTCGCCGGCATTTTTATGCTGAATTATTTTCACATTTGTTTCAGGTACTGTATAAGATGATGTTTTGATGATGTTTATGATGCATGCTCACATAGGAATGGACGAGGCGTTAGTGACTCAATAACAATGAAAGACAATTTGTTCATGTTTTGCTTCTGATTTCAATACAATGTAATAAACTTAATTCAATAAAACGAAACTTCAATCCATGTGTTGTAAAACAATGGTTACGACACTCCCTGACGTTTCCGCTGCGGTTTGTTATTTTAAAGCGGTCAGGGTGTGACATTGTATTTTCAATTCCAGTTGCAGCTTGTAATATATAGATATATGAAATAGAGTAAATGTCGCAATGCACGATAAAGTTGATCAATGTGTTTGTTGTGTGATTGTTCGCATTAAATTCTGTTTCATGATATTAATACGTGGTAAATGTTCATAATCCAGATGGACAACGAAGTGAATCAAGAAAACCCGAATAACGATTATAACGGAAACCAAGTAGATAACAGTGCTATCCAACACATAGTAGCACAAGGGATTATAGACGCTATGCCATATATTTTCAAAACAGTTAAGGAAGTGGAAAATAATAAAAGTAATAGTGGAAGTAAACGACCACATACTGAACCCGGTCACAGCGTAAACAATGGACCATTACTTCAATTGCCAATTCCAAAAAGAAGAAGAACCATGTCTTATGGTTGTTTTTATAAAGAATTCTGGTCTTGTAAACTAATAGAATTCTCTGGCAATGAAGAACCCATTGCAGCTCTACGCTCGATAGAAAAGACTGAGGCTGTCTTAAAAATAAGCAAGTGCACAGAGGAAGACAAAATCATGTTTGCTTTCAATCTTTTTAAGAATGCAGCTCTAGAATGGTGGAACACTATTCTCTAGTCTAGGGGAAGTGACAGAGTCTATAATATGGAATGGACTGAGTTTAAGAACATGGTTGAAAGGAAATTCTGTCCTCCCAATGAAAAGGAACATATAGTTAATAAGTTCTTAAACCATAGAATGACTGGAGTAGACTGTAAGGGTTACACTACCGTATTCTTCGAATATGCTAGAATAGTGCCAACCCTAGCATCACCAGAACCAGTGTTAATCTCCCATTACATATGGGGATTAATCAGTGAAATTAGACAGGTAGTCAAGGCAGCTAGACCACAAACTATAGAAGAAGCTGTAAAACTAGCAAATACCTTGACTGATGAACTGGTACGTACACAAGAAGAAAACTAGAGAAAGAACCTAGCTCAAAGGCTCACCCAGGAATTTCGCTACGGTAATTCCAACCGTGGGAAAAATATAGGTTCTACCTCTATACCTTACTGTAAGGCCTGCAAGAAGAAGCATTCAGGTAGATGTTCTACATACTGCAATTTCTGCAAGATTGCGGGACACAAGGAAGAAGATCGCAGAAAGAAACCCAACAATGGAGTATGCTTCAATTGTGGAGAAAAGGGGCACATCAAGCCGAATTGTCCAAAACTAGCTCCAGCCATGAACAACAAGACTACTAAGAATGCTAGAACATTCGTTCTGACAGCCGAAGAAGAAAAGATGATTCCGGACGTTATTGCCGGTACGTTTTTAGTTAATGATGTTTTTGCTAAAGTATTAATTGACTCTGGTGTGAACCAAAGTTTTATTAATACTTCATTTTGAAAACTTCTCAATCAACCATTAAGTAATCTCCAACAAGAATGTCTAGTAGAAACGGCAAATGGAGAATCCATTAAGATTAATTAAATCTTGCAGGGAGCAAGAATAGAAATTTTAAACCAAAATTTTGTTGCAAATCTTTACCCAATGAATCTGGCAGGATTTGATATTGTATTAGGAATGGATTGGTTAGTAGCTAATAAAGCCAGTATTCTATGTGATCAAAAGTCAATACAAGTAAATTCACCAAAGGGTGAAAAGATCACAATTAAAGGAGATAAGCAAACTCGATCCACGAAAGTTATCTCCATGATGAAAACAGCAAGTTGTGCAAGAAAAGGGTCACTAGTGTATATGATTTCCATAATCATTAACACTAAAGGAAAGGAATTGAAGGATATTCCTGTAGTATCTCAATTCTCCGATGTTTTTCCGGAAGAGCTACCAGGACTACCGCCGGACAGGGAAGTCGAATTCAGAATTCACCTATTACAAGGAACAACACCGATTGCCAAGGCACCTTACCGTTTGGTGGCAACGGAAATGCAAGAGTTAAGGAAACAGATAGACGAACTCCTAGAAAAAGGATTCATACAGCCTAGTTCATCACGTGGGGAGCACCAATCTTGTTTGTCAAGAAGAAGGATGGATCAATGAGTATGTGCATTGATTACCGAGAGTTGAACAAAGTCACGACTAAAAATCGGTATCCATTACCGAGAATCGATGATCAGTTTGATCAACTGCAAGGAGCTCGATTCTTTTCTAAGATCGATTTACGTTCAGGATATCATCAACTGAAAGTACAGAAAGAGAACATTCCTAAAACTGCCTTTAGGACAAGGTATGGTCATTATGAATTTACCGTTATGCCATTTGGTCTAACCAATGCCCCAGCCGCATTTATGGACATGATGAACAGAATATGTAAACCATATCTAGATAAATTCATAATTGTCTTTATAGATGATATTCTCATTTATTCAAAGAGTAAAGAGGAACATGCAGCGCACCTACATGCATTCCTAAGTTTATTGAGAAAAGAAAAGCTTTACGCTAAATTCTCAAAATATGAGTTTTGGTTAGAGGAAGTGCAATTTCTTGGACATTTAGTTAATCATGAAGGAATTTATGTAGATCCCACAAAGATCGAGGCAATCACTAAGTGGAAAGACCCTGAATCACCAACGGATGTTAGAAGTTTTCTAGGACTTGCCGGTAATTATAGACGATTTATCCGAGATTTTTTTAGAATAGTCATTCCTTTAACAAAACTAACCTGTAAATATGTTAAGTTTGAATGGGGACCAAAACAAAAGAAGCCTTTAGAATTCTTAAGCAAAGATTAACCAATGCACCCATATTAGCGTTACCAGAAAGAACTGAAGACTTTGTAGTCTGCTGTGACGCATCTAAATTAGGTTATGGATGTGTGTTAATGCAACGTCAAAGAGTTATAGCTTATGCCTCTAGACAACTTAAGAATCATGAAGAAAATTATACAACACATGATCAGGAATTAGGAGCTATAATTTTTGCCCTTAAGATTTGGAGACATTACCTTTATGGTAGTAAGTTTACCATTTTCACCGATCATAAGAGTTTAAGATATGTTTTTGGGTAAAAAGAGTTAAATATGAGACAGAGAAACTGGATGGAAATTCTTAGTGATTATGATTGTAATATCCAGTATCATGGAGGAAAAGCTAATGTAGTAGCTGATGCTTTAAGTCGAAAGTATCATGAAAAGCCAAAAAGAGTACGTTCTCTTAAATTTAATCTGCAGATAGATTTAAATGATCAGATTAGAGAAGTACAAGAATCAATAATCAAGGACGATACTGAAAAATTGAAAGGAATGATTAAAGAATTAGAACAAGGAACAGATGGAATTTGGAGATTCCATAAGAAAGGAATTTGGATACCTAAACGAGGAAACCTACTTCACCGAGTATTAGAAGAAGCCCATAAGTCTAAGTACACGATACATCCTGGAAGTGATAAGATGTATCAAGACGTAAGAGAGAATTTCTGGTGGATAGGAATGAAAAAGGATGTAGCAGCCTATGTTGCCAAGTGTCTAACTTGTGCGCAAGTTAAAGTTGAACATCAGAAACCCTCGGGTTTATTGTAGATGTTAGAAATGCCAATATGGAAATGGGAATTGATAGCAATGGATTTTGTTACCAAATTACCCAAAACACAAAAAAGTAATGATACAATCTGGGTGATTGTAGACAGATTAACCAAGTCTGCTCATTTCTTACCAATGAAGGAAACTTTCAATATGGAGCAATTACTCAAATTATATGTAAATGAAATAGTTTCATTACATGGAATTCCTTTATCTATTGTTTCTAAGATAGCTGTTTTACTTCTCATTTTTGGACTAGTTTCCAAAAAGTAATTGGAACCAAGTTAAATCTAAGCACAACTTATCATCCCCAAACGGATGGGCAAAGTGAAAGAACGATTCAGACAATGGAAGATATGCTTAGAGCTTGTGTAATTGATTTCAGAGGAAATTGGGACGACCATTTACCATTAATAGAATTTTCTTACAATAACAGCTATCATACCAGTATCAATGCTGCACCATTTGAAGCACTTTATGGACGAAAGTGCCGAACTCCAGTCTGTTGGGCAGAAATTGGGGAAAAGCAATTATCTGGACCCGAAATAGTATAAGGAACAACATACAAGATTATTCAAGTCAAGGATAGACTAAAAGAAGCACGCGATCGTCAAAAGAGTTATGCTGATTACAGGCGAAAACCGTTGGAATTTCAGGTAGGAGATAAAGTATTGTTAAAAGTTTCACCATGGAAAGGAGTAGTCAGATTCATCAAAAGGGGAAAGCTAAGCCCCAGGTATATTGGACCTTTTGAGATTATTAGAAAAATAGGACCATTAGCTTACCAGCTACAACTACCAGAGGAAATGCCAGGAATACATGATGTATTTCATGTAGTAACTTCAAAAAGTGCTTAGCCGATGAATCATTAGTAATACCTTTTAAGGACATAGAGGTAAATGATAAACTTAAGTTTGTAGAAAAGCATCTACAGATTGAAGGCCGAAAGATTAAGAGTCTCAAACACAAGAGATTGGTTCTAGTCAAAGTAAAATGGGATTCTAAGAGAGGACTAGAATACACATGGGAGCTTGAATCGGAGATGCAGAGGAAATATCCGTACCTGTTCCAGTAGACCTCGAGGACGAGTTCTAAAACAAGGTGGGGAGGATATAACAACCCTCCTAAAATTATTAGAACACCCCTATACGCCCTAAAATACACCCCATATACGAAAAGTGGGCCCCAAATACTTTATTTTAATAAAAATTAAATAAAAACAAAATTCCTTACTCGCTCGCAGGCCGCGACATAGCCAAGGAAGGCTGTCGCGGGGCGCGACAGCTAGGCCACAAGGCCGCCCCCAGAGCCACCACGTGTCACATGCGTGTCAAAGCTATACCGGTGATTGGTCAAAGCTAGGGCCTACCCTGCCTAACTCGTGGGCACGAAGACCCCTTTGTTCTCTCTCGCGAGGCGCGACAAAAGGTCGATCAGACCCTATAAATGGATGCCATCGGCATTCAGTTGCAAACCGTTCATTTTCGATCTCTCTCTCTATTTCTACATAGCAATTATAATAATCAGGTGTTATACCGACTAAATTAGCGAAGCTCTGCCTCGTTGTATTTTAACCCCCGGTTACGTATTACATACGCTGCCCGATTGATCTAGTGCTCCGTAACGTATGTCGAGGCTCTGCCTGACTCAGTCGTTAGAGTTCTGTCTTGGGGAGGGTATAACTAATGTAAATTTGGGTTATTATACTAACGCGTGTGCATTCTTTAATCTATTAGATTATAACCAGGAAGTCACAGGGAAAAACCTAAAATAACAATGTGAGTGATTCCACTTTTCACAAAGTGTTTTTACAAAACCTCAATTGTTTTGATTTATAATTAACAGTGATTGAGTATTTGTATTCTACAATTATCATCGGTATCTTGGGGTTTTGTATACAAAATTTATTACTACACTGTGAGTAGTAACATGACCACAAGTCGGGTTGATAGTACCGTGGGTGGTAATTAATGTAGAAAATACATAAATGTAATTGATGGATTACCCTCAATGTTGTACAATGATAAAACCTGTTTTGATTAAACTGGGATTCACTCGCCAGTATTTCTTGCTGATAAAATGTTTTTAAACGCGTTTCAGGTAACAAATGTGAAAGCCAAATAGACGCCAGCTGGACAGCACTGAAGGCTTGGAACAATGGCTATAAAAGTTACCTAAATAAAGAAGAAGATGTTGATGCATGGAATGTCTGTTGACTTCGTTTACATCACGTCGTAGGTCAAGATAGGTCAACATAGGGTCTAGAAAGTCAAAATTAGGTTTTGTTTTAAGGTTTCGCTTGTATGTACAAGAGGTTCCGCTTGTGTGTCAGTTGTTTAGTTTCGCTTGGTTGTCATTTAGATAGTTTCGCTTATGTGTCATGCACTATAAGCGAAACCACTTGGACTATATATAGGCAGATGAAGTGAAACTAGATTATTCATGCGTGTATACCGAAGCGGAACCTGATCATTGTATTGGTGCTAAAACTCTGTCAAAACTGATTCAAATTGCAATAAAAGAGAAGGAATTGAAAAGGAAAAGTTGTGTTACTTAGCATATATTGATTCCGCCTTTATACGTGAAGATGAACTATCTCAACTGACTATTCAGGGTCGGAACACGGTCCAACAAGTGGTATCAGAGCTCAGGACGAGGAGTTCATACTACTACAGCTTGATTCTACCGATTTCTCTGATTTCTACTCATTCTCTCTCATACTTTTTCAGTTTGAACTGGTTTCTACGGTTGAAATGGCCTGAAGTTTGACTATATTGTGTGATACACAGTAATAACAAACCCTAGAAAGTATCAAGTTAAAATTCGGACTAAAACATGGTGAAAACTGGTTAGAACTAGGTTCCGCTTATACGGACATCGAAGGTTCCGCTTGAAAGACCTAGTTTCGCTTATAGGTTCCGCTTGTAATACATAGTTCTGCTTGAAATAACCAGTTAGTTCCGCTTATTTGGAAGTGTTGCTTGAAGGTTTCGCTTGAAAGAACAAATAGTTCCGCTTTGTTAGACCTTTCGCTCATAGGTTTCGCTTGAACGATCAAGTTTGGTTTCGCTTATAAAGACAACTTGATTGTTTCGCTTATACAGACACTTGTTACTTTCGATTATACGGTCATTGGAGTTCTGCTTATCTGATACTTATCAGTTTCGCTTGTTTGTTATCATTGCTGATAGTTTCGCTTATCAGTCATCACTTTCTAAAATTTCAAAAATTTGTCTAAGTGTTTGCTGATTTTGCAGGTACATTCAAAATGGATGATATTTTCTTGAATCCATTCAGCGATATGTACGCATTTGTAGGAAATACCAGAAACGATGATACTTCGTCAAGTAATACAAATGAAAATTCGACGGTTGTGAAGAAAAAGGAAGCTTGGGAATCGGAAAGTGCGTTTGGAACGTTCAACAAACCCCCTAAGCTAATGGCTATCGAAGATTACAGTAGATGGTCGAGAAAGTTTGAAGACTGGTTGATGGCGTTTGCTTTTGCTAGTTGGAAGAGTTTGAAGAACGGCTATGAACATGGAGATAAATCCGGTGAAATGTTAACTTCATCTGATGAGATTGATTCATTTGTAGCCGAACAGAAGTGTATAGCGTTGTTATTTCAGTCTGTTCGTGAAGATATAATCTCACTAATAGATTATAAGAATTCAAAAGATCTTTGGAAGAAGTTAGAAAAGAAATGTATAGGTAGTGAAGAAATCAAGAAAAACAAAATGAAACTGCTTAGGAAAGAGTTTGACATGTTTGGGTGTCTAAAGAACGAGTCAGTTTGTAAAATGATGGAGATATTATGCGTTGATGTTGAAGAACACTATTGCTCCTGAAAATTTGAAACCAGATTTGGTGATTGAGAGACTTGAAAGTCACGAGTTGGAACTGAAGAAAACGTACAAAGTCAATCACTCATCGTATCAACAGAATTTGGATCTGTACTATCCAAAAAGCATGATGCCAAAAGCAACCTCTCCTAAAACTGCGTTTTCTGCTGAGAATGTGTCGACAGCAAGCAAAGAGAGTCAAAGCAGTCAAAGCAGTGGAAATCAAAGTGGTTATCACATTGGATCTTCCTCATCTGCAAGTCATTTTGATGCTAAGTTTCAGTGCAACATTGCAATAGATTTGAAGAATGCACAGAATTTTGACGAGGAGTCGGCTAAGCAGCAGATGGTCTTTTTGTCGTCGGTGTTGGAATCATACGAAGGGTTAGTAGCTGGGAAGATCGGCAATACAAACCTAACAAAAGAGGACTATGATTAAATAGATCCTGAAGAAATGGAGCTAATATTCGTTGGGGGCTATGGCTAGTGCTGTTCGTCGTGCTCAGCGTTTCATGGAAATTACCGGCAGAAAGACAATTGGTGGTCCATCTACCAAGCTGGGTTTCGATAAATCCAAAGTGATGTGTTTCAAGTGTAAGCAGAAGGGTCACTTTAAACGAGAATGTACAAACGCGTATGCTGATGAGTCGGAGAATCCTTTCAGAGACGATTACTACAAGAAGGCAATATACCATCAGAATAAATCTGAGCCGCCTAGATTGAAGTAGGCTGAAGATAACAGAGACAAATCTAGAGCTCTTGCGGTGATCTACGATGATGAGGGGTATGATTGGAGCAAAGAAGTTCTACCGGAGGAAGACGCGGTTGGTTATGCGTTTATGGCAAAAAATGAACCTATTCCGTGGAAAGATAATCGTACTGAAGAACAAAAGTATAGATACAGAAAAATGATTGCTGAAAACAAAATCATTAGACTTTCTGGTATCTATTCGGAAGCGAGAAGAGCGAGAAGATGGGATCCGGACAGAGAGTGCTACCTTGATCCGTATGGAAACATTGCGATCGACGACAAAACACTCGATATCGAAGCTATCATCAAGGAGTACAAAGAAGAGGATGAGTATTGGCAAAACAAATGGTAGGGAACTCCAACCGAGAAAATGAAAGAAGAGAAAGAGAAATAAGAGAAAGAGAAGAAGGAGAAAGAAGAGATTGAGAAAGCAAAGAAGATTGATACTTGCATTATCGATACAACGCAGGAGTTGACTGCAGAGAACCTGGGAAAAATGGCTGACAAAGTGCTGGCTGCTAAAGCACTTGAGGTAGACTCTAACTCCGTGTCTGAGTCAAATGGCCAGGTCAGTCCAAACTCGTCAACGAATGTGTCAGGTAAAAAGATCGAAGGAAATGCTGATTGCAAAAATTGCAACAAAGAGTGCAAATTTTGTAACACTGTCACGTATCTCAACGATGAGAAAGTTAAAAATCTGACAGCAAAGGTCAGAAGCGTTGAGGATCAAATTCTTGGTCGTGATAAAACAGCTAAAGCTTCAACTGAACGGATTAAAGAATTAACTGCTCAAATTGAAACTGATAAAATTGAACATGAAAAAGTTAAACGTGAAAATGAAAAGTTAATTCTTGAAAATCGTCAGATTTCTGAAAAATTTGAAAAACTCAAAAGTACTGTGAAAGATAGTGATGATCGAAATGGTAAAACTTTTAAAGAAAACGAGCATTTAAAAGCAGTGCTGAGAGTAAAAGAAGAATCAATTAACAAACAACTGGATGAAATCGCTAATTTGAAACTTAAAGTTCAAGAGGCTGAAATTGAAAACGAGCGAATCCAGTTGAAGCTTAACAGCTATAGCTTCGCAAGCTTTGTTTTGCAACATATTGTTCCAAAACCTATCGGCAAAAACAAAGCTGGAGAAGACGTGTATTCTGATGGAACCGGGGTGGGTTTTCACAAAGTTCCACCGCCGATTTTGCATAATTACACGAAAAAGGAATCTGGGTTCGTTGAAATTAAGGAAGAAAGTGAAGTTAAACTTCCGGAGAACATTGATGTCACGTTCACATCTTCCAATGACGATAGTGTCCAAAATGATATTGTAAAAGGTGTTGTTGAAAATGTGCTAAAAACAGATAGTGACACTACTGAGGAAGATGGGTGTTTCTTGGACAAATACATTCCGAAACAACAGTCCAAGAACAACTTAAGTGAAGAATCAAATCTTGTCATGTACAAGATGTTGGGTTCGGATAAGTTGTTTTCGGATTCAGAGTTTCCAATTGAGAATGTAAATATGAACAAATTAACAAATGTTTTCAAACTGGTCGAAGTTGAGTTGTCAGCAGTGAATAATCTGAGTCAAAAGAAAAGTAAAATGAAGTTTGAGAAAGAAAAGGTTTACAACAAGAAATCTATTAAGCCACCACGTGTTTATAATAACAACAGAAACAACTGGTCGGGTGGTTATCAGGGGGGTAAATCGTATCAGAAAAGAAATGTTCCAAACAAGAGGTTTGTCGAGAAGAAACAGTTTGTGAACAGTTCAAGTTCACTTGCTGATGAAGAAAAAGAATTTTTTTCAAAATCGAACAAAGAGTTTTTTGAGAAAAGAGCTTCTCAGTCTCAGTCTGAAGGCACAAGTCGAGTGGCTGATACTCGAACTTGCTTTAGATGTAATCAAGTTGGTCACATTGCACGAAGGTGTACCAGTGTGAAGCCTAAGACTGAAACTGTGAAGACTCAACAGAAGAAAGTTGATGTGAAGGGTAAAACACCAATCGTTGTTGAGAAAAAGAGTGTGAAAAATGAACCCGTAAAGAAGTTGGTAACTAAAAACGATAAATTTTACAAAAGGGTTGCATTATCTCAACAAGTTTGGAAGCCAAAAATTGAGAAGAAAATTTCAACTTCTGAGGTGAAAAAGGCTGAAGAATCAATTACGGTTGATTATGATGCAAATTTTCCACCTCTCAAAGCTGAAAATTTCAAAATTCAAATTGCGAGAGTCAACGTTACACCTAAGGCTGATTAGGCCTGGGTGGACTCGATATTTGACTAAACAGTTTGAATTGCCGGAGCTTCCTGGATCGCGAAGCATGAATCAGCATCTTTCTTGAAGTTGTTTAAGTCATAGTTTGTTATGTGCAGGATCTTCCAAAACTTGTATCCAGATGGATCATGGATAGTGGAGCTTCGAGACATATGACAGGGAAGACCGTGTTGCTGTATGATGTGAGAAACATTAATGATGGTTACGTTGGTTTTGCGGGTAATCAAGGAGGAAAGATTATAGGTGAAGGAACGTTATCCAACGGAATCGTAACGTTTGAGAGAGTTAACTACATCGCTGAGCTGGAGAACAATCTGCTGAGTATCTCCCAGATCTGCGACAAGATGTATACTACTCATTTCACTGACAAAGAATGTTTGATCTTGAAACCGGGATTTGTGATACCTGAGGAATGGATCATCATGAGGGCACCAAGAGTCAATGATCTGTACGTGTTGGACATGAGCGTAGCTACTACAACCACGGGTCAGGCTCATTGTTTTGTGTCCAGAGCAACTGAGAAAGAATCAAGATTATGGCACCGAAAGATGGGGCATATTGACCTAAGGAAGATGAATCACTTGGTGCATAATGATTTGGTGACAGGAGTTCATGTCAAAGGTTTTCATCTGGAAGGGGAGTGCATTAGTTGTGTCAAAGGCAAACAGAAGAAAAAGTCACACCCTACAAAGCAAGTCAATTCAGTTTCGAGACCTTTGGAAAGACTTCACATGGATTTGTTTGGTCCAGTGAACGTTAAGAGTATTACAGGAGATTACTACTGTTTGGTCGTGACTGATGATTATTCCATATTTTCGTGGGTTTCTTTCTTGAAAACGAAAGACGAAACGTTTGACAGTTTAATGGCATTGTTTAAAAGAATTGAGAATCTGTACCAAAGGCCTATCAGTAGAATTAGAAGTGATAATGGTACCGAATTCAAAAACAGTAAGATGGAAGAATTTTGTGATGATAGAGGTATACTGCATGAGTTTAGTGCTCCGTACACTCCGCAACAGAATGGGGTCACGGAACGTAAAAACCGGACGCTAATCGAGGCGGCTAGAACTATGCTTGCAGATTCAAAGTTACCGATAAATTTTTGGGCTGAAGCTGTTTCCGCCGCATGCTATACGCTCAACAGGTTTCTTACTATCATGAAGTTCAACAAGACATGTTTTGAGCTAATCAATAATCGCAAACCGAATTTGAAGTATCTAGAACCGTTCGGGTCACCCTGTACAGTTATAGAGCCTCATGCAAAGTTTGGTCCGAAGTGCATTGAAGGAATATTTGTTGGCTATGCAAATCCAATGCGACGTGTCTTCGTTCCAAGTGAGAAGCGGATTACTGAAGCTGCAAATGTTGAATGTCAAGGTTATACCATGCCGCCACAAAGTCCTGGAGATTCATGGAAATATCATTATGATAAACTTTGGGATTCGTTTGACATGAGAGAAGAATCAGAGGAAGATGAAGATTTCTTTGATGAGCTGGATATTTTGCGAGAGTATGAGTCGCAGCTCAGGTTCCCAGCGGAGTATTCTAGAAGACCTCGGGAAACTTCAAATGATGATGAAGCAGGTCCTAGCAATGCTGGTGAACATGATGATGAAGTTGCTCCTGGTAATCAGTCGGAGATGAATGATAATCAAGAAGCTGAAAACATGCCAGTTTTTTATCATGGTGATTCAGACTCTGAGGGGGAGCAGATCCAGATATCAAGTCAAACAAACGAAGTTGGTGAACAAGATGCAGAACAGAATGTTACTAATCTGGAGGGAAATGTTGATGTTCTAAGCGAAGTGATGACGCGAACTCTTTCTTATCATCCAGAGGAGTTGATCATAGGAGAATTGCATTCAGGCGTTCGCACAAGACGTCAAATAGACCAGGGCTTAACATGTTTTTATTCTTCAGTAGCACCTTTACAAACTGAATTTTCATTAAGTTGTTTTATCTCGCAGGTCGAACCGAGAACTTACAAAGAGGCGCTTACTGAAGACTCTTGGGTCATAGCGATGCAAGAAGAGTTAAGTCAGTTTGAAAAGTTAGGAGTGTGGAAGTTAGTGGATTTGCCGGATGGTCAAAGGAAAATCAATACGAAATGGGTATTCAAGTGTAAGAGAGATGACAGAGGAGTGGTTGTAAGGAACAAAGCTCGACTCGTTGTTCAGGGCTTTAGTCAACAGGAGGGGATTGATTTTACAGAAGTCTATGCTCCTGTAGCACGACTAGAGGCTATCAGAATTTTCCTAGCATTTGCGTCTTGGAAGAACTTCAAAGTTTATCAGTTGGATGTTAAATCGGCGTTTCTTTATGGGAAGGTCAAAGAGGAGGTGTATGTTGGTCAGTCGCCGGGCTTTACTAACCCAATCCACAAGAACAAAGTTTATCTGCTGGACAAAGCGTTGTATGGTCTACATCAGGCACCGAGAGCCTGGTACGAGACTTTGTCTCAACACCTACTTGCTAACAGCTTTATCAGAGGGAAAGTGGATGCCACTCTCTTCACTAAAGAGGTCGACGGACATCTTCTGATAGTTCAGATTTATGTAGACGATATAATTTTTGGGTCAACGAATGAGAAATTGTGCAAAGATTTCGAACAGGTGATGAAGCAAAAATTCGAAATGTCATCAATGGGGGAGATGAAGTTCTTTCTGGGTTTACAAGTTGAACAACTTCCTTGAGAAATTTGGAATGTCAAGTTCTACTCCTGCTGCTACCCCACTTGCGACTAATCATGGGATTCACCCAGATCTCACCGGAGACAGGGCTGATGAAACGTTTTACCGTTCCATGATAGGTTCTTTGATGCATCTAACTGCTTCACGTCCTGATATCATGTACCCAACGTGCCTCGCAGCAAGATATCAATCTAACCCGAGAGCTTCGCACATGATCATTGTTAAGAGGATATTACGTTACTTGAAAGGAACACCCACATTGGGGTTGTGGTATCCTAGAAAAGGCGATTTTACGCTCGAAGGGTATTCCGATTCGGATTTCGGATGCTGCAAAGTCAATACCAAATCAACAACTGCAGGATGCCAGTTCTTTGGACCTAGATTGGTTACCTGGCAGTGTAAGAAACAAACGTCTGTGCCGTTATCTACATGTGAAGCGGAGTATGTATCTGCTAGCAGTTGCTGCTCTCAGATCCTGTGGATACAGCAACAGATGCGCGACTACGGTTGCAGTTTCTTAACACACCTCTGTTTGTTGATAATGAGGCCGCAATAAATATAACTAAGAATCCAGTACATCACGCTAAAACTAAACATATAGAAATTCGTCATCACTTTATTCGCGATTGCTTCGAGAAAAATTTGATACAAATTGAGAAAATCCACACTGACGAACAAAAAGCTGATTTGCATACCAAAGCTTTTGATAAAAATCGGTTTCAATATTTGTTAAAACTTAATGGTATGAAATTGATTTCGGTGTCGGATGGAATTGTGAGCGTTGATGAGAGTACTGTTGCGGATGAAGACGAGAAACAATCTGCAATGGTTTGTCGCTTTTTTACTTGTTTTGGTATTTAGGGGGAGTAGGTAGGTAGTTGTATATAGATATATTCTCAGAAAATACAAAAACAGTAAAAAATGCAAAAATACAAAAATACAAAAACATGATAAAATCTGAAAAAGAGCTTGTGTATATAGGGAAAATGATAGTACATCGGCTAGACAATTACAGTATGCTAAAGATTTGTAAAGACTAAATGAGTTAAACAGTCTCACTAATGATGTGTCGATAGGTTTTCGCACATTTAGTAGATTTATTCGGGATATAAACCTAAAATTTCAAGCTTGTGAAATTCGTGGGGAACACTACTTGGATATATAGGTAACCCCTGAAATCTCGTTTAAAAGGTCTCGTATTCTGATATACTAGGTTTTTATACTCAATGATGTCTGGGGTATTATTCCGGGACTTCTGCTGAACGGAAGTTCTGACCTAGTCCTTGGATAATACTTTCACCAAATGCTTGAAACATAGCATAAACCCTCAGCATGCAGATGAAACAATAAAATTGATAGTCGCTGTTGTTGTAACTAAAAGATCCTCTAAAGGGGACATACTGAAAAGTCAAAGCTGATATCTCTCTGCGTATACGGAAGTATCGACCTGAGATCCCTCGGCCCTCGCATACCTAATTTATGTACAGATATCATTGTAGTATACTCACCTGTAAGACTGAATATTGGGATTCTGGATACGGGAGTATATTCAAGAGGTGGGACACATGAATTGAACTAAGTTCATAAAACATCTAAATCGTATCCTGAATAGATTGAAATCTGTGTGAGAATTTAAGATGGATCAGTATATTGACAATCGAGGTGAATTGTTTAAGTCTGAGCATGTAATTAAGCTTAACGGTACTTGTAATCTGTCTGAAAAGCTGATATGATTCCCTGACACGCTCGCCAAAAATAAGTTTGCATATAGTTCAATTTCTTTACATTCTGCAATTTAAGTTTTTCTGTATTTCATTTCTTAGTTTAGAACGTTTTGATAAAATCCAAAAAGATTTTATTTCTGCTTTATTTTGACAAACCAAAGTAGAGAGTTGATTGTTGGATTCTCAGAGATTGAAGTAGATGCAGGAGATTCTGAGCTGAAGAATGAGGAGAGCTTACTTTGTCAGAGATTGAGATGTTTTCAAAGTTAAAACAAGTTCATTAAGTTGATGCTTGTTACATTATTTTTAGAAAATGTGAAAATGTTTTTATAAAATCAGTTTGATTCGTCAAATGATCAACCAGGGTCATTAAGTTGAACTTGGTAGATTAATTGAGTATCAGGGTCATTAACTTGGACCTGAATACTTAAGTGGATTTCTAAAGCTGATTGAGTTTGTGATTTATTGTTAAAAAGATAGAATTGTAATGTTATTGGTTGAGTAATAGGTTTGGACTTCATTATTCCCAATGGAAGCTAATTGTCAAAGCTTGAACCAAGAACCTTAGATCCCAGCATACTGAGAAGGGGAGTCTGTGAAAGGGGGAGTCTGGATCAACAGCTAAAGGGAAGTCTGAAGATGGAGTCAGGTTGTGATTCTAAACATGTGAAGAAATTCTTATGATGTGAAGACAGAGAGTTGAAGAAAAGACCAAGACTGAAGACTCGGGAGCTGAAGACTACGTCAACATCCAAGGGGGAGTCTGTTGATGCATGGAATGTCTGTTGACTTCGTTTACATCACGTCTTAGGTCAAGATAGGTCAACATAGGGTCTAGAAAGTCAAAATTAGTTTTTATTTTAAGGTTTCGCTTGTATGTACAAGAGGTTCCGCTTGTGTGTCAGTTGTTTAGTTTCGCTTGGTTGTCATTTAGATAGTTTCGCTTATGTGTCCTGCACTATAAGCGAAACCACTTGGACTATATATAGGCAGATGAAGCGAAACTAGATTATTCATGCGTGTATACTGAAGCGGAACCTGATCATTGTATTGGTGCTAAAACTCTGTCAATACTGATTCAAATTGCAATAAAAGAGAAGGAATTGAAAAGGAAAAGCTATGTTACTTCGCATATATTGATTCCGCCTTTATACGTGAAGATGAACTATCTCAACTGACTATTCAGGATCGGAACACAGTCCAACAGAAGATTATTTCAATAAATTAGGGTTCATCCCTAAAAATATGTTCGTAATGGAAACTTGGGTTTATCCCAATATATTTATTGTTATAAAAATGTGGTGTTTTACTCTGATAAAACATTTTCCTAACTACGGTTCTGATGAAATTTCCACTGCCAAATTAATGATAAACACCAATACAACCATCTCTGAGTAGGTCGCGGCCGCCCGCCTCCCGGGGCAGGGGTCGGGGGTTGCGACAGCTTAGAAAAGAAGAAGAAGATGGTAGAGGAGATTGTTGATGAAAGTAAGAAGTTAGTGGATGAGGTGAAGAAAGCTGATGAGAAAGTTGTTGCTGAGAAACAGTAGGTGGTTGAAAAAGAGCAGAATCAAAAGGCAAAAGAAGCCACGGTGCCAAAAGCTGAGGTAACGACTCAAACTGATTCTTCGGATTCATTAATTAAAATTGATAATAAAACAGAACAACAATACAAGAAATGCATGGAAACGTGCAGTGCTTGTACTAAAAAGGACAAAAAAATTTAAAATCAGGGACATTGAGTTTACTAAAATAGAAAATATTTTCAAAGAAAAATGTAATGAAATGCTTGAAAATTAAAGGTTTTTGAAAGAAAAAGAAAAATAACTAATACAAAAATGTGAAAATCTTGAAAAAGAAAATAAAATTTTGAAACAACAATGTTCAGCTGATTGCAACGATTGTATTCAAAAAGATAAAACAATTCAAGAGTTGCAAAAAGAGTATGATGGAATGAAATTGTCATACTATACTGTAAAAGAAGTTTTTGAAACTTTGTAAAGTAGAGTCAAAAGTTAAGATGATACATTATTAGCATGTCAAAAGACAACTAAATTTCTTGAAGCCAGATATGAAGGAAGACAAATGGTTTTAAATAATTATATTGATGATGTTGCCAAACTTAAACAAGAACTGGCGTTGCTCATTCGTTTGGTTCAACAGGTTCAAGTTAATTCATGTTCCGTCTGTCACACCCTGAAATTATCAGAGCTGGCGTGACTGGACTGGTATCTTCATTGCACAGCGGAAGCAGATAAGTTAGTCTTTTAGAAATTGGACGCCCACTAAGTACTCGTCTCCACATGGTTCTCCTATTCCAACCGTGCCTTAACTTTGAAATGCTACCTAAGAAAGAAACATGCAAAAAATTCAACATAAAGTTGAGCGAGTTCATAGTTTGTTTGTAAAAGATTTGGAATAAATCTTTTTGGAATAACCGGTTTTTGAAATGTATTGAGAAAACGAATTTAAAAATCATTTTCTTGTCCAGTTATATGAAGACTTTGTATTTGTAACGATCTATGATCGTAAAACCATGTATTGGTAAAGTATGTATAACCGTCAATGCCCACCCTGACTTTGACTCCATGCCCGTATAATCCTTTACTTTGAATTTGTATAAAACATGGTTTTTATTTTGTATAAATCAAGCGTTTTGTAAGTGTGTATGATAAAAATCCCTGGTATGTAGCAATAAGGAAAAAGAGATCACCAATGGTTTGCAAGGCCATTGGTATGTGTGAAGTGCTGTAGGAAGACTCAAACGTAGCAGATTTTTGCGTCGGGTACCAAGTCACCCCGAGGTCCGTACTGTTGGGCCTGGGGCTGGGCTCGCTACACCCAGATAGATCTACCGCTATTGTCCCTCGGTCCTACACTGAGGATTAATGGCCTTCAGTTCCCGCCTACTCACTCACATGATCTAAGTAGTAACCCTCCTTAAGCTAACCATACAATGTATAAAAGTATCCATAATTACTGTAACATATATTCCACCCCAGCCACCCGGCTGAACCTCCCCAGCCACTAAGGCTGACTCCCTAGTTATGAAAATCATTCACATTTTGAAAATACGCATTTGTTTTGTAAAAACCGGTATGTTTAGTATAAACCTTTCGTAAATCATTTAAGTTCCTCGAAACCCATTCGTGATTTGATTTAGAAATACGAGTTTTGCGTTTGTTCAAAACTTTGTATGTTCTTGCAAAACGTGCTTTGTCTAAAAATATACAGTCTTTGTTTGTCGAAAACTTTGTATGTTTTGAAAAAGGTGCATGTCTTTCCACCCCGAAAACATTTACAAAAGTGTAAAACCATAAAAAGTGGGGTTATGAACTCACCTGAATATTCCTTGTGCAAAGCTAGCTAATTACGACTTCGATGATGTCGTTTCCAAGACTTGACTTGCTAGCGTGCATTCTACAATATTCCTAACATGGAATACCTAATAAGTTTCTAAATAAACGCAGTATCTAAACTACGTGTCATCGAGCTATACCGAATCGTTGATCGTATGATTCGTCGGTAAGTTGTTAACTTAATGAAAATGGTTAAGTTAAACTTTGTTTAGTTTGTTTATTGTCAGTAAGACTAGTAAGTCTTGGGGAGACTTATTCCTCGAGAGAAATAAATAAATATTTATATATACAAATATAAATATGTTGTTGTAATTGCGTTGGCCGTCTCGAGTAGTCGTACGTGTACAAAAAGAATATTTATATGAAAATATCATATAATAAATTCGTGTCATATAATGCGTCTCGTATATATTCGTCAAAGTATATGTAGGGGTCGTTTAGGCGTTTTGAAATAAATATAAAAAGTCATATTTATTTTATAAAAGAATTCGACTTGTTCATATCGGAAAATAAATACATAACTGTATGTATTTGTAGAAGCGAATTCGTGTGGTACGGTATTTGAAATAAATATAAAAACTATATTTATTTTATAAAAGAATTCCGAGTTGTGTAACGCTTAAAACAAATATATATAAACTATATTTATTTTTATAACGGAACCCTTGAGATTTCAACGTTTAGACTAAACATGATTAGTTATATTCCTTTTATAAGAAATTTCCGAGTTGTTGTGGTTGCTTGGAAAAAAATATATCTAAATATATTTATTTACAAAATTATCAAGTTTAGTTATATCGTAAAATGGTTTTGTCGAAACGTTATAACCATGCTTTGTAAGTCATGTAATGTTGTCGATAGAAAACTATATTTGTATTTATTATCATAGAAGATTGTTTGGATTGGATAGTTTCGTTTTATAATAGAACGCGTTTTAATTTACAGATTTTCTCAAAAAACGGGCAGAGTTCCATCTGTTTTTGGACGCCCCGACAACACAAGTTGTCGCTATTTTTCAAAATTCAATCACTATTTAATCAATAAAATATAAATTTTCGTAAAATTGCCAAAGTATAGACTAAACACTAAACCGTTCGTGTGAGCTCGATTTCACATATGTAATAAAAATAACGTATTTGCCGTTAAAATTTTACCAAGTCTCTCACATTGTGACGTTATGCCGAACATGTTGACTGAGTTAACCGGGTCAACCGGGTTGACCCGCTGAGTCGACTCGCCGCGTTGACTCGGTTGACCGAGTTTGACTGGGTTGACCCGAGCCGTGCTAAAACTGGATCTGACGGCGTTGACCGAGCTGTTGAACGCTTGACCTGCTGTTGACTTTGTTTGACTGAACTCGAACCGAGTTGACTGATTGTTGACCGAGTCGAATGAGTGGACCGAATCCGCAACTGGAACTAGAGCATAACCCTCATCACACAAACAAAACAGGATTCGAAAAAAAAAATAAATAATCAAAACTGTGTAAACCACAAGCTACTCAAAACCAAAGATAAACGACACTTACCGAAGTCATGTGTCTGACCCGACACCGAAGTAGGTCGCGCACCCAAGTCAGAATCGTTGACTGATGACCCAAACCGAGACCCGAACAACCAGAAATCTGTCGGACCAGAATGAATCACCGGACCGAGACAAGGACCGCCGGTCCGAGTTTCCGACCGCCTGCTGAACACCACCACCGGTCCTCTCCATCACCTCCCTTCGACCCGGTTGTCTGTTGCCGCTCCGGTGACCGCACCACCACCGAAACCCCTAAAACCGACCCGAACTTCAACCAAATCGAACTAGAGGCCGGTGAACTCGCCGGATAAAGACAGTGTCCGGCGGTCAATGGTACCGACCGCCGGTTCTTCCTCTCTGCTCGACTTTCTCTCTCTGCTCGGCTCTCTCACTCTTCGCCGCTCACCACCACCGGACGTGGTGGTGGTCCGTTTCATTTACCGACGCAGGGGGGGTGAAACAGGTGGGTGCGATGTGTTGTCTGGCTGTCGTCGGAGAGGTGTTGTTCGCCGGTTAACCGGCCGGCACCTCCGGCTTTGCCACCGGAGTAGCTGATGAGAACGATGAGAGGAGGAGGGGGGTCGGCTGCTTGTTTGAAAGAAAAATTGGGGTTCAACAAAAGTGTGTTGTGTATTTGAAAAGTTGAATCCTTTTTGTTATCTGATATATGTAACCGAGAGAGAGATAGGGGAAAGACGTTTTCTTGTGTGTGTATGAATATTAATATGCAGACAAAGATAGAGGTTAGAGAGTTGTGAGATTTTGTTTGGTGTGTGTTTAATGTGAAGGGGATATGAGTCAATATATAGAGATCTTGAGATCTTGGATAAATCTTGTGGAAATCTAATGTGAATCTCACAAGATATTGTAAATATTTTGTATAGATTTGAAAGGATTTTGCAGAGATTTTTGGTAAGATTCACAAGAAAAATCTTGTATTAAAGATGTAATATATTACGTGCAGGTGTAGGCTTGCGGGCTTTAGGCTTGGGCCCAGGGCCCACAAGCCCGTCTCGTGTGTAAGTGGCCCGTAATTCCTATGAGGCTCGTTTTTTTTTAAATCGAACTTGTCGGAACGTCATAAATTATAAATTTAGTTTTAAAACTATGTAGAATTAATGTCGGTATTTGTTGTTGTTGAGTTTGACCGTCGGTAGCGCTAAATCGCGTAAAACGCGTCGTTCACCGCTTTGCTCCGTTTTCCGATCCGGTTTCGACCGCAGTTATTAGAATTTAATTACGAAGCTAAAATATATCGTAAAAATTTAATATTTCTCGGCGTTGTCAGTATTCTGTTCGGTTTCAATCTGTTGCCGTTTGACGTTTCACAGGTTTCTCTGTAAACCACCGTTTGCACACTGTAGAGTCGGATAGGCGTTCCTAGGCACTCCAAAGACTTAAATGAGTTAATCTACGTCTTAAACACTATTCATTATCGCGTTAATCACCTGTTAATCATGTAATTAAAGGCCGTAAATCACCGGTTGTCACACCGTCAGTTTTTAAACTCTGGTTCACTTTGGTTGAGATTTACAAGAAAGCAAGGCCAGATTTAAGTTTGGTTAGGTCCCGGGTCAATTCGGTCGGGTTCGGACTCGGTCAACTCAGTCAACTCGGGTCAAACCCGGTACACTCAGTCAACTCGGGTCAAACCCGGTACACTCAGTCAACTCGGGTCAAACCCGGTCAAAGGGGTCAGCTACAGTCGACGCGAGGCTCGATAAAAGTTAACGACGTGATTTCTTTTATATTGTTTTATATATACATCGTTTTTAAACGTGAAACCGAGATTTAAAACCGAACAGATTAATATAAATGTCGTAATGAAAATTATTTGTATTCCGTGCAACAGATTTCATATATAAAACGTGTACATGTTAAATGAAAACGAACCGACATCATACAGAAAATATAGATATTATATATCTATATATATATACACGTATATATATATATATATATATATATATAAACGTATATATATACGTGTATACATATACGTATATATATACGTATATAGATATTATATATCTATATATATACGTATATATAAATACGTATAGATATATATATATACGTATATATATACGTATAGATATATATATACGTATATAGGGGGAAGGTTCTATGCAGAACACTGAATATTGCGAGAACACGCAGAACAAAATGAATCACTCATTTTTTCAATCCTAAAAGCCTAAAAATTAAATGAAAATGTTATAAATGTAAGATTTATTGTTTCTCACACTATAATTTAAAACAAAAAAAAATGAAAAATCTTCAGTTTTTAAATAACCTACACACATGTAGGTTATGTGTAAGCTAAATTACCTACATGTATGTAGACTATGTGTAGGAAAAAATATATGATTTTTTATGTATATATAATACACATATGAATGTAAGAAACATAAAATTTAAGAAATATGGACCTTAAATCCCAAAATTTAGTGATTTAGAGTTGTTCTTTTTGTTCTCGCAATAATTAGTGTTCTGTAATGATCCTTATCCTATATATATATATATATATATATATATATATATAGAGAGAGAGAGAGAGAGAGAGTAAGGTTAACATACAAAAAGCCTTATCATACATCACGTAGGAGACAATGGTAACCGTTGGATCAGGGGTATAATCACGCATGGGACCACATAATCACGCATGGACCACATAATCACGCATGGGACCACCTAATCACGCATGAGACTATAATCACGCACGTTCTATGATAATAACGCACGTTATATTTTTTGTCATGTATGTTAATGTAGGTTAAGCCCTGAAGTACATTATACTTTCTATATATATATATATATATATATATATATATATATATATATATATATATATATATATATATATATATATATATATATATATATATATATATATATATATATATATATATATATATATATATATATATATAGGGGAAGGTTCATTGGGGAACACTAAAAAAATGGGGAACAGCGGGGAACCGACTCAAATGAACTCTGATTGGACTCATTCCAGCGGCGTTAGAACCGGCTCGTCGAACCCTAACTAAGATCTCTTAACCCTAAACCCTAAATCCTAACTCCTAAACTCTAACTCCTACACATGTGCACTACACAAATTTTTTTTTAAAGTTTTTTTTATATATAAAAACCAGCGATTTTTATAAAAAAATTGAAAAAAAAAAGAAAATTTTTTGTTTGTTTTTTAGGCTTTTTTTAATTAGTTTTCGAGTCTTCACAATAAAAGTGGTTTTCATTTGAACCATCCCCTATATATATATATATATATATATATATATATATATATATATATATATAAGACTTGAGCGCGACAAATATTCGACAATTTAAGTTACGATAGGTATTATATATTGTTGTACAGTGTGTATTGCGTTTTGAAAATATATCGACAACTTGCGTTGTCGGGATCGTCCAAAAATAGGGGAAACTCTGCCCGTTTTTCATAAAAATCCGTAAAATGAAACGTGTTTTATTGAAAGAACGCAATCTATCAAATTCAATCAATTTTTATAAAAATAAATATGGGTGTATATTTATTTCGGCAACACTTTATAACTCACAAAAACGACGATAACGCGAACGCTTTTATAAAATAAATATAATTATCTGTATTTATTTCAAACGTCAAAATTCGGAAAACCATTTTATAATATAAATATAGTCATTTATATTTATTTCAAACATCAAAAACTCGGAAATTCTTTTATAAAATAAATATAATTATTTATATTTATTTCAAACATCAAAAATTCGAACGTCATTAATAAAATAAATATAATTATTTATATTTATTCCAAACATCAACAACTCTGAAGATTCTTTTATAAAATAAATATAATTATTTATATTTATTTCAGACATATTGTAATCTACAATTATATAAAATAAATATGAGTATTATTTATATTTATTTTAAACGTCCACAACTCGAAAATTTTATAAAATAAATATAACTTTTATATTTATTTCAAACACCTAAACGGCATACAGTGTATTAACATACGATTTTCACATATTATTAACCAAGTCATTGGTTTACAAACAAACAAGAGTTGATTATGTCAAGCAAACGACTACATAATTATTTCGATAAATATCCACGACAACGGGATTATTACTTCGACTACACGACGTCATACACATAAATATTTATGTTTACATATATACTACGACGAGTCTATAATGCGTATTATTTTTATACAAATATATGTCTACGTATACGTACGACCATTTGGGACGACCAACGTGATCCTATCAATATATTTATATATTATTCTTTTAAATATATATTCTAAACCTCTTGAAAACTAAGTGTTTTCAAAACTTAGTATCTATCACCGATATTAAATGGAACTTAACAAGTATATCTTATTCGTTTCCTTCAAGTTAACAACATACCATCGGATCGTTCGGATAAAGATTCGGTATAGCTGATGAGAGTGTGAAATCCAGGTGTTAAAGTGTGTTATTTTGAGTGTTTTATTGCATTTGAAATAATTATATGGTGTGAATATAGTAACTACGAGCTTTTGTGGTGTTGCAGGTTAATCACGTAATTCGGTGAAGTTACGACGTTTGGCGATGAAGTGAAACAACCGGGAATAATAATCAAATGAATCACATCATTTGGTATACATTTCGGGTAAAAAGATAATTCGAATGTACGAGAATTATGAACGCACAAAGTCTAAGGGCCGTTTAGTCATTATACGAAAGTGAAGATGCAAACTAGAGAGAAGGAGGTAACTCATGTACAGTCTATTTAGAATAAATAACATGGTTCCAGGTCTTAAAACGTATTCTACGGACTAAAATACGTAACCTACGGGCTAACATGTATGAAGTTTACAGAAGTTACAAAACGTAACTTACGTTTGTAACCGTAGCTTACGGTTATAAAATAAAGCCAACAAGCACTATTGGACGGCAACATGTGGGCTTTTGTTTTTGACGGCTGGCATATGGATTGGGGGCCCACGAATATTGGGAGGCAGCCTAACATCACGTGGGCAGTCAAAGGCAACATCTTGAAGTCAACAAACATCATTATATGATATGATCATCAACATTGACTTTAGGGAAGCATCATTCACGAGGAGAATTGAGAAGCAACATTTTTTTGGCGGCAACATCACATCAGAACAACATAAAATATACATCATACACACGCATACATCGAGGAGCAGCCGCCATTTAGAGAAAAAGTCAACAACAGCATTAAACATCCACTTGAGGTGAAGAGGCAGACTTTTGGACTTTGTTGTTGGATTGGGCCGCCACATACATCACGTGACTTTTGGGCATGCACATGGGCCGACTTGGATTTTTGAGGGGATCGGTCACAATATACACGCTTACACACACTATTCTAAAGTAAGGGGACTTTTGGAATTGTTAGATTGGGCCGAGTTCTTTGATTGGGCCCACGTGAATTATGGGATCAAAAAAGTCAATCAACGACAAGATAATCATCTCGACGGCGGAGGGTTTTCAACGATGGTTCAAGCCTTTGACGATCAATCTTTTGCGATGAGCGGCTAGTCTTTCTATGGTTTCCTCCGGATGGAGGGTTTGTGTAATTAGGTACTTTTATGTGTTTTTTAATCATTGTAACTTGGTGATCTAAGCATTCGATGCTTTTCACCATGGATTTGATTGACTCATTGTAACTGGTTGCATTTATTTAAACCTTAATTTCTAAGCATTCAGTTCCCCAGAGTTCTAGTAATTGGGATATATTTGACATGGGGTTAGGGTTTGTAATTGTAATTGATAAGCATTCGATAACCTCCCGTTATGTATTGACCGAAGTACTTAGTCGTTGGTTATCACAATTGGTTAATTAGGTTAAACATTTATGTCTATGTGAATGTTTTTATTAAACACATAACTGAACTTGTTTGCAAACCTGAAATTCGGAGGAACCTTTCTTTTTCCTATTGTTTAAAACCTCAAGTTCTTAATTCATAATTTAGTTAATCCACAAATCAAACAATCATCAGTTTATTTTTTTATAGTTGTTAATAAATACTTAACGTTACACACTTTCCACAATCCTCCTCTGGTTCGATATCCGACTTATCCTATCTACATAGTTTAGTTGGTTTTTGCATGTCCTTAACCACAGACATCAAAATGGCGTCGTTGCCGGGGAGGTGTGCGCAAAGTGTTTAGTGTTAAGTGTTAGTAAAAAAAAATCCAAAAATAGTGTCAGTTTTGTTTTATTTTGTTCAGATTTATGCGTGGTGCTTGTGTTTTTGTGTTTGTGCAGGATGGCAGATCTTACAATATTCTGCAGCTCTCTTAGATGCGTTTTGTACGGGGAACCACTTCACCCGTGTATCGGTTGCCACGAGGCCCGATTTAGACGGGAAAGAGCAAAATTGGCAGAACCACCGATGCCTTGCTATGATAATCCTTCCCCTCCACCATATTTCTATGACTCTGATACAACGGTGGAGGATGATTATTACTCGGATGGATATGATCGGGACGAGGGTGCTTATTATGAACCAAGGACGGATGGGCGATGTTTCTGTTGCGGTCGAAATCATACTTCTGTTTATGATGATGTGTGCGCGGTGTATTTGGAAAATCCAGAGTATCGGAATAAAAAAATGATGGATGCGTACATCTCAACATCGTATCAGGGATTCCGACAGTGTCATCCCGAGGAATATTCTGAGCCCGAGGGTGTTTATATTTATCAGACCGAGGAGGAGAAAGAGCTTGCTATGTTGGAAGTGACTTTGTCCAAACTCGAGCAATATTTATCAGCACCCAACCTTTCCGATGAAGATCGAATCAGCTGCCTAGTTTCCAAGTGTCAGAAGTTAAAAATGAAGATAGAAATAGAAGAGCGTCTCTCACCATTACCTGTTGATATTAGAGATTATTCTCACATGGAGGAGGAGGATGTTGTAACACCCATTCTAAAAAATCAAGTTTAAACGTAAAATATACGAAAAACAACCATGTAATTTAGATTACATATACGTCAGAAATACGGGTTTATTAAAACTTTTACAAATCAAAGTCATTCAACATAAGTGATCGAATCTGTCGTTTAAAAATTTACGACGAGGAAATGTGCGGAAGCATGTATCTTTATCGTGTTCGGTCCTTCGATGAGCTTGATCGTCTTCCGGCATCCAAAAAGAACCTACATTTCATAAACATGAAATGCTTTAGTCATACGGGGATTGTAATAAGTCTAAACAAATCCGATAATGACAATGGAAGGAAAAAGAATCCCAACGTTAAACTCTTGATCTGAAAACATGGATTTCCAACTGGCCTCCACCGTAACTTACGGTGGCACCGTAAGTTACGGTGGCCCCTGGTGTGACATGCCCCTACCGTAAATCAGTAGGGGGCTGCCGTAAAGCCTTCAGCTCCACCGTAACTTGCGGTGGCACCGTAATTTACGGTGGCCCCTGCATTCCAGCTTTCCTATTTTGCCGTTAATTGGCACGAAAACTTTCGTATCTTTCAAACCGCTTATCCGTTTGACCCACCGTTTCTTCCTACTTGATTGTAATTTGACCCTTCATAATATGGAGTCAAAATCCAACATCCGAATTAACAAAATTTAAGACTTTTAAGTCTTCAGCTTATTACCATTTTTACCAAATTTTAACCCGTTCACGATTTTATCAAACAAACATGTTTACTTGATCCATAAACTCATGGAAATCATAATTTCAATATTTCCTATCAAATAATTCATAGATCATGGGTTTCTTACTTAGTTAGAACCCGTTTACGTTCAAGTGCTTATTTTGACCCGTTAAAGGTATTTAAGCACTTTAAAGCTTAAAGTCGCTTTCATTCATTTCTAGCATTATATACAACATTCTTATCAAGTAATCTTCCACCACAACTATAATTGTGGTGGAATTAATGAGATGATCTATATAATCCGAGTTTTTCTCGTCTGATTGCTAATTTACGGCAAAGGCTCATATAGAGTTATTTGACCGAAAGTTTACATCTTTCGCTTCTTACACTTATTCCAATTATTTATTTGATCATAAAACTCGTTTCAAAACTACCTTTAAAGGTTGTTTATTCGAATTAGCCAACAAGGGCGTTTTAGTCAATTTTAGTCATTCTTTTACGACGAAGGACTATTAGTGCTTGTTTGAACCCCAAATCCGACCTTTTAACCATATTCTTGTTTAGAAACCAATATTTTTCTAAAACACCTTAATCATAACTCAACTTATTCTCTTTACCTAAAAGATAACCGAATATCTTATTTTAACCTCGTCTAACTATTATAAAACTCCAAGCTCTACATGATGAGTTGTATTATTATACATACCTGGCTCGGATCAATATATTGACCCGTTTCAATACCTTTCCTTAATGGCTGCTAAGCGATAGCGATGTAAGCATCCATGTGCTATTTATTTCCTAAAATCATGCATCTTGACAACCCATTAGTCGATATTGTCAAAGGGTGATAATTTCACCTTTTGACCCGTTTGGCCGAATTGACCGATTATATTAGCGAGATGATATTTATTACCACCTCGTATATATATATATATATATATATATATATATATATATATATATATATATATATATATATACTAGTCGTTTACCCGCGCGATGCGGCGGGAAACATATTACTTAGATTGATGAGTTTAGGGCTATATACGGGGCGTCTCGGTTTTTAGCCATAACCAAAACCAAATTCGCGATACAACGGAAAACACAACACTTGTTAGTAATTCTAAGGGTGTTCATGAGAAGGTTCAGTTCAGTCGGGTTATAATTAAAATCTAAATTTTCGGTTAAGGTACTTCAAAACCGGTCATGGGGATTTAAAGAGTTACTCACAAGTGTTGTGTTTTCTGTTGCATCGCGAAATTTGTTTTGGTTATGGCTCAAAACCGAACCGCCCCGTACATAGCCCTAAACTCACCAACCTAAGTGATATGTTTCCCGCCATATCGCACGAGTAAACGGCTGGTATAGTATAAATTTAGATTTCATAAAATTTGAATTTTATATTTTTAAATTTTGTCCTTGTTCCATGAAATAGCCACAATTTAAACGATAATGCTTTGTTAAATAATAGTTGGTTATTTAAAATTTACGATATATACTTCCATTTTAAATTTACAAGTTACATATTTTATTATAAGGCCGTATAATAATTATAAACATTTTATCACCATAATTTTGTATTATATATAGTATTATCAGTTTTTAAATTATAAATAAAAAAAATTGATTGTTGGATTTTACTTAAAATTTTCTGAATGGACATCCAAAATTTATTCAAAGTCTTTTAAACTACATAACTTTAACAAAAATTGTTTAAATTTTACTTGTGACTGTTAAAAAAATTAAAATTTTACTTTAAAAACACAAAACACTTATTTAAAAATATAATTTTAAAAATGCAAAAACTATATCAAACACCCAACAACATTTCAAATAAACCATTTCCTTTATCATTCCTCAAATCCTCAAATTCAGCAAAAAGACCCAATTGCCAATGCACAATAGATAACAACATGATCAAACAATCTCAAACATTACAGGAACAAAAACAAATCGACAGCGAGTCAATCACTTTCAAGTTGTGAGTTCCATAATGGCCGATAAAATGTCACCATCTGCAGCCTTTAACGCCTTGACCGCCTTTGGTCTTGAGACCCCGGCTTGAGTCATGACCAGCTCGATGTCCTTGGGCTCCACCCCGGTCTCGTCTACATCCTCATCGTCCTGAGCCACGACTGTTGGTTCAGGCGTCGATATCACGTTGCTAAGGTTAGGTGCTTTGAATTGCTCTGCTGCCTGACTCTGCAACTGTGAGTTCAGATCCTCTATTTTTGCTTCGCCGAATATTACATATGTGTCTGAAACAAGGGGACTTGAAAACATCTGGCTTTGAGATCACAAATAGCATCTGCAAAATGATGAAACTAATGATTTACAAGCAACAAACAATTGTGGAAACTAACAGTAGAATATGGAAAAATGAATTTCTTGAAGGTAGATTATAAACGAGCCAAGCTCGAGCCGGAGAAACTACCAACAAGCCGAGCTCGAGCTTTGAAAACAAAGCTCGAACCGACCTAAGCTCGAGCTCTCATTAAGTTTATCGAACTCGAGCTCGGTTCGTTTGCACCGATGCTTTAAGGTAACTTTACCTTGCAAGAAAATGTAGTGAATAAGATTACAAAAGCTATATTTTTTTAAGTTTTTAAGTTAACCAATTTGACCTTGTTGGAGGCAAATATATACAATATTTAACCCATTTTTAGGCAAATGAGTTGCAGTTTCCACCTCTACAGAAAACAATAACGCTTTCCGTCTTTTGGGTTACTAATTTCTGAATTTAAGTATTTTCTTATCAATGACCCTTGCAAAATAATGGCATGATTAACTGTAGTTCACAACTTTATGGTGACTGCCCACGACTCTTTCTATATTTTTTAATTAGAAGATTGTATTATTAATAGATATATCTAAGTGATTAATTATTTGGTTCGGTTACAATTTGGGGTTATATTGAACTTACATTCTTGCTCTTTTTAACGGTAACACGACCGACTCCAAGAATGGGCTTCATTCCAAGCTTAAACATAGCCTTTCGACTCTTTTTCTCGCTTTTGCTTTGCTTACACTTGAAAAATGTAACAGGAAAAATACTCATAATTTTTCAGAAATTAAAACATGACACAGTAAAATGACGAAAAATCATCACATACCAGCTCACAGCTGCACGAATTTGCAGTCAAGTCCCATACACGAATATTGCCATTTTTGTTAACCATGCCGCTACGCTTGTCGCGGCTGCGCTCGCCACGCCGCTGCGGCTGCGCTTGCTGCGCTCGCTCGCTCGCTCACTGCGCCGAAGCTCCTGTTCACGTTTCAAAGCTTCCGCAGCTTCTTTTTATTCCTTTTTCCTTATTTCAGCCTGAAAGAACAACGTTAGTGTTGTCAACTTCACTCAACACTTAAAATACAAAAATATTACCATTTCTTTATCGATTCTCTTCCAAAAGACCAGCATGTCCCTTGCCAGTTTCCTTGTGCGAATTGAAGCACCCCTCGTCAACTTAAGCGATCTACTCACCTTCATCTTTACCTGGAACAAAGCGAAACTTCTTAAGCATGTAAACAAGAAAAAAAATTAAAATATCATAACAGCACTTATACACCGACATCACGTTGACGGTTTTCTACAAATATCTTGGCGTCTGTTAACTGCTATCTATGGAAGCTGATTTCCCTAAAGATGTTTTGGTATGTCTTGTCTGACCATGTTCACCCAATATATACCGATTTTTCCCATCTCTTCTTTCTCAATAACAAACAGATCGTTATTCACTTTCCGCTTCTTGGGCAAACTACGCTCAATAATCTGGAATTCAAACAGTTCAAGGAGCGTGCATGTAAGTGACAACAGCCAACAAAATCCAAAAGTACTAAATAAGTAAAAAGGGCAACTTTGATCAGCTTACTTATAAATGAATTGATTTGGTTATGTTTTATCTCACAACTGTATAGAAAAACCGTTTGTTCGCCTAAACGTGCTTCAGCCTTTCAGGAAATCCAAATCTGACCCGTTTGGTCATTTACACACGTAAAAATAAGTCAGTTTAAAGATGTTAATACAAACCTATGTGTATTGTTCAACATTTGTACGATCCAAGCAATCTATGCAATTTATACCTTTAGAGAACAATACAAAATGGCGTCTTGATGTTGCCAAAGATCTTTCAATAACGATTCCCCAACTACCGAACCCAAGCTTAACAAATCTGCTCCTAAATGATACCTGGAAAAAAAAAACAAAAATCAGAATCAAATGTTTTCAAAACAATGCATCTGTTCGAAGAAAAAAAATTACATGTAGCTCTGAAGGCAATCAGCCTTGGCTCTAAAAGATGCCTCGAGAAATTCAGCCTCTTTTTTAAGCTTTCTTATTTTCTCAAGGTCAGAACATGCATCTTTTAAATGCTCTTTTCCAGAACTGGATCTGGATACGTGTAACTCTTGAAGTAATTCCTTAAGCCTTACAACAGCTTCATCAACACTCTCCAGTGCCTAAAAAATTGCAATTAAAAATTGCAATTCAAATGCCATCACAACAACATACAGTATTTTCCATTTCCACAAGACTAAAACTTAATACCAAAAAATCATGACTTTAATTTGCCAAACAGCGTGTAAAATGGAATTAAGAAGCCAGAGATCAGGAGCAAAACAAAAATAAAAAACGAAGTAGATGTCACTGATGACTGACCTAAAGAACTCCTGGAAATTGTTGTTATATTTTTAAAGGTGGCCATTTCAATCCACTTATGATAATTAATTAACACATGTCATATGAACAAAACTGAAAAGGTAAAACAAAGTGCGTCGAATTGTTTTAAGGGTATAATGGTCATTTCACTTGGAGTCAAATGAACTTTTTAACATCTTTGAGTGAAAAGGACTAAACACACATGTGTTACAGTTTGGAAAAAACTATATCCATATGTTTAATCTACTTGATATCAATATATCAAACTAATAGTTTTGGACAATTATTTTTAGATAAGGATAGACCTCAATATTTCTTCCATAATAAATAATCTAGCACCAGCCTCAATACCTACTTGGATTAATTCCTTTCCCTGCCAATACAACACAATATATCAAAGAATGACTAATAAATAAGATATTTAGAACAAAAAGGTAATAGAAAAGATTATTTTAAAAAAAAAATATCAATTTGCGCACCATTATATGATCATAAGGCCAATGTCTGTATCAGGGCCAGTTCCCTCTTTAAGCTACTTCTAGATGGGTAATAAAAGATAGCTATGAATTTATATAAGCTCCATAAATGACACTTATATGAATGATACGATTTTCGGGTTCGGATTGGATTCGGATTCGTGTAAAATTTTCGGGTTCGAGTCGGGTTGAACCCGCCAACCCGCGAACCCGACCCGTTTAGCACCCCTAATTCCATAAAATGGTCTTTAATCAAAATGTTTTAATTATGGATATCAGCTATCAACGATCTAACCATATTGCCATCCTGTTAGACATAAAAAAAAGAGCATCGCTTGTGGAGATAAACAAACAAATGATTGTTTCATTTGTTAAAATATCTTAAAAACGAATTACAATAAACCGTAACTAATGTAAACTATCTGATAAAAAAAAACCTGTGTGCTCTATAGTAGAGAATCACCAATGCTAGGAGGATATCCCATGACCACATTCAAGACACCCTTCAGAGGACAAAAATGTAATTAGACATTACGTGATGAGTGATAAAAAAAGTTATGGTGGACGTGGGTTTACAGGCGGAATTCCAGATTGTAGAGC
The DNA here is from genome assembly GCF_002127325.2 of Helianthus annuus. NCBI lineage: Eukaryota > Viridiplantae > Streptophyta > Magnoliopsida > Asterales > Asteraceae > Helianthus > Helianthus annuus. Next base: position 91,672,408 of record NC_035443.2, read on the forward strand.
CAGCTCAGCTGCTGCTAAGGCGGTCAATGGTGTGAGCTCAGAGGGCTTTATGACCACAGTACAGCCACAGGCAAGAGCAGGGCCAACCTTGCGAGCAATCATTGCGATGGAGAAATTACATGGAGTGATTGGACCAACCGGCTGCAAGTTATTGGAATCAGCAGGGCCAACCTTGCGAGCAATCATTGCGATGGAGAAATATAACAACGTTTTCGCGTTTGTGTAAATCACACCAGTCTTGCTTTTTATTTTCTACATTGGAGTTAACATCAAGATAAATAAAGTCAAGAAAGATACACCAATATAATCTTCGGTTCACGATCTGAATTACACTCCAACCATGACCATGCAACAGGCAAACATGGGTCGCCACCTTCTTGACCCGAATCCGACAACTTGTAACCCGATACCAAACTTGCAGCCACAACTCCAATAAATAATTAAAAAAACAAAAAAAAATAAGATTTTTAAAATAATTGTTAGACAAATTTAATCTAAAAAACTTACTTTACTTACAAATCGTTACAGGAATCCATGATCGGTTATCAAAGACTGATAAAAGTGATGTTGGGAGGCTATGAGTTGCTGCTCGGTTGCTCTCAAAAGCAGCCAAAAACTCTTTGTACTGAACTAATACAGAAATTGATTGCAGAAGTAGATCTCTTAGTTCTGTGCTTGATATTCTCGGGTCGCTGAAATGGGTAACCACAAAAGTAACCTGAATAAAAAACATCGAAAACATTAGTTTATACGTAAATAGTTTATATCCGTAGTTATAAACTTACAAACATTAAAAAAGAGGAACGTATAAATGAACAAAGTCCTTGTTTTATAAACATTCCTGTAGAGACAAAAGGAGGATCACTCTTTTGCAAAACATGAAAACAATCAACCTGCAAAGCAAGATCAAGAGGGTTTAATAACCTCAAAATATTTTTGGGTAACGCAAAAAAGTGAAAGTTTATATTATGAGGGTTTAATGGCGTACCAGAGTTTCTAAATAAAATTCAGGCACATAACTGAAAACCAAATCCATTTTGCTAAGAACCAGAAGCAACTGAGAAATGCAAATACATGCTGCAAACATTCCCCTTTGTTTCCAACTGGCAAAAAGAGAGACATGGTACCTACGATACAAACATGGATACGAATTTAATAAATAAAAGAGTAAAATGTAACAAAACACCATGATATAATACAAACTATTAAAGCTTCAAAATAATAACTCCCTCCCAACATAGTTATTCCAAATACATTCAAAATCAACAAAGAACTTTAGATTCATAATTTGAACATCAATAATAACAAATTTCACAGCAACAGAATAAGATCATAAAATAACTCCAGCAACAACAAAAAATTCCTCAACAAAACGCATTAAATCAATCTAGATATACTTACCAAAACATCATTACTCATCAAATCAAAATAAAAACTATATAATCATTACAATAGTTCCTCTAATTCACATAACAACAAGTAAAAACTATAAAACGCACAGAAACAACTTAAACTAACACCAGAACATCACAATAACACAGATCTCGTAAACCTAAACAATAACATTCATAACATAGTGCAGATGTACCAAAAACAGAAGCCAATAAACATATTTCTGAGCATCCACAACCGTCTAAACCATCAAACCGAAGATCTCCACCACCGGAGCACCGGAAACGACGTCGTAGAGCCTCTCGACCTCCATTCTCGGTTTCCATCAGAAAAACAGTAAAAAGGTAAAAAAAAAAGTTAGGGCTCGTAGACTACAAAGTTTTGTATGAGAAAATATTCAACAAAAAAGAAAAGATAAACCTACTTTGCTTACTACACAGATCTGAAGAAGAAGAAGAACAAGAAGAAACAAACACATATCTGAAAAGGAATCGTAGACTTGAAGAGAAACAAACTCTTATGTGAGGAGAAACAAACCCTAGATCTGAGTCGCCAGAGAGAGAGAGAGAGAGTAGAGGATGAGAGGCGGATAAAATGAGAGGATGAGAGAGAGTAGAGGATGGTGTCCGCGTGTTTTGTTTGAGTGAAAGGGTATAATTGGAAACTCAAGTTCAATGGTGCTTAAAAGACTTGTACATAATGCTTTAAGGGTGTTTTAAGGAAATTTCTATGACCTTAAGAAGTCCTTTGGATATGTATATTATATATAGTATAGATATATATATATGACTCGCTCCGATTTACACCGTGCGGTCACTTACTTATAATTCCATTTCTTAACACTTTTTAGCCTACTATGGCTTACGTCATAAATTATCTTTTTCGTAATACGACAAAAATTATATTATGAAATATATGACTAGTGTAAGATATACTTACCTCGTGTCCGAACTATGCTTTTTCCTTTCCTTCTTGATTCGTTTGACCCGCTCCCTCATCAAGCTTCCACCTAGCTTGTTACGCGTCAAACTATCATCATTGTTTTCAAGGTGGTTAGTTTAATCATAATTTAATACGATTATTCCACCTTACAAATTTCATATCAAAAATTACCATTTATCGGATTATAGGTCAGTTTGACTTTTTAAAAGTCAAATGCCCATTAGTATACTAATTGCATATTCGAGTTCATCAACTAGTTTTAGCATTCTTTAATTACCCGGTAGGCGTTATCTTTAGACCATCGTTTTAACCAAAGTTCTATCCACGTTCATCATATTTAGAACTCTTTTTAATCACATTTTGTATAATAGCCAAAACATCACAATTAAGTGTTTTAACTTCAAAAATTCTAGTTTCGAGCTTTCTTTGAGGCATTTCATCAAACACTTTAAGGGCAGAATTTTACATGTTTATTTATCAAGTCTCTGGCTTATCTCTTAGCCCTAATTTCACATAAATCAACCATCTTACAAAGTTGTTAACTTCTATAATTTCTGAAATCACTTCAAATTGTCAAATTATACTAGATCAACACTCTATTTCCTAGTGTTCATCAAATTTCACATAAACCATCAATCGCCTACAATGGTGTTCATAGGTTTCACTACAATTTCACATGATTTCAACTTGCATTTGTCTAGGGTTTGTCCCTAGACACTATAGTTGTTCCTAGATCATCATAAGACATACATGCAACTATAATTTCAGATTTTCCCAATTACATGAGAATTTCAAGTTGAGAGTTTTTATGAAATTTTACATACCTTGTGATCCTCTTGTGATGAGGATCAGTAATCTATGCTTGATTTTCGATTTTGACTTGGTTTGAGCCCTCAATTTGTGAGTTTTGTGATGAACTAGGTTTTGATAAAGCTTGGGGTCGCACCCCCTGTTCTCTGGTCGATCTCCAGGAGACTCCAATATGGAGTGTTTATGTTTTAATTAAAACATTTTCTAGTTTGCCCATTTTTAGTCCCTCATATTTAGATGTTTTATAAAGAGGGTTTAAATCTTGTTTTCTATTCATTCACTTGATCACACATAATTAACTAGGTTAATTATTCCTAGTTAACTTAGTTGGTTCTGGGGTTATAACCTGTTTCATTCTATGTCCCGTAAACTCGGGCCTCTCATAACTTTATTTCCTTAAAAACATCTATTCACGTTTTATTTAATATTAGATTTATTTATTTTAAATCCTAATATTTACCGGGTTACCGTTACTGCTAACGGTATTTTACCAGTGTATTAATAATAAGGGGTTTTGATTACCAAACTCGATTTCGGGGTGTTACAGTTGTGGAGGATAATACCACACCAATGAATCCTCTATCTGATGAAGAGTCACTAGTGGATCAGATGGTGTGTGAGGATGAGGAGGCAGAGCAGTCTGATGAGATGAATGTATGTACCGAACCTCTCCCCATATCAATCATTCAAATTAATAAGTGTGGGGAAGAGGGTTCGAGGAAGAAGATGAAAAGGGTGAAGCTACAAGACATCGGTGTATATCTCGTGAAGTGGATTAGCGAAACCCGCATGTGCTTTCTAAACATGCCAATTATACTGACGAGTTTATGGAGATGGCATGTAAATTTCCGAGCATTCGTTGGAAATGTTTTGGGTAAGTGTGCATTGAGAACACCGTAGCGCATAGCAGGTACGGTCTGGCTGAAGACCTAAAACTTAGCGCTCTCGGGAGGCAGCCCGAGGATGTAGAGTATTGTACTTTGGTTTGGTTTCGTTTTGGTGTGTTTGTGTTTTGACAGGCTTCTACGTTCCATCTTCACGGATGCAATGAATCAAGTGTGGGGATGTTTGGCAACATCCCCGATGAGATCTCAAAGAATCTATGAGGGGCGTATGTTCCGGTTAGATCGCAGCAGCTACACCACTACAAACACTCACTTGTTTTCTGATCAGGTGCATGTGTTTATCTATCCTTTGTTTTATTTGTTTTTGTGTACTTGGTGGTGTGAATTTTTGTGTTGGGAGTGGTTTCTTTGTGTTGAGTTGTCTAGTTGTTAGCCGTTCATGGTCTGTGGGTGGTATCTCTCGGGTTATGATTATAAATTGCACCATACATTGGGGACAATGTATCCCAAGTGTGGGGATGCGGTAACTCGAGAGAGGGTTGATATGATTGTTGATCTTAAATGCTTGAAGGGTTGAAATTGGTGAAAATTGAAAAAATTTTGAAAATTTTTGTCTCAAGTATGCTTGAACTACATGAAAACTAGCATTTTCAATTGCTAATGGGTTCCTTGTCGATATTAAACTAACTTAGATCCCTAGTCATGGTTGTCCCTTTAAGTTTCATGAGAGTATATCTGACAGTTGTTTTAGAGAAGAATTAAAAAGAGATGCCTAACTAGGGGTAACATGCTTTAGGAATTACACATGCTATACGTCGGCAACCTATATTCCTTTTGTTCGGTGAGATATTTGAGCCTACTAGATTGTTAATTGAATTACTATACATTTTCATTTGCTGAGAGTAGGCCATATGTTGCTTTGTATTAGAACTTGTGTGGTTTGATATGTGACACCCCAGGAAAACCAGGAAAACCATGCAACCTAACTAGCTTCCTCAGTGAGTGCCATCAAATTTCGGGACGAAATTTCTTTCAACTTGGGGATGATGTGACAACTCGAAATTTAGAACCTTTCTTGTGCCTCGATGTAACATACTTGTACACTATGGGACTGGTTAACTTGTTAATAAATGTGAAGTTTTATGTGAAATGTGCCTTGTTTGTGTGTTTGTATGTATATACGTATGTATTATAAGTGAACCGAGAACCCAACCCGAGAACAAAGGACCCGACTCGAGACCATGAGGTCTCGAGTGTATAGTAACCGAATGGGTCTTGGGCCGAGAACCTAGTGACCGGTTTGGGCCATTGGGCCGTGACCTCCTTAACCGGCTAGTAAGCCCTTTAGGGTGCACCTTGTGGAACTAGTATATATAGCAAACCCCTTGCCAACCTTGTCACTCTTTGGGCAACCACACTCACCCTCCTCTACACACTCTCCTACTAAAACCCTAAGAACACAAACACATCAATTTCGGACCCAATCGGTTAGCACTAGGAGATCGGTTCAAGCTTGGAAATCAACATTAGAGTTCACCTTTCCCATCTCTCAACCGGTTAGTAATCCTTGTTGTGTTTTGTGCTTGGATTGGTGATATTATGACATTATGTTTTGCTTACTAAGTTGTTTTTTACATGAGATGGTTGCTTATCAAGATGTTTGTTTGGTAGAAAATAGTTGTTTGTTGTCAAAAGATGATATTACATGTATGATAATAATGAACCGGTTAACATGCTTGAATTCGGATTGTTGATGCTTTGTGTGTTTAAAGGAGGTTGAACCACTAGTTTTAAGGAGCATGAAATCGGTTTGTAGTTGTCATGTAATCGGGTTAATAAAGGACCGAATGGTAGCCTTTGGTTCAAGTGTTTGATAATTGTTCATGTTATAATTAGGATAAATGCATAGTGTGCTTGAGCAAGGGTTAAATGTATTATGAATATGTCTTTTGAATATCCTATGAATGTGTTAGAATAAGGGTTGTTGTGATTTGAATATTTGAAGAACTTGTTGAATGTTTGAAGAACATGAAGAACTACTTGAATATGCCTTGAATATGGTTTGAATATTCGAAACCTGTATTGTTTGATCCATTTTGAGTAAAATTTAGACAACAAAACATGTTTAGTGGCTGGTACATATTTCTGCATAAATTCTATTGGATAGTACGACCTGCGCAGAATCAGCAACTGTTGGGGAGTCGGAACCCCTGGTTGCGACTCGAAATCTCCAGGTTACGACACCGGTTGCGAGTCAAGAACACCTGGTTGCGACTCGCAACCACAGCATGATGAATCGAGACCACAGGTTGCGAGTCCTGTTGCGACTCGAGACCAAAACATGACAAGCCGAGACCGTGGTTGCGACATAGGTTGCGACTCCCAACCACCTATGATCAACACAAACAGCATGACTCGAGACCATGCTTGCGAGTCCGGTTGCGACTCGAGACCACTTATTGGACTTGCTTAGTTATGGGCCTAATTAATGGGCCGGACTTAGGGGCTTCTGTGTTAACTGTTATTACGTGTTTTGGGCTTAAGTAGTTGGACTGAACTTATGAGCCGAATGTGCTACTGTTAATTGAAAATACTGTGAGCTGTTAAACGTGTTTGCCATACGTGTTGAACATCCGTGCACTGCTTGGCTTGAATCTGATACGGATAATATCTGTGATAGGACCTAATTGATTACCTGCAACTTGATTAACTTTTCTGTGTTACTGCCGAGCAAACCAAGGTGAGTTCACACCCTCTACAAAGCATGGGATTCCCTGGGTTGGGAACGGGGTTAAGGAACGTGGGTTCCTCGTCCTCCTCGGGTAGGACGGCTATGGTTCAGGAATGTGATTCCTCGTCTGGATGGACGGATAACTCGTACTAGACTAAAACTCTATCACGAAGTCCCTCCTTTTTGTATCGACTAATCGCCGGGCCAATGGCGAGCGGGTCATTAGTTAGATAGCGCTATTTAGGTCTGACAAACCTCACACCGTGCCGCAGAGGACGGGCGTGAACTAATGGATCTGGGGCACGTCAATGATGATAGACATTGATGTTTTCAGGGCACATAAACATGACTACAGTCAGCAGTCGATATGGTAACGAGTCTAGCGTACGCATGGGGTAGCCCCCACGGCCGGAATGCCTGATAACTAACATGGGGTAGCCCCCACGGCTGGAGTGCCGGAGTAACTGGGAATGAACATGTCACGTTTTTAAACTATGGGGTAACCCCCACGGCAGGATGCCAGTTAAAGGAAACTGTTTTTTTTTAAATAACTAAAACGAACACCCAACCGTGAACTCACTCAACTAGTTGTTGACTCGTTACTACATGCTTTGCAGGACCATAGGTACTCAGCTGGAGCTTGCATGGAGGAGAGTCGTTGTGGGACACGGACTGCTGCGTGTCATATTTCATTTGAAAACATTTGAACTTATGTTTTAACTTTAAACTTATGCTTCCGCTTGCAACTTAACTTGTTTGTTTTGAAACACCAATCCAATGGGTTAAACTATTATGATTACTATATGCTTGTTCAGTATGATTGGTGGCTGGATCCTGGTCAGTCACGCCTCCAAGCGGTAGTACTCCACGGGTGGATTTTTGGGGTGTGACAGATTGGTATCAGAGCCATTGGTTATAGTGAACTTGGTTTTAATAAAAGAGAAACGTTTTTGTTAAAACCAGACTATAACCGGTACAGGGCTCAACGGTCCACAACGACACTTCACTCCGCATGCAAGGCTCGACATACTAGGTAATATGATATGTGTATATTGCCTACTTGTTAGTTACATAGTACATTGCCCATGGTATGCTTGATTAGTATAACTACTATTGCTTGAACACGAGTGTGCTTACTCTATCATACTATCGTGCTTTCGCGAACCTCTCTCACACGTATTACTCTTATTATGAAGAATCATGTCTGGACGCGTAAACATGACACAAGCCCAGTTGACGGCTTTGATCAACGAACGAGTTGCCGCAGCGCTTGCAGCTGCAAACGCAGGAGGTATATCCCGCAGTCCGAATTTGTTCTAGGATCATTTGGATCCTACTCTCGTGAACCAACCTTTGTGTTAAACTCTGTCTTTCTTTCACCTACCTTAGGTCAATATGCTCAGGCACCGGTGTGCACTTTTAAGACCTTCATGGACTGCCGACCCACTACTTTTAGCGGAACTGAAGGAGCAGTAGGCCTCCTACACTGGTTTGAGAAACTAGAGTCTGTGTTCGAAATGTGCGAATGCCCTGAAGCGCGCAGGGTGAAGTATGCTACTGGTACTCTCGAGGGTTTGGCCCTCACGTGGTGGAATGCTCAAGTGCAGATGTTGGGGTTGGTTGCTGCCAACGCCACCCCATGGGAAAATTTCAAGGAAATGATCAGGGAGGAATACTGCAGTCGCGATGACATCCATAAGCTGGAAGATGAGTTCTACAACCTCAAGATGACGGGGTCAGAGATTGAGGCGTATACTAAGAGATCGCATGAGCTTGCCTTGTTGTGTCCTACTATGGTGGACCCTCCGTATAAGCGAATTGAACTCTATCTCAAGGGCTTGGTGCCAGAGATCCAAAGCCATGTGACTTCAGCAAACTTGACTACTATCCAGCAGGTTGTTCAGTTGGCTCACCGTCTCGCTGATCAGGCGGTGGAGCAGAACAAGTTACCAAAGCGCATAGGTGCTGCAACTACTTCTGGTACTTCTAGTGGGGACAAGCGGAAATGGGATGGAACTTCAAGCAGGGGTTCAACTTCTGTGCAATCTCAGTCTCAGCAGAGAAAGACTGACGACCACAAGAGCCCCAGTCAGCAATCGTCGGGTGGTCAAAGTCATGGCGGGTACAAGGGGAATCACCCCAAAGGCAATCGTTGCAACCTACACCACAGTGGGCCATGCACCAGGGGCAACTGTCATCGGTGCAACAAGCCTGGTCATGTTGCAAAGGATTGCAGGAGCGCATATCCCGCCAATCAGAATCGCCAGCAACCTCAACAGAACCAGCGACAGCAACAGGGTAACAACAAAGGATGCTTTCAGTGTGGAGCTGAAGGCCACTTCAAGAAAGATTGTCCCCAACTGAATCAGAACAACAACAACAACAATCAGGGGAATGGTAACAATGGAAACAACAACAACAACAATGGTGCTAGGGGGCGAGTGTTCGTGATTGGTCAAGGTGAAGCAAGGAATGATCCCAACGTGGTGACGGGTAAGTTCCTTCTCGACGACTTTTATGTTACAATCTTATTTGATTCGGGTGCCGATACTAGCTATGTGTCTCTAGAAGTTAGTAAAATGCTTAAGCGTACTCCCACACCCCTGAACACCAAGCACACTGTAGAGCTAGCCAATGGTAAAAGTTTGGAGGCCTCACATGTAGTCAAAGGTTGCCAACTCATTCTCGCTAACCAGACCTTCTCCATTGACCTTATTCCTATCGTCTTGGGTAGCTTTGACGTTGTCATTGGGATGGATTGGTTATCCCAACACCGAGCAGAGATTCTTTGCAACGAGAAGATCGTTCGTATTCCTGGTTCGGGTAGTGAACCACTCATGATTCGTGGCGACAAGAGAAGCGCTGTTGAGAACATCATCTCTCTTCTTAAGGCCCAGAAGTGCTTACGAAAGGGCCACACTGCGATTTTGGCCCTAGTTACTGATACCACAGAGAAAGAGAAGAAGCTAGAAGATTTTCCAGTTGTACGAGACTATCCTGAGGTATTCCCTGAGGAATTACCTGGTCTTCCGCCCCATCGCCAAGTCGAGTTTCAGATTGAACTAGCTCCTGGAGCTGCGCCTGTAGCACGTGCACCTTATCGTTTAGCTCCATCAGAGTTGGAAGAACTCTCTACGCAACTACAAGAACTCCTGGATAAAGGTTTTATTCGTCCTAGCTCATCGCCTTGGGGAGCCCCAGTACTTTTTGTGAAGAAGAAGGATGGTACCTTCAGGATGTGAATCGACTATCGTGAACTCAACAAGGTGACTGTGAAGAATCGTTATCCTCTACCGCGCATTGACGACTTGTTCGACCAGTTGCAGGGGTCGAGCTACTATTCAAAGATCGATCTGAGATCGGGATATCACCAGCTGAGAGTTCGAGAAGAGGATGTCTCTAAGACAGCCTTTAGGACTCGATATGGGCACTATGAGTTTTTGGTCATGCCGTTTGGGCTGACAAACGCACCCGCAGTCTTCATGGATTTGATGAATCGAGTGTGCAAGCCTTACCTAGACAAGTTTGTTATAGTCTTCATCGACGACATCCTGATCTATTCTAAGAGCAAAGAGGAGCACGAACAGCATCTACGACTTATTCTGGAACTCCTTCGGAAGGAACAGCTTTACGCAAAGTTCTCGAAATGCGACTTCTGGCTTCGTGAAGTCCATTTCCTAGGGCATGTGGTGAACGAGGATGGGATTCACGTTGATCCATCCAAAGTGGACTCTATTAAGAACTGGCCTGCGCCTCGCACACCAAAGGAGATTCGCCAATTCTTGGGATTGGCAGGTTACTACAGGAGATTCATTAAGGATTTTTCTAAGATCGCGCAGCCTCTCACCTCGCTAACGCAGAAAGGCGTTGTTTATCATTGGGGAAATGCACAAGAGTTAGCTTTTCAGCATCTAAAGGATAGACTTTGTAGTGCACCTATCCTTTCACTGCCAGAGGGCACAGAAGATTTTGTGGTTTACTGTGATGCATTAATTCAAGGTCTTGGTTGTGTATTGATGCAACGAGATAAAGTCATAGCTTACGCCTCACGCCAACTCAAAGTTCACGAGAAGAACTACACGACGCATGATTTGGAGCTGGGAGCTGTTGTTTTCGCACTTAAGTTATGGCGGCATTACCTGTACGGAACCAAGTGCGCAATCTACACCGACCACAGGAGCCTAGAGCACATATTCAAGCAGAAGGAACTGAATATGCGGCAATGACGATGGGTCGAGCTGCTAAATGACTACGAGTGCTCTACCAGGTATCACCCGGGCAAGGCCAATGTTGTGGCTGACGCCCTCAGTCGAAAGGACAGTGCGCCTAAGCGCGTAAGAGCCCTACAACTCACGATCCATTCTAGTCTACCTTCGCAAATACGAGCTGCTCAGATAGAAGCACTGAAACCAGAAAACGTAAGGGCCGAAGCCCTACGCGGGTCAAGGCAACGCTTAGAACAGAAAGAAGACGGTGCTTACTACGTAACAGGACGCATTTGGGTCCCACACTACGGCGACTTACGAGAACTTGTGATGGATGAAGCGCACAAATCTCGCTACTCGGTACACCCTGGTTCGGACAAGATGTACCACGATATTAAAACTACGTATTGGTGGCCTAGCATGAAGGCCCACATAGCAACTTACGTCAGCAAGTGTTTGACTTGTGCGCGAGTCAAGACGGAATATCAGAAACCCTCAGGCCTACTCCAACAACCAGAGATACCACAATGGAAATGGGAGCAAATTTCCATGGATTTCGTTACTGGCCTACCTAGATCACAGCGCGGAAATGATACTATCTGGGTGATCGTGGATCGACTTACAAAATCCGCACACTTCTTGGCAATTAAGGAAACAGATAAATTCTCCACTTTAGCGGAAATATATCTCAAGGAAGTTGTTTCGAGGCACGGGGTGCCCACCTCTATCATCTCTGATCGAGATGCACGTTTTACTTCGGAACTGTGGCAGGCAATGCACAAGTCTTTTGGCTCACGTCTAGATATGAGCACAGGTATCACCCACAGACGGACGGGCAGTCCGAGCGCACCATCCAGACATTAGAAGACATGCTTCGCGCTTGTGTAATCGACTTTGGCAACAGCTGGGAAAGGCATCTGCCACTTGTGGAATTCTCGTATAATAACAGCTACCACACCAGCATTAAAGCTGCTCCGTTTGAGGCATTGTACGGACGTAAATGCCGGTCACCTCTTTGTTGGGCAGAGGTGGGAGATAGTCAAATCACTGGTCCAGAACATGTGGTGGACACTACTGAGCGGATTGCTCAAATACGACAACGCATGGCGGCCGCTCGTGACCGTCAGAAGGCCTACGCCGATAAGGGCAGAAAACCACTTGAGCTCCAGGTTGGGGAGCGGGTATTACTCAAAGTTTCACCCTGGAAGGGTGTGGTTCGTTTTGGTAAACGAGGTAAACTCAACCCACGATACGTTGGACCTTTTGAAATCATTGAGAAAATAGGCAAGGTGGCCTACAGACTGAACTTACCAGCAGAACTCGGTGCAGTTCACAACGTTTTCCATGTGTCGAATCTGAAGAAGTGTCTGTCAGATGAGACCCACGTGGTTCCTCTGAAGGAACTCACGATCGACGAACAGTTGAAATTCGTCGAGGAACCAGTCGAAATCACGGACCGGGATGTTAAGATCCTCAAGAGCACTAGAATACCTCTCGTTCGAGTTCGTTGGAACTCACGTCGCGGCCCAGAGTTCACCTGGGAGCGCGAAGATCGGATGAAACAAAAGTATCCCCAACTGTTTGCAAACGCTACTGAGGCTGAAGCTACGGAATTTCGGGACGAAATTCCAGATCAACGGGGGGTGGATGTGACACCCCAGGAAAACCAGGAAAACCATGCAACCTAACTAGCTTCCTCAGTGAGTGCCATCAAATTTCGGGACGAAATTTCTTTCAACTTGGGGATGATGTGACAACTCGAAATTTAGAACCTTTCTTGTGCCTCGATGTAACATACTTGTACACTATGGGACTGGTTAACTTGTTAATAAATGTGAAGTTTTATGTGAAATGTGCCTTGTTTGTGTGTTTGTATGTATATACGTATGTATTATAAGTGAACCGAGAACCCAACCCGAGAACAAAGGACCCGACTCGAGACCATGAGGTCTCGAGTGTATAGTAACCGAATGGGCCTTGGGCCGAGAACCTAGTGACCGGTTTGGGCCATTGGGCCGTGACCTCCTTAACCGGCTAGTAAGCCCTTTAGGGTGCACCTTGTGGAACTAGTATATATAGCAAACCCCTTGCCAACCTTGTCACTCTTTGGGCAACCACACTCACCCTCCTCTACACACTCTCCTACTAAAACCCTAAGAACACAAACACATCAATTTCGGACCCAATCGGTTAGCACTAGGAGATCGGTTCAAGCTTGGAAATCAACATTAGAGTTCACCTTTCCCATCTCTCAACCGGTTAGTAATCCTTGTTGTGTTTTGTGCTTGGATTGGTGATATTATGACATTATGTTTTGCTTACTAAGTTGTTTTTTACATGAGATGGTTGCTTATCAAGATGTTTGTTTGGTAGAAAATAGTTGTTTGTTGTCAAAAGATGATATTACATGTATGATAATAATGAACCGGTTAACATGCTTGAATTCGGATTGTTGATGCTTTGTGTTTAAAGGAGGTTGAACCACTAGTTTTAAGGAGCATGAAATCGGTTTGTAGTTGTCATGTAATCGGGTTAATAAAGGACCGAATGGTAGCCTTTGGTTCAAGTGTTTGATAATTGTTCATGTTATAATTAGGATAAATGCATAGTGTGCTTGAGCAAGGGTTAAATGTATTATGAATATGTCTTTTGAATATCCTATGAATGTGTTAGAATAAGGGTTGTTGTGATTTGAATATTTGAAGAACTTGTTGAATGTTTGAAGAACATGAAGAACTACTTGAATATGCCTTGAATATGGTTTGAATATTTGAAACCTGCATTGTTTGATCCATTTTGAGTAAAATTTAGACAACAAAACATGTTTAGTGGCTGGTACATATTTCTGCATAAATTCTATTGGATAGTACGACCTGCGCAGAATCAGCAACTGTTGGGGAGTCGGAACCCCTGGTTGCGACTCGAAATCTCCAGGTTACGACACCGGTTGCGAGTCAAGAACACCTGGTTGCGACTCGCAACCACAGCATGATGAATCGAGACCACAGGTTGCGAGTCCTGTTGTGACTCGAGACCAAAACACGACAAGCCGAGACCGTGGTTGCGACATAGGTTGCGACTCGCAACCACCTATGATCAACACAAACAGCATGACTCGAGACCATGCTTGCGAGTCCGGTTGCGACTCGAGACCACTTATTGGACTTGCTTAGTTATGGGCCTAATTAATGGGCCGGACTTAGGGGCTTCTGTGTTAACTGTTATTACGTGTTTTGGGCTTAAGTAGTTGGACTGAACTTATGAGCCGAATGTGCTACTGTTAATTGAAAATACTGTGAGCTGTTAAACGTGTTTGCCATACGTGTTGAACATTCGTGCGCTGCTTGGCTTGAATCTGATACGGATAATATCTGTGATAGGACCTAATTGATTACCTGCAACTTGATTAACTTTTCTGTGTTACTGCCGAGCAAACCAAGGTGAGTTCACACCCTCTACAAAGCATGGGATTCCCTGGGTTGGGAACGGGGTTAAGGAACGTGGGTTCCTCGTCCTCCTCGGGTAGGACGGCTATGGTTCAGGAATGTGATTCCTCGTCCGGATGGACGGATAACTCGTACTAGACTAAAACTCTATCACGAAGTCCCTCCTTTTTGTATCGACTAATCGCCGGGCCAATGGCGAGCGGGTCATTAGTTAGATAGCGCTATTTAGGTCTGACAAACCTCACACCATGCCGCAGAGGACGGGCGTGAACTAATGGATCTGGGGCACGTCAATGATGATAGACATTGATGTTTTCAGGGCACATAAACATGACTACAGTCAGCAGTCGATATGGTAACGAGTCTAGCGTACGCATGGGGTAGCCCCCACGGCCGGAATGCCTGATAACTAACATGGGGTAGCCCCCACGGCTGAAGTGCCAGAGTAACTGGGAATGAACATGTCACGTTTTTAAACTATGGGGTAACCCCCACGGCAGGATGCCAGTTAAAGGAAACTGTTTTTTTTGAAATAACTAAAACGAACACCCAACCGTGAACTCACTCAACTAGTTGTTGACTCGTTACTACATGCTTTGTAGGACCATAGGTACTCAGCTGGAGCTTGCATGGAGGAGAGTCGTTGTGGGACACGGACTGCTGCGTGTCATATTTCATTTGAAAACATTTGAACTTATGTTTTAACTTTAAACTTATGCTTCCGCTTGCAACTTAACTTGTTTGTTTTGAAACACCAATCCAATGGGTTAAACTATTATGATTACTATATGCTTGTTCAGTATGATTGGTGGCTGGATCCTGGTCAGTCACGCCTCCAAGTGGTAGTACTCCACGGGTGGATTTTGGGGGTGTGACATGATACGTGCCGAGATTGTGATTTAGCGTATGCGTATAAATGATAAAGGTATTAGGATCTCTTCCATTGTGTTTTTTGTTGATTGTTTATCCACCCACCTTAGTAACCATGTTGAGCCTTATATCCTTCGTTTGTTACACCTTGTTTGACCCGTTTGATTACCAACCATGAATGACAATTATATATTAGATATTTGTTGAAAAGGAAGAAAAAAGTTGAAAAGAAAAAAAAAAGAAAAGAAAGAAAAACAACATCATCATATCTTTAATATTCACGCAGACAAGAAGTGGGCCAACCAACATTTTGGACTTTTGGGATTTTTTTTTAATTTCTATTGGGCCGAAATCAACATGGGCACATGATTGGACTCTATTGGGGCGGCACATGCAAAATGATAAAACAAAAAACCTCATCATCATCAGCATCTTCGACGGCAGTGGGACGCAGAGACGAAGATAGACGCCTATGAAGATCATCCAACCCTAATGAGCGGCTAGTCTTTTTAATGGTTTCCTCCGGATGGAGGGTTTTTGTAAGTTAACAGATTTTATGTGTTTGGTGACAATCGTTTGACTCAGTGATCTAAGCATTCGATGCTTTTCACTTATCATTTAGTTAATTAATTGTAATCGATTGCATTTGCTTAACCTTATTCTTTGATCATTCAGTTCCCGAGAGTTCTAGTAATTGGGATATATTTGTTATGGGATTAGGGTTGGTAATTGTGATTGGTAACCACTAAATAACCTCCCGTTATGTATTGACCGGAGTACTTAGTCTTTGGTTATCACAATTAGTTGATTAGGTTAGTCCGCTTATGTCTATGTAAGTGTTCGATTAAACATATAATTGAAGTTAACTGCAATTCCAAAGTCCGGAGGAACCACTGTTCTCTCCCATTGTTTACAACTTTTTATTTTTGTAATTTGTTAGTTAATCAAACAATCAAACCAACAATTGAGTTTTACTTTTTCACTAGTAGTTAATTAAAACTGAGCATTACACACTTTCCACTATCCTCCTCTGGTTCGATATCCGACTTACCCTAGCTATAGAGTTAGTTGGTTTTGTTTTGTTCAATAGCTCGGTGACACGTAGTGTCACACCCCAACCAATGGCGGAAACATCGGGATGAGACGAAGTGTGAAGATTGCTCGAGACATCATAACGCTAATAATTGTGACAAGTATTTAAATAATCATTTCATTCCATTTCTAAAGGATCAATTACAAATCTTTTGAAACAAATACAATAACCTGAATAATAAAATAATACAATATGTATACAATTCTTTTTAAGTGTGTATCTAAGCATCCAACTACATTCCATGCATCGTCGACATCCACCTGTAACATGTTAAAATAAAGTCAATGCAAAAGCAAAGGCGAGTATACAAGTTTGGTACATACATAGCATAAGATAAAAGTGTGAACAATTCCTCATAGCAAGCATGCGATTCAAGATAAACATTAAATATGGCATGTGTATAACATATCAAACCAAGAAAACGCAACTTGCTCATGACATAACCAAAGTTTTAGTAGAGGCGGGTCGTTAATCCTATAGCGCTACATATGTCAAGGTTTGGCTCGTACGAAGTTAATGATAAGTTCAACACATAAGAATCACCCAAATTTAAAGTATCAAGTTATCACATATACAAGCATGTTATAGGAATGTTCTTGTGTTTAGACAAAAGTTCATGTGTAAGTTTCAATAAGTAAACATGTTACACCCCAAAAGTGGTAAAAGTAAAAAGGGGAAAAGTACGAGTATACTCACATTGGTTGCGTTGCGATTGCTTGTAATAACGCACGAGTAAAGATGGAGAATAATCCAAGAGAACGAAGTGGTTTTCCTAGATGTTTTTAAAATTCAACATAAACGACTTAGCTTATTTCTACAAATTAGATAATAATCCTAGTATTTATGGTTAAACAATTAATAATTAAGTATTAGAATTTATCTCATTAATTAATATTTAGTGTCATAAATAAATTATTAAGTTTTGTGTTATAGAAAAAAATGGTCTAAAAATGATCTTTTAAACTTCTTATAAACTAAACAAGTTGGTTTAACTATGTGAACGTTTGCAAATTTACATTTGCAAAATAAAAGATAATAACAACTTAAATTTGATTAAGAAACTATTATTTTAATAGGAAAAGTTAAATCAAAGGAAAGATGACAACTGTTGTTTTTGTTTTTAAAAAAAAAAATCAATATAGTCAAAAAAAAAGAAAGTTGTCATCTTCTTTACTAAACCTACTGTCTACATATTTCAAAACCTTTGCTATTATATTATGAGTTTGGTCAGCAGTTCATTACATGAAAATTACGAAGAAAGAATTTGAATTGAAGGAAATAAGTATACCGAAACGAAGGTGAAGATTCGAGCCTAGACCCGAGACGAGAACCGACTGAACCGGATCTGAATCGATCGTACCGAATCTGAACGGTTGTCTATCGCTGACCGGACCGAACTGAACCACTGAGCTACCCAAACCCACATCTCGAACCGACTAACCCGGAACTCCCACCGGAGCCGAACTGAAAGTGTAAACCAAAACAAACTTGGAACAACTGACCTAATCCGATGCTGACCGAACCCGAGTCCGACGAAACTCGAACCGAACGTAATTGCGAACCTGAACGGAACCAGGCGGTGGCCGCCGCTGCTGTGGCTTTTCTGTTTTGCCGGAAAACCGGCTTCGCCATCGGACGCCGTTCATGAACGAAGAAAGAAAGAAAACCGGCGACGAACCGTTTCGCCGTCAGGCGGTGATGCTGCTGCCATTGTTGTCTCGTGCTGCCACCACTAAGCGGTGGTGGCGATGCCGCTGTCGCGTACCAGGAAGAGAGGAAGAGGCGAGGTTGAGGTTGTGGGATAAGGGATTAGGGTGTAGAAGTGGAAGAGATGGTTATTAATTGTGATTTAGGTGTGAGAAGAGAGCCATAAAACAACCAATGGGCAGGCTGTCCATGTTGGGCTGCGGATCGAGTTCTGGCCGCACACAACCATTCACACTTGGCAACTTTATGTTTGATTTCCATAGCATATTATAAAGTATGATATGTATTTATATTATTATTATGTAATGTAATTAGGTGGGTAAAAAAAAGAGTCAACATGGACCAAATGGCTATGTTTATGATCTGCCGTAAGTTTGGATTATAAGGCATAATAATATGTATAGTAATATATGATTAGCTACATTCTTTAAGCATATAGCTTATATATTAATTATATTAGTGTTTTTTATTCTACCTATAAAACATGAGATTTAAATAGGTAAGTTTATATAAAATAAAGTTGAGGTTGTGTATTGTGAGCGCATAATCAAGTGTTTGTACGTATAGGATATCTAGAATCACGTATTCACGGTAATTGTTTGTAAGCTACACATGTGTTTATAAGGGCACGAGTATGTATCAAATGTATATAAGGATTTAAATGTGTTAGCATGTGAAAAAAATAAACGAAGTATAATTCGTGCAAAATAATTAATTTTATTACGATCGAGGTTTCGGATTTACAATGATACGAAACGAAACGAAATACAATTACAAGGAATACAAGTTTGCGAAATTAGAAATATATGACAACCTTTCTAATTGCGGAATGTTATAAAAAGCAGGGCGTTACAGTCTCCCCTCCTTTAGGAAATTTCGTCCCGAAATTTATTCAAGAGGAAGACTTTGAAAGAGTTTCGACAAAAGGTGCTTATTTATAACTGAGACTTGGAAGCGTTGAAACGTTTTGAAAAGTACAAACTTTTTTTTTAGAACGACAAGGTTTAGTACTTTGAATAAAGTGATAACGGTCTACTAAGTACGTCTACTCAAGAATTAAGAATAGGAAGACGGTTTTAAAGTTAAGGCGTCAAGTTAGGATTTGAACGTTTAAGCAAACTAGATTGTAAACGGGGTTCGTATAAAGACAAAGAATAACGGAGATTACGGGGAGTATAAAAGTGAACGATTGTCTTTAATAAACGAATGCGAGTATAAGAATAGCATAAATATCGGTTAGACAAAAGTAGTGTGTTAAGAATGAAGTCTCGTCGTGGATAATCGGATATAATGCGTTTGTGAGTTGTTTAAAGGTTGTATTAGGTCAAAGGGTCTGCAAAACACTGAATTTCTCATGGCACGTTTTACGAGAGTTTGGTAACATGGTGAAAACACTTATATATAGGAAGTACCAGCGGCGTATCCACAATGTTTTGACCATGTTACGTCCGTTTCGTTATTCGTGTCATGTTGCGTTCCGTGTCTTACCATACGCAGCAGTACACTCTATGGTTCTCATGCGCTTATTACTATAATCCCGTGTGCACCCGCGATTATAACAATCGTCGCATGATCCGCATATCTTGTACTAGTTGCGTATGAATCAAGGTATGCATAAATTTTGAAAATAAGATTGCGAGTGTATAGAAAGGTAGCATATAAGTACATTTGTGTTCCAAATAGTATAAGACCAACGCAAGCGAATCCCTCGGGTTTCGTTCGCGTACATGTGCGAACGTATAAATTTTGAGTATGAATAAAAACATAAGCATAGTATAAGCTATAATATGAATACGCATGTGAGCATAACATAAACGTACGAATACGAGTACGATTACAAGTATAAACATAACGTGTATAAAAACATGAGCATAAATGTGAGCACAATTTGAGCACAAACGAATGACGTGAGTATAGACGCAATTCGTATAAATGAGAGTACAAACAAAAGTACGAGTATAACAGAAATCTTATAAACGTGAGTATAAATGCGAGTACGAGTATAACATAAACCGTATAAATGAGAGTATAAATGCGAGTACGAGTGTGAATACAAGTATAAATATGAGTATAAACACAAGATGCATGAGTATGGATGTAAATGTGAAAATTAAGTGTAAAACATGAATGTTTAAGTATGAATAAAATACATGTGTATGAGTATAAGTGTAACAAAGTTGTAGAAGTGCAAATGAAAACATAACTCGTATGAATATGAATACGAATGTAGTATAGACATGAATGTAAGGACAACGTAAATGTATAATTGTGAGTGTGTGTATAAACGTAAAACATATGAATTTTGAACCATGACTATAACATAAATGTGTAAGTGTGAACATAAGTAAAGGCATAGGATGTATAAGTATGGATGTAGGAAATGATGATTTTATTTACAGTATAAATCGAAAGGCACGAGTTTATGCGCGCAAAAGATTAAAAGTTTTGAGTATGAAAGAAAAAGGATACGAGTGAAGTGCGTGAGATTGTTGGGAGATATCGACTAAAACGTGTAAAATGATATGCATATATAGTTGTTTGAGCAAAACGTGAAGTTAAAATAGGTTGAGTTGTCATGGAATGTAAAATCTAGTTTGTGAATGTAAGGAGAATATAAAAGAAAACATCTTTTGATTATGCGAAAGGATACTTTGTAAAAGAATGGAAATGCTATTATGGTTTTAAAGGAATTTACATAGTTGAGAACTTGTCGGTTCTTATGAAGTTTCCTTGCCCACGTGTTTTGAATTTAATTGGCGTGTCGAGCGAGGTTTTGAAAAGTTCTTGGGATTAACAAGCTTGCATCGTTTTAAGTAACTTTTATATTAGAAAGTTTTGAAGTTTATAGATTCTTGAGGAAAAGTTGATCCTTAGAAAAAGGAGTTTGGTATACGAGCTTAGTGATTGTTGAAAAATGTTTTATTGGTTTTGAAAAGGAGTTTTAGTAAATGCTTAAATAATACTCGTAATATTTTATAGGTGTGTACGAAAAAGTTGATTTGATTCTCAATTAAAAATAGAAAATCTCTAGTTTAATGATATGTGATGAGCTTGTTTTATTAGTTATGTTGAATACAAAATTCGTGGGCAATGGATTTGTTAGACCGACTAAGTTGACGAGTAGTATTTCGTGAAATTTTGAATATTGAGAAACAAGTGTCTACGGAAAAGTTAAAAATTTCACGTGTGTAAGCTATATGAAAAAAAAGATTGTAGGATAAGAAGTTCATTCGTATAAACAATTCATTTTGAAATAATTAGAGATTTAACTAATGATAAACGATTTAGATGTATAAATGATCGTGTTTACATAACATAGTCTATTAAAAGAAAGTATCGGTAACGATCACCTAGGTAAGGGAATCACCCCTAACCCATTGGTGAGGTCGTTGTAAGATGAGAAAAAGAAGCGGAGTTAATCGTCAAGGTAAGGAAATCACTCCTATCTCGACGATATGTCTCCACTTGTTGTTACAAAAAGGAAAATGTAAGTAAAATTACGAGAAACTATGCATGCTAGTAATGCATAATCGTATGAAAAGTAATAGTATGATGTGTGCGCAAAAATGAAATCTCAAAAATGGTTCAAAATTGACAAGAGAGAGTTTCATCATAAAAGATCGAGAATAATAAAGCGTAAGTTTGATAAAAAGAAACTTGGATGGTTCCAAAATGGAACGTTGACTAACCAAAGTGGTCGAAAGGTCCTTTGAAATTGAAAACATGCTTTGGCCTAATAGGTGAAATACTCTCGCCGACAAGTCGGTTAACGGTATTCACCCTTCCGGTTACTACATGCCCCAATTCAATCGAAAATTCGAGACTTGGCGAGATTTATAAAAATCAAGGAGTGGGACTAGTCGACGAGGTGCGGGTTTCACCCCTAACTTGACGACTTCGTGCCCTAAGTGTGGTTGGTACTCGTCGGGTCAAATTAAATTTTGAGACGTTGACGAGGGTCCACTAGAATGTAAAATTGAAATTTCCATTAAGATGTGGATTTCACTCCTAACTTAATGGTGAATTTCATGCAAAAATAGAATCGACCGAGATGAGAGTCGTTTACCAAATTGCGGGTTTCACGCCTATTTTGGTAAACTCGTCCCGTTTATGTAATATGAGTGTTGTCAGATTCAGAATAATCGAGTAAAATGCATGAGGGAAAGAGTATGTTTAAGGAATAAACAAACAAATATAAGCGCACAAGAAAGTATATCAAGAATAGCACATAATGAGTGGGACAATAAAACATGTATTAGCACATAATAAGGCAAGTATAACATGTCAAGTGTTAACACATAAGCGACATATATGCTTAAAAGATCAAAAGAGAATAAATAAGAGCAAATAAGGTAGCATGCAAGTAGTTTCAAGTAAAACATAAGAATAAAGCTCTAAAACTATAGACTAGGTTAAAGCATTCCTACCTTTCCTAATTCCCTATAGTTATGGCTCTGATACCAATCTGTCACACCCCAACCAATGGCGGAAACATCGGGATGAGACGAAGTGTGAAGATTGCTCGAGACATCATAACGCTAATAATTGTGACAAGTATTTAAATAATCATTTCATTCCATTTCTAAAGGATCAATTACAAATCTTTTGAAACAAATACAATAACCTGAATAATAAAATAATACAATATGTATACAATTCTTTTTAAGTGTGTATCTAAGCATCCTACTACATTCCATGCATCGTCGACATCCACCTGTAACATGTTAAAATAAAGTCAATGCAAAAGCAAAGGCGAGTATACAAGTTTGGTACATACATAGCATAAGATAAAAGTGTGAACAATTCCTCATAGCAAGCATGCGATTCAAGATAAACATTGAATATGGCATGTGTATAACATATCAAACCAAGAAAACGCAACTTGCTCATGACATAACCAAAGTTTTAGTAGAGGCGGGTCGTTAATCCTATAGCGCTACATATGTCAAGGTTTGGCTCGTACGAAGTTAATGATAAGTTCAACACATAAGAATCACCCAAATTTAAAGTATCAAGTTATCACATATACAAGCATGTTATAGGAATGTTCTTGTGTTTAGACAAAAGTTCATGTGTAAGTTTCAATAAGTAAACATGTTACACCCCAAAAGTGGTAAAAGTAAAAAGGGGAAAAGTACGAGTATACTCACATAGGTTGCGTTGCGATTGCTTGTAATAACGCACGAGTAAAGATGGAGAATAATCCAAGAGAACGAAGTGGTTTTCCTAGATGTTTTTAAAATTCAACATAAACGACTTAGTTTATTTCTACAAATTAGATAATAATCCTAGTATTTATGGTTAAACAATTAATAATTAAGTATTAGAATTTATCTCATTAATTAATATTTAGTGTCATAAATAAATTATTAAGTTTTGTGTTATAGAAAAAAAATGGTCTAAAAATGATCTTTTAAACTTCTTATAAACTAAACAAGTTGGTTTAACTATGTGAACGTTTGCAAATTTACATTTGCAAAACAAAAGATAATAACAACTTAAATTTGATTAAGAAACTATTATTTTAATAGGAAAAGTTAAATCAAAGGAAAGATGACAACTGTTGTTTTTGTTTAAAAAAAAATCAATATAGTCAAAAAAAAAAGAAAGTTGTCATCTTCTTTACTAAACCTACTGTCTACATATTTCAAAACCTTTGCTATTATATTATGAGTTTGGTCAGCAGTTCATTACATGAAAATTACGAAGAAAGAATTTGAATTGAAGGAAATAAGTATACCGAAACGAAGGTGAAGATTCGAGCCTAGACCCGAGACGAGAACCGACTGAACCGGATCTGAATCGATCGTACCGAATCTGAACGGTTGTCTATCGCTGACCGGACCGAACTGAACCACTGAGCTACCCAAACCCACATCTCGAACCAACTAACCCGGAACTCCCACCGGAGCCGAACTGAAAGTGTAAACCAAAACAAACTTGGAACAACTGACCTAATCCGATGCTGACCGAACCCGAGTCCGACGAAACTCGAACCGAACGTAATTGCGAACCTGAACGGAACCAGGCGGTGGCCGCCGCTGCTGTGGCTTTTCTGTTTTGCCGGAAAACCGGCTTCGCCATCGGACGCCGTTCATGAACGAAGAAAGAAAGAAAACCGGCGACGAACCGTTTCGTCGTCAGGCGTTGATGCTGCTGCCATTGTTGTCTCGTGCTGCCACCACTAAGCGGTGGTGGCGATGCCGCTGTCGCGTACCAGGAAGAGAGGAAGAGGCGAGGTTGAGGTTGTGGGATAAGGGATTAGGGTGTAGAAGTGGAAGAGATGGTTATTAATTGTGATTTAGGTGTGAGAAGAGAGCCATAAAACAACCAATGGGCAGGCTGTCCATGTTGGGCTGCGGATCGAGTTCTGGCCGCACACAACCATTCACACTTGGCAACTTTATGTTTGATTTCCATAGCATATTATAAAGTATGATATGTATTTATATTATTATTATGTAATGTAATTAGGTGGGTAAAAAAAGAGTCAACATGGACCAAATGGCTATGTTTATGATCTGCCGTAAGTTTGGATTATAAGGCATAATAATATGTATAGTAATATATGATTAGCTACATTCTTTAAGCATATAGCTTATATATTAATTATATTAGTGTTTTATTCTACCTATAAAACATGAGATTTAAATAGGTAAGTTTATATAAAATAAAGTTGAGGTTGTGTATTGTGAGCGCATAATCAAGTGTTTGTACGTATAGGATATCTAGAATCACGTATTCACGGTAATTGTTTGTAAGCTACACATGTGTTTATAAGGGCACGAGTATGTATCAAATGTATATAAGGATTTAAATGTGTTAGCATGTGAAAAAAATAAACGAAGTATAATTCGTACAAAATAATTAATTTTATTACGATCGAGGTTTCGGATTTACAATGATACGAAACGAAACGAAATACAATTACAAGGAATACAAGTTTGCGAAATTAGAAATATATGACAACCTTTCTAATTGCGGAATGTTATAAAAAGCAGGGCGTTACAGTCTCCCCTCCTTTAGGAAATTTCGTCCCGAAATTTATTCAAGAGGAAGACTTTGAAAGAGTTTCGACAAAAGGTGCTTATTTATAACTGAGACTTGGAAGCGTTGAAACGTTTTGAAAAGTACAAACTTTTTTTTTTAGAACGACAAGGTTTAGTACTTTGAATAAAGTGATAACGGTCTACTAAGTACGTCTACTCAAGAATTAAGAATAGGAAGACGGTTTTAAAGTTAAGGCGTCAAGTTAGGATTTGAACGTTTAAGCAAACTAGATTGTAAACGGGGTTCGTATAAAGACAAAGAATAACGGAGATTACGGGGAGTATAAAAGTGAACGATTGTCTTTAATAAACGAATGCGAGTATAAGAATAGCATAAATATCGGTTAGACAAAAGTAGTGTGTTAAGAATGAAGTCTCGTCGTGGATAATCGGATATAATGCGTTTGTGAGTTGTTTAAAGGTTGTATTAGGTCAAAGGGTCTGCAAAACACTGAATTTCTCATGGCACGTTTTACGAGAGTTTGGTAACATGGTGAAAACACTTATATATAGGAAGTACCAGCGGCGTATCCACAATGTTTTGACCATGTTACGTCCGTTTCGTTATTCGTGTCATGTTGCGTTCCGTGTCTTACCATACGCAGCAGTACACTCTATGGTTCTCATGCGCTTATTACTATAATCCTGTGTGCACCCGCGATTATAACAATCGTCGCATGATCCGCATATCTTGTACTAGTTGCGTATGAATCAAGGTATGCATAAATTTTGAAAATAAGATTGCGAGTGTATAGAAAGGTAGCATATAAGTACATTTGTGTTCCAAATAGTATAAGACCAACGCAAGCGAATCCCTCGGGTTTCGCTCGCGTACATGTGCGAACGTATAAATTTTGAGTATGAATAAAAACATAAGCATAGTATAAGCTATAATATGAATACGCATGTGAGCATAACATAAACGTACGAATACGAGTACGATTACAAGTATAAACATAACGTGTATAAAAACATGAGCATAAATGTGAGCACAATTTGAGCACAAACGAATGACGTGAGTATAGACGCAATTCGTATAAATGAGAGTACAAACAAAAGTACGAGTATAACAGAAATCTTATAAACGTGAGTATAAATGCGAGTACGAGTATAACATAAACCGTATAAATGAGAGTATAAATGCGAGTACGAGTGTGAATACAAGTATAAATATGAGTATAAACACAAGATGCATGAGTATGGATGTAAATGTGAAAATTAAGTGTAAAACATGAATGTTTAAGTATGAATAAAATACATGTGTATGAGTATAAGTGTAACAAAGTTGTAGAAGTGCAAATGAAAACATAACTCGTATGAATATGAATACGAATGTAGTATAGACATGAATGTAAGGACAACGTAAATGTATAATTGTGAGTGTGTGTATAAACGTAAAACATATGAATTTTGAACCATGACTATAACATAAATGTGTAAGTGTGAACATAAGTAAAGGCATAGGATGTATAAGTATGGATGTAGGAAATGATGATTTTATTTACAGTATAAATCGAAAGGCACGAGTTTATGCGCGCAAAAGATTAAAAGTTTTGAGTATGAAAGAAAAAGGACACGAGTGAAGTGCGTGAGATTGTTGGGAGATATCGACTAAAACGTGTAAAATGATATGCATATATAGTTGTTTGAGCAAAACGTGAAGTTAAAATAGGTTGAGTTGTCATGGAATGTAAAATCTAGTTTGTGAATGTAAGGAGAATATAAAAGAAAACATCTTTTGATTATGCGAAAGGATACTTTGTAAAAGAATGGAAATGCTATTATGGTTTTAAAGGAATTTACATAGTTGAGAACTTGTCGGTTCTTATGAAGTTTCCTTGCCCACGTGTTTTGAATTTAATTGGCGTGTCGAGCGAGGTTTTGAAAAGTTCTTGGGATTAACAAGCTTGCATCGTTTTAAGTAACTTTTATATTAGAAAGTTTTGAAGTTTATAGATTCTTGAGGAAAAGTTGATCCTTAGAAAAAGGAGTTTGGTATACGAGCTTAGTGATTGTTGAAAAATGTTTTATTGGTTTTGAAAAGGAGTTTTAGTAAATGCTTAAATAATACTCGTAATATTTTATAGGTGTGTACGAAAAAGTTGATTTGATTCTCAATTAAAAATAGAAAATCTCTAGTTTAATGATATGTGATGAGCTTGTTTTATTAGTTATGTTGAATACAAAATTCGTGGGCAATGGATTTGTTAGACCGACTAAGTTGACGAGTAGTATTTCGTGAAATTTTGAATATTGAGAAACAAGTGTCTACGGAAAAGTTAAAAATTTCACGTGTGTAAGCTATATGAAAAAAAAGATTGTAGGATAAGAAGTTCATTCATATAAACAATTCATTTTGAAATAATTAGAGATTTAACTAATGATAAACGATTTAGATGTATAAATGATCGTGTTTACATAACATAGTCTATTAAAAGAAAGTATCGGTAACGATCACCTAGGTAAGGGAATCACCCCTAACCCATTGGTGAGGTCGTTGTAAGATGAGAAAAAGAAGCGGAGTTAATCGTCAAGGTAAGGAAATCACTCCTATCTCGACGATATGTCTCCACTTGTTGTTACAAAAAGGAAAATGTAAGTAAAATTACGAGAAACTATGCATGCTAGTAATGCATAATCGTATGAAAAGTAATAGTATGATGTGTGCGCAAAAATGAAATCTCAAAAATGGTTCAAAATTGACAAGAGAGAGTTTCATCATAAAAGATCGAGAATTATAAAGCGTAAGTTTGATAAAAAGAAACTTGGATGGTTCCAAAATGGAACGTTGACTAACCAAAGTGGTCGAAAGGTCCTTTGAAATTGAAAACATGCTTTGGCCTAATAGGTGAAATACTCTCGCCGACAAGTCGGTTAACGGTATTCACCCTTCCGGTTACTACATGCCCCAATTCAATCGAAAATTCGAGACTTGGCGAGATTTATAAAAATCAAGGAGTGGGACTAGTCGACGAGGTGCGGGTTTCACCCCTAACTTGACGACTTCGTGCCCTAAGTGTGGTTGGTACTCGTCGGGTCAAATTAAATTTTGAGACGTTGACGAGGGTCCACTAGAATGTAAAATTGAAATTTCCATTAAGATGTGGATTTCACTCCTAACTTAATGGTGAATTTCATGCAAAAATAGAATCGACCGAGATGAGAGTCGTTTACCAAATTGCGGGTTTCACGCCTATTTTGGTAAACTCGTCCCGTTTATGTAATATGAGTGTTGTCAGATTCAGAATAATCGAGTAAAATGCATGAGGGAAAGAGTATGTTTAAGGAATAAACAAACAAATATAAGCGCACAAGAAAGTATATCAAGAATAGCACATAATGAGTGGGACAATAAAACATGTATTAGCACATAATAAGGCAAGTATAACATGTCAAGTGTTAACACATAAGCGACATATATGCTTAAAAGATCAAAAGAGAATAAATAAGAGCAAATAAGGTAGCATGCAAGTAGTTTCAAGTAAAACATAAGAATAAAGCTCTAAAACTATAGACTAGGTTAAAGCATTCCTACCTTTCCTAATTCCCTATAGTTATGGCTCTGATACCAATCTGTCACACCCCAACCAATGGCGGAAACATCGGGATGAGACGAAGTGTGAAGATTGCTCGAGACATCATAACGCTAATAATTGTGACAAGTATTTAAATAATCATTTCATTCCATTTCTAAAGGATCAATTACAAATCTTTTGAAACAAATACAATAACCTGAATAATAAAATAATACAATATGTATACAATTCTTTTTAAGTGTGTATCTAAGCATCCTACTACATTCCATGCATCGTCGACATCCACCTGTAACATGTTAAAATAAAGTCAATGCAAAAGCAAAGGCGAGTATACAAGTTTGGTACATACATAGCATAAGATAAAAGTGTGAACAATTCCTCATAGCAAGCATGCGATTCAAGATAAACATTAAATATGGCATGTGTATAACATATCAAACCAAGAAAACGCAACTTGCTCATGACATAACCAAAGTTTTAGTAGAGGCGGGTCGTTAATCCTATAGCGCTACATATGTCAAGGTTTGGCTCGTACGAAGTTAATGATAAGTTCAACACATAAGAATCACCCAAATTTAAAGTATCAAGTTATCACATATACAAGCATGTTATAGGAATGTTCTTGTGTTTAGACAAAAGTTCATGTGTAAGTTTCAATAAGTAAACATGTTACACCCCAAAAGTGGTAAAAGTAAAAAGGGGAAAAGTACGAGTATACTCACATTGGTTGCGTTGCGATTGCTTGTAATAACGCACGAGTAAAGATGGAGAATAATCCAAGAGAACGAAGTGGTTTTCCTAGATGTTTTTAAAATTCAACATAAACGACTTAGTTTATTTCTACAAATTAGATAATAATCCTAGTATTTATGGTTAAACAATTAATAATTAAGTATTAGAATTTATCTCATTAATTAATATTTAGTGTCATAAATAAATTATTAAGTTTTGTGTTATAGAAAAAAAAATGGTCTAAAAATGATCTTTTAAACTTCTTATAAACTAAACAAGTTGGTTTAACTATGTGAACGTTTGCAAATTTACATTTGCAAAATAAAAGATAATAACAACTTAAATTTGATTAAGAAACTATTATTTTAATAGGAAAAGTTAAATCAAAGGAAAGATGACAACTGTTGTTTTTGTTTAAAAAAAAATCAATATAGTCAAAAAAAAAAAGAAAGTTGTCATCTTCTTTACTAAACCTACTGTCTACATATTTCAAAACCTTTGCTATTATATTATGAGTTTGGTCAGCAGTTCATTACATGAAAATTACGAAGAAAGAATTTGAACTGAAGGAAATAAGTATACCGAAACGAAGGTGAAGATTCGAGCCTAGACCCGAGACGAGAACCGACTGAACCGGATCTAAATCGATCGTACCGAATCTGAACGGTTGTCTATCGCTGACCGGACCGAACTGAACCACTGAGCTACCCAAACCCACATCTCGAACCGACTAACCCGGAACTCCCACCGGAGCCGAACTGAAAGTGTAAACCAAAACAAACTTGGAACAACTGACCTAATCCGATGCTGACTGAACCCGAGTCCGACGAAACTCGAACCGAACGTAATTGCGAACCTGAACGGAACCAGGTGGTGGCCGCCGCTGCTGTGGCTTTTCTGTTTTGCCGGAAAACCGGCTTCGCCATCGGACGCCGTTCATGAACGAAGAAAGAAAGAAAACCGGCGATGAACCGTTTCGCCGTCAGGCGGTGATGCTGCTGCCATTGTTGTCTCGTGCTGCCACCACTAAGCGGTGGTGGCGATGCCGCTGTCGTGTACCAGGAAGAGAGGAAGAGGCGAGGTTGAGGTTGTGGGATAAGGGATTAGGGTGTAGAAGTGGAAGAGATGGTTATTAATTGTGATTTAGGTGTGAGAAGAGAGTCATAAAACAACCAATGGGCAGGCTGTCCATGTTGGGCTGCGGATCGAGTTCTGGCCACACACAACCATTCACACTTGGCAACTTTATGTTTGATTTCCATAGCATATTATAAAGTATGATATGTATTTATATTATTATTATGTAATGTAATTAGGTGGGTAAAAAAAAAGAGTCAACATGGACCAAATGGCTATGTTTATGATCTGCCGTAAGTTTGGATTATAAGGCATAATAATATGTATAGTAATATATGATTAGTGTCACACCCCCAAAAATCCACCTGCGGAGTATCACCGCTTGGGAGCGTGACTGACCAGGATCAAGCCACCAATCATATTGAACATGTAAATAAATAGTAATAGATATCCATCAATACGAAAGGTGTTTATCAAACCAACATAGTTAAGTATAGCGGAAGCATTTAAGTAAACCCAAGCTTAAGTATTAATGTGTGAAATATCATAAGTTTCAAATAGCATTCATGATCCTTTGCCCACAACGACCTGCTCCTCCTTGTGCAAGCTCCATTAGTACCTAAGGTCCTGCAAGGCATGCAGCAGAGAGTCAACAACTAGTTGAGCGAGTTCACAGAAAGTAAATGCGTAATAGTAAGTCCATGAGTATCAGGTGGCTCTTCTGAACCGATATAGGTTTCTATTGGTGGGGGCTTCCCATGTTATTAATCCACTAGACTATGCGTAACCATAAGTGTTCTTCACAACCGAGAACAGTAGCGCGTATGGGGTTTACGTAGGTTTTACGTAAGTATCCTTCACAACCGAGGATAGGAGAACGCGGGGGTTTACGTAGGTTTTACGTAAGTGCCTGACACAACCGAGGCAGTAGTGAGTATAATAAGTTCACGTAGGTTTTACGTGAGTATCCTTCACAACCGAGGATAGCGAGTAGCATAAGTATACGTAGGTTTTACGTATGTGTCCTGCACAACCGAGGATGATGGTATGGTAGTCTAGTAACAGTGTCCGTATGAATCTATTCAACTTTATCCTTTCAATCCCATTCCCAACACCCCGGGAATCCCATGCCTTGGTAAGAGTGTGAACTCACCTTGGTTTGCTCCGTATGCTAAGTTATGTGCTCACAGTTAATCAATCAAGTCCTAGAGTGCACATATAAGTAATCAGTTTATATTCTCAAAGTTCATGCATGCACATACCATCGTATAAAATAACACATAACCAATTACCAAGTAGCACATAGCACGTATTCTGAAGCATATAAGTCATGCGTATGAGTTAACCGTTGTTAATAATTCCAGTTAATTTTTAACAGAAACTAACCAAGTTATCATGCAGATTAACCAAATCGGCGAAACGCCCCCTGTTTCGCCGTGACCCCTCTCCGACGAAACACTTCTGTTTCGTCAAGGTTGTTTCTTCGTAATGGGTCTTGGCGAAACACCCTTGTTTCGCCAAGTCGGTTTCGCCGACAAAAGTGTTTCACCAAAGCATTTGCAACGTCCCAACACAAAAGCTATATTACAGATTTTAATAAAACTATCGGTTGGCACATGAGTACCATTGGGCCGATTACAAGCAGCCAATGGTCTCTACTTGAGCCGCCCAATACCACCAATCGGAGATCAACATATCCTTTGACAAAAAAATGAGTTCTAATCACCACATATCCCTAGGATTGTTATGACTTTGCTTAATTGTTTTGTAGTCTACTGAGCCGCCATTTTTAGTAATCATTTTCACCCTCCATCAATTTTATAATGAACCGACACAAGTTTACAAATGTTTAACCACCTCAAGATGGGATTGGACCAAACAAGCATACACAAGGTTTCCCATTGGACCCCTATATTCACTCATAATAATAGTCTACGGCACATGGCCTGGTTGTTGGATAGCATCATCATCACGCTGTACGAGAACACATATAAATTATCATATCAATGGCCGACAATGTTAAGTATGGGCATGTTGTGATTGGACCAAAATATGCCATGTGAATTATCAAAATCACTAACAATCATCATCATACAAATCGGCAGCATGTAAACAAACAATTAACAATCACATGTGCTACTGACAACCCTCATGCAAGCAAGAACTAAATAGCCAACCCCATGATTCCTTTTCTAACTTTGGCTGCACATTCTAGACATATAAAAACTAAAAAGACATTACTAACCGAACTGGGGAGATTGTGGATGGAGTGGGGGCCTGCCGTCGCCAATAGGAGAAAGGGGTAGGGTTTGCTTGAGTTTTCCTCTTTTTTTTTTAACACAAACCATATTACGTATATTAATAGATATTGGTTTTTTTTTGAAGCGGTTGTTTGTTTCTTATGACCGATCTGGGCCTAGGTCCAAGAGATTGGATGGTTTGGGTAAACAAAATAACCATGGTTTAGGCTTTCTATTCTAATTATATACGCATACTTACAAAATAGAGATTGGGCTCAATGGTTTGGTCCGATGTGCAAGTATAGGCTGATTGTGGCCCACATACAAGCCGCGCGCGTGTGTGATTGTGTACCCAATACCCTCGCGGCCCAAAAACATATATTACATACACACTTATGCACGCCATACAAATCATGTAAATCACAATACTAGTTAACATATTACAAATGTGAACAATTGTGAAACAACAAGTCGTGTCAACAAACAAACCAACAATTAACGTGAAATTAATACGAAGATGGCAATCTTGGAAACTCGAGTTGTCACATTATCCCCAACTAAAAAGAAATTTCGTCCCGAAATTTGGTACGCACTCACTGAGGAAGCTAGGTAAGTTATATCGTTCACTGGTTTTCCTGGGGTGTCACAATTAGCTACATTCTTTAAGCATATAGCTTATATATTAATTATATTAGTGTTTTATTCTACCTATAAAACATGAGATTTAAATAGGTAAGTTTATATAAAATAAAGTTGAGGTTGTGTATTGTGAGCGCATAATCAAGTGTTTGTACGTATAGGATATCTAGAATCACGTATTCACGGTAATTGTTTGTAAGCTACACATGTGTTTATAAGGGCACGAGTATGTATCAAATGTATATAAGGATTTAAATGTGTTAGCATGTGAAAAAAATAAACGAAGTATAATTCGTACAAAATAATTAATTTTATTACGATCGAGGTTTCGGATTTACAATGATACGAAACGAAACGAAATACAATTACAAGGAATACAAGTTTGCGAAATTAGAAATATATGACAACCTTTCTAATTGCGGAATGTTATAAAAAGCAGGGCGTTACACGTAGTTTAGCTACATCATTTTACTAGAAACTTATGAGTTATTCCATTTTAGGAATGTCATAGATTGCATGCTAGCGAGTTTACACATTTGGAAACGACTTTATGGAACATATTAAGCTAGCTTTGCACAAAGATATCGAGGTGAGTTCATAACCCCACCTTTTTACGGTTTTACATTTTTATAAATGTTTTCGGAGTGGAAAGACATGCAAGTTTTGCAAAAGGATACAAGGTTTTCGATGAATAAAAATTACATATTTCTAAACTGTGCTACAAACAAGTTTTAACTAACACAAATGGTTTGTGAATTTCAATAAACTCAAATGGTTTATGAAAGATTACGCAAAACATGCCGGTTTTTACAAAAACATAAGCGGTTTACGAAACATGCATGAGCTACAGACTAGCAACAGGGTTGGTCCTAGTTACAACGGGACTGGGTGTCCTACATACAAATAAGGGGACTGGTTGGTCCTACATACAAACAACGGGACAGTGTGTCCTACATGCAACCCATAAATCTTGCATGCACACAAGGCCTTCATCTTAAGGACTGGATTGTCCTACGTACAACTCACATGCTTATGCGGGCATGTTGTCATTGTCATGCGCGGACATTGATACACATGTTTTACAAACACAAAACTTTACAAATACAAAGTTTTACAAACATAACCCTTTATACATACAAAGTTTCACAAATACAAAGTTTTCGTAAAACATGCCGAGGAAAATGATTTCTATTTCGTTTTCTCAAACAATATTTTAAAAACTGGTTATCCGAAAAGATTTATATCAAATATTTTTCAAACAAACTATGAACTCGCCAACTTTATGTTGACTTTTCGCTTTTTTCTTTCTTAGGTTACATTTTCAAAATTATGGCACAGTTGAAATAGGAGAATCATAGGGATTCCAGTACTTAGTGAGTGTTCACTTTCTAGAAGTCTTAGCATTATGTGCTTCCGTTCTGCAATGACAATACCAGTCAGATCACGCCAACTCTGATTTTAGCGGTTGTGACATTTTATGCCGGCGATCTACTAGTGATCAAGGGCTTTTTCTCGTACAAATTCTGGTGTTCCATTTACATTTCAAGTCTTGCAATTGTCGTGTTCATACAAGCACTCTACCTCACAAAACAAATTTGATTACATTATTCTTAAACTGATTTTTGACCAAAACAGTAAACATTTCTTAGGTCATCAGTAACTCTCCTTTAATAGAAATAGGAGATTACCAATATATGTCAGATCGAATAGTTGGGTATGTGGGTATGGATCATGTATGATATTAGTTTTTGGTATAAAACGTATGTAGTAGTAGGTGATTCCCAATCTAATTACCTAAAACATACATACATGTGAATATGTTCCTTTTGTTTTCCTTTGTCTTAGGATAATAGACTAATCTACTATATCATTAATATCTTTTATTTAAAGTTTTATAATATATATAATAACTATAGTAAATAAAAATGTATTTAAAAATCAATGACTAAATTTTAACAAATCAATATGTTACACAAAAGAAGAAACAATAAAAAAAAGAGGGGGTTATGGGAGGAATCTTATGGAAAGTTGAAACAAAGTGGAAAAAAGAAGAAATTTGTTTGTATCACCGGAGAAGAAGGAGAGGGTTGTAGGTCGTAACGGTAACCCAGAAAGAATCCGTCAACGACCGACATACCGGATAGCATTTCTTCGTTGGACCTCACAACCATATAATAATATCCATCAGATTAATTATTCTGTAATTAATTAATTGTATCAGCATAAATTTAATATTATTTTCTGTTATTGCATGTGAGAAAAGCAGGTCTTTATTTTAACACAACATATTTTTTTTATTATTGTGCATAAATAACATTTAATAAAAGGGTAAACGATGACATGTTAACATTTTTTTTTTGATAAAATAATAATGTATTATATCATATTTTACATTATCAATTAATGTTTACTTGTATGAGAATGAGATAAAAAGAATACTAATTCTTCAAATTTCAACGAAATAATATTAGTTTCTTTAATTATATAAATAATTATTATACTAATTATGACTGGATACTTTTTCTGTAATTTAGAACAATGCATGAGCATGACTCGGTTATTTGAAGAAAAGATATATTTTTATTATTGTATTATATAAAATTTTCTATAAAAAGGTAGAAGATGACGATATTACATTTTTGTTATAAAACAATGATGTACTAATTCTTATTTTTACATCATCAGGTAATGATTACTTATAGAAAATAAAAAATAAATAAATAAAATTACATTTTCTCTATTTTAACTCAAGTAATAATAATTATTTCGAATTATATAAATGCATGATTATTATACTATTTATGATTCTATAGCTTTTTCTTTAATTTAAAACCTTGCACGACAATTACTTTGAAGAAAACAATGTACGAGGAAGTAAAATATGTTTTGATTAGTTGGATAGAAAGTCTATTTTCTTATAAAATGTAAAAAGTTATAAAATACAATAATGTTAATCATAAAATACACATAAATCCAATAAATAAAAAAATGAAGATTACTAAAGCCCTAGTGTTTTATAGTTATGATTCTATAAGTTGTGATCCTGTACAAATAGTGCTAATTGTAAGAACCGTAAGAACAGATCTGAGCAATTGATAGTATAAATCAAGAGTTGATATTGATTACATATAAACCCCCTATAATTAATAATTAATACTAACAAGTTAGGGGTATTTTAATCATTTCCTATAAAATACTAATTCCACCAAGTTTTTTTAAACCAAAATAACTTTTATATATTTCATTAATTTTGGAAAAAAATTATACCATAAAATCAAGTATTTTTTTTATCTTTAATATTAGTATCATATTGCTATACCTTTTTTTAATATATAAAAATGACTTTTAAAAAAGTTACAAAAAGGTGTCTTATAAGTGTGCTAGTTATGTAGTTGGAATGTGCTAATATTAAAATGTATTGTGTTGATTTTAAATCCATATGTAAGTTCTTATTTTATTATGTAATTCTTAAATGTTGTTATTATTATTATTATTTTTTTTTTTGGTAATTGTTATTGAGAGCCTATTTAGAAATAAATTTGTTTTCTACTAGTTATTTAATAGTATGTGTTATTTACAAAACTAAAACAAAAAACATAAAATTGTGCTAGTATGTAACAATATTTGTTTATAAAATTAAACAACAAGAAATTGTGCTAGTATGTAACAGTATGTGTGTATAAAATTAAAAAAAATATATATGAAATTGTGCTAGTTATGTAATAGTATCTGTTGTTATTTTTTTCCTTTTGTGTTGTTATTGGGAGGCTATTTAGAAATAAATTTGTTGAAAGGTCATTTTTTATGGTACTAATGTTGTTTATGTTGGTGTTACCGTCGGATGCCCAAACGGTGGTGTTAAGAGAGTGCTAATGTCGTTATTTGATTGTGCTATGTCGTTTTTTACTGTGCTAATGTCGTTTTTTGATTGTGCTAACGTCGTTGAAAATGAAAATTCCCTTTTAATGAGAATGCTGATAATGTGAATGGTCTTATGTTATGCTAGTTTCGTTTATTGATTATGCTAAGGTCGTTGATAATGGTAGTTTTTTTTATTGAAACGAGAGTGCTAATAATGGAAGATCCTTTTTTGATTGTGCTAGTGTTGTTTATGTGAGTGTGCTTATGTTTTTTTTTTTTTTTTTTTTTTTTTTTTGTTGGTGGTGGTTCTAGCAGGTTGGTTTGATCTTGTTACAAAATTCAAATTTTGGTTTGAATTAATCTGCGTGGATCTAGGGATATTTTAATAACTAATTTTAATTACTTGTAAATAAATAGGGTTAAAAGGTCTAAATTACCCCTAAACTAATTTTTAATTGAAAAACACATATCATTTATGTATTGCTTCTTATGGTTCTTACAAACATAAGAGTTTGTATTTGATCCCATACCATGACTCTATATCTTTTTCTTTAATTTAAAACCTTGCACGACAATTATTTTGAAGAAAACAATGTACGAGCAAGTAAAATATGTTTTAATTAGTTGGATACAAAGTCTATTTTCCTATAAAATGTATATGTTCCAGAAGTTTTATAGGAAATTAATATTACCAGTGTCGTATTTTCTCCTTTCGAAACACGCAACCTTATGAATGCTATATAAAATTTATTTATGTATATTTGTAGGATGAGGCTGATCAAATAACACTAAATTATTACAAGAAAAAAAAAACCCTTTAATCCATTGAGTGTTTTATACACTTCATATATATATATATATATATATATATATATATAGAGAGAGAGAGAGAGAGAGTGAGTGAGGATCCTGCGAAAAGTGTGTTTTTCCTAGAAAGTCTAGGAATCGATCTAGGCCATCCAATGGGTGTGTTTAATGGTTGAGATCATCTTGGTGGCATTTTGGTAATATGTGTTTCTTAAAAATAGGATTATTTAATTAATCAGGGGTAGATATGTCATTTAGCTTGTTTTAAATATGGAAATAACTGTCATTTCATAAACCACCCCACATTTCTTACGATTTTTTTCTCTCTCTCTCTCTCCCTTTCTCTCGTTGCTCTCTCTCTCTCTCTCTCTCTTCCTTCTATCCTTCATGAAGAAACACAACATCAAGAAAACACATTGTGACAAATGTCACCCATCGTAACAGCATGAATGGTAAAACACAGCGTCAAGAAATCCTCCAGCATTACCAGCATGAATGCTAAAACATAATGGTATTAAATTGCTGGCTGTTAAAACACAATGTCAAGAAATCCTCCAGCATTATTTGGATGGATGCTAAAACACAGCATCAACAAATCCTCCAGCATTACCAACATAGATGCTAAAACACAACTGTATTAATCTGCTTGTTGTTAAAACACAATGTCAAGAAATCTTCCAGCATTACCAGCATGGATGGTAAAACATAGTGTCAAGAAATCCTCCAACATTACCAACATGAATGCTAAAACACAACTGTATTAATCTGCTTGCTGTTAAAACACAATGTCAAGAAATCCTCCAGCATTACCAGCATGAATGGTAAAACACATCGTCAAGAAATCCTCCAGCATTACCAACATGAACGCTAAAACACAACGATATTAATCTGCTTGTTGTTAAACACAATGTCAAGAAATCATCTAGCGTTACCAAACATCATTCATATTATGGGATCTACAAAACATTGACTTTAACCCTCTAACTGTTAAAACACAGTACCAATAACATGCTGATAGATTCCAGATAAAGTCTAATAATCATCGATGAATCTTGTGAGCAAGAAAACGAAGGAATGATTGATATTTACGTGATATCAGAATTCGAAAACAAAAAAAAATCCAAAAATTATGGAGGAAATCGGTTTCATTCGTGTACATGGATAGTTAGTTATTGAAGGTAATTTTCTAAAATAAAAATAGATTGTGAAAGTACATAATTGCCCTTCTAGTTAAAATCCTTCAAAGCCACGTGTCACATTCTAATGGCTTTCTAGACTTTCTTGGAAACATCCACTTTCTACCCAACTCCTCC
This sequence comes from Helianthus annuus, assembly GCF_002127325.2. Classification (NCBI taxonomy): domain Eukaryota; kingdom Viridiplantae; phylum Streptophyta; class Magnoliopsida; order Asterales; family Asteraceae; genus Helianthus; species Helianthus annuus. Next base: position 91,711,703 of record NC_035443.2, read on the forward strand.
TCTATATATATATATATATATATATATATATATATATAACATGTTAAAAATTATTTTTTTTAATTTTTTCGACGTCTTTCCTTATAAATACTTGTAAAAGCAATTTTTATAAAAATAATCAAAAACTAAAATATAAAAGAAGTTAAAAATAGGCTTAATTTTTTTTTTACAAAAATGATTTTTTATTGTAATAGTTTCAACCTATTTTTATAAGCAAAAGCGTCGAAAAAAAACTATAAAAATAGATTTTTAACATGTTAAGTTAATAAAATATAACTGTCGTTTAAACATTTTTTTATATTTTATAGTTTTTTTTTAAAATTTTTGTATTAAAAATGTCTCTACTTGTATTTAAAAGGAAAAGCGCCGAAGAAAAATTAGAAAAAGTTGATTTTTAAAATGTTAAGTTCAATTTTTAATAGTGTTCCTCGGTTTCCCACTTTTTTATTGTTCACCAATGAACCCTCCCCTATATATATATATATATAGGGGCAAGATCTTGAGAAAACGCCTAAAAGTGTGAAAACGATGAAAACGATTTTGGTGTTGACATGTAGCGTTGATACTAACTTACACTAAGATCATGTGTAGTGGTTTGGGTGAATTATGCCCCACCCTTGGGCGTTGTCCATCACTGGCATCCCTGTCAGCAAAGGGTCATTGTGAAGAAATTGGCGTAGTGGGATAATGCCCCACTCTTGGGCGTTATCCGCCACGTGTCACTTCCATAATTATCCAATTTTTTTTATTTTTTTTAAAACAAATAATATTCTATTAATTAAATAAAAGTTAAATAAATAATAAAACAACTACACATAAAATTTTTAAAACTAATAATATTCTTTTCAATTCTCATATTCACTTTCGCCATTCCAATCATCTTCGTCTTCTTCGTCATCTGACTCTTGCTCTCCCTCGTTTGGAATATAACAAATCGACCATGCGTGTTCGACCAAATCAAGCGCTAACTCACTATGTGCCGCTTCAGACCGCAATTCATGTGTATTCTTCACTTTTTCTTCCATTGTTGCTTGTGGATACTCTTGAACGTCTTCCGGTACATAGTTCTGGCATATTGCTTTTCCTTCGTCCTTCAAAATTATTATGCATTATTATACAAGCGTACATAGCATCTCTCATTTTTTCTTTACTCCATGCACGGCAACGGTTTCTCAAATAATGTCACCGTTGTTGAAGAACCCCAAAGCATCTCTCAATATCCTTCCGCGAATACTCTTGAACCTTTTCAAAGTGAGCTCTTTTTCATTGTACGGGTCCCTGAACGTCTTCACGACAATTGAATACTTCGGATGAATTCCGTCGCATAAATAGTATCCAAGCGGGTAGTAGTTCCCGTTTGCATAAAAAGAGGCTTTGGCAGCTCGACCAGATATGGAGTCTTCTACCAATGGAGACCGCTCGAAAACGTTTAAATCATTGTATGACCTGCAACACCAAAGTAAGCTGACTGATATGTGTAAAATGCAACATATAAAACACATCAATTAAGGCATAAAACTAACCCTTTTTAAGTACTAATGTTGGAAAAAGAGTGTTTTTGTCTTCCTTTTGTATTTTCAGGATGAAATGAGCTCAAAATCACAAAAGAAGCAAAAAGACCACTAATTCTACCATAAATACAAGAAAAGGAACAAAAGTGGACTGCCCGGACCCTCAACGGCACTTCCCAAAGCAAAAAGGAAGAAACAGAGTCTGAACACGCCCCGTGTCCAGCGAACACGGGGGCGTGCCCAGGAAGCAGCAGAAAAGACAAACCAGTAGAAGCTTCCATTGCCCACCACGGGGCCGTGTCCAGCGAGCACGGGGGCGTGGTGAAAGTACAGCAGGCGCATTAATTGTAATTCGCAATTACAGTTAATGAGGAGAGAGAGTGTCAGGCGGGCACGGGGCCGTGTCCAGCGGACACGGGGCCGTGTCCAGCCTTCTGTTCAGCCTATAAATAGAGGAGCTTGACTTCATTCTCTCTCATCCCTTGGCACACCACCTCTCTCACACCTCATCCACCACCCACCACCACCATAACACCATCATCCACCACCATCATCCATTGTCCATCGTAGAGTGTGTGAGTCGTCTCGGGATCCAAGATTGATCGTAAGAGTTCTTGACAATCAAGGCCATGTTTGCCTAAGTCTCTTACATCACTTGGTGAAGACAAGTGTTTAGTATAATACTTTTTATTTTTAATCTTTTGCACTTTTTATTTGGTTTTGTATTAATGACTTTAATAACTAGTTACTTATGTTGAAGGTGATCTTTCCTTATCGTTTGTCCGTGGTGTCTTGGCATTATTTTACTGTCTATATAAAATAAAAGATTTTCACCATTCATATCTCTACGGTCTATATGGAGGTATGTTGGCTACCTGGTCGGGGGTTAAGGGAACGGTTTGGTAAGGGTCTTGCCCTTGTTCAGCGTTTAGAGGTCCTGCTTAGGACCTGGGTCAAATTTAGTAGGATCTCCTTCAATGCCCATAGGTATTGGATGGCGGGGATCCAAACTCTTTGACCCCCTCATAAGTTAACTACTATTAATACTATAACCCGGCTATTTAGGACTGTATCCCTGCTGACTCAGACTACTTAGCCGAGGGTAACGTCACCGCCAAAAGCGGGGCCTACCACAATTTGCATTAATAACTTAATTCATTATCTTTCAATAATCCGACCCTTTAGGATTGTATCCTTGCTGACTCAAACTACTGGGTTGAGGGTAACGTCGCCTTCAAAAGAGGGGCCTACTACAATAACTAAGATAATCTCTTAAACAAGTGCAAAAGTGCGAAAATAATCAAAGGTTATACTAATACACGTGTCGGATCCAAGTGATTCATCTTGTCTATCTGTTTTTATTTTTATTTTTATTTTTCAGCATTTAGTTAGTTTTTATTTTCTTAGTTTAAAATCATTTTTCTAACTTTTTGATTTGATTAGACGTTGAGGATAAACCGGTATTAAAAGCTCTTGTGTCCTTGGACGACCTCGGTATCTTACCAACACTATACTACGTCCACGATGGGTGCACTTGCCCATATGTGTGTTTAGTGTTAGTGAATATTGTGTTTTATAAATTTAAAACTTGGCTAAAAGTGTAAAAAGGGCTTAAATATATATCTAAAAACATATATACACTGACACGCATCAAGTTTTTGGTGCCGTTGCCGGGGACACAAGGATTTTAAGAAAGTTAGGAATCAACGGCCTAATCATATTTTTATTTTTCTTTAATTTTTTTTTAGGATTTTTCTTAGATTTCTAGCTTCTGCAGAGCTCAGCACGGGGCCGTGCCAGGTCGGACACGGGCCGTGCTCAGCAAAGTTACTGGCAGTTTTTGTTTTTCAAGTTACAGAAGGCTGACCACGGGGCCGTGCCGGTGCAACACGGGGCCGTGTCCAACTTCCAGTAACTGGGATCTGAAAAACAATCACTGTATTTCCGACCACGGGGCCGTGTTCGCTCAACACGGGGCCGTGGTGAACCTTCTGACCAACATTCTTTTTTGTTTTTATTGCAGGACTTGGAACCCGACGCCATCCTCACGTAGTGTATGAGCTCCAGTTCCAATAAAGACATAAAGGAACCATTAGAAGAACCCGAACGCTTTCTCAGAAAAAGGTTAAAAGCCAAAAACCAAGAGAAGGTTTCGGGTGATCCACCCCCAATGGCGGACCAACGTACCCTTATGGATTATCTACGGCCCATCGTAGGTAATCTAGGCGCCGCTATCAATGCTCCGAATGTCGAAGCCAATAACTTCGAACTTCGACCGCATTTGATACAAATGCTCCAAAACTCCGCAACCTTCCACGGGCTTGCGGACGAGGATCCTCATCTACATATAACTAATTTCTTAGAAATATGTGATACCTTTCGGATCAATGGAGCATCAAACGACGCCATACGCCTCCGTATGTTTCCGTTCTCACTAAAAGACCGAGCGAAAGCTTGGCTCAACACCCTCCCAGCTGGATCGGTAAACACCTGGGATGAACTAGCCCAAAAGTTTCTATATAAGTATTTCCCTCCTTCTAAAACTGCTAAATTAATGGCTGAAATTAATACATACTCACAAGAGGACGGGGAATCCTTATATGAAACATGGGAAAGGTTCAAGGAGCTATTACGCAAGTGTCCCCATCACGGCCTCGCAATATGGCAACAAGTATCCACTTTCTACAATGGATTGTTGCCACACACTAGGCAGACACTTGATTCTAGCTCCGGGGGACTTTTAGGTAATCGACGCCCACACGAAATATATAATCAGATTGAGGAAATTGCTCAAACCAATTTTCAATGGCACACTCCCCGGGGAAATAAGTCTATCGCCCCGGGCGCCCATAAGGTCGACGAAAGCACCTCTTTACAAGCCCAAATCGAGGCCCTTTCTTCAAAAATAAAAAAATTAGAAATGACAAAAACAGTCTCGGTTATGGCTTGTGAAGGGTGTGGTGGGTCACATGAAAATTGGAGTTGCATGAAAGAAACGGACGATCAACAAGAAATGGTAAACTACATTGATAATAGACCTAGGCCGTCAGGTCCTCCAACGGGAACTTACAACCAAGGATGGCGAAACCACCCAAACCTTGGTTGGAGGGAAACCGGCAATAGTAGTAACCAACAAAACCAACGAACAAACTTTCAGCAATCAAGAAATGAGTCACAAAATTTCACTCAACAACAAGGTGGACGAGAAAGGCTCGAAGATACTATATCTCGCCTCGTCTCCGACACTGATAAGAAAAACTCGGAGAGATTTCTACAATTAGAATCTAATTTTAGGAATCAACAAGCTAGCATTCAAAACATAGAAAAACAAATAAATCAACTAGCACAAAATTTTTCCGAGAGACCGCAAGGCGCATTACCTAGCAATACCGAAACAAACCCAAAGGCGCAAGTTCACCTCATCACGCTACGAAACCGCACCGTAGGGCCTGCAGAAGTACCTTCACCAACGGAAGAAACAATGCCAACACATCTGCAGGAAAAGAACTCTCCTCCATCACCAGAGCGTACCAAGGCCCCTCGAGTTCCGTACCCCGGTAGGTTAATTCGTCAAAAGACCAATGAGCAGTTCGCAAAATTCGAAAGTCTGTTAAAACAGTTGCATGTCAATATTCCTTTTATCGAAGTCCTAACCCAAATGCCCAAATATTCTAAATTTATGAGGGACTTCCTTACACATAAAAAGAAAATTGAAAATTTGCAATTAGTTAATTTAGGTGAAGAATGCTCTGCCCTCGTACTCAATAAACTACCCCAAAAGAAAATCGATCCCGGTTCACGATTCCATGCTCAATAGGGGAATCACCCGTTCGCAATGCCTTGGCCGACTTAGGGTCTAGCATTAACCTCATGCCCTCATCGATGTTCAAAAGGCTTGGCTTGGGAACCACGAGCCCTACAAAAATAAGCATACAACTCGCTGATCGATCAGTCAAGTTCCCACAAGGTGTCATCGAGAATGTCTTGGTAAGGGTAAGCAGATTCGTTTATCCAGTTGACTTTGTCATACTCGACATGGAGGAAGACACCGAGGTCCCCCTTATCCTAGGGAGACCCTTCCTTGCCACAGCACAAGCAGTGGTAGACATGAATGACGGGACACTGACTTTGAGGTATGGGGACGATGAGGTGAAGTTCGGCGTTGGGAAGAAAATAGAGGACGACGACCCAGTCAATTACATGAAGGTTATTGATTCAAGCTTGGATGCCGCTCTCCGACGGTGTAACTTGGGAAGCAAGGCACTCCACTCAGAAGATATATAACCAGGAATCGGGTCTAGCCAAGGACCCTTATAAACGTGGCACACCACGGAGGCATTCCGCGGATCTATCCTTAGTTTAGTTTAGTTTAATCTTTTAGTTTTTGCAGAATAAAACACACTCATGGTGGTAATGGATGAAAAAGGGAACGAGAAAAATGAAACCATGCACGAAGAACAGAGCAACCCGACAAAAATCTCCATCACAGAAGGCTCAACACGGGCCGTGCTCAACCAACACGGCCCCATGCTGAGCCCCTGCAGAAAAATCACCCAGTTCAGGTAACTGGACACGGGCCGTGTTCAGCGGACACGCCCCCGTGTCCAGGCTTCTGTTTCAATTCTGTAATTTTTGTTACTGGCACTTGACCACGGGGCCGTGCCCGGTGAACACGGGGCCGTGTCCAGGATGCCAGTAACATAAATCTTTGCTTTTTAACACACTTTTATACATTCTAATCAACCAAAAATATTATTTTTGGACACATTAAGGACAATGTGTAATTTAAGTGTGGGGGGGATGCTAAAACCTTGAAATTTTGCAAAATCCTAAACACAAGCCTTACACAAAACTCTATTGGAACCGCTAAACACCCCAAATTTTTTCAAAAACTTTTTCATTTTTTTTATTATTTACTTGTCTTAGTTTAAGTTGGAAATAACAAGTTCTAAAAAGGTTATATTTTTACAAGTTTACAACCGATAGCGTCGTGATAAAAAAAGGAACCAACATAAGAAAATTATGAAACGGCATAACAAGTCTAGTTTAAAATTCGATTATATATGCTTGGTCACATTAAAAACCCATTCCCACAAAAGTGAGTTTTGAGCCTTTATTGAGCATAAAAATAAACATATTTAGATTAAATGCTCATTTTTCGTTTCTTGTGTGAATAGCCGCTCGGTCCTTACAAATCTAGAACTTGCCACGACGATACATTCCCGGTCCTTACCAACTTAAACCCAAGTAAGTAAATGATGGAGGCATTAGGACTAACCATATCACCATCATCCACCATATAATGATGAAGTCAAAAACATACAAAAGCTATAAAAAGGCTTTAGGACTAACCATATCACCATTAGGATTTTTCTTAGATTTCTAGCTTCTGCAGAGCTCAGCACGGGGCCGTGCCAGGTCGGACACGGGCCGTGCTCAGCAAAGTTACTGGCAGTTTTTGTTTTTCAAGTTACAGAAGGCTGACCACGGGGCCGTGCCGGTGCAACACGGGGCCGTGTCCAACTTCCAGTAACTGGGATCTGAAAAACAATCACTGTATTTCCGACCACGGGGCCATGTTCGCTCAACACGGGGCCGTGGTGAACCTTCTGACCAACATTCTTTTTTGTTTTTATTGCAGGACTTGGAACCCGACGCCATCCTCACGTAGTGTATGAGCTCCAGTTCCAATAAAGACATAAAGGAACCATTAGAAGAACCCGAACGCTTTCTCAGAAAAAGGTTAAAAGCCAAAAACCAAGAGAAGGTTTCGGGTGATCCACCCCCAATGGCGGACCAACGTACCTTTATGGATTATCTACGGCCCACCGTAGGTAATCTAGGCGCCGCTATCAATGCTCCGAATGTCGAAGCCAATAACTTCGAACTTCGACCGCATTTGATACAAATGCTCCAAAACTCCGCAACCTTCCACGGGCTTGCGGACGAGGATCCTCATCTACATATAACTAATTTCTTAGAAATATGTGATACCTTTCGGATCAATGGAGCATCAAACGACGCCATACGCCTCCGTATGTTTCCGTTCTCACTAAAAGACCGAGCGAAAGCTTGGCTCAACACCCTCCCAGCTGGATCGGTAAACACCTGGGATGAACTAGCCCAAAAGTTTCTATATAAGTATTTCCCTCCTTCTAAAACTGCTAAATTAATGGCTGAAATTAATACATACTCACAAGAGGACGGGGAATCCTTATATGAAACATGGGAAAGGTTCAAGGAGCTATTACGCAAGTGTCCCCATCACGGCCTCGCAATATGGCAACAAGTATCCACTTTCTACAATGGATTGTTGCCACACACTAGGCAGACACTTGATTCTAGCTCCGGGGGACTTTTAGGTAATCGACGCCCACACGAAATATATAATCAGATTGAGGAAATTGCTCAAACCAATTTTCAATGGCACACTCCCCGGGGAAATAAGTCTATCGCCCCGGGCGCCCATAAGGTCGACGAAAGCACCTCTTTACAAGCCCAAATCGAGGCCCTTTCTTCAAAAATAAAAAAATTAGAAATGACAAAAACAGTCTCGGTTATGGCTTGTGAAGGGTGTGGTGGGTCACATGAAAATTGGAGTTGCATGAAAGAAACGGACGATCAACAAGAAATGGTAAACTACATTGATAATAGACCTAGGCCGTCGGGTCCTCCAACGGGAACTTACAACCAAGGATGGCGAAACCACCCAAACCTTGGTTGGAGGGAAACCGGCAATAGTAGTAACCAACAAAACCAACGAACAAACTTTCAGCAATCAAGAAATGAGTCACAAAATTTCACTCAACAACAAGGTGGACGAGAAAGGCTCGAAGATACTATATCTCGCCTCGTCTCCGACACTGATAAGAAAAACTCGGAGAGATTTCTACAATTAGAATCTAATTTTAGGAATCAACAAGCTAGCATTCAAAACATAGAAAAACAAATAAATCAACTAGCACAAAATTTTTCCGAGAGACCGCAAGGCGCATTACCTAGCAATACCGAAACAAACCCAAAGGCGCAAGTTCACCTCATCACGCTACGAAACCGCACCGTAGGGCCTGCAGAAGTACCTTCACCAACGGAAGAAACAATGCCAACACATCTGCAGGAAAAGAACTCTCCTCCATCACCAGAGCCTACCAAGGCCCCTCGAGTTCCGTACCCCGGTAGGTTAATTCGTCAAAAGACCAATGAGCAGTTCGCAAAATTCGAAAGTCTGTTAAAACAGTTGCATGTCAATATTCTAAATTTATGAGGGACTTCCTTACACATAAAAAGAAAATTGAAAATTTGCAATTAGTTAATTTAGGCGAAGAATGCTCTGCCCTCGTACTCAATAAACTACCCCAAAAGAAAATCGATCCCGGAAGTTTCACGATTCCATGCTCAATAGGGGAATCACCCGTTCGCAATGCCTTGGCCGACTTAGGGGCTAGCATTAACCTCATGCCCTCATCGATGTTCAAAAGGCTTGGCTTGGGAACCACGAGCCCTACAAAAATAAGCATACAACTCGCTGATCGATCAGTCAAGTTCCCACAAGGTGTCATCGAGAATGTCTTGGTAAGGGTAAGCAGATTCGTTTATCCAGTTGACTTTGTCATACTCGACATGGAGGAAGACACCGAGGTCCCCCTTATCCTAGGGAGACCCTTCCTTGCCACAGCACAAGCAGTGGTAGACATGAATGACGGGACACTGACTTTGAGGTATGGGGACGATGAGGTGAAGTTCGGCGTTGGGAAGAAAATAGAGGACGACGACTCAGTCAATTACATGAAGGTTATTGATTCAAGCTTGGATGCCGCTCTCCGACGGTGTAACTTGGGAAGCAAGGCACTCCACTCAGAAGATATATAACCAGGAATCGGGTCTAGCCAAGGACCCTTATAAACGTGGCGCACCACGGAGGCATTCCGCGGATCTATCCTTAGTTTAGTTTAGTTTAATCTTTTAGTTTTTGCAGAATAAAACACACTCATGGTGGTAATGGATGAAAAAGGGAACGAGAAAAATGAAACCATGCACGAAGAACAGAGCAACCCGACAAAAATCTCCATCACAGAAGGCTCAACACGGGCCGTGCTCAACCAACACGGCCCCATGCTGAGCCCCTGCAGAAAAATCACCCAGTTCAGGTAACTGGACACGGGCCGTGTTCAGCGGACACGCCCCCGTGTCCAGGCTTCTGTTTCAATTCTGTAATTTTTGTTACTGGCACTTGACCACGGGGCCGTGCCCGGTGAACACGGGGCCGTGTCCAGGATGCCAGTAACATAAATCTTTGCTTTTTAACACACTTTTATACATTCTAATCAACCAAAAATATTATTTTTGGACACATTGAGGACAATGTGTAATTTAAGTGTGGGGGGGATGCTAAAACCTTGAAATTTTGCAAAATCCTAAACACAAGCCTTACACAAAACTCTATTGGAACCGCTAAACACCCCAAATTTTTTCAAAAACTTTTTCATTTTTTTTTATTATTTACTTGTCTTAGTTTAAGTTGGGAATAACAAGTTCTAAAAAGGTTATATTTTTACAAGTTTACAACCGATAGCGTCGTGATAAAAAAAGGAACCAACATAAGAAAATTATGAAACGGCATAACAAGTCTAGTTTAAAATTCGATTATATATGCTTGGTCACATTAAAAACCCATTCCCACAAAAGTGAGTTTTGAGCCTTTATTGAGCATAAAAATAAACATATTTAGATTAAATGCTCATTTTTCGTTTCTTGTGTGAATAGCCGCTCGGTCCTTACAAATCTAGAACTTGCCACGACGATACATTCCCGGTCCTTACCAACTTAAACCCAAGTAAGTAAATGATGGAGGCATTAGGACTAACCATTTTTTTTTTCAAAACCATTATTTTTCATTTTTTTACCTACCCAAAACCCCCCTAGATAGCCCCTTTGAGCCTAAACCTTTCATTTCATTACCCCAAAACCCTTTTTACCCACCAAAAACCTTTTTATTTATTTTTTTTATTTTAGTAACAAGTTCGCTTTTTCGTAAACATCACCTTTTTATGTGACGATTGAAAAAAAAATATATATATATATATATATATATAATGATGAAGTCAAAAACAAACAAAAGCTATAAAAAGCTTGTTTGGAGAAATACTTCAAAAAATAAAAACTCACTAAAAATAAGGTACTTCACGAAAACCGACGCTTGTTACGATTTTCGCCCTTTTTACTAACCACTAACCAACCACCCACCTTTAAACCCAAGCCCTCACCCAAAAAGTCCTCTTGATATTTACAAAGGTAAAAAGTTAAAAAGGAGGAGGATTGATTGCTTGGCAAGCCTATGGAAGACGTAAGTTCCGTGCCGCTCTCGAGTGATTCACTAAAATATACACCTTCGGCCGAGTGTTGAGTGATCTCCCGTGAGGTATGTGAACTTGTATATAAATGGAATTTTAATAAGGCATGCTATGCCCAAATAAGTAATTCATCTTATGAAAAGTTCAAAATAAATCATGACGAATAGGATTGTAAATAAATAAAAATAAAACCTATAAAAACCTTGGATTCCCGACACTCTAGGACAAGCTAAAAAACTTTTCTTCTACCTATTCCATTTGGGAGTGTAAGCCACATTTAAAGAGTTTTGCTTGAGGACAAGCAAAAGTTCAAGTGTGGGGGTATTTGATGTGTGTAAAATGCAACATATAAAACACATCAATTAAGGCATAAAACTAACCCTTTTTAAGTACTAATGTTGGAAAAAGAGTGTTTTTGTCTTCCTTTTGTATTTTCAGGATGAAATGAGCTCAAAATCACAAAAGAAGCAAAAAGACCACTAATTCTACCATAAATACAAGAAAAGGAACAAAAGTGGACTGCCCGGACCCTCAACGGCACTTCCCAAAGCAAAAAGGAAGAAACAGAGTCTGAACACGCCCCGTGTCCAGCGAATACGGGGGCGTGCCCAGGAAGCAGCAGAAAAGACAAACCAGTAGAAGCTTCCATTGCCCACCACGGGGCCGTGTCCAGCGAGCACGGGGGCGTGGTGAAAGTACAGCAGGCGCATTAATTGTAATTCGCAATTACAATTAATGAGGAGAGAGAGTGTCAGGCGGGCACGGGGCCGTGTCCAGCGGACACGGGGCCGTGTCCAGCCTTCTGTTCAGCCTATAAATAGAGGAGCTTGGCTTCATTCTCTCTCATCCCTTGGCACACCACCTCTCTCACACCTCATCCACCACCCACCACCACCATAACACCATCATCCACCACCATCATCCATTGTCCATCGTAGAGTGTGTGAGTCGTCTCGGGATCCAAGATTGATCGTAAGAGTTCTTGACAATCAAGGCCATGTTTGCCTAAGTCTCTTACATCACTTGGTGAAGACAAGTGTTTAGTATAATACTTTTTATTTTTAATCTTTTGCACTTTTTATTTGGTTTTGTATTAATGACTTTAATAACTAGTTACTTATGTTGAAGGTGATCTTTCCTTATCGTTTGTCCGTGGTGTCTTGGCATTATTTTACTGTCTATATAAAATAAAAGATTTTCACCATTCATATCTCTACGGTCTATATGGAGGTATGTTGGCTACCTGGTCGGGGGTTAAGGGAACGGTTTGGTAAGGGTCTTGCCCTTGTTCAGCGTTTAGAGGTCCTGCTTGGGACCTAGGTCAAATTTAGTAGGATCTCCTTCAATGCCCATAGGTATTGGATGGCGGGGATCCAAACTCTTTGACCCCCTCATAAGTTAACTACTATTAATACTATAACCCGGCTATTTAGGACTGTATCCCTGCTGACTCAGACTACTTAGCCGAGGGTAACGTCACCGCCAAAAGCGGGGCCTACCACAATTTGCATTAATAACTTAATTCATTATCTTTCAATAATCCGACCCTTTAGGATTGTATCCTTGCTGACTCAAACTACTGGGTTGAGGGTAACGTCGCCTTCAAAAGAGGGGCCTACTACAATAACTAAGATAATCTCTTAAACAAGTGCAAAAGTGCGAAAATAATCAAAGGTTATACTAATACACGTGTCGGATCCAAGTGATTCATCTTGTCTATCTGTTTTTATTTTTATTTTTATTTTTCAGCATTTAGTTAGTTTTTATTTTCTTAGTTTAAAATCATTTTTCTAACTTTTTGATTTGATTAGACGTTGAGGATAAACCGGTATTAAAAGCTCTTGTGTCCTTGGACGACCTCGGTATCTTACCAACACTATACTACGTCCACGATGGGTGCACTTGCCCATATGTGTGTTTAGTGTTAGTGAATATCGTGTTTTATAAATTTAAAACTTGGCTAAAAGTGTAAAAAGGGCTTAAATATATATCTAAAAACATATATACACTGACACGCATCACTGACCATACCCAAAGGTCCTGTGAGGCAACTGCTTGAAGAATAATACCTTTTAGAAAATATAACGTTAACCTAAGTTAAAAAAGTATGAATGCATGTAAATAATAAATAAAAAAATAGTAATGTACCTTTAGAAAAATGCACCAAGGTATCTCGCGTTGTTTTCTCGGCCATTTTTAAATATTCGTCGTTGATGTCCGTCGTGTTTCCGTACCAAAGGACCCGTAGAGCTGAAGTACACTTTTGAATACCGGCGAATTCAAGTGTCTTTTTCGCATCAGCTTTTTGTTTAAAATAATCATACGTGTTTTCCAAGTCTTCAACAATGCGTAGAAATAAACGTTTACTCATCTGGAAATGACGCCTAAAAACTTCGGGATTTGGGTAAGTAAGCGCTTCAGCGAAGTAATCTTTAATCAACTGGTCGTTTTCCGATTGTCGGTCTCGTTGAATATATTTTCTTGGTAAAATCTCATGTTGAGGCTCGCTAAAATGTTTAAAATAACGAGTCACTAGTTCGCACGCACTTGTAACCGCCTCTTGCTCGAGCTCCTCATCGGTCGAGACACCCCCATTCGCTAAGAATTTTATGTGGTAGTAATTTGCAATGGACGACGAGGAAGTGGGGGAATCCATTTTTTTATAAAATGGGTGAAGGTTGTATAAAATTTTGATGTTTGAAGTTGTGGGTGAAAGAGTTTTTTGGTTGTGGTTTGTATAAAATGGATGAGGAATGAGAGTATTTATATAAAAAATGGTTGAATTAAAACAAAAAAATAAATGAAGTAGCCGTTACATTACCGTTGCCAACGGTAATTGGTCAAATGAATCCCCCATCCGGGCGTGGAATATAGAACGCTCTAGACCATTTTTCTCGAAAAAACGCCCACGGGGGCCGAACAGGGGCGTGGTTTAGGCGTTGTCGGGCATAAAAACGCCCACATTTGCATGAGTACGCACGATCAAAGTGTAATATTGTAAAAATCTCATTCACATGCCACTCACATGCAAAAGACCATGCATATGCAAGTCACATGCATATTCCACCATCGTTTTTAAACTCTCGTAACCTTTCTATACGTGATCATTTTTTGAGTTAAATGTGATTTTAGTCCCTGTGGTTTAGGTCATTTTGCTAATTTAGTCCAAAGGTTTCATTTTTCACCTGTATGTGCAAAACGGTTTCACCGTTGCCATTTTAGTCCATTGGGTTAACTACATCCATTTTTTCTATTAACGAGAAGGGTAATTCGGTCATTTTATATGGTCGGATTTCCTTTCTAGTTAACAGAATTACATATAAAATGACCGAATTACCCTTCTCGTTAACAGAAAAAATGGATGAAGTTAAACTAGTGGACTAAAATGGCAACGGTGAAACCTTTTTGGACCCACGGGTGAAAAATGAAACATTTGGACTAAGCTAGCAAAATGGACTAAACTACAGGGACTAAAATGGCATTTAACTCTTATTTTTTTAAATTACACCATAAAATCGAGTATTTTATTATTTTTCCGACGACTAAATTAAAAAATGGCATGAATTGGGTGTTCAATAAAAACATCATAAAAACATCAAGTTCAGAAAAACGTCATGAAAAATACACAGTTGAAAACGCAATAAAACACAAAGTTCAGAAAAATTTATATATTTTGTAAGAAAAATAGACTTTGTATCCGAATCTCACCCTTGTTGAATAACTTATAATTAAATGGTTTAATATGTATTCAACATAGTTTTCTTACTATGTAACCAATATTATTGTTATTTTCAGGAAGTTTTGTTGAGAATGTATAAACTACGTACTAAACTTTGACCATATCATTCGCTTTCCTATATATTATGTACGTATATATTCCCGAAGGTTTATAGGAAATTAATATTGCCAGTGTCGTATTTTTCCCTTTCGAAACATGCAACCTTATGAATACTATATATAATTTATTTATATATTTGTAGGGTGAGGTGTGACATTTGTGCCTTTACAACCAGTATATAATTTCGAGCAATTTCGAATCCAATGAAATCTTGTGTTTCATTCCGAAAAATTGTATAATTACATGTGACATTCACACATTTCAGTCCATGTACAATTTCAACCCCTTAAAGCTTTTTTGGAAGTTATACGTAAACTATTACGCAAACGTAATCAGTTTAACGCAACGTACACTCCGGAACAATGACATAAGCTAAACATACCCTAAATACCCTTTACATAACTTAGAAATAAGTTTTGAAGGGTTCAGTATAGCAAAAACATGTTTATTCGTGCTTAAGGACTATTTGCGTCAAACTGTGAAAGTCTACCGATTCGCGTATTTCTTAATACGGAACACGTACGCACATCCAAAAATTTTTATAATCATTAAAATCTTGTATTTTAGTGATGAGAATGCAAAAATATCATTCATTGCGCAATTTCAGTCGTTTTCATGTTCGTTAAAGCGTTCGTCGTAATTAAGGGAAAAACGCGACAACCGAACGAACTGACATCCACGACATTTTTGGGCATAATTCAAGTTAAATATGCTTTAACTTCCTTATGGAACCTAAAAATAAGGTTAACGGGTGTTAGAAGTGCCAAAACGCGACGGAACAAGTCCAGGGGCCAAAGTTGCCAAAACGGAAACTTCAGCCCCTGCATCTGGCTTACGGACCGTGTACACAGGACCTATGCAGTCCGTAAATGGTCACCAGATGTGCTGTTTTGGACCGCCAAATCCTCTCTTAGTGCCTACACTCACATTACAAAATCAAAACATAAAGGCCTCTCTACAGGTTTTCTTCTTCTTCATCCCTAGTCGTATCTCTTTGCTTTCAGTTTCTTTTCAATTAAGGCCTCGATCATTCTCAAGCTTTTCTTCAACCATTTTTAATCTAAGGTTTTCAATTCTTTCACTATTTCTAATCCACCTCTCTACTTAAATCTAAGGTTTTCAATTCTTTCACTATTTTTAATCCACCTCTCTACAGGTTTTCAATTCTTTCTTTAGATCTTTACTGTTTGCCTTTATTATTCGATAAAATCACTTTTGTAATTCTTTAAAATGACTCTCCTGCTCATTACTCCACCTTCACTTGTTTCTTCTACACAACACTACGATTCTCATTGGTTTAAAATTCATTGAGAAGCTAGTTATTGTAAGTTGCACGCCAGGTGTTCGATGAAATGTCGAGAAGAAAAACCATTTGTTTTAAAGCTGAATGTCAGTTGTTTACGACAATTGATTGAATAATCAGCTGCTTCAAATAGTTTCCGTTGGGGTTTTAGATGTGATAAAGATCTAGATGTCGGATTTGGAACACCGAAAATAGATTAGGACTCCTTTTGGTTCTGTTTCGAAAGCCCGCAATGGATTGAGTGTGGTGTACCTTAAACGGGAGGTGGGGCAACTTGTCGTTGCCCCCACTAACCCATTACTTTCGTTATTTATTTCCCAAGCTCAGCGCGAATTTTCCTTAAACTTCGTTTGTATTTTGAATTGTTGATGCCTGGGTCTAGACTGGGGGTTTTGTCTGGGGCTTTGACTGTTTGTGGGGCTCCATCCGAGGAGGGGGTTGTTGGTTCCTCAAGGGGTGTCTGGTTGTGCCCTTTTAAAAGCTTCCATTGTTGCCCTAATGGACAAGCAGGGGCTAAGGGGTTCCCGAGGTTGGTGGCCCATATCAAGCGGCTTCATTTGTCTTCAGATGACAAGAAGTGGGCCATGTGGGATGCCGTAGCTACGAATAAGGATTTGTTTGTTTCAGTTGGTCAGGCTCTTAAGGTCTCTGGCCAATGGTTATGTGGGTAGTGTATGTGTTTACATGCTCTCAGTCGGGGGTGCCACAATGCAGATGGAGTGGCACGGTTCAAGTTGGTTACGGGAAATGCAGAGGAGTTTATGGTGGGGATTCCTACGTCACATGTTGGAAAGGAGATTGTTTCTTTTGGAGGTATGGGGGTGGATGTGAATCTGCTTGATCGTGTCTTCTCTCTTCCCATCAAAACAATTAAGAGCATCCCTCATAGTTGTCGAATGGCCTTTTCCGAGGCTTTAACGACATCTTTGTGCAAGGTGGTGGCTATGCCAGAGTCTGTTGAGGCGTGGGTGAGACTTTTGTTGTTACCACGTTGCACGTTGCAGATTTTCAGGCCTTCTAACCGCCAGGAGCGCAGGTCGGGGAACAGGAAGTCCTTACAATGTCTTAGTATTCAGCGGGCCCTGGCAGCGTGGGGCAATGGGGATGGTTTTGCTGAACTCATCCTATCACTTTTTGCCGAACCATCAGAGGTGGTTACGCGCCCTAATGAGCCTCCCCATGGGTCCAATAATTCTAGGGTGGGCACCAACGTTAAGCAATGTTTACGGAAATTTGCAGAGGGTCATTTCACTGCGGCGGTGAAAGTTTTATGTTCTTCAGGAGTTGCACCTCTTGGTGAGGATACTATGAAAGCTTTGGTGGCTAAACATCCTGTCTTACCTCCTCCGGTTATGCCTGGGTCCTTACTATCAGAGCCACCCCTTATTGTGGATGTTGATAACGTTCTTGGGTGCATTAAATCTTTCCCCAAAGAGACCTCTTGTGGGAGGGATGGGTTGAGGGCACAACACATTTTGGATGCTCTATGTGGAGAGGGGTTAGTGATCGCTTGCGGGCTGCTTAAGGCTATTTCTGAGGTGGTCAACTTGTGCTTGGGTGGGAGGTGCCCTAGGGTCTTGGCGGAGTTTGTTGCTTCTGCGCCCCTCACGCCCTTACTAAAACCGGACAACGGGATTAGGCCTATTGCCGTGGCGCAATCTGGAGGAGGTTAGTCTCTAAGGCGGCTATGAGGGGGGTCGGGAAGGAGATGGCTAAATATCTCGGTGATTTTCAATTTGGGGTGGGTATTCCTAGTGGGGCTGAGGCTGTGCTCCATAGTGCGAACAGGTTCTTAAACGTGTTCCACTCGGATGGGTCGTTGGCCATGATTACTGTTGATTTCTCTAATGCTTTCAACCTGGTGGATAGAACCGCCCTTTTGTCAGAAGTTCGGACCCGATGCCCGTCCATTTCCTTATGTGTGGATTTTCTATATGGACAGCCAGCCAGATTATATGTCGGAGACGATCATATTTGGTCCACCACTAGGCTTCAGCACGGAGACCCCTTGGGGCCTCTTCTCTTTGCCTTAGTGTTGCATCCCCTCATTCATCAGATACGAGATAGATGCAAGCTACTCTTCCATGCTTGGTACTTAGATGATGGTACGATTATAGGAGATGCTAAAGAGGTAGCTAAAACTTTAGAAATCATCAGGACTAAGGGGCCTTGTTTGGGGCTTCAACTTAACGTCAAGAAAACAGAAGTTTTTTGGCCATCATGCAATGGAGTTAAGGCGCAAAAGGGTTTGTTTCCTAGTGGGATTGGAAGGCCGGTGTCGGGTGTCAAACTCCTCGGGGGCACTGTTAGTCGGGATGCGGGTTTTATTAGTAGGTTGGCCGTGAAAAGGGCATCTTGTGCAGTAGATCTGATGAGTTATCTTCCACATCTGCGTGACCCTCAATGCGAGCTCCTCTTGTTGCGCTCTTGCATGGGTGTTGCGAAGTTGTTGTTCGGCCTCAGAACGTGCCAACCCACGTTTGTTGGGGAGGCTGTTTCGGTTTTTGACAAAGGCCTTCGGATAGCTATCGAGGATATTGTGGTTTGCAGGGGTCCGTTTTTTGGGGATCTTCAATGGAGGCTTGCATCCCTTCCGACCCGTTTTGGGGGTTTGGGTTTATGTTCGGCTGAGGATGTATCTACGTATGCTTTCGTGGCATCGAGGGCGCAATCTTGGAGTTTGCAGGACCACATTCTTCGGGACTATGGTATTGTCGGGTTAGATTCTGATTATGTGTGTGCGTTGGATTGCATGCACACGTCCCTTCCAGATTTCGATATTAGCGGTTTCTCTAATAAGGACACCACCCCCTAAAACCCAGGATGCTTTGGCGAGTGCCCTATTTAGTAGAACTGTCCAGAGTTTGGGAGAGAAGTTTAGTCTATCCCCTCGTCAGAAAGCTGTGTTCGATTGTCTCCGGGCTCCTCATGCTCAGACAGTCATCCCCATTAAAGGACTAGGCCAACACATGTCGGCAGTGGAATACCGGGCAATCCTTAAGTACCGGCTAATGATCCCTCTGTTTCCGGTTGATGAGCCCTGTCCAGTTTGCCAGAAGGTTTGTTTAGATACTTTTGGCGAGCATGCGGTTCACTGTAAGGAGTTGCCTGGTTTTAAATACAGGCATGATTTGGTAAGGGATATTCTGTTTGATGTTTTAAAGCGGGCAGGGATTTCAGCAAAAAAGGAGGCTCCGGTGAACTTTTTGACGGACCCGCTCGATGGGAGGTCTACTCTTCGACCAACTGATATTCTTGTGTTTGGGTGGGCCAGGGGAAAACACGCTTGTGTGGACCTTACAGGAGTGTCCCCTCTTGTTGGGCTCAGGGATAATGGGTTTGTTGCTGGCCAGGCTGCATTGAAGCAGAATCAAGCAAGGTCGCTAAACATGAGAAGGCATGTATAGAGAATCAACATGCGTTTATCCCATTTGCTTTTGATACATTTGGTTCCCTAGCCCCAGAGGCTGTGGAATTCCTAAACAGGGTTCAACGGGTTGTGAATAGTAATCTCTCAACCTTTAAGGGTTGTTTCGTCTTTAGTAGGATTGGTTTTGCAATTCAAAAGGGGGTTGCGGCACAGCTTGTTGCCCGTTTACCTGCCACTTGTTTGTAACTTGTTACTTTGGCATTTTAATTTAAAATTTCTTAATGAAAAAAAAATTAATTTATGTTACAAAAAAAAAACTTTTGTGTTTTCCAAGCTTGAAACCTGATCCAAACACTTGTTGCAGTCTTGTAAATCCTTGGAGAACACTCAAAACACATGGCATGATCATACAACTCCAAGATTAGTATAAATAGCAAGCCTTACTTCTTCAATCTTTGCCTATTTCATTCTCTTCTCATCTCCCACAATCTTGAAGCTTGCTTCCATCTTTTGGAGGCCTCCCACCTGAGATCTTAAGTGTTCCCAAACACAAGTAAGTTCTCATCCTAGTCTATTTCAATTCTTTTAGCTATTTTGAGCTAAAAGTCAAACAGTTTGACTTACTGTTTGACTTTCGGTTTTGACCATGAATTGGTCAAGTCAAAGTTCAATCGAACTTTGCAATGTGATCGTAATCACGAAGGATATAATCCCTTGCGATTATATCTACTGATTACCATGTTTACTATTCGAATTGACGAGTCAAAGTTTCGGTCAAAATGCACATTTTGTGCATTTTACGACGGAACTATTTTCGGGTATCAAAACACTAAGTTTTGACACCAGGTCAGTTTTGCAACTTAGTTAGACATGTTTTGACATGTTTAACTCGTCACTTCTAGTTTAGTGCTTATTTAAGGTCGTAAGTCGAGCAGTTTGACCGGCTTTGACTTTCGAATCCGACCCGTTTGGTCGATCATAGGATCCGACCAAACACATGTAGATGACCATAGTTGTATAGCGAATAACCTACTGAGGTTATACCTTATGGTCATGTCGTTTGGTTAGTTATACCATAAGTCGTTTCTAGATGCCTAAAAATGACCAAAATGCCCTTTTTGCACATAAACTCATTTTAAGCATAAGTAACCAACTTTTTGACATGTAAACTGATGTTGAAACATTTTCAAACATGTTTGGGCATTTAAGACTTATCATAGGACTTGTTTGACCATCCGACCATACTTTTACGCAAATGGCACGTTAAAGTAGCGTAAATTACCTTAACGAGTCATAACTGATCAAAAGCATTTAGGATTCATTCCAAATCAGAATGTTGAGTTTGTTGAACCATTTCATATGAGTTCCAACACTCATTTGGTTTACAAGACCTCATTCTATCTGATTTCCCTGATTATGTTCCATTACTCTAACATAGTATCCGATACATTAGGACACGTTTGAAGCCTTGTTATTTCACTTGATTCGAGGACTCTTTGCAATCCCAAGTGAGTACATAGTTCCCCTCTTTTATGCTTTCAATTGTTTTTGGGTGACTCATATGTGCCAAACTAGTTTTTAAGTTTTCAAAAACAAAGTCTATGGTTTATATAAAACACGACGATTTCAATAATGTGAATGAACTTGTTGGTGCGTTATCCATAACACGAATGACATTCATTAGCTTTGATCAAGCCGACCAGTAGTATGTTATGGTACCAGAGGACTGACAATCCCGTTACTAGGCTATTCACTAGATTTGGTGGGTAGTTTTAGAGGTGTACTAATTGTTTTTTTTTTTTTGTTTTTTTTTTTGAAAAACCGGTCCAGTTTTGAACCGAACTTGTTTTTTCGTCCAAAACAAAAACCGGTTTTTTTAATAACCGGTTTTAGTTACTAACTGGTTTTCCAAGTCCAAAATAGAAACCAGTGTAACCGGTTGGGATCGGTTTTTAACTAGTTTTTGCCAAAAAAACCGTCTTTTTAAAAACCAGTTTCGGTTATTAACCAGTTTTTCAGATCAAGAATACTAACCGGGCACAAACCGGTGGTTCGGTTTGGTTCTAAAACTGGTTAAAAAACGGTTTCGTTTTTTTCCGGTTACAGTTCTAAAACCGATTTTTTGTACACCTCTAGGTAGTTTGGGGAACGAAGAAACTGTTTCTGATTAACAAATCATGTGTTGATTTGTTAATCTTGTTAAAAAGACCTTTCAGGTTCTATTAAAGATACCCCATGTGTCACACCCGGACTTTTGCGGAAGCGTGGTTATTTGGTGTGACTTCTTAATACCACAGCAGTCAATCACAACAATGCTATATGATAAAAACACGAGATGTTCATCCATTAATTAAAGTGAGAAAATACCACAACAATATTGTCTGAAAGCATCGACACTTGAAATAAGTTACAAACCATGACGTGTTTAACTGAGTTCACAAGACTCGACAAAAGTACATAAAGAAAACCTGAGTTTAGAATTATCTATCTCGTCCAGGAAAGAAATACATCCTCTAAACTCATCAACCCTGGATGACATCTTTTATTCAAACGCAGCTTGACACATGCATACCCCGCCAGATCCACTAGTTTCCTGAAATACATGTAGTTTGAAAAATCAACAAAAGTTGAGCGAGTTCATGTGTATGTCTGTGTGTATAAACCTTTAAAGTATGTCTGTATCTATGAAAGTCTCTGGTATGTAGCAATTAAGGAAAAAGAGATCACCAATGAGTTGCAAAGCCAATGGTATGTGTGAAATGGTGCAGGAAGACTCAAACCTAGCAAATTTGTTACCGGGCCTCCGGCTGGAAGACATAGTCACCACTATGGGCCACCCTGGTCCCCATGGGTGTGGGCTCGCTACACCCAAATAGATCTATCACTCATGTCCCTCGGTCCTATGACGAGGATTAATGGCCTTAAGTGTCGTACCCACCCTTCACATGATCTAGTAGTAAACCCTCCTTAAGCTAATCATACCATTTAATAAACGTTTGTAATAATCGTAACATGTATTTCACCCCCAAAGTATAAAACTGAAAACAGTTAAAAGAAAAGGGGGACATGAACTCACTGTAGTGTGTCTCGTACCGGCAACTCAAGCTCTGTCAGCTACACGACAACCTACAACGTACTAATGTCTATTAGACGAACGGGCCGTACCTTGGCTTAGAGTTTAATGTCTTTGAGTTGCGTTTCTTATGTCTCCGAATATTATTCCAAGTTATAATTATTGGTTAAAATAATAATTATTTTAACTTTGAATTATAATTAGTTTTGGAATATTTGTTTAATCAATATTTTGTATTAATACTTCACGAGTATTTTAACTCCGTATTTTCTTCCCAAGGATGGGGGTATTTATACATGTATATTCGTATTCGAAAAAATATATTTATAAGTCCCACTTAGAAAATATATATAACTTATTTGTCAAAAATAATGTATACCCAAGAAAATATATATTTTTTCCCAAAAATTATATATCTTCTAAATATACTAGGAAAATATATATTTTTATCTCCCAAAAATATAATATATTTTCTCTTTGTTGAAAATATGATATAACTTAGTAATATTCACAAAAATCATATTTCCGCCTCTTGTATCCAAAACAATATTTACCAAAAATATATTTGTAAAAGTATTTTCCGGAATATTTCATAGGTTACGTTTTTGCGTTTGGTGTAACTTAAATATTTATTCCGTGAGATTTTTGGTATTATTTTGGAGTTGTAAATTTCCATGGTATTTGTTAAGATATATTATTTTACCCTAAAATAATATAACTAGTTCACAAATCATGCAAATATTCACACAAGCGTCTTATTATAAAATATATATTCTAAATATATATTTTTCCATTTTTATTTACAAAAACCAACCTCCGATACATTGTATTTTTGCTACAAAAATTATGGCGAAGTTTATATTTGAAAAAACATAGTTTAAAATACACTAGTAAATACTTGTCTTAGAAAATATTTTCTAACTGTTGGAATTTTTAGAAAATTTCACCATAGTTTCCTTTGTAAATGGAGGTGTCCTTGCTAATAAGCATATAATTTTCTTTTCCAAAAATCATTCAAACCATCAACAATCATACTCTAAACAATATTACACTTACCAAGTGCAAAACTATCCCATTTATAATACAACTTGAACTTGATGTT
Organism: Helianthus annuus; assembly: GCF_002127325.2. NCBI lineage: Eukaryota > Viridiplantae > Streptophyta > Magnoliopsida > Asterales > Asteraceae > Helianthus > Helianthus annuus. The sequence continues at coordinate 91,735,250 of NC_035443.2, forward strand.
TTATAAAACTCGTAGTAACTTGGTGGGGTGTTTAGTGGTTTTAGTCACCTTCCGTAATGTATTTATTTTTGTTAAAATCTCATTCTCGGGATTTCTAGATGTTTACAACTTGTGAACTCATTTTACAAAAATATTTATTTACAACATCTTCTTGTTTTACTAGCTTTCCTACACTTATTTTATTTCCAAAAATAATGTAAGTGCAAGAAAAGTTATGATCTTTCAAAAACCGTCTCTTGAACTTGGTTTGTTTAGAAAAGTCATTTGTAAACCTCGGATTTACATGATCATCAACCTACTTGTTTACTTATATTTCAAGAAAATCATCTTTATTATCAAGTTCATGTTTAAATAAGAAGATGATTATTTTATGACAACACATAATCACCTCCTAACATGTTAAATCATGTTTTTAATCATAATGTAACAAGTTCCATATGATGATTTACATCACATTACCAAGAAATCAATAATCAATCATCAACATTCAAAACAACCACATTTTAAAATTATTTCATCATGTTTCATCTTATTTCATCTCATGATTCAAGATTCATGATCAAGTCTTTTAGTGTTCGAGTGATAATCATTAAACAACATCTTTTAACCACTAAAATATGAAGTAAACAAGGGTTTTAAAGAAGTCTTACAACTAGCTTAAAGCTAGGGAAGAACACTAGTGAAGATGGAGTGGATAATATCACACATGAGAGGTCCTTCAAGATCCGTGAGTTCCACACTTCGTAATTCACCTTCTTACACCTTGTATGGAGCTTGGATTGGATGGAATCAAAATGAAAATGGTGAGTGTGTGGAGGGTATGTTCGGTCGTAGCTTTATGGAGAGGGAGGAAGAATGTGGTGAGTGAATGAAGATGTTGAGATGATTAGTGTACTTATAATCCAAGATTCTCTAACATCCAATGGTTATGTGTCATCTCAAGTACATGCAAGATCCAACAAATCCCAAAGCAAGATTGTGGAATATTTTAATAAGATTTAGAAATCTTATGGTGGGGCCCCTAGTGAGTCGTAAATCAACATGGGGGGGGGGTAAGTTGTAAATTGTTGTGGTAAGTAGGTGATTAGTAGGGTGTTTAGTGTAATATCTAATGTTTAGTGTGTTACATGTATTATGTAGTGTGTTACATATATTATGTAGTGTGTTTCAGTGCCCAGGAACCATAACTAGCTCAGAAAAAGTGAAACAATGTTTTTAACAATATTTCGGTGTTCCAGGTAAAGTCCGGTTGTTCGATTAGATACCGATCCGTTAAAGTGTCTAGTTATTCCGTATAGTGTCCTATATGTAACTTTTTGTGACACTTTTAATTCCCGACACTTAGGAAAGCATACAGGATCATTTTGCCATGTTTTTGCACATTACTAGCATGTTAAAATGCTGAATTTTGTTAATTAATGCAGAATTCTGCACTTAGAGTGGGTTTTAGGCACTTTCCGGCACTTAAACTATCACCTAGTGACGCAGTTTTATGGTCTTTACTTCCCTATAGTCCATACTATTGTGGTACCTTGTCCCTGGCTCATACTGGGCCTCAAAATATTGTCTGTCTATGTATTGGCACTGTCAGTATATTTCTGAGTTATCCGCTAACTGTGCTAACTGTGCTTTGTGCATCATGTATGTCACTAAAGTTTGTATGTAATAAATGATGTGACAGTATGAAATGTGATGCACATGTACGTATGGTACAGAAATCAGAAAGCAGTTTAAATCATTAGTTGTAATTAAGCACAGTCATTAAGCACAATTTAATAATTAATTAATTGTACGGATACATGTAATTATGAGGGTTGTCACATTCTCCCCCTGTTAAGAAAATTTCGTCCCGAAATTTTAGTTCTGCTACTAGATGCAGGGGTCTTGGGGAATAAATGTGGGTACTTTTCCTTCATGCGATCCTCACGCTCCCACGTGAATTCTGGGCCATGTCGTGCATTCCATCGGACCTTGACGAGTTTGACACTACTCCGGCGTGTTTTGTTAACCTTCCAATCGGTAACCTCAATGGGTTCTTCAGTAAAGTGGACTGTGTCGTCAATATGAACTTCGTCGGCTGGAATGACCACTGTCTCTTGAGTTGGACTCTTTTTCAGATTAGATACATGAAATGTATCATGAATGCCATTCAGTTCCGCAGGTAAATCCAACTTGTAGGCTACAAGACTGATCCTTTTCAGGATTTTAAATGGACCAATGTATCTGGGGTTCAACTTCCCACGCTTCCCAAAGCGTGCCACACCCTTCCAGGGTGAAACCTTCAACAAAACCATATCTCCCACCTCAAATTCCAAAGGTTTCCTTCTTCGGTCTGCATAACTCTTTTGACGATCACGAGCCGCTTTAATGCGCTCTCGGATCTGGAAAATCTTGTCTGTTGTTTCTTGAACCAATTATGGACCAACAAGCTGTCTATCACCCACGTCAGCCCAGCATAATGGTGATCGACACTTGCGTCCATAGAGAGCTTCGAACGGTGCGACCTGAATGCTTGCATGATAACTGTTATTGTATGAAAATTCGACCAACGGTAAGTGAGTGTCCCAACTTCCACCTAAATCCATTACGCAAGCTCGCAACATGTCTTCTAATGTTTGAATCGTTCGTTCACTCTGTCCGTCTGTCTACGGATGAAATGCAGTACTCTGATTCAACTGAGAACCAAAAGCTTGTTGAAAGGATTGCGAAATCCTCGACACGAATCTTCCGTCTCTATCAAAAATAATCGAGAGAGGCACTTCATGTCGTGCAACAATCTCTCTCAGATATATCTCAGCAAGTTTACTCGTGCTGTCTTTTTCCTTGATTGGAAAAAAGTGTGCAGATTTCGTTAAACGGTCTACAATTACCCAAATCGTATCATAACCCTTGGGCGTCCTTGGTAAATTCGTTATAAAGTCCATCGAAATATGTTCCCATTTCCATTGGGGTATTTCAGGTTGTTGCAAGAGACCTGAAGGCTTCTGGTATTCAACCTTTACCTTGGCGCAAGTTAAACATTTGCCAACATATATTGAAACATCGCGTTTCATTCTCGGCCACCAATAGAAATCCTTTAAATCTCGGTACATTTTATCCGATCCTGGATGGATTGAGTACCGAGATTTGTGAGCCTCACCAAAAATAACGTTTCTCAAACCACCAAACAAGGGAACCCAGATTCGTTTCATGAAACACAATGTTCCTTCCTCGTTTGGTACCAACTGCTTCTCCATCCCACGGAGATACTCATTCTCAAGATTCCTTTCTTTAAGAGCTTCTCTCTGCGTGGCACGAATGCGCAACGAGAGGTCCGTTTGAACAATCATTTCCAAAGCCCTAACCCTTATGGGCTTGATCCTTTCTTTCCGACTCAGGGTATCGACGACCACATTCGCCTTCCCTGGGTGATACTTGATCTCACAATCATAGTCGTTCAATAGTTCAACCCAGCGTCTTTGTCTCATGTTAAGCTCTTTTTGATAAAAAAATGTGCTGCAGGCTCTTGTGATCAGTAAAGATCGTACATCGCGTGCCATATAAGTAATGTCGCCAGATCTTTAGAGCAAATACCACCGCGCCCAATTCCAAATCATGCGTGGTATAATTTTTCTCGTGGACCTTCTACTGGCGAGAAGCATATGCTATAACCTTCTGACGCTGCATCAGCACGTAGCCTAAACCCTGACGCGAGGCGTCGCAATACACCACGAAGTCGTCCGTGCCTTCGGGTAGAGATAAAATTGGTGCGTCGCAAAGTTTGTTTTTCAACAACTGAAATCCTTCTTCTTGTTTGTCTCCCCAATCAAACTTCTTGTCTTTTTGGGTGAAAGAGGTCAAAGGTTGAGCGATTTTCGAGGAATCCTCAATGAACCTGCGGTAATATCCTGCCAAACCTAGGAACTGTCTGTCACACCCCGACCACGTAGGACAACCAACCGTGGCGGAAACGTCGGGGAGTGTTGCAACAGAATAATTGTTTCACAACCATGGATTTCAAAATAGTTTCGTTTTATTGATAATATCAGACATTACACTGTCTTAACATAAAACAAACAAGTTTCTTATCAACTATCATAGTTTTAAAGTCACTAAGGCCTCGTCCAGGTCCTACGTGACGCATGCATCCTAGAAAATCACATCATTCAACCACACCTGAAACATATGTAAAAACAAAGTCAGCAAAGAAATTGCTGGCGAGTACATAGGTTTTATAAGGGTATTGGAATCATGGCTTGTTTGTATGGTGCAATACTTTATTAGACTACAAGAGTCGAAATACAAACTTCGTTTTAAAAAGTGTATTGCAACATAGTTAACCAACTCAAATCAAGTTGGTTAAGTTTATAAAATCTCGTAGCCATAATTCTTAACCCCAAAACATTTTGTTTTTAGAAAAACATCTTGTAAAACATCATTGTGCGACATCGTTTTATATATCGTTACCCAAGTGAACTAAATAACGCCACGGTATGTAATATGATGAAAACACTTATATATAAGAAGTACCAGCGGCGTATCTACCATGTTTTCACCACATTACCCCCGTCTTGTTATCTAAACACTTAACCAAAAACCAGTCGTTTATCGAAATCGTTTAACATCGTTTCCAAATCGTTTCCTCGTTTCCAAATCGTTTACTCGTTTCCAAATCGTTTACTCGTTTCCAAATCGTATTCGTTTTTAATAGTGAAACTACTTTTGGTCGTCTCGTTAACAACATTCAAACCTTCGTGACTCGTCTAACTCGTTTCTCGTTTCGTATTAACAAACCACCAAAGGGTAAGTTAACAATCATCAGATTCAGTCGTTACCCACAACCCCCACACATAACTATGGGTGTAGTGCAATAACGGGATTTGTCAGATCCTATGGTACCATAACCTAATACTGGTCGGCTTGATCAATGCTAATGAATGTCATTCGTTATGTAATTTACAACCAACAAGTCGTGTACACCTTATCGAAATCGTTATTAGTTTAGTAAAATCGTTATAATCGTTTTTGAAACCATCGTTTAAACTTTGAAAACATTTGATACATATGAATCTCCCCAAAACGTTTAAAACAGTAAAATAGGGGAACTATGTACTCACATGTAGTGCAAAGTATCCTTTATCAAATAGAACTTCAACAACTCGAGCAAACCAGAGAAATCAAGTAGCCCCTAGTAATCGAACCACTAGTCAAACAATAGACGCCTAAATCGGAAGATCGGACAGAATGAGGTCTTGTAAACCAAATGAGTATTGGAACTCATGTGATATGGTTTAACAAAGCCTACATCCTAAATCGGAACCTATCCTAAGTGCTTTCGACCCATCGCGACCCATTAAGGTGGCTTACGCTACTTTAATGCGTCGTGCGCGCAAAAGCGCGTTCGAGGCGTCTAACTAGTCCTATGACGAGTATTATATGCCCATACAAGTTTAATTATGTTACATAATCAGTTACGTGTCAAAAATTTAAGTTACATATGCTTAATTACCAATTATGTATAAAAAGGGTATTTTGGTAATTTACCAAGGGCACATAAACTACTTATCATGCGACTAATCAAACCTAAGTGACCATAAGGTATAACCCCGGAAGGTTATTCCCTATGCTACTATGGTCACAACACATGTTTGGTTGAATCCTAATGATCGACCAAACGGGTCGTGTTCGAAAGTCTAAGCGGGTGTTTAGTCCGCTTGACTTACGACTCTACATAAGCACAAAACTTAACAAGTGACGAGCTAAACATGTCGAAACATGTTTAGTTAAGTTAGAAAATAGGTTTGGCATCAAAACAAACGGTTTTGATACCTACAAGTAGCTTGGTTACAAAATACGCGAGAAAACGCATTCTGGCCGAAGCTACGACTCGTCACTGAGCCTAGATAACGTGGTAATCAGTAGGTATAGTCACTAGAGACTATAACCATCGTGATTACGCTCACGTTATGAAGTTCAAAAGAACTTCGCGTTGACCATAAACTGGTCAAAGCAGAAAGTCAAACACAGTTTGACTTTAACGCTAAAACGAACGATAAACGCGAAAGAATACTTACAGAAGGTCCCCGCAAGATTGAACTTCCGAGTATTCTCAGGTATGAAGTGCTAAAACACCCCAACTTAGAGAACAAACTCAGAATTCAAGTGGGGAGAAATGAAGTTGGGTTGGGTATTTATAGGAAATCCACAACCGTTAGGATCGTTTCTTGTTCCCCAAGCGTTTAATCTCGGCCCTACACTTGTACCCACTGATTTGGAATACTATGGGCATCCAAAACTAGCCCATAGATTGCTCAAACCATGTGCAAAACAATGGGGAACAGCTGGGTTTTAAAAATAAAGTTTGCTGATCTGGGGAGGCTTTACGGACCGTAAGCACATTCCCATACGGTCCGTAAGGGACCTGCAGACCAGCACTTTCATAAAATGACAGTTTAGCCCCTGAACTTGCAAAACTTGCATTTCGGCTCATTTTTGACACGTTTAAGCCCCGTTAACCTCATTTCAAGGCTCTAAAATGAAGTTAAAGTATAGGGAACTCAAAACATGCACAAAAATATCTCGGATGTCGGTTCGTTTGGTCGTACGGTTGCGTTGTTCGGTTAATTACGACGGGAGTCGTAACGAATGCAAAAACGGTCCAAATTGCGCGACGAATGGATTTTTATTATGCCAAACATTAAAACATAATATTTTAATGCTTACATAAATTTTTGGATGTCCGGATGTATTCAGAACGTAAGATATGCGCGAATATGCAAACTTGTGCATTTTTTTGACGCTTTAAGTCCCTATTGATCAATAAAGTTTATTTTAGCATACCGAACCCCTCAAAGCCTATTTCTAAGCTATGTAAAGGTTATTTAGGGTATGTTTAACTTATGATCAAGTTCCGAAGTTTTCGTTACTATACGAATCGGTATAGTTTCGCAATTTGACACAATTAGTCCCTGCGATCGAACAAACTTGTTTTCGACACACCAAACCATCCAAAACTTGTTTCTAAGTTATGTGGAGGTTATTTAAGGTATGTTAAGCCTATTTCACTATTCCGGAGCGTTTGTTGCATTAAACTGGTTATATTTACGCATTAGTGCGCGTATAACCTTCCAGAAAGCGATTTAGAGCTTGAAATTGGAATCGAATCGAATTGTAAAGTTACCAAACACAAATACACACAAAACACAAATAATAACACCAGAGCACATTGTTTTATTAATAATCATCATTGTTTTTCATCGAACAGAGATTACAGAGCACAGTTGTCACAGTCTCCCCTACTTCAGGAAATTTCGTCCCGAAATTTTAACTAGAGGAAGCTTGTGGAAACAAATGTGGATATTTGGTCATCATTTGATCCTTACGTTCCCAAGTAAATTCTGGGCCACGTTTGGACTCCCAACGAACTTTAACCAAATGAATCCGTTTGTTCTTCAACTGCTTGAATGTACGGTCCACTATCTCCACGGGTTTCTCGACAAAGTGCATTGTTTCATCGATTTAAATCTCGTCGAGAGGTATGTGAAGATCAGCGTCAGCTAAGCACTTTCGCAAATTGGACACGTGAAAAGTCGGATGAATATTTCTAAGCTCTGGAGGTAGCTCTAGTCGATAGGCAACTTTCCCAACTCTTTCCATAATCTTAAATGGTCCTACATATCGAGGTGCAAGTTTTCCTTTCTTTCCAAATCTCACGACTCCTTTCCAAGGTGAAACCTTGAGTAGGACACGGTCTCCGACTTGAAATTCCATGGGCTTGCGTCCTAAATCCGCATAACTCTTTTGACGGCTTCTAGCTGTCACAAGATTATCGCGAATTTTCTTGATTTTGTCCGTTGTTTCTAGAACGAGCTCAGGTCCAGTAAGCTGAGCTTCACCGGTCTCGTTCCAACAGACAGGTGAACGGCATTTTCGACCGTAGAGAGCTTCGAATGGTGCCATTTTAATGCTAGCATGATAACTATTGTTGTAAGAGAACTCGATCATTGGCAAATGAGAATCCCAATTACCACCAAAGTCTATCACGCATGCTCTAAGCATATCCTCCAAAGTTTGAATCGTCCTTTCGGATTGCCCATCTGTTTGGGGATGATAAGCAGTGCTTAGATTTAGTTGGGTTCCCATAGCAGTTTGCATGGTTTTCCAGAAATGAGATGAAAATCGAGCATCACGATCGGAAATGATATCCAAAGGAACACCATGTCATGAAATAATCTCATCAACATAAATATTTGCAAGTTTATCAGCAGATAGGTCCTCGCGAATCGGGAGAAAATAAGCTGACTTCGTTAATCGATCGATAACAACCCAAATAGCATCATGACCTTTAGAAGTACGCGGTAGCTTAGTGATGAGATCCATCGCAATGCTCTCCCACTTCCAAACCGGTATCTCTGGTTGTACAAGCAAACCAGAAGGTCGTTGATGTTCAGCCTTGACTTTGAGACAAGTTAGGCATTTTGAGACATACAAGGCGACATCTTTCTTCATACCAGGCCACCAGAACTTAGTACGAAGATCCTTGTACATTTTATCGGCACCAGGATGGATAGAATATCGAGACTTGTGAGATTCGTCCATCACTAGGGTGCGGAGTTCGTCTTGTTTCGGGATCCACAAACGATCCTTGAAATAAAGCAAACCATCGCCTTTTGCTTCGAGTTTGAGCTCAAGCTGATGTGGTAATTCCATACCTATCAAATTTTGTGAAACACAAAATTGCTGAGCTTGAAGAATACGAGATTGAAGATCAGATAACGTTTGAACGGAATGAAGTTTGACTCGCTCTTTTCGACTAAGCGCATCGGCCACGACATTCGCCTTACCAGGATGGTAGCGAATTTCGCAATCGTAATCGTTCAAGAGTTCCACCCAACGTCGTTGCCTCATGTTCAGCTCTTTCTGATTAAGAATATACTGGAGACTTTTGTGGTCTGTGAAAACCACACACTTCGTGCCATAAAGATAATGTCTCCAGATTTTAAGCGCGAAAACCACAGCTCCTAACTCGAGATCATGAGTTGTATAGTTCTTCTCGTGGATTTTCAACTGTCTAGATGCATAAGCAATAACTTTACCTCGTTGCATGAGGACGCAACCAAGGCCTAAGTTAGATGCACCGCAGTAGACAACGAAATCATCGTTTCCATCGGGCAGAGATAGAACAGGAGCATTACATAACTTCCGCTTCAGCGTTTGAAACGCTTCTTCTTGCTTGGGTCCCCACTCAAAAGGCTTATTCTTCTGAGTCAAAGCAGTGAGTGGAACCGCAATCTTTGAGAAATTGGAAATGAATCGACGATAATATCCAGCAAGACCAAGAAAAGATCGAATTTCTGTAGGTGTCGTTGGCGTACTCCAATCCTTAATAGCAACAATCTTGGATGGATCCACATGAATACCTCGCTCATTGACTATATGACCCAGAAATTGCACTTCTTTAAGCCAAAATTCACACTTGGAGAATTTAGCAAAAAGTTGTTCCTTCTTCAGGAGTTCCAACGTTAAGCGAAGGTGTTGCTCGTGATCGGCTCGAGTCTTCGAATAAATGAGAATATCGTCGATGAACACAATAATGAACTTGTCTAAATAAGGTTTACAAACCCTATTCATTAAGTCCATAAAGATAGCTGGAGCATTCGTCAAGCCAAAAGGCATGACTGTGAACTCGTAATGCCCATATCTTGTGCGGAAAGCAGTCTTGGGAATATCTTCTTCGAGAACACGAAGTTGATGATACCCAGAACGCAGATCGATCTTAGAAAAACATGAAGCACCTTGCAGCTGATCGAAGAGATCATCAATTCGAGGTAGGGGATATCGATTCTTGATGGTAAGCTTGTTAAGCTCACGATAATCGATACACATTCGAAAAGACCCATCTTTCTTTTTCACGAAGAGGACAGGAGCTCCCCAAGGTGAATAACTCGGACGGATGAATCCTTTATCAGATAACTCTTGAAGCTGTTTCGATAATTCTTGCATCTCTGATGGTGCAAGACGATAAGGTGCTTTCGCAATCGGGTTGGCATTAGGTACAAGGTCGATATGGAATTCAACTTGACGAACTGGAGGCAAACCAGGCAGTTCATCAGGGAACACCTCTGGATAGTCTCGAACAATCGGAATATCCTGAATCCTCTTACTCTTGCTTTTCTCCTCAGTGACATGTGCTAGAAAAGCAACATTATCCCTTTCTCAAATATCTCCGGGCCTTTGTACACGACATAAGCTTCAATCCACCTGAAGGTTTCTCACCACGAACCTCCAAAACATCGCCAGACGGAAGAGGAATACGAACAATCTTATCAAAACAAACCACCTCAGCGTGGTGTTTGGTTAACCAATCCATTCCAACGATAATGTCGAAGCTTCCAAGTTGCATTGGCGTGAGGTCGATAGGGAAAAGGTGGTTATCAAGGTTCAACTGACAATTACGAATAATAGAATCGAGAACAAGAGGTTTACCAGAAGCAACTTCGACAGACAAGGGTTTCCTCAATTTAGTTCTAGGTATCGCAAGCAAAGGCTCAAAAGATAATGAAACAAAACTTCGATCGGCACCAGAATCAAAAAGGATAGATGCAGGTTGGTTGTTAACAAGAAACGTACCATTGACAACCTCGTTGTCAGCCCTCGCTTCGTTTGCATTCAAGTTGTAAGCTCGCCCTCGAGCAGGATTCACATTGGCGTTCACATTCGGGATCGTATTAGCATTTGCCAGCCTCGGACAGTTGTTGCGGAAGTGGCCAAATTCTCCACAATTAAAACATGAACCTGGTGGGAATCTAGCAGCATTCCCTTGTGCTGGAGCTTGAACCTGGGCAACCTGATTTTGTCCTGAACGACAAACATTGGCTAAATGCCCAAGTCTACCACACGTAGCACACTGTTTACAGGCCTGTTGGGCAACATGGTGACCATTACATCGAGTGCAGTGAGGTGCGGTACCAGCATATGCTTTCTTCGCAGGAGGTTGAGTCGGTGTGTTCTGATCAGCCTGTGTCGTAACAGCAAAGTTCTGAGCACCCTTTCGCTTCCTTGATTTCTTCGACGACTCACCTTCTTTACCTTTACCCTTCTTCTTGTCTTTCGCAGAATCAGATGATTTCTTCTTGTCACCCTTGCGAGTGAGTTTACCCTTTCTGACTTGGGATTCAGTTAGGGTCGCAGACAATTCAATTGCTTGGCGAAGGGTAGTAGGATTAACAGCGGTCACAATATCCATCATAGAATCGGGTAGACCATCGATGTATCTTTCGATTGCTTTGTCTGGTGGAGTAACCATGGTGGGACACAATAGACTGAGTTCCTCAAAGCGATCCGTGTACGCACGGTGCTCAGCCCCATCTTGTTTTAAATCGTCAAACTCTCGCTCCAAAGCTCGAATCTCGTGACGGGGACAGAACTCTCTCATCATGAGAGCCCGAAGCTCATCCCATGTTTGTGCCAACGCCACTTCGGCACCCCTATCGCGCATAATACCATTCCACCAGGTAAGCGCTCGCTTCTCAAACACGCTGGTAGCAAATTCAACCTTACGTGCATTCGGACACTGCACATGCCTGAATGTGTTCTCAATACTCTCGAACCACTGTAGGAGCGCAGTTGCTCCTTGCGACCCAGAAAACTTAAGAGGCTTAGCAGAATTGAAGTTCTTGAAATTACACTGCGCATTGTTGTGGTTATTATTGTTATTGTTGTATATCTCATGAACTTGAGTTACAACACCGGGAAGCACAGCAGCCACTTGCTGAGAGACTAGGGCTGCGATTTCTTCAATGGTGAAGGATTGTGCTTCACGTCGTGGAGGCATTGTCTAACAAGGAAATATGAGAAACGAGTAAGGTTGATAATTAGGAAGAGCAAAAGATGAATCGACAAAATACAAGGAAGGCGATCATTTGTTCGTTACCTTGAACAAACAAATGACACGCAATGACTAATCAAAGTAAATGAATCGAAATAATGCATCGCGAAGACATGCTCGCCTATAAGTGAACACTCACCCCAAGAGTTCCCAGGTAAGAGTGACTGGTCCGATTATGTGGATTTGTACGAACACTCTAGCCTTAGACAGAAAACTCAGGGTACAGGCATTCACTCTTCCAGTTTGCACGTGTTCACATTATTTTAACCCAAACTTTGACGAGATTTTGAAAATTCAAAAGGCACTAAGCCATATATGAATCAAACTGGAAAGGTTCAAAACCTAGTAATCAATCATCCTAGAATGGATGATTAATTTTCGAAGCAGATTCGGATTTGTGTTCTCGTTGTGGTTATCACCTAAGGATAGGTGACGGTATTGTTTTAAAATCTAAACACAAGTAAACTTGTGTTAGGGTCCTAAAGTTATAGTCTAGGTCAAAGCATTACTAATAACCTAATTCCCTATAACCATTGGCTCTGATACCAACTTTTTCTGTCACACCCCGACCACGTAGGACAACCAACCGTGGCGGAAACGTCGGGGAGTGTTGCAACAGAATAATTGTTTCACAACCATGGATTTCAAAATAGTTTCGTTTTATTGATAATATCAGACATTACACTGTCTTAACATAAAACAAACAAGTTTCTTATCAACTATCATAGTTTTAAAGTCACTAAGGCCTCGTCCAGGTCCTACGTGACGCATGCATCCTAGAAAATCACATCATTCAACCACACCTGAAACATATGTAAAAACAAAGTCAGCAAAGAAATTGCTGGCGAGTACATAGGTTTTATAAGGGTATTGGAATCATGGCTTGTTTGTATGGTGCAATACTTTATTAGACTACAAGAGTCGAAATACAAACTTCGTTTTAAAAAGTGTATTGCAACATAGTTAACCAACTCAAATCAAGTTGGTTAAGTTTATAAAATCTCGTAGCCATAATTCTTAACCCCAAAACATTTTGTTTTTAGAAAAACATCTTGTAAAACATCATTGTGCGACATCGTTTTATATATCGTTACCCAAGTGAACTAAATAACACCACGGTATGTAATATGATGAAAACACTTATATATAAGAAGTACCAGCGGCGTATCTACCATGTTTTCACCACATTACCCCCGTCTTGTTATCTAAACACTTAACCAAAAACCAGTCGTTTATCGAAATCGTTTAACATCGTTTCCAAATCGTTTCCTCGTTTCCAAATCGTTTACTCGTTTCCAAATCGTTTACTCGTTTCCAAATCGTATTCGTTTTTAATAGTGAAACTACTTTTGGTCGTCTCGTTAACAACATTCAAACCTTCGTGACTCGTCTAACTCGTTTCTCGTTTCGTATTAACAAACCACCAAAGGGTAAGTTAACAATCATCAGATTCAGTCGTTACCCACAACCCCCACACATAACTATGGGTGTAGTGCAATAACGGGATTTGTCAGATCCTATGGTACCATAACCTAATACTGGTCGGCTTGATCAATGCTAATGAATGTCATTCGTTATGTAATTTACAACCAACAAGTCGTGTACACCTTATCGAAATCGTTATTAGTTTAGTAAAATCGTTATAATCGTTTTTGAAACCATCGTTTAAACTTTGAAAACATTTGATACATATGAATCACCCCAAAACGTTTAAAACAGTAAAATAGGGGAACTATGTACTCACATGTAGTGCAAAGTATCCTTGATCAAATAGAACTTCAACAACTCGAGCAAACCAGAGAAATCAAGTAGCCCCTAGTAATCGAACCACTAGTCAAACAATAGACGCCTAAATCGGAAGATCGGACAGAATGAGGTCTTGTAAACCAAATGAGTATTGGAACTCATGTGATATGGTTTAACAAAGCCTACATCCTAAATCGGAACCTATCCTAAGTGCTTTCGACCCATCGCGACCCATTAAGGTGGCTTACGCTACTTTAATGCGTCGTGCGCGCAAAAGCGCGTTCGAGGCGTCTAACTAGTCCTATGACGAGTATTATATGCCCATACAAGTTTAATTATGTTACATAATCAGTTACGTGTCAAAAATTTAAGTTACATATGCTTAATTACCAATTATGTATAAAAAGGGTATTTTGGTAATTTACCAAGGGCACATAAACTACTTATCATGCGACTAATCAAACCTAAGTGACCATAAGGTATAACCCCGGAAGGTTATTCCCTATGCTACTATGGTCACAACACATGTTTGGTTGAATCCTAATGATCGACCAAACGGGTCGTGTTCGAAAGTCTAAGCGGGTGTTTAGTCCGCTTGACTTACGACTCTACATAAGCACAAAACTTAACAAGTGACGAGCTAAACATGTCGAAACATGTTTAGTTAAGTTAGAAAATAGGTTTGGCATCAAAACAAACGGTTTTGATACCTACAAGTAGCTTGGTTACAAAATACGCGAGAAAACGCATTCTGGCCGAAGCTACGACTCGTCACTGAGCCTAGATAACGTGGTAATCAGTAGGTATAGTCACTAGAGACTATAACCATCGTGATTACGCTCACGTTATGAAGTTCAAAAGAACTTCGCGTTGACCATAAACTGGTCAAAGCAGAAAGTCAAACACAGTTTGACTTTAACGCTAAAACGAACGATAAACGCGAAAGAATACTTACAGAAGGTCCCCGCAAGATTGAACTTCCGAGTATTCTCAGGTATGAAGTGCTAAAACACCCCAACTTAGAGAACAAACTCAGAATTCAAGTGGGGAGAAATGAAGTTGGGTTGGGTATTTATAGGAAATCCACAACCGTTAGGATCGTTTCTTGTTCCCCAAGCGTTTAATCTCGGCCCTACACTTGTACCCACTGATTTGGAATACTATGGGCATCCAAAACCAGCCCATAGATTGCTCAAACCATGTGCAAAACAATGGGGAACAGCTGGGTTTTAAAAATAAAGTTTGCTGATCTGGGGAGGCTTTACGGACCGTAAGCACATTCCCATACGGTCCGTAAGGGACCTGCAGACCAGCACTTTCATAAAATGACAGTTTAGCCCCTGAACTTGCAAAACTTGCATTTCGGCTCATTTTTGACACGTTTAAGCCCCGTTAACCTCATTTCAAGGCTCTAAAATGAAGTTAAAGTATAGGGAACTCAAAACATGCACAAAAATATCTCGAATGTCGGTTCGTTTGGTCGTACGGTTGCGTTGTTCGGTTAATTACGACGAGAGTCGTAACGAATGCAAAAACGGTCCAAATTGCGCGACGAATGGATTTTTATTATGCCAAACATTAAAACATAATATTTTAATGCTTACATAAATTTTTGGATGCCCGGATGTATTCAGAACGTAAGATATGCGCGAATATGCAAACTTGTGCATTTTTTTGACGCTTTAAGTCCCTATTGATCAATAAAGTTTATTTTAGCATACCGAACCCCTCAAAGCCTATTTCTAAGCTATGTAAAGGTTATTTAGGGTATGTTTAACTTATGATCAAGTTCCGGAGTTTTCGTTACTATACGAATCGGTATAGTTTCGCAATTTGACACAATTAGTCCCTGCGATCGAACAAACTTGTTTTCGACACACCAAACCATCCAAAACTTGTTTCTAAGTTATGTGGAGGTTATTTAAGGTATGTTAAGCCTATTTCACTATTCCGGAGCGTTTGTTGCATTAAACTGGTTATATTTACGCATTAGTGCGCGTATAACCTTCCAGAAAGCGATTTAGAGCTTGAAATTGGAATCGAATCGAATTGTAAAGTTACCAAACACAAATACACACAAAACACAAATAATAACACCAGAGCACATTGTTTTATTAATAATCATCATTGTTTTTCATCGAACAGAGATTACAGAGCACAGTTGTCACACTGTCGAATCTCGGTTGGCGTCTTCAGAGTTTCCCAGTTCTTGATCGCCTCGATCTTTGTGGGATCCACATGAATTCCATTTCCGTTAACTACATGACTAAGAAACTGGACTTCCCGTAACCAGAATTCGCACTTCGAGGATTTAGCGTACAACTTCTCCTTCTTAAGCAGTTCTAAAATAGCCCTTAGATGTTGCTCATGTTCTTCCTTCGTCTTCGAGTAGATCAAAATGTCATCAATAAAAACAATCACAAACTTATCGAGGTACGGTTTACAAACCCTGTTCATCAAATCCAAGAATACAGCTAGCGCGTTCGTCAGACCAAACGGCATAACTAGGAACTCGTAATGTCCATATCGAGTCCTGAAAGCAGTTTTTGGAATACTTTCTTGTTGTATCCTTAACTGGTGATATCCCAATCGTAGATCGATCTTTGAGTAAAAACTTGAACCTTGTAACTGATCGAACAGATCATCAATCCTTGGCAAAGGATATCTATTCTTGATTGTCAACTTGTTCAGCTCCCGGTAGTCGATACACATGCGAAAACTACCATCCTTCTTTTTAACGAACAAAACTGGAGCTCCCCAAGGCGAGAAGCTTGGTCTGATGAATCCCTTATCCAATTGCTCCTGAAGTTGTGTCGACAACTCCTGCACTTCCGAAGGCGCAAGTCAATAACGTGCCTTAGCCACAGGCGCGGCGCCTAGAACTAAGTCAATATGAAACTCGACTTGCCTTTGCGGCGGCAATCCTGGCAAGTCTTCTGGAAAGACTTCAGGATACTCCTTCACGACTGGAATATCTTCTAACTTCGGCTCAGCGGCTTCTTTATCCACGATGTGCGCCAAGAAGGCAACACATCCCTTCTGTAAACACTTTCGAGCTTTCAAACAGCTAATGATCCTCAAGGGCGTGCCGCGCTTCTCTCCGTGAACCACAATCGTTTCTCCATCCGCCATTGGGATGCAAATGGTCTTCTCGTGACATACACTGAGTCGATCTTCTCTGTCCATCGAACATAAGCTACAGCACCGCCGGTGCCGTCAAAGTTTAGCGGTTTACAGTCTAGAAATTGCTTGAAAGTACAACATGTACAAGTAACGTCATTCACAGGAAGTATTAGCAATTGCACATGGAATGTCCAAATGTAATGTAATATGTCTCAAGCGACTTAAACATTACCATTTGGTGGGTTGCTCCTTGAGGTACCCCTGCTAGTTTCGGCGCGTGAGGCCTCATAATCTCCTATTGCTTGCAATTCGGCCTCAGTAGTGGGCAAACGGTTTTCCCTTCGGGGAGGCATATTCTATAAGAAGATTATATAGGTCAGGCCATAATAAGTATAATGAGTACGTAACGCGCGCATGTAATAACATTCATCAACACAATAACACATAACATCCCATGTCATAACACAAAACAAATAATCCAACAACGCATGTAATGAGAACGTTGCGATTGAGCTAGCATATAACAAGATCACAAGTACAGTTTACAAGTTTTACAAATGTATCGTACATCAAAAGAGACTAAGGGTCACATCGCCCTTGTCTGAATCGTCTACAATTTACAACAACCAAAAGTCAAATATCAAAAGTCATAAGTCATCATGTGGTCTTCAAAATGCTGTGCAATCGGCTCAATAGCTGCGCTCTCATCAAAAGCATGATATCTGCAACAAACCAAAAACCTCTAAGCTGATGGGGGAGAAGGAGGAGGTGGAGGAATGAAAAGCAAACGGTGCATACGCGCTAACTCCTCATCGAGCGTATGAACAAGCTGCAACAAACAAGCAATCTGCTGCTCCATCGTCAGAAATCGGATGTGGAAATCCGGATAAGGAAATAGTGGAGCAGGTGGAAAAGCATACTGTGATGGACCAGCACCAGGTGGAGGACGCGGGATCCTCTCTAGCTCAGCGACTCTCCGACTCAACATATCCTGCTGTAACTGCAAGGACAAAAGTATATCATCCGTCGAATACCCAACATGAAAGGGATGGTATGGATCTGACAAAGGCATGACGTAGGGCGAAGACCACATAAATGGTTCGCCCGTGGGCGCAGAGGAAAAAGCAGTGTGTGCAGCAGGTGCAAATGGGGGCATAAACGGAAAGGCTGCAGACACAGATGGTATGTGATCGTGCTGCTGTCTCGAAGGTCCTTCCCCTGGACGGGGAGGAGGAATGTCCTGAAGAAAAGTGACGGGTAAATCCATGCGGTGAACGTCTGACACGTGAGGGTGAAACTGTGGGACATCAACGGGTACCTGGACAGGTGCAAAAGGGGGAGTGACTGGTCGAACAAAAGGAGGATAATCCTCGTCATCCTCAATCCACCCATTACGGGTGTGAGCATATCTAGGATCAATGTGGGTAGCAAAAGGTGCACGGTCAACAAACAAAGGGACCGGGTGGGGCAGTAGTGGTGCAACAACTGGTGCATCAACAGGGATAGGATCGTACACAGGTGGAAGGTCGTGAGCAAGAACAGGCTCTGGTGCCATCTCAGGCTCTGGATCAGCTGGAGCAGGCTCATGATCAACAGGTATATCAAGAAGCTGATCGACCGGAAAAACAGGTGCCTCAACGGGTGGCTCAGCAGGTACAAACTCAACCTCAGGATCCAGGTCAAAGTCATGGGGAACAAGGGGTGCAGCAGACATCGCCATGTCTGAATCAGTGTCGGTGGAGTAGTACTGCATGCCCTGAGCGTGTAGAGTAGCGGATGATACAGACTCAAACGAGTCGGGACCAGACGGGTCAGATAAGGCCTACACAACAGGAACCTTGACCGGTGGAAGTACAATGGCATCAACAACAGGAACCTCATCAACAGGGACAACAATGTCATCAACTGGAATATCAGCAAGTGGAATAGCGACATCGTCCTCAATCGGAGCCCCGCCATCCTGGTCACCCTCAGGGGGACCCTCGATGAAGAGATCGACGTCATCGTCCGACATATCGTCGAAAGGCAGATCCTCAACAGGGAAAGCAGCAAGAGGAATGGGTGCAGGGATCTGAGCAAGAGGTAGATCCCCATCAAGGAAACCATCAGCTAAAGGTAAATCGTCTCCGAAATCCGGTAAGGCGAAGGGCTGGAAGTCGTCGTTGTCACTACTCGTACTATCTGAAGTGTAAACCTCGCCCTCTGGAAGGATCTCGTCATCTGATACTATAGCTATCGGGTCTAGGGTGTCTGACACTCCACTCTCGGAGGATGATGACATGGTGTCTGTGACAAAACAATCACACATATGCACATATATCAATGATCATCAGATAATCATGTAAGCAAATAGCAATGTAAGCACGTATTTATCCTAGTCTTCCCCAGACTATCCCACCCAGCCTCTTAGACTGAACTCCTTTGTCTCTCAGACTAACTCCTTGGTCTCTAAGACCAAACCTTCCCAGTCTCTAAGACTAACCCCCTGGTCGCTAAGACCAAACCTCCCAGTCTCTAAGACTAACTCCCTGGTCTCTAAGACCCAACCTCCCAGTCTCTAAGACTGAATCTCCCTAGCCTCTAAGACTAAACTTCCCCAGTCTCTAAGACTGAACTCCCTCAGTCTCTAAGACTGAACCTCCCTCAGTCTCTAAGACTGAACCATCCCCAGCCTCTAAGACTGAATTAATAAATATAAGTTTTGAATGTGTATTTGTGCCTTTTGTTTGTAAAAATGTTTGTTCCTGGATCTGGACGTTTTGTGTAAGCAATGTAAAAATGTTTTCGTGAGAGCCCTAGTGATCGTAGTCTAGACTCGAGAAAGAATCCTAGTTTGCTACGATCGAGGCTCTGATTCCAAGCTGTCACACCCTGACTTTTGCGGAAGCGTGGTTATTTGGTGTGACTTCTTAATACCATAGCAATCAATCACAGCAATTCTATATGATAAAACATAAGATGTTCATCCATTAATTAAAGTGAGAAAATACCACAACAATATTGTCTGAAAGCATCGACACTTGAAATAAGTTACAAACCATGACGTGTTTAACTGAGTTAACAAGACTCGACAAAAGTACATAAAGAAAACCTAAGTTTAGAATTATGTATCCCGTCCAGGAAAGGAATATACCCTCTAAACTCATCAACCCTGGATGACATCTTTTATTCAAACGCAGCTTGACACATGCATACCCCGCCAGATCCACTAGTTTCCTGAAATACATGTAGTTTGAAAAATGAACAAAAGTTGAGCGAGTTCATGTGTATGTCTGTGTGTATAAACCTTTAAAGTATGTATGTATGTATGTATGTATGAAAGTCCCTGGTACATTGCAATTAAGGAAAAAGAGATCACCAATGGGTTGCAAAGCCAATGGTATGTGTGAAATGGTGCAGGAAGACTCAAACCTAGCAAATTTGTTACCGGGCCTCCAGCTGGAAGACATAGTCACCACTATGGGCCACCCTGGTCCCCATGGGTGTGGGCTTGCTACACCTAAATAGATCTATCACTCATGTCCCTCGGTCCTATGACGAGGATTAATGGCCTTAAGTGTTGTACCCACCCTTCACATGATCTAGTAGTAAACCCTCCTTAAGCTAATCATACCATGTAATAAACGTTTGTAATAATCGTAACATGTATTTCACCCCCGAAGTATAAAACTGAAAACAATTAAAAGAAAAGGGGGACATGAACTCACTGTAGTGCGTCTCGTACCCGCAACTCAAGCTCTGTCAGCTACACGACAACCTACAACGTACTCATGTCTATTAGACGAACGGGCCGTGCCTTGGCTTAGAGTTTAATGTCTTTGAGTTGCGTTTCTTATGTCTCCGAATATTATTCCAAGTTATAATTATTAGTTAAAATAATAATTATTTTAACTTTGAATTATAATTAGTTTTGGAATATTTGTTTAATCAATATTTTGTATTAATACTTCACGAGTATTTTAACTCCGTATTTTCTTCCCATGGATGGGGGTATCTATACATGTATTTTCGTATTCGAAAAAAATATATTTTTAAGTCCCCCTTAGAAAATATATATAACTTATTTGTCGAAAATAATGTATTCCCAAGAAAATATATATTTTTCCCAAAAATTATTTATCTTCTAAATATACTAGGAAAATATATATTTTTATCTCCTAAAAATATAATATATTTTCTCTTTGTTGAAAATATGATATAACTTAGTAATATTCACAAAAAATCATATTTCCGCCTCTTGTATCCAAATCAATATTTACCAAAAAATATATTTGTAAAAGTATTTTTCGGAATATTTCATAGGTAACGTTTTTGCGTTAGGTGTAACTTAAATATTTATTCTGTGAGATTTTTTGGTATTATTTTGGAGTTGTAAATTTCCATGGTATTTGTTAAGATATATTATTTTACCCTAAAATAATATACTAGTTCACAAATCATGCAAATATTCACACAAGCGTCTTATTATAAAATATATATTCTAAATATATATTTGTCCATTTTTATTTACAAAAACCAACCTCCGATACATTGTATTTTTGTTACAAAAATCTTATATTTGAAAAAGCATAGTTTAAAATACACTAGTAAATACTTGTCTTAGAAAATATTTTCTAAGTGTTGGAATTTTTAGAAAATTTCACCATAGTTTCCTTTGTAAATGGAGGTGTCCTTGCTAATAAGCATATCATTTTCTTTTCCAAAAATCATTTAAACCATCAACAATCATACTCTAAACAATAATACACTTTCCAAGTGCAAAACTATCCCATTTATAATACAACATGAACTTGATGTTTTATAAAAACGCGTAGTAACTTGGTGGGGTGTTTAGTGGTTTTATTCACCTTCTGTAGTGTATTTACTTTTGTTAAATTCTCATTCTCGGGATTTCTAGATGTTTACAACTTGTGAACTCATTTTACAAAAATATTTATTTACAACATCTTCTTGTTTTACTAGCCTTCCTACACTTATTTTATTTCCAAAAATAATGTAAGTGCAAGAAAAGTTATGATCTTTCAAAAACCGTCTCTTGACCCTGGTTTGTTTAGAAAAGTCATTTGTAAACCTCGGATTTACATGATCATCAACCTACTTGTTTACTTATATTTCAAGAAAATCATCTTTATTATCAAGTTCATGTTTAAATAAGAATTTGATTATTTTATGACAACACATAATCACCTCCTAACTTGTTAAATCATGTTTTTAATCATAATGTAACAAGTTCCATATGATGATTAACATCACATTACCAAGAAATCAATAATCAATCACCAACATTCAAAACAACCACATTTTAACATTATTTCATCATGTTTCATCTTATTTCATCTCATGATTCAAGATTCATGATCAAGTCTTTTAGTGTTCTAGTGATAATAATTAAACAACATCTTTTAACCACTAAAATATGAAGTAAACAATTGTTTTAAAGAAGTCTTACAACTAGCTTAAAGCTAGGGAAGAACACTAGTGAAGATGGAGTGGATAATAGCACACAAGAGAGGTCCTTCAAGACCCGTGAGTTCCACACTTCGTAATTCACCTTCTTACACCTTGTAAGGAGCTTGGACTGGATAGAATCTAAATGAAAATGGTGAGTGTGTGGAGGGTATGTTCGGCCGTAGCTTTATGGAGAGGGAGGAAGAATGTGGTGAGTGAATGAAGATGGTGAGATGATTAGTGTACTTATAATCCAAGATTCTATAATATCCAATGGCTATGTGTCATCTCAAGTACATGCAAGATCCAACAAATCCCAAAGCAAGATTGTAGAAGATTTTAATAAGATTTAGAAATCTTATGGTGGGGCCCCTAGTGAGCCGTAAATCACCATAAGGGAGGGGGTAAGTTGTAAATTGTTGTGGTAAGTAGGTCATTAGTAGGGTGTTTAGTGTAATATCTAATGTTTAGTGTGTTACATGTATTATGTAGTGTGTTACAGTGCTCCGCAACCATAACTAGCTCAGAAAAAGTGAAACAATGTTTTTAACAATATTTTGGTTTTCCGGGTAATGTCCGGTTGTTCGTTAGATACCGATCTGTTAAAGTGTCTAGTTATTCCGTATAGTGTCCTTTATGTAACTTTTGTGACACTTTTAATTCCCGGCACTTAGGAAAGCATACAGGACCATTTTGCCTTGTTTTTGCACATTACTAGCATGTTAAAATGCTGAATTTTGTTAATTAATGCAGAATTCTGCACTTAGAGTGGGTTTTAGGCACTTTCCGGCACTTAAACTATCACCTAGTGACGCAGTTTTATTGTCTGTCTATGTACTGGCACTGTCATTATATTTCTGAGTTATCCGCTAACTGTGCTAACTGTGCTTTGTGCATCATGTATGTCGCTAAAGTTTGTATGTAATAAATGGTGTGACAGTATGAAATGTGATGCACATGTATGTATGGTACAGAAATCAGAAAGCAGTTTAAATCATCAGTTGTAATTAATCACAATCATTAAGCTCAATTTAATAATTAATTAATTGTACGGATACCTGTAATTATGAGGGTTGTCACACCATGGGTGGTATAGTCGAGTCACACAAGTTTGAATGTATTCATTAAAGAATGACCAAAAGTTTTCGCAATTAAAACACGGACGATTTACTCATGACATGGATGATTGATTGATGACACGTACAATGGTTTATAACACGTACAATGGTTTATAACACGTATAATGGTTTATGACACGTACAATGGACAATACCCTTGGCTAAGTGGTACCTCTTTTGAAGGCACAATGTTATGGTACCTCTTTTGAAGATGATGTTACCCTCGACTAAGTGGTTTGAGTCAGCAAGTATACAATCCCAAGAAGCCGGTTTAATGTTTTAATAGTAGTTTACAAATGAGGGGCTCTAGCTATTCGCACCCCCGCCATCCAATACCTTTGGGACATTGAAGGAGGTGCTAGTAAGCTTGAACCAAGTCCTCGCAGGATCTATGCACTAAACGAGACAAGAACTTTACCAAACCACCCTTCTAACCCCCTTCCAAGTAGTTAACGTGTCACACCCCGATATTTCCACATATTACCGGTGGGCCCGGTGGGGAGTATCGTGACGTAGTTGATATCATCATAGTCAATAATCACAGTTCAAATGCACAACGGAAGTCTAAAGTAAATATATTACAAACCGTTTCAAAAGTAACATCAATATTACAAACGGATCGGAAGATGGATCCACGAGCGGATCTTAAAACAGAAAGATAAACACTGTTCAACAGACTTTAGACGTCTAGAACTTGCAAGATTCCCTATTAACGCCCCGAGCTCCCAGCCAATTACGTACAGTACCTGTCACTTAATCTTTTTGGAAAATACAATAGTTTACACTGGTAAATACAATTAACTGACTCTTTTGAAAACATTTATGAAAATTTATTTAAATGCACAAGGCACAAATATCCTTTTATAACTTGAGACAATTATATAAAAATAATCTTGTATACAGATTTACATGTTCGTTATACATTCAGGGCCCAATGTAGAAACCGAGTCAAGATTAACAGACACACCACAAGTATAGGCCCACAAGAGAGTGAGATACCGTTTTTCTTACGCAACTGTTAGGTGTATGCCTACACCCCGTGCTTAAGACGTGGCTATTTTCTTATTAATGATGCCAAGGATATCCGGGACATGGTCATTAACCCCCAAAGGCTTTATTTCAAGCAAGACAGATTAAAACGGGTTACCTCAATAATTTAACCACTATTCGATTAAACATTCAATACCCGACCAAGAGGTATTATTATAATACCGTATCCCAAGCCCATATAGGGAAAATAAGTTAAAAGTATTTACCTAAGCTAAAATGTAATTTTATTCTCAGCCGTATATTCAAATCAGCAAGCACAAGTACCTCTACTGGGGCTCTCAATCTGGAACGAAGGTTTTATTAACCTATTAGATTCCTAACGGGTCTTATTTAAGTTGTAACTTAGACCGGTTAGCTTTAAGGAAAGGTTTACGGTTCAAAACGCAAGATTAATGTTTGACCCGTTTCGGTTAATTCATGTAAACTAATTACATAAACTGTACCGAATGCGTAAAATGCATAACGGGTAACCAATTGAGTCACGAACAAGTTTCACAAGTTAATATGCCTTAAATATGTTGGGATATCAGTAGGATACCTTCCATTATGCCCAAAAACGAATTTAAAACCAATTTATGCCTCGTAGGGGTACTTTCGTCATTTTAATGCTTATAAAAGAGGTTATATAATAATTTGAGTTTCTGGTCTAAATAATCAGTAAAAATATTTATTTTATCAAGTTATATCAGTAAGATATCTCACATATATGAAATTTATCGTTCATGGCCAAACTATGCACCGTATGGGCATTTTGGTGATTTAACACATGCTTTAAGGGTTAATTTTGGAAATTTGAGTTCAAAACTTTTATTTACTATTAAAGTATAAAAACTTATTCACAACATCAGTAGGTATCAAGTTTTAGATGCTTAATATGGTTTTAAACCATACTATGCGCCTAAATCGCATAAGAGTCGGTATTTGACGATATTCGGGTTGATTAAGGAATTCTGAGATTTTGTTCAGCCTTTTGTGTTTAAAATAACTTATTTAGTATATAAAATCAGTAGAAAAAGGTTTGGTATGTAAAGGATGTATAAAACTCAATTTATTAGCAAAAAGGGTGTTATTGTCAATTACCGAGCCTATGCGAGAACTCTATGTTATGATCATCTTAAAATTTAATAAAAATTTTCAAAAATCCCAAAATATTATATTACATCAGTAGGTCATAGGTTTGATGTGAAAATTTGAGTTTAAATAGGATTTATATCAAATATGCCGTTTAATTAATAAAAAGCTTTCAATCTACGATATCGAGCATAACTCTTTATATAGACCTCAAACTGATGTCAAATCTTTAGGACATGTTTAGAATTTAGTAATAAAGGTTTTTGTCCTCTCACATTTTCTAAAATCTCGTTTTAATATCAAAAGGGCATAATGGTCAACTTTTAGGCATATAACGGAAACATGCATATGAACTTAAATTCAAAGGGATCATGTAGTATAACTTCAGGGGGTTATACTAACATATAATATGGTCACAAAGGAACCCTACGGCATAACTATACTAAGCTAATTCGGGTCAGAACTGAAAGTCAAAGCAAAAGTCAACTTTTGCGACTTTCGGTTGCGAATCGATCCTAAATTCAGAATTGTTGGGTTGAACATGCCTAAACATGTTCAATTAATATTTACCAAATTATTAAAGTGACATAACTGATTTTATTGCCTTTACATCATTAGTTATGAATTTTATTCAAAAACCGACTCGTTTGACTTTTACTTTGACCCGACAATTAACTAAGCAAACATGGTAATTAGGAGGTGCACTTTTGAGGGTTTAACACCTAACTAATTACGATCACGTAGCCATGTTCGTTGCGAACCATGGCATAACCATACAAGGTCTAACTAAAAGTCAAAGCATTTATCGAAGACGCTTGACTTTTCAGCTTTAAGAGCCAAACAAAATAATCAAGCAAGAAAGGAACACTTACAAGTGGTCCTTAGGATAGAAGATAACTCAAAAGGAGGTTCCCAATGACCAGGATCCTCAGATTTGAGAAGAAAGGAAGGAAGGAAAATGAATGTGCAACTTATGAGCCAAAACCCACCACTATTTATAGTGTTTGAAGGATGATTGGATGATGACAAGTGTTATGGAAGCTTTTAAGATCATGCCAAGTGCCCTAACAGGTGTCTAATACCATCAAGAAGCCCATAGATTCGAAATATGTGAGATATGGCTGCATACCAGGGCTGCACACAAGTTTCTGAAGCTGTTAATCAGCTTACGGACCGCAAAGGTCCACCCATACGGTCCGTATGGGGCTGGGTTCAGCACAGCAACTTTCATAAATTACAGTTTTAGTCCCTGTAGGCTTGTATGTCCCTTTTTGACACGGTTAAGGCCCGTTAAGCCATTTTCAAGGCTCTACAATGATGCCTAAACATAGGGAACATAAAACATGCTCAAAAACATCTCGGATGTCGGTTCGTTTGGTCGTACAGTTGCGTTGTTCGGCTAATTACGACGAAACACAAACGTACGCGAAAAACGATCCAATTTACGCGAAAAATGGAATTTTATCATGCCAATCATTAAAATAAAATATTTTAATGATTACATAAATTTTTGGATGTCCGGATATATTCAGAACGTAAGATATGCGCAAAAATGGAAACTTATGCACTTTTTGACGCTTTTAGTCCCTGTTGATCAAATAAGTTTATTTTTGCGCACCAAACACCTCTAAGCCTATTTCTAAGCTATGTAAAGGATATATAGGGCATGATTAACTTATGATCGTATTCTGGAAGGTCCGATACCATAGGAATTGACATAATTTTGCAGTTTGACGCAAATAGTCCCTCTAATGCGCAAACTTGCGCATATCATCGTTTAATAGCATCGAAGCCTTATCTAATCCATATTAGGCATTCTTAAGAGTATTAATAAACATCATGATGCTTCAGGTCCGTAAAAAGGTCATTCAGAGGTATAATTGAACATATTGACACTTTTAATACCTTAAACTTGCAAAGTTGCGCGTAACGTCACTTAAAGGCATAAAAACCTCAGACGGCCAGTAATTGGCATTCCCGAGAGTATATTCAAATATCATGAAGTTCCCGGTTTATTAAAAGGTCACTCAGAGGTAAGAATTAACATGTCGCGCAAACTTTCAATTGATTACACAAACGGCTACACTCGATCAACAAGTGGCTCATTTGTGAATATAAATACCATTAGAGGTTATTCAGAGACTTACTTTAAGTATGATAACACTTCCAGTTCTTCCATAATCAAACTTTTTGATTTTTCGCAAAATTAGTCCCTCAAATTCAATGTTTCACTTTATTAGGGTTTATTACACGTGTCAATATATCATTGGACGTGATTTTATGAGGTGTTACATCCTCACCTCCTTAATAGAAATCTCGACCTTGAGATTTTCTCAAAAGATGGAAGTACTCTCTGTCCTATAATGGACTTAATTTTTCCACAGCACATCTGGGGCCTCTCTAGGCACCCAAGATGACCTTTATAATAGGTACATATATCCTTTTGGAGCTTCTAATCTTGTCGATCCTCAATGGATGCTGATTCACCACAACTATAAGTTTTTATTAATCCGCACATCATTATGTGACAATGCTCATGACCTATTGTCTAGCCATATCTTTAAGTCACAGGTGTGGAACACATTGATTCCATCAAGTTCCTCAGATAAGTTTTTGCTTATAGGTTACAAATCTTGATATATTCGATTTCCTCGAATGATTCTACATATCAGAACTTAACTAGCCCGATAAATTAAAATTCAGCACACCCTTCTTAGGGCGATACCTTCAATTGAACTTCCTTCCTTATTAAGGACTTAAAAGGGTTGCGACTTTCATCAATCCTTGATTTTCCGCCGATTATTGGCAATTTTTTCAGACGACTACGGTTTCGTATGATCTTATTCGCTGATTTCAAGGTAATTTCAGGTCCTGCTAATCTGGGCTTACCAAACTTCTGTCTAACAACGGATGTTTAATATCCCATCTATACAAGGTCTCCAAAGGAGCAACCTTGATACTTATATAACAACTATCATTGAAAAGCTTATTTAAGGTGAGATGGTTATTCCAGCCACTGCTTAAAACCAATCTTAAGGAATAGCTAATCCTTACAGCTAGTCAAACAAATCGACGATCCTGGGTAGTTGATGGCGATTCTTAATTGTTGCCTAAATAGGGTTGCGGTAATCAATGCATAAGCAAAATGAACCGTCTGTCTTAATTAATAATACCGAACTCTGAAAATATTGAATTAGGCTTTATGAACCGCTATCTTAAAACTCACTTAATCAGAGTTTTGATTCATCCAATGATGTACTAGTTAATATGGAGATTTCACAATACTGCAACCCTAAGCGGGATGTTAATCTTAACTCTTGTTAGTGCAGTAATGTCTATCGCCTGCGTCAATCGGAACCGTAGCTGAAACTGTAGTAAAATAGGCTTTATATTGTAATTATAAGAAATAGGCAAGGTGGCAAACTTGTAAATAAGAGGGAATCTCTTATAACCTTGTGCCTATAAATAGGAGCCTTAGGTTTAGAGTTAGAAACTTTTGCCACATTAGAGCTTTGAGAGCTAGGTGCTTAGAGAGAGAAACTAGAGAGAGAAAGTGGCAAAACGTGATTCACGGAGCTTGTACTTGTCAGATTATCAATAGAATCACGACATTTGTACGATCTCGTGTGTTCGGTCACACACGTTCACGGATTCCGCACGTCGAACGTGTCGTTACGCAATCGAATCGGAGCGAAACCGGACCTAACAAGTGGTATCAGAGCAGGTGCTCGGTTGCGAAGATCAAACTCACAGATTCGTACAAGTTTTCAGCAAATTCAGAGCCAAAAACATCCAGATTTGTCAAATTCTTCTTAACTTTCTTGTTCTTCACGTTTTTCTATGAATTTTACAAATTTGAACGAGTTTTTACGGATCAAATTGGCTGAAATTTTGATATGTTGTGCGCATATATCTGATCTATAATCCTACAAATTTTCAGGTCAAAATTCCAAGCCGTTTGGGAGAAATCTGCGTTTTTGTGAATTTTTTGCTGAAACCGTTCGTCAACTTGTTCATCAGTTCTTGTTCGATCGAACAGGCCACTCGTTCGAACAGGCCACTCGATCGAATAGGAAATTTCAATTCGTTCGAACAAGCCACTCGTTCGAACAAGCCGCTCGAACGAACAGCAATATTTTGGTTCGAATAGGACTTGATCGAACAGCAAAAGTAAAGAAAGTTTTATGTGACATTCATTCGGCTAGGAATCACCGCCTTTGTCAACCAATCGAACAGTTCCACCGATCGATTAGCAAATAATATTACAACACATCTCAGTCAACACTCTGCAATAATCTGAAAACCTTATCAGTAAAAAGAGTTGTGTCGGCATTAAATCATTGATGATTAAACAGAAAAATATTAAATCATTGATCATATCGATGCACCAACCGTTCGCTTAGCCAATAAGTTCACCACACATCACCGTTCACACATGCACATGTTTCAAGTGTGATTTGATTTGTTATTAATGCACCGACCCACTTATAAGTTTGGAGAAATAAAATGAATTGTTAAATATATGTGGCCAAATGAGATTAAAGATGAATATAATTGTCAAATGCATGTGATTGAGTGATTCATATTTGCAGGTATTTTGACTTGAAACAGGATTGTCTTTTGATCGGCTGGCATAGCCGATCGAACAGAAGTATTACGTGTCACTTGAATCGGCTGGTATAGCCGATCGAACAGCAGTTTTGGTTTTGTCTTGAATCGAATAGGAAGTGTCTTTGATCGAACACCCCATTCGATCGGCTAGCAAGTTCGATCGAACACGCCGCTCGATCGAACACCTCGCTCGATCGAACACGCCGCTCGATCGAACAAAAGACATATTTTCCAACCGATCGGCTAGCCTAACCGAACGGCTAGCCTAATCGATCGAACAGCAGCAGGTGTAACTTGATAAGATAGCATTCCTAGCCGAACGGCTAGCATCACCTTTACAATCCTCCAATCGAATAGCAGACATTTTCTAACCGATCGGCTAGCTGCCTCGATCGGCTAGCATCACCGCTACAATTAACCAATCGATTAGCATCTGACATTCATTTAAAACGTTGACTAGTTGACTCTAGCCGATCGGCTAGCACCTTAGCTGAACGGCCAGACTCATCGTCCAATGAACCGACCTTTGCAACCAATAATTTGCAAAATTTACACCACTTAGTCAACATTTAAATTGTTTGTGTCAGTTAACTTCATTAATTGATCAAAACCAAAGGTCCAATCGTTGAATTTCTATTGCCACTCATTTTTTTTTGGATAAATCAAACAACCGTCCCACTAAAGAATTTTGGTCAAATGAGATTTGTGACTTGAATTGTCAGAAGCTTTAAGTGTAAATGGATGATGGTCGGATATATAAAGTGGTTACATGTGATTAAAAGTCTTCGGCTATAGTGAATCAAAGAGGATTGGTTAGTTTGTAGGCTGCATTAAAAGGCCCATGTAATAAGGACAATAACCACCGCCCCATTATCTTTAATACCCAATCACAATCCTTCAAGCCCACCGCCCATTACCTTTAATAATCAATTTCCACCGTCTCATTACATCATCAACATTGGAACGTGTTCACGAATCTTTGACAACGAGTCTTAGATTGGTTTCATCAACTTACATATTCAGTTCGGTTTAAACTGATTGTTTGGTTGTTGATTTGCAGGTAACTCGAGGGAATTTACAAGGTAATTCACAAAAATAAGTTCATGGCGAAAAATGAACCTATTCCGTGGAAGGATAATCGTACAGAACAACAAAAGTACGAATATCGAAAAATGGTTGCTGAAGCAAAGATCATCCGACTCTCAGGTGTCTATGAGGAAGCAAAACGTGCAAACCGATGGGATCCAGATAGAGAGTGTTATTTGGATGAATATGGTAACATTGCTGTCGACCACAAGAAGATAGACATTGAAGCCATTATCCAGGAATACAAAGAAGAGGATGATTATTGGCAGAAGAAATGGTGGGGAGATGAAGAAGAGAAAAAGAAAAAGAAAGAGTTATTAGATGAAATAGAAAGAAACTCAGAAAATATAAGTTT